>NC_072424.2:63460000-64710000 GCF_028878055.3 Symphalangus syndactylus
TTATTTATTTGAGACAGAGTCTTGCTCTGTCACCCAGGCAGCAGTGCAGTGGCACAATCTCAGCTCACTGCAACCTCCACCTCCTGGGTTCAAGTGATTCTCCTGCCACAGCCTCCCGAGTAGCTGGGACTATAGCCATGTGCCACCATACCTAGCCAATTTTTATTTTTAGTAGAGATGGGGTTTCACCATGTTGGCTAGGCTGGTCTCGAACTCCTGACCTCCAGTGAACCGCCCACCTCAGCCTCCCAAAGTGGTGGGATTACAGGCGTAAGCCACCATGCCCGGCCTTATTTTATCCTGAATTATTAAAGGCCCCTGTTCCAACTGACTCACGTAAAAATGTTATTCCGGTTCACTAGGTCCTTAGACCTTTTATGTGCTCTGCTTAAGGAAATGATTGAAAGATCATCCTTTTCTGTTTCTAAATAGTTCTCACCAGGGATAATTTTGCCACTACCTCTTTCCAGGGGGACATTTTAGACGGTCATAACTGAGAAAGGGGGTGCTACTGGCATCTAGCAGGAAGAGGCCAAGGATGCTAAAAGTCCTACAGTGCACAGGGCAGCCCCCAAGACCAAGAATTATCCAGCCCAAAATGTCAGAAGGACAGAGATGAGAAATCCTGGTATAGTGGTTAAGAGTGAAAATTATGGGAGACTAGACTACCTTAGTTCAAATCCAACTCCACTACTTACTAACTATGTGAATGACCCCAAGCAAGTTGACTTCTGAGCCTCAGTTTCATCATTTCAAACTAAGGGATAGAGTACCTAACTCACAGGAATACAATGAGAATTATGTAGGAATATGTGCTTAGTTAAAACTTAAAAAAAAAAGACTGTAGCAAGTTAAAGTACAAAAGTAACATACAATCATCCCTTTTAGTTTGTACTCCTTTTCAAATATTAACAGATACACTGACATCCTCCACCTTCTATTTAGTATCACCCTCTATCAAGTACCAAATGTAACTGCTCTAATCACATTATCTAATATGATCTCCTATACTTACATTCTGCTACTTTAATAAATTAACCATATATCGTCTTCTGAAAGAAATATAAAGAAGTTATTTTACACTGTTTCGTATATCCAGGAATTTGCAATATAGAGCATTAAAACTAACTCTTTTTGTAGTCTTCCTTCGTTTACACTATCATCAAACCTACAAAGTATATTTTCTTTGGTCCCAGAACAAGCATGGGTCACTTGGATAATCACAGTACAAGAGCTATTACATAATTTAGTCTGATCCCATTTTAGAACTGAAGAAATCGAGGTTCAGAGCTTGCCAACTTGTCCAACTGGACAATTAACTGCAGAAACTAGAACTTGATCAATTCCCTGATTATGAAGTAACAGAAATATGTAGAAGCGTCCTCTTCTTTTAAATTCCAAACAGGGCAATCAACAGAAAATTAACCTTGAATAGTACTGACAGTGATTATTGCTCTCACATTCAACAACAATTACCTCTCTTCTAGGAAATCAATAACTTTTTAGGAGCTAACTTCAATTCTTACCCAACTAAGTTTCCTTCAGTCTTAAGCAGATACCTATTTACAGATTCTCTAAAAAGGTCTCCCTAATTAGTATAACTCATTACACACCTACTTGTTTTCTTATCATACTGTGTTATAATTTTAACACTCATTTCATTTTCAAAATCCATCCATCGAACATGAAATTTTTGGGGTGACAACGGGCACTACTGGTGAAGAAACAGTCTATTATGAATAGAGATTTAGTATTTCCTACCTCTCAGAGAAAAAACTCTCCACCCTTTAACAAAACATATTAAGATATTTGGACAGCTAATATTTAAGACATTTTCAGGAGAACATTCTGTAAAATACATAGAAAATATGTGAGATAGGCCAGGCGTGGTGGCTCATAGCTGTAATCCCAGCCCTTTGGGAGGCAGAGGTGGACGGATCACCTGAGGTCAGGAGTTCGAGACCAACCTGGCCAACATGAAGAAACCCCACCTCTACTAAAAAAATACAAAAATTACCAGGCATGGTGGCGCATGCCTGTAACCCAGCTACTCAGGAGACTTGAGGCAGGAGACTCTCTTGAACCCGGGAGGTGGAGGTTGCAGTGAGCCGAAAGAGTGCCACTGCACTCCAGCCTGAGTGACAAAGTGAGACACTGTCACCCAATACAAAACAAAAAAAAGCTAGACAGATTTTTCATCTTGCCAATTTACCAAAATTCCAGTTATTTACAATTCTAATTATTTTCACAAATATGGTTCATAGTAACAGTTCAATAAACGCTTTTTTAGATCGCTGGTGTTTCCCTATGACTCTCAAAGCATTCAAGTCTTCTTTAAAGAGATATTATGCATTTAACAAGTCTGATCAACACCTGTTATTTTCCAATTAGTGTATCAATATTAAAATTTATACAGTTTTTAAGTATACAAATTTCACTCACATTTGATTTTTTGCTGCTTGCCTCTGAGCTTTTCTTTCTTTCCTTTTCTGATCTGGTGGCTTGGCAAAAACAATTTCAATATTTTCTCCCTCCAAGTCTTTGCCATTCATTTCTTCCATAGCCTTAAAAAATTAGATAATAGTCAATATAAAAATAGGACTTTCAGACAATTATGATTCATTTAAAGTTGGAATATCGTTTATCATTAATGTGGGAAGGACAAGAGAAAGCCCCATGCAGGCAGTCAGATAATTTTATTTAAAGATGCAGATCTTCAACTATTTTTCATTTTTACTTAGAAAACTGCCAAGCTCACTAAAACCAAAAGGTTTTAGTTTGAATGGATTCCATGGACTTCCAAGTTTCTTCCAATTTTTAAAACTATTTTGAGATTCTAAAATGACTAGAAGTTGTTAGTCTGATTTAGATGCCTATAATTCCACCATATTTACCTTGACAGCACCATCTCGCTCATCAAAATGAATGAATGCATAATCTTTTAACTTCTTCACTCGTTCCAGTTTCCCAAACTGACTAAATGCCTTTTCTAAAATCTCTTCTGTTACAGTATTGGCAAGGTTGCGTACAAACAGCACTTTTACCTAGGGGGAAGAAAACACCCCCCTGTATTATTTCCAAAGAGTTCCATTTCTAAGATACCACCACCCCACCCTAAAAAGTTAACTTAAATCACAATCCATTAGAAGAATGTCAGAATATAAAAAAAAAAAAAAAAGTTTTCAACTCCTTGGGTAAATATCAAGGAGCAGAATTGCTGGATCATGTTGAAAGACCTGAAATAGATGCTTTGCCAAAAAAGATATACAGATGGCACAGAATCTCATAAAGATGCTCAATATAATCTGTCATTCGGAAACCGCAAGTCGAAACTATTAGAATGGCCAAAATCCAACACACTATAAATGCAGGTAAGAATGCAGAGCAACAGAAACTCTCACTCATTGCTGCTGGGAATGCAAAATGGTAAAGCCCCTTTGAAAGACAGTTTGGCGACTTCTTACAAAACTAAACACACACTTCCATATGACCCAGCAATCCTGCTCCTTATTTACCCAGAGTTGAAAACTTACATGCACACAAAAACTTACACAGGGATGTTAATAACAGCTTTATTTGTAATTGCCAAAAATTTGCCAGACGAAGTGGCTCACGCCTGTAATCCCAGCAGTTTGGGATGCTGAGGTGGGTGGATCACCTGAGGTCAAGAGCTCGAGACCAGCCTGGCCAACACAGTGACACCCCGTCTCTACAAAAATACAAAAATTAGCCGGGTGCGATGGTACGCGCCTATGATTCCAGCTACTCGGGAGGCTGAAGCATAAGAAATGCTTGAACCCAGGAGGCAGAGGTTGCAGTAAGCCGAGATCATGCCACTGCACTCCAGCCTGGGTGACAGAGCGAGACTCTGTCTCAAACGAAAAAAAGAAAATTTCCAAAAATTGGAAGAAACCAAGCTGTCCTTCAATGGGAGAACGGACAACTGTGGCACATACAGAAGGAATATTATAATTGATAGAAAGAAACTAGTTAAAAGCCACAAAATGACATAGAAGAACTTTAAATATGTATTACTAAGAGAAAGAAGCCAATGTGAAGGTTACATAATGTATGGTTCCAACTATGTAACATTCTGAGAAGACAAAACTATGGAGACAGTGACTGCCAGTGGTTGAATGGGGAGGGATGACTAAGCAGAGGACAGAGGATTTTTAGGGCAGTGAAACTATTCTGTGTAATACTATGATGGAAACACGGTTATACATTTCTCCAAACCCACAGAACATACATCTAGAGTGAGACCTCATGTAAACTATGGACTTTAGGTAATCAATCTACGTCCATCAATTTTAACAAACGTACTATTCCAGTGCAGCATACTGGTAGTGAGGAAGGCTGTGCCTGTGTAGGGGGCAGAAGTCATATAGCAATTCTGTGCTTTCTACTGTAAACCTAAACTGCTCTAATGAAGTCTATGAAAAAGAAAATGTAGACTACAGGCCACATCAGTAATAATTACCAATCAGTAATTATTTTGCAATAAAAAAGGTAATTTTTTCCTAACAAAGTAAATACTATGCCCTCTGAGAGTTATTGAATGTTTAACACTTAACACAAGTGGCCAAAACTAATTAGAAGCTGCTTTTGAAATCTTAAAGGGGGAAGGACTGTTCAAAATATTCTTAAGACAAACTGTTCTCTCAAGCCTGAAAGCTTCTCAAGGTAAAATTACACAATTTAACCTTTTCACTAACTATCACTTCCTCCTAAAATACTTGAATACCATCTGAATGTGTTAATCTAAAGTGCTAACCCAATGAGACTTTATAGGCCAGAAGAAAAACGAATCCTAACTGTTTTCTGTTCTCTAAGACCACTTATCCTTCAATAATATTCATAGTTCCCTGGCAGTTCACATTACCCTCAATTTAACTCAACTAGTGGTGTCTGACACCTAACCTATACGTAATAAAGGGGGAATTCTTAAAAGACAAAGGATAACCGGGGCATGGTGGCTCATGCCTGTAATCTCAGCCTTTTGGGAAGCGGGATTGCTTTAGGCTAAGACCGGCCTGGGCAGCACAGGGAGACTAACTGTGTCTCTACAAAAATTTTTTTAAAAATTAGCCAGGTGTGGTGGTACACACCTGTAGTTCTAGCTACTCGGGAGGCTGAGGTGAGAAGATCTCTTGAGCCTGGGGCTACAGTGAGCTATGATCATGCCCCTGAACTCTAGCCCTGGGCCACAGATCTAGACCCTGTCTCTTAAAAGAAAAAAGAAAAAAAGAGAACAAAGGATAGAACAAATAACTGCAAATTACTGCACCAGTGTGTAATAAAGTGTTGGCTCAAGGGATGTTTATTCTTATACAATGTCTCCACTGACTGCTGAAGTCAGGATACCTCATAATGGCTAAATGTAACTGCAAGCAGCTCTGCTGGGGCCAGTATAATTTACTATTCTTAGTAGTAAGACTTTTTAACCCCAAAACCATGTAAACTAATGGTGCCATTCTCAAAAACTGAAATTGCTCTTAAAAAACACATAAAATGGAAGTCAACTGTCTACAGCACATAGGCTACTTCATTATAAGATTGTGATGGCTATACAATTATGGCTAAGTATCCACGAATCAATTTCTATTTTCACTTTGCAGGCACATGGTATTTCCAGTGTGCACTGCCTAGTCCCATAGTAAAGAACATTTCTCCCAACTCTAAAAAATATGGTTTAAAAAAAAAATGTGTACAGGGCCAGGCGCAATAGCCTCACGCCTGTAATCCCAGCCCTTTGGGACGCCGAGGTAGGTGGATCCCGAGGTCAGGAGTTTGAGACCAGTCTGACCAACATGGTGAAACCCCAGCTCTACTAAAAAAACACAAAAATTAGCCATGTGTGGTGGCGGGAGCCTGTAATCCCAACTACTTAGGAGGCAGGAGAATCACTTGAACCTGGGAGGCGGAGGTTGCAGTGAACCGAGATGGCATCACGGCACTCCAGCCTGGGAAACATGGGAGACAGGAGTGAGACTCTTGTCTCAAAAAATAAAAAAATGTATACTGTTCATTTTATGTTCCCCACCCCGACCCTTCTCCCATTAATCCCTCAAAAAATATTTTTAACTTGACTATCATTACCTTTGCCATAACCTCAGGATCAGGATCTTCTATAGGATCAGCCCATTCAACAGTTCCAACATTCCCCCAGACCTTGACTTTACCACTCATTAACCTACGCCTTGCCTGGGCAGCTGTTTTGTGATCTTCATATTCAAGAAAGCAAAAGCCTCTGTTTTTTTTCTTGTCATCCGGTTGGTGGTATAAAATGACGTCTGTAAGACCCTCTGCAAGTAAGCAACCATTCCAGGAAAATTAGATGAAATAACTAGCCAATACAAGTGGATCAAAGGATTTATCTAAGACACTACTTAAATATCAAAATGAAAAATCATCTCTTTCCTTCACTAGACATCTTTATAAAAGACTATCAAAAACTAGGTCCAGATTATTTTCCTAATCTGTTTCCTAGTTTTTCAACACAGAAATCTCCAGAAAAGAACATGTGCTCTTTTTAATTAGACGTAAGGACTATTTTTGCTTTCACTAATTAAATCAGAGAGGCAGATAAAAATTTTCATATAATTGTTGTAAGAAAATGGCAGTATAGATCAAATATGGCTATTTTTCTTATTATGCAAACACTAAAATTATTTTTAATGGCACTTTTCTGGCCTTAGATATCAATGGCTTTATTTCAAATAAAATAGAAGTTATATAAGTACTGCATAAAAATTTCCAATGTCCTGAAGGTTGATAACAGGCTGATAATTTGTTAGACACTGTTGGCAGACCAAAATATTTTCTAATAAAAGCAACCTGTCATTTAAAAGTTGTTAGAAAAGGCATTTTACGGTTCAAAAAAATTTTTTTACCATGTTGACAATATTATAAACTCTGTTTATGGGCCAGGCGCAGTGGCTCACACCCGTAATCGCAACACTCTGGGAGGCCGAGGCAAGCAGATCACTTGAGGTCAGGAGTTCAAGACCAGCCTGGCCAATATGGTGAAACCCCATCTCTACAAAAAACACAAAAATTAGCCAGGTGTGGTGGCACACGCCTGTAATCCCAGCTACTCAGGAGGCTGAGGCAAGAGAATCGCTTTAATCTGGGAGGTAGAGGCTGCAGAGAGCCAAGATCATGCCACCACACTCCAGCCTGGGCAACAGAGCAAGACTGTCTCAAAAAAAAAAAAAAAAAAAAAACTCGCTATGGCAATACTTACTATTCCTGTAATTTCAAGAACATCAAATCATTATTCATACAATTCTACTAAGAACGTCAACTAACACCTAGAGAAAGAACAAAGAAATACAATCTTCCAAAACATGGGAAGAACAATGATTTTGCAGAATGAATTCAAATCCTAGCTGTATTCCCTACTAACTTGTACAACGTTTGGCAAGTTATTTCCCAAATCCCTGAATGCCTGTTTTTCTTATCTGAAAAACGGGGTTACCTACACTTCAAAAGTTGTAGTGAGGATTCGATGAGTCAATAAATGTATTTAGAACAATGCGTGACACACAGAAATATGCTATTATCTTCATTATTAAAAGCTGCGCCTCATTCCAAATAAATCCAACTTACCTGTTACTTTGCTAAATTCTTCAAGAATCTGTTCCTTGGTTTTACTCTTAGGAATAGAGCCCACAAAAAGCCTATTGTTGGCAACTGAGATGCAGACACCAATGTGTTTTCCAGAACGAATTTCATGATTATTATACTGAAAGGGGAAAAAGTGCATCATGTTTTTAAATTACTTATACAACTAGAAGAGTTAATTATAAAAGATACTCAAGAGCAAATCATCCTTTAAAAAGTAGTTTACCTTAATTCCCATACAAGGGAATTATGAGGAACAGATTATATTAACAAGACCCATTGGACAAGTTTATGAACCAATTTAATGCAAATAAAAGGTTATTAAATCCTTTACTTGATTAATTAGAAATCAGATCTGCAGCAGATTATTTAAATTCAAAAAGTGCCAGTTCCTCAAAAACTTAACTTTTACTTAAATTCATCTCATCAACCAGTTATTCTCATACAAGGAAAACTGATCCCAAGTTCAGCAAGATCTCTGCCTTTCTGTTAACCAGCACCTAAATCTATTTTTCCATCTTCCCTTCCTCTTATCAAAAGTTGCAGTAAGAAATTTCAGGCTTCAAATATTTAAGTCTAAAAAAACGGCTTTTATTTCTGAATCCAACTGTACTTTTTCCCCATTTCATTTTCACTATGCATATAACAAATTATGAAGGAGAAAGTAGATTGGTCACGGCAAAAATGTATAGAAACAACTTTAAAACTACAGTAAAAAGTAAATTTAACTTTCAAGTAACCATATCCCAGATTATCATAAAGCAGAGGCAAAAAGCAATGTGTCAAAGTGACAAATCTACCAATTAGTATTATTTACAAACCCAAGTGCAAAAGTATCCAAGTAATCTAGAAAAGTGGATTATATGGGTTAGTTAAAACCACACCTCAAAATTTATGTTACTAATAATGGCGGCAGCAGCGGCAATAATTATTGATTAATCCTCCCACACCTAACCTCAAAATCTATTCTACATGTGGAGCTACACAAACCAAAGAACCAACGTCAATTTCCATACAACTTTATAGAACTACCTTACAGCAAAAGAAACCATTCTTCTATTATGCCCATTCTTGCTAGGTACACCAGGTATAACAGAAGAAAACATGTAATTCAGAAAGTTGAGTCCTCCCTGTCCCTTTCTCCAACTCCAGATAATCAAAATTTAATAAAGTTCAAGTACCATACCTCCAGTTCAGAAAAATTTATTGCTTTCCACCCCACTATTCTGTACAGACTATTCAAGTGCGTGGCCATCCTGATCCCAGGTTTATCTCTATTTCTCTACATTTATGCCAGAGGCACAACATTAAAAAAAGTAAAAAGATGACTTCTGCTACTTCTCCTCTCTCTCTCAAATACCTTTTTATATCAACTCTTAAACATGCAGGGGTTTTTTTTGTCTTTTCCGAGACAGAGTCTTGCTCTGTCCCCCAGGCTGGAGTGCAGTGGCACTATCTCGGCTCACTGCAACCTCCGCCTCCTGGGTTCAAGCAATTCTCCTCCCTCTGCCTCCCAAGTAGCTGGGATTACAGGCGCCTGCCACCACGCCCGGCTATTTTTTGTATTTTTAGTAGAGACGGGGTTTCACCATGTTGGCCAGGCTTGTCTCAAACTCCTGATCTTGTGATCCACTCGCCTCGGCCTCCCAAAGTGCTGAGATTACAGGTGTGACCCACCATGCCGAGCCACAGGCAATTTTTATACTCCTATGGCTCTGAAGAAATTGCCTTCCTTCCCTGAAACTTCTACCATACAAGCTCCTCTGGATACCTGTAAATTGAGTTCAACCACCCAATACTTCAATACATAAATCCTAAAAAGGTCAACAAAATACTCCTCCATGTTAACACAGACCAACAGTTCTCAACAGGAGTGATTTTGCCCCCCCAAGAAGTCATTTGACATTCTTGATTGTCACAACTTGGAAAGAAGTGGGGACTTGCTGCTGGTATCTACTGGGTAGACAGAAGGATGCTGATAAACATCTTACAATTCAGAAGACAGCCTGTCACAAACAATTATCTAGTCTAAAAGATCAGCAGTGCTGAGGTTAAAAACTCCTGCCATATACTTTGTTTTCTCATATAGCATTCATGTCCTTCTCTTCTATCAGACTAATACCTTTTAACAGCAGAAACATGTTACCTGAATGTAGCAGAGCTATGGCTGAATCCATCATTGCACAGAATTATGGACAAGTAGATTATAATACCTTATTTTACAAGTATAATTAAACTAAGAACACAATAAATTACTTTAAAATATGTACATTCCCTGGATTCTTATAATCTAGCATCAAGCAGCCAGCCTTAGCAACAAATCAGTGGTTTTCAAATTGGTCATGCAATCAGTAATTCTAGTAATTAACAAAAACAATTAAAATATCAGAAAAAGGTGGAAAGAAATACCAAGTGTGTAAAGGCGAAAACAGGAGTGATTTTGGGGGTGACAGATTTTGGTATAATGAGGGGGGAACTGTTATTTTCCAAATGTTCTAAAAACAGAAGCTATTAACTATAAGAAAATACCTAATTCTAAAAAAATTTCTAACAAAAACTTGAATTCTTAGTTCTACCAGGAAAATACACCATTGAGAGGAACCAAAATCTAGGAGGCAAAGGCAACACAACAGAGAATGGAAACATTCCATCAAGGCAACAATAATCAAAGACATATAGAGAAGACAGCTAATCTGTAACATAGGCAACGCTTCCATTAACCATCAACATTAACAATGCTGCTTCAAATTATAAATGACTGTTTCCATTATTATCTACAGAAAGACCATTTTTTTCCTTCCTACCCATCATCACTAGCCCTGATGCTAATCAAGTTAGCCAAGGCATGGTAGGTAGAAAGTACAAAGGATGGATGTGGTCTCTGAACAACATAAATAACACAAAGATTTAGCAGGATTTATAAAATAAACTGCTGATTCCTCCCTACCCACATTTTTTCAATTAAAAAACTTGGGCCAGGCGTGGTGGGTCATGCCTGTACTCCTAGCATCTTGGGAGGCTGAGGCGGGCGAATTGCCTAAGCTCAGGAGTTCGAGACCAGCCTGGGCAACACAGTGAAACCCCGTCTCTACTAAAATACAAAAGACATTCGCCGGGAGTGGTGGCAGCTGTAATCCCAGCTACTCGGGAGGCTGAGGCAGGAGAATCGCTTGAAACTGGGCGGCAGGGGTTGCAGTGAGCCAAGATCTCGCCACTGCACTCCAGCCTGGGCAACAGAGCAAGACTCCATCTCTACAAAAAAAAAAAAAAAAAAAAATCGAACAATTATAGGTAACACAGAGAGTAAACTGGCTCTCCAATGAAAATAAGTCATTAAACGAAAAAAGTAAGGAGACTCTAATGGGTATATTGCCCAACTATAACAAAAGTAGTACCTAGAAATTAACATTTCCTGAAGCAACACCCCATCTATGGATTACACATGCTTTTTTTGTATGTATATTTGAATTGCTTAACCTTTCTTACGCTAATGCCACTCTATCACCTAAAAAAAACCACTTATCCCAGCAAGATGGGTAACAGTGAGTTATATGGTGAATGGGGTAATACAAAAAACAAATGTGAATAAGAGATTCTAATTTAATACTAGTAAACCCTAACTCAAGAGGTAAGTGTATCAGGACACTACAGTGGTATAAAAAAACAAGAACCAAAAAAAAAAAAAGTCTTATCTTTCCTACTCTAGAAAGGCTGGCCCTGAATCTTAAGTTAGTTGTAAAAATGTAGCTTTCAAACTCACTACCACAGTGAGATGAACCAAATAGAAAATGAAGATTAATTATGATCATTAATGTGAGGTTTCAGTTTTTAAGAACACCGAAACAGTAGTACAGTCTGGAACGTTCCTGTCATCAAGTCTCAAAATTTTAAGTCACTTTTAAGTCCTTCCCTCGTAGTCACCAAATTCCCAGAAATTCAGCAATGTCAAATTTGGAATCTGATCCAGAAGAGGCTGTTTAGTCCTAACTCTTCTCAGCAAAGCCACTACCCCCAAAGCCATCCACATTAAAGATTCCTTTTTTTTTTTGAGACTGAGTCTCGCTCTGACACCCAGGAAGGAGCGCAGTGACAGGATTTCAGCTCACTGCAACCTCCACCTCCCGGGTTCAAGTGATTCTCCTGCCTCAGCCTCCCTAGTAGCTGGGACCACAGGTGTGCGCCACCACACCCGGCTAATTTTTGTATTTTTAGTAGAGACGGGGTTTCACCACGTTGGCCAGGCTAGTCTCGAACTCCTGACCTCGGGTGATCTGCCCACCTCAGCCTCCCAAAATGCTGGGATTACAGGCATGATCCACCGTACCCGGCCTAAAGATTTCTTAATTATAAAGTCTTCTTTATAATGAGCCAAAATCTACTTCCTTAAATAAACCTATTTCTTTCCCCCAAATGACAGCATTTCATATACCTGGCACGCAAGCACATGACTCAGTTGTTCTCTATGCTTGGCTAATCATTGCTTCCCTGATAATGGCAAACTAAAGTACCTCCAAGAAATACTGACAAGCGTCACTGAAAAGTAGCATTCTAACACAATACTGTAAATGCAGACTGAAAACAGGAGTCTAGAATAAACTGGAGCTTATTACTAATTTTCCACTTCTAGACACCATACCACTCTTACATATTGTCTGTGTTACCGTAGCTTATTCGGCAACTACACATTACTGACACCACAGCTTACTTGTTAAACTAGTGTAAATACTTGACTTTAGTCAATTCCATCTTGATAGATACAAACTTTCTTTCTCAGGCTATCAAAATTTTTTCAGATCCTGACCGTCATCCAAGGCATTTATCACTACATGGAGATTCAAGTTACCAAACGTATCATAAACAGTCCAACTACACTTTCAATTGTTGATAAAAACTAAAATATGACCTACAGCATACCACTATGGCCTTTCATTTCTCTTTCCAAAATCTCCGACCTTTCTCCTTTCTATTGCTGCCACCCTCCTCCTGACCTTTGTTGTCTTTATTCAAATAATCTTCATTATTCAGCCACTTACAACATGCCACCCACACAAGGGCTCAAAAAGGGGGTGAGGGGTGCTATGCAGCTTAGCCCAGTATGAACTAACTCCTGACACTGACTTTATTACAAGTTTTATTTCCACAAAAAACACTGCTTCAACTAGATTCACCTTTTTTCTTCACTGTGCTGCTCAAACCTCTTTATTGCAAAGCCTTCTCTGACAACCCTAATCCAGTCTCCCTTCATCCTTCCTTTATGCTTTGCACCATTTGCTTCCACTGTAACAGTAGTCTTTCATGTTCTATAAACTCTCTAAGAACCTGTGTATCTGCAGTAAAAGTTTTCATGCTAAACACACTATTTGCTAAATTATTATTAAAATATCTCTGAACCTATCTTGTCAACTACATTCATCAAAATGGCTGTACATGAGGCTGAGGCAAATGGATCACTGAAGGTTTGGAGTTTGAGACCAGCCTGGTCAACATACTAAAAATACACACACAAAAAAAAGGGGGCGGCCAGGTGCGGTGGCTCATGCCTGTAATCCCAGCATTTCGGGAGGCCGAGGTGGGCGGATCACGAGGTCAGGAGTTTGAGACCAGCCTGGCCAATATGGTGAAACCCCATCTCTACTAAAAATACAAAAATTAGCCGGGCGTGGTGGCGCTCACCTGTAGTCCCAGCTACTTGGGAGGCTGAGGCAGAAGAACTGCTTGAACCTGGGAGGTGGAGGCTGCAGTGAGCTGAGATCATGCCACTGCGCTCCAGCCTGGGCAACAGGGCAAGATTCATATCAAAACAAAACAAAACAAAATTAGCCGGGCACGGTGGCGGGCTCCTGTAGTCCCAGCTACTCCGGAGGCCGAGGCAGGAGACTCTCCTGAACCCAGAAGGCAGAGGTTGCAGTGAGCTGAGATAGCACCACTGCACTCCAGCCTCGGTGAGAGTGAGGCTTTGTCTCAAAAATAAAAAATAAAAAATAAAAAATAAGGCTGTATACACATCATGACGGCATAACCAATTTGGTGACTAAAACCATCAGAACCATCAGAGCTATTAAAATAATAACTTGTGGGCTGGGCACAGTGGCTCATACCTGTAATCCCAGCACTTTGGGAGGCTGAGACGGGCAGATCATGAGGTCAGGAGATCGAGACCATCCTGGCTAACACGGTAAACCCCATCTCTACTAAAAATACAAAAAAATTAGCCGGGCATGGTGGCAGGCGCCTGTAGTCCCAGCTAATCAGAGGCTGAGGCAGGAGAATGGCGTGAACCCAGGTGGTGGAGCCTGCAATGAGCCGAGATCATGCCACTGCACTCCAGCCTGGGCAACAGAGCGAGACTCCATCTCAAAAACAAACAAACAAAAAAACAAACTTGTAACATGCAAACGGATTTCATCTATTCCAATGCTTGTACATAGACATTATTAGCATTTCATCAGGATATTTCCATTATTTAAGATTGTCATGGGATTGCAGCATCACTAGCCTTGGGCTCCAATTCCAGCAACATACCACACAAATACATAAACACACCTGCCTGCCCTTCTTCATGGTTTTTAAATCAACATGTCTATTTCCAAACATCCCCTAGGTAGGTAAGGGAAGAAAGCATTATCACCTATTAATTTACCCTAATCATAGGGCAGCAAGTAGCACAGAATTGTAAATGGAGGCTATTAAAACAGCAAATGGTCCATGAGTTACATAAGAATATTAGAGACCCCTGGTCAGCTAGTCAGGTTATTTATCCAACATCTACTACATAATGGGGCACAGTTCTAAATGTTAGGGAGAAAGGAAAAAAATATATATATTCTAACGGGGAAATGAAAGGAAATAATTTACAAAGTCAAAAAATAATTACAAGCTCATCCAAGCAAAATCTATTTTATCATTTTTAGAACACTGTCATGGGGGCAACTGGGTGGTAAGGTGCTCAATGTCACCTTACCTGAAAAGAAAGCTGCTTTCTTTTCAGGGGTTGAAATGGGCTGCTTTCAACCCCTACGAAAGCAGAACAGCATAAGGCAACCTTAAAATGATAATGGCCATGGCTTGGCTGGGCACAGTGGCTCATGCCTGTAATCCCAGTACTTTGGGAGGCTGAGGCGGGCAAATCATTTGAGCTCAGAAGTTCCAGACCAGCCTGGCCAACATGGCAAAATGCCATCTCTACTAAAAATACAAAAATTAGCCAGGCGTGGTGGCACACACCTGTAATCCCAGCTACTCGGTGGCTGAGACAGAACTGCTTGAACCCGGGAGGCAGAGGTTGCAGTGAGCTGTGATCGCACCACTGCCCTCCAGCCTGGGTGACAAAGCGTGACTGTGTCTCAAAAAAAAAAAAAAAAAAAAGGCCATGGCTTAAAGAAGGCAAAGCATGGCTAAAAGGGTAATTAAAAGGAAGAGTAGGGAAAGAGGTAAGAAGGAACTTGTCTGGATAGGGCCTTGTTTGTAAGTCATTTTTCAGCATAGGAATGCTGTGATCTAACTGACGTTGCCAAATATAAAGGGCAACAGAAGGCAGTGAGATTAGCTAAGTTTCTTCAGTAGTCTGAATGCTACAAATGGTACCTTAGACTAACTAGGGTAGTAGCAGCGAAGAAGATAAAAAGTTAGATGCCAAAATATTTTGACAACAGATAGAACCTACTTCCTTAACTCTTTAACACTACCTAAACCACTACATAATTTAAAGTTATCGGGCTACCTGGTGACGTAACTTGTACAGTTGGCTTAAATTGTTATGCCTAACAATAGGGACCTCAGCTAAAGAAACCTGGCATCAAACTAGGACTGGGATGTTTAGCTGTATGGCCTCAGGAAAGTCTATTTCTTTCTACTACCTGGCAGAATGGATTGTTGAGGCTGAATTTAAAGGTAGTAACATAACATCTAGCAAAGCTCCTGTCCCTTAACAAGCACTCAAGTAGTAGCTATTAATCACCTTTTCACAAGTTTAGATCTTGCTTCCCTAGCTAGATTATCACCATTTACAAATGGATTTTTTTCATTCCCCAAAATAAAGGTAGATGTTGGCTAGAATCAGGGTCATTTAAGAAACTTGCAGTTGCTTTTAATTAACTTCATGCCTCTTCAACTGTTAACATCAATTAACCCATTTTTATAAGTCCACATACAAATATAAAGTCCACAATACTATTTAACCTAGAGAAACTAATCATTGCTGTATCAGTATTAAAAGACAATGCCAAATACCTAAAACTATTTCAACCTAAGGTATTCCTCCAGACACTCAAAAGAGAAACAAAGGTGCTTCAATCTTGTCTCATCTATAAATAATGCAAAGGAGGCATGAGGCACTTTCCCAACATTTAGTTATATATAACTAGAATGACACTTCAATTAAAAATTCACTTTGGATAGAATTGTAACAAGTAGAATCTCAAAATGTAACACAGTAGAGATAGTTTCCAAAGTATGCGCCCTTGAGGAACATACTTAGGAAAGGGGTAGTCGTGTCTGCAAATGAATACAAAGTGGCAAAAAACATCCAAAACAACTTGAGATTTGTATTTTCTCCAGAATGTTTCAATTACTTCACTTTCTCTAAAATCTAGTTCTTTGTTGTGCTAAAGCAAATCCACCAGATCCTACCCACAGTAAAGCATCCTTTTAAAAAAAGCAAACAATGGCCAGGCACAGTGGCTCATGCCTGTAATCCCAGCAATTTGGAAAGCCAAGGCAGTAAGATTGCTTGAGGCCAAGAGTTCAAGACTAGCCTGGACAACATAGTGAGACACCACCTCCACAAGTTTAAAAATTAGCCTAGCAGGGTGGTGCTCTCATAGTCCTAGCTGCTTAGGAAGCTGAGGCAGGAGGATCACGTAACCCAGGGAGTTCAAGGTTAGTGAGCTTTGATCATGACACTGCACTCCAGCAAGGGCAACAGAGTGACACCCTGTCTCCAAAAAAAAATAGTAATTAAAACCGTTTACTTAAGGCCAGGCGCGGTGGCTCACACCTATAATCCCAGCACTTTGGGAAGCCAAGGCGGGTGGATCACAAGGTCAGGAGATCAAGACCATCCTGGCTAACATGGTGAAACCCCATCTCTACTAAAAAAATATTTAAACAATTAGCTGGGTGTGGTGGTGGGCGCCTGTAGTACCAGCTACTCAGGAGGCTGAGGCAGGAGAATGGCGTGAACCCGGGAGGCGGAGCTTGCAGTAAGCCGAGATCGCACCACTGCACTCCAGCCTGGGCAACAGAGTGAGACTCGGTCTCAAAAATAAATAAATTAATTAATTAATTAAACAATTTACTTAAAAGTAGGCTGGGTGTGGTGGCTCACACCTGTACTCCCAGCACTTTGGGAGGCCGAGGCCGAGACTAAGGTCAGCAGTTTGAGACCAGCCTGGACAACATGGTGAAACCCCATCTCTATTAAAAATACAAAAATTAGCAGGGCATGGTTGCGTGCACCCGTAATCCCAGCTACTCAGGGGGCTGAGGCAGGAGAATCACTTGAACCCAGGAGACAGAGGTTGCAGTGAGTTGAGATCACACCACTGCACTCCAGCCCGGGCAACAGAGGGAAACTCCGTTTCAAAAAAACTTACTAAAAAGTCAAAAAAAGCAAATGATGATATGACCAATTTATCCTAGCGGCTGTATACCAATACCTACCATTGGAAATTTTTTTTTCCCCTTTTTGGTTTTTTGAGACAGGGTCTCTGTTGCCCAGGCTGGAGTGCGGTGGCATGATCACAGGTCATTGCGGCCTTGACCTCCTGGGACCACAGGTGCACGCCACCATGCCTGGCTAATCTGTTACTTTTTTGGTACAGATGGGGTCTATGTTTCCCAGGCTGGTTTCAATCAATCCTTCCCCCTCAGCCTACCAAAGTGCTGGGACTACAGGTGTGAGCAACCACACCCTGCCAGAAGTATCTTTTAAAAGTCAACAAAATGCAAAGTCTCCTATTAATTAGGTAGTACAAAATAATTATGCCCCCAGAAAAGGACTCAAATCACGACAGAGAAACCCAGAAAGAAATGTAGTTTAGCAGAAGAGTTAATTCCTATGCCAATCAAAAAGAATGCTTATCTATAGAAGTTTCTCCATTATATTTAAAAACCATATTTAGAAGACTATATTCTAAGCAACCTACAGCAATGCAATTTTAGAATTCAATGTATTTATTAAGGCAATTGTACAAATGGAAACATTTCCTAGTGTCTACTGGCACTCAAAATCACTGTTACTAATGGATTATAAACCATCTTCCTCTAATGATGTATCTTTACTGTAAGGTTTCTGGAAAACATCTATAAATTATAGTGGTCACCTACCATAATTGGTATATTTTGATGGCAAGAATTAAGTAACCTACAATGTCAGTTTAATGATTCTTTTTCAAAATGTTAAAAAATGGATCTGACACCATTAGCTAAATTCTGCAGTGGTCCCTCAGCACATACGGGGGACTGGTTCCAGGAACCCATACCAAAATCCATGAACGCTCAACTCTCTTAAATAGCATAGTGTTTGCACATAACCTACGAACATTCTCTCATACACTGGTGTATTGTTACTTTTTTATTGGGTTTTTTGGGAGTATCTTCAATCCTCAGCTAGCTGAAACTGTGAATGCAGGACCCACGGTACAGAGAGCCCACTGTATTAGCTTTCTGTAGTTACGATACCTCATTGCTTACTGGATCATTCTGCATTTTCACTTACTGCTACTTTATTGCTACTTGGCAAAAATATTCTACTCTTTTATAGGAGATTAAAGGATTTTGGGACAGACAAGGTGGCTCATGCCAGTAATCCTTGCATTTTGGGAAGCCGATTGCTTGAGACCATGAGTTCAAGACCAACCTGCCAGGCACAGTGGCTCATGCCTGTCATCCCAGCACTTTGCGAGGCCAAGGCGGGCAGATTATTTGAGGTCAGAAGTTCGAGACCGGCCTGGCCAACATAACCCCATCTCTATTAAATATACAAAACTTAGTCGGGTGTGGTGGTACGTGCCTATTATCCCAGCTACTGAGTGGCTGAGGCAGGAGAACTGCTTGAGCCCAGGAGGCAGAGGTTACAGTGAGCCAAGATCATCATGCCCACCACACTCCAGCGTGGGTGACAGAGACTTTGTCTCAAAAAACAAACAAATCATAAAAACAAACTAAAGTATTTCTAAGGTACCTCTTTCTAGAGCTCTAAAATGCCCCTCCCTCAAATTTAACTGCTGAAACTAAAATTTTGACAACTCAAAGGTTACCAGTAAATCTGAATTCCCTCTAAAACAGGAAGCACTTTTATGAAGGGAAAAATCAGACATGATTTGAAAATATCTAAATTCTCAAATTCTCTTTGCAAAGGCTTCTATTCTTTCAAGTAGCATACTTTTGTACTGTTTAACTTCCATCATACTCAATTATGTAAACCAGTGGGGGGTACTCACGCAATATAGAAAAGGGAAGACTTGGCCGGGTGCAGTGGCACACGTCTCCAATCCCAGCACTTTGCGGGGCTGAGGCAGGCATATCATCTGAGGTCAGGAGTTCATGACCAGCCTGGCCAACATAGTGAAACCCTGTCTCTACTAAAAATACAAAATTTAACCAGGTGTGGTGATGCACGCCTGTAATCCCAGCTACCAGAGAGGCTGAGGCAGGAGAATCGCTTGAACCTGGGAGACGGAGGTTGCAGTGAGCCAAGATCGCACCACTGCACTCCTGCTGTCTAGGTGACAGAGTGAGATTCTATCTCCCAAAAAAAGAAAGAAAAGGAAGACTTATGAGTTTTATTTTTCTCTTTTAAGGCTTGCTTAAAGTGATAAACCTCATGGTAAGGGAAGGGGGAAAACTCAGGAGGGAGGGAAAAAAAAATGAGTCTGAAGATTTTAAGTTTGTCTGGAATTACCCACAGGATATGTAAGCCAGATAAAGCAAATTTAACAAACATGGCATACTGAGCTATCTTGTACAAAAGTTCTCCCCAGTTGTATTGCTTGATACATTCTATGGGTTTAAATTAGCCCCCAACTCTTCAACTATAAAATGCAGAAACCACTTCTGTCACAGAACTTAAAAAAACTAGTTTCAGGGACTTACATAAACCATAATTTAAAATATTAAAATTTCTTTCTGGCCAGGCGTGGTGGCTCACGTCTATAATCCCAAGACTTTGGGAAGCCGAGGCGAGTGGATCACCGGAGGTCAGGAGTTCGAGACCAGCCTGGCCAACAAGGCGAAACCCCATCTCTACTAAAAATACAAAAATTAGCTGGGCGTGGTGGCAGGCGCCTATAATCCCAGCTACTCGGGAGGCTGAGGCAGGAGAATCACTTGAACCTGAGGGGTGGAGGCTACAGTGAGCCGAAATCACACCACTTCAGCTTCAGCAAAAGAGAAAAACTCGGTCTCAAAAAAAAAAAGAAAAAAGAAAAATTTCCTTTTTAAAAAAGTTGGAAAAATTACCAGGTCCTTACCTAACATCTAGTATTTTTAAATCAAATATTGCCACTCACCATAAAATCTTTTGTTTCATCAACTAGAAATGTATCACCATGTCTTTTGTGAATTATTTTTTTTTTTTTTTTTTTTTTTTTTTTTTGAGACGGAGTCTTGCTCTGTCACCCAGGCTGGAGTGCAGTGGCGCGATCTCGGCTCACTGCAAGCTCCGCCTCCCGGGTTCACGCCATTCTCCTGCCTCAGCCTCTCCGAGTAGCTGGGACTACAGGCGCCCGCCACCACGCCCGGCTAATTTTTTGTATTTTTGGTAGAGACAGGGTTTCACCGTGGTCTCGATCTCCTGACCTCGTGATCCGCCCGCCTCGGCCTCCCAAAGTGCTGGGATTACAAGCGTGAGCCACCGCGCCCGGCTGTGAATTATTTTAGAAAAAGGGATGGCTCAGGTATGGCCAGGAAGTATGACATCCCTTACCAGTTACTTTTCTTAAATCTTTTCACATTCCTATAAATTTAAACAAACAAAAAATGTCACTAAGCCAGACGTTTATAAGAACCAATTGCTAGGAATTCTACCATGCCACCTTTTAGATGCTGAATCCTACCAACTATACATGCAAAGAATATCACTACAATGTTTGCACAGTGATGTGGGGTAAAAAAAAAAAACCTGCCTAAATCAGTACTTCAAAAAATGTTTGGTAAACTCTTAGGCACAAGAAGAAAAAAACTTGATATTAAAGACTGTGAACGTGAAAACTGAAGGGGGAAAAAAAGGACAACTTACCAGTTTAACAGCCTCCTGAGCTGCTTCTTTCGTACAAAAAGTGACAAACGCATAACCTCTATTGAGACCAGTGAGTGGATCCATCATTAGACGAAGATCCCATATAGGCCCAGCTTTCTCAAATAATGGAACAAGTTCATCCTCAAATAGATCTCTTGGGATCTTTCCCACAAATATCTGTAAATTAAATATTAAGTAAAAACCATGGAGAACTGCTTTAGGAAACCAGATACCTGTGCTTTTACTACAAAAGATACAAGTTTTTAGTTGCTTTACCTCAGTGCCAACAGAAGGCTGCTGACCTGAATAAACGGAATCTGGAGGTGGTCCTCCATACTTCCTCTGTCCAGTGGTCACATCAAGTGTGTAGCCTGTTCTTTCCAAGAGTGCCTTGAAAAGTTCAAACGTCATTAATATAACATTTAATTCACTAGACCACACCCATACATTTAGCAGTTAACATCCATCTTGCTCAAATCTTTCCAATTATCTTGGCATGTTCCCTCATAAACAGGTTTGTGATGTCTGTTTTAAAATTTCCTCTTAAATGTGTACTTGTTATACTCCTAAATTATTATCAAAATTCCAGGGTCTTGTTCAAATTGCTTTCTAGTCTCCACTTAATTACTGTGCTTAATGGACAAAAAAAAGTTAAGCTCAATCCATCAGCAACTTTCAAGACAGGATGTATTACTACGTTAATACCATCTTAAAAAATGTACCTAATTTGGTTGAGTGTCTTTCAAATCTGGATCTCTTACCCAATAAATTCCCTATAAACCCCACTCCTAGGTACATACTGCCATTCTGGACATTGTGCCAACCTCAGAAGAAATTACACTTCCCATATCAAGTCTAGAAACTTGGGAGCTACAAGGAAAAAAAATCTCCTATTATTATTTGACATTTATGTGCTATATTTCATGGGATAGCATGGGTCATTCAGAAAAGTAACAGCCACAACGACTTTTAAAAACTTTATGAAACTGCAACGTTACATAACCTCTACATTTTAACTCCCAAAAAGTAACTGTTAAAATTTACACAACTCATATTTACTCAGAGCATCGGGTGTTTATTTCTTATTCTAGGCAAAGTATAGAAAGAAGTATAGGCTGGGCGCGGTGGCTCACGCCTGTAATCCCAGCACTCTGGGAGGCCTAGGCGGGTGGATCAGGAGGTCAGGAGTTCAAGACCAGCCTGGCCAAGATGGTGAAAGCCCGTCTCTACTAAAAATACAAAAAATTAGCCAGGCGTGGTGGCACGCGCCTGTAATCCCAGCTACTCAGGAGGCTGAGGCAGAGAACTGCTTAAACCTGGAGGGGCGGAGGTTGCAGTGAGCCGAGATCGCACCACTGCACTCCAGCCTGGGCGACAGAGCAAGACTCCATCTCAAAAAAAAAAAAAAAAAGTATACTCCTCCGTTAT
The DNA here is from genome assembly GCF_028878055.3 of Symphalangus syndactylus. Lineage (NCBI taxonomy): Eukaryota > Metazoa > Chordata > Mammalia > Primates > Hylobatidae > Symphalangus > Symphalangus syndactylus. The sequence goes on from NC_072424.2 coordinate 63,482,292, forward strand.
CTGAAGGAAAAAGTCAAGAATTACTCCCCTTTTCCACTGTCTCAACCACAAAGCACAAAAGTGGTTTTCTAAACAAAACCAATTTTATTAGCTAGTACATTCTGAAATAAAAACAGACTAACCCTAGCTATCTGACAAAATTTATCAAAATGCATAATCTAGGGTCACCTCAGTCTCTGAAAATTACTGGACAGATTTTTAACATTTTCTACTCAAAGGACACTAACTGTTTATGAAAAATACTGTAATTAACAAAAACATTCATAAACTTGCTCACATCTATGACTGTAACATAAACTAAATGAGTAATAGCTCATCTTTCCATTTTCTCGCATGTAATCCCTGTGCTATAAGTGAATTTTTTAACCTTAATAGTTAAGACCCAAATAACACTTTCTGTCAATCCATAAAACCAAAAAGGAAAAACTTATTCCCTCTGTCAAACTTCCTCTAAAAATGTCTCTATGCCTTCTTACCACAACTTAGGTCTCATTAAAAATTTAAGAGGCCAGGCGTGGTGGCTCACACCTGTGATCTCAGGACTTTGGGAGGCCAAGGTGGGTGGGTCACGAGGTCAAGAGATTGAGACCATCCTGGCCAACATGGTGAAACCTCATCTCTGCTAAAAATACAAAAATTAGCTGGGCCTGGTGACGCCCACCTGTAGTCCCAGCTACTCGGGAGACTGAGGCAGAATTGCTTGAACCTGCGAGGTGGAGGTTGCAGTGAGCCAAGATCACGCCACTGCACTCCAGCCTGGGTGACAGAGTAAGACTGTCTCCCAAAAAAAAAAAAAAAAAAAAAAAAAATTAAGCCACCCCCTTGCAAAAAAAACTGAAAGCTGAAAGTCACAAACTAAAGTTTAAAAATTTTAGTTCTAGCTCACAAATGCAGACTTAATTACAACTGAATTACAATGAAGACAACTATGTGCCACTTTTATGGAAAAACTAGATTTACAGATCAAACTCAATTTACTCACAGCTAGATCTGTGAAAGCCTCCAATTCATGGCTGTCTTAAACAGCTAACTCTATATACCAACCTTTTCCATATTCTAGGCTTTCCCTGTTTCCACACCATTACAACAATGCTCAAGGCCTATACCCTTAACTGATTTTCTTAAACCACACGCTTGGCTCAAGAGCACTGGCACACTACAAAGCACACCAGGTTAAAAAGTAATACGATCACCACATTGTCTATAAATTAGAAAACTCACCAATATAAATATCAAAACCGAGCTGAATTTGAAGCCATTCACTATGATTTTAAACCAAAAAAAAAGCCTTCCCCTCCTAGCCTCAGTTTCTCATTTACATACCCACACTAAATCTTATTGTTAAAGCTGCTTTGAAAAATAATCTAATAATCCATACTGATGGAAGTGGAGGGCAGCAGGGTTAACATTCTAAATTCATTGGGGTTTGAGACTCCTAAAAAAAAACAGTTGCCAAATGTACATTCTCCATCAGTATTCAACTGTCAGTAAGCTGGCTTTGCAGCTTTTCAAAAAATATTCTAGAGGTATCATGGGTGTATTTCTTTTATATTGGGACTACCAATAGAAGAGATTTAAACATCAGTAGCTGGATAACATGATAAACTTCACAGTAAATTGCTTTAGAAACAAATAGTTAAAAGAAACTAAAAAAAAAAAAACAGGAATTAGGAAAGATTTATGAATTATCTCAACATCTAACATACATCCATTTCACACCCAAGGAATATTTACCAAAATTAGGAAACAGTTAAAATGACTTTAAAACTAAAGGGAGTATAGAAAGACATACCTTAATTTTTGCCTCATCTGGTCCTTTACTAGAATCTGCTACTTTGGTCCCTTGTTTTTCTCTCTGCCTATAAGTCTTCATGACTCCACATAAAAAGGCACTTTTGTTCTGCAAAAAAGTTCCATTAATATTTAACAATAACCATATCTGAGTCTAATAAAATTTAGCAGATAGTATCGAAACTACTCAAATTTTTTAATTCTTTTCACATTGACATTAACATTACCTGAACATGAGAGAGATCACTGTCTTTAAACTGTTGAAGAACTGCCAATGCACCGTCTTCATTGAATTCTTTTAAAGCTTCAATAGCTCTTTCATCTAAATCACTATGTGCAACTAGCCCTGGAAAAAATAAAAGTTATCAGCTTTTAATATTTTTAGAAAAGATATTTTAGAGAAAACTATGTTGGCAATACAGGTATATGTGTGCCTTTACAATTCTTCTACTCCCCTTATCTGTATCTGAAAAAAAAAAACACACACTTCAGCCACTCTGAACTGAATCCTGAACTAAATAGGCCCTACCAAGCACACTTACAATAATGAGCTAACTTCTTTTACATCTTTTATCTCCGAAGTCTGATAGCTCTGAACACTATGGTATTTTTACAGTATACAGACTTACGAATCGTAAAATCAACCAACAAAGTACCAAGCATGACAACTAAACCTCTACTCAATTTCAAATACCACCAGAAAAAGTTAACAGCCGCACCAAAAAGACAAGAAAACAAGTCTACAGTTACCAAGTTATTTAAGAAGAATCCTACTATAAAAATACTCAAAAAAGTCACATGGCCTGTTCCCAACATTTAGCAGCTGTTGCTACTATCATATACTTATCCATCAAGCCAGCATGCAAGCCAGCCTTTAGCTCCTAACCTTCTCTTCTACCCTCCCTCTATACATCTTAACCTCTACTTCAAACTTAAATTAACCAACTATCACAACAAGCAAAACTCCAGTTCCCACACTTATTGGAAACCACAAAAAGTTGCTATTTTAGCTCAAAGCCAGAAATCCAATAGAAAAATTTCATAATGTAATTTTGCAAGTGTTAGTTCTTACCTGCAACGTAAATTTCATCTAGTTTTTCAGCAACTTTCTGTGGTAAACCAGCATCAAGCAATGTCTGAAAATTTTCTGAATGGATAACTGCAGAAGTAGTATCCATGGGCTCTTCAGTACCATTTCCATTAACATGTTCTGTAGCCATGTTTCCAGAGATCTGTTCAAACGCAATAAGCAAAATTAAACTAGGATCTTCAAAAAGAATATAGGACAATATGAGAGCCCCATCTTTACTTTCTCTACCATTTACTACACCAGCTAGCCTGCGCCTCCCTTTAAAAAAGCCTTACAGTCACATATCGCCTGCCAAGCCAGATTTGGAGCACAGGGCACAGAAGGACCGATTCACTATATTCTTCCTGAGCACCACCCCTGACTCACCTGCTAACACTCCCTAGGAAAAACCATTATTACAAATACAGCCCAATCAGCACGGGTACAAGCCAGCGTGCCACATGCAGCTGTGCCCGTTCGGAAAATGAGGTGTGTGTGGAGAAAGCAAAACTGGGCTCCTCTCTCTCAAAGATAAACCCCCAAAGTGCGCGCTTTTCCCGCCTGCCGCTTATAGATCGGTAACAACAGCCAGCGAAGAACAAAGCGCTCATACAAGCCACCTTCCCACCACCCAATTTCTCCACCCTTTAACCCCGCACCCCAAAGCCCGCCCCTGACTCCGCACCCAGAGCGGCAGTCTCACCACTGCGGCCGCCAGGAGCCCATTAGAAACACGTGCTCTGCGCCTTCCAATGTCCTACAACTTCCTTCAACGGAAACCCAACGAATCCCAAACCAAGACGACCATCACTGGTTCCCAACATCAACCCGAAGCCGCGGTCGGAGACCCCAGAAACCTGCAGCAGCACAATCTCGCCCCTCAACACCGAGGCAGCGGCGGCGCCAGGCCACAGGCTCTCCCCGCCCCCCAGCGCCGCCGTCTCCGCCGTGACACATGGCTCTCCGCCCCGGGCGCTCCCCCGGCGCCGACGACCCCAGGCCGCCCGCCCGGCCGAGACGTGACCGGTGGCGCGCGGTGCAGGTACCCACCCCTTACCGCTCCGAGCAGTGACTGCGGCGCCGGGCCGGCAACCCAGCAGCGTGAGAGCGTTCCGCGAACAGCCCAACGCCCGCGGGACCATGAGCACCGCCCAAGCTCGCCGCACGGCTGCAGGACCGGACCCACTCCTCTCCGCCCACTCCCGCGCCGCGGCGACCGCCACGACAGCACCAACTCTGAAGCCGCTCGCGGTCCGTGCGGGCCACGGGACCATGGAGGCGCCTCCTACCAGAGCGCCGCAGACAAAGCCCGAACGCCAGCAGCACATGGAGAGGAGGAAGTGGCGGCGCGGGCCGCGGCCTACTCCCAGGCAGCCCCAGTCAACGTGCTCTTCTCCCCCTTGGAATCCATTTTCCAGAAAAGCCGGTTTCTACCCGCGCCACCCTCCCCCAGCTCACTCCACAATGTCATGGAGCTCCCCTCCCAGACCCAGGTTCTGGCGGTCGTTACCTCCCCGTTGGGCTGAGGCGGAGGAATCCTTTCAGATGGTATCGGGTTGCGGGAAACGCGTGCTCGCTGCTCCCTGTGTCCGGCGCGAGTGGAGCTGTTGTAAAATGGCGGCCGAAGCTCACGCCGCTGGCAGCAAACCCGATCCAGTTCCACTCGCCTCCGAGCGCGCTCCCGGTGCGCGCGCGCGCGCGCCCCCGCGTGACCCCCCCTTCCCTTCCCTCCCCTCCCCTCCCTCGCGCGTCCGCTTCACTCACTCACTCCCTCAGCCCCTGCCCTCCTCCAGCTCCTCCTTCTCCCCCTACCACCACCACCACCACTAGCCTCTGTCCGCCTTCTCTCGGCCTTTCTTATTCCCGCCCCCCGCTCCTTTACCCCACTGCTCCCACTCCCCTCTGCGGTCGCTCGGGCACGAGTGGCCGCCTTTCCCCTTCTGGCTCGCACGCTCCCTCACTCCCTCCCTCGCTTGCTCTCACTCTCGGCCCTGTCCCCCAGTCCCTGCCGAGTCGGCTCCTCTCTTTCTCTCTCCCGCGCTGACGTGACAACGTAGCCTACGCCTCGGGACGCGCGCCCGCGGGCTCCGCCCCCACGCCGCGCCGCCTTCCCCGCTCCTCACCCCTTGGGTTGGGGTGGGGGAGGCACAAGGCCCCGCCCTTCCGCTCCGGCGGCGGCGGCGGCGGAGGGGCCGAGACTGAATGAAAGGCCCGCCCCTTCCCCTCCCGACACTCCCCCTCCCTCTGCCCTCCAGGCGGGGCGGGCCGGCTCAGCGTGTCCCACTCGTTCTCCTTTGTCAGGAGACTGGCATCTCCCCACCCCGCCCCACCCCACCCCCACCGCGACACCACGCGCACGCCACCCCCACCGAGCTCCCGCCCGCCCCATCCCTGCCCGGTCCGGGGCTGGCGGGGCAGAGTGCTGTGGGCGCTGAGTGAGACTGCTGCTTTCCGGAGGGCACCCACCGGTCTGTGCGCGCCCGGCCCCCGCCCCCGGCTCCGCGGCCGCGTAGCCGTTCCAGGCGGTGTCCACGCCGCTGCCACCGCCCCGCGCTCTCCTTCTCGGGAAGCTGCAGGCGCACGTGTCCCCCGGGGCGGGGCGAGGCAGACAATGGGGCCGCGGGGGAGGGGAGCGGCGCGGAGACCCGCGGACCTTTGGTCCGCCGGACCGGCGGTAGTTGAGTGCGAGAGTCGACCCTGGAGACTCGGTCTCCCCAGCTGGACAATGGGCCCCCAGTCGCAGCCGCGCGGCTCCGCTTTCACGGGAACCGTCGGCGAAGGGAGGGGCGCCCCAGGCTTGGACGAGAAAACCCCGGCTGCTTTTGAAGGGGGAACGGGGCTGGCTCCAGTGGAGCGAGGAGCGGCTCCCGCCTTGGGATGACACGAAGGCCAGATTTGGAAGCGAAACCGCCCGGTGGTGAAGGGTTGTGCAATACTCCGTTTCGGTCCCTGGCCTTTTAAGCAGTTAAGGGCTTCCTCCTGGCACAGTTTGAGCAACTTGAAACAGCACAAAGCTGCGTGGTTAGAACAACTTTGAGAAAAATGTCTCTTTTTAAAAACCTTGGCAACTAAATCTTATGTGAAGTGACATTTCCTTTGTAATCGTTTACTAGGTACAAGAAAGACAAGACAAAGGCATTTGAATTACAGATGCGATATGGATACTAATTTTATCCAGGGCAGCTGTAATGAAAAATAGGAACAATGTCCTTTTAATTAAAAAGCTTATTTTTAAGAGCTTACTGGTTCCCCAGATGAGCTCTGTGCTATGATAACAAATCAGTGGTTTGAGGAAAAGTTAGCTAAGCACTCTTCAAAGTGCACAAGCACATAAAATGATAGATTATTTTCATAGCTACCTGGATCAAATACGAAGTATGTTTTAGCCAAAGCACCACATAGCCAACCTGTTTAGTAAGGATTTGAGATCTCCACCACCCCAGATTCCTTACTATCAAACATACGTGGTATTCAGCTGCTTCAGCCATAGGGATTTTTGTTCACAAAGCAGGGGTCGTAGTTAATGATATACATGAAAAACAAAATGTTTAATAGAAAACTATGAAAATAAGAGTCATACTATGGATTAAACAAGAATAAAAATTGGCCGGGCGCGGTGGCTCAAGCCTGTAATCCCAGCACTTTGGGAGGCAGAAGCGGGCGGATCACAAGGTCAGGAAATCGAGACCATCCTGGCTAACACGGTGAAACCCCGTCTCTACTAAAAGTACAAAAAAATTAGCCAGTCGTGGTGGCGGGTGCCTGTAGTCCCAACTACTCAGGAGGCTGAGGCAGGAGAATGGCTTGAACCCGGGAGGCGGAGCTTGCAGTGAGCCGAGATCGCGCCACTGCACTCCAGCCTGGGCGACAGAGAGAGACTGTCTCAAAAAAAAAAAAAAAAAGAAAAAAAAGAATAAAAATGAGTCTGAAACATGTAACACTTTGTTTAGACCTTCCTGGCTATCAAAATTTTTAAGAAGTGCCTTAACCTGGGCAAAGCTCCCAAATTAAAATCTCTAGCTCTTCTCTGACATCTAATTCCTTTCTCTAACCACTCCCTCAACGTTTATGTGGGCTTTCTGGCACTCCAGATCGGCATTTCAAGAAACTGAGCACGTGATCTTCCCCCAGTCTTCCATCTACAGAGTTCCCATCTCAATGAACATCCCCCACATGAATTACTGGAGCGGATCATTCAAGGCACTTCTCTACACTGCCATATCAGTTAATCAAGTCCTATCAATTCTGTCTCCCAAATATATCCCATTTATGTCTATGTTGCAACCACCCAGGCAAAGCCACCATCATCTACCACCTGTACTAATGGCATAGGCTCCTGATTCATCCACTGTTACAGCTGTCCTAATCTGTTCAAAGCCCAAGTCATCTGTCTTTCTGTATGACTCTGTCTCCTGTGTAGGCTCTCTCCCTCCCTTGATCTTCTCGCTCTTAATTGCAAGTAAGATCCTATGGCGCATCGGCCTAAAACCCTTCATTAGCTTCCAATTACACTTAGAACAACAGCCAAAATCCTTAGCTAGATCAACAAAGCTCTCCAAGATCTGTCCCACCTGTCTCCCCAGCTCATCTCGGCCACTTTATGGCTTCAGCCTGGCCTTCCCTTGATTCTGGCATTTCTTTTTATTTGAGATGGAGTCTCGCACTGTCGCCCGGTCTGGAATGCAGTGCGTGATCTCGGCGCAGTGCGTGATCTCGGCGCAGTGCATGATCTCGGCACAGTGCGTGATCTCGGCTCACTGCAACCTCCGTCTCCCAGGTTCAAGTGATTCTCCTTGCCTCAGCCTCCCAAATACCTGGGATTACAGGCGCCCGCCACCATGACCAGCTAATTCTTTTGTATTTTTAGTAGAGTCGGGGGTTTCACTATGTTTGCCAGGCTGGTCTCGAACTCCTGACCTCATGATCAGCCCGCCTCGGCCTCCCAAAGTGCTGAGATTACAGGCGTGAGCCTCTGCGCCAGGGCTCGTTTTTTGGTTTTTTGTTTGTTTGCTTTTGAGACGGAGTCTCGCACTGTTGCCCGGGCTGGAGTGCAGTGGCGGGCTCGCACACTGCAACCTCCGCCTCCTGGGTTCAAGCGATTCTCCTGCCTCAACCTCCTGAGTAGCTGGGATTAGAAGCACCTGCCACCACACCTGGCTAATTTTTGTGTTTTTAGTAGAGACAGGGTTTCACCATGTTGGCCAGGCTGGTCTCGAACTCCGGACCTCAGGTGATCCACCCGCCTCGGCCTCCAAAGTGCTGGGATTACAGGCGTGAGCCACCGCTCCCGACAGATTATTCATTAGTTTAATTGCTGTCTTTTCGTCCATGTAAGCTTTGAAACAGTGAGAATATGCAGCCTTGTTGAGCTGGCAACTAATGAAAGAGAGGAATGTAGGCAGGCCTGTTTGGATTTTTTACTTATCCAAAATTCTTCCACCCAGTCAATGCCACACTGCCACACTGTTTTTTGTTTGTTTTTTTGTTTTGTTTTTTGCATATTTTCTTCTCTTATTTACTGCATTTTCTAAACTTCCTGCCATTAACATATATTAATTTTATAATGGGCCAGGGAACCCTTCAATTCACAGGGTAAAAATTCACAGCACACCATTACTTTTTCCATAGAACCATAAAAAGCTAGTGTTGAAAGAGACCATGGAAGCCATTCAACCTAATCTTTCTAGTAATCAAGAAAATTTGTGCACTATCTCTTACATCTTTTTTTTTTTTTTTTTTTTTTTGAGCTGGAGTCTTGCTCTGTCGCTCAGGCTGAAGTACGGTGGCGCAATCTCGGCTCACTGCAAGCTCCACCTCCCAGGTTTACGCCATTCTCCTGCCTCAGCCTCCGGACTGGGGGCCTGAGGGACTACAGGCCCCCACCACCACACCCGGCTAATTTTTTTGTATTTTTGGTAGAGACGGGGTTTCACCGTGTTAAACAGAATGGTCTCAATCTCCTGACCTTATGATCTGCCCGTCGCAGCCTCCCAAAGTGCTGGGATTACAGGCGTGAGCCACCGCGCCTGGCGGCACTATCTCTCACATCTTATTTTCATAGTAATAAAAAGCCTGCCCTGTAAAAAATTAAAAACTTTTGTTCCAAGAAAGACACTGTCTAGAGAATGAAAAGACAAGCCACAGACTAGGGAAAAAAAATAATCCTTGCAAAACACATATCTGATAAAAGGCTGTTATTCAATAAAATATACAAAGAATTCTTAAAACTCAACAATAAGAAAACACACAACCTAATTTAAAAATTGGCAAAAACGTTGATATCAGGTGTTAGGCAAATAAAAAACAAAACAAAAAAAGTTTTGTTTTTTGGTTTTTGTTTTTTTTTTTGTTTTTTTGACACAGAGTCTTGCTCTGTCGCCCAGGCTGGCGTGCAGTGGCACGATCTTGGCTCATTGCAACCTCCACCTCCTGGGTTCAAGCAATTGTCGTGCCTCAGCCTCCTGAGTAGCTGGGATTACAGGCAGGCTTCTGCCACCAGGTCTGGCTAATTTTTGTATTTTCAGTAGAGACAGAGTTTCACTATTTTGGACAGGCTGGTCTAGAACTCCTGACCTCAGTGATCCACCCGCCTCAGCCTCCCAAAATGCTGGGATTAAAGACATGAGCCACCACGCCTGGCAAAAAAAAAAAAAAAATTTAACGGGCAAAAAATCTGAACACATAGCCCACCAAAGAGGATGTACAAATGGCAAATAAGCATATGAAAACATGCTGAATATCATATGTCATCAGGGACTTGCAAATTAAAACAGTGAGAAAATAGTCAAGATATGAAATTAACCCAAGTGTTCATTGATGGATGAATGGATAACAGAAAATGTGATATATATACACAATGGAATATTATTCAGAATAAAAAAAAACGAAATTCTGTCATTTGCAGCAAGATAAATGGAATCTGGAGACCATTATGCTAAGTGAAATAAGCCAGACACAGAAAGACAAATATCATATGTTCTCATTCATATGTGGGAGTTTAAAAAGTTCATCTCGTGAAGGTAGAGAATAGAGTGATAGTTACCAAAGTCTGAGGGGAAGGAGGCGTGTTGAAGAGAGGTTCGTTAATTGGTACAAACATACAGTTAGATAGAAGGAATAAATTCTAGGGTTTGATAGCACAGGAGGGTGACTATAGTTAACAATATGTTGTATATCTCTCTTTTTTTTTTTTTGAGACGGAGTCTCGCTCTGTCACCCAGGCTGGAGTGTAGTGGCGCAATCTCGGCTCACTGCAAGCTCCGCCTCCCGGGTTCACGCCATTCTCCTGCCTCAGCCTCTCCGAGTAGCTGGGACTACAGGTGCCCACCACCACGCCTGGCTAATTTTTTTTGTATTTTTAGTAGAGACGGGGTTTCACCATGGTCTCGATCTCCTGACCTCATGATCCGCCTGCCTCAGCCTCCCAAACTGCTGGGATTACAAGCGTGAGCCACCGCGCCCGGCTGAATATGTTGTATATCTCAAAATTACTGGATTTGAAATGTTCCCAAAACAAATAAATGATAAATGTTCAAGGTGACAGATATCCTAAATACCCTGAGTTGATCATTACACATTGTAGCATATATCGAAATACCACATGTACCCTATAAATATGTACAAATATTATATATCAATTTTTCTTAAAAATTGAGATATTATTATATACCTATTAGAATGGCCAAAATCCAAACCACTGACAACACTAAATGCTGATGAGGATGTGGAGCAACAGGAACTCACATTCATTGCTGGTGGGAATGCAAAATGGTACAGTCACTTTGGAAGACAGTTTGGCAGCTTCTTGCAAAACTAAACATACTGTTATCATACAATCCAGCAATCACACTCTTTGGTATTTACTCAAATGTGTTAAAAACATGTCTACCCCAAAACCTGCACACCAATGTTTACAGTAGCTTTTTTCACAGTTGCCAAAAATTGGAAGCAACCAAGATGTCCTTCAATAGGTGAATGAATGAACAAACTAATTTTTTTATTACTTTGTTTTATTTTAATAAAAAAATTGTTGTTTATTAAATGGAATATTATTCCATTTGAAGTGTTCCTTTTGAAGTGTTATAGATCCTTTTGAAGTGTTACACAAATGTGGCAGCTGTCTTTAAATAAATCTTTTTTTTTTTTTTTTTTTTTTTTTGAGACGGAGTCTCGCTCTGTCGCCCAGGCTGGAGTGCAGTGGCACGATCTCGGCTCATTGCAAGCTCCGCCTCCCGGGTTCACGCCATTCTCCTGCCTCAGCCTCTCCGAGTAGCTGGGACTACAGGCACCCGCCACCACACCCGGCTAATTTTTTGTATTTTTAGTAGAGACAGGATTTCACCGTGGTCTCGATCTCCTGACCTCGTGATCCGCCCGCCTCGGCCTCCCAAAGTGCTGGGATTACAAGCGTGAGCCACCGCGCCCGGCCGGTAATAAATCTTTTTTTGCTTGTATTATTAACGTAGATAAGACATCGTGTAAAAATGTTTAGGTTTAAGAACTCAGTATTGTCTTGATAGATTGGTGGCCTTTGTTTTGGTCCACACATTAAAATCACCTAAATAATTCTTTAGAGACACTTGTGCCTAGGTCCATCTCTGCCCTATTAAGTCGGACTCAAAAGTTTATAGAATGGAATATTATTCGGCACTCTAAAGAAATGACCTAAAAACCACAAAAAGACATGGAGGAATCTTAAGTACTTATTGCTAAGTGAAAGAAGCCAATCACAAAAGGCTACATACTATGTGATTACAATTATATGACATTCTGGAAAAGACAAAACTATAGAGACAGTAAAAAGACCAGTGGTTAGGCCGGGCATGGTGGCTCATGCTTGTAATCCCAGCACTTTGGGAGGCCGAGCGGGGGGAATAATGAGGTCAGGAGATCAAGACCATCCTGGCTAATGTGGTGAAGCCCCGTCTCTACTAAAAAATACAACAAATTAGCCGGGCGTGGTGGCTGGCACCTGTAGTCACAGCTACTCGGGAGGCTGAGGCAGGAGAATGGCATGAACCCGGCAGGCAGAGGTTGCCATGAGCCGAGATCGTGCCACTGCGCTCCAGCCTGAGCAAGAGACTCTGTCTCAGAAAAAAAAAAAAAAAAATCAGTGGTTGCCAGGGGCTCAGGGGAAGGGAAGGAGAAATGAATACATTGAACATGGGATTTTTAGGGTTGTGAAATTATTCTATTTGATGCTGTAATGATGAAGATATGTCATTATAAATTTGTCAAAACTCATAAAATGTAAAACACAAATAGTGAACCTTAATGTAAACTATACACTTCAGTTAATAATAATGTATTAGTATTGATTTGTCAATTGTAACAAATGAAGAAATATACAGGACTAATGCAATATGTTAATAATAGAGGAAATTAGGGGGTGGAGGAGGTGTTGGTGAGAGGGTAAACGGAAATTCTGTACCTTCTTATTTTTCTGTAAATCTAACAGTGAGCTAAAATAATTGTTTATTCATTAAAAGAAGGCTGTTTTTTTGTTTTTGTTTTTTTTTTGGAAGTGGAGTTTCACTCTTGTCGCCCAGGCTGGAGTGCAATGGCACGATCTCGGCTCACCACAACCTCTGCCTCCTGGGTTCAAGTGATTCTCCTGCCTCAGCCTCCTAAGTAGCTGGGATTACAGGCATGCACCACCATATCCGGCTGATGTTTTGTATTTTTAGTAGAGACGGGGTTTCTCCATGTTGGTCAGGCTAGCCTCGAACTCCCGACCTCAGGTGATCCACCCGCGTCGGCCTCCCAAAGTGTTGGGATTACAGGCGTGAGCCACTACGCCCAGCCTGATGTTTTAAATATACTAGAAATGTTAAACATTCTTTGTATTGGTTTTAGCTTTTTTTTTTTTTTTTTTTAGATTAGAAACCCAGTGTCATTTTAGCTTTTTGGCTTTTCACTTTTATGATAGAAGGTGATGGATTAAATTACCAGAAGCCACAGAGTATATACCAGTACCTACAAAAAAAAACAGGGATAATGTAAACATAAACCCAAACAATGGTTTTTATCCAGGTATTCCCATCCTAATCTGAATGGAGTTCCAGAATAAGAGCAATCTTTCATTGTTCAGATTTCAAGATGATTCATTGCACAAAAAAAGAAAACTATTGTGATAGTTGTTTTCACTGAACATGTCCATCATGGTGTATCTGAAAGCTCTTTTCCAGGGTGACTCCACCCAAAGCTCCTGCTAAGGGAGCAGCCTAGGCTGTCTTACTCTGCAACACCCACTCATCCTTGCCTTGCCACAACTAATTGGACCAGCATCCGGCACCAGAAGATTCCTATAGAAAAAAAACCGAAGGTAGAATCAGTGTCATGAGGAGGGAGTTAGAGCTGGGGCTATGAGAGGTCCTGTCGAACTAAGTTATAAGACAACAGAAACTATAAATAAGCAGAGCCCAGGATGAATTTGGAGAAGTTAGCAGGAAGCCAGATTATACAGGAAATCATTGAAAGATTTCAAATATTTAAAATTAGTGTTTAGGGCAGGGTATGGTGGCTCACACCTGTAATCCCAGCACTTTGGGTGGCTGAGGCAGATGGATCACTTGAGGCAAGGAGTTCAAGACCAGCCATGGCGAAACCTCGTCTCTACTAAAACTACAAAAATTAGCCGAGTACGGTATTGCGCGTCTGTAGTCCCAGCTACAGGGGAGGCTGAGTCATGAGAACCACTTGAACTAGGGAGGCGGAGGTTGCAGTGAGCCGAGATTGTGCCACTGCACTCCAGCCTGTGCAAAAAGAGTGAGACTTCATCTCAAAAAATAAATAAATAAACATAAGATGAAATAAAATTAGTATTTAGAACTTTAGAAAACTGAATAGTTATTGGAGGTTGAGGATAGACGTGGCACCAGATGAGGGGTGGCAGGTACTTGGACTAACGGTGTTGTGAAGGAAATAGAAGTGGGCATATTCACAGTGTATTTTCAAATATAGTTTGCCAAGCATTTAATGATGGACTGAAAGTAGGGAGTAAGGGAGCGATTGGGTGGTTGTTTGTATCACTGAGTTGGAGAGGAAGGGAGAGTAACAGATTTCAAGTGTGTGTCAGTGAGGCAAAACCACTCTAAGTATTGTGAAATAAAGGTTTTATTACGGGAATAAGAATTTATATGAGATGAGAGAAGCTGAGAAAGTAATGATCCAAAAGGGAGACTTGGAGAATGAGCAGTGTCACTAACCAGTCCTTCACAAGGCTGGGTGAATGAGGAAAGCTTACAGGACAATCTGGAAGCCAGCCATGTCTCGTTCCTGGAGTGAGACCATGAAAAGGAACTATCTGGAAGGCTGTTCTTGGCCAGGCATGGTGGCTCACACCTGTAATCCTGGGACTTTGGAAGGCTGAGGCCAGCAGATCGCTTGAGCCCAGGAGTTCAAGACCAGCCTAGGCAACATGGTGAAAGCCCCATCTCTACAAAAATTAGCAGGGCAAAGTGGTGCGCACCTGCAGTCTCAGCTACTTGGGAGGCTAAGGTAGGATCACTTGAGCCCAGGAGGTCAAGTCTGCCGTGAGCCGAGATTGTACCACTGCACTCCAGGACGAGATTTCTGTCTCAAAAAAAAAAAAAAAAAAAACAAAAAAAAAGGCTGTTTTGTGGCTGGTGGCAGGCCTGTGGTCGCTGTTGGTTACCAGGGTTCACAATTCGGTAAAAGAACTGGCTACAGACCAGGGGAGAGCAAGATGAAGATGAAAACCTACCAGCACTTCTGCATGTGCTTTTCATTACATTTAACCAAGTTCATACATTGCATTTTGTTTCTTCAGTTTCTTCTAAACTAGAATGAAAATGTCCAAAACCATAGCAACTAGCTACATGTGGCCACTTACATTAATTAAAATAGAATAAAGTCAGCCAGGCACGGTGGCTCACGCCTGTAATACCAGCACTTTGGGAGGCCGAGGCGGGCAGATCACGAGGTCAGGAGATCAAGATCATCCTGGCTAACATGGTGAAATCCCATCTCTACTAAAAATACAAAAATTAGCCAGTCGTGGTGGCAGGCACTTGTAGTCCCAGCTACTCGCGAGGCTGAAGCAGGAGAATGGTGTGAACTCCGGGAGGCAGAGCTTGCAGTGAGCCGAAATCGAGCCACTGCACTCCAGCCTGGGCGACAGAGCGAGACTCCGCCTCAAAAAAATAAAACAAAACAAAGTCTAAAATTCAGTTCCTCAGCCACACTAGCTACATGTCAAGTGCCCAGTAGCTACATGTGACTTGAGATGAACACATCAGTATAGAACTTTTCTAATCATTGCAGAAAGTTCTACTGAACATGTTTCCTTAAAATAAATAATACTCCCTCCCTTTATTTGGCTAGATTGAGGTCTTTAATCTAGCACAAAAGGACCCAATTAGAATACAGCCACTTGAGACTTAACCATTTATATAAATTAATCACATTATTGTGTCTATTTTTTCAACTCAGCTGATAAAATGTGACTAGTTCTTCTCTCCCTGTATTTGCATAGAGATTAGTGAAGAGATGAAAAGCCAGCAAGAAGCATATGAGGAAATAAAAGTCCTAGATAACTCAATCACAGAATTCTCCAAGACAAGGACAATCATATAGTTTATCAGATTACTAACTTGTATATCTGTAGTCCTACTTTTATTTTAAATATTTTTGTTATAAAAGATAATATATGCTCCAATAAAAAATTCAACCATTATATAAACATGTAAAATAGAAGTAAAAATGTCCTGTAATCTCATTGCCAAATAGAGCTACTATATAAAAATATGTGTATCTCTTTCAGTTTTTTTTCTCTCTAGATACTAATATTATTTTCACGTTTAACAAGAATGGTTTCACATCACACATGTCATCTTATGACTATAATTAGCTTTTTCACCTAATATGTATATTTGGGCACGTTCTCTTGTCAGTATACTTCATACTTCATATACTTCAATTTTCAATAGTTGCATAGAATTTTACTTTATAGAAGTTTCATAATTTCTATAGCCATCCTATTACTGGTGAGCATTTGGATTGGTTTTTGTTTGTTTTTGTTTTGTTTTGTTTTTTATCCATTACAAACAATTCCATAATAAATGCCTTTGAGTATTTCTGTTATATAAGCATATTTTGATCTACCTCCTTTTTCATGATCTTGACAATTATTTAAATTTGTTGTTAAATTGGCAATTTTATTTAGAGCAATTTGCATATAAATAAATGAAGAATAGAACTTTTACAATATTAAATCAGTTGCTAAACTGATTCAATCGTGTGTGTATTTACTTTGTATAAATGTTGGTTAGGGAAAAGAGTACAAATACAAACCCCAAAGTCTAAAAATGCTCAAAACCCACTCTATAACTGGAAAAGAGGTACAAGTGTTAGAGTACAGAAAGGGCAGTTACTGGGCAGAAGGAAAATATAGCCTTAGGGATGGGAAGAAATAAAACTGCATAAAAAGGAAATAAAATTGCCATGGGAGATTTTAATACTGCACTTTCCTAGGCTAAGGCTGACAATAAATAAAGAAGGACAATAATATTAAGTCATTTAATTAGTTTAAAGTAGTATTTTACATATATGTTGAACTTGGTATTTTACAGAGAATACAACTTTTCAAGCATTTAAAGAATACTGACAAAAGGCCGGGCGTGGTAGCTCAGGCCTGTAATCCCAGCACTTTGGGAGGCCGAGGCAGGTGGATCACAAAGTCAAGAGATCGAGACCATCCTGGCCAACATGGTGAAACCCCATCTCTATTAAAAGTATAAAAATTAGCTGAGCATGGTGGCGGGCGCCTGTAGTCCCAGGTACTTGGGAGGCTGAGGTAGGAGAATTGCAGTGAGCCGAGATCACGCCATTGCATTCCAGCCTGGGGGATACAGCGAGACGCTGTCTCAAAAAAAAAAAAAAAAAAGAATACTGACAAAAATCATGCTCTAGGTCACAAAAAAACCTGAAACAAATTTTTTTTTCTTTTTTTCTTTTTTCTTTTTTTTTCTGAGATGGAGTTTTGCTGTTGTTGCCCAGGCTGGAGTGCAATGGCGCCATCTTGGCTCACTGCAACCTCCGCCTACCGGGTTCAAGCGATTTTCCTGCCTCAGCCTCTCGAGCAGCTAGGATTACAGGCGCCCGCCACCACACCCAGCTAATTCTTTGTATTTTTAGTAGAGACGGGGTTTCACCATGTTGGTCAGGCTGGTCTTGAACTCCTTACCTCAGGTGATCCACCCGCCTCGGCCTCTCAAAGTGCTGGGATTACAGGCGTGAGCCACCACGTGCAGCCAACAAATTTTAAAAAGCAAAATTGAATAGCCTAAATCTTCTGAATTCAATTTCATACCCCTACAAATTAACCACAAAAGGTTAGTCAAAAACTATGCCCCCAGGCCGGGTGCGGTGGCTCAAGCCTGTAATCCCAGCACTTTGGGAGGCTGAGGCGGGTGGATCACGAGGTCAGGAGATCGAGACCATCCTGGCTAACACGGTGAAACCCCGTCTCTACTAAAAAATACAAAAAAAATTAGCCGGGCGTGCTGGCGGGCGCCTGTGGTCCCAGCTACTTGGGAGGCTGAGGCAGGAGAATGGCGTGAACCCAGGAGGTGGAGGTTGCGGTGAGCCGAGATCGCGCCACCGCACTCCAGCCTGGGGGACAGAGAAAGACTCCGTCTCAAAAAAAAAAAATAAATAAATAAAAAAAAATAAAAAAAATAAAAAAAACTATGCCCCAGTTAGAATATTTAATTGGATTTTATTTATTTATTTATTTATTTAAGACGGAATCTCACTCTGTCGTCAGGCTGGAGTGCAGTGGCTGGATCTCAGCTCACTTCAACCTCTGCCTCCCGGGTTCAAGTGATTCTTTTCAGCCTCCCAAGTAGCTGGGACTACAGGCACGTGCCACCACGCCCAGCTAATTTTTGTATTTTGGGAGAGATGGGGTTTCGCCATGTTGGCCAGCATGGTCTCCATCTCTTGACCTCATGACCTGCCCGCCGCTGTCTCTCAGAGTGCTGAGATTACAGGAGTGAGCCACCGTGCCCGGCCCAATTTGATTTTAAAACAAAAATTAAAATAAATTATTCTAAGTATATTTTGGATTAAACAAAAAATTAAAGATCAAAATAGAATTGCAATAAACATTTATTTGGGCTGAATAACAAAAAGCTGAGCATTAAAATCAATATTCAACAAGACCAAGGCCAAATATGAGTATCATAATGATAAAATAAACTTCTAGAACACAAAAATAAAACCTGATATTTTATTTTTTTTAAATTTAATTATTGCCAGGAACAGTGGCTAGCACCTGTAATCTCAGCTACTCGGAAGGCTGAGACAGGAGGATCTCTGGAGCCCAGAAATTCCAGGCTGCAGTGAGCTATGATCTCGAACTGCACTCTAGCCTGGGCAAAAGAGTGAGTTCCATCTCTAAAAACAATTTAATTATTATTGCAATTCTATCATCAAATTATAAATGCCTAAGACTAGCATAGAGGAACACAAATTTCTCAGCACTGTTACCTGGTAGATTCCTCCTGCAGAAATCTGCTGCATGTTTGCCATACTAAACAGATGTTTGCTTTCAATTAAGGCAGGCTGTACTGGGACCTCAAGTCTGAATAGACATTATCTAGGTGAAGAGGTAGGGAAAGAGGAATCCAGGCTGAAGGAACAACATGTGTCAAAGCAGAGGGGTAAGATAAATATAGGGGCTTCTAGAAATGGAAAAAAGTTCATTGTAGTCAGAATGCAGAGTGGGCAAAAGGCAGGGCTGGGGAAGGAGAACTTCTTGCAAGATGTGATATTGGAGAGGTAATATACCATCATATTAGGAAAGCCTTGCACACCACCTGGAGCTGAGGCTTTCACACTTTTTTGACCATGACTAAAAGAAAAAGATATATTTCATAATACCACCAGCTTACACATTTCATGTATATGTATATAAGAACTATATTTCATGAGAATACTTTTACTATGTCCAAAGCTCTTTTGTATTTTCTATTTCATGTTCAGTTTTACTTTTAAAAAATTCTCCTTCCTTCCTTCCTTCCTTCCTTCCTTCCTTCCTTCCTTCCTTCCTTCCTTCCTTCCTTTCTCTCTCTCTCTCTCTCTCTCTCTCTCTCTCTCTCTCTCTTTCTTTCTTTCTTTCTTTCTTTCCCTCTCTGGCCCAGGCTACAATCTACTCGGCTTGCTGCTGCCCGCGCCGCAGACTGCCTGGGACTGCCGGCGCCCGCCACCGCTGCCTGCCTTTTCTCCTTTGGATGCAGGCACGCGTTCGCCATCTTGGCCACGCTGGTCGCCAGCTCCTGACGCCGACTGCTCTCCCCGCCTCAGCCTCCCTAGGTACTGGGACTACAGACGGAGTCTCGCTCACCCAGTGCTCGGTGTTGCCCGGGCTGGAGTGCGGTGGCGTGGTCTGGCCTCGCGGCAGCCTCTACCCCCCGGCCGTCTGCCTTGGCCTGCCAGGGTGCTGGGATTGCAACCCCTGCCTGGCCGCCGCCCCATCTGGAAAGTGAGGAGCGCCTCTGCCCGGCCGCCCCGTCTGGGAAGTGAGGAGCGCCTCTGCCCAGCCACCCACCGTCTGGGAAGTGAGGAGCGCCTCTGCCCGTCCACCCATCGTCTGGGAAGTGAGGAGCGCCTCTGCCCGGCCACCCACCGTCTGGGAAGTGAGGAGCGCCTCTGCCCGGCTGCCCCGTCTGGGAAGTGAGGAGCGCCTCTGCCCGGCCGCCCCGGGAAGAAGTGAGGAGCGCCTCTGCCCGGCCGCCCCGTCCGGGAAGAAGTGAGGAGCGCCTCTGCCCGGCCGCCCCGTCCGGGAAGAAGTGAGGAGCGCCTCTGCCCGGCCGCCCCGTCCGGGAAGAAGTGAGGAGCGCCTCTGCCCGGCCGCCCCGTCCTGGAAGAAGTGAGGAGCGCCTCTGCCCGGCCGCCCCGTCCGGGAGGAAGTGAGGAGCGCCTCTGCCCGGCCGCCCCGTCCGGGAAGAAGTGAGGAGCGCCTCTGCCCGGGCGCCCCGTCCGGGAAGAAGTGAGGAGCGCCTCTGCCCGGCCGCCCCGTCCGGGAAGAAGTGAGGAGCGCCTCTGCCCGGCCGCCCCGTCCGGGAAGAAGTGAGGAGCGCCTCTGCCCGGCCGCCCCGTCTGGGAGGTGAGGAGCGCCTCTGCCCGGCCACCCATCGTCTGGAAAGTGAGGAGCGCCTCTGCCCGGCTGCCTCATCTGGGAAGTGAGGAGTGCCTCTGCCCGGCCACCCATCGTCTGGGAGGTGAGGAGCGCCTCTGCCCGGCCGCCCATCGTCTGGGAAGTGAGGAGCGCCTCTGCCCGGCCACCCATCGTCTGGGAAGTGGGGAGCGCCTCTGCCCGACCACCCATCGTCTGGGAAGTGAGGAGCGCCTCTGCCCGGCCACCTATCGTCTGGGAAGAAGTGAGGAGCGTCTCTGCCTGGCCGCCCCGTCTGGGAAGTGAGGAGCCCCTCTGCCCGGCCGCCCTGTGTCTGAGTAGAAGTGGGGAGCTCCTCTGCCTGGCCGCTCCGTCTGGGAGGTCTACCACGGAGGCCAGAAGCAATGTGGGGGCTGGACGTGGTGGCTGGACGTGGTGGCTCACGCCTGTGGTCCCGGCACTCTGGGGGGCGAGGCGGGTTGATCACTTCGGGCTAGGAGTTCGAGACCAGTCTGGCCAACTTGGCGAAACATGAAGAATACAACAGACAAACCAACCAACCAACTCAATGACAAAAAAACAGGTCTACCCTGGAGTCATACTCTAATTTTTTCTATTTTCCTCCCTTTCTGATCCTTTATCCCACTTTCTTTTTCTTCCTCTTCCTTCTCCCTCTTCTTTGTCAAATAGAGGATTGAGTTATTATCACTGATCCATATAAAGTCCCTCTCTCATTTATTTTAACTCCCACCCCCATTTCTATTCCCCGACTTCCCATGTGCAACCTTCCTAATATGTTTGATACGCATCTTTTTGTTTGTATGTATTTTTAGAAAATGTTTATTGTTTTTATATGCAAAAAAAATTAATAAAAAAAAAATATTAAAAAAAATTTCTGTCTGTCTTCTACTAGACTACACTGAGCCTTTGTGTGAATTAGAAATAAGTATTCTCTCTAGGCAGATATAGCTTAGAGACTGTGAAGACCAGGCCTTGAAGACTGGAAGGGGTAGTGGAAAGTGCCTTTATCCAAAAAAGATGCCCCTTCCTCAAGTTGGATGAAGCGCCACATATTTGCCCCCAACATTTAGAGAGTGTGGGGCAAGAGTGCAAATGGAAGCCTACATACCCTTAAGTCTATTTAAAACCGTAGACCAATCTAACCAACCAATAAATAACATGTGTTCTGGCCGGGTGTGGTGGCTCACACCTGTAATCCTAGCTCTTTGGGAGGCCGAGTCAGGCGGTTCACCTGGGGTCAGGAGTTCAAGACCAGCCTGGCTAACATGGTGAAACCCCATCTCTACAAAAATACAAAATATTTGCTGGGCATTATGGCAGATGCTTGTAATCCCAGCTACTCGGGAGGCTGAGGTGGGAGAATTGCTTGAACCTGGGAGGGGGAGGTTGCAGTGAGCCGAGATGGCACCCTTGCACTCTAGCCTGGATGACAGAGAGATTCCATCTCAAAAAAAAAAAAAGTGTTCTACCCTTCATCCTCAACTTATATAACTTCATAGTGACCTCAAAGATTCAGGTTCCAATTTAGAATTCTTGGACTCAGAATTCAATGTAGGCACATAACTTCAAGCCTGCTCCCCTTCTTTTCCCACCCTGAATTCCACCCTATCCAAAAAGGGCTTTTTGTCCATATACATCTGAACACTCTGTCCTAGTAATCCAAGTTGTATTCACCATTCCCTCTCCTCCCAGCAAAGAGTTAGATGTGAACTTTGAACTGTTTGAGTAGGAAAATATATAGTCCTGGGTAGCTGAACTAGAATAGTGTGTGTGTGTGTGTGTGTGTGTGTGTGTGTCTGTGTGTGTTTAAGAGATAGAGTATTGCTATGTTGCTTAGGCTGGACACGAAATCCTAGGCTAAGCAATCCTTCTGCCTCAGCCTCCTGAGTAGCTGGGACTACAGGCATGTGCCACCATGCCTAGCTGAAAATGGGTTCTCTTTTTTTTTTTTTTTTTTTTTTTTTTTTGAGACGGAGTCTTTCTCTGTCCCCCAGGCTGGAGTGCACTGGCACGATCTCGGCTCACTGCAAGCTCCACCTCTCGGGTTCACGCCATTCTCCTGCCTCAGCCTCCTGAGTAGCTGGGATTACAGGCGCCCGCCACCACGCCCAGCTAATTTTTTGTATTTTTAGTAGAGACGGGGTTTCACCGTGTTAGCCAGGATGGTCTCGATCTCCTGACCTCGTGATCCGCCCGCCTCGGCCTCCCAAAGTGCTGGGATTACAGGCTTGAGCCACCGCGCCCGGCGAAAATGGGTTCTCATGTCAAAGTGGCATGGCATGAGAAATCCAAGAGCAAGTTCCTCTGAAGACTTGCTACTCAAAATGTGGTCCTTGGACGCAGCATGGGTACCTCTGGGGAGTGTGCAAAAATGAGTAACCTCAGGCTTCATCTCAGACCAATTAAATAAGAATCTGCAATCCCAAACTGATTTGGATACACTTGGGAGATTAGACACACTACTATCAAGTGGGGGGCCCAGAGTAGTGGCTTCTTTTCCTTGGCCTACCTAAGGTCATTACTGCATCCCCACGTCAGGATGCAAAGCAGGACAGGTAGAGTGCAGGCTGAATTTCCCATCCCTTTTTCCTTTTGAGTATCACCGTGTAAAATGCAACTGTAGGGGAAGGCTCTGGCAAGTCTTAGAAACTTTTGTTTTTTGTTTTCTTGAGACAGAGTCTTGCTCTGTCACGCAGACTGGAGTGCAGTGGTGCCATCTCTGCTCACTGCAGCTTCCGCCTCCTGAGTTCAAGCGATTCTCCTGACTCAGCCTCCCAAGTAGCTGGGATTACAGGTGTGTGCCACCACACCCAGCTAATTTTTTGTAGTAGAGACAGGGTTTTGCCATGTTGACCAGGCTGGTCTTGAATTCCTGACCTCAGGTGATCTGCCTGCCTCGGCCTCCCAAAGTGCCAGGATTATAGGTGTGAGCCACCACTCCTGGCCCTGAAGATTCTTAGAATGTCATTGTCTTCTTTGTTTCTTCAATGCGAGATCTGATTCCCCGGTGGAAAGCATGGCCTTTCCTTGCTCACTGAGACTCAGCACGTTTCTTTTGTACTCACTTCGAGCCTTACTGAACTCCCACATATCATGGGTCCACTGGAATCCTGTGCTCATGAAGCATCATGGCTACTGTATAGAAATGGAGCAGCAAAAAATGGTAGGCACACATATTGCATATATCTCCCTTGCTCACACATGTACTCTATTGTCCCATTGGACTTCACTTACAAAATACAAGTTTAAAGATAAGATTATTAAGAATTTCAAGTTGGCAACAGTAGAGCTTAAAATCAAGCATGGATCCCTTTGAGTGCAAAGCCCTAGGTGACTGCACAGGTCATCTGCCCATGAATCCCACTTTGAGAGCCACAGCAGAGGCAAAAAGACCAATACAGAGGGCACTATAACAATCAAGACGAAAAAAGATGATGGCTAAGACTGTTATCTGTTGACGTTGGCAAGGGCGAATTCAGTGGAGTGATAGAAGCAAAGATGAGAATGCAGTGGGCAACAATGTGAGTAGATCAGCATACAAGGCAGGTGTAGACAACTCTTTCAAGAAATGTGGCTGTAAAAGAAGAATGAGGGATAACTTGGTAGCTAGAAGGAAACTTGAAGGCAAGGAATATTATAATTTTTATGTAAAGAGATTTGGGACATTTAAAAGTGGGAGAGCCAGAAGAGAGGGAGAAGTAGAAAATAGAGGATAAAAAAGAGATAATCTATATGTCTAGGCTTTTAGGAGGGCAGTTAAGCTCTATAGCAAGGGCAGTGATCTTCGTTTTGCTTACTATTTTGTGCCGATTATAGCACATTAGTTTCCTAGGGCTTTTATAACAAAGTATCACAAACTGGGTGGCTAAAAACAAAAAGGTGTTATCTCACAGTCCTGGAGAGTAGAAGTCTTAAAGTTGGTAGAGCCATGCTCCCTCTGAAACCTTTCTTGTCTCTTCTCAGCTTCTGGTGGTATTCAGGCAATCTATGGCATTCCTTGGCTTGCAGCTGCATAACTTCAACCTCTACCTTTATCATCACATGATGTTCTTTCTGTGTCTCTGTATTTTTTATGGCCCTCTGTTATAAAGACTGCAGTCATACTGGATTAGGACCCACCCTACTCCAGCATCACCTCATTTTAACTCACTACATCTGCAATGATCCTATTTCCATTCTGTGGTACTAGGGATTAAGACTTCAACATATCTTTTTTGGGAAGACATAATTCAACCTATAACAAACTAGGAAATTCTGTATTTGTTGAATAAATGAATGTGATTCAGAGCACTGGAGGAGAAATTTGCCTTACCCCAGAGGACACCATTCTATTGTAGTGAGAGGGAATGAAAAACAGTGGATACAAATGAAAGCTGGTGTAAGGAAATTGTGTCATCTGACAACATCAAAATTCTCCATGAAGAGGGAGGTAAAATCATATTTTTAGGTGAGGAAAGAATTGAGATAGGGGAGAAAGGAGTGAAGAGATGGGGAGAAAGGAGTGAAGAGATGTGGAGGAGAAAGGAAGTCTGAGGAACGAAAACTGACAAAGTGGCTGGGCATGGTGGCTCATGTTTATAATCCCAGCACTTTGGGAGGATGACGCAGATGTATCACGAGGTCAGAAGTTCTAGACCAGCCTGGCCAACATGGTGAAACCCGTCTCTACTAAAAATACAAAAATTAGGCGGGTGTGTTGGCACGTGCCTGTAGCCCCAGCTACTCGGGAGGCTGAGGTGGGAGAATCACTGAACCTGGGAGGTGGAGGTTGCAGTGAGCCGAGACCATGCCATTGCACTCCTGCCTGGGTGACAGAGTGAGACTCCATCTCAAAAAAAAAAAAGAAAACTGATAAGGGAAATAAGAATTGCCTGTAGTATTGAGAGCCTGGTTGAGTTGGAGACCATAAATTTATGGTGGCGTAAGTCTGTGCTGCCATGTGATTTAGGCAGCAAGGCTCAGTAATACTGGCATGTTATTGGGAAAGGCAATTGATTGAATCAATCCATAGCTGGGGTTTTTCCAGGTAGTGTTACAGACCAATGGGTTATTCTTGCCCACTGCACAGAAAAGCCAATACAATGAGATGGCAGTGTTGCAGCAGAGAGTTTAATTATAGCAAGGCAACTGAATGGAAGGATGGGAGATATTTCTCAAATCTAACTCCCCGAGAATTCAGAGGCTAGGGTTTTGAAGGATAATTTGGTGGGCTGGGTCTAGGGAATGAATGCTGCTGATTGGTTAGGGATGAAATCATAGGGACATTGAAATTGTCTTTGTGACCTGAATCAGTTTCTGCATGGGGGGTGTCAGGGAATCACAGGACCCATAGAGTCAGTTCTTTGGCATGGGCCACAGGTACAGCTAGCATCTGCCAGGATGCCAAAGTCTGAAAAATATCTCAAAGACCAGTCTTAGATTTTACAATAGTAATGTTATTTATAGGAGCAATTAGGGTTACAAATCTTGTGACCTCCAGCTATGTAACTCCTGAAGAGTAAACAATTATAGAAAAGCAAGCTAGGGAACAATGGCTTGTTATCGTTTAACTGTGTCTACGTCTTCACAGAATTCAGGCCACTCCCATAATTCTAACCTTGTGGACTCTCATTAGCTTTAGGGAGGCAGTTTTGGTTCCTGAATAGTAAGGGGTTAGTTTTAAGAAGGGACTGCTGTCATCCTTACTTTAAACTATAAACTAAATTCTTCCCATAGTTAGCTTGATCTATGCCCGGGAATGAGCAAGACTAGTTAGGCCTTGTGAAGTTAGAAGTGAGATAGAGTCAGTTATGTTAGATTTCTCTCATTGTTATAATTTTTGCAAAAGTGATTTCAGTAGTTGCCCAGGAAAGAAGACAGGGTAAAGAAGTTGGGAATATTGCATGAGAGGGCCACCGATAAACCTCGAAATTAGGCTGGATAGGAAGGGAAGTTAAAAACAAGTAGGATTTGATATGAAATGCAGAGGTCCTTAACTTTTCATGCCATAGACCACCTTGCCAGTCTGGTGAAGCCTGTTGACCCCTTCTCAAAACATGTTTAAAAATGCATAAAAGATGCTCTTCAATTTACAATGAGGTTATGTTCCAATAAACCCCATTGAAAATAGTGTAAGTTGAAAATGCATTTAATATAACTAACCTACTGAACATCATAGTTTTCCTAATCTACCTTAAGTGTGCTCAGAACACTTACTTTATCTTATAATTAGGCAGAATCATCTAACGCAAAGTTAAAATGTTGAATATCTCATATGCTTTATTAAATACTGCAGTAAAGTGAAAAACAGAATGGTTGCATGCGTATTTGACCTACAGTTTCTACTGAAAATGTATTGCTTTCACTCCATTGCAAAGATAAAAAATCATAAGTTGAACCATTGTAAGTTGAGAACCATCTGTATAAGATTACAAATGAAACCCTTTACATTAAAATACAACTATCAAAATATTTAAACAAACCAAAAGTGTCCCATAGTAATATATGTGCTTCTTTGCATTAAATAACAAAATCTCTGACAGGCTTAAAGAGTATCATAACTTCTACATAGAAATAATGTAGAGGTTTACATATTTGTATCTGATCTGAACTGTAAGATATATAAAAATAGCTGTGGGTCTCAGTTCCTCTGGGAAGGTAAGAGTCTAACTCTGGTGGGCAAGTGGGCACCTTGCTCCAATTTGCAATAATTGCCTTTCTAATTTCATGGACATTAGATGCCACATGGATGAAAGAGGCAAACACCATATCCACATCACATTCTACCCCAAACTTCAGATCCTGGATGTCCTTTTCTGACATGGCAAGCAGGTCCATAGCCACCAGGAAGGTCTACACCCTTTTTGCTGCTCAAAGAGCCATGATTTTCCATTGCTATCACCAGGAGGTCAGTACCTTTCTGCTCCGACTGCAGAGAAATAAGTTATTACATCTGTAGATCTTGCTGCCCCCTTCCATACCTTACAAATGTTCTTGTAGTCCAGCCACAGGCAGTTCTCATCATAGTTTTCCATGTAGGCATTATCCAGTGTGATCTGAAGGTGGCTCCCTTCTTCAGCTCCACCTCCATGGGGACACTGCTCTGTGTGAGCCCAGTTCAGATCTCAGGCCCGTTAGTGTCCAGAGCCACAGCAACTAGCCGCTAGAGATTGGGGTCAGAAGCAAAGCTTTCCATAGTTGTGCACATGTTCCCGATGGTCTCTGCGTGGTACTCGTAAGTTCAGACAAGCCATATTAATTCCAGACTTAATCATCAACATTTCCACCAATCAGGAAGCTGGGCCGATAGTACAGATGATGCCAGTGTTCTGGGCTGTGGGGGTGGCCAGTCAGTGTTCAGGCAGCACACATGCTACAGCAGTGTGTCAGCCACCACTGTGGGCAGCTGCTGAGTCTGAAATGAAGGCCCTCCTGGCTTCACTGTGGGGCTTCCACTTGGCTTCTGAGGTCTTTCAGCGTTTTCTGGCTCAGACTACTTGCAAATGCAGAGAGGTCAGGAGCCTAGGGACATTCACTCCTGTCCATTATATATGTTTTATTTCCAGAATGTCTATTTGATTGTTTTCATGTCATCCAAATTATTTATTTATTTATTTATTTTTTGAGACAGAGTCTGCCTCTGTCCCCCAGGCTGGAGTGCAGTGGCACCATCTCGGATCACTGCAAGCTCCGCCTCCCGGGTTCACGCCATTCTCCTGCCTCAGCCTCTCGAGTAGCTGGGACTACAGGCGCCCGCCACCACGCCCTGCTAATTTTCTTGTATTTTTAGTAGAGACAGGGTTTCACTATGTTGGCCAGGATGGTCTCGAACTCCTGACCTCGTGATCTGCCCACCTCGGCCTCCCAAAGTGCTAGGATTACAGGCTTGAGCCACCGCGCCCGGCCCCAAATTATTTTTGATGGTCTTTTATTTCTATATCATCTACCAATGTCTTCCTTTATTTCTTTAAACATTTTAACATACTCATTTTATAATTTTTATTTAAAATTTCTGTATCTGAAGTCCTTGTGAGTCTGGTCGCGAGGTTTGAAGATTTTGCTAATTCTTATTCATGCTAGCTCAGTTCCTTGTGTGTTTTGGGTTTTTTTTTTTTTTTACTTTTAAATGTTTTTAAGTTGACATATAATTGTACATATTCATGGGGTACATACTGATGTTTCAATATATATAATGTATAGTCATCAGATCAGGGCAATTAGCACATCCACCATCTCAAACATTTATCATTTCTTTTTTTTTTTTTTTTTTTTTTATTAATTTTTTTTGCATACAAAAACAATAAACATTTTCTAAAAATACATACAAACAAAAAGATGCATATCAAACATATTAGGAAGGTTGCACATGGGAAGTCGGGGAATAGAAATGGGGGTGGGAGTTAAAATAAATGAGAGAGGGACTTTATATGGATAAGTGATAATAACTCAATCCTCTATTTGACAAAGAAGAGGGAGAAGGAAGAGGAAGAAAAAGAAAGTGGGATAAAGGATCAGAAAGGGAGGAAAATAGAAAAAATTAGAGTATGACTCCAGGGTAGACCTGTTTTGTTGTCATTGAGTTGGTTGGTTGGTTTGTCTGTTGTATTCTTCATGTTTCGCCAAGTTGGCCAGACTGGTCTTGAACTCCTAGCCCGAAGTGATCAACCCGCCTCGCCCCCCAGAGTGCCGGGACCACAGGCGTGAGCCACCACGTCCAGCCCCCACATTGCTTCTGGCCTCCGTGGTAGACCTCCCAGACGGAGCGGCCAGGCAGAGGAGCTCCTCACTTCTACCCAGACACGGGGCGGCCGGGCAGAGGGGCTCCTCACTTCCCAGACGGGGCGGCCAGGCAGAGACGCTCCTCACTTCTTCCCAGACGATAGGTGGCCGGGCAGAGGCGCTCCTCACTTCCCAGACGATGGGTGGCCGGGCAGAGGCGCTCCTCACTTCCCAGACGATGGGTGGCCGGGCAGAGGCGCTCCTCACTTTCCAGATGATGGGTGGCCGGGCAGAGGCGCTCCTCACCTCCCAGACGATGGGTGGCCTGGCAGAGGCGCTCCTCACCTCCCAGACGATGGGTGGCCGGGCAGAGGCGCTCCTCACCTCCCAGACGGGGCGGCCGGGCAGAGGCGCTCCTCACTTCTTCCCAGACGGGGCGGCCGGGCAGAGGCGCTCCTCACTTCTTCCCGGACGGGGCGGCCGGGCAGAGGCGCTCCTCACTTCTTCCCGGACGGGGCGGCCGGGCAGAGGCGCTCCTCACTTCCCAGACGATGGGTGGCTGTGCAGAGGCGCTCCTCACTTCTTCCCGGATGGGGCGCCCGGGCAGAGGCGCTCCTCATTTCTTCCCGGACGGGGCGGCCGGGCAGAGGCGCTCCTCACTTCCCAGACGGCGCGGCCGGGCAGAGGCGCTCCTCACTTCTTCCCGGACGGGGCGGCCGGGCAGAGGCGCTCCTCACTTCTTCCCGGGCGGGGCGGCCGGGCAGAGGCGCTCCTCACTTCTTCCCGGACGGGGCGGCCGGGCAGAGGCGCTCCTCACTTCTTCCCGGGCGGGGCGGCCGGGCAGAGGCGCTCCTCACTTCCCAGACGGGGCGGCCGGGTAGGGGCACTCCTCACTTCCCAGACGGGGCGGCCGGGC
Organism: Symphalangus syndactylus; assembly: GCF_028878055.3. Taxonomy (NCBI): domain Eukaryota; kingdom Metazoa; phylum Chordata; class Mammalia; order Primates; family Hylobatidae; genus Symphalangus; species Symphalangus syndactylus. The sequence continues at coordinate 63,511,926 of NC_072424.2, forward strand.
AGAGGCGCTCCTCACTTCCCAGACGGTGGGTGGCCGGGCAGAGGCGCTCCTCACTTCCCAGACGATGGGTGACCGGGCAGAGGCGCTCCTCACTTCTTCCCGGATGGGGCGGCCAGGCAGAGGCGCTCCTCGCTTCTTCCCGGATGGGGCGCCCGGGCAGAGGCTCTCCTCATTTCTTCCCGGACGGGGCGGCCGGGCAGAGGCGCTCCTCACTTCCCAGACAGGGCGGTCGGGCTGAGGCGCTCCTCACTTCTTCCCGGACGGGGGCGGCCGGGCAGAGGCGCTCCTCACTTCTTCCCGGACGGGGCGGCCGGGCAGAGGCGCTCCTCACTTCTTCCCGGGCGGGGCGGCCGGGCAGAGGCGCTCCTCACTTCTTCCCGGGCGGGGCGGCCGGGCGGAGGCGCTCCTCACTTCTTCCCGGACGGGGCGGCCGGGCGGAGGCGCTCCTCACTTCCCAGACGATGGGTGGCCGGGCAGAGGCGCTCCTCACTTCCCAGACGGTGGGTGGCCGGGCAGAGGCGCTCCTCACTTCCCAGACGGTGGGTGGCCGGGCAGAGGCGCTCCTCACTTCCCAGACGGTGGGTGGCCGGGCAGAGGCGCTCCTCACTTCCCAGACGGTGGGTGGCCGGGCAGAGGCGCTCCTCACTTCCCAGACGGTGGGTGGCCGGGCAGAGGCGCTCCTCACTTCCCAGACGGTGGGTGGCCGGGCAGAGGCGCTCCTCACTTCCCAGACGGTGGGTGGCCGGGCAGAGGCGCTCCTCACTTCCCAGACGGTGGGTGGCCGGGCAGAGGCGCTCCTCACTTCCCAGACGGGGCGGCCGGGCAGAGGCACTGCTCACTTCCCAGACGGGGCGGCCGGGTAGGGGCACTCCTCACTTCCCAGACGGGGCGGCCGGGCAGAGGCGCTCCTCACCTCCCAGACGGGGCGGCCGGGCAGAGGCGCTCCTCACTTCCCAGACGGTGGGTGGCCGGGCAGAGGCGCTCCTCACTTCCCAGACGATGGGTGGCCGGGCAGAGGCGCTCCTCACTTCTTCCCGGACGGGGCGGCCGGGCAGAGGCGCTGCTCACTTCCCAGACGGGGCGGCCGGGTAGGGGCACTCCTCACTTCCCAGACGGGGCGGCCGGGCAGAGGCGCTCCTCACTTCCCAGATGGTGGGTGGCCGGGCAGAGGCGCTCCTCACTTCCCAGACGATGGGTGACCGGGCAGAGGCGCTCCTCACTTCTTCCCGGATGGGGCGGCCGGGCAGAGGCGCTCCTCGCTTCTTCCCGGATGGGGCGCCCGGGCAGAGGCTCTCCTCATTTCTTCCCGGACGGGGCGGCCGGGCAGAGGCGCTCCTCACTTCCCAGACAGGGCGGCCGGGCTGAGGCGCTCCTCACTTCTTCCCGGACGGGGGCGGCCGGGCAGAGGCGCTCCTCACTTCTTCCCGGACGGGGCGGCCGGGCAGAGGCGCTCCTCACTTCTTCCCGGGCGGGGCGGCTGGGCAGAGGCGCTCCTCACTTCTTCCCGGGCGGGGCGGCCGGGCAGAGGCGCTCCTCACTTCCCAGACGGTGGGTGGCCGGGCAGAGGCGCTCCTCACTTCCCAGACGGTGGGTGGCCGGGCAGAGGCGCTCCTCACTTCCCAGACGGTGGGTGGCCGGGCAGAGGCGCTCCTCACTTCCCAGACGGTGGGTGGCCGGGCAGAGGCGCTCCTCACTTCCCAGACGGTGGGTGGCCGGGCAGAGGCGCTCCTCACTTCCCAGACGGTGGGTGGCCGGGCAGAGGCGCTCCTCACTTCCCAGACGGTGGGTGGCCGGGCAGAGGCGCTCCTCACTTCCCAGACGGTGGGTGGCCGGGCAGAGGCGCTCCTCACTTCCCAGACGGTGGGTGGCCGGGCAGAGGCGCTCCTCACTTCCCAGACGGGGCGGCCGGGCAGAGGCGCTCCTCACCTCCCAGACGGGGCGGCCGGGCAGAGGCGCTCCTCACTTCCCAGACGGTGGGTGGCCGGGCAGAGGCGCTCCTCACTTCCCAGACGATGGGTGGCCGGGCAGAGGTGCTCCTCACTTCTTCCCGGACGGGGGCGGCCGGGCAGAGGCGCTCCTCACTTCTTCCCGGACGGGGCGGCCGGGCAGAGGCGCTCCTCACTTCTTCCCGGGCGGGGCGGCCGGGCAGAGGCGCTCCTCACTTCTTCCCGGGCGGGGCGGCCGGGCAGAGGCGCTCCTCGCTTCTTCCCGGGCGGGGCGGCCGGGCAGAGGCGCTCCTCACTTCCCAGACGATGGGTGGCCGGGCAGAGGCGCTCCTCACTTCCCAGACGGTGGGTGGCCGGGCAGAGGCGCTCCTCACCTCCCAGACGGTGGGTGGCCGGGCAGAGGCGCTCCTCACCTCCCAGACGGTGGGTGGCCGGGCAGAGGCGCTCCTCACTTCCCAGACGGTGGGTGGCCGGGCAGAGGGGTTCCTCACTTCCCAGACGGTGGGTGGTCGGGCAGAGGCGCTCCTCACTTCCCAGACGGTGGGTGGCCGGGCAGAGGCGCTCCTCACTTCCCAGACGGTGGGTGGCCGGGCAGAGGCGCTCCTCACTTCCCAGACGGTAGGTGTCCGGGCAGAGGCGCTCCTCACTTCCCAGACGGTGGGTGGCCGGGCAGAGGCGCTCCTCACTTCCCAGACGGTGGGTGGCCGGGCAGAGGCGCTCCTCACTTCCCAGACGGTGGGTGGCCGGGCAGAGGCGCTCCTCACTTCCCAGACGGTGGGTGGCCGGGCAGAGGCGCTTCTCACTTCCCAGACGGGGCGGCCGGGCAGAGGCGCTCCTCACCTCCCAGATGGGGCGGCCGGGCAGAGGTGCTCCTCACCTCCCAGACGGGGCGGCCGGGCAGAGGCGCTCCCCACCTTCCAGATGGGGCGGCGGCCGGGCAGGGGCTGCAATCCCATCACCCTGGCAGGCCAAGGCAGGCGGCCGGGGGGCAGAGGCCGCCGCGAGGCCAGACCACGCCACCGCCCTTCAGCCCGGGCAACACCGAGCACTGGGTGAGCGAGACTCCGTCTGCAGTCCCAGTACCTCGGGAGGCTGAGGCGGGCAGAGCACTCGGCGTCAGGAGCTGGTGAGCAGCGTGGCCAAGATGGCGAACGCGTGCCTGCATGCAAAGGAGAAAAGGCAGGCAGCGGTGGCGGGCGCCGGCAGTCCCAGGCAGTCCGCGGCGCGGGCAGCAGCAAGCCGAGTAGACTGCAGCCTGGGCCAGAGAGGGAAAGAAAGAAAGAAAGGAAGAAAGAAAGAAAGAAAGAAAGGAAGGAAGGAAGGAAGGAAGGAAGGAAGGAAGGAAGGAAGGAAGGAAGGACATTTATCATTTCTTTGTGTTAGGAACATTCAATATCCTCCTTCAAGTTATCTGAAAGTAAGTATTATTGTTAACTATAGTCATCCCACAGTGGTGTAGAACACTAGAACTTATTCCTCCTACATAGCTATAATTTTATATGCTTTTTTTTTTTTTTTCTTTTGAGATGTAGTTTTGCTTTTGTTGCCCAGGCTGGAGTGTAGTGATGCAATCTCGGCTCACTGCAACCTCCGCCTCCCGGGTTCAAGCAATTCTCCTCCCTCAGCCTCCCGAGTAGCTGGAATTACAGGCATGCACCACCATGCCCAGTTAGTTTTTTGTATTTTTAGTAGAGACGGGGTTTCTCCATGTTGGTCAGTCTGGTCCTGAACTCCTGACCTCAGGTGATCCGCCCACCTTGGCCTCCCAAAGTGCCGGGATTATAGGCATGAGCCAACACACCTGGCCTTAATTTCAAATCCTTTAACAAATCTCTTCCTATCTTCCCATCTCCCATATCCCTGCCAATCTCTAGTATCCTTTGTTCTATATTTTACTTCTATGAGATCAACTTTTTTTTTTTTTTGAGACAAAGTCTCACTCTTGTCCCCCAGGCTGGAGTGCAATGGCGCGATCTCGGCTCACTGCAACCTCTGCCTCCTGGGTTCAAGCGATTCTCCTGCCTCAGCCTCTCGAGTAGCTGGGATTACAGGCACCCACCACCACACCCGGCTAATTTTTGTGTTTTTAGTAGAGACAGGGTTTCACCATGTTGGCCAGGCTGGTCTTGAACTCCTGACCTCAGGTGATCCACCCACCTCGGCCTCCCAAAGTGCTGGGATTACAGGTGTGAGCCACCATGCCCGGCGAGATCAACTTTTTTTAGTTTCCACATGAGTGAGAACATGTGGTGTTTAACTTTCTGTTCCTGGCTTATTTCGCTTAACATAGTGTCTTCCAGTTCCATTCATGTTACTGCAAATGACATGATGTCATCTTTTTATGACTGAATAGTAGCCCATTGTGTATATATACACACCACATTTTCCATTTTTTTTCTTTTTGAGACAGGGTCTTGCTCTGTTGCTCAGGTTGGAGTGCAGTGGTGCTATCATGGCTCACTGCATGGCTCATTGCAGCCTCAATCTCCTGGGCTCAAGTGATCCTCCCACCTCAGCCTCCCAAGGAACTGGGACTACAGGCACACACTACTGTACTTAGCTAATTTTTTAAATTTTTTATAGAGATGAAATCTTGCTATGTTGCCCAGGCTGGTTTTGAACTCCTTGGCTCAAGCAATTCTGCTTCAGCTTCCCAAAGTGCTGGGATTGCAAGTGTGAGTCACTGTGTCCAGCCTAAATTTTCTTTATCCATTTATCTGTTGTTGGACTCCTAGGTTGATTTCATATCTTAGCTACTGTGAATAGTGCTGCAATAAACATGGGGATGCAGATGACTCTTTGGGAAAAAAAATAGCTGTGCTTTCTATTGGTGACAAACCCATAGACATTGCTAGTACTATTGTGGTGTACAGTTTACATTTGTTATTGAAAGAAATGCTAAATTTCAGTTAGTGTTTAGTAAAAGTATACATATTTTCCCCTGTCCAAGTTCATAGACTTCTTGAATTTTATCCATGGCTCTCTATGGGACAGTGGAATCCCAGGTAAAAAAGACTGAAGTGGAGGGAGAAAGTGGAGGAAGTCAAAGAACTGATACACCAAATTGTTTGGACATTGACATGTAAATATTAGAAATAGATATTACAGAACAGAGCCACGAACCTGGTCCCAAACTCTTCAAAATTAATAAGGGGCAGTAACCCCAAAGTAAGAAAATGATAGCCTCGAAGTAAGACAAAAGATGACAAGCCAGGTGGCATGAACATGAAAAGATCAGGGGGTTTTACATAAAGATGGAGGAGTAATTGTTAAGAAGTGGCAGTAGGGAGGCTGGGCACGGTGGCTCACTCCTGTAATCTCAGCACTTTGGGAGGCTGAGGCGGGCAGATCACTTGAGGTCAGGAGTTCAACACTAGCCTGGCCAACATGGTGAAACCTTGTCTCTACTAAAAATATATAAATTAGGTCGGGCATGGTGGCTCATGCCTGTAATTGCAGCACTTTGGGAGGCAGAGGCAGGTGGATCACTTGAGGTCAGGAGTTCAAGACCAGCCTGGCCAACATGGTGAAACCCCATTTCTACTAAAAATACAAAAATTATCTGGGTGTGGTGGCACACGCCTGTAATCCCAGCTACTTGGGAGGCTGAGGCAGAGAATCGCTTGAACCTTGGAGGTGGAGGCTGCAGTGAGCCGAGAGCATGCCACTGCACTCCAGCCTGGGCAACAGGGCAAGACTCCATCTCAAAAAAATAAAATAAAATAAAAAATAAATAAATAAAAATACATACATTGGCTGGGTGTGGTGACATGCATCTGTAATCCCAGCTACTAGGGGGGCTGAGGCATAAGAATCGCTTGAACCTGGGAGCCAGAGGTTGCAGTGAGCCGAGATTGTGCCACTGCCCTCCAGCCTGGGTGACAGAGTGAGACTCTGTCTCAAAAAAAAAAAAAGAAAAAAAAAGTGGCAGTGCAGAGCAAGGAAGATACTAACCTTAACTTCATACCTGAGGGAGGAAGCAAGCTGCAGCAAGAGAAAGCAGTACCCTAAGGAAGGAAGAATCAGATTTTAATTAGGGCAAGGAGGTGGAAGAAATGCATGCACACAAAAAAATGATCGAGGATATAGGGGTAGTTTCTTATCCCTGTAGACTGTGCAGTGGAAAGATTGAGAGAGAGAGGGCCATGTTGCGGGGTAGTGTAGACTAGAATGGCTGCAAATGGATATGAGGGGATAGATTACCAGAGAGGTTTAATTTTTTAATGGTAATATAAACCCACTAGCTAGAGATTATTCTACTGTCCAGAGATAACCAGTGTACCATTAAACATTTGGACTATTTATTGCCATAAACTTTGTCATCATGATAAAATTAAAGGCAACCTAAATTTCTAAAATTGATTAAATAACCATTTAATAGCTACAAAAATAAAATGCAGCCAGGCGCAGTGGCCCACACCTGTAATTGTAGCACTTCGGGAGGCCAAGGCAGGTGGATCACTTGAGGTCAGGAGTTCGAGACCAGTCTGGCCAACATGGTGAAACCCCATATCTACTAAAAATACAAAAATTAGCTGGGCATGGTGGCACGCACTGCAGCCTGGGCAACCAAGTGAGACTCTGTCTCAAAAAAAAAAATTAAAAAATAATCCAGGCACTGTGGCTCACGCCTGTAATCCCAGCACTTTGGGAGGCCGAGGTGGGCAGATCTCAAGGTCAAAAGATTGAGACTATCCTGGCCAACATAGTGAAACCCTGTCTCTACTAAAAATACAAAAATTAGCTGGGCATGGTGGCGCATGCCTGTAGTCCCAGCTACTCGGGGGGCTGAGACAGGAGAATCGCGTGAACCCAGGAGGCGCAGGTTGCAGTGAGCCGAGATCACACCACTGCACTCCAGCCTGGCAACAGAGTGAGACTCTGTCTCAAAAAAAAAAAAGAATAAAAAAAGAATAAAAAATATGCTCTCAATATTGCCAATGAAAAGAATGAGTAGGAGAATTTTTAATAATGTTGAAAATTGTCATGATAGAAATGAAATGAGCTGGGTGTGGTGGCCCTCGCCTATAGGCCGATTTACTGGGGAGGCTGAAGCCAAGAATTGCTTGAGCACTGGAGTTCGAGGCCAGCCTGGGTTACACAGCAAGATCCTGTGTCTAAAATAAATAAATATTTTTTAAAAAAGAATATTAAATGAAAGGAATCAGGATGACAAACTGTATATAATTCAAATTTTATTAAAATTTATATCTGCATAGAAAAATACATCAAAAATTATATAACAGTTACTTCTGAGTGGTGGGATTATAAGTTATTTTAATCTTCATATCTTCCTTATTTTCACATTTCATCTCTTTTATATATCTTTTTATAATTTTTATAGGTTAAAAAATAGAGCCTTTAGGAAATTAGATACAGTCAAACACCTCAAAACCTCATGTCTAAAAATTGAAAATGTATACTTTACTTACTCTGGAGGTATATATTCTCTAGAATAATTTTTTATTAAAGTTAAAATGTGATAAATAATTTAAATACCAAGAAAATGGTTAACAGAAAACTGTGTAGGACACAGTTTCTCTTATTTGGATTTCACTGGATCTCTCAAGCTTAATAGGTTGTATTTATTCTTTATTTTTGAGACAGGGTCTTGCTCTGTTGCCCAGGCTAGGATGCAGTGGCACAAACACAGCTCACTGCAGCCTTGACCTCCTGGACTTCTCGCACCTCAGCCTCCCAAGTAGCTGGGACCACAGACTTGTGCTACCATGCTTGGCTAATTTTTAAAATTTTCACAGAGGTGGGTCTCACATTGCGTTGTCCAGGCTGGCCTTGAATTCCCATGCTCAAGTGATCCTCCCACCTTGGCGTCCCCAAGTGCTGGCATTATAGACATGATCCGCCGTGCCTGGCCAGTTGTATTTATTCTATGTTAAATAGAATGGTCAAATAAATTTAATGTTCTATTATATGAATCATCCATTAACCATAAATCTACAAAGAACATTAACATAGTTTTTGAGCATATTGTACTTCCTGAAATATGACTGTTTAGTAAGATAGGCAATAATACAATGGACAAGACTGATATCACTAGTTGATAGAAGTGTTTACTGTGTACAGTTGACCCTCTATTTTTTATTTTTTTGACGGAGTTTTGCTCTTGTTGCCCAGGTTGGAGAGCAGTGGTGTGATCTGGGCTCACTGCAACCTCTGCCTCTCGGATTCAAGAGATTCTTCTGCCTCAGCCCCTGGAGTAGCTTGGATTACAGGCGTGCACCACCATGCCCAGCACATTTTTTTGTATTATTAGTAGAGATGGGGTTTTACCATGTTGGCCAGGCTGGTCTCAAGCTTCTGACCTCAGGTGATCCACCCACCTTGGCCTCCCAAAGTGCTGGGATTACAGGCGTAATCCAGGCCGACCCTCTATATCTGTGGGTTTCATGTCCATGGATTCAACCAACTGCAAAACAAAAATACTAGGAAAAGAACAATTAAAAATAACAGTACAACAATAAGAAATGACAAAAATAAAGCAACTATTTACAACATAGCATTTACATTGTATGTATTTGTTTTTTGTTTTTGTTTTTGTTTTTTTTTTTTTTTTTTTTTTTTGAGACCAGAGACCAGGTCTTGCTCTATCACCCAGCAGCTGCAGTGGAGTGGTGTGATCTTGGATCACTGCAACCCCTGCCTCCAGGACTCAAGCGATTCTCCCATGTCAGACTCCTGAGTAGCTGGGATTACAGGCGCGTGCCAGCATGCCTGGCTAATTTTTTTATTTTTATTTTATTTGAGACAGTCTCGCCCTGTCACCCAGGCTATAGTGCAATGGTGCAGTCTCAGCTCACTGCAACCTTTGACTCCCGGGTTCAAACAATTCTCCTGCCTCAGCCTCCCGAGTAGCTGGGATTACAGGTGCCTGCCACCATGCCCAACTATTCGTTGTATTTTTAGTAGAGACAGGGTTTTACCATGTTGGCGAGGCTTGTCTCACACTCCTGACCTCGTTGGCCTCCCAAAGTGCTGGGATCACAGGCATGAGCCACCGCACCAGCCTAATTTTTGTATTTGTAGAGATGGGGTTTCACCATGTCGCGCAAGCTAGTCTCGAACTTCCGGACTCAAGCAATTTGCCTGCTTTGGCCTCCCAAAGTAGTGGGATTACAGGCGTGAGCCACTTCGTCTGGCCACATTGTATTAGGTATTGTAAGTACTCTAGAGATGAAAATTACTTAAATTACAATCATGCACAGTATAATTACCTTTTATGGCCAAAGATGGACCTCATACATGGTAGTGGTTCCATAAGATTACAATGCACTATTTTTACTGTATCTTTTTTATGTTTAGATGCATGTATACTTACTATTGTTTTACACTTGTCTACAGTATTCAGTACAATAACATACTGTACAGGCTTGTACATATATGTATATATACACATATATCTCAAACCATCCTTTGCTGGCATTAAACTCTCCAGCTGTAAGTTCTTCACCTTGCCAAGTGCAGTGGGAGCACTCCAGCACTTTGGGAGGCTGAGGTGAGAGGATCACTTGAGTCCAGGAATTTGAGACCAACCTGGGTAACAGAGAGAGACCCTGTCTCCACGTAAAAAGGAAAAAAAAAAAAAAGCCAGTTGTGTGTGGTGGCATGCACCTGCTAGTTGCAGCTACTTGGGAGGCTCCTGGGCTCAAGTCATCTGTGTGTCTTGGCCTCCCAAAGTGCTGGAATTATAGGTGTGAGCCACCACTCCCTGCCGTGCTGGTTTTTTTGTTTTTGTTTTTTTTTGTTTGTCTTTTGTTTTTTTTTTTTTTTGAGATGGAGTCTTCACTCTGTGGCCCAGGCTGGAGTACAGTGGTGCAATCTTCGCTCACTGCAACCTCTGCCTCCTGGGTTCAAGCGATTCTCCTGCCTCAGCCTCCTGAGTAGCTGGGATTATAGAAGCCTGCCACCACGCCTGGCTAATTTTTGCATTTTTAGTAGATATGGGGTTTCACCATGTTGGTCAGGCTGGTCTCAAACTCCTGACTTCGCAGATCACATATTTTTTTAACTGAAGGGATCTGGTGAACTTAACTTATTCGAACGTAGTGGCTCACAATGTTGTGTTTACTGATATGCATAGAAACACCCAATTTTATTAACAGTTATAGCTAATGCATAATGACAAGCGCTATATTGAACATTTTATATGCATTATTTCTTTTCTTGTTCTTCTTTTTTTTTCTTTTAGATGGAGTCTCCATCTGTCACCCAGGTTGAAGTGCAATGGCGCGATCTAGGCTCACTGCAACCTTCACCTCCCGGGTTCAAGTGATTCTCCTGTCTCAGCCTCCCGAGTAGCTGGGATTACAGGCACCTGCCACCATGCCCGGCTATTTTTTGTATTTTTAGATTTTTAGTAGAGATGGGGTTTCACCATGTTGGCCGGGCTGGACTTGAACTCTTGACATCCAGTGTTCTGCCCACCTCAGCCTCCCAGAGTGCTGGAATTACAGGCGTGAGACACCTCATCTGGCCTGCATTATTTCATTTAATGCATGTAAAGTGTCTCTAAAGCATATGCTCTGACTGGAATACCCTGAATTTAATCACAAAGAGAACATATGAGAGCACTGAAGAATCATGAAGACATTATATATCTATATGGACAGGTGGGCTACGTTCGTGGCAGCAGGAAACGGCCCTGTTCTGTTACAGCACTAGCCAGAACACAATAAAACCAAATTATGAAGAAATACAATATCTTATGTTAGAAATTAAATCAACTTAAAAAATTCACAGGTTAAAAAAATTTTATTCTATAAATTTCAAACATGTACAAAAATAGAGAAAGAGTATAATAAACTCTCAAGAGCCCATCATCCAACATTAACAATTATCAACTTCAGGCTAATCTTGTTTCATTTCTACCCTTCAACCACTTCCTTTGTTTTCTGTGTTATTTTGAAACAAATCTCAGACATCAAATCATTTCATCCATAAATAACTCAGTATATATGTCTAAAAGATACAGCCTCTTTAACAACAAAAAGAGCCACAATGCCATTATCACACCTAACAAAGTCCCAATTATTTTTTAATACATGAAATGCCTGTGTTTAAACATATATCTCATAAATTCATTTTTTTAAACAATACTGAATGAGAATCCAACTGTGATGCAAACATTGAGAATGTTGATATTTCTTTTCAGTTTCTTGATTTATAGGTTACCCATTCATCTCGTTTGGTTGGTTTCTTTCCTTGCAATTTATTTGTTATAGAAATCATTTGTAGAGTTTTCCATAGTCTGGATTTTGCTGATTGTATCTTTGTAATGTAGTTTAACATATTTCTTTGTCATCTGTAAATTAGTAATTATATCCAGAGGCTTTATCAAATTCATATTCATTTTTGTTGTTTTCAGACAAGAGTCTGAAACAGGCAGTGGCAAATTCTTTCTTCAGGGACATATAATATCTCATCACCTCTTTTTTGGATGTTCGCAGTCACTGATATTTATTGCCTATATATTAATTCATTAGAATGTTGCAAAATGATGATCTTCCAATTATGCCAATCTTTTTTCATTGTTAACTGGAATATGTCAATAAAGACAAACTTTTTATCACCTTTTATTTGGTTATGTCAGTACAGTTGGTATTGGAAAGTCTCTTTATTTGCAGTTCTGAAACTGATGATTAGCATCCTTTAACGCCTATATTAAATTCAGTTTTTAAAAGTATCATTCTGAATTTATAGATTTGAAGACATATTATGTCTTTTTCTCTATTTTTTCTCTATTACACCTCAATAATGTCAAATTTTCCATCTTTGGAAAGTGAGAGACTCTCCAAGTTAACTCCTGAGTTCCCTTTTTTCTTTTTTTGAGATGGATCTCCCTCTGTCATTCAGGCTGGAGTACAGTGGCGAGATCTTGGCTCACTGCAACCTCCGCTTCCCAGGTTCAAGCAATTCTCCTGCCTCAGCCTCCTGAGTAGCTGGGATTATAGGCACCCGATGCCATGCCCAGCTAATTTTTGTATTTTTAGTAGAGATGGGGTTTCACCATGTTGGCCAGGCTGGTCTCGAACTCCTGACCTGAAGTGATCTGCCTGTTTAGTAATCCTCGCTGGGATTACAGGTGTGAGCCACCGCGCTTGGCTTCCTGAGTTCTTTTAACACAACTCCAGCAGTCTTGCTACCTGTTATAGCAACGTACAACAAGCTCATCTTGTATATTTCCTGTCTCAGATCTGTTTCCTTTTAGTGGTAAGTGGTATTTAGAGGCCACAATCTGGGCCCTAGGGGTAGGGTTCATAGATTTTGATGTGTATGAATCATACTTGGAGTTTCTGTGTTTTCTTTCACAGTGGTTCCCATTTGACTAAGAGTGAAATCCTTTCAATGACCCATTAAGCCCTAGATAAGCTGCATGCCTTGCTTCCTTTCTCACTATGCATGCTCCTTCCTATGGGCCACTGCTATGGAAATGCCCTTTTCCCAGATATATGCACAGATCAATCTCTCACCCTCTCTCTGTTAGGTGAGAGATTGAGCTATGTGCATATCTAAATCTCTGCTTAATTAATCTCAACTTTTCATTGAAGCCTATTCTGTCAACCCCATTTACTTCAATTGCCTCTCAGATGAGAGAATCCCCATTTGAAACTGCAATACTAATTATCTCCCCAAACCGACTCCCAATGTCTCATATTCTATTTTTTCTGTGTCATTTCTCATTTTTTAACATAGTTTATAATTTATTATATAATGTCCTTCTCCTCTTCCTACAATGTAAGCTCCACAAGGGCAGAGGTTTTTGTTTGGTTCGCTACTGTATCTCTAGTGCCTAGGATAGTACCTATACATGGTAGGCATTCAGGATATTTGTTCAATGAACAAATGAATGCAAACCTTAGTATATTTCTGAATCATCACACATGTAGTCTATCAGTATGGTTCAATATCCCGAGGAACAGATTGAATTGAAAGCAAACAATATCCTTCAAGAAAGTGAGCTATAGCAACATGTGGGGACAAGTCCATGAATTTCAAAACTATCCTGACATTTCTGGGCATGTGGCCAAACTCTGAACAATGTTTGTGTCCCTCCCTCTCTCCTTCCCTCCCTCCCTCCCTTCCTTTCTCTTTTTCTTTCTCTCCCTTCCTCCCTTTCTCTCTCTCTTTCTCTTTTCTCTCTTTCTTTCTCTTGAGATGGGGTCTTGCTGTGCCTAGGCTGGTCTTAAACTCCTGGGCTTAAGCGATTCTCCTGTCTCAGCCTCTGGAGTAGCTGGGATTACAGGTGCGTGCCACCAAGCCAGGCTAATTCTTGTATTTTTAGTAGAGATGGGGTTTCACCATGTTGGCCAAGCTGGTCTCGAACTCCTGACCTCAAGTGATCTGCCCGCCTCGGCCTCCCAAAGTGCTGGGATTACAGACGTGTGCCACCACACCCGGCTGCTTTTTTCTTTTTTTTAAGGGTTAGTCAGTCAGTATACATTCACTTTTGAAAAAGAAACATAACATAAACTCAGAATCTCCATTAGCAATGAAATTCAAGTCAGAATTACGATGTATCTCAAGGAGTACACCTTACTATTGCTCCAGAGTAGTTTAGTGTGTTTAATGCTTATGTTCTCATTGAAGCAATTAAACTAATCAACAATTAGCAACAATTCCCAAACTGTACTTTTGTTAGTTTTTATTTTATTTATTTTGTTCTTTGAGACGGAGTCTTGCTCTGTCACCCAGGCTGGAGTGAGGGGCATGATCTTGGCTCACTGCAACATCTGCCTCCTGGGTTCAAGCAATTCTCCTGCCTCAGCCTCCCGAGTAGCTGGGATTACAGGCGCGTGCCACCACACCAGGCTAATTTTTATATTTTTAGTAGAGATGGGGTTTCACCATGTTGGCCAAGCTGGTCTCAAACTCCTGACCTCAAGTGATCTGCCTGCCTCGGCCTCCCAAAGTGCTGGGATTACAGGCATGAACCACTGTGCCGGCCTTAATCAACTACTTTTATACAAAGGTACAGGTTGGGGCCGGGTGCAGTAGCTCACGCCTGTAATTCCAACACTTTGGAAGGCTGAGGCAGACAGATCACAAGGTCAAGAGATCGAGACCATCCTGGCCAACATGGTGAAACCCTGTCTCTACTAAAAATACAAAAATTAGTTGGGCGTAGTGGTATGCGCCTGTAGTCCCAGCTACTCGAGAGGCTGAGGCAGGAGAATCACTTGAACCTGGAAGGCAGAGGTTGCAGTGAGCTGAGATGGCACCACTACACTCCAGCCTGGTGACAGAGCACAACTCTGTCTCAAAAAAAAAAAAAAAAAAAAAAAATGGTTGATTACAATTATTTGGTATAGGTGTGGCCACTCACATCAATAATCCCAGCTACTCAGGAGGCTGAGGCAGGAGGACCACTTGAGGTCTGTAGTTCAAGACCAGCTTGGGGTACACAGTGAGCTGTCATTTCATTGCTTAAAAAAAAAAAAAGTGTCTTGGTGAGGAGACTCACACTTGTAATCTCAGCACTCATGGAGGCCAAGCTGGAAGGATCACTTGAGGTCAGGAGTTTAACAGCAGCCTGGGCAACATAGTGACACCCCATCCCTACAAAAAGTAATACAAATCAGCTGAGCTTGGTGGCACATGCTGGAGGATCTCCTGGTTATTTGGGAGGCTGAGTGGGAGGATCCCTTCAGCCCAAGAGTTCAAGGTGGCAGTGAGCTATGACTAGGCCACTGCATTCCAGCCTGGGTGACAGAGTGAGAACCTGTCTCTAAAAGAATTAATGATGATAATAATAATGATAATGTTATTTGGCCTATATTTTTGTTACTGCTCATATCCATATTTTTAATGTACTCAATGTGTTTTTATTGATGGTATGGCGTTCAGTTATGAAAAATATGGATATGAGCATAATAAAGACACAGTGCAAATAACTTTAACTTTTTCGTTTTTTTTTTTGAGAAAGGGTCTCACTCTTGCCCAGCTAGAGTGCAGTGGCACAATCATAGCTCACTGCAGTCTTGAACTCCTGGGCTCAAGCAATCCTCCCATCTCAGCCGTCACGTAGTCAGATCCTTCAAGTAGCCCAGCTAATTTTTTAACACTTTGTAGAGATGGTCTTGCTATGTTGCCCACTGGTCTCAAATTCCTGGCTTCAAGTAATCTTCCCACTTTGGCCTCCCAAAGTACTGGGAGTTTACAGGCATGAGCCACTGCATCTGGCCTAATCAACTATTTCTGTACAAAGGACAATTTGGGGTTTGTTGCTAATAGTTGGTCACTTTAACTGCATCAATAAGAACATAGGCATAAAACACATTAAATTTCCCAAGGGCAATAGCAAGGTGTGTTCTTTGGGGTATAATCTAAATTCTGACTTTTGAATCTCATCACTGATAATGATTCTGGGCTTACATTATACTTCTTTTTGGGGTATTCAGAATATGAATTTTGGGGGTATATAGTCAGGCCACAACAGCTTCCAAATTTTCTCATTTCTATCTCTTTTGGAGAATTTAAATCACACCACCAGTTCCACCCTAAAAAAACATGTTGAACTCCATTCCATTAGATATTTTATGGATGCCATTACATTGTCCTAGGCACCAAGTTTAAAGAGAGATTAAAGGGAAGTCTCTGCTTTAGAAGAAGTGACACTCCAGGTCCAGAAGGGAGAAACCAATAATCACAACATGTTATACGGCTCATTCCATAGTATAATTGGAGAGGGGCTTATTCTACCTTGTTTTCAACAGCACATTTCTATAGCACATCTGATCCTCTGTCATTACCTGTGACAATTTTCCAGCCCTCTCCTGCTTTTTTTTTTTTTTCCTTCCCTGATCAGCTTGGGATTACAAGGTCAATACAGTAACTTTAGCACTTTTACCTGCATCCTCAGTACTCTTGGCCCATTATTCCTCTGCTCCTCCTGGTCAGTTTATCCCTGATTTTGGATTAATCCAGTTTATCTGCTTTCTGATCCCAAGGAGATAAGCACCACACAATACTGAAGAAATATGCTGATTATCTTTGTTAAAATTGGTGGTTTTCAGCCTCAGCTGATACTTTATCAATGCTAGGCAAATTTATAACTTGTCCATGGTCAGCTCCATTTTCTCCAAATCTGCAGTGTCTGATGAAAAAGCCTTATCATACTTCCTAAATTCCTCATCTTATTCTCTCCTGAAGATCACTTCGTCTGTTACTTTGCAAAGTCATGATCAGACACTAACTTCTTCAGTTTTCATGTTGACCAATGGTCTGTATTAAATCCAAGGCATTTTCCAGCAAGTTTTGCTTGGTTCTTATCCTTCTTTTTCACTCCAGGCATCCTTGGTTTTCTACTTAGTTTCTGTTCCTAACAAATATGGCCCTTGAACTTGGCAGCAGATTCCTGCATCCTGATTTTTGTCTCTTGGCACAAATTATTCTCTAGGATTTGAATAAACCTGGAATGTGCTAATCCTGAAAGGCCACAGGGTTCAACTCTTGGACTTCTTTTTTCTCTATTGGTGATCTCATCTAATCTTATGGCTTTAAATATGCCTTCCATATGTTGATGACTCCCAATTTTCTTTAGTCAGAACTCTCCTCTGAACTGTGGACCTCTATATCTAACTGCCTACTCAAAAATCCCAATTTGAATATCATGTGCTATTTAAACTTAACATGTTCAAAATCAAGCCAACAAAAGAACATTTTTGGGAGTGAGGGATATAGTCATTATCTTGATTGTGTTGACGGTTTCATGAGTATATTCCTATGAAAAAACCCATCAAATTGTATATTTTTAAATGTACACATTTTTGTACATCAGTTATACTCACTACAGGAGGCAAGAACAGTTTCCTGATCTCAGTGAAGTGATGCACATTTGTAAATTATTATTGCCTTCAAATAATAGATTTTTTTGCATATTCTGAAGTGCCCTTTCCATTGCTCTTTTGAAGAGAACTAAATAAATGAAGTAACAAGAAAGATAAAGTTCTCAAATAGGTTGGACTGGATTGTGCTTGATTTGGGATTCTGATTAAACCCGCATAACTCTGACAAACTCAGCTATATGGCATGCTGAGACCTCAGCAGTGGAATAGTAGTACAGGGAGGAGACCAGGACTCATGAGAGTAAGACAAGGAGTCTGGTTCTCATACTGAAAATGTATCCTCTTCTGCCCCAAGATGCTTTCTACAAGATGTTACTCTACAGGGTGGAGTAAGTGGCAATATTCAGACAGTTAAGTCGTGTATACTAATATATACTTATAACTAAGTACTGTAAGTATTGTTTGGATCCAGAACCAAGCTTTTGGAAAGGTAGGAAGGAGGGTCCCACTCCCATTAAAGGACTGGCAAAAGATAAACAGGTTATTCTAGTAGGCTGATTCAAACAAAGGCTCTAATCCCAACTGGGGAACCGTTACAAAAACCACGAAAACAGCTAAAAGCTCTTTCACACACACAGGGCAGTGAGGATTGATGTTAGTTCACAGGACACTTAACTGGGGAGCCAAGCACAGTGGATATTGGGTTTCTGGCAATAGAACTAATTTTAGAAAGCACCAAATGGTAGGTTTGAGCTTACTGTATTTTAAGATTACCTGGAAGCCTGGTGTAAGGCAGAGGAAAATTCCTGTTGGCTGAAGTCACCAAAGTCAGACACGTAAATTATCTTTCAACTTCTGAAACCAATCAGAATCAAGCATATCCCAGTCTATTATAGTCAAGCTCCTTAAGGATCTTTTTTTTTTTTAGCCTGGTCTGTTGCCCAGGATAGAGGATAGAGGTGCAATTATAGCTGATTGCAGCTTCAACCCCCTAGGTTTAAGTGATCCTATCTCAGCCTCCCGAGTAGCTGGAACAAGCACACGACACCACACCCAGTTAATTTTTTTATTTGTAGAGATGACAACTTGCTGTTTCCAGGCTGGTCTCTTCCTGGGCTCAAGCAGTGCTGGGATTACAGGCATGAACCACTGCACCTGGTCCCAAGCAGCAGATAGGCTCTGGAGGGTAAACTTATGCAACTGATCTTAACCAATATTGCCTGAGTTTTTAGGAGGCTATTACAGACTGACAGCCTCCTGTGTGATTAGAAATTGCCATCAAGGAGTCAGTAACTGAAACTGAGCTTTCAAGTTCAAGTTAAACCTTTTTGGATCTGACTCTCATTACAGGAATAATCTTACATTTGTAACTTCCTTGCTCAAGAATCTTAAGGGTATTTATAACATCTCAGTTTTCTGTCCTACACCTATCCACCCTGTTGGTACCCAAATCCTCAATATTTGTCTCAGTCTCTGACCCATACTGTCTTTGCTCAGTTATTTCTTAGGCCTATTGTCCCAACATGTGTGCTGGTTTAGACTCAAATCCACTTGTTCTATTTTCAAGAATTCTTCATAGCTTGACTTTTCCTTGGCATCTTGTGCCACTATTGACAAAATGGTGTTTTATTTCAGGAGTCTTGGCAGAGCCTAGCACAGGCCAGTGCATATAAATGTGGAGTAATTTCGATAATGTGACATATTAAAAGATCTATTGGGAGGCAAGGGAGGTAGAAGGAGCTACAGGAAAAGCGGTCAGAGGGCTCCAAAGCAAAATAGTCTATTTCACAACTTTGTCTTGTTTGCCAGCTTTAACAAAAGGGTAATGGCACTCTTCCTTGAAAATTGGAATCTCAGTAGTCTTTTACCACATACTGCATAACATTAAGTGCCTGGCCTTATTCTAGGCACTCTTGAACTAATGAAACACAGATCCTAAAATTTTATGCAGAAGTTGCAGGAGGGGGAGAAAGAATGATTAACAAGAGTTTTAAGTACAGCAGGTAAGGGCATCGGAGATCAAGGGTATAAATATAAACGCAAGCAATGCTTTCACTGCCATCTTACACACACTACCTTCATAGTGAAGGTGCATTTTCTATCTCCAAATGTTACATGCCTAAGGCTTCTCTCTCATTTGGTAGTATCAGATAGTATTATGTAACCCATCCTGCCAAATGACCTCTTCCTAGATTTTAGCAAGCCTGAATGTCTTTACCAGATTGTTTTATCAGTGACCTTCCCTCATGACCATACTTAATAAACTGCTATTATTGTTCTATTGTGCTCCTTATTTTCTGTATCTCATTCCCCCATTTCTCAACTTAGGCATCCAGGCTTTCAAAATTATAGTTACATCAAAACTAAATATTCCATGATTTGCTTAGTAACAATTACTTTTAATTCCTGTCTCTCCACTCTTACACTGATCCAAAAACCCTTACATTGTACCCTGCACAAACCCGAAACAGTCATTCAGAGTAATTTGATTACAAGGCTGGTTAGTGGATTTTCCATTTAATGCTCCCCATGTTATTTCAGGACCTATTTAAAAGTAATAACAAAAAGCAACATAATCCAAAATTACATGTTTTATTTTCATGTTTGTAAAACGAAGAGCTTTTTTCTGGATGGTTCTCTCATCAGCTTTTCACACAACAGTCAAGTAAACCTCGTGGCACTAGCCCTGGAAAAGGAAAAACACGAGATTCTTAGAAGGCTACCAACATTACAACAGCTTATGTAAAAGCATTAAAAAAAAAAAAAGTATTGTCCTTATAACGGTCCATCTCAGAAGCCAGATCCGTAAAAGTTTTTTTTTTTTCAACAGAAGTTCAGGTTCGGGATAAGATCATCACAGATAAGACCAAGCAAGGACACCATATTCACTAATCGCTAAGCAAACAGAAAAACTCCACTTACAGAAATCGTTGCAACTTTGGAACTTCCAAGACAATTTGGCCTCTGTCAATGGGCCGACAGCGACCCTCACTGTTGGCAGAAAAAAAAAACCCCAGGATTTTATAACACAACTGTTATAAAATCACGGCAACAAAATTTACTCCACCTCTGAATTACTGGTCTTAATCTCAGAAGCCGAATCCGTACTTATTTTTCTTCAGGTTATCAGCTTCGGGATAGGTTTCATCATTGATTAGACCAATCAGACCTTGTACATGTACACACAATACATTAAAGTGCACTTCTGTGACACTGACCATAACCAAGGTAAAGCTAAAGGGCAAGTATTATAGTACAAATACTACAGAACTTTTAAGCCATACAACCTACTTCAAAATGAAGCTGCTAGTCAGTGACATCCGACATTCATTATCTTCACTGGCTACTCGTCCACACTCAGAATGCTGTTCAATGACAAAACAAATTTGGTTTAGTCTAGGCGTGGATTAAATGCTATGCTCAATCATAAAGTACTAAAACAAAACATACCTGTGAAGAGTGTCAGGTTTTAACCAAGCGATTTTCCATTAAATATTCTCCCAGATGTTCTGGAATTTTTTTCGTGTATCTAACAAAAAAAAGTAAATTTCAAACGATGCAACAGTTCTTATTCCTGTAAATCAACAGGTTTACTCCTTTAGTTTGAAAACTAAGGGTAACTAAGTTCTTACCTTTGCATCTTCACAGACCTGCTCCGCTGTGCCACTGAAGACAGGGCCATTGTTCCTGCGGGAAATCGGTATTTAAGCATTCTCGCAGAAATGTCACACTCCAAGGTGTTTTTCCACACAAAACGCTTCCCCCTTCATTAATCCGAACTGCACACAACGCCGCCTTCGAACAGCTCAGTCTCAATACAGGGTCGAGGCTTCCCATTTTAAAACAACGCCGACGAAAGGCCTTCGCCATTTTATTAAAGGCCCCTTGCTCTCAAAACTAACCCTCCGCCCCAATTAAGGTGGTTTTTCCGCCGCCGCTCAGGCACATGCCGGAGGCCAGCAAGCTCGGCGCCCGTGGCCGATCAGCGGTCTCCTCGCGCCAAAACTCGGAGCCTGTGGCCGTCACGACTCAACCTCAGTACATGTGGCGGTCCGGCCGCACGTTTCCCACGTGCAAGCTTTCAACTCTCAGCACTATAAGTTCTTCACTAAGATGGCTTCACAAGATTAAAGCTCTTAACTCGGCCTGCTCCACCATCCTTTGCTCGGGTACTAGCCCACAACACCCACTCACCTACTCAACTACCACACAACCAAACGATCGCGACGGCCGACGTAAAAGACCGAGGTGCACGGCCAGTAGCTCCTTATATAGCCTCCCGGAGTCAGAACGAGGCCGTCCCGCCCTCTCGCACCTATTGGACATGGAAGTAGACAGGGGTGTGGTCGCGAATTAGCGGGAGCGCGCGCGGCGGCTCTTCTGAGGCCCGTTCCGCGTTGTGGCGCGCCCGCCCAGGCCGGCCGCGCTCCCGGCCATTTCCCGGCGTGCGCCCGCAGGCGCACTGCGAAGCGTCGCTTGCGAGTCTGGCGGCCGATTTGGCCCTACGTGGCGCGGGTGTGGCGCCAGAATTCAAACAGCAGCAGTTGGAAACGACGCTTTCGCCTGCCACAAGCCAAGTCCGTCCAGGACAGATTGGGTCCGAGAGTGGACACAAGTTTTGCAGCGCAGGGCGGCCTCAGCTTAGGACCGATTCGAGAAGCTGCGCTGGCTGGCCGGAGCTGGGCTGTAGCGGGCCCCCAGCGGAGGCCGCTGGAGGAGCGGGCGAGCCCTGGCCGCAGCACTCCGGGAAAGGGCAGTTGGCTGGCAGAAACGCTTGGGTGAAAACGCGGAAAGCGCCACGTGAGAACAGCCCCGGCGTGAGGCCCTGCAGGGCCTCAGGGCGGGCATCAAGACCCCATGGGGACACATTCCTCCTCACGCTTCCTCGTGCCAGGCATCCGGTTACACTAAACGTGACCATAGAAGTCTCCCTCAAACAGCGAACGTGAGGTTCAATACTCCATTTCGCAGAGGAGAAAACTGAGGCTTAAAACAGCCAGGTAATTTGCCTAAGGTCACACAGCTGAAATGCTTTGCTAATTTTTGACTTCTTTGTACTCAATTAGTTATATTGAAAACGAGAGAAAGATTAATTTGAGAAGTATCCCTGAATACTTTATCCAGACGACAAACACAAAATTCAAAAGCAGTGCTTTCATTAATTAGCATGTTTGAGTGAATATTTCTGCGTGTGTGTGTGCACACGACATTTGAACATTTCAGTATTTGAAAATTCAGGTCGTTCTTGTCTTCTGTATTTCAAAGCATTACTTATTAAACTTGTTTATGTGTGCATTTGATTATGATCCGATTCTGCTAGAGTGTGGGAGGAACACATCTGATTTTGTGCTCTTCTGTTTATTTTTTCTTAGAACAGTGTCTAGCATTAAGTAGGTTGTCGGTAGTGGTTAAATGAATGAATGAATTAACAAATACATTCGGTGGCTTTTTAGAAAATTAGAATGAAGATCAAACTTCACATTCAAAGGTAGTAGTGAAAAGCACTTTTCTCTAACAGGAACCTAAGTGATAAAGTATTGACTGGGCCGGGCATTTTGTCGGTTTTTATATTACTTTGTAATGTCTAACATAAATTTGCATATTGCTCATAGTAAATAGTAAAACAAACAATACAGTACAAAAGGATATAAGAAGCAAAGTAGGCTGGGTGTGGTGGCTCATGCCTGTAATTACAGCACTTTTGGAGGCCGAGGTGGGAGGATTGAGCCCAAGACTGTCTCTATTGTATTAAAAAAAAAAATTTAAAAGAGTTAACAAAAAAAGCATGGTGAAAGTATCTTTCCACATGCCTGGGAATCTTCTCCCTAGTTGTACTCTTCAGCAATACCACTGTTAACAGTTTTTGAGACTTCCTATGCAAATGCAAATATATGTACTTCGTTTTTCACATACAAATGGGATCTATATGTTCTGCAACTTGTTTGTCCTTGTAAATATCATAAACATCTTTCCATATCAGTACATATAGATGACTTTTTTTTTTTCCAGACAAGGTCTTACTTTGTCACCCAGGCTGGAGTGCAGTGGCTCTATCTCTGTTCACTGCAACCTCTTGGGATCAAGTGATCCTTCTGCCTCAGCCCACCAACCATGTGGGACTACAGCCACACGCCACCACTCCCTGTAATTTTTTTTGTGTTTTTCGTAGAGATAGAGTTTCTGCCATTCTGAAGACCAGAAACATCACCTGCTCAAAAGCCATATAAAACAGTGATTCCTTACCCTAACTAACCAGTTAAAATCTGGTAAGCTAAAAAATATCAAATTTTCTGGGCCCGAACCTGGAATCTTGAAAGCATAATGTTCAAAAGTGGGACCCAAAAATCCACATTTTAAACAAGCATTAGAGGCAATACTGTCCAATTGGAATATAATAACCACAAATGCAAGCTACACATGTAATTAAAAATGTACTAGTAGCCATATATATATATGTATATATTTTTTTTTTTTTTGGGAGAGTCTCTCTCTGTCACCCAGGCTGGAGTGCAGTGGCGTGATCTCGACTAACTGCAAGCTCTGCCTCCAGGGTTCACGCCATTCTCCTGCCTCAGCCTTCTGAGTAGCTGGGACTACAGGCGCCCGCCACCACGCCCGGCTAATCTTTTGTATTTTTAGTAGAGACGGGGTTTCACCCTGTTAGCCAGGATGGTCTCGATCTGCTGACCTTGTGATCCGCCCGTCTCAGCCTCCCAAAGTGCTGGGATTACAGGCGTGAGCCACAGCGCCTGGCCTAGCCACCTTTTTTTTTTTTTTTTTTTTGAGACGAGTCTTGCTCTGTCGCCTCGGCTGGAGTGCAGTGGCGCGATCTCGGCTCACTGCAAGCTCCGCCTCCTGGGTTCACGCCGTTCTCCTGCCTCAGCCTCTGCAGTAGCTGGGACTACAGGCGCTCGCCACCACGCCCGGCTAATTTTTTTTTTTGCATTTTTAGTAGAGACGGGGTTTCACCATGTTAGCCAGGATGGTCTTGATATCCTGACCTCGTAGTCCGCCCGCCTTGGCCTCCCAAAGTGTTGAGATTACAGGCGTGAACCACCACGCCAGGCCACACATTTTTAAAATGTAAAAAGGATCACATGGGCCGGGCGTGGTGGTTCATGCCTATAAGCCCAGCACTTTGGGAAGCCGAAACGGGTGGATTGCTTGAGCTCAGGAGTTTGGGACCAGCCTGGGCAATATGGCAAAACTCCGTCTCTACAAAAAAAAAAAAATAGAAAATAAAAAATTAGCCGGGTGTGGTGGCTGAGGTGAGAGCATAGCTTGAGCCCAGGAGGCAGAGGGCAGAGGTTGCAGTGAGCTTGTGCACTGAGATTGTGCCTCTGCCTTCCAGCCTTGGTGACAGAGCCAGACCCTATCTCAAAAAAAAAAAAAAAAAAGAAAAAAGAAAAATGAAATTAGTTCTAATCTATTTTATTTAACCCAAATATAATCAAAGTTTTTTATTTTGACATAGAAACAATGTAAAAATTATTGAATTATTTTCCATTTGTTTTTTGTATGCAGTAAATGTAATCAGGTGTATATTTTTTACTTCTCAATTTGGTCTGTACATTCATTATTTTTTAACTTTTAGGTTCGCGGACACATGCACAGGTTTGCTGTATATAGGTAAACTTGTATCACAGGGATTTTTTAATACAGATTATTTTGTCACGCATGTATTACGCCTAGTACCCAGTAGTTATTTTTTCTGCTCCCTTCTATCCTCCAACCCTCCACCCTCAAGGAAGCCCTAGTGTCTGTAGTTCCCTTTTTTGTATTCATGAGTTCCCATCATTTAGCTCCCACTTATAATTGAGAAGATGCAGTATTTGGTTTTATATTCCTGGATTAGTTTGCTAAGGATGATGGCTCCAGCTCCATCCATGTTCCTGCAAAAGACATGATCTCATTCTTTTTTATGGCTGTATAGTATTCCATGGTGTATATGTACCACATTTTCTTTATTCAATTTGTCATTGATGGGCATTTAGGTTGATTCCATATCTTTGCTATTGTGAATAGTGCTGTGATGAACATTTACATGCATGCGTGGTCTGTACTTTCAAGTGCTCAGTTGTCACATGTGGCTGGCCACTGCATTGGACAGCACAGGTGTAGGGTGATTCATATAGAAGTTTGAGAACCACAGTCTTAGGGTAAGAGAGATACTACATATGTGATATATATTCCAATCTTTTTTTCAAAAAAAACCTTCCATGTTATTATTTTTCTTTTTTATACGTACAGGGTCTTGCTCACTCAGGCTGGAGTGTAGTAGTATGATCACAGCTCACTGCAGCCTGGAACTCCTCAGCTCAAGTGATCCTTCTGCCTCAGCCTCCCAAGTAGCTGGGACTACAGGTGTGTACTACCACACCTGACCAGTTTTTTTTTTTTTTTTTTTTTGGTTGAAACAGAGTCTTGCTCTTTTGACCAGGCTGGTCTCAAACTCCTGGCCTCAAGCAGTCTTTCCACCTGGACCTCCCAAAGTGTTGGGATTACAGACATGGGCCATCTTGCTGAGCCCCGAATTACTTTTGACTCAAAAACTAGTAACTGTAACAAGGGCAATGCAAAAATGAAATTAACTCAGAGCCTGATAATTGACAACAGTGCCTTCCTGTGAATGTGGATGATGACTATAAAGTCAGTACACAACTCCTTTAAGATGTTTATCTCTTCAGGAAACAAAGATGAACTGAGGGATGAAGCCATCAGTTATTGCTCCCATACCTAAAACAGTCAAGCGAATTACTACCAAATATTTGAAGTGGCTTAATAAAGATCAATACTGAAATTAAAAGTGTCTTGGAAGTCTTCGTTATACTGAAAATAAATTCTTATATTCTGTAACAAACTTCCTGATAAGATAATCACTTTAGTCATTTTTTTGAAGAAATGTTCACTGAACCCCTGGTGCATGCACTGTGTTTCAGACAAATCTAATATGAATATACAAAAGTCAACCTTGAAAGAATTTATAGTTTAGTAAAAAGTAAAAATATCCACCCAACTTTTTACAAAGTTTAGAAATGAGATATTGTGAGGAACACCGTTATAATTTTGACCATGGAAATGGAAGGTAGGGAAGAGTACAACATATGGTGAGTACTTGTTATATGCTGGTAGGTTCTTGTATGTGTTAGATCATGTACTCCTCAAGACAATTCTGGTGTGTGTTTTTAACTTTATATTAGAAATGAGCAAAGTGAGGCATGGAGATCTCAGTTAACTAATGTTCCCAAGTGTTTCTGACCTTAAATGCATAAATCATGTCACCACGGCATTATGTAGCTGTGCTGAAGTAAGAAATGAAGGATGTGATGATGAGCTGTGGGAGAAGAGAGGAAGTGGAGTGGAGCCCAGGTGGCTTAGAGAATGGCAGGTAGTTACTGGTTTGGGAGCAAGGAAAATAAGATAATTCTATTTTGGTTGTGTTAATTTTTGAGTGGAACATTGGTTGGTTACAGTTTTCCAGTGGACCATCAGAAATGTGGACCTGAAGGCAGAGAAGAATCAGCACTAGAGGAGGACGATTTGGCAAACACTAATGCGGAAGGGATGATTGAAGCTATGTGAACAGACGAGTGTGGAGAGAAAAGGAAAAAAGAGCCAATAGTGGTGGCCTAGAATTAGAATTAGTACTATAGTGTGTCCAGGTAGCTTACAGTAGACAACCTTAAAAACATAGTCAATATAAAGATCTGGTTACAAAATTACAAGAAAAAAGTACACAAAGATTTTGGTTAAATCATGGGAGAAACATGTATAAGAAGTTAAGTATTGGAGGCATAATTACTTTATTCCAAAACAGAAAAATAGCCTTAAAAAAAGAATTGAAGAATTCTATGACAATTGAGAAACAAAGGAATTCTATCTCTCAGTCTAATATTCTTTTTTAATTTTTCCCCAATATCTGATCTGGCCAGTAAATTCTAGGTTCCATGGTAGGACAGCCAACTGAAAATCTTGTGAATACTCTAAGAAATAGTAAAGTTAGAGTTAAATTAGGGAAAATATCTGGTGTATGTGGATACGTTAAGGAGGCAGTTTGGTTCTTGAGTCTGAAGTTCAGAGGAGAGGTCAGGGCTTGAGTGTCATTGGCACGAATAAGGAATTTAAAGCCTGACACGAGTGAGATCATCAGAGAAAATATAAATACAGAAGAGGAAAAAGCCCAGGACAGGACCCTGAAACACTGCAAAGTTTAGAGTTCTAGTAGAAAAGGAGGAGCCAACAAAGGAGACACCTTGGGAAAACTGGAGAATATGGTACCTCAGAAATGAAGTAAAAAATTTTAGGAAGAGGTAGGTGAATTGGGTTCAATGTTTCTGAAAGATCAAGTAAGAACAGAAATGACTACTGGATTTGGCAACATGAAGATCACTGGTGATCTTGTAAACACAGTCTCAGTGGAATCATGATGATGGAAGTCTACTTGAAGAGATTGAGGTGAGAAGGCAGAAATCGGTCACTAGGTAGAGAGGGATGTAAGGACAAGGCACTCCTTTGTAAATAGGAAATACTAGAGTATATATGTTCATGGGAGTTATTTAATAGAGGAAGAATATTTATGATGCAGGACAAAGAGGCAAAAGTTATAGGAGCCAAACCCTTGAGAAGACAAGAGATCCTTTCCAGAATACAAATGGAGATCTTTGATTGGAATAGGGACACTTCATCTGTTTCATTTGTTGAAAGAGAAGGCAGGTGTTGGGAAAGGCTATCATGTGCAGCCTGTCCACCCGTGCATGGCCACATGAGTGTGCCTTGTGACATGGGCCTGGAACACTTTTTTTCATTGAGCTAAGGAGCCCTTACATCCTGAGTTGGACATGTCACCTTGTTTGGTAGTATCTTTCCGTGTTCTGGGCTTGATGTGTACTTCTTTGTTCTTTGTTCTGCTTAAAGTATGTGCAGCATATAGCACCTGGCCAATCCCAGTACTATTACCTATTCCTAGTTGGGAAGGAAGGCGTTTCTTTGCCCACAGCCCAGGTAGGATGCATACAGACCATTATGCTGTGTCAGCTGCCTGGCAAGACCCACTGCGGGGTACCATACTCAAATCAAAGCTAATCTTGCTCTGTCTCTTCTCTATGTGAGTAAAGTGTTGTTCTATCCAGTACCTCTGTGAATTGTGTCTTTCCTGGTGATCCTGTCACCTGCAAACCATGCAGTGGGATGACATCCTCGGACTGCTTCTCCTCATGGTAGGCAACAGGTGTTACTTGCTGACAATTTGGCACAGCAAGCAGGGTCTGCCAGTCCAGCCATCTCAGGATGGTGCCAGCTCCCTGAGGGGATGATGGGCTGACTGAGCTGCTGGCTTCCCTCTGGTTGCATGGTGGGGGTACATGGGATATTGACATTCTGCCTGTTAACAAGAATAAACTGGTACAATGGATGAGGGTAGAAATGCAGGAGATGGGCCCTGTGAAAAATATAGGATAACTATACCTTGGCTCTGGGTAGCCAACTTTACACTCCCAAACCATCTGCCGACTCTCACTGTGTCCCAGGGGTTGCAGAAAATGCCTGAGGGGAATGAAAGGCCCCCACACAGGAAACTCCTCCTGGTCTGGTCACTTACAAGTCCCAAGTAAGACCTGTTTTCAGTATCACATAATCATCGATGGTGTTGCTGAAAATGAAACTTAAAATGAGTACCTTCCTTGAAAATGAAATAATACTGAAAAACAGACATGGGCGGAGGCCAGGGGAGCCCTAGGTGGCTTCGGTAGTTACTTGTTTGATGAGGAGGTGTTGTACACTTTAGTGTCTCAGACTGAGTGGCTCAGTATAGGTAAGCTAACCACTGACCCCCTGCTGCAACATTATTTTGCTTACATTGAACAGGACAGCCAACAGGACAAGGATAGAGATGAGTCCTAGCTGCTCTTGATCTAGGTTGAAAAGATCTTGATAATGGTCTTCCCAACTGTGGGGGACTTCCTAAAATCCACTCGAAAGCCATCCATAAAGCTGAAATCACTCTTAAGGAAAAAGTCATACCTGAATGTGTGACCCTGCTCCCAGCATATGGATGATGCAGTGGAAGCCTTCATGTGACAGAGGTCTCCCCAAACCTGAAGACCCCATTATCCCTACTGTTGTTTCCTGAAATGATCATGGGGGAGCAATGGAAAAACTCCACTGAGTGTCCAGCGTTGGGATAAAAGCAAAATGGTTTCAGTGGTTTCCAACAACTTGAGCTGAATGGAGTTCTCAAGAATAGGAAGCAATGTCCAGAGGACCAAAAGAGCAAACCAATGGATGTCAAAGGGAAAAAATAGAACAGGGCTGACCCACAGAATAATATGGCTTTCGTTGTTAAAACGGGGGATAGACAAGGCCGGGTGCGGTGGCTCATGCCTGTAATCCCAGCACTTTGGGAGACCGAGATGGGCGGATCACCTGAGGTCAGGAGTTCGAGACCAGCCTGACCAACGTGGCGAAACCCCATCTTTACTAAACATACAAAATTAGCCAGGTGTAGTGGCGCATGCCTGTAATCCCAGCAACTCCGGAGGCTGAGGCAGGAGAATCACTTGAACCTGGGAGGTGGAGGTTGCAGTGAAATGAGATTGCGACATTGCACTCCAGCCTGGATGAAACTCCATCTCAAAACAAAACAAAAAACCCAGGGGATAGGTGAAAGTAAGATTGATGGGATCCCTACAGAAGATCTTGGCCAATGCTATCAGGCGGAGAGAAGTGTCACTAAATTAGAGGTTAGGATCGTAATTTTAGCCATAAAAACAAAAGTGTGGGCTCATAAGATTGAAAAGATTTAGAATCCTGTATAGTGTCCTTTCAAGTCCCTGAATATGGGGACTATGACTTCTCTGTGTCCTGGAACAGGACAATCAGGAAGACAATGTTGACAGTGAATACAGTGAGTCAGACAGGGAGTATGTATGATTGTTCTCACCCATACCCTGACCTTAATTAATTAATTAGGTTTTTTGAGATGGAGTCTCCCTGTGTCACCCAGGCTGGAGTGCAGTGGCGTGATATTGGCTCACTGCAACCTCCACCTCCCAGGTTCAAGAGATTCTCCTGCCTTAGCCTCCCAAGTAGCTGGGATTACAGGTGCCTGCCACCATGCCTGGCTGATTTTGTATTTTTAGTAGAGATGGGGTTTCACCATGCTGGCCAGCCTTGTCTTGAACTCCTGACCTCAATTGATCCACCCGCCTTGGCCTCCCAAAGTGCTGGGATTACAGGAGTGAGCCACTGCACCTGACCCTGACCTTAATTTTTTCAACAAAAATAGAACTAAGGGGGATAAAACTTAAGGTCTCTAGGTCCCCACTGGGGACCAGAGCCCTATGCTCCTGCCAAGATTTAAAATAAAAATAAAAAGCAAATCTAAACTTTTTTTTTTTTTTGAGATGGAGTCTTGCTCTGTCGCTCAGGCTGGAGTGCAGTGGTGTGATCTCTGCTTACTGCAATCTCTGCCTCGTGGTTCAAGCAATTCTCCTCCCTCAGCCTCCTGAGTAGCTGGGACTACAGGGGCATGCCACCATGCCTGGCTAATTTTTGTATTTTTAGTAGAGGCAGGGTTTCACCATATTGGTCAGGCTGGTCTTGAACTCTTGACCTCAGGTGATCCACCTGCCTCGGCCTCCTAAAGTGCTGGGATTACAGATGTGAACCACTGCACTAGCCACAAATCCAAACTTTGCCCGGATGGCAATAATCCTGGGACTCTGAAGGAGTAAGGGTAAACTGATGGAGACAGATTCACGTGCTTTTGGGTAGGGCCCTTTGGGCCATTTTGGGCACTGAATGTATTATAGGTATTGACGTTTTGGTTACTTGCAGCATCGCTGCCACCTCGGGGGATATGCTCCCTCACGACAAAGGATTTAAGCCATAACAGTGAGATATGTCAGCTCCCACCTACCACCAAATTTATCCAAGCCGCAGCAGGTTATTCTACAAAAGCAGTACTACATAACAGGTCAATGAAGAGACATGACCCTGGTGATATAAAACTTGCTACAGGCAGAAGTTATGCATCACTTTGTTTCACTGTAACAGCCAAGTCTGGACTGTACAAAAGGCCTCAGGATCCTGGAGGCTGACAGTAGACTACCAAAGATTATATGCTTAGGTGCCACCCTTGGCTCCTGTGTTACCTGACATCATTACCATCACTTACGCAATGGTGGCCCACACAGAGACCAACACATTATTGATCTGGCCAAGGCCACCTTCTGGATTCCTTTGTAGGATAAATATCAAGACCAATTTGTGTTCACATAAATGACCTACAATACACTTTCACTGTAGTTCCACAGGGATACATCAGTTTTCCCGCAAAATGCCACCAATAGGTGGGGCTAGATCTGTAACAAGCCCAGTTACCCTCAGATATATTTGTCATTCACTGTGATAATGACATCTTCATTGCTGGCCTAACTGAAACAAACAGGTTGACCAGGCCCTACCTAAGCTCATAGACACCATGGCATGTAGACTGAGCCCTCAAGTCCAAGGCTCAACAATTGGAGTTCCTAGGAGCCACCTGGCTGGTAATCAGAGTGTTCTTTTTAAGTAAAAAAAAAATTACTGTCCTTGGTAGCACTCACAAATAAGAAAGGAGCTCAACAGCTAATGGGCCTGTTTGGATATTAGAAACAGCATGTACCATGTCTGGATATTCTTTTGGTCCCTTTAATCAAGATTACTCAAAAAGTGGCCACCTTTAAATGATCCATGGATCATTTAAAGGTGGCTTTAGAGCCCCCAATAACAACAGGCTCTAAAGGTCATACAACATGCAATGATATGGGTCCTGCCAGTAGGGCCAAGGAAGCCTGTCAGAACTACAGATCTCACTTACTCCTACTGAGACTGAACATGTGATAACAAGATACTGTTACTTGGATGTGTTGATCCCTTGGGTTTTAAACTTATAAATTACCTGAGGCAGCCAGTTACACCCCCTTTAAATGGCATCTATTAGCCTGCTTTTGGGACCTGATGGAAGCAAATAACCTGACCACTGAAGTGCTGTATGTGACCTTAAGACCTAAGCTGCCCATCCTTATATGGATACTCACTAATTCTGTTAATAAAACAAGCTCAGCAAAGCTCTGTCATTAAATAAAAATGATATATATGAGAGGGAGCCTGATTGGGGGCCCAAAGGGTTAATCGACTCCATAAACAAGTATCTATTTTGCTGGAGGAGACTAATGACCCAAAGGGGATACTTCCTTCCCAGTCTTAACTAAATGGGTCTCACAGTTAAAAGATGTTCCAGCAGATGGTATGGCTTGGTTCACAGATAGATCCTTGAAACTGAAGTCCAGTGGGTCACTGTGGCTATCTGCCTCAAGGATGGCCACCTTCTGAGACGAGATAAGAACACTCTGTCTAATGGGTTGAACTTTATACAATAATGATGTCTGTACAAGCCATTCCAACAGCAAATCCCTCCTACGTATTTGCAGACTCATGGGCCTCACAAATGGGCTAATCATAGAGTCCAGTGCCTAATGGATGAAGAATTAGACCACAAAAGTCTCCCCTATGTGGAAACAAAAACTGTGGTAACAGTTTGCAAACTAGAAAGGAGAGATGAACCTTTTATGCTCCCTATCACTCTCAAGCAAAATGTAGGATAATAAAATAATAAAGTGGGTGACTCAAATAATGCCTATGAAACATGGCACTTCAATGCATATTAGAAAATACTGAGGCCAGATGCAGTTGCTAACACCTGTGGTTCCAACTACTCAGGAGGCTGAGGGGGAGGATCACTTGAACCCAGGAGGTGGAGGCTGCAGTGAGCCATGATCATGCCACTGCACTCCAGCCTTGGCGACAGAGTGAGACTCTGTCTCAAAAAAGAAAATACTGAGTTTGGGGTGGGTGGAGAACTAGGCAGATGCCTGATTAGGCTGTACCTCTGAAATCCCAATCTCAGTATACCCAACCATTCTTTTTCTTTTTTCCTACTGGAACACACTACCCAGGGGTGGTTTGTGGTCTATGTTGCAGTGGCATCACCAGTAAGGTCTCTGATTCAGACCTGAAGGCAATGCTACCTTCAGGTGCCTCCCTCTTGTGGATTCTGGAGATGAGGGAAGGAGTGATAGACTGTCAGGACACTAGGATTCCCCTGGTTGTGTTTGGAACTCCCAATTCCTCCATATAGGTGAACAGTATTTTAGGGCATGTCAAATTTGTTCAGGATGTGACCTTCTTCCCTGAGTTGGATGATTAGGGCTGAAAAGTTAGGGTTAAGCAGTGGGATAGTGGATCCTCATGAAAATTGTAGCCTCAGGACACAAAGAGCCTTGGTAGCTATATTTGAGTAAGTGTCATCCCAGGTCACTGAAAAAGAGTGTCTTTGGCCTCAGGAGGTTTATGCAGACGGGATGGGTTGGGAATATTAATCTTTCCTCTTCTCATTCCTGCTTTGCCTGGCATGACAACACTGATGAGAATCAGCACAGTTATGAGAAGTGGCGAGCTCAAAGTATGCAGGATTTGCCACCCCACGATGAAATCCCTTTCATCCCACTCTCCCATCGTAGTGGCCTGGCCAGTGCACAGTGACTCGAACCTTCTCCAAGCCATCCAAGACCAACAAAACTCACTGAATTCACTAGCCAAGGTGGTGATGGACAACTGAATAGCCTTGATTATTTGCTGGAAGAATAGGGTGTTTTTGTGTTATTGCCAACACCTCTTGCTGTGTATATATCAGTAATTCAGGGAGGGTAAAAACTGAGCTGGAGAAGTTCCACACTCAGGAAGACAGTTAACATCTATACACTCACAGTTTCCTTGGACTCATTTTAATCTCTTTATTTGGCTTGACCCAGGCACTTGGGGTTCCCGGTTAAGTGCCTAGTTAAGCCCAAGTGCCTGTTTCTCTAGTAACCCAGAAGGAATGCTGTCTCAAAATGACAGGGAGTCTCTGAGATAAACTACATCCATAATGAGTTGTTTAGAGGCCCCACAAGAACCAACTTCACCTCCAAATCCTGGTCAGGTTAGTGGTCCTACCAAATTTGATGTGCGTTACCTGCTATGTCAGCATCCAAGTATGTATTAGGGGTTGGACTGTTGGGAAAGACAGTTGTGCACAGCCTGTTGACCCTTGCATGGCTGCATGAAAGTATGCCTCAGGTCTGGAACATATTTTTATACGGAGATAAGGGGCCCTAAGGACCTATGCTGAGCATATCTCCTTATTTGGGAGTATCTTTCCCTATTCTGGGTGTCATCTGTACTTCTTTATCCTACTTAAAGAATGTACATCATATGACGCCTGGCCAGCCCTACTGCTCTATCTGTTCCCAGTGAGAAGGGAACAGGGTCCTTTGCCTGTAGCACAAGAGGGATGTGTGAAGATTATCACCCTATGTCAGCTGTCAGGCAAGACCTGCTGCCGTGGCAGACCAATGCACACTATTGAAACTGATCTTGCTCTCTTCTCTAGGTAAGTAAAGCATTGTTCCTTTCAGTGCCTGTGTGAGTCATGTCTTTCTTAGTGACTCCAGTACCTGCAAATCACGCAGTGGGTTGACATCCTGATGCTGCTGCCCCTGATGGTAGGCAATAAGTGTTGCTTGATAGCAGGAAGTATAAGTACAGAAAATAGAGGTCCTCAATCATTTGTATTTTTTTAAATGATTGTGAGGCAAGGTCATCAACTGAGAAAGGAAAGTTGGCAAAAGAAAGGAAAGAGAAAAGAAATGTGAAATTGTTATTATGCAGAAGAGAAAAGCAGGCAGAGTAGGGAAGTAAAGTAGGATTGCCTGGCAGTCTGGAGTGCCCATGAAATTTATGGCCATAAATGTAATGTGAGTAAAGTTGTAAGCTTTCTTTTTCTAGGGCTAGTCAGACACTTGGGTGCAGGTGTGGAGTATGTGGGATTAATTAGGGTCAAAGCTTTGTCAGGTAAGATAAGGAAGAAAGAAAGGGCTGGAGGAGTTAACGGCTTTTGCAAGGAAATGATTTTAGCGGTGAACAAAAATATAAAGTGGGTAAGGGAATGCTTTATAGTGAGAAGAGGATGGTGTTCCTGGACTGAAAATTTTATTAAGATCAAAGAAGAGCTTCTGTGCAAAGACTAGAAGTGATAGGACATGGGAGGGCTAGAGAATAAGGTTCTGGAATTTGGGATTTTGGAGGTAGTATAGTTGTTGTTAAAGACAAGAATCAAAGTATTACCATGGGAGTGAGTGGGTGGTTGAGATAGAGTGGTAAATTGATCATTGGAAGGAAGAATCATTGGAGGTTGAGAAACTGAGAGTCAAGTTGTTAGGTGGATCATCACTGTGAATGTTGACAGCACTACTTATGTTGATAGGAGTATTGGTACAAGTAGACTATAAGACAGGTGCTAGAGTCATCAGCACTGTGAAGGTTATAGCCTAGGGAGTTGGCAGATGACAGCAACAAGAAGAAGCTGGTGCTAAAATATCCTGGTCCGCATAAAAGATTATGGGGCTTTATAGGAGGAGAGTTAGGATAAGGTTTGGGAGCCACAATAAAAAGCGAAAGAAGCACTTTTCCACCTCCAGATCTGAGTTCCGTGGGTGAGTCATTTTGGGACATTTAAAGTTTGAAATGTCTGGAGATATCCAATATTAAATACCAAATATGCCATTGAATATGTAAGCCTGGAATTTGGAAGAAAGGTGAAGGTGAACAAAATTGGGATTTGTAGTATAAATTCATCAATTTTGGTCACCTAGCATCCACAGTGATTCTCCCTTCTTTCAAATTGTCTCATTTTTTTTTTTTAGTGTGGATTTACCCTTCATTTATTCTCAGCTTATATTATTTGGATCTACTTACCCTAATCCCTCAGGTAGGCCCTGATTGACTTAACCACTCAACAGACCCCACTTCTTGGCTACAGTAATTGGTCTGCTGTGATGAACACAACTCACTTTGAGAGTTAGACTGGACATTTTTGCCTAATTATTGGAAAAAAGAAACTTTCTTTTTCCTATTGTGCATTAAGCATGGAGGATGTGAAATCTGGGAGTGCTGCAACCTTCTTGTAACCATGAAGAGAAGAATCTATCCCATTTGAGAATTAAGTCAACACTCTGAGAGGGAGAACAGCTGAGCTGTGAGGTGGAGAGAACCAGGTTGTAGGCATAGTATTTGAACTTGATTGATTCCGGTGGCACTGGCATTTAGCCATTCCTTAGTAGAAATCAGGTTTCCCCAGAAATCAGTCAGTATGGAAGAGGGATACACAGGATATGGATACTGAATGGCATGAATACTGAAAGGTATAATGCATCAGAGCCATTACTATAACAGTCTCTGACAATCTGTTTCTACTAATTCTTAGACCCCTTGAAGCTCATCTGTGGTGCAAAGGGATAAATCAATCCAACTTTACCCCATACAAGAAAAAAAAAATCAGCTATGCTAATTATCTTACATTTCTCATTCAAGATCAACTCCTCAGCATTTTCCACAGTGCTTTATGCTACAGGAAGCTGACCTAGATGAACAGCACCAATGAGTTCCCTTGTCCTCTGGCTTCCCATTGGTTTGAGCTAATAGGGAGCCGCAGCAGGAGATTAGAGGGAGGAGGGAGTTGCTGTTGACATCCATTGAAGGGAAGTTTCTGTCAAGGTGGCCATCTCATACCTTTCTCCCTTTCCCTTGCACCTTCAGGCCCAGAAGTAAAGCTCACGGAGGCCCAGGATACTATTACTAAATATTTCTTTACAACAGAAAGTAAAGGCTAACAGTGGTACTATTCTCTTTTTTCCCTACACCTTACTCACCTTGTAAATAGCCTCTTTATTGAACTTTTCTCAAATTATCCATGTTTTCTCTTGGGACTGTAACTAATATTTACCTGATGAACTAGTTTTAAGTACCCTTAAAAGCATACATGCACTCAAGTACGTAATAAAGAATATTCTTGTCTTGTCAGCTTGGCCAATTTGAGTTAATCTTTTTGGTTTCTGTATACCAGCTTGACTTCATGGTCGATACATATATTTTTTAACCCCATCCTCCAATGTTATGCAACATTGTCTGAATGAAAGCTATCTTTAAATATGTCCTTGGGTAGCACCTTACATCTGCCCATTCTACTGCAGCTTCTCACAAGTCTAGGCAGTGTTAAATAAAATGTTCAGATCATTCTTAAGCACTGATTAGAATGGCTGCAAGCAAATCATTGCTTAGAAACTGGCTGAGAATGCTTATAGTAACCCAATTTTATACCTTGTTGAATTCTATAACTTGTTGGTAAATTTTATACAATTGCTGTTAGATATTGTTTCTAACTTCTGTGATATACATCCTAGAATTTTAAATCCCTAAAATAAGGTTTGCAAGTGATGTTACATTGACCCTTTCACCCCTTAGCTTTACAATATATGTGTTATGTATTTTGAGCTGAGCTCTGCTTTAGAGAGTTTCACAATTCTTTAAAAGACAAACAGATAACAAACAGTTATTACAGATTGCTCAAAGATGTTTTAAGAGGAAGTCACGGCCATAGTTATGTATGTTATTAAAGTAATTTATCTTTTTTTCTTTTTTTTTTTTTCTGGTTTTACCTTTCTTTTTTTTATTATTATACTTTAAGTTCTAGGGTACATGTGCACAATGTGCAGGTTTGTTACATATGTATACATGTGCCATGTTGGTGTGCTGCACCCATTAACTCGTCATTTACATTAGGTCTGTCTCCTAATGCTGTCCCTCCCCCCTCCCCCCACCCCATGACAGGCCTCGGTGGGTGATATTCCCCTTCCTGTGTCCAAGTGTTCTCATTGTTCAATTCTCACCTATGAGTGAGAACATGTGGTGTTTGGTTTTTGGTCCTTGTGATAGTTTGCTGAGAATGATGGTTTCCAGCTTCATCCATGTCCCTACAAAGGACATGAACGCATCCTTTTTTATGGCTGCATAGTATTCCATGGTGTATATGTGCCACATTTTCTTAATCCAGTCTATCGTTGTTGGACATTTGGGTTGGTTCCAAATCTTTGCTATTGTGAATAGTGCCGCAATAAACATAACGTGTGCATGTGTCTTTATAGCAGCATGATTTATAATCCTTTGGGTATATACCCAGTAATGGGATGGTTGGGTCAAATGGTATTTCTAGTTCTAGATCCTTGAGGAATCACCACACTGTCTTCCACAATGGTTGAACTAGTTTACAGTCTCACCAACAGTGTAAAAGTGTTCCTATTTCTCCACATCCTCTCCAGCACCTGTTGTTTCCTGACTTTTTAATGATTGCCATTCTAACTGAGATGGTATCTCATTGTGGTTTTGATTTGCATTTCTCTGATGGCCAGTGATGATAAGCATTTTTTCATGTGTCTGTTGGCTGCATAAATGTCTTCTTTTGAGAAGTGTCTGTTCATATCCTTTGCCCACTTTTTGATGGAGTTGTTTGTTTTTTTTCTTGTAAATTTGTTTGAGTTCTTTGCAGATTCTGGATATCAGCCCTTTGTCAGATGAGTAGATTGCAAAAATTTTCTCCTATTTTGTAGGTTGCCTGTTCACTCTGACGGTAGTTTCTTTTGCTGTGCAGAAGCTCTTTAGTTTAATTAGATCCCATTTGTCAATTTTGGCTTTTGTTGCCATAACTTTTGGTGTTTTAGACATGAAGTCCTTGCCCATGCCTATGTCCTGAATGGTATTGCATAGGTTTTCTTCTAGGGTTTTTGTGGTATTAGGTCTAACATTTAAGTCTTTAATCCATCTTGAATTAATTTTTGTATAAGGTGTAAGGAAGGGATCCAGTTTCAGCTTTCTACATATGGCTAGCCGGTTTTCCCAGCACCATTTATTAAATAGGGAATCCTTTCCCCATTTGTTGTTTTTGTCAGGTTTTTCAAAGATCAGATGGTTGTAGATGTGTGGTATTATTTCTGAGGGTTCTGTTATGTTCCATTGGTCTATATCTCTGTTTTGGTACCAGTACTATGCTGTTTTGGTTACTGTAGCCTTGTAGTATAGTTTGAAGTCAGGTAGCGTGATGCCTCCAGCTTTGTTCTTTTGGCTTGTCTTGGCAATGCGGGCTCTTTTTTGGTTCCATATGGACTTTAAAGTAGTTTTTTCCAGTTTTGTGAAGAAAGTCATTGGTAGCTTGAAGGGGATGGCATGGAATCTATAAATTACCTTGGGCAGTATGGCCATTTTCATGATATTGATTCTTCCTATCCATGAGCATAGAATGTTCTTCCATTTGTTTGTGTCCTCTTTTATTTCATTGAGCAGTGGTTTGTAGTTCTCCTTGAAGAGGTCCTTCACATGCCTTGTAAGTTGGATTCTTAGGTATTTTATTCTCTTTGTAGCAATTGTGAATGGGAGTTCACTCATGATTTGGCTCTCTGTCTGTTATTGGTGTATAAGAATGCTTGTGATTTTTGCACATTGATTTTGTATCCTGAGACTTTGCTGAAGTTGCTTATCAGCTTAAGGAGATTTTGGGCTGAGACGATGGGGTTTTCTAGATATAGAATCATGTCATCTGCAAACAGGGACAATTTGACTTCCTCTTTTCCTGATTGAATACCCTTTATTTCTTTCTCCTGCCTGATTTCCTTGGCCAGAACTTCCAACACTATGTTGAATAGGACTGGTGAGAGAGGGCATCCCTGCCTTGTGTCAGTTTTCAAAGGGAATGCTTCCAGTTTTTGCCCATTCAGTATGATAATGGCTGTGGGTTTGTCATAAATAGCTCTTATTATTTTGAGATATGTCCCATCAATACCTAATTTATTGAGAGTTTTTAGCATGAAGGGTTGTTGAATTTTGTCAAAGGCCTTTTCCGCATCTATTGAGATAACCATGTGTTTTTTGTCTTTGGTTCTGTTTATATGCTGGATTACATTTATCAATTTGCATATGTTGAACCAACCTTGCATCCCAGGGATGAAGCCCACTTGATCATGGTGGATAAGCTTTTTTATGTGGTGCTGGGTTTGGTTTGCCAGTATTTTACTGAGGATTTTTGCATCGATGTTCATCAGGGATATTGGTCTAAAATTCTCTTTTTTTGTTGTGTCTCTGCCAGGCTTTGGTGTCAGGATGATGCTGGCCTCATAAAATGAGTTAGGGAGGATTCCCTCGTTTTCTGTGGATTGCAATAGTTTCAGAAGGAATGGTACCAGCTCCTCCTTGTACCTCTGGTAGAATTCAGCTGTGAATCTGTCTGGTCCTAGACTTTTTTTGGTTGGTAGGCTATTAATTATTGCCTCAATTTTGGAGCCTGTTGTTGGTCTATTCAGGAATTCAACTTCTTCCTGGTTTAGTCTTGGGAGGGTGTATGTGTCGAGGAATTTATCCATTTCTTCTAGATTTTCTAGTTTATTTGCATAGAGGTGTTTATAGGATTCTCTGATGGTAGTTTATATTTCTGTGGGATTGGTGGTGATATCCCCTTTATCATTTTTTATTGCACCTATTTGATTTTTCTCTCTTTTCTTCTTTATTAGTCTTGCTAGCAGTCTATCAATTTTGTTGATCTTTTCAAGATACCAGCTCCTGGATTCATTTTTTGAAGGTTTTTGTGTCTCTATCTCCTTCAGTTCTGCTCTGATCTTAGTTATATCTTGCCTTCTGCTAGCTTTTGAATGTGTTTGCTCTTGCTTCTCTAGTTCTTTTAATTGTGATGTTAGGGTGTCAATTGTAGATCTTTCCTGCTTTCTCTTGTGGGCATTTAGTGTTGTAAATTTCCCTCTAGACACTGCTTTAAATGTGTCCAGAGATTCTGGTGTGTTGTGTCTTTGTTCTCGTTGGTTTCAAAGAACATCTTTATTTCTGCCTTCATTTCCTTGTGTACCCACTAGTCATTCAGGAGCAGGTTGTTCAGTTTCCATGTAGTTCAGCTGTTTTGAGTGACTTTCTTAGTCCTGAGTTCTAGTTTGATTGCCCTGTGGTCTGAGAGACAGTTTGTTATAATTTCTGTTCTTTTACATTTGCTGAGGAGTGCTTTACTTCCAACTATGTGGTCAATTTTGGAATAGGTGCGATGTGGTGCTGAGAAGAATGTATGTTCTGGAGATTTGGGGTGGAGAGTTCTATAGATGTCTGTTAGTTCTGCTTGGTGCAGAGCTGAGTTCAATTCCTGGATATCCTTGTTAACTTTCTGTCTTGATCTGTCTAATGTTGACAGTGGGTTGTTAAAGTCTCCATTATTGTTGTATGGGAGTCTAAGTCTCTAAGGACTTGCTTTATGAATCTGGATGCTCCTGTATTGGGTGCATATGTATTTAGGATAGTTAGCTCTTCTTGTTGAATTGATCCCTTTACTATTATGTAATGGCCTTCTTTGTCTCTTTTGATCTTTGTTGGTTTAAAGTCTGTTTTATCCGAGACTAGGATTGCAACCACTGCCTTTTTTTGTTTTCCATTTGCTTGGTAGATCTTCCTCCATCCCTTTATTTTGAGCCTATGTGTGTCTCTGCACGTGAGATGGGTCTCCTGAATACAGCACACACTTGGGTCTTGACTCTTTATCCAATTTGCCAGCCTGTGTGTTTTAATTGGAGCATTTAGCCTATTTACATTTAAGGTTAATATTGTTATGTGTGAATTTGGTCCTGTCATTATGATGTTAGCTGGTTATTTTGCTCGTTAGTTGATGCAGTTTCTTCCTAGCATTGATGGTCTTTACAATTTGGCATGTTTTTGCAGTGGCTGGTACTGGTTGTTCCTTTCCATGTTTACTGCTTCCTTCAGGAGCTCTTTTAAGGCAGGTCTGGTGGTGACAAAATCTCTCAGCATTTGCTTGTCAGTAAAGAATTTTATTTCTCCTTCACTTATGAAGCTTAGTTTGGTTGGATATGAAATTCTGGGTTGAGAATTCTTTTCTTTAAGAATGTTGAATATTGGCCCCCACTCTCTTCTGGCTTGTAGAGTTTCTGCTGAGAGATCCACTGTTAGTCTGATGGGCTTCCCTTTGTGGGTAAGCTGACCTTTCTCTCTGGCTGCCTTAATATTTTTTCCTTCATTTGAACTTTGGTGAATTTGAAAATTATGTGTCTTGCAGTTTCTCTTCTCGAGGAGCATCTTTGTGGCATTCTCTGTATTTTCTGAATTTGAATGTTGGCCTGCCTTACTAGGTTGGGGAAGTTCTGAATACTCTGATAATATCCTGCAGAGTGTTTTCCAACTTGGTTCCATTCTCCCCATCACTTTCAGGTACGCCAATCAGACGTAGATTTGGTCTCTTCACATAGTCCCATATTTCTTGGAGGCTTTGTTCATTTCTTTTTATTCTTTTTTCTCTAAACTTCTCGCTTCATTTCATTCATTTGATCTTCAATCACTGATACTCTTTCTTTCAGTTGATCGAATTGGCTACTGAAGCTTGTGCATTTGTCGCGTACTTCTCTTACCATGGTTTTCAGCTCCATCAGGTCATTTAAGGACTTCTCTACACTGGTTATTCTAGTTAGCCATTCATCTAATCTTTTTATAAGGTTTTTAGCTTCTTTGTGATGCGTTCAAACTTCCTCCTTTAGCTCGGAGAAGTTTGATCATCTGAAGCCTTCTTCTCTCAACTCGTCAAAGTCATTCTCTGTCCAGCTTCATTCTGTTGCTGGTGAGTAGCTGAGTTCCTTTGGAGAAGAAGAGGTGCTCTAATTTTTGGAATTTTCAGCTTTTCTGCTCTGTTTTTTCCCCATGTTTGTGGTTTTATTTTCCTTTGGTCTTTGATGATGGTGACGTACAGATGGGGTTTTGGTGTGGATGTCCTTTGTGTTTGTTAGTTTTCCTTCTAACAGTCAGGACCCTCAGCTGCAGGTCTGTTGGAGTTTGCTGGAGGTCCACTCCAGCCCCTGTTTGCCTGAGTATCAGCCGTGGAGGCTGCAGAACAGCGAATATTGCTGAACAGCAAATGTTGCTGCCTGATCATTCCTCTGGAAGCTTCATCTCAGAGGGGTACCTGGCCGTGTGAGGTATCAGTATGCCCCTAATAAGGGGTGCCTTCCAGTTAGGCTACTCGGGGGTCAGGGACCCACTTGAGGAGGCAGTCTTTTGGTTCTCAGATCTCAAACTCTGTGCTGGGAGAACCACTACTCTCTTCAAAGGTGTCAGACAGGGACGTTTAACTCTGCACAGGTTTCTGCTGCCTTTCGTTCGGCTATGCCCTGCCCACAGAGATGGAGTCTACAGAGGCAGGCAGGCCTCCTTGAGCTGCGGTGGGCTCCACCCAGTTCGAGCTTCCCAGCCACTTTGTTTACCTACTCAAGCCTCAGCAATGGCAAGCATCTCTCTCCCAGCCTTTCTGCAGCCTTGCAGTTCGATGTCAGGCTGCTGTGCTAGTAATGAGCGAGGCTCCACGGGCATGCGACCTTCCGAGCCAGGCACAGAATATAATCTCCTGGTGTGCCGTTTGCTAAGACCATTGGAAAAGTGCGGTATTAGGGTGGGAGTGACCTGATTTTCCAGGTGCCATCTGTCACAGCTTCCCTTGGCTAGGAAAGGGAATTCCCTGACCCCTTGTGCTTCCCGGGTGGGGCGATGCCTCACCCTGCTTTGGCTCATACTTGGTGGGCTGCACCCACTGTCCTGCACCCACTGTCCAGCAAGCCCCAGTGAGATGAACCCAGTACCTCAGTTGGAAATGCAGAAATCACCCATCTTCTGCGTTGCTCACACTGGGAGCTGTAGACTGGAGCTGTTCCTATTTGGCCATCTTCAGTAATTTTTCAATACACTAAAAAGTTTTGCCAGCCATTTTTATCATGCAGCCATTGTGATGACTATCTATATTTTGTAAGTACTTTATAGTTAAA
Source organism: Symphalangus syndactylus (assembly GCF_028878055.3). Classification (NCBI taxonomy): domain Eukaryota; kingdom Metazoa; phylum Chordata; class Mammalia; order Primates; family Hylobatidae; genus Symphalangus; species Symphalangus syndactylus. The sequence continues at coordinate 63,555,450 of NC_072424.2, forward strand.
AAGAATTATAAGCTATTATGTACCAATGTCATGAATGTTTAGTTAATTTCCTTTTTTTGCTTGTTTGTTTTTTGCAATGGAGCCTTGCTCTGTCGCCCAGGCTGGAGTGCAGTGGTGTGATCTTGGCTAACTGCAACCTCTGCCTCCTGGGTTCAAGCAATTTTCCTGCCTCAGCCTCTCAAGTAGCTGGGACTACAGGCACTTGCCACCATGCCCAGCTAAATTTTTGCATTTTTAGTAAAGATGGGATTTCACCATGTTAGCCAAGATGATCTAGATCTCCTGACCTCGTGATCCACCTGCCTCGGCCTCCCAAACTGCAAGGATTACAGGCGTGAGCCACCATGCCTGGCTGTGGATAGTTAATTTCTTTACAAAATTTACAGTAGAGTTGGGAATGGGTTATAGTGTGTGGCTTCCTAAAGATATATTTTTCACTTTACTCTTGTCACACTCATGCTTACTTTCCTGTTATGTTCTGGATGGCTTATTTCAGGTACATGGAAGAACTTGTATGTACTATGTCAAGGCAATGGATCAAGGAGACTTCAGCTCAGAAATGTGACTTAATGGCCTGTCATTAAGAGAATTTTCCTAGCTTATGTTGTGTGAATGATTAGAGCTTGTCAACTTTGTCAAATGATTATACAATGAGGGTTGTTAAATAGAAGGAAACTCAGAATTTCTTTCTAGAAGATACTTATGTATAAGAACAGAACATGTGAGCTGGACATGGTGGCTCACACCTGTAATCCCAGTTAATTAAGAGGCTGAAGCAGGGGGATCGCCTGAGCCCAAAAGTTCGAGGCTGCAGTGAGCTGAGATCATGCCAGTGCAATTTTGCCTTCTCCTAAAAAAACAAAAAAAAGAAAAGAAGATTCTCCTCTATAAACAATAATATTAACACATTTAAGAAAATTATAATACTGTATAATATCTCGTTCAAATTCATATTTCTCAATTGTCTACAAAATGTCTTTTTAACTAATGTTTTTTGGCCAGAATTTACCAAGCTTCATTCACTATATTTTGTTGTTGTGTCTCTTTAGTCTATCTTAATTCACAGAGGCTTTCTAATGGCCTCAAAACTATAAATTATAGTTGATATTTGATGTGTATCCCTCAGGAATCAGTGTGTACATAAAGTCTGTTGTTTTTTTTATTTAATTTTATTTTCTTATTATTATACTTTAAGTTTTAGGGTACATGTGCACAATGTGCAGGTTTGTTACATATGTATACATGTACCATGTTGGTGTGCTGCACCCATTAACTCGTCATTTAGCATTAGGTATATCTCGTAATGCTATGCCTCCCCCCTCCCCCCACCCCACAACAACACCCAGAGTGTGATGTTCCCCTTCCTGTGTCCATGTGTTCTCATTGTTCAATTCCCACCTATGAGTGAGAACATGCGGTGTTTGGTTTTTTGTCCTTGCGATAGTTTACTGAGAATGATGATTTCCAGTTTCATCCATGTCCCTACAAAGGACATGAACTCATCATTTTTTATGGCTGCATAATATTCCATGGTATATATGTGCTAGGATTACAGGCATGAGCCACCGCACTCAGCCTTTTCATTTCTTCTTATAGTAATTTGCATGTGTGGAATTTGTCTTTGATCACTTATGTTTCTCATTTTTATATAAAATTAATTCACCCAACTTTTAAAAGGAGGCTGTTGCAGGATAGCTTTTCTAAATTCTTAGCTCAGCAGTTCCTTCTTTTATTATGTTTGCGAAGTGTTAAAAATACAATGGGTTATTTCTTGAGCTCCCTAAGTTCTGCTTCCTTCCCCTATTTTTACTTTTCTCTTTCCTTTGTCTCTGTTGTGACTGTGCTTCTCAATGTGTGTGTGTGTGTGTGTGTGTCTGTGTGTGTGTGTGTGTGTGTGTGTTTGAGACAGTTTTGCTCTTGTTGCCCAGGCTGGAGTACAGTGGTGCGATCTTGGCTCACTGCCACCTCTACCTCCCAGGTTCAAGTGATTCTCCTGCATCAGCCTCCTGAGTAGCTGGGATTATAGGCGCCCGTCACCACTCCCAGCTAATTTTTGTATTTTTAGTATTGACAGGATTTCACCATGCTGGCTAGGCTGCTCTTGAACTCCTGACCTCAGGTGATCCACCCGCCTCAGCCTCCCAAAGTGTTGGGATTATAGGCGTGAGCCACCACACCTAGCCTCGATGTGGTTTTTAAAAACATTATTTTATCTATTTTAAATTTTGTGGGTACATAGTAAGTGTATGTATTTATGGGGTACATGAGATGTTTTGATAAAGTCATGGAATGTGAAATAAGCACATCATGGAGAATGGGATATCCATTTCCTCAAGCATTTATCCTTTGAGTTACAAACAATCCAGTTTCACTCTTTATTTTTAAAATGTACAATTAAGTTATTATTGACTATAGTCATCCTGTTGTGCTATCAAATACTAGGTCTTATTTATTCTTTCTATTTTTTTGTACCCATTAACCATCCCCACCCCCCTGCAACCCCCCACTACCTTTCCCAGCCTCTGGTAACCAACCTTCTATTCTCCAAATCCATGCATTCAATTGTTTTGATTTTTAGATCCCACAAATAAGTGAGAACATGCAATGTTTGTCTTATTTAATGTAACATAATGATCTCTAGTTCCATCCATGTTGTTGTGACACAGGATTCTTTCAGTGCTGCTTCACCAGCTGGAAATCTCCGTGGCTGGTGGCACCCCTGCCAGAACTTTACTGGGGCCTGCTGGGCTCGCCCTTCCCACTCAGCCTGGCAGGCTGCACTCAGGTTGCACTACCAGCCTGGATCTTGCACCTGCTGCAGCTTTGCACTGGTCTGGTGTGCCACGACTGGCTTCTGCCTTGCTTGCCAGTGTCCGGACGAGGGGGATGTGGCACTGCCCAAAAACTTAGAGATGTCAGGAACTATGGAGCCCCAAGTGGTGTTACAGGTTTTGCTCAGGGAGTCCGAAGGTCTGAGCCCCCAGGGAGCTTTACAGTTCAGACCCCCAGGAAGTGGTACAGCTCTCGTTTGTTCCTGCCACCCACAGCTTCCCACCACCCACAGCTTCAGTGAACGGGGGCATGTCACAGCTTTTTTGGTTCCACCACCAGCAGCTTGGCAAGCAGGGCATGTGATTCCCAGTGGTTTTTTTCTCCCCCATTGCTCAGTGAGCTGGAGGGAGGGTTACAGTGTTATAGCTCTTTTTGCACACAGTCCTTTTGGGTTCTTGTCCTGTGACCAAAAGGAATGAGGTACACAGACACTGGAGAGTGAACAAGGAAAAGAAGAATTGTACTGACAGAAAAGCTCTCATCAATGAGAGGGGACCTAAAGTTGGTAGCCCTCTGTGTGAGAGGGGACCTGAAAGCTGGTAGCCCTCTGTGAGGCTGAGTCTGGAGTTTTTATGGGCTCAGAATGGGGGAGTACATGCTGATTGATCCATGGGTAGGCATGGAAAAAGCACCATTTGATTGACTAAAAGGCATTGAGGAAGTTCTTATTCTGGTCATGGACTCCACCTGGAACTAGCAGCTTGGTTTTCAGGCTTCCGGCTGTCTTTGACTTGAAGGTCAGCTTTCATTAGACCCATTCTTTTCTGCCTAAGAATTTGTCTCTCTTCTGTCACTATCAGTTGCAAATGACAGGATCTCATTCTTTTTTACAGCTGAATAGTACTCCAGTGTGTATATGTACCACATTTCTTTATCCATTCATCTGTTGATGGACACTTAGCTTCCTTCTAGATCTTAGGTATTGTAAACAGTGCTACAACAAACATAGGAGTGGAGATGTCTCTATGATATACTGACTTCCTTTCTTTTGGATATATACCCAGCAGTGGGATTGCTGAACCATATGGTAGCTAAATTTTTAGTCTTTTGGGGAACCACTAAACTGTTCTCCATAGTTGTACTAATTTACATTCTCACTAACAGTGTACAAGAGTACCCTTTTCTCCTCATCCTTGCCAACATTTGTTACTGCCTGTCTTTTGGATATAAGCCATTTTAACTGGGGTGAGATGACATCTCATTTTAGTTTTGATTTGCATTTCTGTGATGATCAGTGGTGTTGAGCACCTTTTCTTTTTTTCCTATTTATTTAATTTTTTTATTATACTTTAAGTTCTAGGGTACGTGTGCACAACATGCAGGTTTATTACATACGTATGCATGTGCCATGTTGGTGTGCTGCACCCATTAACTCGTCATTTACATTAGATATATCTCCTAATGCTATCCCTCCCCACTCCCCCCACCCCACGACAGGCCCAGGTGTGTGATGTTCCCCTTCCTGTGTCCAAGTGTTCTCATTGTTCAATTCCCACCTATGAGTGAGAACATGCGGTGTTTGGTTTTTTGTCCTTGCAATAGTTTGCTGAGAATGATGGTTTCCAACTTCATCCATGTGCCTACAAATGACATGAACTCATCCTTTATTATGGCTGCATAGTATTCCATGGTGTATTTGTGCCACATTTTCTTAATCCAGTCTATCATTGATGGACATTTGGGTTGGTTCCCAATCTTTGCTATTGTAAGTAGTGCCACAATAAACATATGTGTGCATGTGTCTTTGTAGCAGCATGTTTTATAATCCTTTGGGTGTATACTCAGTAATGGGATGGCTGGGTCAAATGGTATTTCTAGTTCTAGATCCCTGAGGAATCACCACATTGACTTCCACAATGGTTGAACTAGTTTACAGTCCCACCAACAGTGTAAAAGTGTTCCTATTTCTCCACATCCTCTCCAGCACCTGTTGTTCCCTGACTTTTTAATGATGGCCATTCTAACTGGTGTGAGATGGTATCTCATTGTGGTTTTGATTTGCATTTCTCTGATGGCCAGTGATGATGAGTATTTTTTCATGTGTTTTTTGCCTGCATAAATGTCTTTTTTTGAGAAGTGTCTGTTCATATCCTTTGCCCACTTTTTGATGGGGTTGTTTGTTTTTTTCTTGTGAATTTGTTTGAGTTCATTGTAGATTCTGCATATTAGCCTCTTGTCAGATGAGTAGGTTGTGAAAATTTTCTCCCATTGTGTAGGTTGCCTGTTCACTCCGATGGTAGTTTCTTTTGCTGTGCAGAAGCTCTTTAGTTTAATTAAATCCCATTTGTCAATTTTGGCTTTTGTTGCCATAACTTTTGGTGTTTTAGACATGAAGTCCTTGCCTATGCCTATGTCCTGAATGGTATTGCCTAGGTTTTCTTCTAGGGTTTTTATGGCTTTAGGTCTAACATCTAAGTCTTTAATCCATCTTGAATTAATTTTTGTATAAGGTGTAAGGAAGGAATCCAGTTTCAGCTTTCTACATGTGGCTAGCCAGTTTTCCCAGCACCATTTATTAAATAGGGAATCCTTTCCCCATTGCTTGTTTTTGTCAGGTTTGTCAAAGATCAGATGGTTGCAGATACGCGGCATTATTTCTGAGGGCTCTATTCTGTTCCATTGATCTGTATCTCTGTTTTGGTACCAGTACCATGCTGTTTTGGTTACTGTAGCCTTGTAGTATAGTTTGAAATCAGATAGTGTGATACCTTTGGCTTTGTTCTTTTGGCTTAGGATTGATTTGGTGATGTGGACTCTTTTTTGGTTCCATATGAACTTTAAAGTAGTTTTTTCCAATTCTGTGAAGAAAGTCATTGGTAGCTTGATGGGGATGGCATTGAATCTATAAATTACCTTGGGCAGTATGGCCATTTTCACGATGCTGGTTCTTCCTACCCATGAGCATGGAATGTTCCTCCGTTTGTTTGTGTCCTCTTTTATTTCATTGAGCAGTGGTTTGTAGTTCTCTTTGAAGAGGTCCTTCACATCCCTCGTAAGTTGGATTCCTAGGTATTTTATTCTCTTTGAAGCAATTGTGAATGGGAGTTCACTCATGATTTGGCTCTCTGTCTGTTATTGGTGTATAAGAATGCTTGTGATTTTTGCACATTGATTTTGTATCCTGAGACTTTGCTGAAGTTGCTTATCAGCTTAAGGAGATTTTGGGCTGAGACAATGGGGTTTTCTAGATATACAATCATGTCATCTGCAAACAGGGACAATTTGACTTCCTCTTTTCCTAATTGAATACCCTTTATTTCCTTCTCCTGCCTAATTGCCCTGGCCAGAACTCCCAACACTTTGTTGAATAGGAGTGGTGAGAGAGAGCATCCCTGTCTTGTGCCAGTTTTCAAAGGGAATGCTTCCAGTTTTTGCCCATTCAGTATGATGTTGGCTGTGGGTTTGTCATAGATAGCTCTTATTATTTTGAGATACATCCCATCAATACCTAATTTATTGAGAGTTTTTAGCATGAAGTGTTGTTGAATTTTGTCAAAGGCCTTTTCTGCATCTATTGAGATAATCATGTGGTTTTTGTCTTTGGTTCTGTTTATATGCTGGATTACATTTATTGATTTGTGTATGTTGAACCAGCCTTGCATTCCAGGGATGAAGCCCACTTGATCATGGTGGATAAGCTTTTGGATGTGCTGCGGGATTCAGTTTGCCAGTATTTTATTGAGGATTTTTGCATCAACGTTCATCAAGGATATTGGTCTGAAATTCTCTTTTTTGGTTATGTCTCTGCCAGGCTTTGGTATCAGGATGATGCTGGCCTCATAAAATGAGTTAGGGAGGATTCCCTCTTTTTCTGTTGATTGGAATAGTTTCAGAAGGAATGGTACCAGCTCCTCCTTGTACCTCTGGTAGAATTTGGCTGTGAATCCATCAGGTCCTGGACTCTTTTTGGTTGGTAAGCTATTGACTATTGCCACAATTTCAGAACCTGTTATTGGTCTATTCAGAGATTCAACTTCTTTCTGGTTTAGTCTTGGGAAGGTGTATGTGTCTAGGAATTTATCCATTTTTTCTAGATTTTCTAGTTTATTTGCATAGAGGTGTTTGTAGTATTCTCTGATGGTAGTTTGTATTTCTGTGGGATCAGTGGTGATATCCCCTTTATCATTTTTTATTGGATCTATTTGCTTCTTCTCTCTTTTCTTCATTATTAGTCTTGCTAGCGGTCTATCCATTTTGTTGATCTTTTCAAAAAACCAGCTCCTGAATTCAGTAATTTTTTGAAGGGTTTTTTATGTCTCTATTTCCTTCAGTTCTGCTCTGATTTTAGTTATTTCTAGCCTTCTGCTAGCTTTTGAATGTGTTTGCTCTTGCTTTTCTAGTTCTTTCAATTGTGATGTTAGGGTGTCAATTTTGGATCTTTCCTGCTTTCTCTTGTGGGCATTTAGTGCTATAAATTTCCCTCTACACACTGCTTTGAATCTGTCCCAGAGATTCTGGTATGTTGTGTCTTTGTTCTCATTGGTTTCAAAGAACATCTTTATTTCTGCCTTCATTTTGTTATGTACCCAGTAGTCATTCAGGAGCAGGTTGTTCAGTCTCCATGTAGATGAGCGGTTTTGAGTGAGTTTCTTAGTCCTGAGTTCTAGTTTGATTGCACTGTCATCTGAGAGACAGTTTGTTTTAATTTCTGTTCTTTTACATTTGCTGAGGAGTGCTTTACTTCCAACTGTGTGGTCAATTTTGGAATAGGTGTGGTGTGGTGCTGAAAAAAATGTATATTCTGTTGATTGGGGTGGAGAGTTCTGTAGATGTCTATTAGGTCTGCTTGGTGCAGAGCTGAGTTCAATTCCTGGATGTCCTTGTTAACTTTCTGTCTCATTGATCTGTTTAATGTTGACAGTAGCGTGTTAAAGTCTCCCATTATTATTGTGTGGGAGTCTAAGTCTCTTTGTAGGTCACTCAGGACTTGCTTTATGAATCTGGGTGCTCCTGTATTGGGTGCATATGTATTTAGGATAGTTAGCTCTTCTTGTTGAATTGGTCCCTTTAGCATTATGTAATGGCCTTCTTTGTCTCTTCTGATCTTTGTTGGTTTAAAATCTGTTTTATGAGAGACTAGGATTGCAATCCCTGCCTTTTTTGTTTTCCATTTTCTTGGTAGATTTTCCTCCATCCCTTTATTTTGAGCTTGTGTGTGTCTCTGCATATGAGATGGGTTTCCTGAATACAGCATAGTTATGGGTCTTGACTCTTTATCCAATTTGGCAGTCTGTGCCTTTTAATTGGAGAATTTAGCCCATTTACATTTAAAGTTAATATTGTTATGTGTGTATATGGTCCTGTCATTATGCTGTTAGCTGGTTATTTTCCTTGTTAGTTGATACAGTTTCTTCCTAGCCTTGATGTCTTTACATTTTGGTACATTTTTGCAGTGGCTGGTACTGGTTGTTCCTTTCTATGTTTAGTGCTTCCTTTAGGAGCTCTTGTCAGGCAGGCCTGGTGGTGACAAAATCTCTCAGCATTTGCTTGTCTGTAAAGGATTTTATTTCTCCTTCACTTACGAAGCTTAGTTTGGCTGGATATGAAATTCTGGGTTGAAAATTCTTTTCTTTAAGAATGTTGAATATTGGCCCCCACTCTCTTCTGGCTTGTAGAGTTTCTGCTGAGAGATCAGCTGTTAGTGTGATGGGCTTCCCTTTGTGGCTAACCCGACCTTTCTCTCTGGCTGCCTTTAACATTTTTTCCTTCATTTCAACTTTGGTGAATCTGACAATTATGTGTCTTGGAGTTGCCCTTCTCGAGGAGTATCTTTGTGGCGTTCTCTGTATTTCCTGAATCTGAATGTTGGCCTGCCTTGCTAGTTTGGGGAAGTTCTCCTGGATAATATCCTGCAGAGTGTTTTTCCAACTTGGTTCCATTCTCCCCATCACTTTCAGTATATCAATCAGACGTATATTTGGTCTTTTCACATAGTCCCATATTTCTTTAGGCTTTGTTCATTTCTTTTTATTCTTTTTTCTCTAAACTTCCCTTTTCGCTTCATTTTATTCATCTCATCTTCCATCACTGATACCCTTTCTTCCAGTTGATTGCATCAGCTCCTGAGGCTTCTGCATTCTTCACGTAGTTCTTTAGCCTTGGCTTTCAGCTCCATCAGCTCCTTTAAGGACTTCTCTGTATTGGTTATTCTAGTTATCCATTCATCTAATTTTTTTCACAGTTTTTAACTTCTTTGCCATTGGTTTGAATTTCCTCCTGTAGCTCGGAGTAGTTTGATCATCTGAAGCCTTCTCTCAGCTCATCAAAGTCTTTCTCCATCCAGCTTTCTTCCATTGGTATTGAGGAGCTGTGTTCCTTTGGAGGAGGAGAGGTGCTCTGCTTTTTAGAGTTTCCAGTTTTTCTGCTCTGTTTTTTCCCCATCTTTGTGGTTTTATCTACTTTTAGTCTTTGATCCTGGTGACATACAGAAGGGTTTTTGGTGTGGACATCCTTTCTGTTTGTTAGTTTTCCTTCTAACAGATAGGACCCTCAGCTGCAGGTCTGTTGGAGTTTGCTAGAGGTCCACTCCAGACTCTGTTTTCCTGGGTATCAGCAGTGGTGGCTGTGGAACAGTGGTGGCTGTAGCACAGCGGATCTTGGTGAACTGCAAATGCTGCTGCCTGATCGTTCCTCTGGATGTTTTATCTCAGAGGAGTACCCTGCTGTGTGAAGTGTCAGTCTGCCCCTACTGGTGGGTGCCTCCCAGTTAGGCTGGTCAGGAGTCAAGGACTTACTTGAGGAAGCAGTCTGCCAGTTCTCAGATCTCCAGCTGCATGCTGGGAGAACCACTACTCTCTTCAATGCTGTCAGACAGGGACATTTAATTCTGCAGAAGTTACTGCTGTCTTTTTGTTTGTCTTGCCCTGCCCCCAGAGGCGGAGCCTACAGAGGCAGGCAGGCCTCCTTGAGCTGTGGTCGGCTCCACCCAGTTCGAGCTTCCTGGCTGCTTTGTTTACCTAATCAAGCCTGGGCAATGGCAGACGCCCCTCCCCCAGCCTCACTGCTGCCTTGCTGTTTGATCTCAGACTGCTGTGCTAGCAATCAGCAAGACTCTGTGTGCATAGGACCCTCCAAGCCAGGTGCGGGATATAATCTCCTGTTGTGCCGTTTTTTAAGCCTGTTGGAAAAGCGCAGTGTTAGGGTGGGAGTGACCCGATTTTCCAGGTGCCATCTGTCAACCCTTTCTTTGACTAGGAAAGGGAACTCCCTGACCCCTTGCGCTTCCCAAGTGAGGCAATGCCTTGCCCTGCTTTGACTTGTGCATGGTGCACTGCACCCACTGTCCTGCACCCACTCTCTGGCACTCCCTATTTTTTTTATTTTTTTTTTTTTTATTATACTTTAGGGTTTTAGGGTACATGTGCACAATGTGCAGGTTTGTTACATATGTATCCATGTGCCATGTTGATTTCCTGCACCCATTAATTCGTCATTTAGCATTAGGTGTATCTCCTAATGCTGTCCCTCCCCCCTCCCCCCACCCCACAACAGTCCCCGGAGCGTGATGTTCCCCTTCCTGTGTCCATGAGTTCTCATTGTTCAATTCCCACCTATGAGTGAGAACATGCGGTGTTTGGTTTTTTGTCCTTGCGATAGTTTACTGAGAATGATGTTTTCCAGTTTCATCCATGTCCCTACAAAGGACACGAACTCATCATTTTTTATGGCTGCATAGTATTCCATGGTGTATATGTGGCACTCCCTATTGAGGTGAACCCGGTACCTCAGATGGAAATGCAGAAATCACCCATCTTCTGCGTCGCTCACACTGGGAGCTGTAGACTGGAGCCGTTCCTATTCGGCCATCTTGACTCCATCCTCTATGGTTTGATTTTTAGCCACCAACAGATTTTTTGTATTTCAGGTCATATAGATCCAAGTTCATTTTAGAATCAGACCATATATACATTCCACGGAAGTTTTTATCTAAATACACATGTATATAAAAAATGAGCATCTAAAGAAAAAACCCTTTAGTGTTAATGAATCAAAAAAGTTCATTAAGTGGAGAATACTTGAAAAGATAATGAGTACCTAAAATGTTTTACTTTAGAATAAAATATGTAAATGAATATTTTAGCAATCTTTTGATAGTGAAGCCTTTTTTTTTTTTCTTAGAGTTTTGCTCTTGTTGCCCAGGCTGGAGTGCAATGATGTGATCTTGGCTTACTGCAACTTTCACCTCCAGGGTTCAAGCGATTCTCCTGCCTCTACTTTCCAAGTAGTTGTGATTACAGTCATGTGACACTATGCCCGGCTAGTTTTGTATTTTTAATAGAGATGGGGTTTCGCTATGTTGGGCAGCTAGTCTCAAACTCCTGACCCCGGGTGATCCACCTGCCTCCGCCTCCCAAATTGCTGGGATTACGGCTTTTATTAAAAATTATTTTTAAGTAGTTTGCTGATGTGAGGCTTTTAGGTTTAGAATTTTTTGAAGTTTTTATTACGTTTATTTTCTATATTTTATAGTTTTCTGTGTAGTTTCAAAAGAAAGTCTTTTTCTCCAATTATCTTTCCTGAAGTCATCCCAAAGAATCCAACTTGGTTTTCTTTAACAACATTTTCTTTCTTTTTCAATGAATAATTCCTTTGTATTTTATTTAATTAGACAAATTTAAAACAAGTACAATTGACATAAATAGTTCAGGACCAAACGATTGATGCTTCAAAAACGGATACTTCATTTAGTGGGGGCTAGGGAGTGGAAGCACATCAGAGCCTACTGCTGGGTCCTAAGACTTCCTCTTGTTTTGTGAGTTTATGTTTCAAAGCAGGAATGGAGAGCACTTGCTAGACAATTAATTGATGATCAGTTGAAAGAGACTCTATTTTACATTTGTTTGAGTTACCAGTACCATAAAAGGAACAGCATTTTATTGTGAATTATTCATATTGTCTATTAATACTAACCAAGTTTTCAGGTGCTTGTCTTTCCCTCACTAAAATGTACTGATATAAATTGGCCTAGCAATAGAGGGCATTTTGTGTTTGCTAAATGATTTGGTTCAAATTACTTCATATGCAACTGAAAAATATTTACGAATGAATTTAAATGCCTATTCCATCACAAGAGGGCACTCAAGCTCCATTTTTAAAGCAAGTTCTGTTTCAGGCATCAATTCTGGAGGAATTAAAATTGAAGTAAAATTTAGACCTATACATTGAATTTCAACTTCAGTAAACTGTTTTTTATCTGATGTAACTGGGGATTGGTGATTCTGTTTATGCAAATACAGAAATTTTTAATGCATATAATATTAAATATAATTTTCACAGACAAAATACAAAAATATGCAAAATTTGCCATGCTAAACAACATTTCATTTTTTGATGAGTCATCCCAAGGTCTTCATTAATTTAAAATGAAATTACTTCATTGATTGTGGAATAATTGAAATGAGATTTCTAATAATTTATCACACAGTCAATCAACATCATTGAACATTTACTCTTTGGTGTTTCTGTTCTTTAGACAAGAGATTTTGCTGTATCTTGCCATTCATTTAAAATTGTGGTTTATAATTGTAGTTTGTATTAGTTATCTGTTGCTGGCTAACACATTACTCCAAAATATAGTGGCTTAAAGGATATAAGATAATCATTCATTATCTTATAATTTCCGTGGGGCAGGTATCTGGGAGCAGTTTAGTAGGGTGCCTCTGGCTCAAAGTCCCTCACAAGGTAGCAGTCAAGCTCTTGGCTGGGGCTGCAGTCATATTAAGGTTTAACTGGGGCTAAAGGATTTGCTTCCAAATTTACTCACATGGCCCCCTACACAGGGCAGCCAGGCAAAACAGAAATTGGATTCCTTCAGGCCAAATTATCTAAGGAGGAGCAAGAGAGGGTATCCAAGATGAAGGCTACAGTCTCTTTATAGGCTAATATTCAAAGTGACATCCCATTATTCTGCCATATTTTGTTAGAAATGAGTCATTAAGTCTACTCATACTTAAAAGGCTGAGGGTTACACAGGGATGTGAATACTAGGAGATGGGAATTACTGGGAACCAACAGAGTGGCTGTTGTTACATAACTGGATAAAGAAAGCATCATGTAAAGACAGAAAAATCCCCACATAGATAGGACTGAGGATTATTGTCAGTAATTAAATTTGAACATGACAGAGTTATAGTATTCAAGATTTTAACCAGAATAGATTAACACAAATATTTGAATTTGAACTCAAGTTATTCTTTATTTTCTTGTTAAATCAGATTTGTCTGGCAAAAATAAATGAGCAAAGAAACAAATAGGTAAAATTAGTAACAAAAATTGCTAAGATGCAAAAGAAAATGGAATTCAAAATATTAAATTTGGGATTGACAATATGGAGAAGACTAGGTGGTGCTGGAACTGCTTTTTGAGTCCATGTTCTGTAGCCAAGGCCAGCCCCAGGTTGTGGTATGATATATAATGTGCAAAAGTCAGTGACCAGTGCAAAGGTTTCCTTGTGCTCCTGAAAGGAAACTCATATACCAAGCACTTCCTTGGTTTCTTAAAGAATGGGTAAGGCAGTTGGTTGTTTTATTACTTTACTAGGACCTTTATTCTTCTTCTCAGGTTCTCCTTCCAGAGTAATCCAGTTGTCACTTGTTCACCTATACTGTAAAACGAATGAATGGATTTTGCTAGTTTTGTAATGCCCTGATACCTGATCATTTGAGTATTAGTTTCGTGTTAACTTTGCAAATTTCCCAAGTATAGACTAAAATATGTTGCTTAGCTATTCTATTTTACTATTTAAGTGTTTATTTAAAAATGTTCATTTTATTTATTTTTAAAATAGATTATACATTGCCATAAGACAAAATTGAGGAGCTTTCAAAAGGTGGATTTTAAAAGTTTCCCTCTCACTCCTACCTCTGATCACCTCAGCTCCCTCCCAATTTACCCATGTTTAGGATATCCTTTCTTAATTATTACTTACTTTTTCTCATGCAAACAATGGTATTGTATATACAATCTTCTGCTCTTGTTAGTTAACAATGTATCATGGCATTCTTGCCTTATCAGCACATAAAGTGCTTCTTCATTCTTATTTAATGGATACATACTATTTCATTATAAAGATGTACCATACTTTTGTTCTGCTCTTTGTCAATAGACTTTAGGTTTCCAATTCTTTGCTTTTCATTATTACAATAAACTTGTTCATAAATTGTATTTTTATTTTTTGAAATGTAATTATTATTAATCTTTGATAGTTCAAGAGGCATGTTTAAGGATTTTATAGTGTCTAAGGGTCATTACAGTATTATCAGTGTATAATATCAATATATAGAAGCCATAATGATTAAGGCTGAATTTTCTGTGACCTTAATATATACCTTAAATTTTACCCCTTTCCCTACTGCTTATTATAAACATTTTCAGCTATATAAAAAAGTTGAAATAATAGTATAATACATACCCATATACCTACCACTAGATTCAAAATTTATTAATAATTTGCCGTATTTTCCTTTAATTTCTAATCCACAGAAAATTTCCACATATCAGTTTGTTTACATGTTATCACACTTTTCCACAAAAAGTAGAGAATAAAATGCATAGGGAGATAAAATTATGGCTATTTGAAGTTTCCACTTGTTCTGAAAAGAAAAAAAGAGGTTTATTATACTTATTCTCAGCAAAAAGATTTATTAAAGTATCCAAGCCTTATAATGTTCTCAGCTAAATAGTATTTGGCACTATACAAGGTTTAAATGATAAGGGCTCCAGAAACTTAATGTAATGGCCTTAGAGACAGAGCAACTCCTAGAGGTCCCAAAGACTCTGTATTTTTTCAACTTTTCTTTTCTTTCTTTCATATTAATTTCATGTAACATTTATTATGCACTTAGTCCATACTAGATATTTTTCTAATTAGCAGGTACACATTAATTAATTTAATCCCTACAACAAATCTGAGAGATATTATTGTTATTATTTATCCCCCTTTTACAGATGAAGAAGTGGAAGCTCACATACAGGAGACAAAATGACAGGAAACTAGTGTCTTGGCAGGGGAATCCACTTCTTTATCTACTCCTAAATAATTCCTTAACAATAATCTAGATTCAGCGTGGGCACCCTTGTTACTGACACTTGTTGAAGTGGGTTAGAAATCAAAAGAAATGTAACAAGATGTGTTATCTGAGGCTCAAACAGATTCTGGTGGATGGAGTTAGGGGATACTCCTCTGTAGCCCTAAACCATTTACATAAACTGATTCACACAGGGGCTGAGTTACTTCTGGGGAACTCCACCATTTAATAATGGGTCATACATAAATTTGGGCAAATCAAGGGAGAGGATCACAATGGAAATCAGATTGTAGAGACCATGACCAAGAAACCAAGAAAGAATTCATTAGAAGAGAGGATGATGTCTGCCAGGCTGGGCAATGCTTAGCGACAGTGCTCACATCTTGAAGAGGTTCCAGCAGCAATGTAGATAGAGGTCAAACCCAGGAGAAGATAGAGGTGTAACCCAGGAGAAGGTGGCCATGTTACTAATTGCTGACACGTTGGGATTCAAGCAAGCTTATTGTGGTATACTTTGAGTATAATATAGAATGAGTGGTCTCTACATGTTGCAAAAACATCAATGCCATCTCTTGTGAGCAGTGTTTCTCTGGCTACACTCACAATAAAGTGATTAACCAGTTTAGGAGAAGAGTTTTATGTTAGAGTGAGCCTCTGATGGAGTTTTGAGGCTTGAGGCTGTGAGTTCTAGGTCTGGATATTTGTAGTGGCTAGCAATAAATTAGGACTGACCCATGGGCCAGTGAAAGCATGGCAGGCCAGGTCTCACTAACACAGGCCTCCACTACAAATGTTCAAGCCCTGAGTAGCTAGGTTAAACGTTGAAAGCTGATTGAGCCAGTGCCCTTATACAAAGGCTGGAATGTAACAAAAAGCCACCAGGAGTTTTGCCTAGGCCTTTCCTGGGCCTTAGAGTATGACAAAATTACAAAAGATTTCTTAACAGGACCTGTTTAGGATTAAACAAGTTTCACTGGGAGTCTGAAGAGACTCCCCAGGCCTCCACAAACAAGTTTATTGGGGGTCTGAAGGAACTCCCCAAACCTCCATGATTTAGCAGGAGACAAGATACGGGCAATCACCCCAGCACCTGGACCCATTTAGATTAAGTAAATTTACTGAGGATCCAGAGGAAGGTCTTCAGGACTCAGACCCTAGTTATAGATTAAAATAAGTTAATCACGTCTTTAGATGAATGCATACTTACATGTAGACATATAGCTTAGAAGGTATATAAGCTCTGGAAAACTTTGTAATTTTGAGTTGGTCTGACGATAATTTCCAGGCTTTCTCCCTGTAATCAGTTATATAAATAAAAACTCTCTTCCTCCCCAGTTCATCTGCATCTTGTTATTGGGCTATGAGAAATAGCAGCCCGACCCTCAGTTTGGTCCGGGAACAAAAGCACTCCTGATGCCTCTCAGAAATTCTTGAGGAGAATGGACTTCCTGCATTTAAGGATATGAGGACATGCAGATTTGTAATTCTTTCTACACTTTCATGTAGAAGTTTACATTCTCACTGGGAGATAGATAATGATATAATCTATTTGATTGAGAGGGTATCTGTAACATTATGAAATATGTTGCTTATCTCAGAACACATCCCTTTGGTGGCCAAGACCCTTTAAGGCTCTGGAGTAATAGGGAGGCAGGAATGTTTGGCTCTTAGAATTTAGAGGAGGTATCGTTTACCTCATGGGTGTGCATACAATGGGAGTCAGTCAGTGCCCCAGTCCAAGCCTGATTCAGGTAGTGACATCTTCACAAAGATTTTACTGAATGAATATGATAATGTCTTTTGAGTTGTTTCCCAAATAAAGCCCGTCCCATTATCTTAGACATATAACAGAGGATCAGAAGAAGTGTTCTGTTATTTGCAGGGGTTTTGTCTTATCTTTTAGTATTCTATATAGGGCACTGTGAAACTCTGTCATGCTCCATGCCATACTTAAAACATCCTAAATTACCTATATTTTATATATTAGAGAGAGGACATACTTCATCTTTCCTAATCTACATGATCACTCACAAGGAAAGGTCTGCAAACAGCCCCAGCAAGGACACCTTCACATCCTGGCAGATGGATTTATAAACTGATTAGTTGGGAATGAAAAAATCAATAGGGAATGCCTTATGCGAATATGGGCTATTCAAGGTTTCCCTGCCTGGAAGAGATAAAGTTAGATACTTGACAGAGAAATGGAGAGGGGTGGGAGCAGATAAGAAGTTCACTTGGATTATGTTTTGATATTAGTCCTCCTTATCATTAACATCAGGTCTCTGCAACTAGAAATTGCTAATATGCCATATATGTTACATCTGAGTTTTAAATTGATTTTAAAAGACTGATTTATATATGACCACAGTGCCTGCAACATGAGGCAGAATTTGATTATAAACTGAATAGAATTAATATTCTCTAGGAAATAGTTTGTTGAAGATCCTTGCAGATTCATGAGAGTATTTCTATGTTTTTTTGAAGATCATTTGAAAATAAAAAAAGATTTATGGTGAGATTAATCCATTTTGAACATGTTAATTTCATAACATTAATGTGAGACTTTGCGGTGGCTTTGTAATGTGTTGATTAGTCTCAATGACATTTTCTGGAATTTCTTTTCCTGTGTATTTCTGGTTACGGTAAGCCACAAGAGAGATTTTTGTGCAAGATTGGTAGGGTGGAAGTGAAACGGTAGCCATTTTTTAGCTCATACACATTGCTGCTTATTTGCTGGTTTACACTGATGACGTGAAGCAGCAACTGGTTGCTACTGCTCTGCCTTTCCCAGATCTTTCAGTTTCTCTGACTTTTGGGCCAAGTATGTTTAGCTTTTTGATCAAGAGCCCTAGCTTCTGTAGGATACCTATGCTACCAGCGCCAGAGGCAGCAAGAAAAGCCATGGGTTTCAGCCCATCCTTGCAGGGGACCCACTCATTCTTGAGTCCCAGTTTGTTCTTGCTCACCCCACAGTACATTCATCCTTGCTTTCTGACTGCTTACCCTGTAGACCTCAAGCTTCAGCATCAGATTTGGAGACACCAGCCTTATGGAGACTGCTTAACCAGCTCGCACAATACCCTCATTAAATCTCTTCACATAAGTGGTTCTAAAATGAGGGTGATATCCAGGGAGCATTTGGCAATTCTGGAGACATTTTTGATGATCATGATGGAGTAGGGAGATTAGGGGGAGCAGATGTGAGGGTTGCTACTGGCATCTAGTGGGCAAAGTCTAGGTATATGGCTAAATATCCTACAGTTCACAGGATAGCAGCCCTCCCTGCAACATGAAATAACCTGGTCCAAAATAGTAATTTTGGAGGTTGAGAAACCCACAGGGTTTTGGACTGTATAATTTTTTTTTATGGAGCTGTGGTTCTGCTTTCCTGATTAAACCATAACTGATACTAACATTTTAAAATATAAACTTCAAAATATTTTACCAATTTTCTTCTTGTTAGCAAAATTACATTTTTGTCAAAGACCAAAAAGATGAAAACTTTTAATGAACATATACAACTATCAATTTGTAATGATATATGTGCAGCTATAGAGCATGGTCAGATTGTAATCTTATTGAAACACACACTATATTATAAAAGTCACAAAAGTTCTCTGCCAAAGTATTTTTTAAAATTAATAAACTTTTTTTAAAAATAGCAATTTCAGGTTTACAGAAAAACTGAGGGGAAAGTACAGAGTTCCATGTATCACTCCTCTCCAACTCTGCCCCTTCACACAGTTTCTGCTATTATTAACATCTTTCATTAGTGTGGTACATTTGTTACAATTGAAAAATCAATATTGATGCATTGTTATGAATTAAAGCCCATAATTTACATCAGGGTTCATTCCTTGTACTTGTATTAGTTTGCTGAGGTTGCTATAAGAAAATACCATAGATTGGATGGTTTAGATAACAGAACTTTATTTACTCACAGTTCTGAAGGCAAGAATTGCCAGACTAAGGTCCAGCAGGGTCATTTTCTGGTGGAGGAAATGTTGTCTGTCTTTCTAGTTTGTAGATAGCTACCTTCTCTCTGTGTGCTCACACTGCCTTTCCTCTGTGCCTCAGCAGAGAGAGCGAGAGAGACAGAGAGACAGAGACAGAGAGAGAGACAGAGACAGAGACAGAGTGAGAGAGAGACAGAGAGAGAGACAGAGAGAGCTCTGATGTACCTTCTTGTAATGACACCAATCACCAGTCCTATTATATCAAGTTCTACTCTTATGATCTATTACCTCCTTGAAGGCCCTATCTCCAAATACAGTCACAATCGGGAAGTTAGGGCTTCAACATAAGAATTCTGGGAGGGACACAATTCAATCCATAGCAGTATTGTACAGTTCTACCAGTTTTGACAAATGACATGTATTTGTCATTACAGTATCATGGAGAATAGTTTCAGCTCCCTTGAAATTCCCTATGCTTCACTTATTCACCTCTCCTCTCAAACTCCTAGCAATGACTGATCTTTTTACTGTATCTACAGATTTGCCTTTTCCAGAACGCCATGTAGTTGAAATCACACAGTATATAGCCTTTTCAGATTGACTTGTTTCACTTAGGAGTATGCATTTCAGGTTCCTTCAGGTCTTTTTTTCTTTTTAAATTTTCTTTCTTCCTTCCTTCCTTCCTTCCTTCCTTCCTTCCTTCCTTCCTTCCTTCCTTCCTTCCTTCCTTCCTTCTATACTTTAAGTTCTGGGGTACATGTGCAGAACGTGGAGGTTTGTTACATAGGTATACGTGTGCCATGGTGGTTTGCTGCACCCATCAACATGTCATCTACATTAGGTATTTCTCCTAATGCTATCCCTCTCCTAGCCTCCCACTCCCCAATAGGCCCTGGTGTATTATATTCCCTTCCCTGTGTCCATGTGTTCTCATTGTTCAACTCCCACTTGTGAGTGAGAACATGTGGTGTTTGGTTTTCCGTTCTTGTGTTAGTTTGCTGAGAATGATGGTTTCCAGCTTCATTCATGTCCCTACAAAGGACAAGAACTCATCCTTTTTTATGGCTGCATAGTATTCCATGGTGTATATGTGCCACATTTTTGTTATCCAGTCTATTAGTGATGGACATTTGGGTTGGTTCCAAGTTTTTGCTATTGTGAATAGTGCCACAATAAACATATGCTTGCATATGTCTTTATAGTAGAGTGATTTATAATCCTTTGGATATATACCCAGTAATGGGATTGCTGGGTCAAATGGTATTTCTAGTTCTAGATGCTTGAGGAATCGCCACACTGTCTTCCACAGTGGTTGAACTAGTTTACATTCCCACCAACAGTGTAAAAGCATTCCTATTTCTCCATATCCTCTCCAGCATCTTTTGTTTCCTGACTTTTTAATGATTGTGTCAGGTGGCGTTTTGCCTCCAGCTCTCTTCTTTTTGCTTAGAATTGTCTTGGCTATGTGGGCTCTTTTTTGGTTCCATATGAAATTTAAAGTAGTTTTTTCTAATTCTATGAAGAAAGTCAGTGGTAGCTTGATGGGGATAGCATTGAATCTATAAATTACTTCAGGCAGTATGCCAATTTTCATGATATTGATTCTTCCTATCCATGAGCATGGAATGTTTTTCCATTTGTTTGTGTCCTCTCTTATTTCCTTGAGCAGTGGTTTGTAGTTCTCCTTGAAGAGGTCCTTCACATCCCTTGTAAGTTGGATTCCTAGGTATTTTGTTCTCTTTGTAGCAATAGTGAATGGGAGTTCACTCATGATTTGGCTCTCTGTCTGTTATTGGTGTATGGGAATGCTTGTGATTTTTGCACATTGATTTTGTATCCTGAGACTTTGCTGAAGTTGCTTATCAGCTTAAGGAGATTTTGGGCTGAGATGATGGGGTTTTCTAAATATGCAATCATGTCATCTGCAAACAGAGACAATTTGACTTCCTGTTTTCCTAATTGAATACCATTTATTTCTTTCTCTTGCCTTATTGCCCTGGCTGGAACTTCCAATACTATGTTGAATAGGAGTGGTGAGAAAGGGCATCCTTGTGTTGTACTGGTTTTCAAAGGGAGTGCATCCAGATTTTGTCCATTCAGTATGATAATGGCTGTGGGTTTGTCATAAGTAGCTCTTATTATTTTGAGATACATTTCATTGATACCTAGTTTATTGAGAGATTTTAGCATGAAGGGCTGTTGAATTTTATCAAATGCCTTTTCTGCATCTATCGAGATAATGATGTGGTTTTTGTGATTGGTTCTGTTTATGTGATGGATTACGTTTATTGATTTGCATATGTTGGCCAGCCTTGCATCTGAGGGATGAAGCTGAATTGATCGTGGTGGATAAGCTTTTTAATGTGCCGCTGGATTGAGTTTGCCAGTATTATATTGAGGATTTTTGCATCGATGTTCACCAGGAATTTTGGCCTGAAATTTTCTTTTTTTGTTGTGTCTCTGCCAGGCTTTGGTATCAGGGTGATGCTGGCCTCATAAAATGAGTTAGGGAGGAGTCCCTCTTTTTCTATTGTTTAGAATAGCTTCAGAAGGAATGGTACCAGGTACTCTTTGTACCTCTGGTAGAACTCGGCTGTGAATTTGTCTGGTCCTGGACTTTTTTTGGTTCATAAGCTATTAATTACTGCCTCAATTTCAGAACTTGTTATTGGTCTATTCAGGGATTTGACTTCTTCCTGGTTTAGTCTTGGGAGGGTGTATGTGTCCAGGAATTTATCCATTTCTTCTAGATTTTCTAGTATATTTGTATAGAGGTTTTTATAGTATTCTCTGATGGCGGTTTGTATTTCTGTGGGATTGGTGGTAATATCCCCTTTGCCATTTTCTATTGCATTTGTTGGATTCTTCTCTCTTTTCTTCTTTATCAGTCTGGCTAGTGGTCTATTTTGTTGATCTTTTCAAAAAACCAGCTCCTGAATTTATTGATTTTTTGAAGGGTTTTTGTGTATCTATCTCCTTCAGTTCTGCTGTGATCTTAGTTATTTCTTGTCTCCAGCTAGCTTTTGAATTTGTTTGCTCTTGCTTCTCTAGTTCTTTTGTGATGTTAGATTTTAGATCTTTCTAAATTTTAATTCAATTTTAGATCTTTCCTGCTTTCTCTTGTGGGCATTTAGTGCTATAAATTTCCCTCTAGACACTGCTTTAAATGTCCCAGAGATTCTGGTACATTTTGTCTTTGTTCTCATTGGTTTCAAAGAACATCTTTATTTCTGCCTTAATTTCCTTGTGTACCCACTAGTCATTCAGGAGCAGGTTGTTCAGTTTCCATGTAGTTCAGCTGTTTTGAGTGAGTTTCTTAGTCCTGAGTTCTAGTTTGATTGCACTGTGGTCTGAGAGACTGTTTGTTATAATTTCCGTTCTTTTGCGTTTGCTGATGAGTGTTTTACTTCCACTTATGTGGTCAATTTTAGAATAAGTGTGATGTGGTGCTGAGAATAATGTATATTCTGTTGATTTGGGTGGAGAGTTCTGTAGATGTCTATTAGGTTTCCTTGGTCCACAGCTGAGTTCAAGTCCTGCATATCCTGCTAATTTTCTGTCTCATTGATCTAATATTGACAGTGGGGTGTTAATGTCTCCCACTATTATTGTGTGGGAGTCTAAGTCTCTTTGTAGGTCTCTAAGAGCTTGCTTTATGAATCTGAGTTCTCCTGTACTGGGTGCATATATATGTTTAGGATAGTTAGCTCTTCATGTTGCATTGATCACTTTACCATTATGTAATGCCCTTCTTTGTCTCTTTTGTTCTTTGTTGGTTTAAAGTCTGTTTTATCAGAGACTAGGATTGCAACTGTTGCTTTTCTTTCCTTTGCATTTGCTTGGTAAATATTCCTCCATCCCTTTATTTTGAGCCTGTGTGTGTTTTTATGCAGGAGATGGGTCTCCTGAATATAACACACCTATGGGTCTTAACTCTTTATCCAATTTGCCAGTCTGTGTCTTTTAATTGGGGCATTTAGCCCACTTACAGTTAAGGTTAATATTGTTATGTGTGAATTTGATCCTGCCATTATGATGCTAGCTGGTTATTTTGCCCGTTAGTTGATGCAGTTTCTTCATAGCATCAATGGTCTTTACAATTTGGTATGTTTTTGCCGTGGCTGGTACTGCTTGTTTCTTTCTATGTTTAGTGCTTCTTCCTTCAGGAGTTCTTGTAAGGCAGGCCTGGTGGTGACAAAATCTCTCAGCATTTGCTTGTCTGTAAAGGATTTTATTTCTTCTTTGCTTATGAAGCTTAGTTTGGCTGGATATGAAATTCTGGGTTGAAAATTCTTTTTTAAAAAAGTGTTGAATATTGGCCTCCACTCCCTTATGGCCTGTAGCGCTTCTGCCAAGAGATCTACTATTAGTCTGGTGAACTTCCCTTTGTGGGTAACATGACCTTTCTCTCTGTCTGCCCTTAACATTTTTTCCTTCATTTCACCCTTGGTGAATCTGATGATTATGTGTCTTGGGGTTCGTCTTATCGAGGAGTATCTTTGTGGTGTTCTCTGTGTTTCTGAATTTGAATGTTGGCCTGCCTTGCTCAGTTGGAGAAGTTCTCCTGGATAATATCCTGAAGAGTGTTTTCCAACTTGTTTCCATTCTCCCTGTCACTTTCAGGTACATCAATCAGACGTAGATTTGGTCTTTTCACATAGTCCCATATTTCTTGGAGGCTTTGTTCATTTTTTTCACTCTTTTTTCTCTAATCTTGTCTTCTCACCTTGTTTCATTGAATTGGGTTTCAATCTCTGATATCCTTTCTTCTGCTTGATCGATTTGGCTACTGATACTTGTGTGTGCTTCACGAAGTTCTTGTACTGTGTTTTTCAGCTCCATCAGGTAATTTATCTTCTTCTCTAAACTGGTTATTTTACTTAGCAATTTGTCTAACCTTTTTTCAAAATTCTTAGCTCCCTTGCATTCAGTTAGAACATGCTCCTTTAGGTTGGAGAAATTTGTTTTTACCCACTTTCTGAAGCCTACTTCTGTTAATTCGTGAAACTCATTCTCTGTCCAGTTTTGTTCCCTTGCTGTTGAGGAGTTGTGATCCTTTGGAGGAGAAAAGGCGTTCTGGTTTTTGGAATTTTCAGGCTTTTTGCACTGGTTTCTCCCCATCTTTGTGGATTTATCTACCTTTGGTCTTTGAAGTTGATGATCTTTGGATGGGGTCTCTGAGTGGACATCCTTTTTGTTGATGTTGATAGTATTCCTTTCTGTTTGTTAGTTTTCCTTCTAACAGTGAGGTCCCTCAGCTGTAGGTCTGCTTGAGTTTGCTGGAGGTCCACTCCAGACCCTGTTTTCCTGGGTATCACTGGCGGAGGCTGCAGAACAGAAAGATTGCTGCCTATTCCTTCCTCTGGAAGCTTCGTCCCAGAGGGGCACCCGCCAGATGCCAGACAGAGCTCTCCTGTATGAGGTGTCTGTTAGTCCCTACTGGGAGGTGTCTTTCTGTCAGGATACATGGGGGTCAGGGACCCACTTGTGGAGGCAGCCTGTCCCTTATCAGAGCTCAAATGCTGTCCTGGGAGAACCGCTGCTCTCTTCAGAGCTGCCAAGCAGGGACGTTTAAGTCTCCTGAAGCTGCGAGCGCAACCGCCCCTTCCCCCAGGTGCTGTGTCCTAGGGAGGTGAGGGTTTTATCTATAAGTCCCTGACTGAGGTTGCTGCCTTATTTTCAGAGATGCCCTGCCCACAGAGGTGGGAATCTGGAGAGGCAGTCTGGCCACAGCAGCCTTGGTGACCCTTCTTCTCTTTTTGTGGCTTTATAGCTCATTTATTTTTGCTGCTCAATAATATTCCATTGTGTGGATGTACCATAGTTTGCTTATCCAGTCACGTATTAAGGGACATTGTGGTTGCTTCTGATTTTTGGGAATTATACATAAAGTTGCTGTAAACATTTGTGTACAGTTTCTGTGAAGAAACATCTTCAATTTATTTGCATAAGTACCTAGGATCATGATTGCTGGATTGTATGGTAAACCTATGTTTAACTTTGCAACAAAATGTCAAACTGTCTTTCAATGTAGCTGTACCATTTTACATTCCTACCAGCAGTGAACTTCCTGTCACTCCATGTTCTTGCCAGCATTTGGCAATGTGTGTGTTTTGGACTTTAACTATTCTTTTTTAATTGTTTATTTTAAAATTTATTTTGTATTTTTTTGTTTGTTTTTAGAGACAGACTCTTGCCTTGTCACCCAGGCTGAAGTGCAGTAGTGTGATCATAGCTCACTGCAACTTTGAATTCCTGGGTTCAAGAGATCTTCCTGCCTCAGCCTCCCAAATGGCTAGGACTACAAGTGTGTGCCAACACAACTGGATAGTTAAAAAAAATATTTTTCTAGCTTCGTGGACTTGCTATATTGCTAGACTAGTCTCAAAATCCTGGCCTCAAGTAATCCTCTTGACTTGGCCTTCCAAAGCTCTGGGGTTACAAGTGTGAGCCACAATATCCAGCCTTTATTTTAATTATTCTATTAAAGTGTATAGTGGAATCTTATTTATTTATTTTGGTGGATAGATAAGCTTTATTTAAATTCCTGCATAAAAATAAGCTGATGTTAAGCAGGAAGAGGTTTTGCAAAGCCTTAACATTTATTAAACAATATAACTTGGTGCTTCCCTTTAGTCTGTCTCTGAACTCAGTTGAGTGACATCTCATTATTAGTAGTCTGCCCTCACTAATCATTTTCAGCACATGCAGATCTCAAATCTTTGGGTAGCACTTCCCATTTCTCTGGAAATCTTTTAAATTGCTTTCAGTTACAATAGAAGGGAAAGGTTTTTACCTGCTCATACTCTACTCCATCAGAGGCAAAACCACATTCCTCAGTTCTCTTGTTTAAATTGTGGTGGTGTGCAAACAGTATAAAAATAAAGAACTTAATGTTAACATACAAATAGCACAGTATAATCTGTGTGTTGTAGCAGTCACTTCATTTTCATTTTTCCATTAAAGAATTATTTTTATTCTCTCTCCACAAAGAAGCTTTAAAAATATCTGTAAAAACAGAGAAAGGGCACTTAAAACTTCTGTACAGATATGATACATCTTCTATGATTTACACATAAGAATAAAATGTTAAATTCTACAAGTTAGAATTTCTGAATGATTTTGATAAGAATTTATTAGAAGCAACCACAACATCAAACCTTAAAAGATTTTCTATTCATCCCAATTTTGAAAATCTACACCTCTTTTTTTTTTTCACTGCAATCTCTACCTCCTGGGCTCAAGCCATCTTCCCACCTCAGCCACCCTAGTATTTGGGACACAGGTGCATGCCACCACACCTAGCTAACTTTTTGTATTTTTGGTAGAGATGGTCTTTTTCCATGTTGCCCAGGCTGGCCTCAAACTCCTGAGCTCAAGCAACCCATCTGCCTCAGCCTCCCAAAGTTGGATAGTATCAGTCCTCCAACTTTGTTCTTCTTTAATATTGTGTTGGCTATTTTGAATTTTTTGCATTTCCTCATAAACTTGAGAACCAGTCTGTCAGTAGTCACAAAATAACTAGCTGGGATTTTGATTGGGATTGTGTTGACTTTGTAGATCAAAATGGGAAGAACTGAGATCCCAACGACATTGAGTCTTTCTGTCCATTAACGTGGAATATCTCTCCATTTATTTAGATGTTTTTTGATTTTATTCATCAGATTTTGTAGTTTTCCTCATGTTGATTTTGTACATATTTTGTTAGATTTGTACTTAAGTGTTTCTTTTTTGGTGCAAATGTAAATGTTGTGTCTTTAATTTCAAATTCCAATTTTTCATTGCTGGTGTATTGGAAAGCAAATGACATTTCTTAGTCTTTTTGTGAGGGCAGGCAATTGTTAGGGAAAATGAAGTGCTCTGGGTTTATTTCAAAATGGTTACTCTCCCCCTCCTTTTGGAAGTATGTGGGGAGTTTTTCCACTGATCCTTATCTCAAGAGTGTGGCTTCTGGAGGTAAAACTAATGAAAGTGTGGGGCTTAGATAAGGCAGGACCCCTAGGAGATTTTATTTTATTTTATTTTATTTTATTTTTTTTTTTGTAGCAAAATCTTTTTTTTATTATTAATTTTTTTTGCATACAAAAACAATAAACATTTTCTAAAAATACATACAAACAAAAAGATGCGTATCAAACATATTAGGAAGGTTGCACATGGGAAGTCGGGGAATAGAAATGGGGGTGGGAGTTAAAATAAATGAGAGAGGGACTTTATATGGATCAGTGATAATAACTCAATCCTCTATTTGACAAAGAAGAGGGAGAAGGAAGAGGAAGAAAAAGAAAGTGGGATAAAGGATCAGAAAGGGAGGAAAATAGAAAAAATTAGAGTATGACTCCAGGGTAGACCTGTTTTTTTGTCATTGAGTTGGTTGGTTGGTTTGTCTGTTGTATTCTTCATGTTTCGCCAAGTTGGCCAGACTGGTCTCGAACTCCTAGCCCGAAGTGATCAACCCGCCTCGCCCCCCAGAGTGCCGGGACCACAGGCGTGAGCCACCACGTCCAGCCCCCACATTGCTTCTGGCCTCCGTGGTAGACCTCCCAGACGGAGCGGCCAGGCAGAGGAGCTCCCCACTTCTACTCAGACACGGGGCGGCCGGGCAGAGGGGCTCCTCACTTCCCAGACGGGGCGGCCAGGCAGAGACGCTCCTCACTTCTTCCCAGACGATAGGTGGCCGGGCAGAGGCGCTCCTCACTTCCCAGACGATGGGTGGCCGGGCAGAGGCGCTCCCCACTTCCCAGACGATGGGTGGCCGGGCAGAGGCGCTCCTCACTTCCCAGACGATGGGCGGCCGGGCAGAGGCGCTCCTCACCTCCCAGACGATGGGTGGCCGGGCAGAGGCACTCCTCACTTCCCAGATGGGGCAGCCGGGCAGAGGCGCTCCTCACTTTCCAGACGATGGGTGGCCGGGCAGAGGCGCTCCTCACCTCCCAGACGATGGGTGGCCGGGCAGAGGCGCTCCTCACCTCCCAGACGATGGGTGGCCGGGCAGAGGCGCTCCTCACCTCCCAGACGGGGCGGCCGGGCAGAGGCGCTCCTCACTTCTTCCCGGACGGGGCAGCCGGGCAGAGGCGCTCCTCACTTCTTCCCGGACGGGGCGGCCGGGCAGAGGCGTTCCTCACTTCTTCCCGGACGGGGCGGCCGAGCAGAGGCGCTCCTCACTTCCCAGACGGTGGGTGGCCGGGCAGAGGCGCTCCTCACTTCCCAGACGATGGGTGGCCGGGCAGAGGCGCTCCTCACTTCTTCCCGGATGGGGCAGCCGGGCAGAGGCGCTTCTAGGAGATTTTATAACTCAGGCTAGCCCAAACACAGTCCCTGGAAATCAGTGAATGACTGTTTAAGTGCTCCTTCCAATCTCCAGCAGCAAATTCTGTTCCAGTAAACTAGGATTCTCTTGTATTCACCATCTCTCTAGTTTTCAGGGTGATGGTTTGCCCTATGACCTCAATTCTATGAAGGATCTAAGCAGAGTTGTTGATTTTCAGTTTGAATTTCAGAGTCTTGAAATTCAGTTGATTTTCAGATGGTTAGCTCTTTTCTAGAGTGAAGATTAAAATTATAACTTCCAAACTCTGCACATGTCAGAACAGAAACTGAAAATCTTATAGTATTTTATAAAGTAAAAGGCACCTGAAATAGCATTTAAAAAACTGATCTAAAGGATTATATTAAACAATCTAATAATTTAAAAAATATACATATTATTTTAGAAAGAACATGATTATTCAAGGAAATTTAAGCTCTGTTAAAAGAAGGATAAAGTAATGAAAAAACAGTCTGTAATTAGTTGCATTACCCAACATCATCACTGTTCACATTTTAGTAAACATCTTTCTCTTCCCTTCCTCCTCCCTTCATTCTCTCTCTCTCTCCCTTCTTTCCCATTCTGTGATGTGCTTACAGTCTTCTATTCTCTGTGCTAGTTGCAAGTTTTTTTGAGTTTCTTATAGTTACATTACTGTGTGCTTGTGTGCTATGTGATGACTCAATTCTCCCAACCATTTTCCTTTGGTCCAATTTCTAATGGCCCAATATTGCAGTTCCCTGTGATGTCATCTGGTTTCATTTAGAATAAAGAAGATCCTACTCTAGAGACACACAGGGGAGTGACATTACCTGGTGGTGCTTGGTGATGAGAGAGTAATCTTAAATATGTTTATAATATTGTTATTCTTCAGATTATCACAAGATGAAAATACAAAATTAAAATAGAGACATAAATTTATAAAATATAAACATGTAGATATATTAGTAAAGTGACTCCACAGAATACCCTTACTAATTGGCCATTAGTTTGGGTGGAAAGTGAAACCCCTTTTAAGGTATTGGTAATCAAATGCCCATTTTGGCCCTAATTAAAAAAAATTGTGCACCCACAAAATGCCTAGTTTTAAATGAAACCACTTCTTGATGTATCTTCCACAGAAAAATGTTAATATTTTTGAAGTGTACAAGAAGAAATACTGAATAAGATGACTTATAGTGTGAATATACATTTATTATGTGTATATAAAATATGATGTCTATTTTATCCTAGATATAGTTATCTACCTTAGATTTATGTATATATATATGTATATATTTTTTTCAATACATTTTTATTTTATTTCAATTATTTTCGGGATACAGGTGATTTTTGGTTACATGGATAAGTTCTTTAGTGGTCATTTCTGAGAGTTTGGGGCATCCATCATGCAAGCAGTGCAAACTGTGTCCAGTATATAGTCTTTTATCCCTTATCCAGCCTCCCACCCTTTCCCCTGGAGTCCTCAAAGTCCATATTATTTTTATGCCTTTGTGTGCTCATAGCTTAGCTCCCACTTATAAGTCAGAACATATAATATTTGGTTTTCCATTCCTGAGTTACTTCACTTAGAATAATGGCCTCCAGCTCTAGCCAAGTTGCTGCAAAAGACATTATTTCATTCCTTTCTGTGGCTGAGTAGTATTCCATGATGTATATATACACAACATTTTCTTTATCCACTTGTTGGTTGATGGGCACTTAGGTTGGTTCCATACCATATTTTTGCCATCATGAATTGTGCTGCTATAACATGTGTGTGCATGTGTCCTTTTCATATAATAACTTCTTTTTCTTTGGGCAGATACACAGTGGTGGGATGGCTGGATCAAATGGTAGTTCTACTTTTAGTTCTTTAAGGAAACTCCATACTGTATTTCATAGTGATTGTACTAGTTTACATTCCCACCGGTAGTGTAAAATTGTTCCCTTTTCACCACATCCATGCCAACATCTGTTTTTTGACTTTTAAATTATGGCCATTCTTGCAGGAGTAAGGTCTACCCTAGATTTCAACAGCAATGTTTAAATCAGTAAATTTATAAGCTTTACTAACACCATACTGAGTACTTTACCTTGCAGAAAATCTTCCCACTGTTGGGAATTGAGAAAAAAAAAAAAAGAGCAGCCCCTGACATCCAGAAGCTGGACCTGCACTCACAGGGAGGCCATGTTAGCCTCCTATTAGACATAATCAGTCTCACAGAACACTAATCTCAGACAAGGTATGCTGAAACCATGGTAAAATGAGACAAAACAAGGCCACTTCATAATACTATCATAATATTGTCTAAGTAGAGGCAAAAACAAGGTCATTGTGCCACCCACAAATATCCACAAAACACCCCTTTCTCAAAAATTAAATGCTATTTCTATGCCAGTTACAGTTTTTTCTTTGTGCTAGTCTTCTTTCCCATAGTCTAAGATTGATATACTCAATCATTGACTCTCTCGTCACCCCAGCAAAGTCAAAATATATAATTTGTTCTTTCTACCCTTCTCTTAGATAATCTTTCAGTTACCCAGGGTATATATTCCCTGTCTCTGCCACAAATAATAAACCCAACTTGTTCAGCTAAAAGTGTGTTTCTGGTGGTTCCTAGGTAGAGGGCATTGACAGAATACATAAATAAATTAGTAATTAGTTGGCTCAGCAAACATTTATTAAATGATAATATGGGATTCCAAACTACTTGAACGTTTTTAATTAAAGTCTTTGAGAATATGATGAAAGTTACAGACCCTTCTGCCAGAAAAATGAACATTCATTCAAACATTTGCACACACTTTCAGAAATTCAAAGGATTCAAAGATTTCTTTGGTTAAGAGTCTAGGTCTAGTCATTAAAAATAAGCTGAAATCTCTGATCTCAAGGAACTCAGAATCAGCACATGGGACTAAAGGACATATTTCTTTATTGGGAATATTCCTTAAATAGAGATGACTTGCAAATGAAAAATACCTCTAAATAGAAAACCTGGATTTGACTAATGAAAGGATAATTCTGGCAGTGTATATTTTTCTTTCTGTAGTGTTTTAAAGATTAGATAAATCTATTGTACATTTTTGGCAATAGCATATTATTTCTGCCTGACTCTGTGTGTGTGTGTGTGTGTGTATGTGTGTGTGTGAGAGAGAGAGAAGAAAAAAGAGAGAGAGAAAGAGAGGGAGAGGGAAAGAGAGAAAGAGAGAGAGAAAGAAAGAGAAAGAAAAACATACTGCAAAATGTGCAAGTCACACATTTGAATGACACAGGATTTTTTTTCCTTCTCATTTGCAAAGTCTATCACTTAACAGAGAGAATATGAACAGGTGAGGGAATTCTTTCTCAATTAAGAAAAATTGTGTTACAAATATCAGGGGGTTTGCATTTGGAGTAACCAAACTACAGAAAGACTGAAAGTCCAATGTATTTTCCCACAACCCTGAAACTTGAGATTGAACCCGAATGTCTGAAATCCTTGGGGGTAAGAACTGTATCTTATTTAGTTTGGCATACAAAACACACAGAAAAAGGTACTCAATAAGTATTTGTTAAAGAAATATGTAGTCCAAAGGGTACAGTATTTCCAAACTCCCTGTGCCCCTTCCCCAGGCCTTTCTACTCCTGTGCCCCTTCCCCAGGCCTTCTACTCCTGTGCCCCTTCCCCACGCCTTTCATCCAGATTCCAAGCCTGCCTTTCTGCTGATTTTACCTTGTCAATTGTTTCCTTTCCTTTGGTGTGTCTGGAGCTCTGTCCTGAATCCCTGCTCAACCGGACTGTTTCTGGGCCTTGAGAAGACTCTAGGTCCAGTCAACCCCTCATCAGCCTGGGCCTTATTCTTGCAGACATTCCAGAGTATTGATATATCACAGGTAAACTGTTCAGAGTCTGACATTGGGTGGGCATCATGTAATGAATGTTGGCATCTCCTGCTACCAAAGTCTTGTCCACCTTCTGAGTTTTTAGTCCCTGGGTTCTAGTCTCACTAGCTCAAACCATCTAGTTCCACTGCTTCTGGGTGCACAACTGGACTTGTGACACTCCAGACCTTCTTTGCAGGGTCCACCTGTGTAGCCGGGTCAGGTCCTGCCTCCATCTTTTTTTGTTACCACACCCATAATGCAAGGCCTCCTTCTGCTCTGACATTTATCTCTGCAGGACTTGCCCTTTGTGCTGATGCCTTATCAGACCTTACACTAGGTTTTTCAAAAACTGTTTATTTTGAAATAATTTTAGATTTATAAAAAAGTTGTATTAGTTTTCTGGGACAATCTCAACAAATTACCACAAACTTGGTGGCTTAAAAAAACAGGAATTTAGGCCGGGTGCAGTGGCTCACACCTGTAATCCCAGCACTTTGGGAGGCCAAAGCCTGTGGATCACAAGGTCAGGAGTTCAAGACAGCCTGGCCAAGATGGTAAAACCCTGTCTGTACTAAAAATACAAAAATTAGCCCAGTGTGGTGGCATGAGTTTTTAATCCCAGCTACTTGGGAGGCTGAAGCAGGAGAATTGCTGAACCTGGGAGGCGGAGGTAGCAGTGAGCCAGAGGCTGAGGCAGGAGAATTGCTGAACCTGGGAGGCAGAGGTAGCAAGGAACCGAGATGGTACCATTGCACTCCAGCCTGGGCGACAGAGCAAGACTCCATCTCAGAAAACAACAACAACAACAACAACACAAAACCCAGGAATTTATTATTTTCATCGTT
Source organism: Symphalangus syndactylus (assembly GCF_028878055.3). Lineage (NCBI taxonomy): Eukaryota > Metazoa > Chordata > Mammalia > Primates > Hylobatidae > Symphalangus > Symphalangus syndactylus. The sequence continues at coordinate 63,588,263 of NC_072424.2, forward strand.
TTGGAGGCCAGATGTCATAAATCAAGGTGTTGCCAGCACTATGCTTCCTCTGAAGGCTCTCGGGAAGAATTGTTCCTTGCCTCTTCCAGCTTCTAGTGCCTCCTGGTGTTCCTCAGCTTGTGACAATATAACTCCAATTTCTGTCTCCAACTTTACATAGCTACTATGTTAGTATGTTTGGGCTGCTATAACAAAATGCTTTAGACTGGGTAACTTATAAATAACAGGAATTTATTGCTTATAGTTCTGGAGGCTGGGAAGTCCAAGATCAAGGTGCCAGCAGATAGTGGCTGTTGAGGGCCCATCCTCATGGATGGCCACTTCTTGCTGGGTCCTCACATGGTAGAAGGGGCGAACATGTTCCCTCCACCCTCTTTTTAAGAACAATAATTCCATTCATGGTGGCTCTACCGTCATTCCCTAATCACCTCCAAAAGCCTTCACTTAATAATATTGTACTGGGGATTGTGTCTCAACATATAAATATTGGGCAGAGATGAACATTCATACCACAGCAGCTGCCTTCTCTTTGTGTTTCATGGTGTGGTCTCCTCTTCTTATAAGAATATCAGTCATTAGATTTAGATGATTCCTAAATTCAGGATGATCTTGTCTTAACATCCTTAATTTAATTATTCCCAAATAAGGCCATGTTTTGAGGTTCTGGATGGACACGCACTCTTGGGTGACTGTATTCAAACTGCTATCATCGCAAAGAGCACAGGGAGTTCCTATATACCTTTCACATCAGCTTATAATCTGACGTGGAGAGCTCCTCAAACCAGGCAGATCAAATAAAACTCCATGCTGCAGGGGTCTACACCCAGGTGCTCTAGATCACACCTCTTGGTGCCTACTGATTTCAGGCACCTCACAGACCTATTTCTTTCTAAGGTCTCATTACATCAGAGGTATGATGCTAGAGCAGGTTCCAACCCTTGCTTGGTGGAGAATCTGAGAACATAATTCCCATTTATGTTCCCTGGGATCTACCCTGGGTATTGGTGTTGGGAGACTGCCTTCCCTTTTCTTTTTAATTATACTTTGTATTTGAGATAATTTTAGATTCACAGGCAGTTGAAACATATGACAAGGAGATCTTGTGTACCCATTCCCTGGTTTCTCCCTATGATAACTTCCTGTAAAACTATAGTATAATATCACAACCATGATATTGACATTGATACAATTAACCCATCATATTCAGATTACACCATTTTTTCTTATATTAGTGTGTGTGTGTGCATGTGTGTTTATGCGTATTAAGTTTTATGCAAGATATTTTCTTTTTTAATCCCTCAAAGTGCCAAGTGTTCATTCCCCACCTTCTCCTACAACAGATTTTGAGGGCTCATCAAAAAACACTTGAAAATTCAGAAAAAGACTTATATTTAGAAACACAAATCAGCCTGTCTAGCCTCCTGGGGATAGAAGGTGCCTGACTTCATAGTCAAAGCTTTGACTTCCCATCCCTGATGAGGCTGATGAAATGTCTTCTGTTAGGGGAACATCACACTCCGGGGACTGTTGTGGGGTTGGGGGATGGGGAAGGGACAGCATTAGGAGATATACCTAATGCTAAATGACGAGTTAATGGGTGCAGGAAATCAACATGGCACATGGATACATATGTAACAAACCTGCACATTGTGCACATGTACCCTAAAACCTAAAGTATAAAAAAAAAAAAAAAAAAGAAATGTCTTCTGTTTATTTCTGAAGAATCAATTCTATTTAGTGGATGATTTCACACAAATATAAGTCAGGTTTTCTGTAAGTCACCTTACTTAAGACATGGGCTTTGAATTTACAGAGAGGTTTGAATTCTGGTTCTGCCATTTACTAGTAGTGAAATTTGGGCACATCATAAATGTTTGAGAAAGTCGGGCAGGTGTCAGATCAAGTGTTTGGATTGTAACTTAAAGCTGATATTGAATTATTTTAATTGGGGGAGTGATCTAAGCAGGTTTGCATTTTGGAGAGATCTAGCACAGCTCATTACCATTTTTAGATTACTAGCTCATTTGAGACTTTGAGACCCTGAGAAAAGCCATAAGTTCTTTCTCTATAGAATGCATACATATAATAACATAACTTTAAATATAATTTCAGGAAGCCTCTGAAGACTATGGACTCTACTCTGCAAACTCTGGGGTAGAGGAATTTTTTTCTTTTCCAAATGGAGATGTGATGAGTACCTGAGTGTGTGGGAAGGAGGTGAGAAACTTGAATATATTTGTATGCTGAATTGACAGAGCTAGTAGAAGGGAGAGGTAGGAATGTAGTAGAGGAGAGAGTTACGGAAATTATTCCATAACTTCCTCCTTATATCTGTGGAGGTAGGAAGGACTCAATCTCATCTAGAAGAAAGGCGATGAGATTATCTCTGGGCTGTAGGAGGTAACCTTCTAGTGAATTAAGAAGGAAAATGGGTGTGGGAATAAATGACAATGGGAGATGGAAGGAATACTTAATGGAATTTCCTTCTTTTTTTTTTTTTTTTCTGGGTAGAAAGTAAACTGATTACCTAAGAATGAAGGGAAAGAAGGTTTGGTAAAAGTAGAGAAGTTTTGGATTAGCTCCCGAGAGAAGTATGGAAAGGCGCTGAAAGATAGTGGGAGATTGGTGACCAGATTATGGAGTTGGAGCAGTCCTCAGTGAAGTGTAATTTTTCTCTGGGACCTCTCAACATGCTGCTAAAAGGCAAGAACATGGGTATAATTTTACAGGGAGAGCACAGTGGAAGCATCATTTCCTTTTTGTATGAAACAGAGAGACAGTAATTTTTTTTGGATTGATTGATAATTTCAGTATGTGCTCATGGACTCATGCCTATAATCCCAGCACTTTGGATGGCTGAGGTGGGAGGATTGCTTGAGGCCAGGAGTTCAAGAGCAGCCTGGGCAACATAGGGAGACCCTGTCTCTACAAAGAAAACCCGAAACCCCAAAACAAAAGAACCCCAATTTGAATATACATGCACACATTGGTTTTGTTGTGGCGTGGCTCACATTGCTATCAGCAAAAGGCCCAGTCTAACCCTTGGGGCCCTGTACAATCTTATGAAAGAATGATATGGCAGAGTAGCAACTCCCTTTCCTTCTCACTTTTCTGTGGTGTTGATCATAGAGGAATTAGGGAATTTCTGGGCTACGGAGTCCTACTGTTTTAGACCTTAAATTTAAAGGCATGCATTATTTCAGAACATACTAGACAAATTCTCTTTTGCCTTATGAAGTAGCTATTTTTTTTCTGGTGGATCTAAGATTCCATTAGAAAAAGTGAGGAGAGGATAACATTAGGAGACATATCTAATGTAGGTGATGGGTTGATGGGTGCAGCAAACCACCGTGACCCATGTATGTATACCTATGTAATAAAACTATACCTTCTGCACATGTACCCCACAACTTAAAGTATAATAAAAAAAGAAAAAGTGAGGAGAAAATAAGATAAGTAGAAATCAGATGTATTTGTAAGTACATATAATTCATGACTGTCAGGGTGGACAGTGCTATGTCATCACATTTAAACTCCTTTAACTATCAATTATATTGAACACAATTTCATATGCCTGTTTGCCATTTGTATATCTTCTTTTGAGAAATCTCTGTTCAAATCTTTTCCCCATTTTTTGATCAGATTATTTAATTTTTTCCTATAGAGTTGTTTGAGCTCCTTATATATTCTGGTTATTAATCCCTTGTCAGACGGGTAGTTTGCAAATATTTTCTCCCATAAAATTAAAATATGATCAACATTCTTTTGGTAATAATAACTTTTTATTTCCTTTATTCCTTCTTTTCCATTTTGTAGTGGATATTGCAAGGATTATTAACTGTATTCCATTACAATGGCTCTAGGAATAGTTATTTGGTAAAATAAACATTTACATAGCTGATAAGCACATAGTTGTCCCCATATGGATTGAGAAGTAACTGGAGGGAAATCAACCTTGACATTCAAAAGTGCTACTTCTCTGAGTCTCCTAATATTATAAGGTTGAACTTCATCAGCTTATCAGCCTGCAGGAAGTGGGTTGTCCTGGGTCTACAGAATGGAAAGCTGATAGATAAACCTCAGGTGTATTCTCTTCTCTGGTCACACCTGTTTTCAAATTTTTCTTATTGGGCTGGATAGAAAGTCTATAGAAACTTAATCCTCTGGATGTCTATATTGAAAGAACTTCTTTTTAAAACTTGCTTTTAAATTTTTTATTTTCATAGATTTTGGGGGGAATGGGTGGTGTTTTGTTACATGAATAAGTTATTTGGTAGTGATTTCTGAGATTTTGGTGCACCCATCACCTGGGCAGTATACACAGTACCCAATTGGTAGCCTTTTATCCCTTATCCCCTTCCTATCTTTTCCCCTGAGTCCCCAAAGTCCATTGCATCATTCTTATGCCTTTGGATCCTCATAGCTTAGCTCCCAGTTATGAGTGAGAACATATGATGTTTGGTTTTCCATTCCTGAGTTACTTCCAATTCCATCGGGGTTGCTGCAAATGCCATTATTTCATTCATTTTTGTGGATGCATAGTATTCCATGGTACATATATACCACAGTTTCTTTATCCACTTGCTTGATGGCATTTGGGCTGGTTTCAGATTTTTGCAATTGTTAAATTCTGCTGTTGTAAACGTGTGTGCAAGTGCCTTTTTTTATAATGACTTCTTTTCCTCTGGGTGTATAACCAGTAGTGGGATTGCTGGATCAAATGGTGGTTCTACTTTTAGTTCTTTAAGGAATCTCCACAGTGTTTCCCATAGTGGTTGTACTGGTTTACATTCCCACAAGCAGTGTAAAACTGTTCCTTTTTCACCACATCCCTGCCAACATCTATTATTTTTTGATTATGGACATTTTTACGGGAGTAAGATGGTATCACATTGTGGTTTTGATTTGCATTTCCCTGATTATTACTGATGTTGAGCATTTTTCATATGTTTGTTGGCCATTTGTATATCTTCTTTTGAGAATTGTTTATTTATATCCTTAGCCCACTTTTTGATGGGATTTTTGTTTTTTGTTTCTTGATAATTTGTTTGAGTTCTTCATATTATAGATTCTGGATATTAGTCCTTTGTTAGATGCATAGATTGTGAAGATTTTCTCCCACTCTGTGTTGTCTGTTTACTCTGCTGATTGTTTCTTTTGCTGTGCAGAAGCTTTTAAGTTTAATTAAATCCCATCTGTCTTTGCTTTTGCTGCATTTGCTTTTGGGTTCTTGGTCATGAAGTCTTTGCCTAAGCCAATGTCTGGAAGGGTTTTTCCAATGTTATCTTCTAGAGTTTTTATGGTTTCAGATCTTAGATTTAAATCCTTGATTCATCTTGAGTTGATTTTTGTATAAGGTGAGAGATGACAATCCAGGTGCATTCTTCTACATGTGGCTTGCCAATATCCTAGCACCATTTGTTGAATAGGGTGTCTTTTCCTCACTTTATGTCTTTGTTTGCTTTGTTGAAGATCAGTTGGCTGTAAATATTTGGCTTATTTTCTGGGTTCTCTATTCTCTTCCATTGTTCTATGTGTCTTTTTTTATACCAGTACTATGCTGTTTTGGTGACTGTAGATTTACAGTATAGTTTGAAGTCAGGTAATGTGATGCCTCCAGATTTGTTTTTTTTTTTTTTTTTTTGCTTAGTCTTGCTTTGGCTATGTGGGCTCTTTTTTGGTTCCACATAAATTTTAATTTTTTTTTCTAGTGAAAAAACCTCTTTTAATATGCTACCATTATCTCCTACAGTGCTAGCCCCTACCTCTGGGCACTTCCTTCAGGGTTTGGTATCTGGAACTTGAGTTAGATTTCAGTCCTCTTCACCTCCTCAACAGGAGGGCCCTTGTTAGTGGTGGTAGTTATCCACACGGTGTGCAGCAACCTCAATTCTTGGCTTCTCAGAAGAAATAATTTGACTGAGGAGCATAAGGTGAAAGGAGAGGTAGACACAAGTTTTAAAGCAGGAGTAAAAGTTTATTAAAAAGCTTTAAAGCTGTATTTCTAGCTATTTTAGTCTCTTTGTAGAAATTGTGAATGGGAATCCACTCATGATTTGGCTCTCTGTCTGTTATTGGTGTGTAGGAATGCTTGTGATTTTTGCACATTAATTTTGGGCTAAGGTGATGGTGTGGTGTCAGCTGAAGCATTTTATAGTGCAGTGACAGCAGGATCTGTCCTCATTCATGCATGCCAGCAGCAGCAGCAGTGGCAGCACAGCAGGGTGCACATTCATCTGCTGTAGCAGGGTGCTAGTGCTTGCTGAGATGCCTGCGTTTATGTGGGCATTCACCACAGTGGTTGAGGCAATAAGGCTCAGAGGGGTTGGGGAGTGCAGCCATGTGTATGGTCACACTGGTGGTGGTGTTTGCATGGAGGCAGGATGGTGGTGGGTGCAAGTCTGTGTGCATTCTCTGTGCACTGCAGTAAGGGATGATTGCACAGGGTGGGGGAGGGTTCACTGTTCTTCATGCCTAATTTCACTCCTGCAGTATTGTTGATACAAGGACTGGGTGCTGGCAGATTCAGGGCCCACTAAGGCTCTGACTGTAATGGTGCTTGGTGGGCAAGGGGGAATGAGGTTGCACTTCTGCTGCAGCAGTGGCAGGGCACGTTGTATGCACACGTGTGTCCTAGCGGGGCAAGGAAAGCAAAATCTGCCTATACACACATGTGCTGGCAAAGTGATGTGCAAGATTGCTCTGGGATCAGGGGAACCTGCAGTGTGGGGAGGGGGTGGGTAGTCTGTGCATGGCTGTGGGGGCTGCTTTGCTGGAGCTTTCTGCTGGTCAAGCATGGTCTGCCAGGGCAGAAACTATGATGCAGATCTCCAGGGCATCCAAGGCTGCACTGTAAGCAAGTGTGGCCAGGCTGAAGTCCTGGGGGAGGACAGCAGACCAAGGGGTGCTCAGGTTGGACTGGCCCAGTCTGACAGGCAAGACTGCCATGCAAAGTTCAGGTCCTACAGTTTTTCTAGGGCTAAAGTCTCCTATGGGAGCAAGCTGAACCTAGGGAGATGGCTGTTTCTGGCCATGCTCCTCTGCAGACACTCCTGCACCAAACTCCTTGGGCTCCACATTAGCTGGCTTGCTGTGCTACCACTTCTCTAAGCAGCTCTCCCTGCCAGCTTGAGTGTTCATGGTGGTCAAGGGGTTTCCTCCTGCTGGGCTTCCAGATGCCCTTTGCGATAGCATATTGCTCTTTGCCAGTTCAATGCTCCCATTTCCCTGGAGTCACTGGGGGCCTGGAAAAAGTCCTCGTGCTCAGTAGCCCTGTGCAGGGTTCCCAGTTCCTCCTCTTCCATGCCAGCAGCTTCTATGTCTTCCCTTCATCCACTCTTGGTGCCTTCCCTCTGAAGATCTGTTACAAGTGCACCAGTAATCTCAGTTCTCAGTGGCAATTGTTCTGCCTGGCTGCATCTAGTCAGCCATATTGTTCTGTCCTCTGTCAGTTCTAATAGCTTTTCGGTGGAGTCTTCGGGTTTTTTCAAATATAAGATCATATCATCTGCAAACAAGGATAATTTGACTTCCTTCTTTCCAATGTGGATGCACTTTTTCTTGTCTGATTGCTTTAGCTAGGACTTCCAGTACTATGTTGAATAACAGTGGTGAAAGGGGGCATTCTTGTTGGACTCCGAATCTTAGAGGAAAGGCTTTCAGTTTTCCCCCATTCAGTATGATAGTAGCTGTGGGTCTGTCATACATGGCTTTTATTACATTCACGTATGTTCTTTCTTTCTTTTTTTTCTTTTTTGAGACAGAGTCTTGCTCTGTGGCCCAGGCTGGAGTGCAGTGGCATGATCTTGGCTCATTGCAACCTCCACCTCCTGGGTTCAAGTGATTCTCTTGCCTCAGCCTCCAGAGTAGCTGGGACTACAGGTGCATGCCACCACGCCTGGCTGATTTTTGTATCTTTAGTAGAGATGGGGTTTCACCACGTTGGCCAGGATGGTCTCGGTCTTCTGACCTTGTGATCTGCCCACCTTGGCCTCCCAAAGTGCTGGGATTACAGGCGTGAGCCTCTGTGCCCGGCCTGTTCTTTCTATACCAGATTTTTGAGGGTTTGTCATAAAGGGATGTTGAATTTTATCAAATGCCTTTTTAGCATTGATTGTAATGATCATATATCTTTTGTCCTTCATTCTGTTGATATGATGTATCACATTGGTTGATTTGCATATGTTGAACCCTCCTCACATCCCTGGGATAAATCCCACATGATGATGATGAATGCTCTTCTTAATGTGTTGTTGAATTCAGTTTGCTGGTATTTTGTTGAGGATTTTTGCATCAATGTTCATCAGGGATATTGGCCTGTAGTTTTTTTTTTTTTTTCGTTCCTTGTCTGGTTTTAGTATCAGGGTAATACTGGCCTCTTAGAACGAGTTTAGATATATTTCCTCTTCCTCTATTTTTCAGAACAGTTTGAATAGGATTGACATTAATTCTTCATCAAATGTTTTGTAGAATTCAGCAGTGAAGCCACTGGGTTCCAGGCTTTTCTTTGCTGGGAGACTTTTTATTATGGCCTTTCATCCTGTTACTTGTTATTGGTCTGTTCAGGCTTTGGATTTCTTAATGGCTCATTCGGGATTATATGTATCTAGAGATTTATTAATTTCTTCTTGATTTTCCAATTTATTAGCCAATGGCTACTCATAAAAATCACTAATGATCCCTTGAATTTCTGTGGTATCAGATATAATGCCTCTTTTTTTATTTCTGATTTAATTTATTTGGATCTTGTCTCTCTTTTTCTTAGTCTATCTAAAGGCTTATCAATTTTGTTTTATGTTTTCAAAAAAATGGCTTTTTGGTTCATTGATCTTTTGTATTGTTTTCTTCATTTGAATTTTATTTATTTCTGCTCTCATATTTATTATTTCTTTTTTCTGCTAATTTTAGGTTTGATTCTTGCTTTTATACTTTTTTAAGATGCATCATTAGGTTACTTATTTGAAGTGTTTTTTTGATATAGGTTGCTTATTGCTATAAACTTGCCTCTTGGTGCGCTTTTGCTGTACTAATCTCACAGGTTTTGGTGTGCTGTGTTTCCACCATCATTTGTTTCAAGAAATTTTAAAATCTCCTTTTTAATTTTTTCATTGACCCACTGTTCATTCAGGAACATGTTGTTTAATTTCTATGTGCTTGTATAGTTTCCAACATTCCTCTTGCTATTAATATCTAGTTTTATTCCATTGTGGTCAGAAGATTCTTTTTTTTTGATTAAGACTTGTTTTGTGATCTAACATATGGCTCATCCTGGAGAATGATACATGTGGTGAGAAGAATGTGGTATTCTGCAGCAATGGGAGAAAATGTTCTGTAAATATCTACTAGGTTCATTTGGTCTATAGTGCAGAATGTTTCATGTTTCTTTGTTGATTTTCTGCCTGAAAGATCTATCCAATGCTGAAAATGTGGTGTCGAAGTCTCCTGCTAGTATTGTATGGGAGTCTATTTCTCTCTTTAGCTCTAACAATATTTCCTTTATATATCTGGTCCATTTATAGTTACAATTATTATATCCTCTTGCTAAATTGACCCCTTTATCATTATATAATGACCTTATTTGTTTTTTCTTACAGTTTTTGTTTCTAAATCTATTTTTGTCTGATATAAATATAGCTACTCCTGCCTCTTTTGGTTTCCATTGGCATGGAATATCTTTTTTTCATCTTTTTATTTTTAGTCTACGTGTGCCTTTATTGCTGAAATGTATTTCTTTTCAGCAGCAGATTGTTGGGTATTTTTAAAATCCATTTAGCCACTTTTTGCCTTTTGATTGTAGAGTTTACTCTACTGCATTCAATATTATTATTTATAAGTAAGGATATACTTTTGTCATTTTGTTATTTTATGGTTGTTTTGTGGTCTTCTCTTCCTTCTTTTCTTTCTTCTTGCCTTCCTTTTAGTTAAGATGATTTTCTCTGGTGGTGTATTAGTCTGTTTTCACACTACTATAAAGAACTGCCCAAGACTGGGAAATTTATAAAGGAAAGAGTTTTAATTGACTCCCAGTTCAGCATAGCTGGGGAGACCTCAGGAAACTTATAGTCATGGCAGAAGGTGAAGGGGAAGTAAGACACCTTTTTCACAAGGTTGTAGAAAGGAAAATGAATGCAGGAGGAACTATCAAACACTATAAAATCATCACATCTGGTGAGAATCCACTCACTATCATGAGAACAGCATGGGGAAAACCTCGCTCATGATCCAATTGTGTCCACCTTGACATGTGGGGATTATAGGAATTATAATTCAAGATGAGATTTGGATGGTGACAAAAAGCCTAACCATATCGGGTGGTATGATTTAACTTCTTGCTTTTTAGTTTTTGTGTATCTGTTGCATGTTTTTTTGATTTGAGCTTACCATGAGGCTTGCATGTACTATCTTATAACCCATTACTTCAAACTGATGACTACTTAATATTGCATACACACAAAAAGAAAATGAATAAAAACTTTGCACTTTGGCTGGGCATGGTGGCTCATGCCTGCAATTCCAGAATTTTGGGAGGCCGAGGCAAGTGGATCACCTGAGGTAAGGAGTTTGAGACCAGCCTGGCCAACATGGTGAAAGCCCATCTCTACTAAACAAATGCAAAAATTAGCTGGGCATGGTGGCACATGCCTGTAATCTTAGCTACTCAGGAGGCTGAGGAAGGAGAATCACTTGAACCTGGGAGATGAAGGTTGCAGTGAGCTGAGATGGGGCCACTGCATTCCAGCCTGGGTGACAGAGTGAGACTCCATCTCCAAACAACAACAACAGCAATAAAAGAAAACCTCTGTGCTTAAACTTTGTCCTCTGCTTTTTCAATTTTCATTGTTTCTATTTATATTTTATTGTACTATTTCTTGAAAAGTTATTGTAGTTATTGTTTTCAATTGGTTTATTTTTAGTCCTTCTACTTAGGATAAGAGTAGTTTACACACGGAGTGGAGCCAAGATGGCCGAATAGGAACAGCTCCGGTCTACAGCTCCCAGCCTGAGTGACACAGAAGACGGGTGATTTCTGCATTTCTGTTTGAGGTACCGGTTTCATCTCACTAGGGAGTGCCAAACAGTGGGTGCAGGACAGTCGGTGAAGCGCACTGTGCACGAGCCAAAGCAGGGCAAGGCATTGCCTCACTCGGGAAGCGCAAGGGGTCAGGGAGTTCCCTTTCCTAGTCAAAGAAAGGGGTAACAGATGGCACCTGGAAAATCGGGTCAGTCCCACCCTAATACTGTGCTTTTCCAACGGGCCTGGAAAATGGCACACTAGGAGATTGTGTCCCGCACCTGGCTCGGAGGGTCCTATGCCCACGGAGTCTCGCTAATTGCTAGCACAGCAGTCTGAGATCAAACTGCAAGGTGGCAGTGAGGCTGGGGGAGGGGCGCCCGCCATTGCCCAGGCTTGCTTAGGTAAACAAAGCAGCCAGGAAGCTCGAATTAGGTGGAGCCCACCACAGCTCAAGGAGGCCTGCCTGCCTCTATAGGCCTCACCTCTGGGGGCAGGGCACAGACAAACAAAAATTCAGCAGGAATCTCTGCAGACTTAAATGTCCCTGTCTGACTGACAGCTTTGAAGAGAGTAGTGGTTCTCCCAGCATGCAGCTGGAAATCTGAGAATGCACAGACTGCCTCCTAAAGTGGGTCCCTCACCCCCAAGCAGCCTAACTGGGAGGCACCCCCCAGTAGGGACAGACTGACACCTCACTGGGCCGGGTACTCCTCTGAGACAAAACTTCCAGAGGAACTATCAGACAGCTGAATTTGTGGTCTCATGAAAATCCGCTGTTCTGCAGCCACTGCTGCTGACACCCAGCCGAACAGCGTCTGGAGTGGACCTCTAGTAAACTCCAACAGACCTGCAGCTGAGGGTCCTGTCTGGTAGAAGGAAAACTAACAAACAGAAAGGACATCCACACCAAAAACCCATCTGTACATCACCATCATCGAAGACCAAAAGTAGATAAAACCACAAAGATGGGGAAAAAACAGAGCAGAAAAACTGGAAACTCTAAAAAGCAGAGCACCTCTCCTCCTCCAAAGGAACGCAGTTCCTCACCAGCAGCGGAACAAAGCTGGAGTGAGGATGACTTTGACGAGTTGAGAGAAGAAGGCTTCAGACAATCAAACTACTCCGAGCTACGGAAGGAAATTCAAAACAATAGCAAAGAAGTCAAAAACTTTGAAAAATAATTAGACGAATGGATAACTAGAATAACCAATGGAGAGAAGGGCGTAAAGGAGCTGATGGAGCTGAAAGCCAAGTATCGAGAACTACGCAAAGATTGCAGAAGCCTCAGTAGCAGATACGATCAACTGGAAGAAAGGGTATCGCTGATGGAAGATGAAATGAATGAAATGAAGCGAGAAGGGAAGTTTAGAGAAAAAAGAATAAAAAGAAATGAACAAAGCCTCCAGGAAATTTGGGACTATGTGAAAAGACCAAACCTACGTCTGATTGGTGTACCTGAAAATGACGGGGAGAATGGAATCAAGTTGGAAAACACTCTGCAAGATATTATCCAAGAGAACTTCTGCAATCTAGCAAGACAGGCCAACATTCAGATTCAGGAAATACAGAGAACGTCACAAAGATATTCCTCGAGAAGAGCAACTCCAAGACACGTAATTGTCAGATTCACCAAAGTTGAAATGAAGGAAAAAATGTTAAGGGCAGCCAGAGAGAAAGGTCGGGTCACCCACAAAAGGAAGCCCATCAGACTAACAGCTGATCTCTCGGCAGAAACTCTACAAGCCAGAAGAGAGTGAGGGCCGATATTCAACATTCTTAAAGAAAAGAATTTTCAACCCAGAATTTCCTATCCAGCCAAACTAAGCTTCATAAGTGAAGGAGAAATAAAATACTTTACAGACAAGCAAACGCTGAGTGATTTTGTCAGCACCAGGCCTGCCCTAAAAGAGCTCCTGAAGGAAGCACTAAACATGGAAACAAACAACCGGTACCAGCCCCTGCAAATCATGCCAAATTGTAAAGACCATCGAAGCTAGGAAGAAACTGCATCAACTAACGAGCAAAATAACCAACTAAAATCACAATGACAGGATCACATTCACACATAAGAATATTAACGTTAAATGTAAATGGGCTAAATGCTCCAATTAAAAGACACAGACTGGCAAACTGGATAAGGAGTCAGGACCCATCAGTGTGCTGTATTCAGGAAACCCATCTCACGTGCAGAGACACACATAGACTCAAAATAAAGGGATGGAGGAAGATCTATCAAGCAAATGGAAAACAAAAAAAGGCAGGGGTTGCAATCCTAGTCTCTGATAAAATAGACTTTAAACCAACAAAGATCAAAAGAGACAAAGAAGGCCATTACATAATGGTAAAGGGATCAATTCAACAAGAAGAGCTAACTATCCTAAATATATATGCACCCAACACAGGAGCACCCAGATTCATAAAGCAAGTCCTGAGTGACCTACAAAGGGACTTAAACTCCCACACAATAATAATGGGAGATTTTAACACCCCACTGTCAGCATTAGACAGATCAATGAGACAGAAAGTTAACAAGGATATCCAGGAATTGACTCAGCTCTGCACCAAGTGGACCTAATAGACATCTACAGAACTCTCCACCCCAAATCAACAGAATATATATATTTTTTCAGCACCACACCACACCTATTCCAAAATTGACCACCTAGTTGGAAGTAAAGCTCTCCTCAGCAAATGTAAAAGAACAGAAATTATAACAAATTGTCTCTCAGACCACAGTGCAATAAAACTAGAACTCAGGATTAAGAAACTCACTCAAAACCGCTCAACTACATGGAAACTGAACAACCTGCTCCTGAATGACTATTGGGTACATAATGAAATGAAGGCAGAAATAAAGATGTTCTTTGAAACCAACAAGAACGAAGACACAACATACCAGAATCTCTGGGACACATTCAAAGCAGTGTGTAGAGAGAAATTTATAGCACTAAATGCCCACAAGAGAAAGCAGGAAAGATCCAAAATTGACACCCTAACATCACAATTAAAAGAACTAGAAAAGCAAGGGCAAACACATTCAAAAGCTAGCAGAAGGCTAGAAATAACTAAAATCAGAGCAGAACTGAAGGAAACAGAGACACACAAAACCCTTCAAAAAATTGATGAATCCAGGAGCTGGTTTTTTGAAAAGATCAACAAAATTGATAGACCGCTAGCAAGACTAATAGAGAAGAAAAGACAGAAGAATCAAATAGATGCAATAAAAAATGAAAAAGGGGATATCACCACTGATCCCACAGAAATACAATCTACCATCAGAGAATACTACAAACACCTCTATGCAAATAAACTAGAAAATCTAGAAGAAATGGATAAATTCCTCGACAAATACACTCTCCCAAGACTAAACCAGGAAGAAGTTGAATCTCTGAATAGACCAATAACAGGTTCTGAAATTGTGGCAAAAATCAATAGCTTACCAACCAAAAAGAGTCCAGGACCTGATGGATTCACAGCCGAATTCTACCAGAGGTACAAGGAGGAACTGGTACCATTCCTTCTGAAATTATTCCAATTGATAGAAAAAGAGGGAATCCTCCCTGACACATTTTATGAGGCCAGCATCATCCTGATACCAAAGCCTGGCAGAGACATAACCAAAAAAGAGAATTTCAGACCAATATCTTTGATGAACATTGATGCAAAAATCCTCAATAAAATACTGGCAAACCGAATCCAGCAGCACATCAAAAAGCTTATCCACCATGATCAAGTGGGCTTCATTCCTCGGATGCAAGGCTGGTTCAACATATGCAAATCAATAAATGTAATCCAGCATATAAACAGAACCAAAGACAAAAACCACATGATTTTCTCAATAGATGCAGAAAAGGCCTTTGACAAAATTCAACAACCCTTCATGCTAAAAACTCTCAATAAATTAGGTATTGATGGGACATATCTCAAAATAATAAGAGCTATCTATGAAAAACCCACAGCCAGTATCATACTGAATGGGCAAAAACTGGAAACATTCCCTTTGAAAACTGGCACAAGACAGGGATGCCCTCCCTCACCACTCTTATTCAACATAGTGCTGGAAGTTCTGGCCAGAGGAATCAGGCAGAAGGAACTAAAGGGTATTCAATTAGGAAAAGAGGAAGTCAAATTGTCCCTGTTTGCAGATGACATGATTCTATATCTAGAAAACCCCATCGTCTCAGCCCCAAATCTCCTTAAGCTGATTAGCAACTTCAGCAAAGTCTCAGGATACAAAATCAATGTGCAAAAATCACAAGCATTCTTGTACACCAATCAGAGACAAACAGAGAGCCAAATCATGAGTGAACTCCCATTCACAATTGCTTCAAAGAGAATAAAATACCTAGGAATCCAACTTACAAGGGATGTGAAGGACCTCTTCAAGGAGAACTACAAACCACTGCTCAATGAAATAAAAGAGGATACAAATAAATGGAAGAACATTCCATGCTCATGGGTTGGAAGAATCAATATTGTGAAAATGGCCATATTGCCCAAGGTAATTTATAGATTCAATGCCATCCCCATCAAGCTACCAATGACTTTCTTTACAGAATTGGAAAAAACTACTTTAAAGTTCATATGGAACCAAAAAAGAGCCCGCATTGCCAAGTCCATCCTAAGCCAAAAGAAGAAAGCCGAAGGCATCATGCTACCTGACTTCAAAGTATACTACAAGGCTACAGTAACCAAAACAGCATGGTACTGGTACCACAACAGAGACATAGATCAATGGAACAGAACAGAGCCCTCAGAAATGATGCCGCTTATCTACAACTATCTGATCTTTGACAAACCTGACAAAAACAAGAAATGGAGAAAAGATTCCCTATTAAATGGTGCTGGTAAAACTGGCTAGCCATATGTAGAAAGCTGAAACTGGATCCCTTCCTTACACCTTATACAAAAGTTAATTCAAGATGGATTAAAGACTTAAATGTTAGACCTAAAACCATTAAAATCCTACAAGAAAACCTAGGCAATACCATTCAGGACATAGGCGTGGGCAAGGACTTCATGTCTAAAACAGAAAAAGCAATGGCAACAAAAGCCAAAATTGACAAATGGGATCTAATTAAACTAAAGAGCTTCTGCACAGCAAAAGAAACTACCATCAGAGTGAACAGGCAACCTACAGAATGGGAGAAAATTTTTGCAACCTACTCATCTGACAAAGGGCTAATATCCAGAATCTACAGTGAACTCAAACAGATTTACAAGAAAAAAACAAAGAACCCCATCAAAAAGTGGGCGAAGGACATGAATAGACACTTCTCAAAAGAAGACATTTATGCAGCCAAAAAACATGAAAAAATGCTCATCATCACTGGCCATCAGAGAAATGCAAATCAAAACCACAGTGAGATACCATCTCACACCAGTTAGAATGGCCATCATTAAAAAGTCAGGAAACAACAGGTGCTGGAGAGGATGTGGAGAAATAGGAACACTTTTACACTGTTGGTGGGACTGTAAACTAGTTCGACTGTTGTGGAAGTCAGTGTGGCGATTCCTCAGGGATCTAGAACTAGAAATACCATTTGACCCAGCCATCCCATTACTGGGTGTATACCCAAAGGACTGTAAATCATGCTGCTATAAAGACACATACACACGTATGTTTATTGCGGCACTATTCACAATAGCAAAGAATTGGAACCAACCCAAATGTCCAACAACGACAGACTGGATTAAGAAAATGTGGCGCATATACACCATGGAATACTATGCAGCCATAAAAAATGATGAGTTCATATCCTTTGTAGGGACATGGATGAAACTGGAAAACATCATTCTTAGTAAACTATCGCAAGGACAGAAAACCAAACACCGCATGTTCTCACTCATAGGTGGGAATTGAACAATGAGAACTCATGGACACAGCAAGGGGAACATCACACTCTGGGCACAGTTGTGGGGTGGGGGAGAGGGGGAGGGATAGCATTAGGAGATATACCTATTGCTAAATGACGAGTTAATGGGTGCAGCAAACCAACATGGCACATGGATACATATGTAACAAACCTGCATATTGTGCACATGTACCCTATAACCTAAAGTATAATAATAGAAAAAAAAGAGTAGTTTACACACCACAGTTACATTGTTATAATATTCTGTGTTTTTCTGTGAACTTACTATTACCAGTGAATTTTGTAACTTCAGATGATTTTTTTTAATTCCTCGTTAACCTCTTTTCTTTCTGATTGAAATACTTCCCTTAACATCTCTTGAAGGACAGGCCTGGTGTTGATGACTTCTCTCAGCTTTGGTTTGGAGAGTTTTTATTTCTACTTCATGTTTGAAGGGTATTTTCGCTGGATATACTCCCCTAGGGTAAACTTTTTTTTCCTTAGCACTTTATATACACCATGCCACTCTCTCCTGTAAGATTTCCACTGAAAAGTCTGCTGCCTGATGTATTGGAGTTCCATTGTATGTTATTTCTTTCTTTTCTCTCACCACTTTTTGCATCCTTTCTCTATCTTTAGCCTTTGTGAGTTTGATTATTAAATGTCTTGGGGTAATGTTGTTTGGATTTGATCTATTTTGTGTTCTACAACCTTCTTGTACTTAGATATTGATATCTTTCTCTAGGTTTGGAAACTTCTCTGTTATTATCCCTTTGAATAAACTTTCCACCTGATCTCTCTCTCTCTACTTCCTCTTTAAGACCAATAACTCTTAGATTTGGCTTTTCAGTCTGTTTTCTAGATTTTGTAGACATGTTTTATTCTTTTTTACTCTTTTTTCTTTTGTCTCCTCTTACTGTGTATTTTCAAATAGCCTGCCTTTAAGCTCACTAATTCTTATTTCTGCTTGATCTAGTCTTTTACTAAGAGACTCTGATGCATTCTTCAGGACATCAGTTGAATTTTTCAACTCCAGAATCCATTTTTTAAGATTAATTTTTAAAGTCTAGGCAAGTACAGTGGTGAGAAGGCAGGAAAGAGCAGAACAGGGAATTCAATCTGTGAACAGTTGTATAACTGTGAACAATTTAGATAACTTACTACCTTCAGGCTAGCCTCAACTCCAGAGTTTCTGCTTGATTCTTTTTAATTATTTCAATCTATTTGTTAAATTTATTTGATTTAATTCTGAATTGCTTCTCTGTATTATCTTGAATTTCTTTGAGTTTCCTCAGAGTAGCTATTTTGAATTCCTCATCTGAAAGTTCACATATTTCTGTTTTTCCAGGATTGGTCTCTGGTGCCTTATTTAGTACATGTGATGAGGTTATGTTTTTTTCTGGATGATTGTGATGCTTGTGAATGTTTGTTTCTGTATAAGCATGGAATAATTAGGTATTTATTGTAGTCTTTACAGTCTGGGCTTGTTTGTATCCATCCTTCTTGGGAAGGCTTTCCAAGTATTCAAACGGACTCAGGTGTTGAGCTCTAAGCCATATCTATGTTAGTTGCGTACCCAAAGCCTAGTAACACTTTGGTTCTTTGGTAGTTTCATAGAGGTACCACCTTGGTGGCCTTAGAGAAGATCTGAAAGAACTCTCTGGATTACCAGGCAGAGACTCTTGTTCTCTTCTCTTACTTTCTCCTAAGCAAACAGAGTCTATCTTTGCTGAGCCACCTGGAGCTGGGGGAGAAAGTTAGCACTCCTGTGGCCACTACCACTGGGACTGCACTGGGTGCCACCCAAGGCCTGTTGTAACCACTACCTGGTTATTGCCTGTGTTTGCTCAGGGCCCTAGCACTCTACTATCAGCAGGTGGCGAGTTCATCCAGGCTTGTGTCTTTCCCTTCAGAGTGGCAAGTTCCCTAGGACCCAGGCAGGTTCAGAAGTGCCATTCAGGAGCCAGGGACTGGATTCAAAAGCCTTAGAAATCTACCTGATGGTCTATTATACTGTGACTAAGCTGTCACTCAAACCACAAGACAAAGTCCTTCCCAACATTCCCTTGTTTTTCCATAGGCAGAGGAACCTGTCTTCATGGCAACCACAATGACATGGCCATGGAGAGTACTGTCAGGCTACCGCTGATGTTCACTTAAGGCTCAAGGGCTCTTCAGTCAGCTTGTGTTGAATGTTGCCAGGCCTAGGACTCACCCTTCAGGGAAGTAGTCCCCACTTTGGCCTACAGTAAGTCCAGAAATGCCATCCAAGAGCCAAGGCCTGGAACCAAGGACCCCAAGATCCTGCTTGGTGTTCTTTCCCACTGTGGGTGAGCAGGTACCTAACTGCCAAGACAAAATCCCCTTTACTTTTCCCGCTGCTGTTCTCAATCAGGAGTCTTTCACCATAGCCACCACAGCTAGGAATGTGTTGGGTCTCAACTGAAGCCAGCATGTCTCAGAGTCTCACTCAAGGCCCATTACATGTACTATCTGGGTATCGCTGCTGGTTTTTCAGGGCCCAAGGGCTCCTTATTCAGCAGGTGAAAAATTCTGCCAGGACTTGATTCTTCCCTTCAAGGCAGTGAGTTCCCTTCTTGTGCAGGCTGTGTCTAGACAAGTCATCCAGGAGCCAGGGCCTGGAATGGGAGGCCTCATGATTCTGCTCAATGCCCTATTCTACTGTGGCTGAGCTGGTGTATAATATACAAGACAAAGTCTTTACTCTTTGCTCTCCTCAAGCAGAAGGAAGAAGTCACTTTCATTGCTGTGAGTCACACTGCCTGGGATTTGGGATGGGATAGTGCAAGCATTCCCTTAGTTTCCCCTGCTGGTATCTCACTAGTTCATGTGTCCCCCAAGTCTACTTGCATCAAGCCCAGCAGAACACTAGGACTTGCCTAGGAATTGCAATTCTTGTGTCCTGGATTTCCTTTGAAGTTTGTTTAGTAACCCAAAGCCCTTTAGCCCATGGTGTCGAGGCTTGCTGAAACTCAGGTTCCAGCAGCTGGGATGGACAATTCACCTTTGGCTAGGGCTGGCCTAAATACTCTCTCCATGAGCAAGCATTGGCTGAGTTCAGCATGATTTTTCCGTGTCTTTATTTTTTCTTTTTTGTTTATTTTTCTTTGTCTTTATGTGGTCCCCCCCGGCCCCGGCCACCCCATGGTTTTTCTTTCTGCTATGGGAGGGCAGCACTGAGTTGAACACAAAGATCCACAGTTGCTGTGCTCTCTGTCCCCTAAGCATGCAGGCTATCTCCCTGTGTTAGGTGGCTGCTGTCATGGGATGGGGGAGAGGTGGCATTAGTGATCCAAGACCGTCTTTCCTACCCTCTTCTGTGCCTCTTTCAGCAATATGAAGTTGATACCAGGTAGTATGAGCGGTCACTTGACTTCTGGTTCTTATGAAGGTGTTTTTTGTGTAGATAGTTGTTAAATTTGGTGTTTTTGCAAGGAGGAGTATCAGTGAAACCTTCTATTTGACCATCTTGCTCCACCTTCCAAGGACTTCATAATTATTCTCCCATTCATCATGAATTTGTTTCTCTCTACCGGATTATCCTCATAAATATAAAAACATACTACATTTCCCATCTTAAACCAAACGTTTCAAAACAAAACAAAAGAAAATACCTTTCTTGTCTTTACATCCCCTTCCTACTAACTTCTTATCTATCTTCTCTCTTTCATGGTTAGCTACATGAAAACACAGTTTCTGGTCAGAGTCTGTACTTTCTCACCTTACCGCCTTTCACCAACCCGCTCAAGTTGGACTGCTGTTTTTCAGGTCACTGATGACTTTCATATTTCCGAATGGTTACACCCACCCCTAACTTTTTGCAGTTCTTAAGGCAAGAGTTCAAATGGAGAGCTATAAAACATGTTACCAAGTGTTTAGAAGTTACAAATCAAGCTTTTAGACTGTTTAATAAAATGTGTCAATTTTTTTACCTTAACAAACATAACTTTATATTCACTATATGGTATTGAAAAAAAACTTGAAGTGTTTTTCCTACTTTTACTCACGCTCCACTTAACACAACACTTCTAATACCAGATGTGTGTGGGGTCTTTCCCTGCAGACCAACTAGTTCTCCAGTGGACACCAGCTGGGTGCTCAATAATTCAATTCAATTCTGACATTATTTGTGAATAATGTTAAATCCCAGAGGTTAGGGGCTGAGTTCCACAAGCCTGCTCTCGCTTCAGATGTGAATTGCAAGTACAATTGGCCTTCCATATCTCAGGTTCCACGTCTGAGGGTTCAATCAACCAGGGGTCAAAAATATTTAAAAAAACCCAATAAAAGCATACAAAACACAATAATAAAAATACAAATAAAAACCAATACAGTCAACAGTTATTAACATAGTATTTATATTGTATTAGATATTATACATCTCTCTAGATTGCTATTACTATTCCTATTAGTGTAGAGATAATCATCTCTAGACAAATCTAGAGATGATTTACAGTATATGGGAGGATATTTATAGTTTATATGCAAATACTCCACAATTTTATATAAGAAACTTAAGCTTCCTTGGATTTTGACATCCATGGGTGTCCTGAAACCTATCTCCTTTGAATGCCAAGGGACAACTGTAGTAGATTGTCACCCATACTTCTGTGACTGGCTGTAGATTGGCATTCCAATGACCCCCTCCTCAGGTTTGATTAATTTGCTAGAGTGGCTCACAGAACTCAGGGAAAAACTTTACTTATGTTTATGTGGTTATTAATGAATGATACAGATGAATATCCAGAGGAGATAAATAGGACAAATCATGAGGAAAGGAGCCCAGAGCTTTCATCCTTTTTCTGGGTGCCAGCTATCTGGAAGCTCATCCAAACTCAGATTTTTAGGGTTTTTATGGAGACTCCATTATGCAGGTAAGATTGATTAAATCATTGGCTATTGGTGTTCTGCTCAACTTTTTTTTTTATTATTATTATACTCTAAGTTCTAGGGTACATGTATACAATGTGCATGTTTGATACATAGGTATACCTGTGCCATGTTGGTTTGCTGCACCCATCAACTCATCATTTACATTAGGGATTTCTCTAATGCTATCCCTCCCCCAAACCCCCACATCCCGACAGACCCTGGTGTGTGATGTTCCCCACCCTGTGTCCAAGTGATCTCATTGTTCATTTCCCACCTATGAGTAAGAACATGGAGTGTTTGGTTTTCTGTCCTTGCAATAGTTTGCTGAGAATGATGCTTTCCAGCTTCATCCATGTCCCTGCAAAGGACATGAACTCATCCTTTTTTATGGCTGAATAGTATTCCATAGTGTATATGTGCCACATTTGCTTTATCCAATCTATCATTGATGCACATTTGGGTTGGTTCCAAGTCTTTGCTATTGTGAACAGTGCCGCAATAAACATACATGTGCATGTGTTTTTATAGTAGCATGATTTATAATCCTATGGGTTTATACCCGGTAATGGGATTGGCCAGTGATGATGAGTATTTTTTTCATGTGTCTGTTGGCTGCATAGATGTCTTCTATTGAGAAGTGTCGTTCATATCCTTTGCCCACTTTTTGATGTGGTTGTTTGTTTTTTTCTTGTAAATTTGTGTGAGTTCTTTGTAGATTCTGGATATTAGCCCTTTGACAGATGGGTAGATTGCAAAATTTTTTTCCCATTCTGTAGCTCACCTGTTCACTCTGATGGTAGTTTCTTTTGTCATGCAGAAGCTCTTTAGTTTAATTAGATTCCATTTGTCAATTTTGGCTTTTGTTTCCAGTGCTTTTGGTGTTTTAGTCATGAAGTCCTTGCCCATGCCTATGTCCTCAATGGTATTGCCTAGGTTTTCTTCTAGGGTTTTTATGGTTTTAGGTCTAAATTTAAGTCTTTAATCCATCTTGAATTAATTTTTGTATAAGGTGTAAGGACAGGATCCAGTTTCAGCTTTCTACATATGGCTATCCAGTTTTCCCAGCACCATTTATTAAATAGGGAATCCTTTCCCTATTTCTTGTTTTTGTCAGGTTTGTCAAAGATCAGATGGTTATAGATGTGTGGTGTTATTTCTGAGGCTTCTGTTCTGTTCCATTGATCTATGTCTCTGTTTTGGTACCATTACCATGCCGTTTTGGTTACTATAGCCTTGTAGTATAGTTTGAAGTCAGGTAGCGTGATGCCTCCAGCTTTGTTCTTTTGGCTTAGAATTGTCTTGGCAATGTGGGCTCTTTTTTGGTTCCATATGAGCTATAAAGTAGTTTTTTCCAATTATGTGAAGAAAGTAATCAGCAGCTTGATGGGGATAGCATTGAATCTATAAATTACTTTGGACAGTATGGCCATTTTCATGATATTGATTCTTCCAACCCATGAGCATAGAATGTTCTTCCATTTGTCTGTGTCCTCTTTTATTTCATTGAGCAGTGGTTTGTAGTTCTCCTTGAAGAGGTCCTTCACATCCCTTGTAAGCTGGATTCATAGGTATTTTATTCTCTTTGTAGCAGTTGTGAATGGGAGGTCACTCATGATTTGGCTGTTTGGCTGTTAATGTTGTATAGGAATGCTTGTGATTTTTGCACATTGATTTTTGTATCCTGAGACTTTACTGAAGTTGTTTATCGGCTTAAGGAGATTTTAGGCTGAGACGATGGGGTTTTCTAAATATACAATCATGTCATCTGCAAACAGGGACAATTTGACTTCCTCTTTTCCTAATTGAATACCCTTTTTTTCTTTCTTGCCTGATTGCCCTGGCCAGAACTTCCAACACTGTGTTGAATAGGACTGGTGAGAGAGGGAATCCCTGTCTTGTGCTGGTTTTCAAAGGAAATGCTTCCAGTTTTTGCCCATTCAGTAGGATATTGGCTGTGGGTTTGTCATTAATAGCTCTTATTATTTTGAGATACATTCCATCAATACCTAGTTTATTGAGAGTTTTTAGCCTGAAGGGCTGTTGAATTTTATCAAATGCCTTTTCTGCATCTATTGAGATAATGATGTGGTTTTTGTGATTAGTTCTGTTTATGTGATGGATTACGTTTATTAATTTGCGTATGTTGAACCAGCCTTGCATCCCAGAGATGAAGCCGACTTGATCATGTTGGATAAGCTTTTCGATGTGCTGCTTTATTGGGTTTGCCAGTATTTTATTGAGGATTTTCACATCGATGTTCATCAGGAAT
This sequence comes from Symphalangus syndactylus, assembly GCF_028878055.3. NCBI lineage: Eukaryota > Metazoa > Chordata > Mammalia > Primates > Hylobatidae > Symphalangus > Symphalangus syndactylus. Next base: position 63,612,294 of record NC_072424.2, read on the forward strand.
ATTGCTCTAAAATTCTCTTTTTTTGTGTGTTTCTGCCAGACTTTGGTATCAGGATGATGCTGGCCTCACAAAATGAGTTAGGGAGGATGCCCTCTTTTTCTATTGATTGGAATAGTTTCAGAAGGAATGGTACCAGCTTCTCCTTGTACCTCTGGTAGAATTTGGCTGTGAATCCATCAGGTCCTGGACTCTTTTTTGTTGGTAAGCTATTGATTATTGACACAATTTCAGAGCCTGTTATTGGTCTATTCAGAGATTCAACTTCTTTCTGGTTTAGTCTTGGGAGGGTGTATGTGTCTAGGAATTTATCCATTTCTTCTAGATTTTCTAGTTTATTTGCATAGAGGTGTTTGTAGTATTCTCTGATGGTAGTTTGTATTTCTGTGGGATCAGTGGTGATATCCCCTTTATCATTTTTTATTGCATCTCTTTGATTCTTCTGTCTTTTCTCCTTTATTAGTCTTGCTAGCGGTCTATCCATTTTGTTGATCTTTTCAAAAAACCAGCTCCTGAATTCAGTAATTTTTTGAAGAGTTTTTTATGTCTCTATTTCCTTCAGTTCTGCTCTGATTTTAGTTATTTCTTGCCTTCTGCTAGCTTTTGAATGTGTTTGCTCTTGCTTCTCTAGTTCTTTTAATTGTGATGTTAGGGTGTCAATTTTAGATCTTTTCTGCTTTCTCTTGTGGGCATTTAGTGCTATTAATTTCCCGCTACACACTGCTTTAAATGTGTCCCAGATATTCTGGTACATTGTGTCTCGTTCTCATTGCTTTCAAAGAACATCTTTATTTCTGCCTTAATTTCGTTATTTACCCAGTGGTCATTCAGGAGCAAGTTGTTCACTTTTCATGTAGTCGTGTGCGGTTTTGAGTGAGTTTCTTAATCTTGAGTTCTAATTTGATTTCACTGTGGTCTGAGAGACAGTTTGTTGTGATTTCTGTTCTTTTACATTTGCTGAGGAGTCCTTTACTTCCAATTATCTGGTCAATTTTTGAGTAAGTGTGATGTGATGCTGATTAGAATGTATATTCTGTTGATTTGGGGTGGAGAGTTCTGTAAATGTCTATTAGGTCTGCTTTGTGCAGAGCTGAGTTCAGGTCCTTGATATCCTTGTTAAACTTCTGTCTTGTTGATCTGTCTAATATTCACAGTGGGGTGTTAAATTCTCCCACTATTATTGTGTGGGAGTCTAAGTCTGTTTCTAGGTCTCTAAGAACTTGCTGTATGGATCTGGGTGCACCTGTATTGGGTGCATGTGTATTTAGGATAGTTAGCTCTTCTTGTTGAATTGATCCCTTGACCATTATGTAATGGCCTTCTTTGTCTCTTTTGATCTTTGTTGGTTTAAAGTCTGTTTTATCAGAGACTAGGATTGCAACCCCTGCCTTTTTTTGTTTTCCATTTGCTTGGTAGATCTTTCTCCATCCCTTTATTTTGAGACTATGTGCATCTTTGCACGTGAGATGGGTCTCCTTAATACAGCACACTGATGGGTCTTGAGTCTTTATCCAATTTGCCAGTCTGTGTCTTTTATTTGGGGCATTTAACTCATTACATTTAATGTCGTTACATGTGAATTTGATCCTTTCATTGTGATGTTCGCTGGGTATTTTTCCTGTTAATTGATCCAGTTTCTTCATAGCATCAATGCTCTTTACAATTTGGCCTGTTTTTTTTTTTTTTTTATTTTTTTTTTATTAATTTTTTTTGCATACAAAAACAATAAACATTTTCTAAAAATACATACAAACAAAAAGATGCATATCAAACATATTAGGAAGGTTGCACATGGGAAGTCAGGGAATAGAAATGGGGGTGGGAGTTAAAATAAATGAGAGAGGGACTTTATATGGATCAGTGATAATAACTCAATCCTCTATTTGACAAAGAAGAGGGAGAAGGAAGAGGAAGAAAAAGAAAGTGGGATAAAGGATCAGAAAGGGAGGAAAATAGAAAAAATTAGAGTATGACTCCAGGGTAGACCTGTTTTGTTGTCATTGAGTTGGTTGGTTGGTTTGTCTGTTGTATTCTTCATGTTTCGCCAAGTTGGCCAGACTGGTCTCGAACTCCTAGTCCGAAGTGATCAACCCGCCTCGCCCCCTAGAGTGCCGGGACCACAGGCGTGAGCCACCACGTCCAGCCCCCACATTGCTTCTGGTCTCCATGGTAGACCTCCCAGACGGAGCGGCCAGGCAGAGGAGCTCCTCACTTCTACCCAGACACGGGGCGGCCGGGCAGAGGGGCTCCTCACTTCCCAGACGGGGCGGCCAGGCAGAGACGCTCCTCACTTCTTCCCAGACGATAGGTGGCCGGGCAGAGGCGCTCCTCACTTCCCAGACGATGGGTGGCCGGGCAGAGGCGCTCCTCACTTCCCAGACGATGGGTGGCCGGGCAGAGGCGCTCCTCACTTCCCAGACGATGGGTGTCCGGGCAGAGGCACTCCTCACTTCCCAGATGGGGCAGCCGGGCAGAGGCGCTCCTCACTTTCCAGATGATGGGTGGCCGGGCAGAGGCGCTCCTCACCTCCCAGACGATGGGTGGCCTGGCAGAGGCGCTCCTCACCTCCCAGACAATGGGTGGCCGGGCAGAGGCGCTCCTCACCTCCCAGACGGGGCGGCCGGGCAGAGGCGCTCCTCACTTCTTCCCGGACGGGGCGGCCGGGCAGAGGCGCTCCTCACTTCTTCCCGGACGGGGCGGCCGGGCAGAGGCGCTCCTCACTTCTTCCCGGACGGGGCGGCCGGGCAGAGGCGCTCCTCACTTCCCAGATGGTGGGTGGCCGGGCAGAGGCGCTCCTCACTTTCCAGACGATGGGTGGCTGTGCAGAGGCGCTCCTCACTTCTTCCCGGATGGGGCGCCCGGGCAGAGGCGCTCCTCATTTCTTCCCGGACGGGGCGGCCGGGCAGAGGCACTCCTCACTTCCCAGACGGGGCGAATTTGGCCTGTTTTTGCAGTGGCTGGTAGCAGTTATTTCTTTTCTTGTTTAGTGCTTCCTTTAGGAGCTCTTGTAAGGCTGGCCTGGTGATGACAAAAATCTCTCAGCATTTTCTTGTGTGTAAAGGACTTTATTTCTCCTTTACTTATGAAGCTTAGTTTGGTTAGATATGAAATTCTGGGTTGAAAATTCTTTTCTTTCAGAATGTTGAATATTGGCCCCCACTCTCTTCTGGCTTGTAGGGTTTCTGCAGAGAGATCTGCGGTTAGTTTGATAGGCTTCCTTTTGTGGGTAAGTCGACCTTTGTCTCTCACTGCCCTTAACAGTTTTTCCTTCATTTCAACATTGGTGAATCTGACAATTATGTGTCTTGGGGTTGCTCTTCTTGAATAGTATCTTTGTGGTGTTCTCTGTATTTCCTGAATTTGAATGTTGGCCTGCCTTGGTAATTTGGGGACGTTCTCCTGGATAATGTCCTGAAGAGTGTTTTTCAACCTGTTTCCATTCTCCCTATCACTTTCAGGTACACCGATCAAATGTAGATTTGGTCTTTTAACATAGTCCCATATATTTTGGAGGCCTTATTTATTTCTTTTTACTCTTTTTTCTCTAACCTTGTTTTCTTGCTTTATTTCATTAATTTGATCTTCAATAACTGATATCCTTTCTTCCACTTTAACAAATTGTCTATTGAAGCTTGTGCAGGCATCACGAAGTTTTTGTACCATGATTTTCAGCTCCATCACATCATTTAAGGTCTTCTCTACACTGTTTATTCTAGTTAGCAATTCGTCTAATCTTTTTTCAAGGTTTTTAGCTTCCTTGCATTGGGTTGGAACATGCTTCTTTAGCTCAGAGAAGTTTGTTATTACCAACCTTCTGAAGCCTACTTCTGTCAACTTGTCAAAGTCATTCTCCATCCAGCTTTGTTCCATTGCTGGTGAGGAGCTGCGATCCTTTGGAGGAGTGGAGGTGCTCTGATATTTAGAATTTTCAGTTTTTCTGCTCTGTTTTCTCCCCATCTTCGTGGTTTTTTCTATCTTTGATCTTTGACATTGGTGACCTGCAGATGGGGTTTTGATGTAGATGACCTTTTGGTTGATGTTGAAGTTATTCCTTTCTGTTTGTTAGTTTTTCTTCTAACAAACATCTAACCTGACTTCTAACAGTCAGGTCCCTCAGCTGCAGGTCTGTTGGAGTTTGCTGGAGTTCCACTCCAGACGCTGTTTGCCTGGCTATCACCAGCAGAGGCTGCAGAACAGCAAATACTGCAGAACAGCAAATATTGCTGCCTGATCCTTCCTCTGGAAGCTTCGTCCCAGAGGGGCAGCTGCCTATATGAGGTGTCTGTTGGCCCCTATTGGGAGGTGTCTCCCAGTTAGGCTACAATGGGGCCAGGGACCCACTTGAGGAGGCAGTCTGCCCATTCTCAGAGCACAAATCCCATTCTGGGATAACCACTGCTCTCTTCAGAGCTGTCAGACAGGGATGTTTAAGTCTGCAGAAGTTGTCTGCTGCCTTTCGTTTAGCTATGCCCTGCCCACAGAGTTGGGGTCTCGAGGCAGTAGGCCTTGTTGAGCTGTGGTGGGCTGTGCCCAGTTCGAGCTTCCAGTCTGCTTTGTTTACTACTCAGGCCTCAGCAATGGTGGACTCCCCACCCCCAGCCAGGATGCCATCTTGCAGATTGATCTCAGACTGCTGTGCTAACAGGGAACAAGAGTCCGTGGGTGTGGGAGCCATGAAGCCAGGCACAGAAGAGAATCACCTTGTCTGCTGGTTCCTACGACCTTGGGAAAAGCATGGCATTTGGGCAGGAGTGTCCTGTTTTTCCAGGTAGTCTGTCAGCTTCCCTTTGCTAGGCTAGGGAAATCCCCAAACCCCTTGTGCTTCCCAGGTGAGGCGCTGCCCCGCCCTGCTTCGGCTTGCCCTCCATGGTCTGCACCCACTGTCTAACCAGTCCCAGTGAGATGAACCAGGTACCTAAGTTGGAAATGCAGAAATCACCCATCTTCTGCATCAATCATGCTGGGAGCTGCAGACTGGGGCTGTTTCTATTCAGTCCCCCTGTGTTGATCAGCTCAACTTTTAACCCTTCTCCCCTCCCCTAAGGTTTTAGGGGGGCATGAAAGTTGTTATGCCTAATCAAGCCTTGATCTTTTCAGCCACTGACCTTCATTCTGAGGTTATATGCTTCCTTCCCACTGGCACTAACCACCTCATGAACATAAAAAACACACTCTCATTTTTCAGGGGATTCAAGGATTTTAGAAGATGTATGCCCAGGCACGAAGACCGAATAAGCATATGCCACAATATCACAATGACCTAGAAGGTCAGGTTTGAATTTTGAAATCTCAAACTCTTCAGAGTTTCTTGCTACAATGTGGCAGCATAAGACAAATATCTCCTGACACCTGGCCTATAATTTATTCTCTTCTCTTGATATCTTTTATTTTGTATCTGTATCTTGCACTTTGTATTGGGTTGAACAGTATTCCTTCAAAAGATATGTCCAAGTCTTAGCTCCTGGCATTTGTGAATGTGATCTTATTTGGGATTAGGGTCTTTGTGGATGTAAGTAAATTAAGGATCTTAGATGAGATCATCCTGGATTATGAGTGAGCCATAAATCCAATGACTGCTCTTCTTACAATAGAAAGGAGAGGGATATATGACACAGTGACATGGCAAGAAGGACATGTGAAGGCAGAGGCAGAAATTGGGGTTATGTATCTATTATACAAGAAATGCGGAGGATTACTGGAAGCATCAGAAGCTGGGACATAGGCATAGAACAGTGTCTTAGTTCATTTTCTATTGCTTATAACAGACTACTGGAAACTGGGTAATTTATAAAGAGGAATTCATATCTTACAGTTATAGAGGCAGAGAAGTCTAAAGTTGAGTGGCCATCTCTGTTGATGTCCTTCTGGTTGATGAGGACTCTCTTCAGTGTCCAGAGATGGTGCAGGACATCACATGGTAACGGGGCTAAGTGTGATAGTTCAGGTCTCTCTTGCTTTTAAAAATGAAGCCATCAGTCCCATTCCTATGGTAACCCATTAATCCATTAACCCATTGATATGGTTTGGCTCTGTGTTCCCACCAAAATCTCATCTCGAATTGTAATTTCCACATGTTGAGGGAGGAACATGGTGGGAGCTAATTGGATTATTGGGGTGGTTCCCTCCGTGCTGTTCTCATGATAGTCAATGAGTTCTCACAAGAACAGATGGCTTTAAAGTGTGGTAAGTTTCTTTTGCCCTCTGTCTCTCTCTCCCTCTCTTGCCTGCAGCCATGTAAGATGTGCTTTGCTTCCTCTTTGCCTTCTGCCATAATTGTCAGTTTTCTGAGACCTCTCCAATCATGTGGAACTGTGAGCCAATTAAACCTCTTTTTAAAAAATAAATTACCCAGTCTCAGGTAGGATCTTTATAGCAGTGTGAAAACAAATGAATACACCCAGTAATCCATGAATGAATTAATCCAGTCATGTGGGCAGAGCCTTCATGACCCAACTACTTAAATGTTTCACTTCTCAAAAATGCAACACTGAGGATTAAGTTTCTTTTCTTTTCTCTTCTTTTTCTTCTCTCTCTTTTTCCTTTCCTTTTCTTTGAGTAAGGGTCTTGCTTTGTAACCCAGGCTGGAGTGCAGTGCCATGATCACGGTTCACTGAAACCTTTATCTCCAAAGCTTAAGCAATCATCCCACCTCAACCTACTGAGTAGCTGGAACTACAGGTGTAGGCCACCACACTTGACCATTTAATTTTTTTTGTAGAGATGGGGTCTCACTATATTGCCAGTCTGGTCTTGAACTGCTTATCTCAAGTGGTCCTCTTGCCACAGTCTCCCAAAGTGCTGGGATTACAGGCATAAGATACCATGCCTGGTGGACTGTAAGTTTCAATGTGAGTTTTGCATGGCACAGACATTTAAAACATAGCAAATAGATCTTTCCTCAGAGCCTTCAGAAGGAATCAACCCTGCCAATACCCTAATTTTGAACTTTTGGTCTCCAGAAATTTGAGAAAATAAATTTTTGTTGTTGTAAGCCACCAAGTTTGTGGTAATTTGTTTTGGAAGCCCTGGGGAAAAAGACACTCTTGAAACAGCCTTGCATGTACAAGAATGGACTCCTCAGCTCAGGCATCACAACTGTGACCTCACCCCATGAAATCAGTTGTCCTTTGGTTACCCCTTAGGCCAACAGATGTATACACCAGCTGAGTCACCTGTCAAAACAGACCTGAGGATGAGGCCCATTTTGGTCCTTTCAGGCTGCTATAACAAATGTTCTTAATCTAGGTAATTTATAAATAACAAAAATTTATTGCTCACAGTTCTGGAGGTTGTGAAGTCCAAAATCAAGACACTAGCAGATTGATGTCTGGTAAGAAATAGCCCTCTCTGCTTCTAAGATTGTACCTTCTTACTATGTACTCTTATGACAGAAGAGATGAACAAGAATCCATGGGTCTTTTTTCTAAGGGAATTCATCCCATTTATGAGGGCTCCATCCATGTGGCTTAATCACCTTCCAAAGACCCCATTTCTTAATACTACTGCATTAGGAATTAGGTTTTAACATATGAATTTTGGGGGACACAAACATTCAGACAATAGCAAGGCTCAAGCAGGCTTGAAAGTGGCTTGCGGCTGTTGAGACAGGGAGTTCTGGGTATGCATATATAATCTTGAAGGATGCAGGTTCTGATTGGTACCTCCCTTTGGCCTTGTGGAATCCTTGCCCCATAGACAGCGGAAGGAGTATCAGAGTGGAACTTGCCAAAAGCTCCTTGCTTAGTTCTAAGAGTGTGTGTTTGTTAATTTTATATGTCAACTTGACTGGGCTAAGGAATGCCCAGATAGCTGGCAGAAAATTATTTCTGGGCATGTCTGCAAAGATGTTTCCAGAAGAGATTAGCATTTAAATTAGTCTAATAAGTAAAGCAGATCTACCCTCACAAATATGGTTGGTCATCATCCAATCCATTAAGGGCCTGCCTAGAACACAATGTGGAGGAAGGACAAATTTACCCTTTCTGTTTGAGCTGAACCGTTCATTTTTTCCGATTCTCAGACATAGTGCTTCTGGTTTATGGGCCTTCAGACTCATACTGGGATTTATATTATTGGCTCCATTGGTTCTCCAGCCTTTTGGCTTTGAGTAGAACTGGCTTTCCTGGGCCTCCAGTGTGTTGATAGCAGATTGTGGGACTTCTCAGTCTCCATAATCATTTGAGCGAATCCCTCATTATAAATCTATTTCTATATATCTATATATGTCATATTGGCTGTGTTTCTCTAGAAAACCCTGATAAATACAAGGTGGTACTGCTAATGGTCTCTTTCTGTCTAGGTTGTCTAACTTCTTAGCAGAATTTTATTCAGTTAATCACTATCTCCTCCTCTCTTCTCTGAAACACTTTTCTCATTTGGTGCCTGTAGTCTCTTGCTCTCCTAGTGTTATTGCCACCTTCTTGGCCACTCTTTTCAGTTTTCTTTGCTGGTTGTTCTTCTTTAAATGTTGGAGTGCCCTACTTCTTTCGGTAGCTATACTCTATCTTTAGTATTCTCTTTTCTTTCTTTTTTTTTTTTTTTTTTTTTTAGGGAGGTTCTCATTCTCTTGCCCAGGCTGGAGTGTAGTGGCATGATGTTGGCTCACTGCAACCTCAACCTCCTGAACCTCCTGTGTTCAAGTGATCCTCCTGCCTCAGCCTCTTGTGTAGCTGAAATTACAGGCATGTGTCACCATACCTGACTAATTTCTGTATTTTTAGTAGAGATGAGGTTTCACCATGTTGGCCAGGCTGGTCTCAAACAACTGACCTGGAGGTGATTTGCCTGCCTCGGCCTCTCAAAGTGCTGGGATTACAGGTATGAGCCATCGTGCCCAGCCTCCTTCTTTCTTTCTTTTTAATTTTAAAATGAAAAGAAGTTTATTAAGAAAGTAAAGAAATAAAATAATGGGTACTCCATAGCCAGAGCAGCAGCATGGGCGGCCTGACTGGGTATACTTATTTTTTGATCATAGGGCTGGATTATTCATGAGTTTTCCAGGAAAATTGTGGGTAATTCCTAAAGCTGAGGGTTCTTCTTCTTTTTAGACCATAAAGGTTAACCTCCTGACATTTCCATGGCATTTATAAACTGTCATAGTGTGGGAGTGTCTTTTAGCATGCTAATGCATTATAATTAGCATATAATGAGTAGTGAGGATGACTAGGTCACTTTCATTGACATCTTAGTTTTGGTGGGTTTTGGCAGGCTTCTTTACTACATCCTGTTTTGTCAGCAAAGTCTTTGTGACTTATATCTTGTACTGACCTCCTATCTCATCCTGTGACTAACAATGCCTAACCTCCTGGGAATGCAGCCCAGTAGGTCTCAGGCTTATTTTATCCAGACTAATATGGTTTGGCTCTGTATCCCCATCCAAATTTTATGTCAAATTGTAATTTCCAATGTTGGGGGAGGCACCTGGTGGGAGGTGACTGGATTTTGGGGGTGGATTTCCCCCTTGCTGTTTTTATGGTAGTGAGTGAGCTCTCATGAGATATGGTTGTTTGAAAGTGTGTAGAACTTTCCCCTTCACTCTCTCTTCCTCCTGCTCTGGCCATGTGAAGATGTGCCTTTCTTCCCCTTCACCTTCCACCATGATTGTAATTTTCCTGAGGCCTCCCCAGCCATGCAGAACTGTGAGTCAATTAAATCTTTTTTCTTTATAAATGACCCAGTTTCAGGTATGTCTTTATAGCAGTGTGAGACTCAACTAAAACACAGCCTCTATTCAAGATGGAGTCACTCTGGATGGAATACCTCTGACATATTTCCCCTCTCCCTTTTACAAGGGGTCCCTTAATTCTAAGGGTTGCAGAAGGATGAAGATCCATCTTCTATAACTTCTTCAGACTGAATAGAGATTATGATATTTTTGCCTATTAGGGTACCTTGTATTCAGTGTAGACAGGAGCTCAGTCTGAAAGCGTCAATATGGTGAGGGCCATCTATAACTCTGAGTTCTGATCAAAGGTGATATCCATCCCTCTTGTTTATTCTGAGCTGAAAACAAAATTCACTGGTTGGTTCAAAGGAATAAGCAGGGTCAGTTGCAGGTCAAGAACTCTATACAGCAGGGGTTCCCAATCCCTGGGCCATGGACTGATACTAGTCTTTGGACTTTTAGGAACTGGGCTGCACAGTAGGTGGTGAGTGGTGAGCATGTGAGCAAAGCTTCATGTTTATTTACTGTTGCTCCCCATCACTTGCATAACTGCCTGAGCTCTGCCTCTTGTCAGACAAGTGGTGGCATTAGACTCTCATAGAATTGTGAGCCTTATTGTGAACTGCACATATGAGGGATCTAGGTTGCATGCTCCTTATGAGAATCCAATGCCTGATGATCTGTCAGTGTCTCCCATCATCCCCAGATGAGACTGTCTGGTTGCAGGAAAACAAGCTCAGGGCTCCGACTGATTCAACATTATGGTGAGTTGTATAATTATTTCATGATATTATATGTTGCAATGTAATAACAATAGAAATAAAGTGCACAATAAAGTTAATGTGCTGGAATCATCATGAATCCTCACACCCCACCCCAGTGAAAAAGTAGTCTTCCACGAAACCGATAACTGATGCCAAAATTATTGGTGACCACTGCTGTACAGGGACTGTGTAGACAAAATATGAGGCCAGTTTTCCAAACAGGATTTTATCGGCTCTATGAGTAAAATTTGATTCCTTAAAAGTGTCTGTATCTAAAAGCCTTGGTAAGAAAACCAGTGTCTCAAATTGTGTCCCAAAGTGTCACCAATTGTTGGCTAATTGGTGCTGCAGTCAATTTCCTTGGGGTTGGGGGGTCTCTTTAGTATAATCCCTTTGTGGTTCATCAGGAAGATGTTACTGGAAAAGGGTCTGGTCTAGACCCCAAGAGAGGATTCTTGGACCTCACACAAGAAAGAATTTGAGGGAAGTCCATAGAGTAAGGTGAAACGAAGTTTGTTAAGAAAGTAAAGGGATCAAAGAATGGCTATTCCACAGGCAGGACAGCCTATCTTTAGTATTTTCATTCAGTTTTCTTTAAATGCTCATGTCTATCAAATTTGTATCTTTAGCTCAGCCCTCTCCTGAACTCCTGACTTTTGTATTCAATTATGTTATATGTCTCCACTTGGAGAATCTAGTAGGCTTCTAAGAATTCACATGTCCAAAAGCACTCTTCAGTACCCCTAAACTTGTACCTCCACCAGGATTCTCAATCTCCATTAATGTACTTTCACCTATCCCATTGATCAGGGTAAAAATCTTGGAGGTGTTCTTGAGTCTCCATTTTCTCTTACTCTCTGCATCCAATTTGTTGGCAAATTATCAGTTGGGTTTCTAAAATACATCCTAAATCTGACAACTTATTTTCATCTTCATTTTTATTAATTTAAACCTTGGCCAAGCCAGAGACTGGGTTTCTCCCTAGTCTTGTGTGCACACAGTTTTGCACACAGGACAAATGGAAGTAATAAATAAAATATGTAAACCAGATAATATCACTCTTCAGCTAAAGCCTTAATTGGCATCCTGTTGTGCTTTGAATAAAATCCCAAATCCTCTCTATGGCCTCTGTGACTTGCCCTTGCTCACCTCAGTCTTCATCCCCACCACTCTTCCCCTTGCTCACTATAGTCCAGCCACACTGACACTCTTGCATTCTCAAACATGCCAAGCTTAATTCTGCCTCAGAGACTTCTATGATTCTGATTCTCTCTTCTCAGACCTCAGATGTTTGCATTCTGGGTCCCCTCATTTTTGAGGTCTCTGCATTCTGTTCTCCTATTTAAAATAGACATGTAATTACCCAGCTAACTCTCTATCCAATTACCTTGTTTTAATTTTTTCATAGTACTCATCTCTAAGCTCCATAGGGTGGAAATTGTATGTTTTGTTATAGTGTCTTCAGCACCAAGAACTGTGTCTGTCAGAGAGATAGTTGGTACTCAGTAAACATTTGTGGGGTTAATGAATGTATAAGATAAAATTTCTCATCTTTGGAGTAGGTTATTTTTATATGTAAATAATAATAGAAAATAGAAAGTGGCAAATTTTTGTAGGAGAGCCAGACGTAAAATGCTATGAGTGTTTAGGGGCAAAAATTAGTATTATATGGTGATCTCAAGGAAGTCTTTCAGAAGGTCAAATTTGAGTTGGGTTTATACAAATGAGACACTTCAGAGATTGAGAGGAAAAGGCATTCTGGTTAATATGCTATTATAAGCAAGATCTAGAGATGGAAAGCTTAGAGTGCATGTGGAGAAGAGGAAGTTGTTTTGATTGAAGTACAAGGGAAGAGCAAGTGTGGAAAAGAAGGTTGTGATATCTATTAGGGTCAGTCTTTGGAGTACTTGTATGATTACTGGAGAACATGGTGTTCATTCTTTAAGCAATGGGGAAGGGTTTGTGTAGGAGAGTAACATAATTGGAGCGGGGGGGTCTGGAAGGTCTCTGGGAATTATGTATGAATGGATTGCAGCAAGGATAGGTGGTGTGCAGGTGGTATGTTAGAGGAGTTAATTATATGACCAGTATACTTTTCCAAATGGGAGGTTTTGAGGTGCTGGACTCTGAGTGAGAGAGGTGGCAGAGAGAATGGAGAGGAAAGCAGGAGTGTGATAGAGGTGGTAAAAGCAGAATCAGTAGACTTGAGAGCTAATTGGTCTTACAAACTGTGACATTCCTCCTCTTTCTGTTTTAGTATTTATTTTACTGCTAATTGCTATTATCTGTAGCATTAATCTTAGTAATTGCAATTATTTGAATGTTTGATAAAAGTTATTATGTTAATGTTCACAATTTTGTAATCAGTTTTGTCAAAAGTCTTAAAAGCTAAGTAGCAGATGCCTGCTTTCAGAGGATAATAATGGATCACCACATGCTAGGTACAATTACAAAGTTAAAATTGCTCTCACACTGTACATTTATGAGGACAATAATCCCTTGGGATGCTGTTTAAAATAGACAGAGCCAAATTCTATCCTCAGGCTGAATTAATGAGTCTCCTGAACTGTGAATGCTTGTCAATTGGCAGAATTTAAATCTCATCAAATACAGTGGAAGGCTTTCCATGCACACTATATTTTCTTCCATGAGAAATAAATTTATATAATTATATTATGCAAGAGCAATAGATTTCTCTCTTTCTCTCTCTCTCCGTGTGTGTGTGTTTGGATGCACTGATATGTTTGCAGTCACCAATGAACAGGAACCCATTTTACAGGTAACCCATGTACAGTAAAGTCTGATAATATATTATTGCTTGGAATTGAGTGTTGAATCTACAGTGTAATTAAATGCATGTCTTAATACACTATATTCATGGGGGTTCTATTTCTTTGAAACTCTTCTTGGTTTCTTTATGTAAAAAGGTGAGTTGTCAACATATTAAAAAAGTAATGAATTATAAACACATTAAAATAACTGTGACTTCATTTCATGTATTCTAATTTCCATGCATATTTTAATTCTGATATCCCAGTCACTTGGTCATATCAGATAACATGGAAATTCCAGTGCCTGGATCTATATACAGCTGTTGTATTTGAGTAAGTGAAAGTTATTATATTTTCATTTAAGATTTGCATTTTAGATATTTGTGGCTGTTTGTGCAGACTCTGTTGCCAGACTGCTTGGGTTTAGCTTTAGGTAATACACCTGACTTCTATGTGCTTTAAGTTCCTCATCTGTAAAATGGGAATGATAATTATACCGACCTGTCAGAATTATTATGAAGGATTAAATGAATTAATTTGTGTGTGGCCCAACACATAGTGAAAACTTAGTCGATGTTAGCTGTTATTACTGATGTCAAATATACATGCATTGCTATTGAAATTAAAGTTAATATCTGTAAATGCTAAATTATGATTCAGTGATTAATATTCTTTTATAACTTCAGTACTAGCTAGAAGTGATAGTTCTTTTCCAAATCTTTCCATAGTATTTTCTGCTTTGAAGAACAAAGGATATTATGTACTATGTGGATATTTTCCCTAATTATAAGTAGTAAGTAAAAATTATGCAGCTCAGTTTAACTGCCTTTGAATGTCTATTGGCATTTATATTGGTGAATGTAATAGGCAAATAATATATGATGTTGAACTGGTAAATAATGACACATTCAATTCAATGACACATTTGCTAATAACTATTAGCAATTGCACTAACTGTATACCAATAATCTGAAAGGTATAATAAAATCTATTATTTTTACAGTCATAATTCAATTATTAGTCTTACATTTATCAATATTTATCGTAACTCTCATAATAAAAAATAGAATAGAGGCAGGAAAATTTTTGTACTCCCTTCAGCCATATTTTCCCTATATTTAAAAAAGAAAGAGAAATTTCAAACCAAAACAAGAAGCCAAAGCAAACATACCACTCATCCCTGCTAAACTACTGCCATTTTTAGACATCTTGAGTTTTTTTTTCCCTTTGGTGGCAAATTCTTCTGATGCATAGTTTATACATCTTGAACATATTGATCACACTAGAACACATTTACATACTGTTTTCATTCCCATTCTGTACTGTGTCAGCACTCAACAAAAATGACTGTATTCTCTTGTTTCCCCAGTCCTTGGCCATATCCTCATTATCTTCCTATACTTCCTAATAATGGATATTCCTTATGCCTATCACTTGGGTCACATCTCTTCCCTTTTTTCTCTTACTAAATTAATTCTTTTGGATATATTATCTATACTTTTAAATTTTAATTATGTACTTGTTATTCACATTTTTTATGATTAGTTCCAACTTCTGCCATTATCTATGAAACATCCTGGGGTTGCCATAACAAAGCACCACATGTTAAATGGCTTAAAATAACAGAAATGTACTCTGACAATTCTGGAGGTCAGAAGTCCAAAATAAATGTGTCAGCAGGGCTGCACTCCCTCACAGGCTCCCAAGGCTCTAGAGGAAAAATCCTTCCTTGTCTCTTCCACTTCTGGTGGCTTACAGCCAGTACCTGGCTTCCTTGGCATGCGGCCACCTTACTCCAGTCTCTGCCTCTGTCTTCATATCACCGGTCCTCTGTCTGTCTTCTCCTTTTCTGCCTGTCTGTTCTGTGTCTCTCTCTTATAAGGACATTCAACATTGAATTTAGGGCTCACCTGGATAATTCAGGCTATCTCTTCATCTCAAGATTGAGCTCTCACTTAAGTTACATATGCAGAGATTCTTTTACCAAAGAGGATAATCTGCAAGTTCTAGAAACTGGACATGGGCATATCTTTTTGAGGGCTACTATTCAACCCACTACACAAGGTGTAAGAAAAACACTGCATAATCAGATGAGGAATGACAACCTATACCAGATCTATTGTTGAGTATTAGTGGGAGGTTGCGTGCTGATCTGTGGAACGCTGGAGTGCATGTGCCCTGTCTAACATGTCCAGCTCCTCCTCAGCTCTGGCTGACTGCTGACAGGCAGACGTACTGTTGCCAGATCTTCTGATATCCCCAGAGAGGCTGGAAATTCAGCTTTTTATGTGTTGGCAACTAATTAAAATTTAAAAACCCGCACAGAGTAAGTAACACTATGGGGAGAGCAAAACTGTCTGTGGGTCAGATGCAGCAAGGTGACAGTTTGTGAACTCTTGTCTACAGTCTGAGGTTCAGAGAGCAGCCTTAATGAAAACAGCAGAGAACTTTCACCCTAGAGATGAGAGAGGTGGTGAGTCTAATGCCATCTGAGATAGGAAGAAAGATGCTAATATTAACTTTGGCCACTCTCTGCTGTTTTAATTCAATGAGAAGCTCAAATAATTTTTAAATCTGAAAGGTCAGTTTCTTGTTGATGTCCTCTTATAAAATTTTAAAGTTGAGAATTGTGCAACAATGTTTTTTATGGCTTAATAGTGTGTGCCAATTTTTGGAAGGTGGTCAGAAACTTCTTCCTTATGTGCCAGTCAAACTTGACTTTCTGGCCTGATTCTTTTTCTACATTTTTTTTTTTTTTTTTGTAGCAGAGTAAATATTACTATGACTTAATGTCCCAGTGATACTGAAATATATGCAGCACCATGAATATGCTGTGCAATCTTTTATCTTCAACCCTTTGTACCATTTGATCCTGTTAGCACACGCTCAATTAAATTCCTACTGGTTCAGTTTAGATATAACTATCCACCAGTCTTTCTTAAGCCCCTAAGGCTGTATTGGGTGCCCTCTTACTAAACTCTGGAATAATGGCTCTCAGTGAGGCAGTACTGCC
Organism: Symphalangus syndactylus; assembly: GCF_028878055.3. Taxonomy (NCBI): domain Eukaryota; kingdom Metazoa; phylum Chordata; class Mammalia; order Primates; family Hylobatidae; genus Symphalangus; species Symphalangus syndactylus. Next base: position 63,628,503 of record NC_072424.2, read on the forward strand.
TCCTGTGGGGGATAGTCTGAAAATTAATGGAGACTTTTGTGCTTATCACAATGATTGAGGGTGTTACTGGAATTTTGTGGAGGAGGGACCAGTATGCTAATGTCATGTAATTCAAGAACAGTATCATACAATAAAGAATTGTCTCTCCAGGTGTTTACACAGATGAAAATAGGAAATAAAGAGAATTGCCTGCATTCACATAACTTGTTAAAATTTGCACAAATTTATGGGGTACAAATGCAATTTTGTTACATGCATAGATTGTGTAGTGGTCAAGTAAGGACTTTTAGAGTATCCATCACCTGAATAACATACATTGTACCCATTAAGTAATTTCCCGTCATCTACCCCCAGCCCACTCCCTCCCCTTTCTAAGTCTCCATTGTCTGTCATTTCACTTTCTACATCCAAGTATACACATTTTTAGTACACATTTATGAGTGAGAACATGTGATATTACACTTTCTGTGTCTAGCTTGTTTCACTTAACACGATTACTTTTATTAATAGTTCTATCCATGTTGCTACAAAAAACATGGTTTCATTTTTTTGGCTGAATAATATTTCATTGTGTGTATATACCACATTTTCTTTTCTAATCATCCATTGATGGACACTTAAGATGATCCCGTATCTTTGCTATTGTGAGTAGTGCTGGGATAAACACATGAGTGCAGGGAGCTTTTTGATATATTGATTTTTTTCCTTTGGGTAGATACCCAGTACTGGGATTGCTGGGTTGAATGGTAGTTCTATTTTTAGTTCTTTGTGAAATCTCCATACTGTTTTCCATAGACATTGTACTAATTTACATTCTTTTGTGGATGAAAGCTTGCTCACTTAAATTGTGTGCTGCCTGGGTAAGGTACATCACCTGGAAGGGGTTGTGTTCTGAGGAAAAAGTGATGAGAGCAAAGACTGTATTCAACTTCTCTCCCCGCAGGGTTATATATGGCAGAAAGGTCACATTTGGGGAGCTGGGGCGTACGAAGCCTGCTTCTGTGTATGGCCCAGTTGTTGAGGAACTAGGAAGCAACCACTGATGTTGTGCCTCTTCTGTAGACTATGTGGGTTTGTTTTCCTTGAACAAGTTCACCTCATGAGGTAACCTCATGAGAGACTCTGAGCCAGATCCACTTAGCTAAGCCTCTCCCAGAGTCCTGACTGACAGAAAGTGTGGGATAAATAAATGTCTGTTGTTTCAGGCTGCTTAATTTTGGGACAATTTGTAACATAGCGATAGATAACCAATACATACTAGTTAACAATTCTGTATATTTTTCCTGTTGAAATTGCTGGTGCGCTTTCTGTTTCTTGACTGATATGAACATGGAAATAAACATAAAAGAAATTTTAAAAAGAATAATATGGTTTACTGGGAGGAAAAATCTCAAACTACTTTAAGTTGGAATATTGATATTATTTATGAGTTCAGATAAAATAGCACCAAACTAAAGTGATTATTTCTATGTATCAATCTGTTTAAGGGTAATTTTATGTGCTCTATATCTATGAAATTTGATAGATTTCTTTATGTCAGTAAGAAATCCAATTAATTAAATCACTTTTTTAGACTCTCAAAAGGAGAAACATATTAAAAAGACATGTTATATATGCATATATTTTAAAAAGACATATATAATATATGTATACACACTTATGTACGCACACATCTGTGCACACACCCGTATAAAATGAAGAAAACACCAAGTTCCAATATCAATCCTTTAAATAAAAAGATATTTGTTCTTAACATAAAGAAAGTGAATTATCTGAGGTATACAATGTGTATCAGCTCGTAGGCTTTAACAGACTGTCAGTGTTTTACCCTACACAGCCAATCTTTTGATATCAGGTGTAAAGTTATTGATAGCTCTAACATCTGACTTTTGCACCATGGCCAAAAAATGGCTTTCGGGGCTGAGGTCCTGGACCTTCCAAGTTAAATAGTTTATTTTTGAGAGGATGGAAGTTTAATTTTATAGTTTCTGCAGAACTGGAAGCCCTTCATTAAAAATGACTCTGGCTATTTATTCACTAGTCATTCCAAGCCTGTGAAATAATCACTCTTCCAATCATAAGCAAGTAAGGGGGTGACCATGAAGTCAGATATTTGTTGGACTTCAGGTAGTTGAGAAAGTCAGAGTTTGGCTACGGCTATTTGTAACACTGGTTGCCATTGCAAGATGGCATAGAAAGCAATAATTTAAGATTACCAAAGAAAAATTTCAAGGATTTATGAAAGAATATGTTGGTAAATCAGAGTATAAGTAAGTTGCCGAAGATGAGTCTAGTAAGTTGTGGAGCTGAGATTTAAATGCAGGTGCTCTGGCTTTAAAGTCCTTGTTCTTAATAGGTATAGGTATTTAGGGAAAAGAATATCAGGGGATGTAAGGTAGAGAATGATGTATCCCTTAAGGCCTGACTTCCTGCATGAATCTTTGTTGAATCATCTTAGCTGGATGTAATCCCTTCTAGCTCCGAATAACTCTAACTCATAGTGTCCATTCCAGTACTCCTGTGATATTTTTCATAAACAGCAACACAATACAGTTATTTTTGTATACAGCTTATAAATCTATTGGGATTTAAGTTATTCAAAAAATTTCGTGCATAATTTCAAGTTTTACAAGTCAAATTTTAAATAGATTGCTTTAATTTCTATATATAGCAACTTTGACAAAATTACAAATAAGTACAAACTTTGGTGGATAAATCCCGTTTCTAGGAATTCATTTTACAGATATACTTGCAAAATGATAGATGTACAAGGTTATTCTTTGCAGAATTGTTTGTAATAGCAAAAAACTGATGATGCATCTCTAGGAGTCATAAATGTTTTTTCTCAAATATTTACATTTCTTCCCCCCGGATGGGATTGCCTTTCTTGACTCTTTTATGGCTGGATAGGGCCGTGTGATGAGTTGTGAACAGAAATATGTGTCTCATTTTGAGGTCAGGGCATTTAATAGGCAGGGTGGGGCCCTCTAGAACTTTTTCTTCTCTGCCACAGTAACTGGCAATGTTTGAGATGAAGACTGTTCCATTAGCCCGGGTCAGACATGATATGGAATAGAATACCAGGCCAAAACTGCTACTGACATGTAGCATGAGTGTAAAATGATCCTTTGTTTTTAAAAAACCACAAATATTTTGTCATTGTAGTGAAGCTCAAAAATCCTTTGTAAAGTCAAAGTAGCAGCTTTGTATTGAGGAGTTCTCAGGAATAATGGCAGAAAGTTGGAAAGAAATCTTTATTAGGATGGGCTTTCCAGGTATCCTTTAAACAATTCACAATTAGGCTATTAACAAGGCCTCAGACAAAATAGGAGTCCTGAAAGCTTTTGCAGTTTATCAAATCCTAATCTGAGCAAAATCTAGAAGTTGAAAAGATGTAAGAAAATGCATTAATTTGTGTTCTTTGTAATTTGAAGTTATCTAAATTGAATAATTATTTCCAGAATGTACCTTTCATTTAAAATTATTCATGGTGTTTTACTTGCATGTTTCTTATAGTTGTACCAAATGATGTGTGTTAGTCATGTGACACCAACTGAGAGACTTAGACTTTGAAGGTGAGCAATTGATCTTACAAATTTATTAAGGTGTCTGACATACTTGTGTAGAAACACAATAGAATACAAACCTTAATTAATGTGTAGGAATTTTTTATGTTTAAAGAAGTGTTGTGAGCTCTGGTCTACAGCTCCCAGCGTGAGCGACACAGAAGATGGGTGATTTCTGCATTTCCATATGAGGTACCAGGTTCATCTCACTAGGGAGTGCCAAACAGTGGGTGCAGGACAATTGGTGCAGTGCACCATGCATGAGCCGCAGCAGGGTGAGGCATTGCCTCACATGGGAAGCACAAGAGGTCAGGGAATTCCCTTTCCTAGTCAAAGAAAGGGGTGACAGATGGCACCTGGAAAATTGGGTCACTCCCACCCTAATACTGCGCTTTTCCAACGGGCTTGGAAAATGGCACACCAGGAGATTGTGTCCCACACTTGGGTCAGAGGGTCCTATGCCCATGGAGTCTCGCTGATTGCTAGCACAGCAGTCTGAGATCAAACTGCAAGGTGGCAGCGAGGCTGGGGGAGGGGCGCCCGCCATTGCCCAGCTTTGCTTAGGTAAACAAAGCAGCCAGGAAGCTCGAACTGGGTGGAGCCCACCACAGCTCAAGGAGGCCTGCCTGCCTCTATAGGCTCCACCTCTGGGGGCAGGGCACAGAAAACCAAAAAGTCAGCAGTAACCTCTGCAGACTTAAATGTCCCTGTCTGACAGCTTTGAAGAGAGTAGTGGTTCTCCCAGCACACAGCTGGAGATCTGAGAACAGGCATACTGCCTCCTAAAGTGGATCCCTCACCCCCAAGCAGCCTAACTGGGAGGCATCCCCAAGTAGGGACAGACTGACACCTCACTTGGCCGAGTACTCTTCTGAGACAAAACTTGCAGAGGAACTATCAGACAGCTGAATTTGTGGTCTCACGAAAATCTGCTGATCTGCAGCCACTGCTGCTGACACCCAGCAAAACAGGGTCTGGAGTGGACCTCTAGCAAACTCCAACAGACCTGCAGCTGAGGGTCCTGTCTGTTAGAAGGAAAACTAACAAACGGAAAGGACATCCACACAGAAAACCCATCTGTACATCACCATCATCAAAGACCAAAAGTAGAAAAAACTACAAAGATGGGGAGAAAACAGAGCAGAAAAATGGGAAACTCTAAAAGCAGAGCACCTCTCCTCCTCCAAAGGAATGCAGTTCCTCACCACCAACGGAACAAAGCTGGATGGAGAACGACTTTGACGAGTTGAGAGAAGTCTTCAGATGATCAAACTACTCTGAGCTACAGGAGGAAATTCAAACCAAAGGTAAAGAAGTTAAAAAGTTTGAAAAAAAGTTAGACGAATGTATAACTAAAATAACCAATGCAGAGAAGTGCTTAAAGGAGCTGATGGAGCTGAAAGCCAAGTTTCGAGAACTACATGAAGAATGCAGAAGCCTCTGTAGCCGATGCAATCAACTGGAAGAAAGGGTATCAGTCATTGAAGATGAAATGAATGAAATGAAGCGAGAAGGGAAGTTTAGAGAAAAAAGAATAAAAATAAATGAACAAAGCCTCCAAGAAATATGGGACTATGTGAAAAGACCAAACCTACCTCTGACTGGTGTACCTGAAAGTGACAGGGAGAATGGAACCAAGTTGGAAAACACTCTGCAAGATATTATCCAGGAGAACTTCCCCAATCTAGCAAGGCAGGCCAATAGTCAGATTCAGGAAATACAGAGAACATCACAAACATACTCCTCGAGAAGAGCAACTCCAAGACACACAATTGTCAGATTCACCAGAGTTGAAATGAAGGAAAAAATGTTAAGGGCGCTCAGAGAGAAAGGTAGGGTTACCCACAAAGGGAAGCCTATCACACTAACAGCGGATCTCTTGGCAGAAACTCTACAAGCCAGAAGAGAGTGGGGGCCAATATTGAACATTCTTAAAGAAAAGAATTTTCAACCCAGAATTTCATATCCAGCCAAACTAAGCTTCGTAAGTGAAGGAGAAATAAAATATTTTACAGAGAAGCAAATGCTGAGTGATTTTGTCACCACCAGGCCTGCCCTAAAAGAGCTCCTGAAGGAAGCACTAAACATGGAAAGGAACAACCAGTACCAGCCACTGCAAAAACATGCCAAATTGTAAAGGCCATTGAGGCTAGGAAGAAACTGCATCAACTAATGAGCAAAATAACCAGCTAACATCATAATGACAGGATCAAATTCACACATAATAATATTAACCTTAAATGTAAATTTGCTAAATGCTCCAATTAAAAGACACAGACTGGCAAATTGGATAAGGAGTCAAGACCCATCAGTGTGCTGTATTCAAGAAACCCATCTCACATGCAGAGACACACATAGACTACAAATAAAGGGATGGAGGAAGATCTACCAAGCAAATGGAAAACAAAAATAGGAAGGGATTGCAATCCTAGTCTCTAATAAAATAGACTTTAAGCTAACAAAGATCAAAAGAGACAAAGAAGGCCATTACATAATGGTAAAGGGATCAATTCAACAAGAAGATCTAACTATCCTAAATGTATATGCACACAATACAGGAGCACCCAGATTCATAAAGCAAGTCCTTAGTGACCTACAAAGAGACTTAAACTCCCACACAATAATAATGGGAGATTTTAACACCCCACTGTCAACATTAGACAGATCAACAAGACAGAAAGTTAACAAGGATACCCAGCAATTGAACTTAGCTCTGCACCATGCAGACCTAATAGACATCTACAGAACTCTCCACCCCAAATCAATAGAATATACATTTTTTTCAGCACCACACCACACCTATTCCAAAATTGATCACATAGTTGGAAGTAAAGCTCTCCTCAACAAATGTAAAAGAACAGAAATTATGACAAACTGTCTCTCAGACCACAGTGCAATCAAACTAGAACTCAGGATTAAGAAACACACTCAAAACTGCTCATCTACATGGAAACTGAACAACATGCTTCTGATTGACTACTGTGTACATAACGAAATGAAGGCAGAAATAAAGATGTTCTTTGAAACCAACGAGAACAAAGACACAACATACCAGAATCTCTGGGACACATTCAAAGCAGTGTGTAGAGGGAAATTTATAGCACTAAATGCCCACAAGAGAAAGCAGGAAATATCCAAAATTGACACGCTAACATCACAATTAAAAGAACTAGAAAAGCAAGAGCAAACACATTCAAAAGCTAGCAAAAAAGGCAAGAAATAACTAAAATCAGAGCAGAACTGAAGGAAATAGAGACACAAAAAACCCTTCAAAAATTAATGAATTCAGGAGATGGTTTTTTGAAAAGATCAACAAAATGGATAGACCGCTAGCAAGACTAATAAAGGAGAAAAGAGAGAAGAATCAAATAGATGCAATAAAAAATGATAAAGGGTATACCACTACCGATCCCACAGAAATACAATCTACCATCAGAGAATACTAGAAGCACATCTACACAAATAAACTAGAAAATCTAGAAGAAATGGATAAGTTCTTTGACAAATACACCCTCCCAAGACTAAACCAGGAAGAAGTTGAATCTCTGAATAGACCAATAACAGGCTCTGAAATTGTGGCAATAATCAATAGCTTACCAACCAAAAAGAGTCCAGAACCTGATGGATTCACAGCCGAATTCTAACAGAGGTACAAGGAGGAACTGGTACCATTCCTTCTGAAATTTTTCCAATCAATAGAAAAAGAAGGAATCCTCCCTAACACATTTTATGAGGCCAGCATCGTCCTGATACCAAAGCCTGGCAGAGACACAACCAAAAAAGAATTTCAGACCAATATCCTTGATGAACATTGATGCAAAAATCCTCAATAAAATACTGGCAAACCGAATCTAGAAGCACATCCAAAAGCTTATCCACCATGATCCAAGTGGGCTTCATCCCTGGCATGCAAGGCTGGTTCAACATACGCAAATCAATAAATGTAATCCAGCATATAAACAGAACCAAAGACAAAAACCACATGATTATCTCAACAGATGCAGAAAAGGCCTTTGACAAAATTCAACAACATTCATGCTAAAAACTCTCAATAAATTAGGTATCAATGGGACGTATCTCAAAATAATAAGAGCTATCTATGACAAACCCACAGCCAATATCAAACTGAATGGGCAAAAACTGGAAGCATTCCCTCTGAAAACTGGCACAAGACAGGGATGCCCTCTCTCACCAGTCCTATTCAACATAGTGTTGGAAGTTCTGGCCAGGACAATCAGGCAGGAGAAGGAAATAAAGATATTCTATTAGGAAAAGAGGAAGTCAAATTGTCCCTGTTTGCAGATGACATGATTGTATATCTAGAAAACCCCACTGTCTCAGCCCAAAATCTCCTTAAGCTGATAAGCAACTTCAGCAAAGTCTCAGGATACAAAATCAATGTGCAAAAATCACAAGCATTCTTGTACACCAATAACAGACAGAGAGCCAAATAATGAGTGAACTCCCATTCACAATTGCTTCAAAGAGAATAAAATACCTAGGAATCCAACTTACAAGGGATGTGAAGGACCTCTTCAAGGAGAACTACAAACCACTGCTCACTGAAATAAAAGAGGACACAAACAAACGGAGGAACATTCCGTGCTCATGGGTAGGAAGAACCAATATCGTGAAAATGGCCATACTGCCCACGGTAATTTATAGATTCAATGCCATCCCCATCAAGCTACCAATGACTTTCTTCACAGAATTGGAAAAAACTACTTTAAAGTTCATATGGAACAAAAAAGGGTCCACATCACCAAGTCAATCCTAAGCCAAAAGAACAAAGCTGGAGGTATCACACTATCTGACTTCAAACTATACTACAAGGCTACAGTAACCAAAACAGCATGGTACTGGTACCAAAACAGAGATATAGATCAATGGAACAGAACAGAGCCCTCAGAAATGATGCCGCATATCTACAACTATCTGATCTTTGACAAACCTGACAAAAACAAGCAATGGGGAAAGGATACCCTATTTTATAAAAGGTGCTGGGAAAACTCGCTAGCCATATGTAGAATGCTGAAACTGGATCCCTTCCTTACACCTTATACAAAAATTAATTCAAGATGGATTAAGGACTCACATGTTAGACCTACAACCATAAAAACCCTAGAAGAAAACCTAGGCAATACCATTGAGGACATAGGCATGGGCAAGGACTTCATGTCTAAAACAGCAAAAGCAATGGCAACAAAAGCCAAAATTGACAAATGGGATCTAAATAAACTGAAGAGCTTCTGCACAGCAAAGGAAACTACCATCAGAGTGAAGAGGCAATCTACATAATGGGAGAAAATTTTTGCAACATACTTATCTGACAAAGGGCTAATATCCAGAATCTACAATGAACTCAAACAAATTTACAAGAAAAAAATGAACAACCCAATGAAAAAGTGGGCGAAGGACATGAACAGCCACTGCTCAAAAGAAGACATTTATGCAGCCAAAAACACATGAAAAAATGCTCATCATCGCTGGCCATCAGAGAAATGCAAATCAAAACCACAGTGAGATACCATCTCACACCAGTTAGAATGGCGATCATTAAAAAGTCAGGAAACAACAGGTGCTGGAGGGGATGTGGAGAAATAGGAACACTTACACTGTTGGTGGGACTGTAAGCTAATTCAACCATTGTGGAAGTCAGTGTGGTGATTCCTCAGAGATCTAGAACTAGAAATACCATTTGACCCAACCATCCCATTACTGGGTATATACCCAAAGGAATATAAATCATGCTGCTATAAAGACACATGCACACGTATGTTTATTGCGGCACTATTCACAATAGCAAAGAGTTGGAACCAAGCCAAATGTCCAACGATAGACTGGATTAAGAAAATGTGGCACATATACACCATGGAATACTATGCAGCCATAAGAAATGATGAGTTCGTGTCCTTTGTAGAGACATGGATGAAACTGGAAAACATCATTCTCAGTAAACTATCGCAGGGACAAAAAACCAAACACCGCATGTTCTCACTCATAGGTGGGAATTGAACAATGAGAACTCATGGACACAGGAAGGGGAACACCACGCTCCGGGGACTGTTGTGGGGTGGGGGGAGGGGGGAGGGACAGCATTAGGAGATACACCTAATGCTAAATGACGAGTTAATGGGTGCAGGAAATCAACATGGCACATGGATACATATGTAACAAACCTGCACATTGTGCACATGTACCCTAAAACCCTAAAGTATAATAAAAAAAAAAAAAAAAAAAAAAAGATTATATCCGGGTGGAGCCAAGATGGCCAAATAGGAACAGCTCCGGTCTCCAGCTCCCAGCCCCAGCGACACAGAAGACGGGTGATTTCTGCATTTCTGCTTGAGGTACCGGTTTCATCTCACTAGGGAGTGCCTAACAGTGGGTGCAGGACAGTCGGTGAAGCGCACTGTGCGCGAGCCGAAGCAGGGCGAGGCATTGCCTCACTCGGGAAGTGCAAGGGGTCAGGGAGTTCCCTTTCCTAGTCAAAGAAAGGGAAAACAGACGGCACCTGGAATATCGGGTCAGTCCCGTCCTAATACTGCGCTTTTCCAACGGGCCTGGAAAACGGCACACTAGGAGATTGTGTCCCGCACCTGGCTCGGAGGGTCCTATGCCCACGGAGTCTCGCTGATTGCTAGCACAGCAGTCTGAGATCACGCTGCAAGGCGGCAACGAGGCTGGGGGAGGGGCGCCCGCCATTGCCCAGGCTTGCTTAGGTAAACAAAGCATCCAGGAAGCTCGAACTGGGTGGAGCCCACCACAGCTCAAGGAGGCCCGCCTGCCTCTGTAGGCTCCACCTCTGGGGGCAGGGCACAGACAACCAAAAACTCAGCCAGAACCTCCACAGCCTTAAATGTCCCTGTCTGACTGACAGCTTTGAAGAGAGTAGTGGTTCTCCCAGCACACAGCTGGAGATCTGAGAACGGACAGACTGCCTCCTAAAGTGGGTCCCTCACCCCTGAGCAGCCTAACTGGGAGGCACCCCCCCAGTGGGACAGACTGACACCTCATTCAACCGGGTACTCCTCTGAGACAAAACTTTCAGAGGAACTATCAGACAGCTGAACTTGTGGTCTCACGAAAATCCGCTGTTCTGCAGCCACCGGTGCTGACACCCAGCCAAACAGGGTCTGGAGTGGACCTCTAGTAAACTCCAACAGACCTGCAGCTGAGGGTCTTGTCTGGTAGAAGGAAAATTAACAAACAGAAAGGACATCCACACCAAAAACCCATCTGTACATCACCATCATCGAAGACAAAAAGTAGACAAAACCACAAAGATGGGGAAAAAACAGACCAAAAAAACTGGAAACTCTAAAAAACAGAGCACCTCTCCTCCTCCAAAGGAACGCAGTTCCTCACCAGCAACGGAACAAAGCTGGATGGAGGATGACTTTGATGAGTTGAGAGAAGAAGGCTTCAGACGATCAAACTACTCTGAGCTATGAGAGGAAATTCAAAACAATAGCAAAGAAGTTAAAAACTTTGAAAAAAAATTAGAAGAATGGATAACTAGAATAACCAATGGAGAGAAGGGCTTCAAGGAGATGATGGAGCTGAAAGCCAAGTTTCGAGAACTACGCGAAGAATGCAGAATCCTCAGTAGCAGATGCGATCAACTGGAAGAAAGGGTATCGCTGATAGAAGATGAAATGAATGAAATGAAGAGAGAAGGGAAGTTTAGAGAAAAAAGAATAAAAAGAAATGAACAAAGCCTCCAAGAAATTTGGGACTATGTGAAAAGACCAAACCTACGTCTGATTGGTGTACCTGAAAATGATGGGGAGAATGGAACCAAGTTGGAAAACACTCTGCAAGATATTATCCAGGAGAACTTCCCCAATCTAGCAAGGCAGGCCAGCATTCAGATTCAGGAAATACAGAGAACGCCACAAAGATACTCCTCGAGAAGGGCAACTCCAAGACACATAATTGTCAGATTCACCAAAGTGGAAATGAAGGAAAAAATGTTAAGGGCAGCCAGAGAGAAAGGTCGGGTTACCCACAAAGGTAAGCCCATCAGACTAACAGCTGATCTCTCAGCAGAAACTCTACAAGCCAGAAGAGAGTGGGGGCCGATATTCAACATTCTTAAAGAAAAGAATTTTCAACCCAGAATTTCCTATCCCGCCAAACTAAGCTTCATAAGTGAAGGAGAAATAAAATACTTTACAGACAAGCAAACGCTGAGTGATTTTGTCACCACCAGGCCTGCCCTAAAAGAGCTCCTGAAGGAAGCACTAAACATGGAAAGGAACAACCGGTACCAGCCCCTGCAAAAACATGCCAAATTGTAAAGACCATCGAGGCTAGGAAGAAACTATAGCAACTAACGAGCAAAATAACCAACTAACATCATAATGACAGGATCAGATTCACACATAACAATATTCACGTTAAATGTAAATGGGCTAAATGCTCCAATCAAAAGACACAGACTGGCAAACTGGATAAGGAGTCAGGACCCATCAGTGTGCTGTATTCAGGAAACCCATCTCACGTGCAGAGACACACATAGACTCAAAATAAAGGGATGGAGGAAGATCTATCAAGCAACTGGAAAACAAAAAAAGGCAGGGGTTGCAATCCTAGTCTCTGATAAAATAGACTTTAAACCAACAAAGATCAAAAGAGACAAAGAAGGCCATTACATAATGGTAAAGGGATCAATTCAACAAGAAGAGCTAACTATCCTAAATATATATGCACCCAACACAGGAGCACCCAGATTCATAAAGCAAGTCCTCAGTGACCTACAAAGGGACTTAAACTCCCACACAATAATAATGGGAGATTTTAACACCCCACTGTCAGCATTAGACAGATCAACGAGACAGAAAGTTAACAAGGATATCCAGGAATTGAACTCAGCTCTACATAAAGTGGACCTAATAGACATCTACAGAACTCTCCACCCCAAATCAACAGAATATACATTTTTTTCAGCACCACACCACACCTATTCCAAAATTCATCACATAGTTGGAAGTAAAGCTCTTCTCAGCAAATGTAAAAGAACAGAGATTATAACAAACTGTCTCTCAGACCACAGTGCAATCAAACTAGAACTCAGGATTAAGAAACTCACTCAAAACCGCTCAACTACATGGAAACTGAACAACCTGCTCCTGAATGACTATTGGGTACATAATGAAATGAAGGCAGAAATAAAATGTTCTTTGAAACCAACGAGAACAAAGACACAACATACCAGAATCTCTGGGACACGTTCAAAGCAGTGTGTAGAGGGAAATTTATAGCACTAAATGCCCACAAGAGAAAGCAGGAAAGATCCAAAATTGACACCCTAACATCACAATTAAAAGAACTAGAAAAGCAAGAGCAAACACATTCAAAAGCTAGCAGAAGGCTAGAAATAACTAAAATCAGAGCAGAACTGAAGGAAACAGAGACACAAAAAACCCTTCAAAAAATTAATGAATCCAGGAGCTGGTTTTTTGAAAAGATCAACAAAATTGATGGACCACTAGCAAGACTAATAAAGAAGAAAAGAGAGAAGAATCAAATAGATGCAATAAAAAACGAAAAAGGGGATATCACCACCGATCCCACAGAAATACAATCTACCATCAGAGAATACTACAAACACCTCTATGCAAATAAACTAGAAAATCTGGAAGAAATGGATAAATTCCTCGACAAATACACCCTCCCAAGACTAAACCAGGAAGAAGTGGAATCTCTGAATAGACCAATAACAGGTTCTAAAATTGTCGCAATAATCAATAGCTTACCAACCAAAAAGAGTCCAGGACCTGATGGATTCACAGCTGAATTCTACCAGAGGTACAAGGAGGAACTGGTACCATTCCTTCTGAAACTATTCCAATCGATAGAAAAAGAGGGAATCCTCCCTAACACATTTTACGAAGCCAGCATCGTCCTGATACCAAAACCTGGCAGAGACATAACCAAAAAAGAGAATTTCAGACCAATATCTTTGATGAACATTGATGCAAAAATCCTCAATAAAATACTGGCAAACCGAATCCAGCAGCACATCAAAAAGCTTATCCACCATGATCAAGTGGGCTTCATCCCTGGGATGCAAGGCTGGTTCAACATACGCAAATCAATAAATGTAATCCAGCACATAAACAGAACCAAAGACAAAAACCACATGATTATCTCAATAGATGCAGAAAAGGCCTTTGACAAAATTCAACAACCCTTCATGCTAAAAACTCTCAATAAATTAGGTATTGATGGGACGTATCTCAAAATAATAAGAGCTATCTACAACAAACCCACAGCCAATATCATACTGAATGGGCAAAAACTGGAAGCATTCCCTCTGAAAACTGGCACAAGACAGGGATGCCCTCTCTCACCGCTACTATTCAACATAGTGCTGGAAGTTCTGGCCAGAGCAATCAGGCAGGAGAAGGAAATAAATGGTATTCAATTAGGAAAAGAGGAAGTCAAATTGTCCCTGTTTGCAGATGACATGATTGTATATCTAGAAAACCCCATTGTCTCAGCCCAAAATCTCCTTAAGCTGATTAGCAACTTCAGCAAAGTCTCAGGATACAAAATTAATGTACAAAAATCACAAGCATTCTTGTACACCAATAACAGACAAACAGAGAGCCAAATCATGAGTGAACTCCCATTCACAATTGCTTCAAAGAGAATAAAATACCTAGGAATCCAACTTACCAGGGATGTGAAGGACCTCTTCAAGGAGAACTACAAACCACTGCTCAATGAAATAAATGAGGATACAAACAAATGGAAGAACATTCCATGCTCATGGGTTGGAAGAATCAATATCGTGAAAATGGCCATACTGCCCAAGGTAATTTATAGATTCAATGCCATCCCCATCAAGCTACCAATGACTTTCTTCACAGAATTGGAAAAAACTACTTTAAAGTTCATATGGAACCAAAAAAGAGCCCGCATCGCCAAGTGAATCCTAAGCCAAAAGAACAAAGCTGGAGGCATCACGCTACCTGACTTTAAACTATGCTACAAGGCTACAGTAACCAAAACAGCATGGTACTGGTACCACAACAGAGACATAGATCAATGGAACAGAACAGAGCCCTCAGAAATGATGCCGCATAGCTACAACTATTTGATCTTTGACAAACCTGACAAAAACAAGAAATGGGGAAAGGATTCCCTATTTAATAAATGGTGCTGGGAAAACTGGCTAGCCATATGTAGAAAGCTGCAACTGGATCCCTTCCTTACACCTTATACAAAAATTAATTCAAGATGGATTAAAGACTTATATGTTAGACCTAAAACCATTAAAATCCTACAAGAAAACCTAGGCAATACCATTCAGGACATAGGCGTGGGCAAGGACTTCATGTCTAAAACACCAAAAGCAATGGCAACAAAAGCCAAAATCGACAAATGGGATCTCATTAAACTAAAGAGCTTCTGCACAGCAAAAGAAACTATCATCAGAGTGAACAGGCAACCTACACAATGGGAGAAAATTTTTGCAACCTACTCATCTGACAAAGGGCTAATATCCAGAATCTACAATGAACTCAAACAAATTTACAAGAAAAAAACAAACAACCCCATCAAAAAGTGGGCAGAGGACATGAACAGACACTTCTCAAAAGAAGACATTTATGCAGCCAAAAAACACATGAAGAAATGCTCCTCATCACTGGCCATCAGAGAAATGCAAATCAAAACCACAGTGAGATACCATCTCACACCAGTTAGAATGGCCATCATTAAAAAATCAGGAAACAACAGGTGCTGGAGAGGATGTGGAGAAATAGGAACACTTTTACACTGTTGGTGGGACTGTAAACTAGTTCAACCATTGTGGAAGTCAGTGTGGCGATTCCTCAGGGATCTCGAACTAGAAATACCATTTGACCCAGCCATCCCATTACTGGGTATATACCCAAAGGACTATAAATCATGCTGCTATAAAGACACATGCACACGTATGTTTATTGCGGCACTATTCACAATAGCAAAGAGTTGGAACCAACCCAAATGTCCAACAACGATAGACTGGATTAAGAAAATGTGGCACATATACACCATGGAATACTATGCAGCCATAAAAAATGATGAGTTCGTGTCCTTTGTAGGGACATGGATGAAACTGGAAAACATCCTTCTCAGTAAACTATCGCAAGGACAAAAAACCAAACACCGCATGTTCTCACTCATAGGTGGGAATTGAACAATGAGAACTCATGGACACAGGAAGGGGAACATCACGCTCCGGGGACTGTTGTGGGGTGGGGGGAGGGGGGAGGGACAGCATTAGGAGATACACCTAATGCTAAATGATGAATTAATGGGTGCAGGAAATCAACATGGCACATGGATACATATGTAACAAACCTGCACATTGTGCACATGTACCCTAAAACCCTAAAGTATAATAAAAAAAAAAAAAAAAAAAGATTATATCATCAGCAAACAGGGATTATTTGACTTCCCAATTTCCAATTTGGGTGCCTTTTATTTCTTTCTTTTGCCTAATTGCTTATCTAAGTACTTCTAGTACTATGTTGAATAAGAGTGGGTGTACTTGTCTTGTTCTGGTTCTTAGAGAAATGCCTTCAGCTTTCTCCCTTTCAGTATGATGTTAGCTGCGGTTTTGTGATATTATAATCTTTAATATCTTGAGATATGTTCACTCTATTCCTAGTTTGTTGAGGGTATTTATTATAAATGTATGTTGAGTTTTATCATATGCTTTTTATGCATCTATTGCAATGATCATATTGAGGTATATTACATTTGTTTATTTGCATATGCATAACTATCCTTGCATCCATAATATAAAACCCACTTGATTGTAGTGTATTATCTTCTTGATGTGCTATTGAATTTAGTTTGCTACTATTTTGTTGAATATTTATGCATCTATATTTATCAGTGATATTGGTCTGGAGTTTTTTTTGTTTTGTCCTTGTCTGGTTTTGGCATAGGTATCAATTGTAATGTCTTTTTTTTCATCTCTAGTTTTACTGAGATATTCTCTCCTCTTTTCTTGGGTAGTCTTTGCTTATTCTTTCTTCTTCTATTTTTGTCTCACTTGATTTTTTTCAAAAGATTGGTTTTTTTTTTTTTTTTGGAATCAACGTAAATTCTCATCAATGGTAGACTGGGTAAAGAAAATGTGGTACACACGTACCACAGAATACTATGCAGTTACAAAAAGGAATAAAATTATGTCCTTTACAGCAACATGGATAAAGCTGGAGACCATTATCCTAAGCAAACTAACACAGGAACAGAAAACAAAATACTACATGTTCTCACTTATAAGTGGGATGAATATTGAGTACACATGGGCATGAAGAAGGTAACAAAAGACACTGGGGCCTACTTGAGGGTAAAGAGTCGGAGGGGAGTGAAGATTAAAAAAACTACCTATTGGGTACTATATCTCTTACCTGGGTGACAAAATAATCTGTACACCAAGTGCCTATGACACGTGATTTACTTATATGACAAACCTGTACATGTATCCCTAAATCTAAAATAAAAGTTTTTTAAAAAAACCTATCTTTCACTTATGAAAAGTGAAAGGTTTTTTTAAAAAACTTTTATTTTAGATTTAGGGGTACATGGATGAAACTGGAAAACATCATTCTCAGTAAACTATCGCAAGGACAAAAAACCAAACACCGCATGTTCTCACTCATAGGTGGGAATTGAACAATGAGAACTCATGGACACAGGAAGGGGAACATCACGCTCCGGGGACTGTTGTGGGGTGGGGGGAGGGGGGAGGGACAGCATTGGGAGATGCACCTAATGCTAAATGACGAGTTAATGGGTGCAGGAAATCAACATGGCACATGGATACATATGTAACAAACCTGCACATTGTGCACATGTACCCTAAAACCCTAAAGTATAATAACAAAAAAAAAAAAAACAAAAAACCTATCTTTAACTTCTGAAAAAATTTTTTTCTGCTTGATCTAGCCTATATCATTAAAGCTTTTAAATAATGTATTTGGTATTTCCTTTAGTCAGTTTTTCAGTTCCACAGTTTTTGTTTAGTTCTTTAAAAAAAAATCTATCTTCTTGGTAAATTTCTTGTTCACTTCCTGGACTGATTTTTTGAGTTCTTTGCTTTTCAGATTTGTCTGGCATCTCAATGAGCTTCTTTAAAATCAGTGTTTTGAATTATTAACAAAACAAACAAAAAAGAGAAATATTTTGAATTCTTTATGTGGCATACTGAGGATTTCTTTTGGGTTAGGATATGGTGTGGAAGAATTATTGTGTTTCTTTGAAGATGTTATATTACCTTGCTTTTGCATGTTTCCTGTTTTTTTTTTTTTTACATTGATTTTTATGCATTTGGAGCAAGAGTAGCTTCTTACTTTTGAATTTACTTTTTTTGGGAAGGAGACTTTTTTCTTAAACTTGTGACTATATGGTTTGTTTGGTGGAAGTCTTTGATTTTGCTTCTGAGTGCATACAGTGGTGAAGATTCTGTATGATTTCTTAGGCTGTAAATAGTGTTAGTCTAATCTGTGTTTTCCTTTATGTGTTACAGTATAGTTGTTTGTGGGGCTGTGGTAAAATTATCGGGGACTGGAATGCTAGATGTGTCGATCTTCAGGTTTTAGTGGTAGGAGTGGTGAGCTAACATGTTTATCCTTACTATCTGGAGCAGCATATGCTGGCATGTGTGTTTGCAATTCAGGCAGGCTGTGGTTGGGCCTTTGGGTGACTTTCTCTGATGTCAGTTTTTAGCAGTATATGGGATGGGACAGCAGAAAATCAACCGTAGGCTTCTGAGCAGCCTGTTTATGGGCAGTGGCAGTAGCAGTGATTGTGATGTGTTCCTCAAAGTCTTGAGTGCTGTGCTCTTGTGTTATCAGTGATTGCAATGGACTGTATGAGTTGAACTCCAGACCAGTAGATGGTACTTTTAGGAAAGATCCAACTGTGGTGTTAGTGGTATAATGTTTATGCTCATTTTTGTTCCTCAGGAAAATGCTTGGGCATCCCAGGTGGTAAATTGTGTTGTGGAACATCCCGAAGCCTGGATTCCATGCTCTGTCATATGAGGGGCATGGCAAGGCTGGGCAATGAAGTGGGCAATGTTATGCTCAGGCCCTTCAGTAGTGAGTGTATACATCAGCCTTGATGAAATGCTTGGGTGAGGGACCATAGCTGCTGTACTGATGTCTTAGCATGTTGAGGGGGAGCGTGATCCCAGCAGCCAAAGCTTTGATTGGCAGAAGTAGGACTTGTGTCACCCTCATGCCTTAGTCCTGGTGAATTTCCCTTCCCCATACTGGTTGTCTCAGCCAACACAGCTATTCAGTTAATCCCAGGAGTTTTCACCATAGGAGCTGCTGCCCAACCCAACACCATGCCTATGCAGAGACTGTCCTCCTGCACAGGTCCCAGGGGGCGAGGTGCCTGTTTCCAGCACCAGTAGCTGGAGCCCACACCATGTTCCTTTTTCAGACCTTGTTGTGGGATCCCAACTCCCACTCAAGCCACAGTTCTGCAAATGCTTCCAGAGGTTTTTTTAATAGTTAACAGTGATACCACTGGTTCCCAGGATCCCAGGACCATGTGTAATTTGTGAAGAGCTAGGATCAGAAATGACATCTTACAGTAGCTGGTTAGGTCTCAAAAAGGCACGTGACACTTCCTGTGTAGTTCCCTCTCGTAGTCTCCCTTCTGCTTCCTAACTTAGATTCAGGGACTGGGTGAGTCAAGGTACTCTCCAGTGGCCTGGATTCATGGACAAGTAGATTGCAGAAAGCACTTACCCTGTCCTGTATTGGGCATTCACTTCTGGTTCCTGTATTTTCCTAGCCATGTGGGCTGCCTGTTTTCCTTCTTTTTTCCTAGATTTTAAAGTTTCCTTTCACTTTTCTGTTTAACTCCTATGTTTTGTCTTGAATAATATTTTCAAAATATGATTGTCTACACATTATTTTGGTTCATCTAAGTAGATGAGGCATGCTGGAAATGCTTCCAGTCAGCCATCTTGGAAACTAAAACATTCCATATATATTACTTGAGATCTGTTATGCGTCTGACCCTGTGTTCAGGCCCAGATTTTAAGTTGAAGAGAAGTCGAAGCACTATTTCTTGTCACAAATTATGGTAGTGATAAATAAACTTTCTATCCTGTGGAAAAAGTGACATTCCCTACATATAACTTTATTTTTGATAAACAGTGTTGGACTCAAGCAGGAATATTTATTATTTAATCAAGGTAGTTCTTTAAGAAATAGCTGTATTATTGTTCTTTCTTAAAAATCTGTCGTTTTATCTGAGAAGTTACTTATTTATTTATGTCAAAAGTAGAAGATGAGATGGGGGCTTCAAGATGGCTTACTAGAGGTGCCTGGCACTTGCCTCCTCTACAAAGAGAAACTAAAGCAGTGAATAGATAATCACATGTCGAATAGAGCATTGAAAGATACTAGAATTCAGCAGGGAAGTGACAGCGAACCTCTGAGGCATGGAAGGAGAAAAAAGCAAAGCAGCTGGCCTGGCTGGGATTCGCTTGAAGCCAGGAGGGACTCCCCATTGTGGGGAAAGGTAAACTAGAGATTTTCAACAGTCCACATCCCCACTGTAGGTAGACTTCTGAAATCCTAGCCATGGGAGATACCCTTGGCCCTTACAGGCCCTGAAACTAGTATGGGGAACTGCCTGCAGTCCATGTGATGGCATTGTTCCAGAGAGGGAGTTTGCCCTGGATCCCACACATCCCCTGAGACACAAGCAGCCACAGCACAGAGTCATTTTAAGAGCCCAGCCCTCATCGGACTGCATTCTCCCCTGAGTCCTAATAGTTCTGATATTGCCACATCCCTGGAACCATGCTGACCACTCTTAACCCATGTCCACCCAGAGGGCTGCAGTCTCATGACATTGGCTGGACTCAGTGATGTGGCTGGATTCCCAGCACTCTAGCCTATGCAATATTCTACATTCCAGGAAATGGACGGTGCAGTGCACCAGAGATGCCAACCCTGGGACTAAAGAAGCAAAGGTGTGTGCTCCCAAGAGTCTGAGTGCTGCCTGCCTGGGCTGTGGACTCTGATAGAAACTAGACTCTCTCCAGCAGCTGGGCCACTGTGCACCTGCATGGTCCTTCAGGGGTCCTGGGGAACAGCCCTCCCAAGGACTGTCCCAAGGCCTACCACAGGCCTGTTTGAGGTGTACTAGCACTTGCACACACCACCTGGTGGCCTGAGGAAAGGCTTGTCCCCCCAATGTCACTATTGCCAGTTCCTGAGAACATTTTCCAGGGCATGGGGATTGGCTTACCCTGCCTGCTGCAGCTGGTATCCACGTGCACCATCGGCGGTCCTAAAGGCATGTCCAACCCATGTACTGCCACTGCCAGTGTACACATGTGTCATCCAGAGGCCTGAGGACAGGCCTACCCCACCCACCATCACTGCCACTGATACTCGTGTGCCATCCAGGGACCTGGGGAGAATCCACTCCACCTGTTGGTGCCAGGGCCTGCACATGCCTTCTGGGGGCCTGAGGATGGTCATGTACCATCTTCCACCACTGGCTGCATGCATTTCCTAAGGTCCTGGGGACTGACTCACCCAGCTTGCCACTGCCACTGCTGCTAGTACCCGCCTGCATATGATTCCTGGGGTCCTGCAGATTGGCCTATCCAGTCCACAGCTGCCACTGCTGGTGCTCACATGTGCCACTCAAGGATCCAAGGGTTTGCCTGATGCCCCTACTACTACTATTGATGCTATGAATATCATCCAGGGGCTTTAGGATCCACCTGCTCATTCTGCCCATCACTGCAATGGTCAATACTCAAGCAAGCTGCCTTGAGGCCCAGGGACTGGCCTGCCTGGATGAACTACCACTAGTTCCCATGTACACTGCACACGAGGTCCAAGGACTGGCATGACCAGACCATTGTTGCCACCACTGCTGCCCAAGGGCTGGCCTGTCTGGAATCCCTCTCCCTAGCAAAACCTTATTACAGCCTCCACTAACAGCTGCAGCATAAGCCACTAGTGATCTCATGGACACCACTGAGGCTGATTATAGCCAATGAAATCACACAGAGACTAAACTGCATCCATCCAGAATCAAAGTCAAAGCACCCTATCCACCCAACACTATAATTACATCTATAGGAAAAAGTCTTTTCCTACAAAGGCTATTACATTAAAGTGGAAGAAACAGGGCTGGGCATGATGGCTCATGCCTGTAATTTCAGCACTTTGGGAGGTTGAGACAGGTGGATCACTTGAGTTCAGAAGCTCGAGACCAGCATGAATGACATGGTGAAACCCCATCTCTATGAAAAAATATAAAAATTAGCTGGGTGTGATGGCCCATTCCTATAGACACAGCTACTTGTGAGGCTCAGGTGGGGGGTTTGCTTGAGACTGGGAGGTGGAGGTAGCGGTGAGCTGATATTGTGCCACTACACTGTAGCCTGGGGCACAGAGTGAGATACTGTCTCAAAAACAGCAACAACAAAAAAAGAAAAAAAAAGGAAAGAAACAA
Organism: Symphalangus syndactylus; assembly: GCF_028878055.3. NCBI lineage: Eukaryota > Metazoa > Chordata > Mammalia > Primates > Hylobatidae > Symphalangus > Symphalangus syndactylus. Next base: position 63,650,579 of record NC_072424.2, read on the forward strand.
CTGTCACAACATATGCATAGATATCAATATAATGACACACAAAAAACATGAAAAAGCAAGGAAAGATCATACCTCCAAAGAATGCAATTATTCCAAAGAAAGAAATCTTAAGGAAAAGGAAATCTATAAAATACCTGAAAAATAATAATGATATTAAAGAAACTCAGTGACATACAAGAGAACACAGATAAATAATACAAAGAAAGCAGAAACAGAATTTATGATCTGAATGAGAAATAGATATCATAGATATCAACAAAAAATAGATATCATGAAAAAGAACAGAGATCCTGAAAATGAAGAATTCAATGAACAAAGTTAAAATAATATAATCAAGAACTTCAGCAGAAAAATGTCTGAACTTTAAGATGTATTCTGAAATAACCCAGTTAGACCAAAAATAAAAAATAAAAACCATAAAAAAGAATGAAGAAAGCTTACATAACATATAGGATACCATAAAGTGACCACATTTTTGAATTCAGGGAGTTCTAGGAGGCAAGATGGACAAAGATATAAAAAACACTCTTTAAAAAAAAAAAAATAGCTGGCTGGGCACAGTGTCTCATGCCTGTAATACCAGCACTTTACGTGACTGAGGCAGGCAGATCACTTGAGGCCAGGAGTTTGAGACCAGCCTGGCAACATGGTGAAAACCCATCTCTACTAAAAATACAAAAATTAGCCAGGCATGGTGGTGGGCACCTGTAATCCCAGCTAGTTGGGAGGCTGAGGCAGGACAATCACTTGAACCCAGGAGATGGAGGTTGCAGTGGGCAGAGAACATGCCACTGCACACCACCCCAGGCAACAGAGTGAGACTGTCTCAAAAAAAATAATAGCTGAACACTTCCCAAGTCTTACAAGAGATATAGACATCTAGATACAGCAAGCTCAAAAAAATTCAATTAGTTCAAATCCTAGAAGTCTTCTCTAAGGTACACTGTAGTCAAACTGGCAAAAATCAAAGACAAAGAGACAAAAAGACAAAGGCAATAGAAAAGTGTTCAATCACATATAAGGGAATCTCTATTAGACCAGCAGGGAATTTCTCAGCAGAAACCTTACAGGTCTGTAAGGAATGGTAAGATATATTCAAAGTGCTGAAAGAAACTTCCAGCCAAAATACTATACCCAGAACAGTTATCCTTCATAAAAGAAGGGAAATAAAGTCTTTTTTAGACAAGCAAAAATGAAGAGAATTTGTTACTACTTGCCTGGTCTTATAAGGAATTCTTTTTTTTTTTTTTTACATTTTATTATTATTATACTTTAAATTTTAGGGTACATGTGCACAACATGCAGGTTTGTTACATATGTATATATGTGCCATGTTGGTGTGCTGCACCCATTAATTTGTCATTTAGCATTAGGTATATCTCCTAATGCTATCCCTCCCTGCTCCCCTCACCCCACAACAGTCCCCGGTGTGTGATGTTCCCCTTCCTGTGTCCATGTGTTCTCATTGTTCAATTCCCACCTATGAGTGAGAACATGCGGTGTTTGGTTTTTTGCCCTTGCAATAGTTTGCTGAGAATGATGGTTTCCAGCTTCATCCATGTCCCTGCAAAGGACATGAACTCATCATTTTTTATGGCTGCATAGTATTCCATGGTGTATATGTGCCACATTTTCTTAATCCAGTCTATCATTGTTGGACATTTGGGTTGGTTCCAAGTCTTTGCTATTGTGAATTGTGCCACAACATACGTGTGCATGCTCATCATACCTTGGGCAGTATGGCCATTTTCACGATATTGATTCTTTCAACCCATGAACATGGAATGTTCTTTCGTGTGTTTGTATCCTCTTTTATTTCATTGAGCAGTGGTTTGTAGTTCTCCTTGAACAGGTCCTTCACATCCCTTGTAAGTTGGATTCCTAGGTATTTTATTCTCTTTGAAGCAATGGTGAATGCGAGTTCACTCATGATTTGGCTCTCTGTTTGTCTGTTATTGGTGTATAAGAATTCTTGTGATTTTTGCACATTGATTTTGTATCCTGAGACTTTACTGAAGTTGCTTATCAGCTTAAGGAGATTTTGGGCTGAGATGATGGGGTTTTCTAGATATACAGTCATGTCATCTGCAAACAGGGGCAATTTGACTTCCTCTTTTCCTAATTGAATGCCCTTTATTTCCTTCTCCTGCCTGATTGCTGTGGCCAGAACTTCCAACACTCTGTTGAATAGGAGTGGTGAGAGAGGGCATCCCTGTCTTGTGCCAGTTTTCAAAGGGAATGCTTCCTGTTTTTGTCCGTTCAGTATGATATTGGCTGTGGGTTTGTCATAGATAGCTCTTATTATTTTGAGATACATCCCATCCATACCTTATTTATTGAGAGTTTTTAGCATGAAGAGGTGTTGAATTTTGTCAAAGGCCTTTCATGCATCTATTGAGATAATTATGTCATTTTTGTCTTTTGTTCTGTTTATATGCTGGATTACATTTATTGATTTTCGTATGTTGAACCAGCCTTGCATCCCAGGGATGAAGCCCACTTCATTATCTTTGATAAGCTTTTTGCTGTGCTGCTGGATTTGGTTTGCCAGTATTTTATTGAGGATTTTTGCATCAATGTTCATAAGGATATTGGTCTAAAATTCTCTTTTTTTGTTGTGTCTCTGCCAGGCTTTGGTATCAGGATGATGCTGGCCTCATAAAATGAGTTAGGGATTCCCTGTTTTTCTATTGATTGGAATAATTTCAGAAGGAATGGTACCAGCTCCTCCTTGTACCCCTGTTAGAATTCGGCTGTGAATCCATCTGGTTCTGGACTTTTTTTGGTTGGTAAGCTATTAATTATTGCTTCAGTTTCAGAGCCTGTTATTGGCCTATTCAGAGATTCAACTTCTTCCTGGTTTAATATTGGTAGAGTGTATGTGTCCAGGAATTTATCCATTTCTTCTAGATTTTCTAGTTTATTTGTGTAGAGGTGTTTATAGTATTCTCTATGGTAGTTTGTATTTCTGTGGAAACAGGGATGATATCTCCTTTGTCATTTTTTATTGCATCTATTTGATTTTTCTCTCTTTTCTTCTTTATTAGTCTTGGTAGCGGTCTATCAATTTTGTTGATCTTTTCAAAAAACCAGCTCACGGATTCATTGATTTTTTGAAGGCGTTTTTTTGTGTCCCTATTTCCTTCAGTTCTGCTCTGATCTTAGTTATTTCTTGCATTCTGCAAGCTTTTGAATGTGTTTGCTCTTGTTTCTCTAGTTATTTTAATTGTGATGTCATGGTGTCAATTTTAGACCTTTCCTGCTTTTTCATGTGGGCATTTAGTGCTATAAATTTCCCTCTACACACTGCTTTGAATGTGTCCCAGAGATTCTGGTATGTTGTGTCTTTGTGCTCGTTGGATTCAAAGACCATCTTTATTTCTACCTTCATTTCGTTATGTATCCAGCAGTCATTCAGCAGTAGGTTGTTCTGTTTCCATGTAGTTGAGCAGTTTTGAGTGAGTTTCTTAGTCCTGAGTTCTAGTTTGATTGCACTGTGGTCTGAGAGACAGTTTGTTATAATTTCTGTTCTTTTACATTTGCTGAAGAGTTCTTTACTTCCAACAATGTGGTCAATTTTGGAATAGGTGTGGTGTGGTGCTGAAAAGAGTGTCTATTCTGTTGATTTGGGGTGGAGAGTTCTGTAGATGTCTATTAGGTCTGCTTGGTGCAGAGCTGAGTTCAATTCCTGGATATCCTTGTTAACTTTTTTTCTTATTGATCTGACTAATGTAGACAATGGGTGTTAAAGTCTCCCATTATTATTGTGTGGGAGTCTAAGTCTCTTTGTAGGTCACTAAGGACTTGCTTTATGAATCTGGGTGCTCTTGTATTGGGTGCATATATATTTAGGATAGTTAGCTCTTCTTGTTGAATTCATCCCTTTACCATTATGTAATGGCCTTCTTTGTCTCTTTTGATCTTTGTTGGCTTAAAGTCTGTTTTATCAGAGACTAGGATTGCAACCCCTGCCTTTTTTTGTTTTCCATTTGCTTGGTAGATCTTCCTCCATCCCTTTATTTTGAGCCTAGATGTGTCTCTGCATGTGAGATGGGTTTCCTGAATACAGCACAATGATGGGTCTTGACTCTATCCAATTTGCCAGTCTGTTTCTTTTAATTGGAGCATTTAGCCCATTTACATTTAAGGTTAATATTGTTATGTGTGAATTTGATCCTGTCATTATGATGTTAGCTGGTTATTTTGCTCATTAGTTGATGCAGTTTCCTCCTAGCCTTGATGGTCTTTACAATTTGGCATGTTTTTGCAGTGGCTGGTAGTGGTTGTTGCTTTCCATGTTTAGTGCTTCCTTCAGGAGCCCTTTTAGGGCAGGCCTGTTGGTGACAAAATCTCTCAGCATTTGCTTCTCTGTAAAGTACTTTATTTCTCCTTCACTTATGAAGCTTAGTTTGGCTTGATGTGAAATTCTGGTTTGAAAATTCTTTTGTTTAAGAAACTGGAAACCATCATTCTCAGCAAACTATTGCAAGGACAAAAAACCAAATGCTGTATGTTCTCACTCATAGGTGGGAATTGAACAATCAGAATACATGGACACAGGAAGGGGAACATCACACACTGGGGACTGTTGTGGGGTGGGGGGATAGGGGAGGGATTGCACTAGGAGATATATGTAATGCTAAATGATGAGTTAATGGGTACAGCACACCAACATGGCACATGCATACATATGTAAGAAACCTGCACATTGTGCACATGTACCCTAAAACTTAATAGTATAATAATAAAATAAAAAAAGAAAATACATATTTATATATGGAAAAAAAAAGAATGTTGAATATTTGCCCCCACTCTCTTCTGGCTTGTAGAGTTTCTGCTGAGAGATCAGCTGGTAGTCTGATGGGCTTCCCTTTGTGGGTAACCCCACCTTTCTCTCTGGCTGCCCTTAACATTTTTCCTTTCATTTCAACTGTGGTGAATCTCACAATTATGTATCTTGGAGTTGCTCTTCTCAACTAGTATCTTTTTGATGTTCTGTGTATTTCCTGAATTTGAATGTCGGCCTGCCTTGGTAATTTGGGGATGTTCTCCTGGATATTATCCTGCAGAGTGTTTTCCAACTTGGTTCCATTCTCCCCATCACTTTCAGATACACCAATCAGATGTAGATTTGTTCTTTTCACATAGTCCCATATTTCTTAGAGGCTTTGTTGGTTTCTTTATATTCTTCTTTCTCTAAACTTCTCTTCTCACTTCATTTCATTCATTTGATCTTCCATCACTGATACCCTTTCTTCCAGTTGATTGCATCAGCTACTGAGGCTTTTGCATTCATCACGTAGTTCTTGTGCTGTGGTTTTCAGCTCCATGAGGTGCTTTAAGGACTTCTCTGCATTGGTTATTCTAGTTAGCCATTCCTCTAATTTTTTTTCAAGGTTTTTAACTTCTTTGCTATTGGTTCAAACTTCCTCCTTTAGCTCAGAGTAGTTTGATCTTCTGAAGCCTTCTCTCAACTCGTCAAAGTCATTCTCTGTCCAGCTTTGTTCCTTTGCTGGCGAGGAGCTGCATTCCTTTGGAGGAGGAGAGGCACTCTGATTTTTAGAGTTTCCTGTTTTTCTGCTCTGTTTTTTCCCCATCTTTGTGGTTTTATCTACCTTTGGTCTTTGATGATGGTGACGTACAGATGGGTTTTTGATGTGGATGTCATTTCTGTTTGTTAGATTTCCCTCTAACAGTTAGGACCCTCAGCTGCACGTTTGTTGGGAGTTTGCTGGAGGTCCACTCCAGACCCTGTTTGCCTGGGTATCAGCAGTGGTGGCTGCAAAACAGCGGATATTGGTGAACTGCTAATGCTGCTGCCTGATCTTTCCTCTGGAAGTTTTGTCTTAGAGGAGTACCCGTCCATGTGAAGTGTCTGTCCACCCCTACTGGGGGGTGTCTCCCAGTTAGGCCACTCCAGTGTCAGGGACCCATTTCAGGAGACAGTCTGCCCATTCTCAGATGTCAAGCTGTGTGCTGGGAGAACAACTACTGTATTCAAAGCTGTCAGACAGGGATATTTAAGTCTGTAGAGGTTACTGCTGCCTTTTGGTTGTCTGTGCCCTGCCACCAGAGGTGGATCCTACAGAGGCAGGCAGGCCTCCTTGAGCTGTGGTGGGGTCCACGCAGTTCGAGCTTCCAGGCTGCTTTGTTTACATACTCAAGCCTGGGCAATGGTGAGCACCCCTCCCCCAGTCTTGCTGCGGCCTTGCAGTTTGATCTCAGACTGCTGTGCTAGCAATCAGTGAGGCTCTGTGGGCATAGGGCCCTCTGAACCAGGTGCGGGATATAATCTCCTATTGTGCCATGTGTTAAGCCCTTTGGAAAAGCACAGTATCAGGGTGGGAGTGACCTGATTTTCCAGGTGCCATCTGTCACCCGTTTCTTTGACTAGAAAAGGGAATTCCCTGACCCCTTGCACTTCCCATGTGAGGTGATGCCCCACCCTGCTTTGGCTCATGCACAGTGCACTGCACCCACTGTCCTGCACCCACTGTCTGTCACTCCCCAGTGAGATGAACCCAGCACCTCAGTTGGAAATGCAGAAATCACCCGTCTTCTGTGCCTCTCACGCTGGGAGCTGTAGACTGGAGCTGTTTCTATTTGGCCATCTTGGCTCCACCCTGCAGGAATTCTTAGGAAAGTCTATGATGGTTAATACTGAATGTCAACTTGATTGGATTGAAAGATACAAAGTATTGATCCTGGGTGTGTCTGTGAGTGTGTTGCCAAAGGAGATTAACATTTGAGTCAGTGGGCTGGGAAATCCAGACCCATCCTTAATCTGGGTGGACACCATCTAATCAGCTGCCTGCATGGCTAGAATATAATAAGCAGGCAGAACAATGTGAAAAGAGAGGCTGGCCTACCCTCCCAGCCTACATCCTTTTGCTGTGCTGGATGCTTCCTGCCCTCGAATATTGAGCTCCAAGTTCTTCAGTTTTGGAACTCAGACTGGCTCTCCTTGCTCCTCAGCCTGCAGATGGCCTATTGTGGGACCTTGTGATCATGTGAGTTAATACTTAATAAGCTCATATATATATGTATGTATTCCATTATTTCTGTCCCTCTAGATTAATACAGAGTTCTAATTGAGGGAGCAAAAGGACAGTATCTACCATGATGCAAACACACACACAAAAATACTCACTCTTAGAGCAGAAACACAGATGAGAAAGAGAAAGTAGCCAAAGGTTACCACTAGAGAACCATCAAATGACAGTGATAAACTATAAAAGAGGATGAAAGAAGCAAAAGATATATAAAACAGTGAAAAACAATTAAGAAAATGACAGAAATAAGTCCTCATCTATCAATAATAAATTGGAATGAAAATGGAATAAATTCCTCACAAGATATAGACAGGCTGAAATAATTAAAAAACCTAACTATATGCTGCCTATATCACTTCACCTTTAAAGACACATATAGACTGGAAATGAAGGGATAGAAAAAGATTCCATGCAAACAGAAACCAAAAGTGAGTAGCAGTAGCTATAGTTATAGCAGATAAAACAGACTTTAGGTCAAAAATAGTAAAAAAGACAAAAAAGAATATTATATATTGATAAAGGGATAACTTCAGCAAGAGGATATAATAATTTTAAATATGTATGTATCCACATGAGAACACTCAGATAGATAAACATATCTAAGAAGAGCAGTAGACTACAAAATAATACTAGTTGGGGACTTCAATACCCCATTATCAGCAGTGGATGGATCATCTAGAAAATCAACAAAAAAAATTGGATTTAAACTGCACTTCAGGCCAAACAGACCCAAGAGATAGTTACAAATATTTCATCCAATGGCTGCAGAATACATTCTGCTCAGCAGCATATAGAACATTCTCAAGGATAGATTATATGTAAGGCCACAAAACAAGTAGCTTCAACAAGCATATGGAAAAATTCTCAACATCACTAATCATTAGAGGAATGTAAATCAAACCACAACGAGATACCATCTCACATCAATCAGAATGACTATTATCAAAAAGTCAAAAAACAACAGATACTGGTGAGGTTGCAGAGAAAAGGGAACACTTATACAATGCTGGTGGAAATATGTCAGTTCAGCCACCAAGGAAGGCAGTTTGGTGATTTTTCTTTTTTTCTTTTTTAGTTAGGTGATTTTTCAAAGAACTCAAAATAGTATTACCATTTGACCCAGCGATCCCTTTATTGGGTATATACCTAAAGAAATATAAATTGCTATACCATAAAGATACATACATGTATATATCCATCACAGCACTCTTCACAATTTCAAAGACATAAAATCAACCTAAATATCCATCAACAATAGACTAGATAAAGAAAATGTGGTACATATGCACCACAGAATACTATGCAGTCATAAAAAAGAATGAGATCATGTCCTTTGCAACAACATGGATGGAGCTGGAGGCCATTATCCTAAGCAAACTAACACAGGAACAGAAAACAAAGATACTGCCTGTTTTCACTTATAAGTGGGAGCTAACCATTGAGTATATATGGACATAAAGAAGGGAACAACAGACACTGGGGCTTATTTGAGAGTGGAGGGTGGGAGAAGGATGAGAACTGAAAAAGTACCTATCAGGTACTATGTTTATTATCTGGGTGATGAAACAATCTGTACACCAAACCCCCATGACATGCAATTTATCTATATACAAACCTGGACCTGTACCCTTGAACCTAAAATAAAATAAAAACAAATAAGTGGCCTTAACAAATTTTAAAATATCAAACATCTATCAAGTATCTTCTCAGTTCACAGTGGCATAAAACTAGAAATCAGTAACAAGAAAAACTATGGAAACTGTACAAATACATGGAGAATAAACAATGTGTTCCTGAATGACCATTGGGCCAATGAAGAAATTAAGAAGGAAATAAAAAATTTTGAAAGAAATGAAAATATAACATATCAAAAGCTATGGGATACAGCAAAAGTAGTACTAAGAGAGAAGTGCATAACAAGGAATGCCTACATCAAAAAAGTAGAAAGATTTTCAATAAACAACCTAATGATGCATCTCAAAGAACTAGAAAAGCAAGAACAAACCAAAACCCGAATTAGGAGAAGGCAAAAATAATAAAGATCAGAGAAGAAATAAATTAAATTGAGAATAAAATAATACAAAAAATTGGAAAAAAGTTGGGTGTTTGAAAGATAAACAAAATTGACAAACCATTAGCTAGATTAACAAAAAAGAGAGAAGACCCAAATAAAGAAAATCAGAAAGAAAAAAGTAGACATGAAGGAAGTGGCCAAGATGTCTGACTAGAAGCAGCTAGTGTGTGGCTCTCACAGAGAGGAACAGAAGGGGTGAGTAAATACAACACCTTCAGCTGAAACATCCAGGTACTCACATTGGGACTAATAAAGGAAACAACTTGACCCACGGGGAACAAAGAAAAGCAAGACAGAACAATGGCTCACCTGAGAGCAACATGAAGCCTCCACCAACCAGGAAAGTGGTGAGTGAATGTGCAACCCCAGGAAACCATGCTTCTCCCATGAATCTTTGCAACCCTTGGGTCAGGAGATCTTGCGAACCCACTCCATCAGAGCCTCCAGTCTGACAGACAGAGCTACGTCGATTCTCAGCAGAGCAGGCACCCAGGCATGCGTGGAGACCCTGGAGACTTAGATACTCAGAATTTCTGTCAAAAGTAGCTGCAGCTTTGGTAAAATGGGAGGTTACACCCCTATACATACCCCTAGGAAAGAGGCTGAATCCAGGAGGCTGAGCAATGACAGATTGCAGGCACCACTTCCACAGCACCTCACAAGAAAAGGCCCACAGGCTTGGAATTCTCAGCCAGCCAATGGTAGCAGCATTGTACCTCCCTAAGAATAAGCTACCAGGGTGTGGGGCAGGCTGCCATCTTTGCCATTTGGCCACCTTAGCCATTCCACCCTTCAGGCTTTGGAGAGTCCAAGCTGACTGAGGGCAGAAGGGATCACCCAGCACAGGACAGTTTCTCTACTAAAACATGGCCAAACTGCTGCTTTAAGCAGATACTTAAAGCAGATATCCTGTTCCTCCTCACTGGGGGGGGAACTTTCAACTGGGGCCTCCAGCCACTTGCACTCATGTTCTCCAGCGGAGAGAGATTTGAATCCCTACTGGGATGGCACTCCCAGAGGGAGAGATGGCCTGCCTTGTTTGCTGTTTGAGCAACTTAGTTGTTTCAGCCATTGGGCTCTGGGAAGTTCAAGTCACTCCAGGGCAGAATGGATCCCTCAACACAGCACAGCTCCTCAACCAAAATGTGGCCAGACTCCTTCTTTAAGTGGGTCCCCAATCCCACTGGGTGGGTTCCTCCCAACCAGGGCCTCCAGCCACCTCTATGTGTGTTCTTCAGTCAACAGAGAGCTGAATTCTTCCTGGGACAGTGCTCCCAGAGGGGTGGGGGTGGAGGGTAGGCCGCCATCTTTGCTATCTGGGTGACTTAGCTGTTCCAGCCTTTGGACATTGGAGAGGCTGAGCTGATCAGGGGTGAAAATGATGCCCTAGCACAACAAAGCTGCTCTACCAAAACATGGTGTATTAGTCCATTTTCATGCTGCTGATAAAGATATGCCCGAGACTGGGCAATTTACAAAAGAAAGAGCTTTTATTATTATTATTATTATACTTTAAGTTCTAGGGTACATGTGCACAAAGTGCTGGTTTGTTTCATAAGTATACAAGTGCCATGTTGGTTTGCTGCCCCCATCAACTCGTCATTTACATTAGGTATTTCTCCTAATGCTATCCCTACCCCAGCCCCCCATCCTCCAACAGGCCCCAGTGTGTGATGTTCCTCTCCCTATACCCATGTGTTCTCATTGTTCAACTCCCACTTATGACTGAGAACATGTGGTGTTTGGTTTTCTGTCCTTGTGATATTTTGCTGAGAATGATGGTTTCCAGCTTCACCCATGTCCCTACAAAGGACATGAACTCATCCTTTTTTATGGCTGCATAGTATTTCACAGTGTAAGTGTGCCACATTTTCTTTATCCAGTCTATCATTGATGGACATTTGGGTTGGTTCCTAGTCTTTGCTATTGTGAATAATGCCGCAATAAACATATCTGTGCGAAGATGGCCGAATAGGAACAGCTCCGGTCTCCAGCTCCCAGCCCCAGCAACACAGAAGACGGGTGATTTCTGCATTTCTGCTTGAGGTACCGGTTTCATCTCACTAGGGAGTGCCTAACAGTGGGTGCAGGACAGTTGGTGAAGCGCACTGTGCGCGAGCCGAAGCAGGGCGAGGCATTGCCTCACTCGGGAAGCGCAAGGGGTCAGGGAGTTCCCTTTCCTAGTCAAAGAAAGGGGAAACAGACGGCACCTGGAATATCGGGTCAGTCCCATCCTAATACTGCGCTTTTCCAACGGGCCTGGAAAACGGCACACCAGGAGATTGTGTCCCGCATCTGGCTCGGAGGGTCCTATGCCCACGGAGTCTCGCTGATTGCTAGCACAGCAGTCTGAGATCAAGCAGCAAGGCGGCAGCGAGGCTGGGGGAGGGGCGCCCGCCATTGCCCAGGCTTGCTTAGGTAAACAAAGCAGCCAGGAAGCTCGAACTGGGTGGAGCCCACCACAGCTCAAGGAGGCCTGCCTGCCTCTGTAGGCTCCACCTCTGGGGGCATGGCACAGACAAACAAAAACTCAGCAAGAACCTCCACAGACTTAAATGTCCCTGTCTGACTGACAGCTTTGAAGAGAGTAGTGGTTCTCCCAGCACGCAGCTGGAAATCTGAGAACCGACAGACTGCCTCCTAAAGTGGGTCCCTCACCCCTGAGCAGCCTAACTGGGAGGCCCCCCCCAGTAGGGACAGACTGACACCTCATTCAACCAGGTACCCCTCTGAGACAAAACTTTCAGAGGAACTATCAGACAGCTGAATTTGTGGTCTCACGAAAATCCGCTGTTCTGCAGCCACCGGTGCTGACACCCAGCCAAACAGGGTCTGCAGTGGACCTCTAGTAAACTTCAACAGACCTGCAGCTGAGGAGCCTGTCTGGTAGAAGGAAAACTAACAAACAGAAAGGACATCCACACCAAAAACCCATCTGTACATCACCATCATCAATGACAAAAAGTAGATAAAACCACAAAGATGGGGAAAAAACAGAGCACAAAAACTGGAAACTCTAAAAAACAGAGCACCTCTCCTCCTCCAAAGGAACGCAGTTCCTCACCAGCAACGGAACAAAGCTGGATGGAGGATGACTTTGATGAGCTGAGAGAAGAAGGCTTCAGACAATCAAACTACTCTGAGCTACGAGAGGAAATTCAAAACAATAGCAAAGAAGTTAAAAACTTTGAAAAAAAATTAGAAGAATGGATAACTAGAATAACCAATGGAGAGAAGCGCTTAAAGGAGCTGATGGAGCTGAAAGCCAAGTTTGGAGAACTACGCGAAGATTGCAGAAGCCTCAGTAGCAGATGCGATCAACTGGAAGAAAGGGTATTGCTGATGGAAGATGAAATGAATGAAATGAAGAGAGAAGGGAAGTTTAGAGAAAAAAGAATAAAAAGAAATGAACAAAGCCTCCAAGAAATTTGGGACTATGTGAAAAGACCAAACCTACGTCGGATTGGTGTACCTGAAAATGATGGGGAGAATGGAACCAAGTTGGAAAACACTCTGGAAGACATTATCCAGGAGAACTTCCCCAATCTAGCAAGGCAGGCCAACATTCAGATTCAGGAAATACAGAGAACGCCACAAAGATACTCCTCGAGAAGGGCAACTCCAAGACACATAATTGTCAGATTCACCAAACTTGAAATGAAGGAAAAAATGTTAAGGGCAGCCAGAGAGAAAGGTCGGGTTACCCACAAAGGGAAGCCCAACAGACTAACGGCTGATCTCTCAGCAGAAACTCTACAAGCCAGAAGAGAGTGGGGGCCGATATTCAACATTCTTAAAGAAAAGAATTTTCAACCCAGAATTTCCTATCCCACTAAACTAAGCTTCATAAGTGAAGGAGAAATAAAATACTTTACAGATAAGTAAACACTGAGTGATTTTGTCACCACCAGGCCTGCCCTAAAAGAGCTCCTGAAGGAAGCACTAAACATGGAAAGGAACAACCGGCACCAGCCACTGCAAAAACATGCCAAACGGTAAAGACCATCAAGGCTAGGAAGAAACTATAGCAACTAACGAACAAAATAACCAACTAACATCATAATGACAGGATCAGATTCGCACATAACAATATTAACGTTAAATGTAAATGGGCTAAATGCTCCAACCAAAAGACACAGACTGGCAAACTGGATAAGGAGTCAGGACCCATCAGTGTGCTGTATTCAGGAAACCCATCTCACGTGCAGAGACACACATAGACTCAAAATAAAGGGATGGAGGAAGATCTATCAAGCAACTGGAAATCAAAAAAAGGCAGGGGTTGCAATCCTAGTCTCTGATAAAATAGACTTTAAGCCAACAAAGATCAAAAGAGACAAAGAAGGCCATTACATAATGGTAAAGGGATGAATTCAACAAGAAGAGCTAACTATCCTAAATATATATGCACACAACACAGGAGCACACAGATTCATAAGGCAAGTCCTCAGTGACCTACAAAGGGACTTAAACTCCCACACAATAATAATGGGAGATTTTAACACCCCACTGTCAGCATTAGACAGATCAACGAGACAGAAAGTTAAGACGGATATTCAGGAACTGAACTCAGCTCTACATAAAGTGGACCTAATAGGCATCTACAGAACTCTCCACCCCAAGTCAACAGAATATACATTTTTTTCAGCACCACACCACACCTATTCCAAAATTGACCAGATAGTTGGAAGTAAAGATCTCCTCAGCAAATGTAAAAGAACAGAAATTATAACAAACTGTCTCTCAGACCACAGTGCAATCAAACTAGAACTCAGGATTTAGAAACTCACTCAAAACCGCTTAACTACATGCAAACTGAACAACCTGCTCCTGAATGACTATTGGGTACATAATGAAATGAAGGCAGAAATAAAGATGTTCTTTGAAACCAACGAGAACAAAGACACAACATACCAGAATCTCTGGGACACGTTCAAAGCAGTGTGTAGAGGGAAATTTATAGCACTAAATGCCCACAAGAGAAAGCAGGAAAGATCCAAAATTGACACCCTAACATCACAATTAAAAGAACTAGAAAAGCAAGAGCAAACACATTCAAAAGCTAGCAGAAGGCTAGAAATAACTAAAATGAGAGCAGAACTGAAGGAAATAGAGACACAAAAAACCCTTCAAAAATTAATGAATCCAGGAGCTGGTTTTTTGAAAAGATCAACAAAATTGATGGACCACTAGCAAGACTAATAAAGAAGAAAAGAGAGAAGAATCAAATAGATGCAATAAAAAACGAAAAAGGGGATATCACCACCGATCCCACAGAAATACAATCTACCATCAGAGAATACTACAAACACCTCTATGCAAATAAACTAGAAAATCTAGAAGAAATGGATAAATTCCTCGACAAATACACCCTCCCAAGACTAAACCAGGAAGAAGTGCAATCTCTGAATAGACCAATAACAGGTTCTGAAATTGTGGCAATAATCAATAGCTTACCAACCAAAAAGAGTCCAGGACCTGATGGATTCACAGCTGAATTCTACCAGAGGTACAAGGAGGAACTGGTACCATTCCTTCTGAAACTATTCCAATCGATAGAAAAAGAGGGAATCCTCCCTAACACATTTTACGAAGCCAGCATCGTCCTGATACCAAAACCTGGCAGAGACATAACCAAAAAAGAGAATTTCAGACCAATATCCTTGATGAACATTGATGAAAAAATCCTCAATAAAATACTGGCAAACCGAATCCAGCAGCACATCAAAAAGCTTATCCACCATGATCAAGTGGGCTTCATCCCTGGGATGCAAGGCTGGTTCAACATACGCAAATCAATAAATGTAATCCAGCATATAAACAGAACCAAAGACAAAAACCACATGATTATCTCAATAGATGCAGAAAAGGCCTTTGACAAAATTCAACAACTCTTCATGCTAAAAACTCTCAATAAATTAGGTATTGATGGGACGTATCTCAAAATAATAAGAGCTATCTATGACAAACCCACAGCCAATATCATACTGAATGGGCAAAAACTGGAAGCATTCCCTCTGAAAACTGGCACAAGACAGGGATGCCCTCTCTCACCGCTCCTATTCAACATAGTGCTGGAAGTTCTGGCCAGAGCAATCAGGCAGGAGAAGGAAATAAAGGGTATTCAATTAGGAAAAGAGGAAGTCAAATTGTCCCTGTTTGCAGATGACATGATTGTATATCTAGAAAACCCCATTGTCTCAGCCCAAAATCTCCTTAAGCTGATTAGCAACTTCAGCAAAGTCTCAGGATACAACATGAATGTACAAAAATCACAAGCATTCTTGTACACCAATCACAGACAAACAGAGAGCCAAATCATGAGTGAATTCCCATTCACAATTGCTTCAAAGAGAATAAAATACCTAGGAATCCAACTTACAAGGGACGTGAAGGACCTGTTCAAGGAGAACTACAAACCACTGCTCAATGAAATAAAAGAGGATACAAACAAATGGAAGAACATTCCATGCTCATGGGTTGGAAGAATGAATATCATGAAAATGGCCATACTGCCCAAGGTAATTTATAGATTCAATGCCATCCCCATCAAGCTACCAATGACTTTCTTCACAGAATTGGAAAACACTACTTTAAAGTTCATATGGAACCAAAAAAGAGCCCGCATCGCCAAGTCAATCCTAAGCCAAAAGAACAAAGCTGGAGGCATCACGCTACCTGACTTTAAACTATACTACAAGGCTACAGTAACCAAAACAGCATGGTACTGGTACCACAACAGAGACATAGATCAATGGAACAGAACAGAGCCCTCAGAAATGATGCCGCATAGCTACAACTATCTGATCTTTGACAAACCTGACAAAAACAAGAAATGGGGAAAGGATTCCCTATTTAATAAATGGTGCTGGGAAAACTGGCTAGCCATATGTAGAAAGCTGCAACTGGATCACTTCCTTACACCTTACAGAAAAATTAATTCAAGATGGATTAAAGACTTATATGTTAGACCTAAAACCATTAAAATCCTACAAGAAAACCTAGGCAATACCATTCAGGACATAGGCGTGGGCAAGGACTTCATATCTAAAACACCAAAAGCAATGGCAACAAAAGCCAAAATCGACAAATGGGATCTCATTAAAATAAAGAGCTTCTGCACAGCAAAAGAAACTACCATCAGAGTGAACAGGCAACCTACAGAATGGGAGAAAATTTTTGCAACCTACTCATCTGACAAAGGGCTGATATCCAGAATCTACAATGAACTCAAACAAATTTACAAGAAAAAAGCAAAGAACCCCATCAAAAAGTGGGCAGAGGACATGAACAGACACTTCTCAAAAGAAGACATTTATGCAGCCAAAAAATACATGAAGAAATGCTCATCATCACTGGCCATCAGAGAAATGCAAATCAAAACCACAGTGAGATACCATCTCACACCAGTTCGAATGGCCATCATTAAAAAATCAGGAAACAACAGGTGCTGGAGAGGATGTGGAGAAATAGGAACAGTTCTACACTGTTGGTGGGACTGTAAACTAGCTCAACCATTGTGGAAGTCAGTGTGGTGATTCCTCAGGGATCTAGAACTAGAAATACCATTTTACCCAGCCATCCCATTACTGGGTATATACCCAAAGGACTATAAATCATGCTGCTATAAAGACACATGCACACGTATGTTTATTGCGGCACTATCCACAATAGCAAAGAGTTGGAACCAACCCAAATGTCCAACAACAATAGACTGGATTAAGGAAATGTGGCACATATACACCATGGAATACTATGCAGCCATAAAAAATGATGAGTTCTTGTCCTTTCTAGGGACATGGATGAAACTGGAAAACATCATTCTCAGTAAACTATCGCAAGGACAAAAAACCAAACACCTCATGTTCTCACTCATAGGTGGGAATTGAACAATGAGAACTCATGGACAGAGGAAGAGGAGCATCACGCTCCGGGGACAGTTGTGGGGTGGGGGGAGGGGTTAGGGACAGCATTAGGAGATACACCTAATGCTAAATGACGAGTTAATGGGTGCAGGAAATCAACATGGCACATGGATACATATGTAACAAACCTGCACATTGTGCACATGTACCCTAAAACCCTAAAGTATAATAATTAAAAAAAATAAATAAACATATGTGTGCATGTTTCTTTATAGTAGCATGATTTATAATCCTTTGGGTATAAACCCAGTAATGGGATTGCTGGGTCAAATGGTATTTCTGGTTCTAGATCCTTGAGGAATCACTGCACTGTCTTCCACAATGCTTGAATTAATTTACACTCCCACCAACAGTGTAAAAGCATTCCTATTTCTCCACGTCTTCTCCAGCATCTGTTGTTTCCTGACTTTTTAATGATCCCCATTCTAACTGTCATTAGATGGTATCTCATTGTGGTTTTGTTTGCATTTCTCTGATGACCAGTAATGATGAACATTTTTTCATATGTCTGTTGGCTGCATAAATGTCTTCTTTTGAGAAGTGTCTGTTCATATCCTTTGCCCACTTTTTGATGGGGTTATTTGTTTCTTTCTTGTAAATCTGTTTAAGTTCTTTGTAGATTCTGGATATTAGCCCTTTGTCAGATGGATGGATTGCCAACATTTTCTCCTGTTATGTAGGTTGCCAGTTCACTCTAAAGATATATTCTTTTGCTGTGCAGAATCTCTTTAACTTAATTAGATCCGATTTGTCAATTTTGGCTTTTGTTTCCATTGCTTTTGGTGTTCTAGTCATGAAGTCTTTTCCAATGCCTATGTCCTGAATGGTATTGCCCAGGTTTTCTTCTAGGGTTTTTATGGTTTTAGGTCTAACATGTAAGTCTTTAACCCATTGTGAGTTAATTTTTTTGTAAGGTGTAAGGAAGGGTAGCTTTTGAATGTGTTTGCTCTTGCTTCTCTAGTTCTTTTAATTGTGATGTTAGGGTGTCAATTTTACATCTTTCCTGCCTTCTCTTGTGGGCATTTAGTGCTGTAAATTTCCCTCTACACACTGCTTTAAATGTGTTCCAGAGATTCTGCTAGATTGTGTCTTAGTTCTCATAAGTTTCAAAAAACATCCTTATTTCTGCCTTCATTTCATTATGTAGCCAGTAGTCATTCAGGAGCAGATTGTTCAGTTTCCATGTAGTTGTGTGGTTTTGAGTGAGTTTCTTAATCTTGAGTTCTAGTTTGATTGCACTGTGGTCTCAGAGGGAGTTTGTTGTGATTTCTGTTCTTTTACATTTGCTGAGGAGTGTTTTACTTCCAATTATGTGGTCAATTTTAGAATAAATATGATGAGCTGCTGATTAGAATTTATATTCTATTGATTTGGGGTGGAGAGTTCTGTAGATGTCTATTAGGTCCACTTGGTCCAGAGCTGAGTTCAAGTCCTGGATATCCTTTTTAATATTCTGTCTCGTTGATCTGTCTAATATTGACAGTGGAGTGTTAACGTCTCCCATTATTATTGTGTGGGAGTTTAAGTCTCTTTGTTGGTCTCTAAGAACTTGCTTTATGAATCTGGGTTCTCCGGTGTTGGGTGCATATATATTTAGGATAGTTAGCTCTTCTTGTTGAATTGATCCATTTACCAATATGTGATGGCCTTTTTTTCTCTCTTTTGATATTTTTGGTTTGAAGTCTGTCTTATCAGACACCAGGATTGCAACCCCTGCTTTTGTTTGCTCCTCAGTTGCTTGGTAGATCTTCCTCCATCCCTTTCTTTTGAGCCTATGTGTGTCTTTGCACAGGAGATGGGTCTCTTGAATACAGCACTCTGATAGGTCTTGACTCTTTATGCAATTTGCCAGTCTGTGTCTTTCAATTGGAGCACTTAGCCCATTTACATTTAAGGTTAATAGGGTTATATGTGAATTAGATTCTGTCATTATGATGCTATCTGGTTATTTTGCCCATTAGTTGATGCAGTTTCTTCATAGCATTGACAGTCTTTACAATTTGGCATGTTTTTGTAGTGGCTGCTACCAGTTGTTTCTTTCCATGTTTAGTACTTCCTTCAGGAGCTCTTGTAAGGCATGCCTGGTGGTGACAAAATCTCTCAGCATTTGCTTGTCTGTAAATAATGTTATTTCTCTTTCACTTATGAAACTTAGTTTGGCTGGATCTAAAATTCTGGGTTGAAAATTCTTTTCTTTATTAATGTTGAATATTGGCCTCCACTGTGTTCTGGCTTGTAGGGTTTCTGCAGAGAGATCCACTGTTAGTCTGATGGGCTTCCCTTTGTGGGTAATCCTACCATTCTCTCTGGCTGCCCTTAATATTTTTTCCTTCATTTCAACCTTGGTGAATCTGATGATTATGTGTCTCGGGATTACTATTTTGAGCAGTATCTTTGTGGTGTTCTCTGTATTTCCTGAATGTGAATGTTGGCCTGCCTAGCTAGGTTGGGAAGTTCTCCTGGATAATATATTAAAGAGCGTTTTGTAACTTGGTTCTATTCTCCCCTTCACTTTCTTGTTTTTTTTCTTTTTTTGAGACAGAGTCTCACTCTGTCACCCAGGCTGGAGTGCAGTGGCGCGATCTTGGCTCGCTGCAAGCTCCGCCTCCTGGGTTCACGCCATTCTCCTGCCTCAGCCTCACCAAGTAGCTAGGACTACAGGTGCCCGCCACCACGCCTGGCTAATTTTTTTTTTTTTTTTGTATTTTTAGTAGAGACGGGGTTTCACCATGGTCTCGATCTCCTGACCTTGTGATCCGCCCACCTCGGCCTCCCAAAGTGCTGGGATTACAAGCATGAGCCACTGCGTCTGGCCCCTCCCCTTCACTTTCAGGTACACCAATCAAATGTAGATTTGGTCTTTTCACATAGTCCCATATTTTTTGGAGGTTTGTTCATGTCTTTTCACTCTTTTTTCTCTAATCTTGTCTTCTCACTTTATTTCATTAATTTGGTCTTCAATCACGGATATCCTTTCTTCTGCTTGATCGAATTGGCTATTGAAGCTTTTGTATGCTTTAAGAAGTTCTCGTAGTGTGGTTTTCAGCTCCATTGGTCATTTAAGCTCTTCTAAACTGGTTATTCTGGTTAGTTATTCCTTTAACCTTTTTCCAGGGCATTTAGCTTCATTATGATGGGTTAGAACATGCTCCTTTAGCCTGGAGAAATTCATTATTACCGACCTTCTGAAGCCTACCTCTGTCAGCTCGTCAAACTCATATTCCATCCAGTTTTGTTCCATTGCTGGCAAGGAATTGTGTTTCTTTGGAGGAGAAGCGGTGTTCTGGTTTTTGGAATTTTCAGCCTTTCTGCTCTAGTTTCTCCTCATCTTTGTGCTTTTGTCTACCTTTGGTCTTTGATGTTGGTGGCCTATGGAGGGTGTTTTGGTTTGGATGTCCTTTTTGTTGATGTTGATACTGTTCCTTTCTGTTTCTAATGGACAGGCCTCTCAGCTGCAGATCTGTTGGAGTTTGCTAGAGGTCCACTCCAGACCGTTTGTCTGGGTATCACAAACAGAGGCTGCAGAACAGCAAATATTGCTGCCTGATCTTTCCTCTGGAAGCTTTGTTGCAGAGGGGCACCCACCTGTATGAGGTGTCTGTCTGCCCCTACTGGGAGGTGTCCTCCAATCTGGCTACATGGGGGTCAGTGACCCATTTGAGGTGACAGTCTGTCCATTATCTGATCTTGAATGCCATGCTGGGAGAACAACTGCTCTCTTCAGAGCTGTCAGGCAGGGCAGTTTAAGTCTGCAGAAACTGTCTGCTGCCATTTGTTCCAATATGCCCTGCCCCCAGATATGGAATCTCAAAAGGAGGTAGGCCTTGCTGAACTGTGGTGGGCTCCACCCAGTTCAAGCTTTCCTGTTACTTTGTTTACACTGGGAGCATAGAACTTCCTACTCAAGCCTCAGCAATAGTGGACGCCCCTTCCCCTGCCAAGCTCCAGCATTGTAGGTCAATCTCAGAGTGCTGCACTAGCAGGGGGCAAGGTTCTATGGGCATGGGACCTGCCAAGCCAGGCATGGGGGGGAGTCTCCTGGTCTGCTGGTTGTGAAGACTGTGGAAAAGGTGCAGTATTTGGTCAGGAGTGTACCATTCCACCAGGTACAGTCACTCATGGCTTCCTTTGGCTAGGAAAATGAAATCCCCCAATCCCTTGCACTTCTCGGATGATGCAACACCCCACCCTACTTCAGCTCACTCTCTGTGGGCTGCACCCACTGTCCAACCAGTTCCAATGAAATGAACCAAGTAGCTCAGTTGGAAATGCAGAAATCACCCATCATCTGCATTGATCTTGCTGGCAGCTGTAGACTGGAGCTGTTCCTATTCCACCATCTCTGAAGCAACTCCAAGAAAGAGGTTTATTGGACTTACAGTTCAACGTGGCTGGGAATGCCTCACAATCATGGTGGAAGGTGAAAGGCACCTCTCGCATGGCAGCAGACAAGAGAGATTGTGCAGGGAAACTCCCATTTATAATAATCATCAGATCTAGAGAGACTTACTTACTATCATGAGAACAGGATGGGAGCGGTCTTCCCCCATGATTCAATTACATCACTCCTGGATCCTCCCACAATATGTAGAAATTCAAGAGGAGTTTTGGGTGGGGACATAGCCAAATCATATCATATGGCCAGACTTATGCTTTTTTTAAATTATACTTTAAGTTTTAGGGTACATGTGCACAATGTGGAGGTTTGTTACATATGTATACATGTGCCATGTTGGCATGCTGTACCCATTAACTCGTCATTTAACATTAGGTATATCTCCTAATGCTATCCCTCCCCCATGCCACCACCCCACAAATGGTCCCGGTGTGTGATGTTCCCTTTCCTGTGTCCATGTGTTCTCATTGTTCAATTCCCACCTATGAGTGAGAACATGCGGTGTTTGGTTTTTTGTCCTTGCGATAGTTTGCTTAGAATGATGGTTTCCAGCTTCATCCATGTCCCTACAAAGGACATGAACTCATCATTTTTTTATGGCTGCATAGTATTCCATGGTGTATATGTGCCACATTTTGTTAATCTAGTTTATCATTGTTGGACATTTGGGTTGGTTCCAAGTCTTTGCTACTGTGAATAGTTCCGCAATAAACATACATGTGCATGTGTCTTTATAGCAGCATGATTTATAATCCTTTGGGTATATATCAAGTAATGAGATGGCTGGGTCAAATGGTATTTCTAGTTCTAGATCCCAGAGGAATCACCAAACTGACTTCCACAATTGTTGACCTGGTTTACAGTCCCACCAACAGTGTAAAAGTTTTCCGATTTCTCTACATCCTCTCCAGCACCTGTTGTTTCTTGACTTTTTAATGATCGCCATTCTAACTGGTGTGAGATGGTATCTCATTTTGGTTTTGGTTTGCATTTCTCTGATGGCCAGTGATGATGAGCATTTTTGCATGTGTTTGTTGGTGGCATAAATGTCTTCTTTTGAGAAGTGTCTGTTCATATCCTTCACCCACTTTTTGATGGAGTTGTTTGTTTTTTTCTTGTAAATTTGTTTAAGTTCATTGTAGATTCTGCATATTAGCCTGTTGTCAGATGAGTAGGTTGCGAAAATTTTCTCCCATTCTGTAGGTTGCCTGTTCACTCCGATGGTAGTTTCTTTTACTGTGCAGAGGCTCTTTAGTTTAATGAGATCCCATTTGCCAATTTTGGCTTTTGTTGCCATTGCTTTTGGTGTTTTAGACATGAAGTCCTTGCCCATGCCTATGTCCTGAATGGTATTGCCTAGGTTTTCTTCTAGGGTTTTTATGGTTTTATATCTAACATTTAAGTCTTTAATCCATCTTGAATTAATTTTTGTATAAGGTGTAAGGAAGGGATCCAGTTTCAGCTTTCTACATATGGCTATCCAGTTTTCCCAGCACCATTTATTAAATAAGGAACCCTTTCCTCATTGCTTGTTTTTGTCAGGTTTGTCAAAGATCAGATGGTTGTAGATATGCGGCATTATTTCTGAGGGCTCTGTTCTGTTCCATTGGTCTATATCTCTGTGTTGGTACCAGTACCATGCTGTTTTGGTTTCTGTAGTCTTGTAGTATAGTTTGAAGCCTGGTAGTGTGATGCCTCCAGCTTTGTTCTTTTGGCTTAAGATTGACTTGGCAATGCTGGCTCTTTTTTGGTTCCATATGAACTTTAAAGTAGTTTTTTCCAGTTCCGTGAAGAAAGTCATTGGTAGCTTGATGGGGATGGCATTGAATCTCTAAATAACCTTGGGCAGTATGGCCATTTTCATGATATTGATTCTTCCAACCCATGAGCATGGAATGTTCGTCCATTTGTTTGTATCCTCTTTTATTTCATTGAGCAGTGGTTTATAGTTCTCCTTGAAGAGGTCCTTCACGTCCCTTGTAAGTTGGATTCCTAGATATTTTATTCTCTTTGAAGCAATTGTGAATGCGAGTTCACTCATGATTTGGCTCTCTCTTTGTCTGTTACTGTTGTATAAGAATGCTTGTGATTTTTGTACATTGATTTTGTATCCTGAGACTTTACTGAAATTGCCTATCAGCTTGAGGAGATTTTGGGCTGAGATGATGGGGTTTTCTAGATATACAATCATGTCATCTGCAAACAGGGACAACTTAACTTCCTCTTTTCCTAATTGAATACCCTTTATTTCCTTCTCCTGCCTGATTGCCCTGGCCAGAACTTCCAACACTATGTTGAATAGGAGTGGTGAGAGAGGGCATCCTTGTCTTGTGCCAGTTTTCAAAGGGAATGCTTCCAGTTTTTGCCCAGTTAGTATGATATTGGCTGTGAGTTTGTCATAGATAGCTCTTATTATTTTGAGATACATCCCATCAATACCTAATTTATTGAGAGTTTTTAGCATGAATGGTTGTTGAATTTTTGTCAAAGGCCTTTTCTGCATCTATTGAGATAATCATGTGGTTTTTGTCTTTGGTTCTGTTTATGTGCTGGATTACATTTATTGATTTGCACATGTTGAACCAGCCTTGCATCCCAGGGATGAAGCCCATTTGATCATGGTGGAATATTTTTGGTGTGCTGCTGGATTTGTTTTGCCAGTATTTTATTGAGGATTTTTGCATCGATGTTCATCAAGGATATTGGTCTAAAATTCTCTTTTTTGGTTGTGTTTCTGCCAGGCTTTGGTGTCAGGATGATGCTGGCCTCATAAAATGAGTTAGGGTGGATTCCCTCTTTTTCTGTTGATTGGAATAGTTTCAGAAGGAATGGTACCAGCTCCTCCTTGTACCTCTGGTAGAATTCGGCTGTGAATCCATCTGGTCCTGGACTTTTATTGGTTGGTAAGCTATTAATTATTGCCTCAATTTCAGAGCCTGTTATTGGTCTTTTCAGAGATTCAACTTCTTCCTGGTTTAGTCTTGGGAGGGTGTATGTGTCTAGGAATGTATCCATTTCTTCTAGATTTTCTAGTTTATTTGCATAGGGGTGTTTATAGTACTCTCTGAAGCTAGTTTGCATATCTGTGGGATCGGTGGTGATATCCCCTTTATCATATTATATTGCGTCTATTTGATTCACCTCTTTTCTTCTTTATTAGTCTTGCTAGAGGTCTATCAATTTTGTTGATCTTTTCAAAAAGCCAGCTCCTGGATTCATTGATTTTTTTGAAGGGTTTTTTATGTCTCTATTTCCTTCAGTTCTGCTCTGATCTTAGTTATTTCTAGCCTTCTGCAAGCTTTTGAATGTGTTTGCTCTTGTTTCTCTAGTTCTTTTAATTGTGATGTGAGGGTGTCAATTTTGGATCTTTCCTGCTTTTTTTGTGGGCATTTAGTGCTATAAATTTCCCTCTACACACTGCTTTAAATGTGTCCCAGAGATTCTGGTATGTTGTGTCTTTGTTCTTGTTGGTTTCAAAGAACATCTTTCTTTCTGCCTTCATTTCGTTATGTACCCAATAGTCATTCAGGAGCAGGTTGTTCAGTTTTGTTACATTTGCTGAGTAGTGCTTTACTTCCAACTATGTGGTCAATTTTGGAAGAAGTGCCGTGTGTTGCTGTGAAGAATGTATATTCTGTTGATTTGTGGTGGAGAGTTCTGTAGATGTCTATTAGGTCGGCTTGGTCCAGAGCTGAGTTCAATTCCTGGATGTCCATGTTAACTTTTTGTCTTGTTGATCTGTCTAATGTTGACAGTGGGGTGTTAAAGTCTCCCATTATTATTGTGTGGGAGTCTAAGTCTCTTTGAAGGTCTCTAAGGACTTGCTTTATGAATCTGGGTGCTCCTGTATTGGGTGCATATATATTTAGGATGGTTAGCTCTTCTTGTTGAATTGATCCCTTTACCATTATGTAATGGCCTTCTTTGTCTCTGTTGATCTTTGTTGGTTTAAAGTCTGTTTTATCCGAGACTAGGATTGCAACCCTGTGTTTTTTTATTGTCCATTTGTTTGGCCGATCTTCCTCCATCCCTTTATTTTTAGCCTATGTGTGTCTCTGCATGTGAGATGGGTTTCCTGAATACAGCACACTGATGGGTCTTGACTCTTTATCCAATTTGCCAGTCTGTGTCTTTTAATTGGAGTATTTAGCCCATTTACATTTAAGTTTAATATTGTTATGTGTGAATTTGATCCGGTCATTATGAGGTTAGCTGGTTATTTTGTTATTTAGTCGATGCAGTTTCTTCCTAGCCTCAATGGTCTTTACAATTTGGCATGTTTTTGCCGTGGCTGTTACTGGTTGTTTCTTTCCATGTTTAGTGCTTCCTTCAGGAGCTCTTGTAGGGCAGGCCTGGTGGTGACAAAATCTCTCAGCGTTTGCTTGTCTGTAAAGGGTTTTATTTCTCCTTCACTTATGAAGCTTAGTTTGGCTGGATATGAAATTCTGGTTTGAAAATTCTTTTCTTTAAGAATGTTGAATATTGGCCCCCACTCTCTTCTGGCTTGTAGAATTTCTGCCTAGAGATCCACTGTTAGTGTGATGTGCTTCCCTTTGTGGGTAACCCGACCTTTCTCTCTGGCTGCCCTTAACATTTTTTCCTTCGTTTCAACTTTGGTGAATCTGACAGTTTTGTGTCTTTGAGTTGCTCTTCTCGAGGAGTATCTTTGTGACGTTCTGTGTATTTCCTGAATTTGAATGTTGGTCTGCTTTGCTAGATTGGGGATATTCTCCTGGATAATATCCTGCAGAGTGTTTTCCAACTTGGTTCCATTCTCCCTGTCACTTTCAGGCAAACCAATCAGACATCGGTTTGGTCTTATCACATAGTCCCATATTTCTTGGAGAGTTTGTCCGTTTCTTTATATTCTTTTTTTCTCTAAACTTTTTGCTTCATTTCATTCGTTTGATCTTCTATCAGTGATACTCTCTTCTAGTTGATCGAATCAGCTACTGAGGCTTGTGCATTCATCACGTAATTCTAGTGCCTTGGTTTTCATCTCCATCAGGTCCTTTAAGGAGTTCTCTGCATTGTTTATTTTAGTTAGCCATTCATCTATTTTTTTTTTCAATGTTTTTAACTTCTTTGCCATGGGTTCGAACTTCCTCCTTTAGCTTGGAGTAGATTGATCATCTGAAGACTTCTTCTTTCAACTCGTCAAAGTCATTCTCCATCCAGCTTTGTTCCATTGCTGGTGAGGAGCTGCATTCCTTTGCAGGAGGAGAGGCACTCTGATTTTTAGAGTTTCCAATTTTTCTGCTCTGTTTTTTTCCCATCTTTGTGGTTTTATCTACTTTTGGTCTTTGATGATGGTGACTTACAATGGGGTTTTGGTGTGGATGTCCTTTCTGTTTGTTAGTTTTCCTTCTAATAGTCAGGACCCTCAGCTGCAGGTCTGTTGGAGTTTGCTGGATGTCCACTCCAGACCCTGTTTTTCTTGGTATCAGCAGTGGAGGTTGCAAAACAGCAGATATTGGTGAACAGCAAATGTTACTGCCTGATTTTTCCTCTGGAAGCTTTGTCTCAGAGGAATACCTGGCCTTGTGAGGTGTCAGTCTGCCCCCACTGGGGGTTGCCTCCGAGTTAGGCTACTCTGGGGTCTGGGACCCACTTGAGGAGGCAGTCTGTCCATTCTCAGATCTCTTGCTGAGTGCTGGGAGAACCGCTACTCTCTTCAAAGCTGTCAGACAGGGACATTTAAGTCTGCAGAGGATTCTGCTGCCTTTTGTTTGGCTATGCCCTGCCCCAAATGTGGAGTCTATAGAGGCAGGCAGGACTCCTTGAGCTGCAGTGGGCTCCACCCAGTTTGAGCTTCCCAGCCACTTTGTTTACCTACTGAAACCTCAGCAATGGTGGGTGCCTCTCCCCCAGCCTTGCTGCTGCCTTGCAATTTGGTCTCAGACTGCTGTGCTAGCAATGAGCAAGGCTCCATGAGTATAGGGCCCTCTGAGCCAGGCACAGGATATAATCTCCTTGTGTGCCGTTTGCTAAGACCATTGGAATACTGCAGTATTAGGGTGGGAGTGACCTGATTTTCCAGGTGCCATCTGTCACCCCTTTCTTTGACTATGAAAGGGAATTCCCTGACCCCTTGCACTTCCTGGGTGAGTCAATTTCTCACCCTGCTTTGGCTCATGCTCAGTGTGCTGCACCCACTGTCCTGCACCCACTTTCTGACACTCTCCAATCAAGTGAACCTGGTACCTCAGTTGGAAATGCAGAAATCACCCATCTTCTGTGTCGCTAATGCTGGGAGCTGTAGACTGGAGCTGTTCCTATTCAGCCATCTTGGCTCCATCCCCCCCAGACTTATTCTTTAAGCAGGTTCCTGGCCTTGTTTCTTCTCCCAGGGTGGTACTGCCCAACCAGGGTCTCTAGCCACTTCCTACAAGTGCTTTTGGGTTGGCAACAGGCGCGTACCTCCTTGAGATGAAGCTCCCAGTGGGACGAGCAGGCTGCCATCTTTGCTGTTTTGCAGACTTCACTGGTGATACCTCCAGATACTGGAAAATCTGAGGTGACTAGGGAATGGAGCAGGCCCCAAGGATACCACAGCAGCCATATGGAAATGTGGCCAGATTGTTACATTTGTGCCCATTCCCATATCTACTTACTGAGCAAGTCTTTCAGGTCTTCCCAGCCACCGGCCACCAGAGCTATTGAGCCAGGAGCAACTCAGTGGCTCTCTGGACAGAGCCTCCAGGGGCTACTGAAAGCCTCTCTGCCATTGCCTCTGCAGTGGAAATGCCCTTTTCACCTTCAGAATAACAAAGAAGCAAAGATCCTAAGTGGCTTATTCACACCTCTAACAAGCTGCAGTCAGCTCAAGGAGAGGAGGCCAGTTAATCTTCCATGGGTCACACACTTCTTCTCACCAGACAGGGAACCCCTGTTGTGGTGACCCTCCATCCTGGGCTGATTGCCCTCGATGAGATCTGGGTCAGCATTGCTCAGGGCAATCAGCCCAGGATGACAAGCAAATGACTCTCAGCCACAACCACTACTAGGATCCCTTCCTCCACTGACTCCAAGTTGGGGAAGGAACATAAACACTGAGATTGCCCCAGAGCTGCAGTGGGCAGCCCAGGTGTCCCAAGTCATCATCTGCAGCCAGAACTCAAGTGGGAGAGTAACCCAGACTTTCAGAGCCCTGAGAGGGAACATGGCTGCAACTGTGAGAAAACATAGATCAGCCACACAACCAAGCAAGAGTCTACCAACTGACCAGTAAGCCTATGTGTACCTGTTGGAGTACACCTCAAAACTTCAACACTTAAAATACCTCACTAATATACTGTCCTCTGAAACCAGAGACAAGGAGTCAGCTTCAAATAAAGACCCTACACAAAGTCTTGGCCCAGTGAAAACACCCAGAAAAGAAGTCTATTGACTGTGCTCAATGTACACTTCAGTTAAAGGAACATCCACATGCAGAGATGTGAAAGAGCCAATGCAAGACACTGGTAGCAAAGACATGGAATCAACCTAAATGCCCATCAATGACACATTAGTGTTGCATGCCTATAGTCCTGGCTACTCAGGAGACTCAGGTAGGAGAATGATTTGAGCCTAGGAGGTGGAAGTTGCAGTGAACTGAGATTTCACCACTGCACTCCAGGCCAGGTGACAGAGCAGGACTCTGTCTCAAAAAAAAAAAAAAAAAAAAAAAAATTCTCCCAAAAGAGAAAAGTCTAGGATCAGAAGTTTTCACTGCTAAATTCTACTGAACATTTAAATGAGAACTAATCCAATACTTCTCAAACTATTCAAAAAAACTGAAGAAGTTAAATTCTTCTAAACTCATTATGTGAGATCAACATAACCTTGATAACAAAAGTAGAGAAGGACACAACAAAAATAGAAAACTGCAGGCCAATGTTTGTGATAAACATAGATTATATTATATTATATAGCAAAAGGGACAAAAATTCTCAACAAAACACTAGCAAGCCAAATCTAATAGCATGTCAAAAAAGATAATGCACTATGATCAATCAAATGGGATTTATCCCAGGAATGCAAGGATGGTACAAGAAATGCAAATCAATAAATACGATACATAAACAGAATGAAGGACAAACACAATATGATCATCATCTCAATAGACAAAGAAAAAGCATTAGATAAAATTAACATTGTTTCATGATTTGAAAAAAAAATTAGGTATAGAAGAAACATACTTCAACATAATAAAGGCAATATATTACAGACCTACAGATGACATCATATGGAATGTGGAAAAGCTAAAAGCTTTTCCTCTGAGAACTGAAATGAGACAAGAATGCCCACTTTTACCACTCTTACTCAACATAGTACTGGAAGTTCCAGCCAGATCAATTGGGCAAGGGAAAGAAATAAAGGGCATTTAAGTAGATAAAGAGGAAGTCAGATTGTTCCTGTTTTCAAATGACATGGTCTTATATCTAGAAAACCCTAAAGACTCTACCAGAAAGCTGTTAGAATTGATAAACAAATTTAGTAAGGTTGCAGGACAAAAAACAAAACACAAAATTTAGTAGCATTTCTATACATCAATAATGCAAAGTAGGTGAAAAAGATGTCAAGGAAGTAATCCTATTTATAAAAGGTAAACAAACAAACAAACAAAAAATGCAGCACAGGAATAAATTTATCAAAGGAGGTAAAAGATCTCTACAAAGTAAACTATAAAAAAACTGATGAAAGGAAATGAAGAGTTTGCAAATGTAAAGACATTCAATGTTCATGGATCAGAAGAATTACTATTGTTTAAATGACCATACTACCCAAAGCATTCTATAGATTCAATGCAAGTCCTAGCAAAATATCAATGACATTCTTCACAGAAATTAAAAAAATCCTAAAATTCTTTTAAATCAGAAAAGACCCTGAGTATCCAAACCAATCCTGTGCAAAAAGAACAAAGCTAGAGTCTTCCTACTACTTGATTTTAAAATAGACTACAAAGGTATAGTAACACTAACAGCATGATATCGCTATAAAAACAGAACCACAGACAAATGTAACAGAACAGAAAACTCAGAAATAAATCCACCTTTTTGGTAGCCAATTGATTTCTGACAAAGTTGCCAAGAACATACATTAGGGAAATGACACCCTTTTCAATATATAATGTTGGGAAAAATGAATATCCATATGCAGTAGAAGGAAACTAGTCCCTTATCTTTCACCCTATAACAAACTTAAAATGGATCCACAACTTAAATATCGGGACTTAAACTATAAAAACTACTGGAAGAAAACAGGAAAAACGCTTCAGAACATTGATCTAGGCAAAAATTTTACAGCGAAGGTTTCAAAAGCACAGGCAACAAAAATGAAAATAGACAAATGAGACTATATTTAATTGAAAAGCTCCTGAACAGTGAAGAAAATAATGAACAGAGTGAAAAGACAATCTGTAGAATAGGAGAAAATATTTGCACACTATTAACTTAATGGGCTAATATCTAGAATATTAGGAATTCAAACAACTCCACAGCAAGGAAGAAAGGAGGTTTCAACATACGTAAATTGATAACTGTGATCGATAAACAGAATTAAAAACCAAAACCATATGATTATCTCGATGCAGAAAAAGCATTTGATAAAATTCAGATCTTTACATGATAAAAACCCTCAACAAACTAGGCATAGAAGGAGCACTTCTAAAATTAGTAATAGCTATAATGACAAACCCACACCCAACACCATACTGAACAAGGAAAAGTTAAAGCATTCCCCACTAGGAAGTGAAAAAAGACAAGGATACCCACTTTTACTATTATTATTCAGCAAATAGTACCAGAAATCATAGCCAGAGCAATCAGGCAAGAGAAAGAAATTAAGGGATTGAAATGGGAAAAGAGGAAGTCAAATGAGCTGTTTGCTAACAATATGATCTTATGCCTAGAAATCCCTAAAGACTCCTCTAAAAGACGCCTGGTTGTAATAAATGAATTTAGCAAAGTTTCAGATACAAAATGAATGTACAAAAATCAGTAGCATTTTTTATTTTGTTTTGAGACAGGGCTCACTCTGTCACCCCAGGCTGGAGTGCAGTTGTATGATGATGGCTCATTACAGCCTCGACCTCCTGAACTCAAGTAATCATCCCACCTCAGCCTCCCAAGTAGCTGGGACTATAGGTGTGTGCCACCATGCCTAGCTACTTTTTCTATTTTTTGTAGGGATGGGGTTTTGCCATGCTGCCCAGGCTATTCTCAAACTCCTGATCTCAAGTGATCCACTTGCCTCAGCCTCCAAAAGTGTCAGGATTATAGGCATAAGGCATTGCTCTCAGCCCAGTAGAATTTTTTACACCAATAATGATCAAGTTAAGAACAAGATCAAGAATTCAATTTCATTTGCAATCGCTACAAAACAATACCTAGGAATGTATTTAACCTAGGTGAAAGATCTCTACAAGGAAAACTACAAAATATGGATGAAAGTAATTTTAGATGCTACCAAAAAATGGATAAACATCCCATGCGAATGGATCAGAAAAATCAATATCAGTAAAATGATCTTCCTGTCCAAATAAATCTGCAGATTCAATGCAATCCCTATCAAAATACCAATGTCATTTTTTTAAACAAAATTAGAAAAAAACAATTCTAAAGTTTATATGGAACCAGAAAAGAGCCTAAATAGCTAAAGCAGCCCTAAGCAAAAAGAACAAAGCTGGAAGCACCACACTACCTAACTTCAAATTATACTGTGAGGCTATGGTGACCAAAAGAGCATGATACTGGTATAAAAAGAGAAACACTGATCAACAGAACAGAACAGAGAATCCAGAGACAAAGCCACATACCTGTAGCCAACTAATCTTTGAAAAAGTTGACAAAAGCATACATTAGGGAAATAATTTTTTCAATAAACAGTGCTGGGAAAATTCAATTACCATATGCTGCAGAATAAAACTGTACCCTAACCTTATCTCTCACCATATAAAAATTAACTGATGCTAGATTAAAGACAAATATTAGACTGGAAGTATAAAAGTCCTAGAAGAAAACTTACAGAAAATTGTTCTGAACATTGGTCTAGGCAAGGAATTCATTACTAAGACCTCAAAAGCACATGCGACAGAGCCAAAAATAGACAAATGGGATTTAATTAAACTAAAAAGCATCTGCACTGCAAAAGAAACCCACTGTAAACAATGCAGAATGGGAGAAAATATTTGCAAACTATACATCTGAAAAGGGACTAATATACAAGAATCTAAAAGTAACTCAAAGGACTCAACAAAGAACACTTAAATATTCTCACTAAAAACTGAGCAAAGGACAGGAACAGACATTTTCCAAAAGGAGACATGCAATGGACAACAAGCAAATGAAAAAAATGTGCAAAACCACTAATGATCAGAGAAATGCAAATTGAAACCACAATAAGATATCATCTTACAGCAATCAGAATAACTATTATTAAAAACTCAACAAATAACAGATGTTGGCGAGGATGCAGAGAAAAGGGAACACTTATATGCTGTTCACGGGAATGCAAATGAATACAGCCTCTATGGAACACACTACAGGGATTTCTCAAAGAACCAAAGATGGAGCTACCATTTGATCCAGCCATCTTACTTCTGGCTATCTACTAAAAAAAAAAAAAAAAAAAAAAAGCAATCAGTTTATCAGGAAGATATTTGCGCTCGTGTATGTCATAACACTATTCATAATAGCAAAGGTACGGAATCAACCTAAGTGTCCAACAACGGATGATTAGATAAAGAAAATGTGATATTATATATCTACATATATAAAATACAGAATGCTATTCAGCCATAAAAAAGAATGAAATAATGTCTTTTGCAGCAACACGGATGGAACTAGAGGCCATTATCTTAAGTGAAATAACTCAAACTCAAATATACATATTCTCCCCACCTTTTTTTTTTTTTTTTTTTGACAAGATCTCGCTCTGTTGCCTAGGCTGGGGTTTAGTGGTGCAATTTTTGCTCGGTGCAACCTCCACCTACCAGATTCAAGCGATTCTCATGCCTCAGCCTCTTGAGTAGCTGGGACTACAGGTATGTGCCATCACGCCCAGCTAATTTTTGTATTTTTAGTACAGCTGGAGTTTCACCGTGTTGGTCAGGCTGGTCTCAAACTCCTGGCCTCAAATGATCTACCCGCCTCTGCCTTCCAAAGTGCTGGGATTAGAAGCATAAGCTGCCATGCCTGGCCCATGTTCTCACTTTAAAGTGGGAGCTAAATAATGTGTACTTATGGACATAGTGTGTGGAATAATAGACAGTGGAAACTTGGAAGGGTGGGAGGATGGAATGGGTGTGGAGGATGAGAAATTACTTAATGGGTACAAAGTACATTATTTGGATATTGGTTACATGAAAACCCAAGACTTCACTAAATACAAAATATGTCCATGTAACAAAACTGCACTTGTACCCCTTACATTTACAAATATAGAAAATAAATAAATAATAAAACAAAAAGAAAATTAACATCAAAAGACACCTGCCCACCCCTCGCTCCCCCACCATTTTATTGCAGCACTATTCACAATAGTCAAGGCATGGAATCAACCTAAATGTCCATCAACAAATGAGTGTATACAGAAAATGTGTTATATATACACAATTGAATACTATTCAGCCATAAAAAAGTTTGAAATCCTGTCATTACTGCAACATGAATGGAACTGGAGGTCATTATGTTAAGTGAAACAAACCAGGCAAATATCCCATTTTTCATTCATACGTGGTAGCTAAAAAATTTGATATCATAAAGGTAGAGAGTAGAATGATAGCAGAGGCTGGGAAGAATGTATGTGGCAGGAATGATGTGTGGTTGGTTAATATGGATAAACAAACAGAAGGAATAAATTCTATTGTTTGATGGCACAGTGCGGTGACTATAGTTAACAATAGTTAATTGTAGGTTTCAGAGTAGCTAGAAGATTTGAAATGTTCTCAACACAAAATAATAAATTTTAAGGTGATTGGTAAACTAAATAACATAATTTGATCATTATTCATTGTACATGTATCAAAATATGTCTCCCATAAATATGTATAATTATGAATGAATAAAAAATAAATGGTAATTAATGGATTGCTTTGGAGATGAAATATATACATTTGTACATAATTCTAAAGATACTAAGGGATTCTACATGAAGAATGATATTTCCTTCTATTTTTGTGTTCTAGCTACCAGTTCTCTTCCTATGAGGTAAACATTGATATCAGTTTTTTATATCTTTCCAGAGATGCTCTAAGCATATAAAGGCAGCCATGTATTTCTCTCAGTTTTTAAAAAGTTATTGATTGAGTGTTATAACCAGTGTTCTGCACCTTGCTTTTAAACAAAATTTTTATATGGCAGTATATTTTGGAGCTTGTTTTGCTTAGGTGAAAAGGTATAAATAGATGAAAAATTGTATAGAGCTGCCATATCTTTTCTCCAAGTTTTTAATTTTTTTATGCTTATTTTTGTTTGTTTCTTTTGAAACCATCTCAAACTTACAGAAAAGTTGCAAGTACAGTTCAAATACCTTTTTTATTCTAACCCATTTGAGAATAAGTTGCCAATCTACTGCTCCATCACCCGTGAATACTTTAGGATATGTTTTCTACAAACAAGGGCACATAACCACAATACAACCATCAAAATCAGAAAATTGCATTGATATTCAACCACTATGTAATTCTCAAACTTTATTTAAGTTTTGTCGGTTGTTCCAAAAGACATTCAGAGCAAAAGAGTCTGGTTCAGAATTGCACTTTGCATTTGCTTGTCATGTCCTTTTAGTCTCCTTCATTTGGAGCAGTTCTTCAATTTTTCTTTGACTTTCATGACCTTTACATTTTTTGAAGATTACGCAAGAGTTATTTCATAGATTCCTCCTCAATGTGGGACGTTGGTCTGATGAGTCTCATGATTAGATTCAGGTTATATATTTTTGGCAAGGATATCCCAGAAGCAATGCTGTGTTCTTTTCTTTTCTTTCTTTCTTTCTGTGGGCGGCAAGCCACCCAGGCGCTGAGGCAAGAGACCGAGGACACGAGCTGTTCCAGTATAATAAAATATAAAACAAGAATAGTCATACCAGATATAGATCTTAGATATGATTATATATGAATATCATTAATCATTAGTTGGTAGTAATTACTCTTTATCCAAATATTGTAATAATCCCTGCTCTATAATCATAACCTAGGAAAAACCAGGCCATACAGAGATAGGAGCTGAGGGGACATAGTGAGGTGTGACAAGAAGACAGGAGTGTGAGCCTTCTGTTATGCCTGGACAGGGCCACCAGAGGGCTCCTTGGTCTAGCGGTGATGCCAGCATCTGGGAAGATGCCCGTTGCCAGGCGGACCGTGGTCTAGTGGTAGCAAGAGGTGTCAAGAAATGACACCCACTACTTAGCAGACCAGGAAAGGGAGTCACCTTTTCTCCGGGGGAGTTTAGAGAAGACTCTGCTCCTCCACCTCTTGTAGAGGGCCTGACACCAGTCAGGCTTTCCCGCAGTTATCCAGAGGCGTAACCGTCTCCGTGTGATGCTGTGCTTCAGTGGTCACGCTCTTAGTCCACCTTCATGTTCCATCCTGTACACCTGGCTCTGCTTTCTAGATAGCAGTAGTAAACTAGTGAAAGTACTAAAAGTCTCTGATATGTAGAAATAATGGCGTAAGCTGTCTTTCCCTTTGTCTTCTCTCTCTCTCTGCCTCGGCTGCCAGGCAGGGAAGGGCCCCCTGTCCAGTGGACACGTGACCCAAGTGACCTGACCTATCATTGGAGAAGACTCACATTCTTTACCCTGCCCCTTTTGCTTTATATACAATAAATAACAGCGAAGCCAGACATTTGGGGCCACTACCGGTCTCCGCGCATTGGTGGTAGTGGTCCCCCGGGCCCAGCTGCCTTTTCTTTTATCTCTTTGTCTTGTGTCTTTATTTCTACACTCTCTCATCGCCGCACACGGGGAGAGACCCACCGACACTGTGGGGCTGGTCCCTACATCTATCTCTTTCTTTCTTTTCTTTCTTTCTTTCTTTCTTTCTTTCTTTCTTTCTTTCTTTCTTTCTTTCTTTCTTTCTTTCTTTCTTTCTTCTTTCTTTCTTTCTTTCTTTCTTTCTTTCTTTCTTTCTTTCTTTCTTTCTTCTTCTTCCTTTCTTTCTCTCTCTCTTTCTCTTTCTCTTTTCTTTCTTTCTCTCTTTCTCTCTTTCTTTTTCTTTTTTAAATTAAACTTTAAGTTCTGAGATACATGTGCAGAATGTGAGGGTTTGTTAGGTAGGTATACACATACCACGGTGGTTTGCTGCACCCATCAACCCATCATCTACATTAGGTATTTCTCCTAATGCTATCCCTCCCCTAGTCCCCCAACAGGCCCCAGTGTGTGATGTTCCCCTGCCTGTGTCCATGTGTTCTCATTGTTCAACTCCCACTTATGACTCAGAATATGCGGTGTTTGGTTTTCTGTTCTTGTGTTAGTTTGCCAAGAATGATGGTTTCCAGTTTTATCCATGTCCCTGCAAAGGACATGAACTCATCCTCTTTTATGGCTGCATAGTATTCCATGGTGTATATGTGTCACATTTTCTTTATCCAGTCTATCATTAATGAACATTTGGATTGTCTCCAAGTCTTTGCTATTGTGAATAGTGCTGCAATAAACATTATGTGTGCTCGTGTCTTTACAGTAGAATGATTTATAATCCTTTGGGTATATACTCAGTAATGGATTGCTGGGTCAAGTGGTATTTCTGATTCTAGATCCTTCAGGAATTGATTGGCACACCGTCTTCCACAATGGTGGACTAATTTGTACTCCCACAAACAGTGTAAAAGTGTTCCTATTTCTCCACACCCTCTCCAGCATGTGGTGTTCCCTGACTTTTTAATGATCTCATTGTGGTTTTGATTTGCATTTCTCTAATGACCAGTGATGATGAGCTTTTTTCATATTTGTCTGCATAAATGTCTTCTTTTGAGAAGTGACTGCTCATATCCCTTGCCCACTTTTTGAATGGTTTTTTTTTTGTTATTTTCTTGTAAATTTGTTTAAGTTCTTTGTAGATTCTGGATATTAGCCCTTTGTCAGATGGATAGATTGCAATTTTTTTCTCCCATTATATAGGTTGCCTGTTCACTCTGATGATAGTTTCTTTAGCTGTGCAGAAGCCCTTTAACTTAATTAGATGCCATTTGTCAATTTTGGATTCTGTTGACATTGCTTTTGGTGTTTCAGT
Source organism: Symphalangus syndactylus (assembly GCF_028878055.3). Classification (NCBI taxonomy): domain Eukaryota; kingdom Metazoa; phylum Chordata; class Mammalia; order Primates; family Hylobatidae; genus Symphalangus; species Symphalangus syndactylus. Next base: position 63,688,242 of record NC_072424.2, read on the forward strand.
CATGAAGTCTTTTCCCATGCCTACGTCTTGAATGGTATTGCCTAGGTGTTCTTCTAGGGTTTTTATGGTTTTCATTCTTACATTCAAGTCTTTAATCCATCTTGAGTTATTTTCTGTATAAGGTGTAAAGAATTTGTCCAGTTTCAGTTTTCTGTGTATGGCTATCCAGTTTTCCCAGCACCATTTATTAAATAGGGAATCATTTTCCCATTGCTTGTTTTCGTGAGATTTGTCAAAGATCAGGTGCTTTTAGATGTGTGGTGTTATTTCTGAGGTATCTGTCCTGTTCCATTGGTCTATATATCTGTTTTGGTACCAGTACCATGCTGTTTTGGTTACTGTAGCAATGTAGTATAGTTTGAAGTCAGGTAGCGTGATGCCTCCAGCTTTGTTCTTTTTCCTTAGGATTGTCTTGGCTATATGGACTCTTTTTAGGTTCCATATGAAATTCAAAGTAATTTCTTCTAATTCCGTGAAGAAAGTCAATGGTAGCTTGATGGGGATAGCATTGAATCTATAAATTACTTTGGACAGTATGGCCATTTTTATGATATTGATTCTTCCTATACATGAGCATAGATTTTTTTTTTTTTGAGATGGAGTCTTGCTCTGTCACCCAGGCTGGTACAGTGGGTGATCTTGGCTCACTGCAGGCTCCACCTCCCGGGTTCATGCCATTCTCCTGCCTTAGCCTCCCAAGTAGCTGGGACTACAGGCCCCCACCACTATGCCCAGCTAATTTTTTGTATTTTTAGTGGAGACAGGGTTTCACCGTGTTACCCAGGATGGTCTCCAACTCCTGGCCTCATGACCTGTCTGCCTCGGCCTCCCAAAGTGGTGGGATTACAAGCGTGAGCCACCGCACCCAGCCGAGCATGGAATGTTTTTCCAATTGTTTGTGTCCTCTCTTATTTCCTTGAGAGGTGGTTTGCAGTTCTACTTGAAGAGGTCCTTCACATCCGTTGTAAGTTGTATTCCTAGGTATTTTATTTTCTTTGCAGCAAGTGTGAATGGGAGTTCACTTATGATTTGGCTCTCTGTTTGTCTGTTACTGGTGTATAGGAAGGCTTGTAACTTTTGCACATTGATTTTGTATCCTGAGACTGCTGAAATTGCTTATCAGCTTAAGGAGATTTTGGGCTGAGATGATGGAGTTTTCTAAATGTACAATCATGTCATTTGTAAACAGAGACAATTTGACTTCCTCTCTATTTGAATACTCTATTTCTTTCTCTTGTCTGTTGGCTTTGGCCAGAATTTCCAATACTATGTTGAATAGGAGTGGTGAGAGAGGGCATGCTTGAGTTCTGCCAGTTTTCAAAGGGAATGCTTCCAGTTTTTGCCCATTCAGCATGATATTGGCTGTGGGTTTGTTATAAATAGCTCTTATTATTTTGAGATATGTCCCATCAATACCTGTTTATTGAGAGTTTGTAGCATGAAGAGGTATTGAATTTAATTGAACGCTTTTTCTGCATTTATAGAGATAATCATGTGGTTTTTGTCATTGGTTCTGTTTATGTGATGGATTACATTTATTGATTTGTGTATGTTGAACCAGGCTTGCATCCCAGGGATGAAGCCGACTTGATCATGTTGGATAAGCTTTTTGATGTGCTGCTGGATTTGGTTTGCTGGTATTTTACTGAGGATTTTTGCATCAATGTTCATCAGGGACATTGGCCTGAAATTTTCCTTTTTTTGCACTCTTTCTTTTTTTTTTTTTTTTTTTTTTTTACATCCCGCCAACCTGATTTTTTTTTTTTTTTTTTATTATACTTTAGGGTTTTAGGGTACATGTGCACAATGTGCAGGTTTGTTACATATGTATCCATGTGCCATGTTGATTTCCCGCACCCATTAACTCGTCATTTAGCATTAGGTGTATCTCCTAATGCTGTCCCTCCCCCCTCCCCCCACCCCACAACAGTCCCCAGAGCGTGATGTTCCCCTTCCTGTGTCCATGAGTTCTCATTGTTCAATTCCCACCTATGAGTGAGAACATGCGGTATTTGGCTTTTTGTCCTTGCGATAGTTTACTGAGAATGATGTTTTCCAGTTTCATCCATGTCCCTACAAAGGACACGAACTCATCATTTTTTATGGCTGCATAGAATTCCATGGTGTATATGTGCCACATTTTCTTAATCGAGACTATCGTTGTTGGACATTTGGGTTGGTTCCAACTCTTTGCTATTGTGAATAGTGCCGCAATAAACATACGTGTGCATGTGTCTTTATAGCAGCATGATTTATAGTCCTTTGGGTATATACCCAGTAATGGGATGGCTGGGTCAAATGGTATTTCTAGTTCTAGATCCCTGAGGAATCGCCACACTGACTTCCACAATGGTTGAACTAGTTTACAGTCCCACCAAGAGTGTAAAAGTGTTCCTATTTCTCCACATCCTCTCCAGCACCTGTTGTTTCCTGATTTTTTAATGATGGCCATTCTAACTGGTGTGAGATGGTATCTCACTGTGGTTTTGATTTGCATTTCTCTGATGGCCAGTGATGATGAGCATTTCTTCATGTGTTTTTTGGCTGCATAAATGTCTTCTTTTGAGAAGTGTCTGTTCATGTCCTCTGCCCACTTTTTGATGGGGTTGTTTGTTTTTTTCTTGTAAATTTGTTTGAGTTCATTGTAGATTCTGGATATTAGCCCTTTGTCAGATGAGTAGGTTGCAAAAATTTTCTCCCATTGTGTAGGTTGCCTGTTCACTCTGATGATAGTTTCTTTTGCTGTGCAGAAGCTCTTTAGTTTAATGAGATCCCATTTGTCGATTTTGGCTTTTGTTGCCATTGCTTTTGGTGTTTTAGACATGAAGTCCTTGCCCACGCCTATGTCCTGAATGGTATTACCTAGGTTTTCTTGTAGGATTTTAATGGTTTTAGGTCTAACATATAAGTCTTTAATCCATCTTGAATTAATTTTTGTATAAGGTGTAAGGAAGGGATCCAGTTGCAGCTTTCTACATATGGCTAGCCAGTTTTCCCAGCACCATTTATTAAATAGGGAATCCTTTCCCCATTTCTTGTTTTTGTCAGGTTTGTCAAAGATCAGATAGTTGTAGCTATGCAGCATCATTTCTGAGGGCTCTGTTCTGTTCCATTGATCTATGTCTCTATTGTGGTACCAGTACCATGCCGTTTTGGTTACTGTAGCCTTGTAGTATAGTTTAAAGTCAGGTAGCGTGATGCCTCCAGCTTTGTTCTTTTGGCTTAGGATTCACTTGGCGATGCGGGCTCTTTTTTGGTTCCATATGAACTTTAAAGTAGTTTTTTCCAATTCTGTGAAGAAAGTCATTGGTAGCTTGATGGGGATGGCATTGAATCTATAAATTACCTTGGGCAGTATGGCCATTTTCACGATATTGATTCTTCCAACCCATGAGCATGGAATGTTCTTCCATTTGTTTGTATCCTCTTTTATTTCATTGAGCAGTGGTTTGTAGTTCTCCTTGAAGAGGTCCTTCACATTCCTTGTAAGTTGGATTCCTAGGTATTTTATTCTCTTTGAAGCAATTGTGAATTGGAGTTCACTCATGATTTGGCTCTCTGTTTGTCTGTTATTGGTGTACAAGAATGCTTGTGATTTTTGTACATTAATTTTGTATCCTGAGACTTTGCTCAAGTTGCTAATCAGCTTAAGGAGATTTTGGGCTGAGACAATGGGGTTTTCTAAATATACAATCATGTCATCTGCAAACAGGGACAATTTGACTTCCTCTTTTCCTAATTCAATACCCTTTATTTCCTTCTCCTGCCTGATTGTTCTGGCCAGAACTTCCAGCACTATGTTGAATAGGAGCAGTGAGAGAGGGCATCCCTGTCTTGTGCCAGTTTTCAGAGGGAATGCTTCCAGTTTTTGCCCATTCAGTATGATATTGGCTGTGGGTTTGTTGTAGATAGCTCTTATTACTTTGAGATACGTGCCATCAATACCTAATTTATTGAGAGTTTTTAGCATGAAGAGTTGTTGAATTTTGTCAAAGGCCTTTTCTGCATCTATTGAGATAATCATGTGGTTTTTGTCTTTGGTTCTGTTTATATGCTGGATTACATTTATTGATTTGCGTATGTTGAACCAGCCTTGCATCCCAGGGATGAAGCCCACTTGATCATGGTGGATAAGCTTTTTGATGTGCTGCTGGATTCGGTTTGCCAGTATTTTATTGAGGATTTTTTCATCAATGTTCATCAAGGATATTGGTCTGAAATTCTCTTTTTTGGTTATGTCTCTGCCAGGTTTTGGTATCAGGACGATGCTGGCTTCGTAAAATGTGTTAGGGAGGATTCCCTCTTTTTCTATCGATTGGAATAGTTTCAGAAGGAATGATACCAGTTCCTCCTTGTACCTCTGGTAGAATTCAGCTGTGAATCCATCAGGTCCTGGACTCTTTTTGGTTGGTAAGCTATTGATTATTGCCACAATTTCAGAACCTGTTATTGGTCTATTCAGAGATTCCACTTCTTCCTGGTTTAGTCTTGGGAGGGTGTATTTGTCGAGGAATTTATCCATTTCTTCTAGATTTTCTAGTTTATTTGCATAGAGGTGTTTGTAGTATTCTCTGATGGTAGATTGTATTTCTGTGGGATCGGTGGTGATATCCCCTTTTTCGTTTTTTATTGCATCTATTTGATTCTTCTCTCTTTTCTTCTTTATTAGTCTTGCTAGCGGTCCATCAATTTTGTTGATCTTTTCAAAAAACCAGCTCCTGGATTCATTAATTTTTTGAAGGGTTTTTTGTGTCTCTATTTCCTTCAGTTCTGCTCTGATTTTAGTTATTTCTAGCCTTCTGCTAGCTTTTCAATGTGTTTGCTCTTGCTTTTCTAGTTCTTTTAATTGTGATGTTAGGGTGTCAATTTTGGATCTTTCCTGCTTTCTCTTGTGGGCATTTAGTGCTATAAATTTCCCTCTACACACTGCTTTGAACGTGTCCCAGAGATTCTGGTATGTTGTGTCTTTGTTCTCGTTGGTTTCAAAGAACATCTTTATTTCTGCCTTCATTTCATTATGTACCCAATAGTCATTCAGGAGCAGGTTGTTCAGTTTCCATGTAGTTGAGCGGTTTTGAGTGAGTTTCTTCATCCTGAGTTCTAGTTTGATTGCACTGTGGTCTGAGAGACAGTTTGTTATAATCTCTGTTCTTTTACATTTGCTGAGAAGAGCTTTACTTCCAACTATGTGGTCAATTTTGGAATAGGTGTGGTGTGGTGTTGAAAAAAATGTATATTCTGTTGATTTGGGGTGGAGAGTTCTGTAGATGTCTATTAGGTCCACTTTATGTAGAGCTGAGTTCAATTCCTGAATATCCTTTTTAACTTTCTGTCTTGTTGATCTGTCTAATGCTGACAGTGGGGTGTTAAAATCTCCCATTATTATTGTGTGGGAGTTTAAGTCCCTTTGTATGTCACTGAGGACTTGCTTTATGAATCTGGGTGCTCCTGTGTTGGGTGCATATATATTTAGGATAGTTAGCTCTTCTTGTTGAATTGATCCCTTTACCATTATATAATGGCCTTCTTTGTCTCTTTTGATCTTTGTTGGTTTAAAGTCTATTTTATCAGAGACTAGAATTGTAACCCCTGCCTTTTTTTTTTTCCAGTTGCTTGATAGATCTTCCTCCATCCCTTTATTTTGAGTCTATGTGTGTCTCTGCACGTGAGATGGGTTTCCTGAATACAGCACACTGATGGGTCCTGACTCCTTATCCAGTTTGCCAGTCTGTGTCTTTTGATTGGAGCATTTAGCCCATTTACATTTAACGTGAATATTGTTATGTGTGAATCTGATCCTGTCATTATGATGTTAGTTGGTTATTTTGCTCGTTAGTTTCTATAGTTTCTTCCTAGCCTCGATGGTCTTTACAGTTTGGCATGTTTTTGCAGGGGCTGGTACTGGTTGTTCCTTTCCATGTTTAGTTCTTCCTTCAGGAGCTCTTTTAGGGCAGGCCTGGTGGTGACAAAATCACTCAGCGATTGCTTGTCTGTAAAGTATTTTATTTCTCCTTCACTTATGAAGCTTAGTTTGGCTGGATAGGAAATTCTGGGTTGAAAATTCTTTTCTTTAAGAATGTTGAATATCGGCCCCCACTCTCTTCTGGCTTGTAGAGTTTCTGCTGAGAGATCAGCTGTTAGTCTGATGGGCTTCCCTTTGTGGGTAACCCGACCTTTCTCTCTGGCTGCCCTTAACATTTTTTCCTTCATTTCAGCTTTGGTGAATCTGACAATTATGTGTCTTGGAGTTGCCCTTCTCGAGGAGTATCTTTGTGGCGTTCTCTGTATTTCCTGAATCTGAATGCTGGCCTGCCTTGCTAGATTGGGGAAGTTCTCCTGGACAATATCTTGCAGAGTGTTTTCCAACTTGGTTCCATTCTCCCCATCATTTTCAGGTACACCAATCAGACGTAGGTTTGGTCTTTTCACATAGTCCCAAATTTCTTGGAGGCTTTGTTCATTTCTTTTTATTCTTTTTTCTCTAAACTTCCCTTCTCTCTTCATTTCATTCATTTTATCTTCCATCAGCAATACCCTTTCTTCCAGTTGATCGCATCTGCTACTGAGGCTTCTGCATTCTTCGCGTAGTTCTCGAATCTTGGCTTTCAGCTCCATCATCTCCTTTAAGCCCTTCTCTCCATTGGTTATTCTAGTTATCCATTCTTCTAATTTTTTTTCAAAGTTTTTAACTTCTTTGCTATTGTTTTGAATTTCCTCTCTTAGCTCAGAGTAGTTTGATCGTCTGAAGCCTTCTTCTCTCAACTCATCAAAGTCATCCTCCATCCAGCTTTGTTCCATTGCTGGTGAGGAACTGCGTTCCTTTGGAGGAGGAGAGGTGCTCTGTTTTTTAGAGTTTCCAGTTTTTTTGGTCTGTTTTTTCCCCATCTTTGTGGTTTTGTCTACTTTTTGTCTTCGATGATGGTGATGTACAGATGGGTTTTTGGTGTGGATGTCCTTTCTGTTTGTTAATTTTCCTTCTACCAGACAAGACCCTCAGCTGCAGGTCTGTTGGAGTTTACTAGAGGTCCACTGCAGACCCTGTTTTGCTGGGTGTCAGCACCGGTGGCTGCAGAACAGCGGATTTTCGTGAGACCACAAGTTCAGCTGTCTGATAGTTCCTCTGAAAGTTTTGTCTCAGAGGAGTACCCGGTTGAATGAGGTGTCAGTCTGTCCCTACTGGGGGGGTGCCTCCCAGTTAGGCTGCTCAGGGGTGAGGGTCCCACTTTAGGAGGCAGTCTGTCCGTTCTCAGATCTCCAGCTGCGTGCTAGGAGAACCACTACTCTCTTCAAAGCTGTCAGTCAGACAGGGACATTTAAGTCTGTGGAGGTTCTCGCTGAGTTTTTGGTTGTCTGTGCCCTGCCCCCAGAGGTGGAGCCTACAGAGGCAGGCAGGCCTCCTTGAGCTGTGGTGGGCTCCACCCAGTTCGAGCTTCCTGGCTGCTTTGTTTACCTAAGCAAGCCTGGGCAATGGCGGGCGCCCCTCCCCCAGCCTCGTTGCCGCCTTGCAGCGTGATCTCAGACTGCTGTGCTAGCAATCAGCAAGAGTCTGTGGGCATAGGACCCTCCGAGCCAGGTGCGGGACACAATCTCCTAGTGTGCCGTTTTCCAGGCCCGTTGGAAAAGCGCAGTATTAGGACGGGACTGACCCGATATTCCAGGTGCCGTCTGTTTCCTCTTTCTTTGACTAGGAAAGGGAACTCCCTGACCCCTTGCGCTTCCCGAGTGAGGCAATGTCTCGCCCTGCTTCGGCTCGCGCACAGTGCGCTTCACCGACTGTCCTGAACCCACTGTTAGGCACTCCCTAGTGAGATGAAACTGGTACCTCAAGCAGAAATGCAGAAATCACCCGTCTTCTGTGTCGCTTGTGCTGGGAGCTGCAGACCAGAGCTGTTCCTATTCGGCCATCTTGGCTCCACCCTGCACCAATTTTCCTTTTTTTGTTGTGTCTCTGCCAGATTTTGGTATCAGGATGATGCTGGCCTCATAAAATGAGTTAGGGAGGAGTTCTTCTTTTTCTATTGTTGTGAATGGTTTCAGAAGGAATGGGACCAGCTCCTCTTTGTACAGCTGGTAGAATTTGGCTATGAATCCATCTGGTACTGGGCTTTTCTGATTGGTAGGGTATTAATTACTTCTTCAATGTCAGAATTTTTTAGTGGTCTATTCAGGAATTTAACTTCTTTCTGGTTTAGTCTTGGTAGGGTATATGTGTCCAGGAATGTATCCATTTCTCCTAATTTTCTAGTGTATATGCTTAGAGGTGTTTATGGTATTCTCTGATAGTAATTTGTATTTCTGTGGGATCAGTGGTGATATCCTCTTTATCATTTTTTATTGTGTCTCTTTGATTCTTCTCTTTTTTGTTTTTTATTAGTTTGGCTTGTGGTCTATTTTGTTGATCTTTTAAAAAAAACCACCTCCTGAGTTCATTGATTGAAGGGTTTTTCATGCTTCTATCTCCTTCAGTTCTGCTCTGATCTTAGATATTCCTTGTCTTCTGCTAGCTTTTGAATTTGTTTGCTCTTGCTTCTCTCGTTCTTTTAATTGTGATGTTAGGGTGTCAATTTTAGATCTTCCCTGCTTTCTCTTGTGGGCATTTAGTGCTATAAATTTTCCTCTACACACTGCTTTAGCTGTGTCCCAGAGATTCTGGTACATTTCGTCTGTGTTCTCATTGGTTTTAAAGAACTTATTTATTTCTGCCTTAATTTCGTTATTTACCCAGTGGTCATTCAGGAGCAGGTTGTTCAGTTTCCATGTAGTTGTGTGGTTTTGAGTGAGTTTCTTAATCCTGAATTCTAATTTGATTCCATTGTGGTCTGGGAGACTGTTATGATTTCCATTTTTTTGCATTCGCTGAGGAGTTTCTTCCTTTCTATTATGTGGTCAGTTTCAGAATAAGCACGATGTAGTTCTGAGAAGAATGTATATTCTGTTGAATTCAGGTGGAGAGTTCTGTAGATTTCTATTAGGTTTGCTTGGTCCAGAGCCAAGTTCAAGTCCTGAATAACCTTGTTAATTTTCTGCCTCATTGATATGTCTAATATAGACAGTGGGATGTTAAAGTCTTTCACCATTATTGTGTGGGTGTCTAAGTCTCTTTGTAGGTCTCTAAGAACTTGCTTTATGAATCTGGGTGCTCCTGCATTGGGTACACATATTTTTAGAATAGTTAGCTCTTCTTGTTGGATTGATCTCTCTACCATTATGTAATGCCCTTCTTTGTCTTTTTTGATCTTTGTTGGTTTAAAGTCTGTTTTATCAGAGACTAGGATTGTAACCCCTGCTTTTTTTTTGCTTTTTATTTGCTTGGTAAATATTCCTCCATTTCTTTATTTTGAGCCTATGTGTGTCTTTGCACATGAGATGGGTCTCCTGAATACAGGACTGATGGGTCTTGACTCTTTATCCAATTTGCCAATCTGTGTCTTTTAGTCGAGGCATTTAGCACATTTACAGTTAAGGTTAATATTGTTATGTGTGAATTTGATCCTGTCATTATGATGCTAGGTGGTTATTTTGCCTGTTAGTTGATGCAGTTTCTTCATAGTGTCGATGGTGTTTACAACTTGATATGTTTTTGCCAGGGCTAGTACTGGTTTTTCTTTTCCACATTTAGTGCTTCCTTCAGGAGCTCTTGTATGGCAGGCCTGCTTGTGACAAAATCTCTCAGCATTTGCTTGTCTGTAAAGGATTTTATTTCTCCTTTGCTTATGAAGTTTAGTTTGTCTGGATATGAAATTCTGGTTTGAAAATTCTTTTCTTTAAGAATGTTGAATATTGGCCCCCACTGTGTTCTGGCTTGTAGCATTTCTGCAGAGATCCCCTGTTGTTTGATGGGCTTCCCTTTGTGGGTAACCCGACCTTTCTCTCTGGCTGCCCTTAACATTATTTTCTTCATTTCAACCTTGGTGAATCTGATGATTATGTGTCTTGGGGTTGCTTGTCTTGAGGAGTATCTTTGTGGGGTTCTCTGTATTTCCTGAATTTGAATGTTGGCCTGTCTTGCTAGGTTGGGGAAATTCTCCTGGATAATAACTTGAAGTGTTTTCCAACTTGGTTTCCTTCTCTCTGTCAATTTCAGGTACACCAATCAAATGTAGGTTTGGTCTTGTCACATCATTCCATATTTCTTGGAGGCTTTGTTTATTCCTTTTTATTCTTTTTTCTCTAATCTTGTCTTCACACTTTATTTCATTAAGTTGGTCTTCAATCTCTGATATCTTTTTTTTTTTTTTTTGCTGGATTGATTCAGCTATTGATACTTGTGTATGCTTCACGAAATTCTCATGCTGTGTTTTTCATTTCCATCAGGTCATTTATGTTCTTCTCTAAACTGGGTGTTATAGTTAGCAATTCCTGTAACCTTTTTTTCAAGGTTCTTAGCTTCCTTGCATTGGGTTAGAACATGCTTCTTTAACTCAGAGGAATTTGTTATTTTCCACCTTCTGAAGCCTACTTTTTTCAATTCATCAAACTCGTTCTCTGTCCAGTTTTGTTTCCTTGCTGGTAAGGAGTTGTGATCCTTTGGAAGAGAAGAAGAAATCTGATTTTTGAAAATTTCAGTCCTTTTGCGCTGGTTTTTCCTCATCTTCATGGATTTATCTACCTTTGGTCTTTGATGTTGCTGACTTTTGGATGGGGTTTCTGTGTGGATATCCTCTTTGTTGATGTTGATGCTATTCCTTTCTGTTTTTTAGTTTTTCTTCTAACAGTAAGACCGCTGTGCTGATGTCTGCTGTAGTTTGCTGGAGGTCCATTCCAGACCCTGTTTGCCTGGGTATCACCAGCAGAGGCTGCAGAACAGCAAAGCTTTCTGCCCATTTCTTCCTCTGAAAGCTTTGTGCCCAGAGGGGCAATTGCAAGATGCCAGCCGGAGCTCTCCTGTATGAGGTGTCTGTCGACCCCTGCTTGGAGGTGTCTCCCAGTCAGGAGGCATAGGGGTCAGGGACCTACTTGAGGAGGCAGTCTGTCCCTTAGCAGAGCTCGAGGACTGTGCTGGCAGCTCTGCTGTTCTCTTCAGAGCCAGCAGGCAGGGACGTTTAAGTCTGCTGAAGCTGTGCCCATATCCACCCCTTCCCCAAGCTGCTCATTCCCAGAGAGATGGGAGTTTGATCTATAAGCCTTTGACTGGGGCTGCCACCTTTTTTTCAGAGATGCCCTGCCCAGAGAGGAGCAATCTAGAGAGGCAGTCTGCCTATAGCAGCTTTGCCAAGCTGTGATGGGCTCTGCCCAGTTTGAACTTCCGGGAGTCTTTGTTTATATTGTGAGAGGAAAAAATGCCTACTGAAGCCCCATTAATGGTGGATGCCCCTCCCCCCACCAAGCATGAGTATCCTGTGTCGACTTCAGACTGCTGTGCTGGCAGTGAGAATTTCAAGCCAGTGGATCTTATGTTGGTAGGCTCCATGAGGCTGACATCCACTTAGCTAGACCATGGTGTCTGTCCAAATGGCCACCCAATTTTGTACTTGAAACCCAGGGCCCTGGTGGCATAGGCACCCAAGGGAATCTTCTGGTCTGTGGGTTGCGAAGATCATGGGAAAATCACAGTATCTGGGCCAGAGTGCACTGTTCCTCATGGTACAGTCCCTGACAGCTCCCCTTGGCTAAGGGAGGGAGTTCCCCAACCCCTTGTGCTTCCTGGGTAAGGTGACACCCCACCCTGCTTCTGCTCACCCTCCGTGGGCTGCACCCATTGTCTAACCAGTCACAGTGAGATGATCTGAGTTCCTCAGTTGGAAATGCAGAAGTCACCCAACTTCTGCATTGATCTCACTGGCAGCTGCAGACTGGAGCTCTTCCCATCTTGCCAGCCACCTCTGTTTCCAAGTTTTTATTGTGGTAAAATATGTATTACACAGTATGTATTTTGTTAATCATTTTAAGTGTACATTCGGTGGTATTAAGTACATTCATATTTTACAAAAATATGAACACCCAGTTTAGAGAAGAACATAAATGACCTGATGGAAATGAAAAACACAGCATGAGAACTTTGTGAAGCATACACAAGTATCAATAGCTGAATCAGTCCAGAAAAAAAAAGATATCAGAGGTTGAAGACCAATTTAATGAAATAAAATGTGAAGACAAGATTAGGGAAAAAAGAATAAAGAGGAACAAACACAGCCTCCATGAAATATGGAATGATGTGACAAGACCAAACCTACTTTTGATTGGTGTACCTGAAAGTGATGGAGAGAAGGAAACCAATTTGGAAAATACTCTTTAAAGATCAACAAAGACAAAGAAGGGCATTACATAATGGTAGAGGGATCAATCCAACAAGAAGAGCTAACTATTCTAAAAATATGTGTACCCAATGCAGGAGCACCCAGGTTCATAAAGCAAGTTCTTAGAGACCTACAACCTTCATCACCATGATCCATTTCCAGAATGCTTTTCATCTCACAAAACAAAGCAATACATTTATTTAACAATAGCTCCCCATTTACCCTTCCCCCAGGTCATGGCTGTTGTGGTAAACTGAGGAATGGAGAGACCAATACAGAGTACAGGAGGAATTGTTTATTTTAGGTATGCATCAGCTCAGAGGATTCACATCTAAAAGCTGATCCCTGAATAAAGACAGAGTGGGGTTTTTATAAGTGGCCTTACAGAAGCAAAATAAAAGCAGTAGCAAAATAAAAGCAGTTAATCATACAGAAATAGATCACATAATCTACAGCATAACATTAACTTGTGACCTAGCCTGTGGCCTTGTAGCTGCATTAAAAGAAAAACAAGAACCGGCTAAATACAGACATTTGTAAAACGTAATCATGCTAATCATGCTTAAGAAGCCTGGGAAAAGAGTAATAGTAAAAAAACCTGTCTTTCTCTTTATTTTCTTTCAACCTTGCTCTGGAAGGGAGGAATGTGTCTGGAGCCTACTTTTTTGGCCTTGACTATTCGAACAGCGTTATCTTCTAACTGTCCTTGAAGTGAGCTGCTAGGCAGAGGAAAACTTGTTGTTTTCTTTTTAACCTTTGCCTTGCCACATTCTGGGCCTTAGCTTTTACTTTTCTTGGAGTGAATAAATGCAGTACTTATTATTATTATTTTAAATATCTGCCTCAGTTTCCCCTCTTTGATGCCTTTTATAAAAGAAGTTTAATAGGAGGTATCACTATTACTTAGTTCTGCCTGAAGAGACAAGTTTTCTTTAGACAAAGGTTGATATTTAAGCAGAACCATTAGCTAAGTGGTAGTTTTCCTAGCTACTATTGCCTCTATACTTGTTTGAATGCCTCTAACAAAGAGAAGGAAGAGACAAGGGAGTATTAGGCAACTTCCTAGTATGGCCAGAACCACTCCTATTAAAGTCTTGAACCTTCTGAAAAATGAAAACTGGCCTACAAAGAGAGAATCTGGGGACCACCTTTTCCAGGTTTGAACTGGAACATGGGCTAATTTTCTTATTCATGCAGTTATTTCCGTAATTGCTTTTCCATTGTCATTGATTTCCAGACAACAATTAGTTAGATTGAACTTTCCACATACTTCTCTTTCCTGGGCTAGGAGGTAGTCTAAAGCTAATCTGTTCTGATAGATAGCGTTTCTCATTTTTGTGGTTTGCTGGGCCAGTAAATATAATGCATTTGCAGTTTCATTGGTGATGATTTCAAGTACTGCCTGCAACCTTATGATGTGGTGAAGCATGTAAATAGGAGTGCGGTATCCCTATGAACCATCCTGTGCCCAGGTAGCTGGCCCATAGTATTGAATTATTTTTTCAGAGGGCTCATCTGTGTCTTTTTAATATCCTATTTTTTATATCTCTTTTTATGTCTGCATCTCTTTTGTTTCTTCTTCTAAGTTCATCATACACAGGATACCCTAAAGTTTTTTTCTATTGCAGTGGGAGTAGGAATAAAGATGGTCTAATTGTTCTAAGCACACAGGCCCCTGCCCATTTAACTGGCAACTGTTGATATGCCCATAGCCCACAGATCCAATAAAGACTGGGGGGTGCTTGCCAAGTATTTGGAGCTTCAAGTTGATACCAAGTGTGGTTTAGAGAAGAGAAATGGGAGAACAGATTTGGATAAGGTGCTTTGTAGTCATCTGTGCCCTGCCATGAAATTTTCCTTAATGTTTCATTATAATATTGCTGTCCTAAGCAGGTTAGTTCTCCTATTGGGTCTGTAAAAGCCTTTCCCCAGTGAACAACACAGTATCTCCTAATAATAGAAGTTTTTAAGAGCCAGACGCTTGAAATTGTGGGCATCTGTTTGGGGAAAGAGTCAGTCAGAGTAAAGTTATCTTGAGGCATTAACTTTTTTGCTTCCCAAGGCCATTGGTCTCCTATGTTAGTCCTTCCACAAACATAACATGAGGAAGTGACTAGGCTGCCGACAATGTTTTCAGCCAGCTGAACAAATAGGTTTTTGGCTAAAGGAGGAGGCTCTGGTAACTTCTGGTTTATATGCTCAAAGACTGACTAAAAGACCCGGATTTGTTGCTTGGCTGACTGCTTGGTTTGAGTCCTCTTTAGAATATACAAAGTTATTTTAGCTTTTTGACCATAGCTTTGTAATGCCATGAAGTAACCCGTAGTCCATATAGGTACATCTGGCTTTAAGATAGTAAGATTTGCAGGATTGCAAGTGCTTGTCTTACAATTCGGTTTGCTGGTACTTTGATGAGTAAGATTGGCTTTGGCTTTGGTGATGATGTATCAGTGAACTGCATTGTGCAGTTCCGGTAAGCTATTGCTAGGGCCTTGGAAGGATAAACAGGGGGTGCACATACAATTTTGTACTGGCAATTTGTATAGTACCTTGTAGAACCAGAGATTGTGAGATAGGTTGGGTTCATGGATGTTAACTGACAAATATCAAAGTATATGGATATAGCTCCCCCCTCTGGAAAGTGAGGCTTGGGTTTGACTTATAAGACGTCCTCCTTTTGACTTGGTATGAATCTCAAATTAAGTTCCAGGTAAAGACTTAGGGTCATAACATATATAAGGCTGGCCATTTCCTGGGTCATAAATTGAATAATTGGTCTGATTATAAGTACAAGCTGCTAAGTGAGTCCTTGTACACTCATAATAAGTATAGTACAATAGGGTTCCAGTTATACTGTTCCCTGACCAAGTAGTATGTTACAGTGTGGACACCCTTCTGTAAGTGTTTCTTCTAGCATGGTTAAGGGGGGTAACGATGACAAAACAATGTACACTATATTCATATCCATCAAAGACAAAAGAGGTCCTTACCTGGGATAAAGTTTGAGCATAGTGACAGAACAATAGTAAAACAGTTAATATACAGGAAAGCAACTAGTCCTAAGAAGATTTCTAACTACATTACTTGCTTGATGAGTCCTTAAGCTTCGGCCGTGCATAGACTAGTTAGCTTCCGGTCTGTGTCTAGAACAGGGCTTGTTGTTTCCTGAAGTTTCAGCTGAGTATAGACTGGTCAGCCTCTGGAGTGACCAGAGCAGGGCTGTCACCCTCAGCAGCAGCTTGGTCTCATCTCGGGGTCAGCCAGGTTGGGTGATCTGGGTCCTCCTAGCTGGTTCACTTGTCCTGAGCTGCTGGTTTTAGCTGACTGTGGTGGATCCAAGACACAACACCTGCAACTTTAACAGCAGTGGGAGTGGACAAGGTTACAATATAGGGCCCATAATATGGATCCTAGAGAAATTAGATTCTACTTTTTAACCTAAACAGAGTCACCAGATTTAAAGGGATTTGAGGCTTATACGCATTTTCATGTACCTAATTATGAACACTTTGTATGGCTATTCCTAAAGCCTGCATTTGCTTTCTTAAGGTTAATTCCCCTAGTTCCTGGAGGTCATCTTTAATTTGACCTATGATTTGGGGGTGGCTGACCGAACAAAATCTTATAGAGCAAATACCCAGTTTGTTTGGTGGGGGTGCACATGACTCAGAGGACCATAGGCAAAAACCTGATTCTATCTCTAATGAATTTCCTGGCAATATTTCTTCAGTAGCTGCTTGAGTGTCCGGTTCATGTGTTCTACCTTTTCCTGAACTTTGCAGCTGATAGGCTGTATATAACTTTCATTTTATTTTTAACAGTCTTGTTAAATTTTGCACTATTTCAGCTACAAATGCTGGCCTATTGTCTGACTCTAAAGTTAGAGGCAGTCCAAACCTGGGGATAATGTCTTTTAAGTGTACGTTAGTCACTTCTTGTACTTTTTCTGTCCTGGTGGGGAAAGCTTCAACCTGCCCTGAAAAGGTGCAATCAAGCACTAGCATGTACCAATAGCTGGCATGGGGCAGTTCTGTAAAGTCTATAAGCAAGTTTTCACAAGGCATGGCTCCTTCTCCTGTTCAGTTTCCCAGAGGAGGAGTTCTTTTCCTCTTCTTTTGTAACTCCATCTAGTGGCTTAGCCATCAGTGAGAAATTGGAATCCAGATATGGCAGAATCCTGCTGCCTTTAACTTCTAATGTGACCATGGGCTCCTGGAAGCCTAATGAGAAGGTCCCCGGTCTGTCCAAGTCCTTACATCCTTCAGCTTCTACCAGCCTGATCAGATCAGTATTTGGTTCCTCCAAGGTGTAGCAGCCCTTGGCTGATGGTCTCTTTGTCTCGCGGCCTTGGCCATTTCCCTCATTGCTTTCTGAACATTCACCCTTCCAGTGTCCTTTCTTTTTGCATCTCACACATTAATCTCTTTCTAGCCTTGTCCGGCTCTTGAATCCTTGCCTAACTTGACTCCTTCCACGTCTATGTCTGTGTCCCCTGTGTTCTCTCACATTGCTAATCTCTCTTTCTATAAGAGCTGTTGCCAACGGATTGACCTTTTTCTTAAGCCTTCAATTTGCTTTCCTTTTTCCTTCCTGAGTTCTCCTGCTCCTGTAGCCAGCCGGTGGGGCTGGGCAATGGCATGGGCCCTGCCATCTGTCTCTCCTGTTTCTTTCTGATTTCTCTTTTACTTTCTTCTTTCCTTTCTCACACTTACTCTTACTTTCTCCTTTCCTTCTTCCTTGCTCTTCTCCTGGCATCAGTTCCTGGTCCCTTCTTTTTCCAGATAAAGCTGGGCTGGGGAGAGGGACTTAACCCTTGGCATGCCTAGCTGCTGTGCGTGTTGCTTTTGCTCTTTCCCATTTTGTTCCCTGGTCACAGTTAGCATACACCTTTGTGGCCACTTTTATATAGTAGGTGGTATTCATGCCTGCAACTTCTGCTTAATGTCACCCTGGGCTTGCCTTACAAATGAAGTACTTACCATATGCTGATGTTCAGCAGAATTAAATGGGGTGTAAAACCAGAATGCTTCACAGAGTGTTTCATAAAACTGACTTAGGCTCTCGTCAGCTCCCTGAAGCACTTCTGAAATCTTCCTTATATTAATTGCTTTCCTTCTACCAACTCTTAGCCCCTGCAGAAATGCCTCTAGGTACCTCTGCAAATGCTGGAGCTGAGTTGCATCCTCTGGGTCCCAGTTGGGATCCTGGTCATCATGATAGATAAGTCCTCGCATCCCCCTGAGAGGCATTTGCATAGCTCGAGCAGGGCCAGAACTGAGATGGCCCACTTGGTGACACTCTTCACTTCTTTCCATAGCCTCTTGAGGCTCTGATCCTCCCTTTTGAGGTGAGATCTGGGGGGTGTTAGCTCCTGAATCTGTTTCCTGGGGGGCTGTTGGTCTTGGTAAAAGTGGGGTAGGCTGGGACGTATGGAGAAACAATTTCTGTTACCTCTAGAGGCTCCTGCAAAACTGGCTTATCTTGCTCTATCTGGGATTCTCCTTTTAACTCTGTGTCTGCTGGCAAAGCTGCTGTTACTTTCACTTTTGGCTTTTTTGCAATAAGCCATTAAACAGGGCTGGATCTATGCCAGTTTTGTCTGTATTGTATTTAACCATGAGTCAATATAAAGGAATTTGATCTGGGTACACTGGCTGTCCTCTGACCCCTGTCACCACCTTAAATACATGGCCAATTGTTCCCTGTCTATAGTTCCTTCCATTGGCCATCCAACACGAAAAGTGGGCCATTCTAATTCACAGAGAGTTCTCAAACCCTAGGGGGTTAACTTAACTCTATAATCCCCTGCAAAACCTTTCTTAAGGTTCTGTAACGTGCACTCCAATAGAGTAAGTTTTGATGTTTTGATGACTTTCCTCCCATTCCTCCCTTTACGACACAGCACATTCACTCTTGCACACTCACTCTTCCTCTTCTTTTGGCCCATTACACCATCTCCTATTATGGGATTTTTCAGATGCTGCTTGGCTTTGGAGAGGTTCTTATTCCTACTACAATTCTGAGCTGTAGGGCAGCTCCTGTTAGCTGTACGCAGATTTCCACTAGTCTTAGTCGGCCCCACACTTTCTGGGAGCACACAGTCCACGTTAAGATCCATGACTCCCCACTTCGCAGCTGATGAGCCTAATTAGTCTCCTCCATTCACACACTTTCACACACTTTTAGTTCTCATGTTTGCAACTGGGATGGTGAGCCACTCTTGCCTCCTCTAGTTTTGCAGTTGGGGCGGCAAGCCTCTCTCGCTGCCTCCAGTTCCCAGTTGGGGTAGGGAGCCACTCTCACCACCTCCAGATTACTAGACTTAGTGAGCCACTCTCATATCCTGTGTTGGTGGGGTGTGAGTTTCATCTGAATTGATGAGTCACTCTCATTGCCCTCAGCCCCTGTGGGTTGAACAATTCAGCACATCCCAGGAGGTGATCAGGCTCCCCTTCTGTCCAAGGGATGGGTCCTGCCTTGGGCCTCCAAAA
Source organism: Symphalangus syndactylus (assembly GCF_028878055.3). Classification (NCBI taxonomy): domain Eukaryota; kingdom Metazoa; phylum Chordata; class Mammalia; order Primates; family Hylobatidae; genus Symphalangus; species Symphalangus syndactylus. The sequence continues at coordinate 63,706,969 of NC_072424.2, forward strand.
CCTTACCACAGTTCCTGAAGCACGCTGTTTTTGAATTCATCCTGTAGCCTCTGTTTAGGTTCCATGGCGCTGCTGGGTAGGGGCACTGGGTCAGGGGAGAGCTGATCTCCCTTCTGGGCTGAAATCCTCCCGGTGGTGCCTGGGGTCACAGGTTTCCTGAGGCCTGTGCTCCAGCCCCAGAGGAAAGGAGACAGTAAGCCTGCTGTCTCCAGTCGCTTCGTGGTCACCAAAAATGTTGTGGTAAACTGAGGAATGGTGAGACCAATACAGAGTACAAAAGGATATGTTTATTTTAGGAACACACTGGCTCAGAGGATTCACGTCCAAAAGCTGATCCTGAACAAAGACAGATTGGGGTTTTTATAAGCAGCCTTACAGAAGCAAAATAAAAGCAGTAGCAAAATAAAAGCAGTAGCAAAATAAAAGCAGTTAATCATACAGTAATAGGTCACAAAATCTATAGCATAACATTAACTTGTGACCTAGCCTGTGGCTTTGTAGCTGCATTAAAAGAAAAACAAAAACTGGCTAAATACAGACATTTGTAAAACGTAATCTTGCTAATCATGCTTAAGAAGCCTGGAAAAAGAGTAACGCAAAATAACCTGTCTTTCTCTTTATTTTCTTTCAACCTTGCTCTGCAAGGGAGGGGGTGTGTCTGCAGCCTATTTTTTTGGCCTTGGCTATTCGAACAGCGTTATCTTCTAACTGTCCTTGAAGTGAGCTGCTAGGCAGAGGAAAACTTGTTCTTTTCTTTTTAATCTTTGCCTTGCCACATTCTGGGCCTTAGCTTTTACTTTTCTTGGAGTGAATAAATGCAGTACTTATTATTATTAATATTTTTAATTTCTGCCTCATGGCAACTACTATTCTTTCTGTATCTATGAATTTGACTACTCTAGACACCTCCTATAAAGGGAATCATAAAGTATTTGTCTCTTTGTAACTGGCTTATTTCACTTAGCATAATGTCCTCAAGGTGCATCCAAGTTGTAGCATGTATTAGCATTTACCTCCTTGAGGCTGAATAATATTCAATTGTATGCATGTACCACATTTTGCTTATCCATTTAGTACTCAATAGACACTTGGGTTGTTTCTATGTTTTAGCTATTTAGAATAATGCTGCTATTAACAGCAGGGGGTACAAATATCTCCCAAAGTCCCTGCTTTCATTTTTTTGAGTATATAGCCAGAAATGCATTCACTGGATTACATTGTAACTCTGTTTTTGATTTTTCAAAGTTACTGCCATGCTGTTTTCCACAGTGGCTGTACTATTTTACTTTCTGAGCAGCAGTGCAGAAGGGTTTCAACTTTTCCACTTCCTTACTAATATTTGTTATTTTCTTTTTCTTTTTAATATTAACAACTCTAATGGAAGTGAAGTGGTATCTAGCAGTTTTGACTTGCATTTCCCTAATGATTAATGATGTTGAATATCTTTGCTATTTGTATGTCTCCTTTGGAGAAATGTCCATGCAAATCCTTTGTCTATTTTTGAATAAGGTTACTTGTTTTCTTTTATTGCTGTTGAGTTTTAGGAGTTCTCTATATATTCTGGATATTAATCTCATATTAGACACACGAGTTGCAAATATTTCCTCACATTATGTACATTGCCCTTTTACTTTGTTAGTATAGTCTTTTGATTTAAAGACATTTAAAATTATTCTTGGGCAGTTTCCCTCAGCTTTGGCTGATGGAAGCTGCTGGGCTTCTGCTCCCAGCTGGAGGAGGGTGAGGCATTGCCAATAGCGGCCAGGCACCCAGTGCTGGTAGCCTGCATCCGTGCCCCACCGGCAGCACCCTGAGCCCACTATTTCTGCCGTAGCCAGCCCAACCAGCGGCCGAGATGTAGGCCATCAAGTGTGTAATGGTGGGAGATGGAGCTGTAGGGAAAACTTACCACCTCATCAGTGATCAGCTATACAACCTGGAGAATATATCCTTATTGTCTTTGGCAATCAGTATGCCAGTGTTATGTTGAATGGGAAACCTGTGAATCTGGGTTTATGAGATACAAGTAGACAAGAAGATTACACACGTGGACAGATTACGACCCCCACCCCCATTCCTATCCACAAACAGATGTATTCTTAATTTGCTTTTCCCTTGTGAGTCCTGCGTCATTAGAAAATGTCCATGCCAAGTGGTGTCCTGAAGTGCAGCACCATTGTCACAACACTCCCATCATCCTTGTGGGAACTAAACTTGATCTTAGGGAGAGAAAGGCAAGACTGAAACACTGAAGGAGAAGAAGCAGGCTTCCATCACCTAGCAGCAGGGTTTAGGTGCTGTAAAACACCTGGAGTGTTCAGCCAGGCCTCAAGATAGTGTTTGATGAAGCTGTGCAAGCTGTTTTCTCCCGACCTCCCTTGAAGTAGAGGAAGAGAAAATGCCTGCTGTTGTCGATATCCGAGCCTCTTGTTCTTGGTCCTGTCCCTTGGAACTTTTGTTTAAAAACAGCAAAACAAAACAAAACAAAAAACAAAAAACAAAACAAAACAACAACAACTAAAAACCCTAAAGCACAAAAAATCCTGTGGAGCCTTTGCAGCCAGTACCAAGTTTTTGTTACAAATTAAGTTTTCCATAAAAGCATTTTGAATCAATCAGTAATTTTAAGGGTTTTCTTGTTGTAAATGTAGGAGTTTAGATTCACATTCTATTAAAATGTAGTCCTAAAATTGAAAAAAAAATTCAAGAATTTTGCCTGTGTTTTCTTTAGTTTCCTGTGCTTTTGGTGTCATATCCAAGAAATTGTTGCCAAATCCAATGCCATGAAGCTTTTGTCTTATGGTTTTTTCTAAGAGTTTATAGTTTTAGGTGTTACATTTCAGTCTTTGATCAATTTTGAGTTATTTTTTATATATGGTATTAGGTAAAAGTGCAACCTCATTCTTTTGCAAGTGGATATCCAGTTTTCTAAGCAGCATTTGTTGAAAAGACTGTCTTTTCTCTCTTGAATGATCTTGGTACCCTTGTGAAAATCATTAGACCATAAGTGTGAGAGTTTATTTCTGGGTTTCCTCTTCTATTTGATTGGTCTACATATTTATCTTTATGCCAATATTACAATGTTTCTTTTTCCTTTCTTTTTTTCCTGACCCATTGGTAGATATACACTTTTAATTACTGTAGCTTTGTAGTAAGTTTTGAACTCAGGTAAATCCTCTGTGTTTGTTCTTCTACATGATTGTTTAGGCTATTCACAGCCCCTTGAAATTCTTCATAAATTTTAGAATGGATTTTTCTATTTCTGCCAAAAAGTCATTGGGATTTTGATAGAGATTGTATTAAAATTGTAGATTGCTATGGTAGTATTGAGATCTTAACAATATTTAGTCTTCCAATTCATGAACATAGGATGTTGTTCCATTTATTTATGTTTCCTTTAATTTCTTTGGACATATTTTACAGTCCTTGACTTTCTTGGTTAAGTTAATTTTGAAGTAATTTATTCTTTTTGATGCTACTGGAAATAGAATTGTTTTCTTAATTTCCTTTTCAAATTGTTCATTGTCAGTGTATAGAATTTGTAACACACAGATTTTGGTGTGTTCTCTCTGTATTCTGCTACTTTGCTGAATTAATTTAATTAGTTCTAAAAATTTTTTTTGTTGAATCTTTGGGTCTTTCTACATGTAAGATTCTATCATCCATGAACAGAGATAATTTTGTTTCCTTTCTGATTTGGATGACTTTTATTTCTCTTGCTTACTTGCTCTGGCTAGGACTTCCATTGCTATGTTGAATAGAAGTGGTGAAAGCGACACACTTGCTTTGCTGCATATTTTTAATATAGGCTTGTATTATATTGAGATAGCTTCCTTCTATTCCTAGTTTGTTGAGTATTTCTATCATAAAAAGAGTGTTAAATTTTGTAATTTTTTTTTTGTTTTTGAGATGGAATGTCGCTTTGTCGCCCAGGCTGGAATGCAGTGGTGTGATCTCGGCTCACTGCAAGCTCCGCCTCCCGGGTTCACACCATTCTCCTGCCTCAGCCTCCAGAGTAGCTGGGACTACAAGCGCCCACCACCATGCCCAGCTAATTTTTTGTAATTTTAGTACAGACGGGGTTTCACCATGTTAGCTAGGATGGTCTTGATCTCCTGACTTCGTGATCCACCCACTTCAGCCTCCCAAAGTGCTGGGATTACAGGCGTGAACCACTGCACCTGGCCAATTTTGTAATTTTTCTGCTTTGAGATTATGTGTTTTTTTCCCTTCATTTTGTTGATATGATTGATTACACTGATCAATTTTCATATGTTGAACCATCTTTTCATTCAAGAAATAAATTTTGTTTGATTATGGTGTACAATCCTTTTAATATGCTCAATTTGGTTTGTTAGCATTTTGTTGGGGATTTTTGCATCAATGTTTATATGGGATATCTGTAGTTTTCTTATAGTGTCTTTGGCTTTGGTGTTAGATTAATGCTGGCCTCTTAAAAAGAGGATTATTTTCTTCTCTTCAATTTTTTTGAAAAATCTTGAGAAAGATTGGCATCAGTTCTTTAATGTTTGCTATAATTTACCAGTGAAGCCATTAGGTTCATGACCTTTCTTTGTTAAGAGGTATTTGATTACTGATTCAATTTTCTTACTATTTATAGAGATATTCAGATTTTTCTGTTTCTTCATTGCTTAGTTGGTAGGTTTTGTTTCCAGGGACTTGTTCACTTCATTTAGGTTATCCAATTTGTTCTCATACAATTGTCCATAGTGCTCTCATATTCCATTTTATTTCTGTAGAATCAGTAGTAATCTCCTTTCTGTAATTTCTTATTTTAGTAATTTCAGCTTACTTTTTTTTTCTAGTCCATACAGTGAAAGTTTTGTCTTTTTTTTTTAAAGAGCCAACTTTCAGTTTTGTTGATTTTCAATTATTTTTCCATTCTCTATTTTGTTTATCTATGCTCTATTCTTTATTATTACCTTCCTTCTGCTAGCTTTGAGTTTAATTTTTCTTCTTTTTCTGGTCTCTTAAATTGTAAAGTTAGGTTTTTTATTTCAGATCTTTCTTCCTCTTTTAGCACTGCTTTTGCTGTGTTACATAAGTTTTGGTCCCTCCCTACCTTCCTTCCTTCCTTCCTTCCTTCCTTCCTTCCTTCCTTCCTTCCTTCTTTCCTTCCTTCCTTCCTTCTTTCCTTCCTTTTCTCTCTCTCTTTCTTTTTCTTTTTCTTTCTTTCTTTCTTTCTTTCTTTCTTTCTTTCTTTCTTTCTTTCTATTTTTCTTTCTTTCTTTCTTTCTTTCTTTCTTTCTTTCTTTCTTTCTTTCTCTCTCTCTCTGTCTCTCTCTCTCTTTCTTTCTTTCTCTCTCTCTCTTTCTTTCCTTCTTTCTTTCTTTCTTCTTTCTTTCTCTTTCTTTCTTTCTTTCTTTCTTTCTTTCTTTCTTTCTTTCTTTCTTTCTTTCCTCTCTCTCTCTCTCCCTCCCTATATCTCTCTCTCTTTCTTTCCTTTTCTTTTCTCTTCTCTCTTTTTTTAGGGTCTCTGTCATCCAAACTGGAGTGCAGTGGTGCAATCACTGCTCACTGCAGCCTCAAACTAACTGGGCTTAGGTGATCATGCCGCCTCAGCCTTCCAACTAGCTGGGACTACAGGCATGTTCCATCACACCCAACTAATTTTTGTATGTTTTTGTAGAGAAGGCCTTTTGTTACATTGTCCAGGCTGGTCTTGAACTCCTGGGCTCAAGCAAACCACCTGCCTTGGACTCCCATAGTGCTGGGATTACAGGCATGAGTCACTGCACCTGGCTTGTTTTCTTTATTTTCATTTCTCTCTCTCTCTCTCTCTCTCTGTATATATATATATATATATATAAAACTTTAAGTTCTGGGACACGTGCAGAACGTGCAGGTTTGTTACATAGGTATACACGTGCCATGGTGGTTTGCTGTAACCATCAGCCTGTCATCTACATTAGGTATTTCTCCTAATGTTATCCCTCCCCTAGCCCCACACCCTCTGACAAGCCCCAGTGTATGATGTTCCCCTCCCTGTGTTCGTGTGTACTCATTGTTCAACTCCCACCTATGAGTGAAAACAAGGTGGTGTTTGGTTTTCTGTTCTTGTGTTAGTTTGCTGAAAATGATGTTTTCTAGCTTCATCCATGTCCCTGCAAAGAACATGAGCTCATCCTTTTTATGGCTGCATAGTATTCCATAGTGTATATGTGCCACATTTTCTTATTTTTTTAATTTTTGTTTTTATTTTTATTATTATACTTTAGGTTTTAGGGTACATGTGCACAATGTGCAGATTTGTTACATATGTATCCATGTGCCATGTTGTTTTGCTGCACCCGTTAACTCGTCATTTAGCATTAGGTATATCTCCTAATGCTGTCCCTCCCCCCTCCCCCCACCCCACAACAGTCCCCGGAGTGGGATGTTCCCCTTCCTGTGTCCATGAGTTCTCATTGTTCAATTCCCACCTATGAGTGAGAACATGCGGTGTTTGGTTTTTTGTCCTTGCGATAGTTTACTGAGAATGATGGTTTCCAGCTTCATCCATGTCCCTACAAAGGACATGAACTCATCATTTTTTATGGCTGCATAATATTCCATGGTGTATATGTGCCACATTTTCTTTCTTTTTTTTTTTTTATTATACTTTAGGGTTTTAGGGTACATGTGCACAATGTGCAGGTTTGTTACATATGTATCTATGTGCCATGTTGATTTCCTGCACCCATTAACTCGTCATTTAGCATTAGGTGTATCTCCTAATGCTGTCCCTCCCCCTCACCCCACCCCACAACAGTCCCCGGAGCGTGATGCTCCCCTTCCTGTGTCCATGAGTTCTCATTGTTCAATTCCCACCTATGAGTGAGAACATGCGGTGTTTGGTTTTTTGTCCTTGCGATAGTTTACTGAGAATGATGTTTTCCAGTTTCATCCATGTCCCTACAAAGGACACGAACTCATCATTTTTTATGGCTGCATAGTATTCCATGGTGTATATGTGCCACATTTTCTTAAACCAGTCTATCGTTGTTGGACATTTGGGTTGGTTCCAACTCTTTGCTATTGTGAATAGTGTCGCAATAAACATACGTGTGCATGTGTCTTTATAGCAGCATGATTTATAGTCCTTTGGGTATATACCCAGTAATGGGATGGCTGGGTCAAATGGTATTTCTAGTTCTAGATCCCTGAGGAATCACCACACTGACTTCCACAATGGTTGAACTAGTTTACAGTCCCACCAACAGTGTAAAATTGTTCCTATTTCTCCACATCCTCTCCAGCACCTGTTGTTTCCTGATTTTTTAATGATGGCCATTCTAACTGGTGTGAGATGGTTTCTCACTGTGGTTTTGATTTGCATTTCTCTGATGGCCAGTGATGAGGAGCATTTCTTCATGTGTTTTTTGGCTGCATAAATGTCTTCTTTTGAGAAGTGTTTGTTCATGTCCTCTGCCCACATTTTGATGGGGTTGTTTGTTTTTTTCTTGTAAATTTGTTTGAGTTCATTGTAGATTCTGGATATTAGCCCTTTGTCAGATGAGTAGGTTGCAAAAATTTTCTCCCATTGTGTAGGTTGCGTGTTCACTCTGATGGTAGTTTCTTTTGCTGCGCAGGAGCTCTTCAGTTTAATTAGATCCCATTTGTCAATTTTGGCTTTTGTTGCCATTGCTTTTGGTGTTTTAGACATGAAGTCCTTGCCCACGCCTATGTCCTGAATGGTATTACCTTGGTTTTCTTGTAGGATTTTAATGGTTTTAGGTCTAACATATAAGTCTTTAATCCATCTTGAATTAATTTTTGTATAAGGTGTAAGGAAGGGATCCAGTTGCAGCTTTCTACATATGGCTAGCCAGTTTTCCCAGCACCATTTATTAAATTTCTTGTTTTAGTCAGGTTTGTCAAAGATCAGATAGTTGTAGCTATGTGGCATCATTTCTGAGGGCTCTGTTCTGTTCCATTGATCTATGTCTCTGTTGTGGTACCAGTACCATGCTGTTTTGGTTACTGTAGCCTTGTAGTATAGTTTAAAGTCAGGTAGCGTGATGCCTCCAGCTTTGTTCTTTTGGCTTAGGATTGACTTGGCGATGTGGGCTCTTTTTTGGTTCCATATGAACTTTAAAGTAGTTTTTTCCAATTCTGTGAAAAAAGTCATTGGTAGCTTGATGGGGATGGCATTGAATCTATAAATTACCTTGGGCAGTATGGCCATTTTCACGATATTGATTCTTCCAACCCATGAGCATGGAATGTTCTTCCATTTGTTTGTATCCTCTTTTATTTCATTGAGCAGTGGTTTGTAGTTCTCCTTGAAGAGGTCCTTCACATCCCTTGTAAGTTGGATTCCTAGGTATTTTATTCTCTTTGAAGCAATTGTGAATGGGAGTTCACTCATGATTTGGCTCTCTGTTTGTCTGTTATTGGTGTACAAGAATGCTTGTGATTTTTGTACATTAATTTTGTATCCTGAGACTTTGCTGAAGTTGCTAATCAGCTTAAGGAGATTTTGGGCTGAGACAATGGGGTTTTCTAGATATACAATCATGTCATCTGCAAACAGGGACAATTTGACTTCCTCTTTTCCTAATTGAATACCCTTTATTTCCTTCTCCTGCCTGATTGCTCTGGCCAGAACTTCCAGCACTATGTTGAATAGGAGCAGTGAGAGAGGGCATCCCTGTCTTGTGCCAGTTTTCAGAGGGAATGCTTCCAGTTTTTGCCCATTCAGTATGATATTGGCTGTGGGTTTGTTGTAGATAGCTCTTATTATTTTGAGATACATCCCATCAATACCTAATTTATTGAGAGTTTTTAGCATGAAGAGTTGTTGAATTTTGTCAAAGGTCTTTTCTGCATCTATTGAGATAATCATGTGGTTTTTGTCTTTGGTTCTGTTTATATGCTGGATTACATTTATTGATTTGCATATGTTGAACCAGCCTTGCATCCCAGGGATGAAGCCCACTTGATCATGGTGGATAAGCTTTTTGATGTGCTGCTGGATTCGGTTTGCCAGTATTTTATTGAGGATTTTTTCATCAATGTTCATCAAGGATATTGGTCTGAAATTCTCTTTTTTGGTTATGTCTCTGCCAGGTTTTGGTATCAGGATGATGCTGGCTTCATAAAATGTGTTAGGGAGGATTCCCTCTTTTTCTATCGATTGGAATAGTTTCAGAAGGAATGATACCAGTTCCTCCTTGTACCTCTGGTAGAATTCAGCTGTGAATCCATCAGGTCCTGGACTCTTTTTGGTTGGTAAGCTATTGATTATTGCCACAATTTCAGAACCTGTTATTGGTCTATTCAGAGATTCCACTTCTTCCTGGTTTAGTCTTGGGAGGGTGTATTTGTCGAGGAATTTATCCATTTCTTCTAGATTTTCTAGTTTATTTGCATAGAGGTGTTTGTAGTATTCTCTGATGGTAGATTGTATTTCTGTGGGATCGGTGGTGATATCCCCTTTTTCGTTTTTTATTGCATCTATTTGATTCTTCTCTCTTTTCTTCTTTATTAGTCTTGCTAGAGGTCCATCAATTTTGTTGATCTTTTCAAAAAACCAGCTCCTGGATTCATTAATTTTTTGAAGGGTTTTTTGTGTCTCTATTTCCTTCAGTTCTGCTCTGATTTTAGTTATTTCTAGCCTTCTGCTAGCTTTTGAATGTGTTTGCTCTTGCTTTTCTAGTTCTTTTAATTGTGATGTTAGGGTGTCAATTTTGGATCTTTCCTGCTTTCTCTTGTGGGCATTTAGTGCTATAAATTTCCCTCTACACACTGCTTTGAACGTGTCCCAGAGATTCTGGTGTGTTGTGTCTTTGTTCTCGTTGGTTTCAAAGAACATCTTTATTTCTGCCTTCATTTCATTATGTACCCAATAGTCATTCAGGAGCAGGTTGTTCAGTTTCCATGTAGTTGAGCGGTTTTGACTGAGTTTCTTAATCCTGAGTTCTAGTTTGATTGCACTGTGGTCTGAGAGACAGTTTGTTATAATCTCTGTTCTTTTACATTTGCTGAGAAGAGCTTTACTTCCAACTATGTGGTCAATTTTGGAATAGGTGTGGTGTGGTGCTGAAAAAAATGTATATTCTGTTGATTTGGGGTGGAGAGTTCTGTAGATGTCTATTAGGTCCACTTTATGTAGAGCTGAGTTCAATTCCTGGATATCCTTGTTAACTTTCTGTCTCGTTGATCTGTCTAATGTTGACAGTGGGGTGTTAAAATCTCCCATTATTATTGTGTGGGAGTTTAAGTCCCTTTGTAGGTCAGTGAGGACTTGCTTTATGAATCTGGGTGCTCCTGTGTTGGGTGCATATATATTTAGGATAGTTAGCTCTTCTTGTTGAATTGATCCCTTTACCATTATGTAATGGCCTTCTTTGTCTCTTTTGATCTTTGTTGGTTTAAAGTCTATTTTATCAGAGCCTACGATTGCAACCCCTGCCTTTTTTTGTTTTCCAGTTGCTTGATAGATCTTCCTCCATCCCTTTACTTTGAGTCTATGTGTCTCTCTGCACGTGAGATGGGTTTCCTGAATACAGCACACTGATGGGTCCTGACTCCTTACCCAGTTTGCCAGTCTGTGTCTTTTGATTGGAGCATTTAGCCCATTTACATTTAACGTGAATATTGTTATGTGTGAATCTGATCCTGTCATTATGATGTTAGTTGGTTGTTTTGCTCGTTAGTTGCTATAGTTTCTTCCTAGCCTTGATGGTCTTTACAATTTGGCATGTTTTTGCAGGGGCTGGTACCGGTTGTTCCTTTCCATGTTTAGTGCTTCCTTCAGGAGCTCTTTTAGGGCAGGCCTGGTTGTGACAAAATCACTCAGCGTTTGCTTGTCTGTAAAGTATTTTATTTCTCCTTCACTTATGAAGCTTAGTTTGGCGGGATAGCAAATTCTGTGTTCAAAATTCTTTTCTTTGAGAAAGTTGAATATCGGCCCTCACTCTCTTCTGGCTTGTAGAGTTTCTGCTGAGAAATCAGCTGTTAGTCTGATGGGCTTCTCTTTGTGGGTAACCCGACCTTTCTCTCTGGCTGCCCTTAACATTTTTTCCTTCATTTCAACTTTGGTGAATCTGACAATTATGTGTCTTGGAGTTGCCCTTCTCGAGGAGTATCTTTGTGGCGTTCTCTGTATTTCCTGAATCTGAATGCTGGCCTGCCTTGCTAGATTGGGGAAGTTCTCCTGGATAATATCTTGCAGAGTGTTTTCCAACTTGGTTCCATTCTCCCCATCATTTTCAGGTACACCAATCAGACGTAGGTTTGGTCTTTTCACATAGTCCCAAATTTCTTGGAGGCTTTGTTCGTTTCTTTTTATTCTTTTTTCTCTAAACTTCCCTTCTCTCTTCATTTCATTCATTTCATCTTCTATCGGCGATACCCTTTCTTCCAGTTGATCGCATCTGCTACTGAGGCTTCTGCATTCTTCGCGTAGTTCTCGAAACTTGGCTTTCAGCTCCATCATCTCCTTTAAGCCCTTCTCTCCATTGGTTATTCTAGTTATCCATTCTTCTAATTTTTTTTCAAAGTTTTTAACTTCTTCACTATTGTTTTGAATTTCCTCTCATAGCTCAGAGTAGTTTGATCGTCTGAAGCCTTCTTCTCTCAACTCATCAAAGTCATCCTCCATCCAGCTTTGTTCCGTTGCTGGTGAGGCACTGCGTTCCTTTGGAGGAGGAGAGGTGCTCTGTTTTTTAGAGTTTCCAGTTTTTTTGGTCTGTTTTTTCCCCATCTTTGTGGTTTTGTCTACTTTTTGTCTTCGATGATGGTGATGTACAGATGGGTTTTTGGTGTGGATGTCCTTTCTGTTTGTTAATTTTCCTTCTTCCAGATAAGACCCTCAGCTGCAGATCTGTTGGAGTTTACTAGAGGTCCACTCCAGACCCTGTTTGGCTGGGTGTCAGCACCGGTGGCTGCAGAACAGCGGATTTTCGTGAGACCACAAATTCAGCTGTCTGATAGTTCCTCTGAAAGTTTTGTCTCAGAGGAGTACCCGGTTGAATGAGGTGTCAGTCTGTCCCTACTGGGGGGTGCCTCCCAGTTAGGCTGCTCAGGGGTGAGGGACCCACTTTAGGAGGCAGTCTGTCCGTTCTCAGATCTCCAGCTGCGTGCTGGGAGAACCACTACTCTCTTCAAAGCTGTCAGTCAGACAGGGACATTTAAGGCTGTGGAGGTTCTGGCTGAGTTTTTGGTTGTCTGTGCCCTGCCCCCAGAGGTGGAGCCTACAGAGGCAGGCGGGCCTCCTTGAGCTGTGGTGGGCTCCACCCAGTTCGAGCTTCCTGGCTGCTTTGTTTACCTAAGCAAGCCTGGGCAATGGCGGGCGCCCCTCCCCCAGCCTCGTTGCCGCCTTGCAGCGTGATCTCAGACTGCTGTGCTAGCAATCAGCAAGACTCTGTGGGCATAGGACCCTCCGAGCCAGGTGCGGGACACAATCTCCTATTGTGTCGTTTTCCAGGCCCGTTTGAAAAGCGCAGTATTAGGACGGGACTGACTCGATATTCCAGGTGCCATCTGTTTCCCCTTTCTTTGACTAGGAAAGGGAACTCCCTGACCCCTTGCGCTTCCCGAGTTCGGCAATGCCTAGCCCTGCTTCGGCTCGTGCACAGTGCGCTTCACCGACTGTCCTGAACCCGCTGTTAGGCACTCCCTAGTGAGATGAAACCGGTATCTCAAGCAGAAATGCAGAAATCACCCGTCTTCTGTGTCGCTGGGGCTGGGAGCTGGAGACCGGAGCTGTTCCTATTCGGCCATCTTGGCTCCACCTCCCTAATTCTATGTGCCACATTTTCTTAATCCAGTCTATCGTTGTTGGACATTTGGGTTGGTTCCAAGTCTTTGCTATTGTGAATAGTGCCGCAATAAACATACGTGTGCGTGTGTCTTTATAGCAGCATGATTTATAGTCCTTTGGGTATATACCCAGTAATAGGATGGCTGGGTCAAATGTTATTTCTAGTTCTAGATCCCTGAGGAATCGCCACAGTGACTTCCACAATGGTTGAACTAGTTTACAGTCCCACCAACAGTGTACAAGTGTTCCTATTTCTCCACATCCTCTCCAGCACCTGTTGTTTCCTGACTTTTTAATGATTGCCGTTCTAACTGGTGTGAGATGATATCTCACTGTGGTTTTGATTTGCATTTCTCTGATGGCCAGTGATGATGAGCATTTTTGCATGTGTTTTTTGGCTGCATAAATGTCTTCTTTTGAGAAGTGTCTCTTCATATCCTTTGCCCACTTTTTGATGGGGTTGTTTTTTTTTTCTTTGTAAATTTGTCCAAGTTCATTGTAGATTCCAGTTTTTAGTCCTTTGAGTAGATTGCAAAAATTTTCTCCCATTCTGTAGGTTGCCTATTCACTCTGATGGTAGTTTCTTTTGCTGTGCAGAAGCTCTTTAGTTTAATTAGATCCCATTTGTCAATTTTTAGTTTCAGGTTTTAATTATTTCATTGTTAATTCATTATTTGATTTTTGTATATGGTATGAGATAAGGGTCCAATTACATTCTTCTGCATTTGAATATCTGGTTTCTCTAACATCATTTATTAAAAAAACTATTCTTTCTCATTGTGCATTCTTTGCACTGTTGTTGGTGGTCAATTGGCAGTAAGTGTGTGGAATTATTTCTAGGCTTTCTAGTTCCTGGATGTGTGGTTTGGGTTCTGACATTAATTTGGGGAAAATTCTGAGTCATTATTTCTTCAAATATTCCTTCATTCCTTCCTTCTGCTCTCTCTCTCTCTTTTTCTTTTACCTCTTGCGTTCCTATTATGCATACATTGCACTGACATGGTTTGGCTCTATGTCCCCACCCAAATCTCATCTTGAATTGTCCACCATGTGGGGCAGCATGACTGGAGTAGTGAGGGTCTTGTGATAAAGCATATTCTATAGGTCAGCAATCTATCATTATTAGCTTCTCTAGGAAAACAGTGTGTGACACAGATGTTTGGCTAATGAATTTAGGTAGAATGTAATTTTTATTGCTTGAAGATACCTTAGAAGATTATCTAATCCACCTTTCATTTTAAATATGAAAAAAACTAGTTCTAGAGAATTTAAGCTGTGTGTTGAATAGCACTGTAAGTGAGTGGCAGAAATGGGAGCTTCAATTGTCTTTATGAATTAGCTTCCTTCTGCTCTGTTTGTGGTGTTAATAGTATAATAGGACTTTATCTTTATTATGTTTATTTGTTTTGAATATTAATTTCAGAGAAGATTGAGAAGAAACTCCTGGGTTTTCATTTTCATTAATAAATGAATGTTTCTCTGAAAATCACAAAATAACTGATTTTCCAATAAGTAGTAGTAGTGTAGTCTGAAGAAATGGCCTGAGAATAATTATACTTGAGTTGCCTACTTTGGAATTGTTGATGAAGAGTAAACTGGGAGAAAATAAATTGGGACAATAATTTCCTCACTTTGTTTTTTACAATACCCTAATCTAATCTCCTTGCTTTACTTCCAATTCTCCTCCCCTCAAACAAACTACTAATTGCAATCATAATGATCCAGTTCTTGGTGCCTACAAGCCCTAGAAAACAGCTTCCAGCACTTCTTTTTTGTATGTAGAAAACTGTCTGATACTAAATCTAGGATTTATCAAAGCAAATGCAAGAGGGAATTCTTTTCTTCACTGTAGATTTCTTTCCTGGAGCCTCCTATGTTAGGTTAAGACTCTTTTGGGTGAACTAATAAACTCTTTCCACTACTTTAGTAAGAAAGGACACAAAAGTGACTTCAGGATTGCAAGAACAGCTCTGCACCCAGGCCTTAGGTTAGAACTGGAACCAGAAATTGGACACCCTAAGAACCTTTTTTCTTTGCTCCTGTTTGACTGCCTCAGTCTTTTCTCTGCTTGCTGACTGACTTCCTCTGTCTTTTGTTCCAAGTGAAAAATGAAAATATGACTGTGTGAAAGGAAAATATCTTTGTCTCCCAAAACCATTAAGCTAAAAGGAAAATTCAAGCTGGACCTCCCATTCTATTCAAAGTCATCCCTCTACTCACAGAGATAGATGCATATTCTGATTGCCTCCTTTGGATAGACTTATCAGAAACTCAAAAGAATGCAACCATTTTTTTCTCACTTACCTGTGACCTGGAAGCCCCCCATGGGGGAAATTTCTTTGAATTGTCCCCACCTTTCTGGACAGAACTAATGTACTTCTTACATACATTGATTGATGTCTCATGTCTCCCTTAAATGTATAAAACCAAGCTGTGCCTTGACCACCTTGGGCACATGTCATCAGGATTTCCTGATGCTTTATCATGGGCTCACATCCTCAACCTTGGCAAAATAAACTTTCTAAATTAACTGAGACCTGTCTCAAATTTTGGAGGTTCACATTTTGGCAACCACGGGGGATTCTGAGTGGAGATGCCCCTGACCTTTGACAAATCTCTTATTGGTGCTTGGTACCAGCATGAGCTAACTTTATGGCTCAAACCAATAGAACAATTTGCTGATGTCTGAAACCACCCCCTCCAGAGAATCCCTGATCTCCCCAAATTTGGTTGAGACCTAAAAGTTATTTTGCTGTACAACTCATCATTTTTTGGAGATTCACTTGCTTCCAACACAAGGAAGACAAGTTTTTTTTTTCCTGCTTCCATGACAATGGAACGTAGATAACTCTCTTATGGAGTTTGAGCTCACTTCCAACAGGAAAGATGAGTTTGTTTGTTTTTTTCTGCTTCTAGGATGGTACAGAGCAGTCTTCAGCCTGAGACCAATCCCTAGGTAACCTTAACTGAATTAAGGTTTGTCTTTGACAAAGTTAAGATTAACAACAAGCCGGTCTTATTTTGTCCTTACCAATAGAATGCTCAGTGATTATATGTTGGAATTTTGTTGTTGTTGTTGTTGTTGTTTGTTCTGGTCGGAAGTTGTTGTTTAAGGATCCTAATTCTAGTATGGAGATGCATTCTAAAGGATCTTCTTTATTGCTTTTTCTCTCAAACCTAATCTTAATTCGATTTGTCTGTGTGCATTTGTGTGAGGAACTGAACTGTTGTTTTCATATGTTGATGAAAAACAGTTTTCTCAGCTCTGAAGAGAAAGTGATTACTCCTCCCAGCTGAAAGGTGCCCCTGTGTGACCAAGGACCTTGTAGGAGTGTCTGAGGGGTTGACTTCCCCTGACATGAAGTGGCTCTGCAGGGAAATCCCCAACAAAAATTAATTTTAAAAATGGCTTGTCCAGGAGACATATATAAGAGCTAATCACCTGGCATTTTCAGCCTTCTATGAGGTCATAGACCTTTTGAGAGGGAACCTGAGACATGTAGAGGTTGGAAATGACTCAATGGTGACACACTGTGCAGTCCTGCCCACAAACAGCACATACGGATCCACCACACAAAAGCTCTAGGTCACAGCTCAGTTCCTCCTTAAAGAAAAAAAGCAGGAAACAAATAATATAATAATTTGGAGAAAACAAGAAGAATGACCCCCTTTTGAGCACTTGGGAAGTTTTATTGCACCTCTACTTGCCAAAGTTTATGTAAAATGGAAATAATATGGGTTTTGTGCACATTTATACTAAGGAAAAACAGCCCTAAGTTCAACCTGCAAACTATAGAATTCCTAAGTCCTCTTTTTCTCTATTTTTTTTCTTTTCTGCCTGCTCTAAATCTCCTGTTATTTTTCTATTAAGATAAAAACCACTGTTTAGATCCAAAGAGTTCTTTTTGCAAGCTAGTGAATTTGTATTTATCTCATGGCTAAAACTTCTGAAGTAAAAGCTATAGGATCTCTCTGTGTGTGTGTGTGTGTGTGTGTGTGTTTGTGTATGTACGTGTATATATTGAAAAGGCCTTTATAATTTCTATAATTTTATGTTTATTTGGCAATTAAATCTATTTTAATTTCCCTCTAGTACACCAAACTTTTTCTCTTTGCACCTTATAATGTAAATTTTGTTATTTGACTTTCACATGAATTGTTTCCTTTAATATGCAAATTTAAAGCTATTTAGCTGACAACTGCCCAGGCTTGTAAAACAGGTTATCAAGAATCTGAAAGTCTAAGATAGAGGAAAAGAAGGTTTTTATGAATCTATAAAATGTACTTCTATTGGCATGCCTAATACATCTCTGTATTTTTGTGTTGTGTACACAATGTTTCACTACTAAAAATCTATAAAAGAGCTCTATTAGTTGGCTTAAAAAATAAAATAAAAGCACTGAAATCAGACACCAAAAAGGCTAGTCAGATGCTTTTTCAAGTTTATGTAACTTAAGTAAAATTGTTAATAAATAAGCTAGCCTTAAAATTATTGGTAAAGTAATATTAGAAATGTCTTGAAAATGGCCAACATACATTTTCTGTTTGCATTTATTAATCAAGCAATTTCATCCTTATCCCTGACAAATACTATAAGGTGTCAAAATTTGGCACAGGGATTACAAAACTATAAACCCACCCAAGACAGAATGATCTTTGCTTATGTAATCTTTAATAAATAAGACATTGATATTGGTTTAATGAAAATAGCTGCATCTTGAATTATTTAGTAAAATTACCAAAACTTCTAATCTTTAGCTTTCAGCAGTCTAGTCCACAGATAGTAAGGAGGTTTGTTTTGGGAAAAGGACTAGTTATCAACTTTGTTTCAAAGTTAAACTATAAACTGTGTTTCTCCCAAAGTTCAGGAATGAACTGGGACAGCTTGGAGGTTAGAAGCAAGATGGAGTCAGTTAGGTCATATCTTTATTATTGTCTCAGTTATAATTTTGCAATGGCAGTTTCATGACTAAATCATGACTATTGCAGTTTTCATTAATAATCTAGGTAGACAAAATAAAATAATTAGGTAAATGTAATGGGATAAATATTTGTAGACAAACTCATAATTTAGAATCTAAAGTTATATTAAATTAAATAATAGACATTTTATTATTTGGCTATTTTCCAATAAATATATACTGTAGGAAAACTTTCTTGCTAAAAAAAGTCTGTCCTTTTAAAAAAGGTGAACAAGTTCTGTCGAATTAAAAGCTTATTTAAAGTTTATGTATAAAACAAGGTTAAAGGAACCAGGAAACAAAAGAGACGTAAAGAAACTTATAAAAATAAAGAGGTATTTTTAGGTGTGGTGTGGTAAAAAAGCTTAAAGAGAAATAATTATATATGAGAAAGACTATTATGGCCAGGCACACTGGCTAATGCCTGTAATCCCAAAATTTGGGGAGGCTGAGGTGGGTGGATCACCTAAGGTCAGGAGTTTGAGACCAGCCTGGCCAACGTGGTGAAATCTTTTCTGTACTAAAGATACAAAAAATTAGCTGGGCATGGTGTCAGGGGCCTGTAGTCCCAGCTACTTGGGAGGCTGAGGCAGGAGAATAGTTTGAGCCTGGGATTCAGAGGTTACAGTGAGCTGAGATTGCCCCATTGCACTACAGCCAGGGTAACAAGAGGGGAACTCTCTTTCAAAAAAAAAAAAAAGAGAGAATTTTGCATGATAAATTTAGTCCTAAAATAAAATGATTTGTTGTTTAAGAAGCCAGGAAGGGCCGGGCGCGGTGGCTCACGCTTGTAATCCCAGCACTTTGGGAGGCCGAGGCGGGCGGATCACAAGGTCAGGAGATCGAGACCACGGTGAAACCCCGTCTCTACTAAAAAAAAAAAATACAAAAAATTAGCCGGGCGTGGTGGCGGGCACCTGTAGTCCCAGCTACTCGGAGAGGCTGAGGCAGGAGAATGGCGTGAACCCGGGATGCGGAGCTTGCAGTGAGCCGAGATTGTGCCACTGCACTCCAGCCTGGGCGAAAGAGCAAGACTCTGTCTAAAAAAAAAAAAAAAAAAAAAAAAGAAGCCAGGAAGTTCAGGTCAAACCAGAAAGTCAAAGCATATTGTTGGCGTAAGTCACAATAAGAGGATTTTTTTTTTTTTATTATTATACTTTAGGTTTTAGGGCACATGTGCACAACGTGCAGGTTTGTTACATATGTATCCATGTGCCATGTTGGTGTGCTGCACCCATTAACTCCTCATTTAGCATTAGGTATATCTCCTAATGCTGTCCCCCCCACCTCCACCCCACAACAGTCCCCGGAGTGTGATGTTCCCCTTCCTGTGTCCATGAGTTCTCATTGTTCAATTCCCACCTATGAGTGAGAACATGCGGTGTTTGGTTTTTTGTCCTTGTGATAGTTTACTGAGAATGATGTTTTCCAGTTTCATCCATGTCCCTACAAAGGACATGAACCCATCATTTTTTATGGCTGCATAGTATTCCATGGTGTATATGTGCCACATTTTCTTAATCCAGTCTATCATTGTTGGACATTTGGGTTGGTTCCAAGTCTTTGCTATTGTGAATAGTGCCGCAATAAACATACGTGTGCATGTGACTTTATAGCAGCATGATTTATAGTCCTTTGGGTATATACCCAGTAATGGGATGGCTGGGTCAAATGGTATTTCTAGTTCGAGATCCCTGAGGAATCGCCACACTGACTTCCACAATGGTTGAACTAGTTTACAGTCCCACCAACAGTGTAAAAGTGTTCCTATTTCTCCACATCCTCTCCAGCACCAGTTGTTTCCTGATTTTTTAATGATGGCCATTCTAACTGGTGTGAGATGGTATCTCATTGTGGTTTTGATTTTGCATTTCTCTGATGGCCAGTGATGATGAGCATTTTTTCATGTGTCTTTTGACTGCATAAATGTCTTCTTTTGAGAAGTGTCTGTTCATGTCCTTTGCCCACTTTTTGATGGGGCTGCTTGTTTTTTTCTTGTAAATTTGTTTGTATTCATTGTAGATTCTGGATATTAGCCCTGCCTGTGTCCTCAATGGTATTGCCTAGTTTTGCTTCTATGGTTTTTATGGTTTTAGGTCTAACATATAAGTCTTTAATCCATCTTGAATTAATTTTTGTATAAGGTGTAAGGAAGGGATCCAGTTTCAGGTTTCTATGTATGGCTAACCAGTTCTCCCAGCACCATTTATTAAATAGGGAGTCATTTCCCCGTTTCTTGTTTTTGTCAGGTTTGTCAAAGATAAGATGGCTGTAGATATGCAGCATTATTTCTGAGGGCTCTGTTCTGTTCCATTATTCTATATTTCTGTTTTGGTACCAGTACCATGCTGTTTTGGTTACCGTAGCCTTGTAGTATAGTTTGAAGTCAGGTAGCGTGATGCTTCCAGCTTTGTTCTTTTGGCTTAGGATTGACTTGGCAATGCGGGCTCTTTTTTGGTTCCATATGAACTTTAAAGTAGTTTTTTCCAATTCTGTGAAGAAAGTCATTGGTAGCTTGATGGGGATGGCATTGAATCTATGAATTACCTTGGGCAGTATGGCCACTTTCACGATACTGATTCTTTCAACCCATGAGCATGGAATGTTCTTCCATTTGTTTGTATCCTCCTTTATTTCATTGAGCATTTGTTTGTAGTTCTCCTTGAAAAGGTCCTTCACATCCCTTGTAAGTTGGATTCCTAGGTATTTTATTCTCTTTGAAGCAATGGTGAATGCAAGTTCACTCATGATTTGGCTCTCTGTTTGTCTGTTATTGGTGTATAAGAATGCTTGTGATTTTTGCACACTGATTTTGTATCCTGAGACTTTGCTGAAGTTGCCTATCAGCTTAAGTAGACTTTGGCCTGAGATGATGGAGTTTTCTAGATATAGAATCATGTCATCTGCAAACAGGGACAATTTGACTTCCTCTCTTCCTAATTGAATACACTTTATTTCCTTCTCCTGCCTGATTGCCCTGGCCAGAACTTCCAACATTATGTTGAATCGGAGTGGTGAGAGAGGACATCCCTGTCTTGTGCCAGTTTTCGAAGGGAATGCCTCCAGTTTTTTCCCATTCAGTATGATATTGGCTGTGGGTTTGTCATAAATAGCTCTTATTATTTTGAGATATTTCCCATCAATACCTAGTTTATTGAGAGTTTTTAGCATGAAGGGTTGTTGAATTTTGTCAAAGGCCTTTTCTGCATCTATTGAGATAATCATGTGGTGTTTGTCTTTGGTTCTGTTTATATGCTGGATTACATTTATTGATTTGCATGAGTTGGACCAGCCTTGCATCCCAGGGAAGAAGCCAAGTTTACCGTGGTGGATAAGCTGTATGATGTGCTTCTGGATTCGGTTTGCCAGTATTTTATTGAGGATTTTTGCATCGTTGTTCATCAGGGTTATTGGTCTAAAATTCTCTTTTTTGTGTGTGTCTCTGCCAGGCTTTGGTATCAGGATGATGCTGGCCTCATAAAATGTGTTAGGGAGGATTCTCTCTTTTTCTATTGATTGGAATAGTTTCAGAAGGAATGATACCAGCTCCTCATTGTACCTCCAGTAGAAGTCAGCTGTGAATCCATCTGGTCCTGGACTTTTTCTGGCTGGTAAGCTATTAATTATTGCCTCAATTTCAGAGCTTGTTATTCGTCTATTCATGGATTCAACTTCTTCCTGGGTTAGTCTTGGGAGGGTGTATGTGTCAAGGAATTTATCCATTTCTTCTGGATTTTCTCATTTATTTGCATAGAGGTATTTATGGTATTCTCTGATGGTAGTTTGTATTTCTGTGGGTTCGGTTGTGATCCCCTTTATCATTTTTTATTGCATCTATTTGATTCTTCTCTCATTTCTTCTTTATTAGTCTTGCTAGCGGTCTATCAATTTTGTTGATCTTTTCAAACAACAAGCTCCTGGATTCACTGATTTTTTGAAGGGTTTTTTATATCTCTATTTCCTTCAGTTCTGCTCTGATCTTAGTTGTTTCTTGCCTTCTGTGAGCTTTTGGATGTGTTTGCTCTTGCTTCTCTAGTTCTTTTAATTGTGATGTTAGGGTGTCAATTTTAGATCTTTCCTGCTTTCTCTTGTGGGCATTTAGTGCTATACACTTCCCTCTACACACTGCTTTGAATGTTTCCCAGAGATTCTGGTGTGTTGTGTCTTTGTTCTCATTGGTTTCAAAGAACATCTTTATTTCTGCCTTTATTTCGTTAGGTAGCCAGTAGTCATTCAGGAGCAGGTTGTTCTGTTTCCATGTAGTTGAACAGTTTTGAGTGAGTTTCTTAAACCTGAGTTCTAGTTTGATTGCACTGTGGTCTGAGAGACAGTTTGTTATAATTTCTGTTCTTTTACATTTGCTGAGGAGTGCTTTACTTCCAACTGTGTAGTGAATTTTGGAATAAATGTAGTGTGGTGCTGAGAAGAATGTGTATTCTGTTGATTTGGGGTGGAGAGTTTGGTACATGTCTATTAGGTCCGCTTGGTGCAGAGCTGAGTTCAATTCCTGGGTATCCTTGTTAACTTTCTGTCTTGTTGATCTGTCTAATGTTGACAGTGGGGTGTTAAAGCCTCCTATTATTATTGTGTGGGAGTCTAAGTCTCTTTGTAGGTCACTAAGGAGTTGCTTTATGAATCTGGGTGTTCCTGTATTGGGTGCATATATATATTTAGAATAGTTAGTTCTTCTTGTTGTATTGATCCCTTTACCATTATGTAATTGCATTCTTTGTCTCTCTTTTTTTTTTTTTTATTTCTGGCCATTTCTTTATTGCTGAACTATTTTTTTTTCTTTTATTATTATTATTTTCTTTTGCACACAAAACAATAAACATTTTCTAAAAGTACATACAAACAAAAAGATGCATATCAAACATATTAGGAAGGTTGCACATGGGCAGACGGGGAATAGAAATAGGGGGTGGGAATTAAAGAAAATAAATGAGAGAGGGACTTTGTATGGATCAATGATAATAACTCAATCCTCTATTTAACCAAGAAGAAGGAGAAGGAAGAGGAAGAAAAAGAAAGTGGGATAAAGGATCAGAAAGGGAGGAAAATAGAAAAAATTAGAGTATGACTCCAGGGTAGACCTGTTTTGTTGTCGCTTGGTTGGTTGGTTGGTTTGTCAGTTTTATTTTTCATGTTTCGCCATGTTGGCCAGGCTGGTCTCGAACTCCTAGCCTCAAGTGATCAACCCACCTCAGCCTGCCAGAGTACTGGGACTACAGACGTGAGCCACCACGTCCAGCCCCCACATTGCTTCTGGCCTCTGTGGTAGACCTCCCAGATGGGGCGGCTGGGCAGAGGCGCTCCCCACATCCCAGATGGGGTGGCTAGGCAGAGGTGCTCCTCACTTCCCAGACAGGGCGGCCGGGCAGAGAGGCTCCTCACTTCCTAGATGGGGTGGCAGCTGGGCAGAAGGGCTCCTCACTTCCCAGATGGGGCGGCCGGGCAGAGGTGCTCCTCACATCCCAGACAATGGGTGGCCGGGCAGAGGTGCTCCTCACTTCCCAGACGGAACAGCCGGGCAGAGGCGCTCCTCACTTCCCAGAAGGGGCGGCCACGCAGAGACGTTCCTCACTTCCCAGACAGGGCGGCCGGGCAGAGGGGCTCCTCACTTTCCAGATGGGGCAGCCGGGCAGAGGTGCTCCTCACATCCCAGACGATGGGTGGCCAAGCAGAGGTGCTCGTCACATCCCAGATGATGGGTGGCCGGGCAGAGGTGCTCCTCACTTCCCAGACGGGGCGACTGGGCAGAGGCACTCCTCACATCCCAGACAGGGCGGCCGGGCAGAGGCGCTCCTCACTTCCCAGACGGGGCAGGCAGGCAGAGGCGCTCCTCACTTCCCAGACGGGGCAGCCGGGCAGAGGCGCTCCTCACTTCCCAGACGGGGCGGCCGTGCAGAGGCGCTCCTCACTTCCCAGACGGGGCGGCCGGGCAGAGGCGCTCCTCACTTCCCAGACGGGGCGGCCGGGCAGAGGCGCTCCTCACTTCCCAGACGGGGCGGCCGTGCAGAGGCGCTCCTCACTTCCCAGACGGGGCGGCCGGGCAGAGGCGCTCCTCACTTCTTCCCAGACGGGGCGGCTGGGCAGAGATGCTCCTCACTTCCCAGATGGGGTGGCGGCCGGGCAGAGGGGCTCCTCACTTCCCAGATGGGGCAGCCGGGCAGAGGCGCTCCTCACATCCCAGACGATGGGTGGCCAGGCAGAGGCGCTCATCACATCCCAGATGATGGGTGGCCGGGCAGAGGCACTCCTCACTTCCCAGATGGGGCAACCAGGCAGAGGCGCTCCTCACTTCCCAGACAGGGTGGCCAGGCAGAGGCGCTCCTCACATCCCAGACAGGGTGGCCAGGCAGAGGCACTCCTCACTTCCCAGACAGGGTGGCCGGGCAGAGGCGCTCCTCATATCCCAGACAGGGTGGCCGGGCAGAGGCGCTCCTCACTTCCCAGATGGGGCGGCCGTGCAGAGGCGCTCCTCACTTCCCAGATGGGGCGGCTGGGCAGAGGCGCTCCTCACTGCCCAGATGGGGTGGCCGGGCAGAGGTGCTCCTCACATCCCAGAAGGGGTGGCTGGGCAGAGGCGCTCCTCACTTCCCAGATGGGGCGGTGGCGCAGAGGCACTCCTCACTTCCCAGATGGGGCTGCTGCGCAGAAGCGCTCCTCACTTCCCAGATGGGGCGGCTGGGCAGAGGCGGTCCTCACTTCCCAGATGGGGCGGCTGGGCAGAGGCGCTCCTCACTTCTTCCAAGATGGGGCAGCTGGGCAGAGGCACTCCTTACTTCTTCCCAGATGGGGCGGCCAGGCAGAGGCACTCCTCACTTCTTCCCAGACGGGGCGGCCAGGCAGAGGTGCTCCTCACTTCTTCCCAGAGGGGGCGGCCGGGCAGATGCGCTCCTCAATTCCCAGACGGGGTGACGGCCAGGCAGAGTCGCTCCTCACATCCCAGATGATAGGCGGCCAGGCAGAGGTGCTCCTCACATCCCAGACGATGGGCATCCGGGCAGAGGCACTCCTCACATCCCACATGATGGGCGGCCAGGCAGAGATGTTCCTCACTTCTGAGACGCGGTGGCAGCTGGGCAGAGGCGCTCCTCACCTCCCAGATGGGGCAGCCAGGCAGAGGAGCTCCTCATAACCCAGACGATGGGCGGCCAGGCAGAGATGCTCCCCACCTCCCAGACGGGCGGCGTCCGGGCAGAGGCTGCAATCCCAGCACCCTGAGAGGCCAAGGCAGGCAGCTGTGAGGCAGAGGCTGCAGCGAGCCAAGACCACACCACCACACTGCAGCCCGGGCAACACCGAGCACCGAGTGAGCGAGCCTCCGTCTGCAGTCCCAGCACCTCTAGAGGTCGAGGCGGGCAGACCATCGGAGGTCAGGAGCTGGAGACCAGCCTGGCCGACATGGCGAAACCGCGCCTCCAGCCAAAGGAGAAAAACCAGGGAGGGGTGGTGGCACACGCCGGCAATCCCAGGCAGCCTGCAGGCCAGGGCAGGAGAATCATGGGAGCCGGACGCAGGGAGTCTGCAGCGAGCCGAGTGTACTCCAGCCTGGGCCACAGAGGGAAGAAAAGAAAAAGAAAGAAGGAAGGAAGGAAGGAAGGAAGGAAGGAAGGAAGGAAGGAAGGAAGGAAGGAAGGTCTTTGTCTCTTTTGATCTTTGTTGGTTTAAAGTCTGTTTCACCAGAGACTAGGATTGCAACTCCTGCCTTTTTTTGTTTTCCATTTTCTTGGTAGATCTTCCTCCATCCCTTTATTTTGAGCCTATGTGTGTCTCTGCACATGAGATGTGTTTCCTGAATGCAGCACACTGATGGGTCTCGACTCTATCTAATTTGCCATTCTGTGTCTTTTAATTGAAGCATATAGCCCATTTACATTTAAGGGTAATGTTGTTATGTGTGAATTTGATCCTGTCATTATGATTTTAGCTGGTTATTTTGCTCGTTAGTTGATGCAGTTTCTTCCTAGCCTTGATGGTCTTTACAATTTGGCATGTTTTTGCAGTAGCTGGTATCGGTTGCTCCTTTCCATGTTTAGTGCTTCCTTCAGGAGCTCTTGTAGGGCAGGTCTGGTGGTGACAAAATCTCTTAGCATTTGCTTGTCTGCAAAGGATTTTATTTCTCCTTCACTTATGAAGCTTAGTTTGGCTGGATATGAAATTCTGAGTTGAAAATTCTTTTCTTTAAGAATGTTGAATATTGGCCCCCACTCTCTTCTGTCTTGTAGAGTTTCTGCCAAGAGATCAGCTGTTAGTGTGATGGGCTTCCCTTTGTGGGTAACCCGACCTTTCTCTTTGGCTGCCTTTAACATTTTTTCCTTCATTTTAACTTTGGTGAAACTGAAAATTTTGTGTCTTGGAGTTGCTCTTCTTGAGGAGAGTCTTTGTGGCATTCTCTGTTTTTTCTGAATCTGAATGTTGGCCTGCCTTACTACATTGGGGAAGTTCTCCTGGATAATATCCTGCAGAGTGTTTTCCATCTTGGTTCCATTCTCCCCATCAGTTTCAGGTACACCAATCAGACGTAGATTTGGTCTTTTCACATAGTCCCATCTTTCTTGGAGGCAATATTCGTTTCTTTTTGTTCTTTTTTCTCTAAACTTCTCTTCTCGCTTCATTTCATTCATTTGATCTTCCATCACGGATACCCTTTCTTCCAATTGATGGAGTTGGTACTGAGACTTATGCATTCATCACATAGATCTTGTGCACTGGTTTTCAGCTCCATCAGGTCCTTTAGGGACTTCTCTGCATTGGTTATTCTATTTAGCCATTCGTTTAGTTTTTTTTTCAAGGTTTTAAACTTCTTTGCCATTGGTTTGAACTTCCTCCTGTAGCTCGGAGTAGTTTGATTATCTGAAGCCTTCTTCTCTCAACTTGTGAAAGTTATTCTCCATCCAGCTTTGTTGCATTGCTGCTGAGGAGCTGTGTTCCTTTCAAGGTGGAGAGGCACTCTGATTTTTAGAGTTTCCAGTTTTTCTGCTCTGTTTTTTCCCCATCTTTGAGGTTTTATCTACCTTTTGTCTTTGATGATGCTGATGTACAGATGGGGTTTTGGTGTGGATGTCCTTTATGTTCATTAGTTTTCCTTCTAACAGTCAGGAACTCTGCTGCAGGACTGTTGGAGCTTGCTGGAGGTCCACTCCAGACCCTGTTTGACTGGGTATCAGCAGCAGTGGCTGCAGAACAGTGGATATTGGTGAATAGCAAATGTTGCTGCCTGATCGTTCCTCTGGAAGTTTCATCTCAGAGGAGTACCCGGCCATGTGAGGTGTCAGTCTGCCCCTACTGGGGGGTGCTTCCCAGTTATGCTACTCAGGGGTCAGGGAGCCACTTGAAGAGGCAGTCTGCCTGTTCTCAGATCTCCAGCTGCTTGTTGGGAGAACCACTACTCTCTTCAAAGCTGTCAGACAGGGACATTTAAGTCTGCAGAGGTTTCTGCTGCCTTTGGTTTGGCAATGCCCTGCCCCAGAGGTGGAGTCTACAGGCCTCCTTGAGCTACAGTGGGCTGCACCCAGTCCTAGCTTCCCGGACACTTTGTTTACCTATTCAAGCCTTGGCAATGGCGGGCATCCCTCTCCCAGCCTCGCTGATGCCTTGCAGTTTGATCTCAGACTGCTGTGCTAGCAATGAGTGAGGCTTCGTGGGTGTAGGACCCTCTGAGCCAGGTGTGGGATATAATCTCCTGGTGTGCGATTTGCTAAGACCATTGGAAAAGCACAGTATTAGGGTGGGAGTGACCCAATTTTCCAGGTGCTCTCTGTCACCCCTTTCTTTGACTAGGAAAGGCAATTCCCTGATCCCTTGCACTACCCAGGTGAGGCAATGCCTTGCCCTGCTTCAGCTCACACTCAGTGCACTGCACCCACTGTCCTATACCCCCTTTCCAACACTCCCCAGTGAGATGAACCCGGTACCTCAGTTGGAAATGAAGAAATCACCCATCTTCTGTGTCACTTATGCTGGGAGCTGTAGACTGGAGCAGTTTCTATTTGGCCATCTTGGCTCCACCCCCCAAAAACACAAAAATTTTATATAATGGAAGCTGTATCTTATGGTCAAGATTAAAAGTTTACAGATTGTTTATAAAATTTGAAAAAGAAATTTAACTGGCTTCATGTTGTTTTTATTAGTGCTTATTGTTTGGAAAATTGTCTCCTCTCTCAAAGAAGGAAAGTTTTCACATTATTTTTTAAATCCTTGAGTTATCACATTGGTTAAATTAATGACTTATTTTACAGTGACCTGTGATCCTATTTTGTGATATCATGTGTTAAGTCTTTGATATTTGACAAACTTTCCAAAATTAAATTATAAATTATTTTCTGACCTAATTAATGTTTTAAGATATTACATTCCCAAAAGTCCAAAAATGACATAAGTTGGCAGTTTTTGGTACAAAATTATACAGGAAGCATTGTCAAATATAAAATTGTGTTTGGTTTTCTTTGGGCTATATTTGTACAAATGTCATTGGTGTGTGTTCCAGAATTATGGAAAACTCTTATAATTCTGATATAACTTAGTTTACATTACTAGTAATAATTATAATTGTTATGATAAATTATTGTGTGCCACAGAAGTAACAAATTTCCTTGTCAATTGTGTCTTTGACTATGGCTGCCCTAAAACTTTTTGTCATCCATGGACATTTGCTGTCTTGTTTTGGTCCTCTTCGTGAGGTGGTTCTATAATCAGCTATAGAACTCTGACAAGTGTTCTTAAATGCAAGTTTCTGACAACTTTGGAGATTGTGACATGAAAATAGAGGAAAAAAACTTTCAGGACTCTTGGAGAGCTGAAATATTTATGAACATCAAACAGAATAGGAGTTAACTGCCTAAACTGAACGGATAGAAGACTAAAGCAATCTTTTTGACTTTTACTTTAAAGAGTGCTAATCCTTTGTTTTGTTGTTTTAGAGTCCTGAAACTTCTTTTGAGCTATTCACAGCTTTTAACAATTTAGTATACTCCTATGAACAAAATTTGGAGCAGATTTTTTTCTCTCTACCTAACTTCTCCAGAATTTGGAAACAATCTGTGGATATTCTTAACTTATGGCAACACAGTTATTTGCATAAATGCAGTAAGAATGTTTCCATTTGTAATAGGATACAATCAGATAAATTGGTTATTTTACCAAGGCTTTGACTGACATGGCATGCTTTCATTTAAAGAATCAAACTTGACTTATGTAGCCAATAGAGCCCTTGGAAAAACTGGCCTCATATTTTGTGTGCACAGTCCCTGTACAGGGTTTCTGACCTGCAATAAGTAAAGAATGTCACTTTCTGATGGGCCGAGAAGCCCCAGGCTTATCTTGAAACCTCAAGAGGAGAAGAAATTCACCCAACTTATAGATATTTGATGACACAAATCCATGGTTGGGCTCGGCTTTAAGTCTTTTTTTTTTTTTTTTGAGACGGAGTCTGGCTCTGTCACCCAGGCTGGAGTGCAGTGGCACAATCTCTGCTCACTGCAAGCTCCACCTCCCGGGTTCATGCCATTATCCTGCCTCAGCTTGTCTGAGTAGCTGGGACCACAGGCACCCGCTACTATGCTGGGCTAATTTTTTTTGTATTTTTAGTAGAGATGGGGTTTCACCGTGGTCTCGATCTCCTGACCTTGTGATCCACCTGCCTCGGCCTCCCAAAGTGCTGGGATTACAAGCGTGAGCCACTGCGCCTGGCCAGGCTCAGCTTTAAGTCTTATCTGAGATTCCTCTCATGGAACAAGTTCCATCAAAGCCAATTTGGAAGACTATGTTTCCTGCTGCACTGTATACAAATAATTAGGCCAAGTATAATAAAGAAAACCAGTCCTATCATAATTTGTCTTTAGTAAAAATGGGAAACTGGAGAGAGAAAAATTATGTTTCAAAATATAGTACACCTGTTGGTAGATTCTAGTCTTGCCTAATTGCTTTTCAGTTTTTATTATTTTCTATATTTTGGAGAAAATTCTAATTTTTCTTGGCTACACATCTTCAAAATAATGTTTTTTTCCTTCTTTTTTTCCCCATTTTTCCTAATTTGGTGTCACTGAAAACTAAGCTGTGCTTTCTTAAATTCCTGTGAACTGAAGCCAGACAACTTAAACCTCAGAAGAAAATAACAGCAACCTATTTACATACATATGCCACTTTCATACTTGCCTATTAATGTATGGACTTGAGTAATGTGGCCTGTATCAATTTTTCCAGGACTGTTCTTTTGTTTGTTGTTGTTTTTCTCCCTTCCTCCCCCTTTTTTCTCTTCATATGACATGAGACTTCACAACCTGCTGAAAACCTTGGTATCTAACCCATCTAGGAATAAACCATCCTAACCATGATAGATCAGATAAAACCTGAGACCAGAGACTCATTTTCTTCTAAAATGCTTTCTCCAAAACATTTTTAAAAAGAAAGGTGGGGCGGTAGATATGTGAAAGGAAAATATCTTGGGCCCCCAAAATCATGAAGCTAAAATTCAAGCTGAAAATTGCTCAGGGCAAACCTGCCTCCCATTCTGTTCAAAGTCATCCCTCTGCTCACAGAGATAGATGCATAGTCTGATTGCATCCTTTGGAAAGGCTTATCAGAAACTCAAAAGAATGCAAACATTTGACTTTCACCTACCTGTGACTTGGAAGCCCCCCGGGGGTGCTTTCTTTGAGTTGCCTCCACCTTTCTGGATGAAACTAATGTACTTCTTATATATATTGGTTGATGTCTCATGTCTCCCTAAAATGTATAAAACAGAGCCATGCCCCAACCACCTTGGTTACATGTTGCCATAACTTCCTGATGCTGTGTCACAGGTGTGCATCCTCAACCTTGGCAAAATAAACTTTCTAAATTAACTGAGACTGGTCTCAAATTTTCAGGGTTCACAGCTGCTAACAGCACAAAAGTATGTCTTACAGCTCAAGTTTCCTGCCTCCAGAAAGAGCAACTGCTCCTCATTCTCTCTTCAGTTTTAAGTTGTTGGGAATAGGACACTTATTGGTCAAACATGGGGTCAGTTGCCCGCTGGTTGTGGCAATCACAAGGCCATGGGGGTGCCTTTACTTTAAAGTGCATTACTTTAATTAGATTCTGGGCCCTTTTAATTAGATTATTTCACATGCTGGGAGAAAGGTACTTGCAAGAGGAGGGGAAATCATTGCCAACTAGGCAGTCAAATCAGCCAAGCAAATATTCTGAGGCTGTTTCCACTTCTGCCTTTCCACTTACAGTCAGGATATTGCACTGCCCAGGAAACACAGAAGTGATCCATTTACCAGTGGTGTTGTCAGGAGCATCCAGCATTGACAGAGGACTAAAGGAAGGCATTAAGGGAGACAAAATCTGTTTCTTTGAGGTTCTTGCAGGAC
This sequence comes from Symphalangus syndactylus, assembly GCF_028878055.3. Taxonomy (NCBI): domain Eukaryota; kingdom Metazoa; phylum Chordata; class Mammalia; order Primates; family Hylobatidae; genus Symphalangus; species Symphalangus syndactylus. Next base: position 63,738,060 of record NC_072424.2, read on the forward strand.
TCACACAGAATTTTAAATTAATTATTAGCCACATTCCAAATTGTAAATAACACCTCTCTTCTCGAAATGTTCTCTTTCCTTAGTTTTCATGATGTCACATGCTGTTTTTCATTTATTTATTTATTTATTTATTTTTGAGACAGAATCTCACTCTGTCTCCCAGGCTGGAGTGCAGTGCATGATCTTGGTTCACTGCAGCCTCTGCCTCCTGGGCTCAAGCCATTTTCCCACCTCAGCCTCCCAGGTAGCTGGGACTAGAGGTTCAGGCCACTATGCCTAGATAATTTTTGTACTTTTTTGTAGTGATGGGGTTTTGTCATGTGCACAGACTGCTCTCAAACTCCTGAGCTCAACTGATCCACCAGCCTTGGCCTCCCAAAGTTTTTGGATTACAGGCGTTAGCCACTGTACATAATGCCACATGCTGTTTTCAACCCCAAGGTTGATGAGAACAGGAAACATTTACTATACTTTCTCTATACTAGATAGTGTGCTAAGTATTTACATGAATGTTTAAATTGAATAATCTGATTTAATTCTTAGAATAATTTATCAGCTAGGGAGTATTATTTTCTCCATTTTGTAGGTGGAGAAACTGAGGGCTGAAAGAGGAGAACATGTTTCCTATGCCTTAAGTGTTTATTTTTCTGTGAGCTCTGACTCATGTTATGCACTTCCCTCAGGGTGCCACTCCTTTCCACTGCTATAGTTGGCATCTATATATTGTCACTTTCACAATTTGCATCTTTGGTCCAGATTTCTCCTCTGAGCTCCAGACCTATATGTCTTTAGTAAAAGGTGAAATATTTATTTATTTGTTCTAAAGAGAAACCAAAGCATTAGACGTATATATCCAACTTCCTACTGGATGTTACCACTTTGATTGGAATATACTTGGTTCTTAGTAATATTTACTGAATAAATGAATGTATGAATTGATCATCCTGGCTAGAGAGACTTCCACTCCTGTGAGTTGTCACATTCTTCACCCTCTCTGCCAATAAAGGTAGGTTGGAACACATTTGTAGAATATTTGTTGAATATTTGGTTTCTAAGAAATTGCTATTATTATTATTATGTCATTAAACATCTTATACTAATATACAGAATATACACACTAGCTTTAGTGAATTGTTTTCAATTAAATTTATGATTGAAATAAAAGAAGAAATAAAGAAAACTTGAGGAAATAAGCTGAAAAATGGGAAGCATGTCACTGAGTGGCAGAGTTGGAAAAGATGGCTATGTGTAATGAACTCTACTCTCTGGTTGAGAAGGTGGGCTTGAAAAATAATAGTGTATTGCAGAGTAAAGTGTTGCTATAGAAACAGTTACCTGAAGATCTAATCAGTATCTTGTTGAGTGAAAGGATTTTCTCTGTAATGTGAAACATTTCAGCAAGTACTAAAAATAGTTTTTTTTAAGAGCCTCACAATATATTCCCTAATCTCCTGCTCATTCCTAGGATTTAGAAAACGAATTATTAAAAATTATCAGCACCACATAATGAGAATGCCACCAATTTTGATAAAGTGAAAGGATTAAACCTGTATGTTTGGGTATCCTACATCATTTAGTTAAAAGGGTTAAATGTTTCATAGTTTGGGATCCTCCAAAGCAGAGCCTGGGATAAGCGTCTGTGGGAGAGAGAGTTTATTTGGGAGGTAGTTCAGAAAACAGGAGTAAGAGAGTAGGCAGAGTGAGGCAGGGAAGGAGGAATAGCCAGTTATTGTATCTTACCTGTCTCTGTGGTAGGCCACAAGGCTTGATCCTCCTGGGACCTCTGGGATGTACAGAAAGCCTTCCAGATTGGCTACCTGAAAGGTGGCAGCCAGAGCATTTGTCTACTAGTTCCATCATCCATTGGTTTCAGGTTTCCCCCTGAGAGTGTTACCTTCTCTGCTGCCCTAGGAAGAGAACCTAGTGACCTCAGACAGCCTGGGAGAAGGTGCTGGGGCAGAATGCAAAAAGATAAGAAGCCCAGGTTTGAAGCAGGATGCTGGCAGTAGAGCTTAGTCTAAACCCACACAGAATGCATAACGGCTTCCTGAACACAGAGTAACAGAGGGGAAATTGATGCAGATACCAGTTATGTTTGGTACAGTCTAATCCCACAGCAGTAGTTTCCTGATGTTCCCCTTTACCCAAGTATCTTTTCTTATGACATATTAGTTTATTTTTTAGCACTATGACCCTTAATCGGAAAGTTATGTAACCTTTCTCTGCATTAGTTTCTTTGCCTCTAAAATGGGTATAACAGTATTACCTACTCAAAAAGTTGTTGTGAGTATTAATTGTATTAGTTCCTGTCATGAATTTAGCATAGTCCCAGTCCATGGTAAGTGCTCAGTAAGTGCTAGCCATGTTATTATTATTAACAATAGGAATACAAATGTATCACCACTACTACTATTGATGGTGAAGCCTACTGTTGTATTTAATATTTCTACAGTATCAATAACTTCATTATAGTATGATTTCTAGTCTATCTTGCACAGATTATCTGATTTGTTTCTCACCAAAGTTTTTATGAAGGACATTGAATTCTGAAAATATCTTTTGGATAAAAGTCACAAGCTGTATTCAGAACACAGTTGAATAATGTCATCTCTGTAAGTCTATCCAGTACGTGTTAGACTCGTGTAAAGTTGTTAAGTACATATTCTGAGCTTTGAAGCCTTCATTGTAAGACATTATTTAGGAAATCCCAAGTCCTTCAGCTATTGAGGGAGCAATAGATCTGAATACTATTATTCATATTAGAAGAATAATTTTAGATTAGACAAATGATTTTCTGCAATGTCAAGATGAAGGCAAAAATCACATAGGAAGAGAAATCAAGGCTTGCATAAAAGAAATCACAATCACCATTCACTAATAAAAAAGTTTATAAGGTATGTATCTTTTTTATATATATATTTTAAGTTCTGGGATCCATGTGCAGAATGTGCAGATTTGTTACCTAGGTATACACGTGCCATGGTGGTTTGCTGCACCCATCAACCCATCATCTACATTAGATATTTCTCCTAAAGCTATCCCTCCCCTAGCCTTCCACCCCCAACAGGCCCCAGTGTGTGACATTCCCCTCCCTGTGTCCATGTGTTCTCATGATGTTCAACTCTCACTTATGACTGAGAACATGAAGTGTTTGGTTTTCTGTTCCTGTGTTAGTTTGTGAAAAATGATGGTTTCCAGCTTTATCCATGTCCCTGCAAAGGACATGAACTCATCCTTTTTATGGCTGCATAGTATTCCATGGTGTATATTTGCCACATTTTCTTTATCCAGTCTATCACTGATGTCATTGGGGTTGGGTCCGTCTTTGCTATTGTGAATAGTGCTGCAATAAACATACATGGGCATATGTCTTTATAGTTAATGATTTATAATCCTTTGGGTATATATCCAGTAATGGGATTGCTGGGTCAAATGGTACTTCTGGTTCTAGATCCTTGAGGAATCACCACACTGTCTTCCACAATGCTTGAACTAATTTACACTCCCACCAACAGTGTAAAAGCATTCCTATTTCTCCACATCCTTACCAGCATCTGTTGTTTTCTGACATTTTAATGATCACCATTTTAACTGGCATGAGATGGTATCTCATCGTGGTTTTGATTTGCATTTCTCTGATGACCGAGTGATGATGAACTTTTTTCACATGATTGTTGGCTGCATAAATCTCTTCTTTTGAGAAGTGTCTCTTCATATTGTTTGCCCACTTTTTGATGGGGATGTTTGTTTTTTTCTTGTAAATTTATTTGAGTCCCTTGTAGATTCTGGATATTAGCCCTTTGTCACATGAATAGATTGCAAACATTTTCTCCTATTCTGTAGATTGCCTGTTCACTTTTATAATAGTTTCTTTTGCTGTGCAGAAGCTCTTTAGCTTAATTAGATCCCATTTGTCAATTTTGGCTATTGCTGCCATTGCTTTTGGTGTTTTAGTCATGAAGTCTTTGCCCATGCCTATGTCCTGAATGGTGTTGCCTAGGTTTTCTTCTAGGGATTTTATGGTTTTATGTCTTATGTTTATATCCTTAATCCATCTTGAGTTAATTTTTGTATAAGGTGTAAGGAAGAGGTTCAGTTTCAGTTTTCTGCATATGGCTAGCCAGTTTTCCCAGCACCATTTATTAAATAGGGAATCCTTTCTCCATTTCTTGTTTTTGTCAGGTTAGTCAAAGATCAGATGGTTGTAGACGTGTGGTGTTATTTCTGAGGTCTCTGTTCTGTTCCATTTGTCTATATATCTGTTTTGGTACCAGTACCATGCTGGTTACTGTAGCCTTGTAATATAAGTTGAGGGCAGGTAGTGTGATGCCTCCAGCTTTGTTTTTTGGCTAGTATTGCCTTGACTATATGGGCTCCTTTTCAGTTCTATATGAAATTTAAAGTAGTTTTTTCTAATTCTGTGAAGAAAGTAAATGGTGACTTGATGGGGATAGCATTGAATCTATTAATTACTTTGGGAAGTATGGCCATTTTCATGATATTGTTTCTTCCAATCCATGAGCATGGAATGTTTTTCTATTTGTTTGTGCCCTCTTTTATTTCATTGAGCAGTGATTTGTAGTTCTCCTTGAAGAGGTCCTTCACATCCCTGGTAAGTTGAATTCCTAGGTATTTTATTCTATTTGTAGCAATTGTGAATGGGAGCTCACTCATGATTTGGCTCTCTGTTTGTCTGTTATTAGTGTATAGGAACGCTTGTGATTTTTGTATCTTGAGACTTTGCTGAAGTTGCTTATCAGCTTAAGGAGATTTTGGGCTTAGACAATGGGATTTTCTAAATATAGAATCATGTCATCTGAAAACAGGGACAATTTGACTTCCTTGTTTCCTAATTGAATACCGTTTATTTTTTTCTCTTGCCTGATTACACTGGCCAGAACTTCCAACACTATGTTGAATAGGAGTGGTGAGAGAGGGCATCCCTATCTTGGGCCAGTTTTCAAATGGAATCCTTCCAGTTTTTGCCCATCAGTATGATATTGGCTGTGGGTTTGTCATAAATAGCTCTTATTATTTTGAGAAATGTCCCATCAATACCTAATTTATTGAGAGTTTTAGCATGAAGGCTGCTGAATTTTGTCAAATGCCTTTTCTGCATCTATTGAGATAATCATGTGGTTTTTGTCATTGGTTCTGTTTATGCGATGGATTATGTTTATTGATTTGCATATGTTGAACCAGCCTTGCCTCCCAGGGATAAAGCCCACTTGCTCATGGTGGATAAGCTCTTTGATGTGCTGCTGGATTCGGTTTGCCAGTATTTTATTGAACATTTTTGCATTGATGTTCATCAGGGATATTGGCCTAAAATTCTCTTTTTTTGTTGTGTCTCTGCCAGGCTTTGGTATCAGAATGATCCTGGCCTCATAAAATGAGTTAGGGAGGATTCCCTCTTTTTCTATTGATTGGAATAGTTTCAGAAGGAATGGTACCAGCTCCTTTTTGTACCTCTGGTAGAATTCGGGTGTGAATCCATGTGGTCCTGTATTATTTTTGGTTGGTAGGCTATTAATTATTGCCTCAATTTCAGAGCCTGTTATTGGTCTATTCAGAGATTCAATTTCTTCCCGGTTTAGTCTTGAGAGGGTGTATTTGTACAGGAATTTATCCATTTCTTCTAGATTTTTTAGTTTATTTGCATAGAGGTGTTTATATTATTCTCTGATGGTAGTTTGTATTTCTGTGGGATCGGTGGTGATATCCCCTTTATCATTTTTTATTGCATCTATTTGATTCTTCTCTCTTTTCTTCCTTATTAGTCTTGCTAGTGATCTATCAATTTTGTTGATCTTTTCAAAAAACTACCTCCTGGATCCATTGATTTTTTGAAGGGTTTTCTGTGTCTCTATTTCCTTCAGTTCTGCTCTGATTTTAGTTATTTCTTGCCTTCTGCTAGCTTTTGAATGTGTTTGCTCTTATTTCTCTAGTTCTTTTAATTGTGATGTTAGGTTGTTGATTATAGATCTTTCCTGTTTTCTCTTGTGGGCATTTAGTGCTATACATTTCCCTCTACACACTGCTTTAAGTGTGTCCCAGAGATTTTGTATGTTGTGTCTTTGTTCTCGTTGGTTTCAAAGAACATCTTTATTTCTGCCTTCATTTCGTTATTTACCCAGTAGTCATTCAGAATCAGGTTGTTCAGTTTCCATGTAGTAGTGCAGTTTTTTTTTTTTTGTGCAGTTTTGAGTGAGTTTCTTAATCCTGGGTTCTAATTTGTTTGCACTGTGTTCTGAGAGACAGTTTGTTGTGATTTCTGTTCTTTTACATTTGCTGAGGAGAGCTTTACTTCCAACTATGTGGTCAATTTTGGAATAAGTGTGATGTGATGCTAAGAAGAATGTACAGTCTGTTTATTTGGGGTGGAGAGTTCTGTACATGTCTATTAGGTCCACTTGGTGCAGAGCTGAGTTGAAGTCCTGGATATTCTTGTTAACTTTCTGTCTCGTTGATCTGTCTAATATTGACAGTGGGTGTTAAAGTCTCCCATTATTATTGTGTGGGTTTCTAAGTCTCTTTGTAGGTCTCTAAGGACTTGCTTTATGAATCTGGGTGCTCCTGTATTGGGTGCATATATATTTAGGATAGTTAGCTCTTCTTGTTGAATTGATCGCTTTACCATTATATAATGGTCTTCTTTGTCTGTTTTGATCTTTGTTGGTTTAAATTCTGTTTTATCAGAGACTAGGATTGCAACCGCTGCTTTTTTGGCTTTCCATTTGCTTGGTAGATCTTCCTCCTTTCCTTTGTCTTCAGCCTATATGTGTCTCTGCATGTGAGATGGGTCTCCTAAATACAGCACGCTGATAGGTCTTGACTCTTTATCCAATTTGCCAGTCTGTGTCTGTTAATTGGGGCATTTAGCCTATTTACATTTAAGGTTAATATTGTTATGTGTGAGTTTGATCCTGTCGTTATGATGTTAGCTGGTTATTTTGCACATTATTTGATACAGTTTCTTCCTAGCATGTATGGTCTTTACAATTTGGCATGTTTTTGCAGTGACTGGTACTGGTTGTTCCTTTCCATGTTTAGTGCTTCCTTCAGAAGCTCTTGTAGGGAAGGCCTGGTGGTGACAAAATCAGTATTTGCTTGTCTGTAAATAATTTTATTTCTCCTTCACTTATGAATCTTAGTTTGGCTGGATATGAAATTCTAGGTTGAAAATTCTTTTCTTTAAGAATGTTAAATATTGGCCCCACTGTCTTCTGGCTTGTAGAGTTTCTGCTGAGAGATTCACTGTTAGTCTGATGGGCTTCCCTTTCTGGGTACCGCGACCTTCCTCTCTGGTTGCCCTTAACATTTTTTCCTTCACTTTTACCTTGGTGAATCTGACAGTTATGTATCTTGGGATTGCTTTTCTTGAGGAGTGTCTTTGTTGTGTTCTGTGTATTTCCTGAATTTGAACGTTCACCTGCCTTGCTACGTTGGGGAAGTTCTTCTGGATAATATCCTGCAGAACGTTTTCTGACTTGGTTCCATTTTCCCCGTCACTTTCAGTTACAGCAATCAAACATAGATTTGGTCTTTTCACATAGTCCCCTATTTCTTGGAGACTTTGTTTGTTTCTTTTTACTCTTTTTTCTCTGAAGTCCTCTTCTCACTCGTGTTCATTAATTTGATCTTCAATTACTGATACCATTTCTTCCACTTGATCAAATCGGCTATTGAAGTTTGCGCATACATCACGTAGTTCTCATGCCATGGTTTTCAGCTCCGTCACATCATTTAAGGTCTTATCTACACTGTTTATTCTAGTTAGCCATTCATCTGATCTTTTTTTCAAGGTTTTTAGCTTCCTTGTGATGAGTTCAAACATCCTCCTTTGGCTCAGAGAAGTTTGTTATCACTGACCTTCTGAAGCCTACTTCTGTCAACTCATCAAAGTCATTCTCTGTCCAGATTTGTTTGGTTGCTGGTGAGGAGCTGTGATCCTTTGGAGGAGAAGAGGCACTCTGGTTTTTAGAATTTTCAGCATTTCTGCTCTGGTTTCTCTCCATCTTTGTCATTTTATCTGCATTTGGTCTTTGATGTTGGTGACCTACAGATGGGGTTTTGGTGTGGATATCCTTTTTGTTGATGTTGATGCTATTTTTTTCTGTTTGTTAGTTTTCCTTCTATCAGTCAGGTCCTTAAGCTTGAGGTCTCTTGGATTTGGCTGGAAGTTGATTCCAGATCCTGTTTGCCAGTGGAGGCTGCAAAACAGCAAGTATTGCAGAACAGCAAATATTGCTGCCTGATCCTTCCTCTGGAAGCATCATCCCAGAGGGGCACCCACCTGTATGAGGTGTCAGTCGGTCCCTACTGGGAGGTGTCTCCCAGTTAGGCTACACAGGGGTCAGGTACCCATTTGAGGAGGCAGTCTGTCTATTCTCAGAGCTCAAACACCATGCTGGAGAGCCACTGCTCTTCAAAGCTGTCATGCAGGGACATTTAAGTCTGCAGAAGTTTCCGCTGCCTTTTGTTCAGCTATGTCCTGCCCCCAGAGCTGGAGTCTACAGAGGCAGCAGGCCTTGGTGATCTGCAGTGGGCCCATCCAGTTTGAGCTTCCCTGGCTTTGTTTACCTGCTTATGCCTCAGCAATGGCAGATGCCCCTCTGCCTGCCAGGCTGCTGCCTTGCAGGTGGATCTCAGGCTGCTGTGCTAGCAGTAAAGCAAGGCTCTGTGGGCTTGGGACCCATTGAGCCAGGCAAGGGATATAATCTCCTGGTGTGCCATTTGCTAAGATCATTGGAAAAGCACAGTATTTGGGCGGGAGTGCCCCATTTTTCCAGGGAAAGACTATTATGGCTTCCCTTGGCTAGGAAAGGGAAATCCCCCAACCCCTCACACTTCCTGGGTGAGGTAACGCCCTGCCCTGCTTCAGCTTGCCCTCCATGGGCTGCACTCTCTATCCAACCAGGCCCAATGAGATGAACCAGGTACATCTGTTGGAAATGCAGAAATCACCCATCTTCTGTGTCAATTACACTGGGAGCTGTAGATCAGAGCTCTTACTGTTTGGCCATCTTGGAACATAGTCAAGTTTCTTATCTTTTAAAAGAAACTTCTTTTCCCTAATAAAGTAGTGTACTTTAAGATACATACCTTTATAATAATAGATAAACAGAGACCCAAATCATGAGTGAAAGCCAAAATAGACAAATGGGATCTAATTAAGTTAAACAGCTTCTGCACAGCAAAATGAACTACCATCAGAGTGAACAGGCAACCTACAGAATGGGAGAAAATTTTTGCAATCTACTCATCTGACAAAGGGCTAATATCCAGAATCTACAAAGAACTTAATCAAATTTACAAGAAAAAAACAACCCCATCAAAAAGTGGGCAAAGTATATGAACAGATACTTCTCAAAAGAAGACATTTATGCAGCCAACAGACACATGAAGAAATGCTCATCATTCTCAGTCATCAGAGAAATGTAAATCAAAACCACAGTGAGATGCTATCTCATGCCAGTTAGAATGGCAATCATTAAAAAGTCAAGAAACAACAGATGCTGGAGAGGATGTGGAGAAATAGGAATGCTTTTACACTGTTGGTGGGAGTGTAAACTAGTTCAACCATTGTGGAAGACACTGTGGTGATTTCTCAAGGATCTAGAACTAGAAATACCACCAGACCCAGTGATCCCATTACTGGGTATATACTCAAAGGATTGTAAGTCATGCTGCTATAAAGACACATGCACACATATGTTTATTGCAGCACTATTCACAACAGTAAAGACTTGAAACCAACCCAAATGTCCAACAATGATAGACTGGATTAAGAAAATGTGGCACATATACACCATGGAAACCATGCAGCCATAAAAAAGGATGAGTTCATGTCCTTTGCAGGGACATGGATGAAGCTGGAAACCATCATTCTCAGCAAACTAAGACAGGAACAGAAAACCAAACACCGCATGTTCTTACTCATAGGTGGGAATTAAACAATGAGAACACTTGGACACAAGGCAGGGAACATCACACACTAGATCCTGTCATGGGGTGGGAGCATGGGGGAGTGATAGCATTAGGAGAGACACCTGATGTAAATGACAAGTTAATGGGTGCAGCAAACCAACATGGCACATGGATACATATGTAACAAACCTGCACATTGTGCACAGGTACTGTAGAATTTAAAGTATATTGGAAAAAAAAAAAGAAACATGTCCAAAATATAGTAAGTGACAAAAGACCAAAAAAAAAAAAAAAAAAGATCGAAAAAACTCACATTTTCAAGTAGGGTGACTATCATCTTTCTTTTTTATTTTTATTTTTTAAACATGAGTCAGTATTTTATTAATTAAAATAACATGCTAACACATTGTTAAAATAATATTATTAAAATAACAAACATTATTTGAAAGAAGAAGAATGCATGTTGAATGCATTTTATATTTCTAACAATAAATCAAAATTTATTTAAAATTAAACAATTCTTTTTTTTCTTTTTTGTTTTATTATTATTATACTTTAAGTTTTAGGGTATATGTGCACAATGTGCAGGTTTGTTACATATGTATACATGTGCCATGTTGGTGTGCTGCACCCATTAACTCATCATTTAGCATTAGGTATATCTTCTAATGCTATCCCTCCCCCACCCCCCACCCCACAACAGTCCCAGGAGTGTGATGTTCCCCTTCCTGTGTCCATGTGTTCTCATTGTTCAATTCTCACCTATGAGTGAGAACATGCAGTGTTTGGTTTTTTGTCCTCGCAATAGTTTACTGAGAATAATGATTTCCAGTTTCATCCATGTCCTTACAAAGGACATGAACTCATCATTTTTTATGGCTGCATAATATTCCATGGTGTGTATGTGCCACATTTCTCTTAATCCAGTCTATCGTTGTTGGACATTTGGGTTGGTTCCAAATCTTTGCTATTGTGAGTAGTGCCTCAATAAACATACGTGTGCATGTGTCTTTATAGCAGCATGATTTATAGTCCTTTGGGTATATACCCAGTAATGGGATGGCGGGGTCAAATGGTATTTCTAGTTCTAGATCCTTGAGGAATCTCCACACTGACTTCCACAATGGTTGAAGTAGTTTACAGTCTCACCAACAGTGTAAAAGTGTTCCTATTTCTGCACATCCTCTCCAGCACCTATTGTTTCCTGACTTTTTAATGATGGCCATTCTACCTGGTGTGAGATGGTATCTCATTGTGGTTTTGATTTGCATTTTTCTGATGGCCAGTGATGATGAGCATTTTTTCATGTGTTTTTTGGCGGCATAAATGTCTTCTTTTGAGAAGTGTCTGTTCATGTCCTTCACCCACTTTTTGATGGGGTTGTTTGTTTTTTTCTTGTAAATTTGTTTGGGTTCATTGTAGATTCTGGATATTAGCCGTTTGTCAGATGGGTAGATTTTAAAAATTTTCTCCCATTTTGTATGTTGCCTGTTCACTCTGATGGTAGTTTCTTTTGCTGTGCAGAAGCTCTTTAGTTTAATTAGATCCCATTTGTCAATTTTGGCTTTTGTTGCCATAACTTTTGGTGTTTTAGACATGAAGTCCTTGCCCATGCCTATGTTCTGAATGGTAATGCCTAGGTTTTCTTCTAGGGTTTTCATGGTTTTAGGTCTAACATTTTAGTCTTTAATCCATCTTGAATTAATTTTTGTATAAGGTGTAAGGAAGGGATCCAGTTTCAGCTTTCTACATATGGCTATCCAGTTTTCCCAGCACCATTCATTAAATAGGGAATCCTTTCTCCATTGCTTGTTTTTGTCAGGTTTGTCAAAGATCAGATAGTTGTAGATATGCAGCATTATTTCTGAGGGCTCTGTTCTGTTCCATTGGTCTATATCTCTGTTTTGGTACCAGTACCATGCTGTTTTGGTTACTGTAGCCTTGTAGTATAGTTTGAAGTCAGGTAGCGTGATGCCTCCAGCTTTGTTCTTTTGGCTTAGGATTGACTTGGCAATGCGGGCTCTTTTTTGGTTCCATATGAACTTTAAAGTAGTTTTTTCCAATTCTCTGAAGAAAGTCGTTGGTAGCTTGGTGGGGATGGCATTGAATGTGTAAATTACCTTGGGCAGTATGGCCACTTTCACGATACTGATTCTTTCAACCCATGAGCATGGAATGTTCTTCCATTTGTTTGTATCCTCTTTTATTTCATTGAGCAGTGGTTTGTAGTTCTCCTTGAAGAGGTCCTTCACATTCCTTGTAAGTTGGATTCCTAGGTATTTTATTCTCTTTGAAGCAATTGTGAATGGGAGTTCACTCATGATTTGGCTCTCTGTTTGTCTGTTATTGGTGTACAAGAATGCTTGTGATTTTTGTACATTAATTTTGTATCCTGAGAGTTTGCTGAAGTTGCTTATCAGCTTAAGGAGATTTTGGGCTGAGACAATGGGATTTTCTAGGTATACAATCATGTCATCAGCAAACAGGGACAATTTGGCTTCCTCTTTTCCTAATTGACTACCCTTTATTTCCTTCTCCTCCCTGATTGCCCTGGCTAGAACTTCCAACTCTATGTTGAATAGGAGTGGTGAGAGAGGGCATCCCTGTCTTGTGCCTGTTTTCAAAGGGAATGCTTCCACTTTTTGCCCATTCAGTATACTGGCTGTGGGTTTGTCACAGAGAGCTCTTATTATTTTGAGATACATCCCATCAATACCTAATTTATTGAGAGTTTTTAGCATGAAGTGTTGTTGAATTTTGTTAAAGGCCTTTTCTGCATCTATTGAGATAATCATGTGGTTTTTGTCTTTGGTTCTGTTTATATGCTGGATTACACTTATTGATTTCCATATGTTGAACCAGCCTTGCATCCCAGGTATGAAGTCCACTTGATCAGGATGGATAAGCTTTTAGATGTGCTGCCGGATTCGGTTTGCTAGTATTTTATTGAAGATTTTTGCATCAATATTCATCAAGGATATTGGTCTAAAATTCTCTTTTTTGGTTGTGTCTCTGCGAGGCTTTGGTATCAGGATGATGCTGGCCTCATAAAATGAGTTAGGGAGGATTCCTTCTTTTTCTATTGATTGGAATAGTTTCAGAAGGAATGGTACCAGTTCCTCCTTGTACCTCTGGTAGAATTTGGCTGTGAATCCATCTGGTCCTGGACTCTTTTTGATTGGTAAGCTATTGATTATTTCCACAATTTCAGAGCCTGTTATTGGTCTATTCAGAGATTCAACTTCTTCCTGGTTTAGTCTTGGGAGGGTGTATGTGTCAAGGAATTTATCCATTTCTTCTAGATTTTCTAGTTTATTTTCATAGAGGGGTTTGTAGTATTCTCTGATGGTAGTTTGTATTTCTGTGGGATTGGTGGTGATATCCCCTTTATCATTTTTTATTATATCTGTTTGATTCTTCTCTCTTTTCTTCCTTATTAGTCTTGCTAGTGGTCTGTCAATTTTGTTGATCTTTTGAAAAAGCCACCTCCTGGATTCATTGATTTTTTTAAAGGGTTTTCTGTGTCTCTATTTCCTTCAGTTCTGCTCTGATCTTAGTTATTTCTAGCCTTCTGCTAGCTTTTGAATGTGTTTGCTCTTATTTCTCTAGTTCTTTTAATTGTGATGTTAGGGTGTTGATTTTAGATCTTTCCTGCTTTCTCTTGTGGGCATTTAGTGCTATACATTTCCCTCTACACACTGATTTGATTGTGTCCCAGAGATTCTGGTATGTTGTGTCTTTGTTCTCATTGGTTTCAAAGAACATCTTTATTTCTGCCTTCATTTCGTTAGGAACCCAGTAGTCATTCAGGAGCAGGTTGTTCAGTTTCCATGTAGTTGAGTGGTTTTGAGTGAGTTTCTTAATCCTGAGTTCTAGTTTGATTGCACTGTGGTCTGAGAGATAGTTTGTTATAATTTCTGTTCTTTTACATTTGCTGAGGAGAGCTTTACTTCCAACTATGTGGTCAATTTTGGAATAGGTGTGGTGTGGTGCTGAAAAGAATGTATATTCTGTTGATTTGGGGTGGAGAATTCTGTAGATGTCTATTATGTCTGCTTGGTGCAGAGCTGAGTTCAATCCTGGGTATCCTTTTTAACTTTCTGTCTGGTTGATCTGTCTAATGTTGACAGTGGGGTGTTAAAGTCTCCCATTATTATTGTGTGGATGTCTAAGTCTCTTTGTAGGTCACTCAGGATTTGCTTTATGAATCTGGGTGCTCCTGTATTGGGTGCATATATATTTAGGATAGTTAGCTCTTCTTGTTGAATTGATCCCTTTACCATTATGTAAAGGCCTTCTTTGTCTCTTTTGATGTTTGTTGGTTTAAAGTCTGTTTTATCAGAGACTAGGATTGCAACCCCTGCCTTTTTTAGTTTTCCATTTTCTTGGTAGATCTTCCTCCATCCTTTTATTTTGAGTGTATGTGTGTCTCTGCACATGAGATGGGTTTCCTGAATACAGCACACTGATGGGTCCTGACTCTTTATCCAATTTGCCAGTCTGTGTCTTTTAATTGGAGCATTTAGTCCATTTACATTTAAAGTTAATATTGTTATATGAGAATTTGATCCTCTCATTATGGTGTTAGCTGGTTATTTTGCTTGTTAGTTGATGCAGTTTCTTCCTAGCCTTGATGATCTTTACAATTTGGCTTTATTTTGCAGTCTGGTACTGGTTGTTCCTATCCATGTTTAGTGCTTCCTTCAGGAGCTCTTGTAGGGCAGGCCTTGTGGTGACAAAGTATCTCAGCATTTCCTTGTCTGTAAAGTATTTTATTTCTCCTTCACTTATGAAGGTTAGTTTGGCTGGATATGAAATTTTGGTTTGAAAATTCTTTTCTTTAAGAATGTTGAATATTGGCCCCCACTCTCTTCTGCCTTGGAGAGTTTCTGCCGAGAGATGTGCTGTTAGTCTGATGGGCTTCCCTTCGTGGGTAACCCGACCTTTCTCTCTGGCTGCTGTTAACATTTTTCCCTTCATTTCAACTTTGGTGAATGTGACAATTATGTGTCTTGGTTTTGCTCTTCTCGAGGAGTATCTTTGTGGCGTTCTCTGTATTTCTTGAATCTGAATGTTGGTGGGCCTTGTTAGATTGGGGAAGTTGTCTTGGAAAATGTCCTGCAGAGTGTTTTCCAACTTTGTTCCATTCTCCCCGTCACTTTCAGATACACCAATCAGACATAGATTTGGTCTTTTCACATAGTCCCATATTTCTTGGAGGCTTTGTTCATTTCTTTTTATTCTTTTATCTCTAGACTTCCCTTCTCACTTCGTTTCATTCATTTCATCTTCCATTGCTGATACCCTTTCTTCCAGGTGATCGCATCACCTCCTGAGGCTTCTGCATTCTTCACATAGTTCTCAAGCCTTAGCTTTCCGCTCTGTCAGCTCCTTTAAGCACTTCTCTGTATTGGTTATTCTACTTATACATTCGTCTAAATTTTTTTCAAAGTTTTTAACTTCTTTGCCTTTGGTTTGAATTTCCTCCTGTAGCTCAGAGTAGTTTGATCGTCTGAAGCCTTCTTCTCTCAACTCGTCAATGTTGTTCTCCGTCCAGCTTTGTTCTGTTGCTGGTGAGGAACTGTGTTCCTTTGGAGGAGGAGAGGCACTCTGCCTTTTAGAATTTCCAGTTTTTCTGCTCTGTTTTTTCCTCATCTTTGTGGTTTTATCTACTTTTGGTCTTTGATGATGGTGATGTACAGATGGGTTTTTGGTGTGGTTGTCCTTTCTGTTTGTGTTTTCCTTCTAACAGACAGGACCCTCAGCTGCAGGTCTGTTGGGAGTTTGCTAGAGGTCCACTCCAGACCATGTTTGCCTGGGTCTCAGCAGTGGAGGCTGCAGAGCTGCAGATTTTCGTGAATCTGCCGCCTGATCGTTCCTCTGGAAGTTTTGTCTCAGAGGAGTACCCGGCCATGTGAGGTGTCAGTCTGCCCCTACTTGGGGGTGCCTCCCAGTTAGGCTGCTCGGGGGTCAGGGGTCAGGGAGCCACTTGAGGAGGCAGTCTGCCCCTTCTCAGATCTCCAGCTGCATGCTGGGAGAACCACTGCTCTCTTCAAAGCTGTCAGAGAGGGACATTTAAGTCTGCAGAGGTTACTGCTGTCTTTTTGTTTGTCTGTGCCCTGCCCCCAGAGGTGGAGCCTACAGATGCAGGCAGGCCTCTTTGAGCTGTGGTGGGCTCCACCCAGTTCGAGCTTCCTGGCTGCTTTATCTAAGCAAGCCTGGGCAATGGCGAGCGCCCCTCCCCCAGCCTCACTGCCTCCTTGCAGTTTTATCTCAGACTGCTGTGCTAGCAATCAGTGAGACTCCATGGGCATCAGACACTTGGAGCCAGGTGCGGGATATAATCTCCTGGTTTGCCGTTTTTTAAGCAAGTGGGAAAAGCGCAGTATTAGGGTGGGAGTGACCTGATTTTCCAGGTGCTGTCTGTCACCCCTTTCTTTGACTAAGAAAGGGAACACCCTGACCCCTTGCACTTCCTGAGTGAGGCAATGCCTTGCCCTGCTTCGGCTCATGCAGGTTGTGCTGCACCCGCTGTCCTGGACCCACTGTCTGGCACTCCCTAGTGAGATGAACCCGGTACCTCAGGTGGAAATTCAGAAATCATCCGTCTTCTGCGTCGCTCATGCTGAGAGCTGTAGATCAGAGCTGTTCCTATTTGGCCATCTTGGCTCCCTCCTCCGACTATCATCTTTCATTTTTGTGCTTGTTCTTTTTTCAGAGTATGTTCAAATATATTATGTCAAATATATCACAGACTGTAAATTTTAAATAAGAAAAAAGAACTGGTGATTTTTGCTGTGTTAGTCTGCTTGGACTGTGGTATGGTTTGAATTTGTCTATAAGATCTCATGTTTTGGAAACTTAATCTCCTAACTTGTATGTTAATGGTATTTGGGGGTATGACCTTTAGAAGATAATTAGAATTAGATAAGGTCATCATGTTGGGGCCTTCATGATTGAACTGGTGGCTTTATAAGAAGAAAAGAAAGGGGAAGGGCCAAGATGGCTGAGTAGAAACAGTGCCTATCTGCAGCTCTCACTGAGATGAACAAAAAGGTGAGTGATTTCTGCATTTCCAACTGAGGTACCCAGATTTTTTCTTTGGTATACTGTTTAGGCAGTTGGTGCAACCCACGGAGAGCAAGGGAAAGCAGGATGAGGTGACAGCTTCACCTGGCAGCTGCACGGGGCAAAGGGACCTTCCTTTCCCCAGCCAAGGGAGGAGGTGAGGGAATGTGATGCCTACCTGGGGCATGATGCTTTTTTCATGCATTTTTGTAACGCGTGGGTCAAGAGATTCCCTCGTGAGCCTACACTACCAGGGCCTTTGGCCCCAAGCACAAAACTGGGCATACTCATGGCATAGCTGCTCTGTTGGGTGTCTGTTTGGGCAGGCACTGAACTGCAGGAGTTTTTACATAATCTGGCGGCTCCCAGAACTCCACAGAGGCAGAAGATCTGTCCATTCTTGTGGAAAGGGGCCTGAGGCCAGGGAGCTGAGCAACCTTGCTCAGCGGGTCTCACTCCCATGGATCCCCGCCAGCTAAGACCCAATGGCTTGGAATCTCGGCTGGCCAGTACAGCAGCCTGGAGTCTGCCTAAGATGACCGAGTCCCTAGCGGGACTACCATTACTGCAGCTCTAGTCGGTGGTTTCCACCTGCCAGGGCTAGGGAGGCTGGGTGGTTTGGACTAGGCAGTATTCCTCACAGCACAGCACAGTGACTGTGGCAGATTGTGGCCAGACTGCTTCTGTAGGTGGGACCTGGATCCATCTTCCTCACTGGGCAGGGCTATATTTGAAGATGAGGCCTCTACGAGTGTAATTAAGGTTAAATTAGGTCAAAATTATTAGTTTCCTTATAGGAAAAGACACCAGAAAGTGTTTCTCATTCACCTGCCTTGTGAAAACACAGTTAGAAGGCTGCTGTCTGCAAGCTACAAAGAGGACCCTCACTAAAAACCAACCCTGCCAGATCTTTACCTTCTAGCTCTGGAACTGAGAGACAATAAATTTCTATTGTTTAACTCCACTAAGAGTTAAGGCTTCAGCATATAAATTCTGGGGGACACAAGTATTGAATCTGCAGAAGTTACTTAAGAGTACAATTTTTAAGCACCAATGGTAGTTCATCTCTTTCTGTATAAGTATAAAAGAAGAGGAAATGGTCAACTGCAGAAGAAAGACAAAGGCACTGTTCCTTCCTTTTTTCTACTTTTCTGAGCTCTGATTTTATTTACCATAGCTTTAGGTTCATAGGAAACACCACAGTTTTTACTTAAAATATCAAAAGTTCATGTTAGTGCTCTTTTTCTCTCTCTATAAAATACTGAACAATTTCAATCTTGTAATAAACACACTAATTATGTGTAAGCAATGAGGCAGATAGACCAAATTAACAGTTTACTATGATCCTCTTAATTACTATACCTGGGAGATAGTTATGTCTTTTTAAAGGCACATCCTGGTACAGGCAGTGAGTTAAGCACTTTCTACGCACCTTACCCAATTTAATTCTAATAACTACCCTCCCAGACAGAATTATAAGCTATCTACAACATTTTCTGATTATGGAGGAAAATGAGATATTAAAATCAGATCATTTTTAGAGGTGTTGGAAATAGTGTTGAGATGCACATGTGTGCAATGGTTTAGCGTATTATTGTCTGGAATTGGGGTATTGATTATCTCAAGTAATCTTCAATTCTATCTTATTCTCTCCTGCCTGTTATACTTTGGATTTTTTTGGAGGTATCTTGCATCTGTTGAGAGATGGTTTCAGGAAGAAGCCATATAGGTATATGACTTTAAGGAAGAAATTAGTTGGAATGCAGGTATGTAAAATCTACCTTCTTCTTGGGATGGCCAACTCTTCAGATAAGTATGATTATCATTGTTAAAATAGTTATCAAAAGTCCACTGTTTCAGCGTGCTATAAAAATCTCAGTGTTTAGGACTCCACAACATGGGAGAAAAAAAAATATTAGAAGCATTCTCCTGCACAGAGGTCCTACAGCAGAGCCACAGAGTTGATCACTATGTTTCTTGATGTTTGCACTTCTAGTTACCATAGTTCCTGGCACATTAAAGATTGCCTGAGAAAGCATATGTTTTGGAAACTGTAACCCTTTTTACTGTGTACTTCTCTAAGCTGCGTAAAATCAGGTGATGAAAAGCAAAAAGAAAATTTGAAAAAAAATCCTGAGGGTGGATGAGGAGGTTTATTTCTTTATTTTCTAAGGATTAGCTGTAGTCTCTGTTGTTGTTGCCTTCCTTTTCAAAACTGTAACAAATATAGTCAGCTGATGAAATTCTTAGAGGGTCTTTAAAAACTCTTCAATGGAAAAACAATGCCTCTGTTTCTAGGATGCCTAAGTGGAAAATCAGCACCTACTGCTTAGGGAATTGAGAAACATTTAAAGGTTTGCTGTTTCATTACATAGCAATCTGAATCATTGGCTATACATTTTCAGTCAAACATCCAAGATGCTTTACAACGCCAGGCATGCTAGCCATTTAGCAATTATATTATGGTCATAACTATTTCATGTAGAGCTCAGCTCTAAAGAAAATGATGAAATCAGAACCAAAGAAAGGCACATTTGGGATTTCTGACCCAACTGAATAAAAACGTGTCAATGTTTGATGTCAGCATAGTACCCTTTCTGCATTTTACCTTCTATAGAAAGAGAAGACCTTATGTAGTTCCATTTTATGCATTCATTCCTTAGGTATTTTTGAATTCTCAATGTGTGTTGAGTGTTGCTCTGGGAGTTTGGATTAAAAGACTCAAAGTCTCTGCTTTCATTGAGTTTACATTCTAGCAGAGGATGCAGAAGTTAAAAACAAGACAAAAAGTAGGGCCAGGAGCGATGGCTTACACTTGTAATCCCAGCACTTTGGGAGGCTGAGGTGGGCGGATCACTTGAGGTCAGGAGTTTGAGACCAGCCTGGCCAACATGATGAAACCCCGTCTCTACTAAAAATACAAAAAATAGCCGGGCGTGATGGTGGGTGCCTGTAATCCCAGCTACCTGGGAGGCTGAGGCAGGAGAATCACTTGAACCTGGGAGGCGGAAGTTGCAGTGAGCCAAGATTGCACCACTGCGCTCCAGCCTGTGCATTAGAGTGAGACTCCATTAAAACAAAAAAGACAAAAAGTAAACAAGATAATTATAGATAGTGAAGTGCCACTCGCCTTGAAGGTAATAAAACAGTATAGTCTGATAACAGTGTATCATTTATGATGATTTTTGTTAAGATTAAAAATAGACATCCTCAGTCAATGAACTGGTGCCTATATCTCTCTTTCACCACCTCCAGGTCTTTAACTTGGGTGATATAAGTGACCTCCAGGAAAAGTTAGTGCCCTTCACCCTCCTTCCGTGTGGCCCCCACAGCCTAGGGCCCAGGGCCCAGTATTCAGAGAGGCTTAGGGAAGATTCTGGCAAAAGCTGAAGGAGCTGCAAGCTATTGAACACCACGAAGTTGAGACAGTGGAGCGACAACAAGTATGTAAGAAATGCAACAGTGCCTGATCATACACCAGGCTTCTGGATGTAAACATGGCTAGTGCTTTATTTCTGCTTTTTAAATCTCACAGAAATGCTGCATGTGGCCAGCCCTAATCTGAAACCATACAAGGAAGGGAATTTTGGGAAATGTAGCTCCAGCTTAGCTAAATTGACGTAATGCTAGGTTACCACACTGCCCCATCTCTCCGACATTGCCCACCACTCCAATCACACCAACATGTTTCTGTTCCTGGAATTTCCACCTCAGAGCCTTCGTACTTGGTACTTCTTCTGCTGGAAGTGTTATATCCCCAGATATCTCCTTGCATAGCTTTTTCTTATCATTCACTTTTCCACCTTCATATCACCTCTTTCCCCTATATAAAGAATTTCTTGCTCCTCATTGCTCTCTGAAGTGAACATTTTTAGCGGCTTGGCCAACATCAGTTCCTTCCCTCTCTTCTTACTAATAGTAGGCAGATCTTCTTTTCAGGAACCCTTTCCCATGCAGCCCCTCTCTCCCTGCTCTGGTGCCTGCATCGGTCTCTCACCATATCCAGGTCCCCAACTGGCTTAAATGAATCAGAAGATTTTATTCCTGGCCTCAGTCATTGATACAGGCATGAACACAAGACCTAAGCTAATGAATCAGGTCCCTTTTACTAGAATGCTCTGATGGAAGCCTTGCTGAACATGAACGAAGATGCATTGGACCCTGACTGCTGACAAACATCCTCCAACCCTGAGAACATCAGCCCTAAGATGAAGCCACCATTTATGGACTGAAGGATAGAAAAGAGACCCATTAGGTCAGCTGCTCTGCTGGCTCAACTTGGTGGTGTGGGACAGCTTGCAGCTCCTTTAGCTCCTGCCAGAATCTTTCCTAAGCCTTTCTGAATACTGTGCTCTGTGTGTGTTTGTGTACATGTTCATGTGTATGTGTATGTGTGAAGGGCACTAGATTTTCCTGCAGGTCACTCATATAATCCAAGCTGAAAGCTTAGAGGTGGTGAGAGAGAGATGCTTGTACCAGTTAATCTGTTTGTATTCAGCTTGTTCTTTGGGGTCCAGCTTGTTCTTTGGGGTTCCAGTTAGTTCCTGCTCTCCTCCAGTTGTCTTTTCTTCCAGATTACCTGTTTTGCTAACTCCAGCTGGGCACCAGATGTAGAGGCAACAACCTTATATAGACTGTTTACCTTCTATAATTGCCTAAGGTCAAACTCCTATAATAAATCTTGATCAAACCTAAACTGACACAGAATTTAGTACAGGAAGTAGTTCTAGAGGAATGGAAGATTAAGGAAGAGTTCTCTGAGTGAGTTCTAGGTTCTCTGAGTTGGTTCTGGATTCTCTGAAATCAGTTCTCTCTTCAGATTAGATTTAGAAGCATAATAATCCTGTTTCCAGTGGTGAAGGAGACACTGTTAGTTCATAACATGCAGAGGTAAAACAGTTAACTTACATCACCATCTGTAGACACCTGTAATTTAATGCCTATAGAAGGCAGGTCCATAGGTGACTCACCATTCCCTGCCATAGAACATTTAAATGAAAACAAGGAGTGTAATGGGATTGGGTAGTTGATTCTACAAGTGGAAAGAAATGATGAGCTCAGGGCTTCAAGTTCCTGGAAACTTCTATAACTGTTCTAAAAACACACTTATCTCCTATAGCTGCAGGACTGATTTCTGAAAAGAAAACCTAAAGTCTGAGCTCAGGAGGGGCTGATTGGCAGGATAATTTGGGTTTCTAACTCCTCTAGGTCTTTTGTATTAATGTTAGGACATTGATTGGAAAGGAGTGGTACCCTGAAAATTAGGATAAGGAAATATGAGTACGTTTTGATGAAACTGAAGATCTCCAACTTCTAAATTATGCTGCATTTTTCTTGCCAGTAGAAGCAACCCTTCAACTACCTGAGAATATTAGATTCTTTCCTCCCTCTACTGATGTATTTGCAAGGGACTGATTATCCTCATCAGGAGCTTCTCCCAAATACCTGCCATTGCTTCTAGACCTATTACTAAACTGAAGTTGCAGGCTCCAGAGAGCAAGGTAAAATGTGTTACCCAAATGGAAGTGTGATATATACTAAAATATTTGCAGTATTTTGCCAATTCGTATAAACAGAAATCTGGGAAATATGTGGGAGTAGATCTTGAAGGTGTTGAATCGGGGTAGAACAAATATAATGCTGGCCTGGGCTGAATTTATTAATATGGGTTCACTAGTTCAGATTCTGGGTTCAATGTATCAGCTTGAGCATTTGGGAGTGGCTCTTATTTGGCTTGATTGTGACCAAAACCTGAATCCAAAGGCAATATATACTAAATGAAGGTGAAAAACTAAAACTTTCCTGATATGCTCAGAAGAGGGTATCCAAAGACTCAGAAGATTTAGAATGCTGAGTGGATTTATCCTGTAAGCTCTGCTCACCTACCTCTTAAACATGTGATTTGAGAGAGTCCAGAGGACACTTCTTTCACCGAGGTGGTGGGAGATAAACTTGTGAGGGGAGCTTCAGCATCATTGAAGACTTCTGTGGTGCTTATTCTTTGTAGGCCGGTAATAGTGGACCTGCCAGTCAACTTGGCTTCCTTATTCATGGCTATGATGGAAAGGAGTGGCAGGGACCAGGTTGAGTCATTGAATCTCTAGAATTAAGGTGGGGTGGTTATCATAATGGGCAACAAAAGGAAGTAATAATCAAAATGGTTTAACCCACAGAGATTTTTTGGCATTGACTAATTGATCATGAATTAACCTAAAACTGAAAGAGAGATAGGCAGCCTTTAAAGTCTTCCTGGATTTATTGATGCTGAAAAGCTCTAGGTCTGGTGGATAGAAGTCTGACTTGAATCATCACAATACAGAGTTGCAGTTCCCAATCAATTCCCAGATTTGAGCCAGCTCATTACCTAGAGTTCTGTAAATGGAAGAGAGGCCATTTACCTTGAGAAAAGACCCTGCTTCATGCCAAAAATTTGTATTGAAAATCTTCCTCCTAGTCTTCCCCAAGTGGACCTGCAGCCATTTTCCAAGTTGGCTATGCGTTAGGGAAAGGGGACTAATGAAACTTTTTGGATATTACTGGATACTCACTGCTGATACTAATTTCTATAGACCCAAAATACTACTGGGTCCACCAGTCAGATTAAGACCAGTTTTAGCTCAGGTTTTTCTCATAGTGGGTCAGGTTGGTCTCAGAAACCACTGTGTGGTTTATTTCTTCAGTTCCAGAATGCAGAGTTAGGCCAGACATACTTGGCACCTGGGAGAATCTCTACATTGATTCCCTACTCCATGGAATTAAGGCTATTATGGTGGGAAAGGCCAAGTAGAAGCCATTAGAACTGTCTCTACCTACCAATAGTAAGCCACTGTTTCTGTAAAAGGTATAGACATTAACGCAATAATCAAGGGCTTAAGGATGCAGGACAGTCATTCCTACAGCATTCTCCTTCAAACTGCTATTTGGTCTTGTGCAGAAGATAATGGGTCTTGGAGAATAACACCGAATTATCGTAAATGTAACCAATTACAACTGCTATTCCAAATATGATTTCTTGGCTGGAGCTATCAAGAATTGTGAAGTGTCTGAGGTTTTACTATATTTGCAAGGTAATAAGTTAGCATACTATAGTTTTATACATGCTGGCAGATGATATGAGACTCCTTCATCAGAGACTGTAGCCTTTGTATGATTCACATCACAGCAAACAGCAAGAGTTTCATGTTTGAATTGGTTCTCCGTGCTTCAAAAGTCTCATAAAGCAATGTGGAGGACCCTGGGTGAAATCTGAACATTCAGTGGATTTATGTTAGAGCTGAGGATCCCTAAGCTTAGGGAACCTTGACCTCTTAAAAGTATTGCGGTAAACCTGTCCAATATTTTCTCTGGAAGAAGACATTTTCTTTACTATCTTACACAACAAACAAATCTGTCCTCTTTCTCAGAGGGAGACCCTATTTCTATCTTCCAAGGTGTGTTGCTAAGCAAACTTTTTAAAAAAATTATTTATTTTATTTTAAGTTACAGGATACTTGTGCAGGACGTGCAGGTTTGTTACATAGATAAACGTGTGCCATAGTGGTTTGCTGCACCTATCAACCCATCACCTAGGTATTAAGCCCAGCATGCATTAGCTATTTATTCTGATGCTCTCCCTCCCCCTACTCCACCCCCTGACAGGCCATGGTTTGTGTCATTCCCCTCCCTGTGTCCATGTGTTCTCATTGTTCAGCTCCCACTTATAAATGAGAACACGCAGAGTTTGGTTTTCTGTTCCTGAGTTAGTTTTCTGAGGACAATGGCTTCCAGCTCCATCCATGTCTTTACAAAGGACATAATCTCATCTCTTTTTATGGCTGCATAGTATTCCATGGTGTATATGTGCCACATTTTCTTTATCCAGTCTATCATTGATGGGCATTTGGGTTGATTCCATGTCTTTGCTATTGTAAATAGCAAATATGTGTACATGTATCTTTATAATAGAATGATTTATATTCCTTTGCATATATACCCAGTAATGGGATTGCTGGGTCAAATGGTATTTCTGGTTCTAGATCCTTGAGGAATTGCCACACTGTCTTCCACAGTGGCTGAACTAACTTATATTCCCACTAACAGTGTAAAAATGTTCCTGTTTCTCCACAGCCTTGCCAGCATCTGTTGTTTCTTGACTTTTTAATCACTATTCTGACTGATGTTAAATGGTATCTCGTTGTGGTTTTGATTTGCATTTCTCTAATGGTCAATGATGTTGAGCTTTTATTTGTGTTTTTGTTGGCCACATGTATGTCTTCTTTTGAGAAGTATCTGTCCATGTCCTTTGCCCGCTTTTTGATGGGGTTGCTTGTTTTTTTCTTGCAAATTTGTTTAAGTTCCTTGTAGATTCTGGATATTAGACCTTTGTCAGATGGATAGACTGCAAAAATTTTCTCCCATTCAGTAGGTTATCTGTTCACTCTGATATAGTTTCTTTAGCTGTGCAGAAGCTCTTTAGTTTAATCAGGTCCCGTTTGCCAATTTTTGCTTTTGTTGCAATTGCTTTTGATGTTTTTAAGCAAACATTCTTGAAAAGATAGTGCATAACAAAAGGTAATACATAATGTGTAGAAATGTGAGAGATCCCTAGATAATTGTCTCTCAACAGGAACAAATAAACTCATATCATCTGACACGTGGCATGAAGCACTTGAACTGATGGATGCCTTTTTCCCTATATTTGTTAGTAAAGACAATTAAGAGCAATTGCATTCAGATGGTGTGAAGGTAAATTTTATCTGTCATCTTGGCTAGGCTACTGCCCAGTTATTTTGTCAACCACTAGTAAAAACGTTGCCGTGAAGCTATTTTATAAACATGGCAAACATTTGCAATCAGTTGATTTCAAGTACAGAAGATTACCTTTCATGAAATGGGTGCATTCCATACAATCAGTTGAAGTCCTTAAGAACAAAAATTGAGGTTTCTTGGAAAATAAGGAATTCTGTCTCAATACTGTGATGTAAAAACACTGCCAGTTTCCCACCTGCTGGTCTGCCCTGCAGATTTAAGATTGAAGACTGCAATGTCAACTCTTACCTAAATTTCCAACCTGTAAGTTTGCCCTACAGATAGACTTTCCAGCTCCCAAAATCTCACCATTTTTTAATTATTTTATGATAGTTTAGTATTATCTGTACTCTGGAAGTTATTTATGTATACTGTATCTGTATAATGGAACTACTACATATTAATTTGCAACCGCCTACCTCTTCCTAACTCTGTGTTCAGTGATATCACATTTGGTGAGATAAAACTGGCCATGGTGGGAGTATTAATACCATAGAAACTGGCAAAATCTATGTAAGGGCTTTTTCCCCTTTGGAGAACTAGTTGCTAAACATTTATCAGTGAACCACTTCTTATAGCTCAGTGTTTAAATTACAGAATATCAAAGGGAGAGTGTGACTCAGCTACAAGAAGAATAAATACTATGCAAAAATATACAAAGAAATTTTATAGACCGTTGAGAATTTTAACATATTTTCAGTTTTACAAAGGATAGTTGCATTATATGAGGCAGAAGCATAATTTATTTTTATTTGGAAATTAGGTATGGTTAAAAGAAGTATGGTTGGGCTACATTGACAAGAGTGGTTAGTAGTGGGTTTATACTTTGTTAACCTAGCTAAGCTGGAACTACATTTACAAGAATTCCCTTTCCCGTGTAGTTCTGTTTAGGGTTGGTGACAAGAAAAATTTGCATGAGATTTGGGAGGCATAAGTAAAGCATCAGTTGCATTTCTGTTCAGATGGTTTGTGTTCAGTGAGGTTCTGCTACAGTTCACACACGTTGTCTCTGCTCTGTTGGCTCACATTAGTGGCACGGGACAGCAGCCAAGCCTACAGCTACTTCAACTGCTGATGAAACACCTTCTTTAGCTCCTCCTAATCCTAGGCCAGGTATGTGGCCTAAATCTATGATAAAGAGTGTTAGCTTCCTCTGCAAGTCACCCACAATGTTGAAATTTAGGCCTGAATGTAGCAAAAGATAGATACAAGTTCTAGTTCATATTCATGAGCTCCAGCTCATCCTTGCAGGTTTCAGCTCATTCTTGCTCTCCCCACTTCACATTTACCATTCATCCTTCTTTCCAGTCCAGCATCAGATATAGAAGCAACATCCTTATATAGAATCATTACTAGCTCTCACAATTGTTAGGGGCTCAATGTCAAACCCTTATGATAAACTTTATTCTGTATAACTTATAGTGGACCTCTTTTCTGATTGAATCCTGATACAGGGAGGCAATTAGGGTTTGAACTAATAGGCCATGATAAAGAGTGTGCATTTTATTCTTAATGCACTAAGAATCTTTTGGATAGTTTTTGGCAGCATGCAGTAATGTGAATGAATTGAGGACAGTCATAGGTATAAGCAAGGTGAGCAGCAGTTCTATATCAATAGTCTAAATGAGAAATGATAGTAAATTGGGCTAGGAAGATGGCAGTGTAGCTAGAAAGAAATGGATATATTAATAGATTATTTGAGGTAGGGACAGTGTGACTAGCTGATGAATTGGATTTGGGTGATAAGGGAAATGAAAGAATCAAGAATGACTTCTAGGTTTTCAGCTTGAGCAAGTAGGTGGATAATAATGCCATTCATTAGCTCTAAAAGACTGGAGGAAAACAGACAGAAAGTTCTGTTTTGGAATTGTTAAATCTGAGAAGCATATTTGAGATCTGAGTAGTCGATAAGATATAAGAAATCTGGATCATGAGAGAGTTCAGTGCTGAAAATACGAATCTGGAAATTATCAGCATAGATATGTAAAGTCTAGAAATTGGATGAAGTCATTCAGGGAGAAAGTGAATAAATATTATGATTCAGTTATGGCATAGTAATTGAGTAGAGAGCATTAGCTTATTTTTTTTAATAGTTCACCATGCACTCATAGGTCACTGGTGATTATACAAGACCATTCCAAGTACCTCTCCACCCCCAATATAATTCTTTGACTTTCAGAATAAGTATTGAATGATATAAGGTAATGATAATGGTAACTCCAATATAAATAACCATTATTAATATTAGTTAACTTTATAAGAGAAACAATCATGATATAATTGATGTTATTCATTATTCCTTGCCTTATTAGAAAGGTATGTGATAAGGCTTACATAGATAGAAGTATATTAAGCATCAAAATTATAACAGCCAGGGACTATTAGTCAGAGTTTCTGTTTTTTTTTTCCTGGGAATAAAGGCAATGTGTGTTTGTTTGAAAAGCTGTCTTAAAGTTGACTTAGAAGAAAATACCAGCTTATTCTCGTTTACTGTCTACAGAAGCAATTCACTTCATGCCAGATGTAGTCTGGGGTGAATGGACTAATTGCTCTTTCCAGTTCTGCACTAAGATTATAAAAATGTAGCACCACTTGAAACCAGTCCTGTAGCTTCTTGTATTCAATGACAGACTTAGGGATAAGTATAAAAGCAATTACTGGGGGGACCAGAATCTTGGCTTTCCATTTTGGCATTGGCATGATTATATATCATCAATGAGATGCAATGTAGTGAGGCTTTGGAGTCAGAGTTCTGGGTGAAAATTTTGGGTCTATTACTATCAAAGTTGTCCATCCCCTTTGAGTCCCAGTTTCTTCACCAAAATGAGCATAACAATAACTAACTTCTAGATATATTTTACTAAATGAAATACTGTGCCTAGTACACTCTTTGCAAATACTCAAGGTTCACCAGCTATCATTTATTGTTCATGTTTAGCCAGTTATATCTATTCTGTTTAAGTCTTTGATCTTCCATAATACCTTAAATCCCACAGATGACCTTCTCTTCTTCCTCCTTCTCCTCTTCCTCCTCTTCTCCTCCCGCCCCCTACTTCATCTCCTTGAGGCATGTGTTAGTTATCTATTTGTTGCCTCTCAGTTTTAGATCTATCCTTCATTGCCCTGCTTGTGATACTGAAGCATTTTTTCATTATCAGCTGGCACAATGTTAAATTTTGTCACTAGAGGGCACTGGAGGTATGCTGGAGGATGAAAGGGCTTTTCTTCTGGTTCCTAGTGTGCTCTGTGCGATTGCTTCTGCAGTGCATGACAGTCAGGAGCATATAGGACAATTGGCTGATACTTACTTCCCCATGGGCAGCATTCCCTAGCACCCCAGGGGATTGCTTCCTATTGGGCCACCCCTATGGGTAGTTTCTCAGTGAGCTCTGCAGCATGGCATCTTTCTGTGGGCAGCTTCACCTAGCCACCATGGAAGTAGTTTCCCAGCTCACCATCTCTGTGGGAGGCTTTGCAGTGAGTTCTGAGGTACAACACCTTGTTGAGGGCTTCCTTCAGCATCCCAGAAGGCAGCTTCTCAGTAAGTTCTACCAGCATGGCATCTGCATGAACTTCACCACCATCCACATACAGGTAGATGGTGTCCTTCCCAGTGAAAGTTTGGATTTCAGCTCTGGAGGCCTCTTCTGTATTTGATTCATGCCTAGGTGCTGTGCTTCAGTGCTAGAGGTATTGATTGCTGTGTATGGTTTCTATGTATTTATCCTTTAAGCTTGTCTTTATCTATTAGTAGGTAATTCCCGTTTATAGTTAATAATTTTTTATATTAAACTTCCCCTGTTTAAATTACTGTGTGGTTCTGTCTCCTGATAGGAATCTGATAGATATAAGATACAACTTACATGCAATGAAATGCTCAGATCTTAAGTCAACTCTTCCCTTTCACTCAGCACAATGTTGAGATTCATCCTTGTTGCATGCATATCTATCTGTCTGTATTATCTATCTATCTAATTATCTATTTATAATCTATTTTTCCTTTATATTACCGACTAGTATTTCATTGTATAACTGTATCACATTTTATTGATCCGTTCACCTGTTGATGGACATCAGGGTTGTTTCTAGTTTTTGGCTATTATATGTAAAGTTGCCATGAAACTTCTTGTGGAAGCTTTTTGTTGTCATAAGATTTCATTTCCCTTAAACAAATACCTAGGAGTAGAACTTCTGGGATGTGGGGGGTGATGTATGTTTCATTTTTTTATGGAACTTCCAGTTTTTCAAAATGGTTGCATCGTTATATTCTCCTATCATGAATGTCTGACATCCTGGTTGCTCTGTGTCCTCTTCAATATGTTGTGTTTTCACAGCTCTTCTTTGAGACAGCAAGGGCTGATAACTCAGATTAGATGAAAGCTGGTGTGCTGTCCTTGGCCTGCTTGCTCTCAGATTTGTTCTTTGTCTTTTCACATTCCTCATGACAGTTCTGCAGTCCATTCTTTGGGAATGATCACCTACTTACAACTCTACTATTTTATAACTTTAGCATCCTCTATGCTCCAACCACTTTTCTTTTTGATTTTTCTATTATAACTTTTATTTTTAATTTGTTATTTTAAATATTTTTTATTATTTTATTTCAATAGGCTTTTGGGGAACAGATGGTGCTTGGTTACATGAATAAATTATTTGATGGTGATTCTGAGAGTTCGGTGCACCCATTACCCAAGCAGTGTACACTGTAGCCAATGTGCAGTATTTTATCCTTCTTCCCTCCCCCAACCCTTTCCTGCAGAGTCCCCAAAGTCCATTATATCATTCTTATGCCTTTGCATCCTCATAACTTAGCTCCCACTTATTAGTGAGATCATACAATGTTTGGTTTCCCATTCTTGAGTTACTTCACTTAGAATAATGTTCTCCAATTCCATCAAGGTCGCTGCAAATGCCATTATTTCATTCCTTTTTATGGTTGAATAGTATTCCATGGTATATATATATGCCACATTTTCTTTATTCACTCATTGATTGATGGGCATTTGGGCTAGTACCACATTTTTGCAATTGCAGATTTTGTGGCTATAAATATGCATGTGCAAGTATCTTTTTCATATAATGTCTTCTTTTCGTCTGGGGAAATACCTAGTAGTGAGATTGCTAGATCAAATGGTAGTTCTACTTTTAGTTCTTTAAGGGATATCCACACTGTCTTCCATAGTGGTTGTACTAGTTTACATTCCCACCAACAGTGTAGAAGTGTTCCCTTTTCACCACATCCATGCCAACATGGATTATTTTTTTATTTTTTTGATTATGGCCATTCTTGTAGGAGCAAGGTGGTAGTGCATTGTGGTTTTGCATTTCCCTGATCATTAGTGATATTGAGCATTTTTTCATATGCTTGTTGGTCATTCGTATATCTTTTGTTGAGAGTTGTTGATTCATGTCTTTAGCCCACTTTTTGATGGGGTTGTTTATATTTTTCTTGCTAATTGGTTTGAGTCCCTTGTAGATTCCGGATATTAGTCTTTTGATGGATGTATAGATTGCAAAGATTTTCTCTCGTTGTGTAGGTTGTCTATTTACTCTGCTGACAATTTCTTTTGCTGTGCAAACATTCTTTAGTTTAATTAAGTCCCACCTATTTAGCTTTGTTTTTTGTTGCATTTGCTTTTGGGTTTTTGGTCATGAAATTTTTGCCAAAGCCAATGTCTATAAGGGTTCTTCCGATGTTACATTCTTGAATTTTTATAGTTTCAGGTCTTAGATTTAAGTCCTTGATTTATCTTGAATTGATTTTTGTGTAAGATGAGAGATGAGGATCCAGTTACATTCTCTTACATGTGGCTTGCCAATTATCACAGCACCATTTGTCGAATAGGGTGCCTTTTGTCCACTTTATTTTTTTGTTTGCTTTGTCCAAGATCAGTTGGCTGTAAGTGTTTGGGTTTATTTCTGGGTTCTCTCTTCTCTTCCATTGGTCTATGTGTCTATTTTTATACCAGTACCATGCTGTTTTGGTGACTATGGCCTTATGGTATAGTTTGAAGTCGGGCAATGTGATGCCTCCAGATTTGTTCTTTTTGCTTAGTCTTGCTTTGGCTATGCAGGCTCTTTTTTGGTTCCACATGAATTTTAGAATTGTTTTTTTCTGGTTCTGTGAAGAATGATGGTGGTATTTTGATGGGAATTGCATTGAATTTGTAGATTGCTTCTGGCAGTGTGGTCATTTTCACAATATTGATTTGACTTATCCACAAGCATGGGATGTGTTTCCATTTGTGTGTGTTATCTATAATTTTTTTCAGCAATGTTTGTTGCATTGTACATTATTATAGTGATTTGTAACTATGTCCCTCTTTCTCTTCTGCTAGAATGTCAGCTCTTTGAAAGCATGGACTATGGTTTATTTATTTTAGTTTTCTACAATGTATGATATGGGACATTGCAAATATTAAGTGTTCAATTGATGTTTCTTGACACCTATTCATATGCTTAAAACAATTTGGATTCATATTGAACCTCTCCTTTAGATGCTTGGACTGAAATTGTAAGATAATACATGTGTGTTATATTTTATCTTAATTTTATGGATACATGGTGTATATATTTATGGGATACATGAGATATTTTGATACAGGCACACAATGTGTCATAATCACACAGGGTAAATGGGATATCTGTCACCTCAAGCTTTTTTATTTTATTTTATTTTATTTTATTTATTTATTTTTTTAATTATACTTTAGGTTTTAGGGTACATGTGCACAATGGGCAAGTTAGTTACATATGTATACATGTGCCATGTTGGTGTGCTGCACCCATTAACTCTTCATTTAACATGAGGTATATCTCCTAATGCTATCCGTCCCCACTCCCCTCACCCCACAACAGGCCCCGGTGTGTGATGTTCCCCTTCCTGTGCCCATGTGTTCTCATTGTTCGATTCCCACCTATGAGTGAGAACATGCGGTGTTTGGATTTTTGTCCTTGCGATAGTTTGCTGAGAATGATGGTTTCCAGCTTCATCCATGTCCTTACAAAGGACATGAACTTATCCTTTTTTATGGCTGCATAGTATTCCATGGTGTATATTTGCCACATTTTCTTAATCCAGTCTATCATTGTTGGACATTTGGGTTGGTTCCAAGTCTTTGCTACTGTGAATAGTGCCACAATAAACATACGTGTGCATGTGTCTTTGTAGCAGCATGTTTTATAATCCTTTGGGTATATACTCAGTAATGGGATGGCTGGGTCAAATGGTATTTCTAGTTCTAGATCCCTGAGGAATCGCCACACTGACTTCCACAATGGTTGAACTAGTTTACAGTCCCACCAACAGTGTAAAAGTGTAAAAGTGTTCCTATTTCTTCACATCCTCTCCAGGACCTGTTGTTTCCTGACTTTTTAATGATCGCCATTCTAACTGGTGTGAGAGGGTATCTCATTGTGGTTTTGACTTTGCATTTCTCTGATGGCCAGTGATGATGAGCATTTTTTCATGTGTCTTTTGGCTGCATAAATATCTTCTTTTGAGAAGTGTCTGTTCATATCCCTCGCCCACTTTTTGATGTGGTTGTTTGTTTTTTCTTGTAAATTTGTTTGAGTTCATTGTAGATTCTGGATATTAGCCCTTTGTCAGATGAGGAGGTTGCAAACATTTTCTCCTATTCTGTAGGTTGCCTGTTCACTCTGATGGTAGTTTCTTTTGCTGTGCAGAAGCTCTTTAGTTTAATTAGATCCCATTTGTCAATTTTGGCTTTTGTTCCCATTGCTTTTGGTGTTTTAGACATGAAGTCCTTGCCCATGCCTTTGTCCTCAATGCTATTGCCTAGGTTTTCTTCTAGGGTTTTTATGGTTTTATGTCTAACATGTAAGTCTTTAATCCATCTTGAATTAATTTTTGTATAGGGTATAAGGAAGGGATCCAGTTTCAGCTTTCTGTATATGGCTAGCCAATTTTCCCAGCACCATTTATTAAATAGGGAATCCTTTCCCCATTTCTTGTTTTTGTCAGGTTTGTCAAGGATCAGATAGTTGTAGATATGTGGCATTATTTCTGAGGGCTCTGTTCTGTTCCATTGATCTATGTCTCTGTTGTGGTACCAGTACCATGCTGTTTTGGTTACTGTAGCCTTGTAGTATAGTTTGAAGTCAGGTAGCATGATGCCTCCAGCTTTGTTCTTTTGGCTTAGGATTGACTTGGCAATGCAGGCCCTTTTTTGGTTCCATATGAACTTTCAAGTAGTTTTTTCCAATTCTGTGAAGAAAGTCATTGGTAGCTTGATGGGGATGGCATTGAATCTATAAATTACCTTGGGCAGTATGTCCATTTTCACAATATTGATTCTTCCTACCCATGAGCATGGAATATTCTTCCATTTGTTTGTATCCTCTTTTATTTCATTGAGCAGTGGTTTGTAGTTCTCCTTGAAGAGGTCCTTCACATCCCTTGTAAGTTGGATTCCTAGGTATTTTATTCAGTTTGAAGCAATTGTGAATGGGAGTTCACTCATTATTTGGCTCTCTATTTGTCTGTTATTGGTGTATAAGAATGCTTGTGATTTTTGCACATTGATTTTGTATCCTGAGACTTTGCTGAAGTTGCTTATCAGCTTAAGGAGATTTTGGGCTGAGACAATGGGGTTTTCTAGATATACAATCATGTCATCAGCAAACAGGGACAATTTGACTTCCTCTTTTCCTAATTGAATGCCCTTTATTTCCTTCTCCTGCCTGAGTGCCCTGGCCAGAACTTCCAACACTCTGTTGAATAAGAGTGGTGAGAGAGGGCATCCCTGTCTTGTGCCAGTTTTCAAAGGGAATGCTTCCAATTTTTGTCCATTCAGTATGATATTGGCTGTGGGTTTGTCATAGATAGCTCTTATTATCGATACGTAATTTATTGAGAGTTTTTTAGCATGAAGGTTGTTGAATTTTGTCAAATACTTTTTCTGCATCTATTGAGATAATCATGTGGTTTTTGTCTTTGGTTCTGTTTATATACTGGATTACATTTATTGATTTGCATATGTTGAACCAGCCTTGCATCCCAGGGATGAAGCCCACTTGATCGTGGTGGGTAAGCTTTTTGATGTGTTGCTGGATTTAGTTTGCCAGTATTTTACTGGGGATTTTTGCATCAATGTTCATCAAGGACATTGGTCTAAAATTCTCTTTTTTTGTTGTGTCTCTGCCAGGCTTTGGTATCAGGATGATGCTGACCTCATAAAATGAGTTAGAGAGGATTCCCTCTTTTTCTGTTGGTAGGAATAGTTTCAGAAGGAATGGTACCAGCTCCTCCTTGTACCTCTGGTAGAATTCGGCTGTGAATCCATCTGGTCCTGCACTTTTTTTGGTTGGTAAGCTATTAATTATTGCCTCAATTTCAGAGCCTGTTATTGGTCTATTCAGAGATTCAACTTCTTCCTGGTTTAGTCTTGGGAGGGTGTATGTATCCAGGAATTTATCCATTTCTTCTGGATTTTCTAGTTTATTTGCATAGAGGTGTTTATAGTATTCTCTGATGGTAGTTTGTATTTCTGTGGGATTGGTGGTGATATCCTCTTTATCATTTTTTATTGCATCTATTTGATTCTCCTCTTTTCTTCTTTATCAGTCTTGCTAGCGGTCTATCCATTTTGTTGATCTTTTCAAAAATCCAGCTCCTAGATTCATTGATTTTTTGAAGGGTTTTTTGTGTCTCTATTTCCTTCAGTTCTGCTCTGATCTTAGTTATTTCTTGCCTTCTGCTAGGTTTGGAATGTGCTTGCTCTTGCTTCTCTAGTTCTTTTAATTGTGATGTTAGGGTGTCATTTTTAGGTCTTTCCTTTCTCTTATGGACATTTAGTGTTATAAATTTCCCTCTACAAACTACTTTGAATGTGTCCCAGAGATTCTGGTATGTTGTGTCTTTGTTCTCGTTGGTTTCAAAGAATATCTTTAGTTCTGCCTTCATTTTGTTATGTACCCAGTAGTCATTCAGGAGCAGGTTGTTCAGTTTCCATGTAGTTGAGCGGTTTTGAGCGAGTTTCTTAATCCTGAGTTCTAGTTTGATTGCACTGTGGTCTGAGAGACAGTTTGTTATAATTTCTGTTCTTTTACATTTGCTGAGGAGTGCTTTACTTCCAACTATGTGGTCAATTTTGGAATAATTGCAGTGTGGTGCTAAGAAGAATGTACATTTTGTTGACTTGGGGTGGAGAGTTGTGTAGATGTCTATTAGGTCCACTTGGTGCAGAGGTGAGTTCAATTCCTGGATGTCCTTGTTAACTTTCTGTCTCATTGATCTGTCTAATGTTGACATTGGGGTGTTGAAGTCTCCCACTATTATTATGTGGGAGTCTAAGTCTCTTTGTAGGTCACTAAGGACTTGCTTTATGAATCTGGGTGCTCCTGTATTGGGTGCATATATATTTAGGATAGGTAGCTCTTCTTGTTGAATTCATCCCTTTACCATTATGTAATGACCTTCTTTGTCTCTTTTGATCTTTGTTGGTTTAAAGTCTGTTTTATCAGAGACTAGGATTGCAACCGCTGCCTTTTTTTGTTTTCCATTTGCTTGGTAGATCTTCCTCCATCCCTTTATTTTGAGCCTCTGTGTGTCTCCGCATGTGAGATGGTTTTCCTGAATACAGCACACAGATGGGTCTTGACTCTTTATCAAATTTGCCAGTCTGTGCCTTTTAATTGGAGCATTTATCCCATTTACATTTAAGGTTAGTATTGTTATGTGTGAAATTGATCTTGTCATTATGATGTTAGCTGGTTATTTTGCTCGTTAGTTGTTGCCGTTTCTTCCTAGTCTTGATGGTCTTTACAATTTGGCATGTTTTTGCAGGGGCTAGTACTGGTTGTTCCTTTCCATGTTTAGTGCTTCCTTCAGGAGCTCTTGTAGGGCAGGCCTGGTGGTGACAAAATCTCTCAGCATTTGCTTGTCTGTGAAGGATTTTATTCCTCCTTCACTTACAAAGCTGAGTTTGGCTGGATATGAAATTCTGGGTTGAAAATCCTTTTCTTTAAGAATGTTGAATATTGTCCCCCACTCCCTTCTGGCTTGTAGAGTTTCTGCTAAGAGATCAGCTGTTAGTGTGATGGGCTTCCCTTTGTGGGTAACCCGACCTTTCTCTCTGGCTGCCCTTAACATTTTTTCCTTCATTTCAACTTTGGTGAATCTGACAATTATGTGTCTTGGAGTTGCTCTTCTCGAGGAGTATCTTTGTGGCATTCTCTGTATTTCCTGAATTTGAATGCTGGCTTGCCTTGCTAGATTGGGGAAGTTCTCCTGGATAATGTCCTGCAGAGTGTTTTCCAACTTTGTTCCTTTCTCCCCGTCACTTTCGGGTACGCCAATCAGACGTAGATTTGGTCTCTTCACATAGTCCCATATTTCTTGGAGGCTTTGCCTGTTTCTTTTTATTCTTTTTTCTCTAAACTTCTCTTCTCACTTCATTTCATTCATTTCGTCTTCCATCACTGATACCCTTCTCTTCCAGTTGATCACATTGGCTACTGAGGTTTGCGCATTCATCACTTTGTTCTCGTGCCTTGGTTTTCAGCTCCATTGGGTCCTTTAGGGACTTCTCTGCATTGGTTATTCTAGTTAGTCATTCGTCTAATTTTTTTCAAAGTTGTTAACTTTTTTGCCATTGGTTCGAACTTCCTTCTGTAGCTCGGAGTAGTTTGATCATCTGAAGCCTTCTCCCAACTCATCAAAGTCATTCTCTGTCCAGCTTTGTTCCATTGCTGGTGAGGAGCTGCGTTCCTTTGGAGGAGAGGTGCTCTGATTTTTAGAGTTTCCAGTTTTTGTGCTCTGTTTTTTCCCCATCTCTGTGGTTTTATCTACCTTTGGTCTTTGATGATAGTGAAGTACAGATGGGTTTTTGGTGTGGATGTCCTTTGTGTTTGTTAGTTTTCCTTCTAACAGTCAGGACCCTCAGCTGCAGGTCTGTTGGGGTTTGCTGGAGGTCCAGTCCAGACCCTGTTTTCCTCAGTATCAGCAGCAGTAGCTGCAGAACAGCAGATATTGGTGAACCGCAAATGTTGTTGCCTGATCGTTCCTCTGGAAGTTTTGTCTCAGAGGCATACCCGGCCATGTGAAGTGTCAGTCCACCCCTACTGGGGGGTGCCTCCTGGTTAGGCTGCTCGGGGGTCAGGGACCCACTTGAGGAGGCAGTCTGTTCATTCTCAGATCTCAAGCTCTGTGCTGGGAGAACAACTACTCTCGAAAGCTGTCAGACAGGGATATTTAAGTCTGTAGAGGTTACTGCTGCCTTTTGTTTGTCTGTGCCCTGCCCCCAGATGTGGAGTCTACAGAGGCAGGCAGGCCTCCTTGAGCTGTGGTGAGCTCCACCCAGTTCGAGCTTCCTGGTTGCTTTGTTTACCTACTCAATCCTGGGCAATGGTAGGCGCCCCTCCCCCAGCCTGGCTGCCACCTTGCAGTTTGACCTCAGACTGCTGTGCTAGCAATCAGGGAGGCTCCATGGGCATAAGACCCTCTGAGCCAGGTGTGGGATATAATCTCCTGGTGTGCCTTTTGTTAAGCCTATTGGAAATGTGCAGTATTAGGGTGGGAGTGACCCAATTTTCCAGGTGCCATCTGTGACCCCTTTCTTTGACTAGGAAAGGGAATTCCCTGACCCCTTGTGCTTCCCAGGTGAAGCAATGCCTCACCCTGGTTTGGCTCACACACGGTGCACTGCACCCACTGTCCTGCACACACTGTCCAGCACTCCCCCATGAAGTGAACCTGGTACTTCAGTTGGAAATGCAGAAATCACCTGTCTTCTTCATCACTCATGCTGGGAGCTGTAGACTGGAGCTGTTCCTATTCAGCCATCTTGGCTCCACCCTTCCACCTGGCTAATGTTTTAAACTTTTTTGGTAAATACAGGGTCTTGCTATTTGCCCAGGCTGGACTGGAACTCCTGGGATCAAGCAGTTCTCTCACCTCAGCCTCCTAGACTGCTAGAATTACAGGCATGAAACAGCACATGTGGCCCATATTGACTTATTCTTCAGATAGTTGGAATCAATCTCTTTTTAGCATGTTTGGGAAAGTTTAGATGCAAAGCTTTGTACCTCCCACATTCTGATGTATATAATGCTGTTTTCTCCTGTTTTTTTTTTTTTTTTTCTTATTATGTGCTTTGAGATTCTCAGGTCTGCTTCTATTTCTGCCAGCGTTAACTGATGAAATCTTGTACTTAAGTCTTAGCCTTCTAATCATGAATAAAAGAAGACACTTCAATGTAAGAAGGAAATGTTTGTTTCTCCTTTCCTGCACTTGCAGAGAAAAATAGAAACTATTCTCGCTTATATTAATGCTGGATAAAAATTCTTATAAGATACCTGGGCTTCAGAGATTGTTGCTAAATACTTTGATGGTAACCTATAACCCCTGAAAAGTTAGTAACTAACTTTGATTGGTTGTTTTACTTAATAATGTATTTCATTGGAAATAATTTGGATGTAGACATCACTTTCTCATAAAAGGTATACTATTTGTGAACTCTGGAAGTCTGAAGGAAAGCCTTGTTATTTCCTTTTTATTTCACATGGTTGAGGTAAAATAAAATTACTCTGCAGATGTATTATTTAAACAAAATGCTTGTGATTATCTTCAAATTTAAAAAAGAGCATTCTTCAGTAGTATATCTTTGCTACTTACTTATTTGAGGAAGTCTTTCTGTTGTTGTCACAAATAAATAATTACTTGGATGAATATGTAATTCCTGGGTCACAGCTGTTTTATCTCATCATTCAGTAGACTTTGATTGCTTTACTGTCTTCTGGTGTATTTAGGGTTGGGGAAAAATACAAAGTCAAATATTTTCTCCAGATGCTTATAGTGTTTTCTTTATCTTTTAAATTATGAAATGTTGCAAGCCTACATACATGCATATGTATATATCTATATATATAATTTTTGCATTTTATTCTATTTTTTCCTAGGTCTCTAAGAACACATAGGCTCAGGTATTTTTGCGGCTAAGATATTTTCTTCTAGTTGATTATTACTCTGTTTTATTTTTTTTTCTTTTTGTTCAGCACATCAGAGAAATAATTATTTTTCTTTTATTGAAACATTTATAATCTTAGCTGGCTTTTTGTCCTTTACCTTCCAAATATATTTTCTCCTCTCATTGTTTTCTCTTTGTTTTTCTTTTGTGCTTCTTGCTTTTCAATAATGATTTGCTGAGGGTGGGATGGCTTTCTCTTCTATTTCAGAGGATAGAGTATGTAGTATGTGGTTCAATACCATACTACTCTATCTTGAATGGTGATGCATTTAGTAGAAATTCCACCAGTATTTTCCAAGATCTTCTTTTACCATGGGGTTCCAATTCCAAGCTTCCACATTTTTGTCTGTCTTCAAGAGTATTAGTCAGTGTGGTGATTCCTCAGGGATCTAGAACTAGAAATACCATTTGACCTAGCAATCCCATTACTGGGTATATACCCAAAGGATTATAAATCATGCTGCTATAAAGACACATGCACACATATGTTTATTGTGGCACTATTCACAACAGCAAAGACTTGGAACCAAGCCAAATGTCCAACAATGATAGACTGGATTAAGGAAATGTGGCACATATACACCACGGAATACTATGCAGCCATAAAAAAGGATGAGTTCATGTCGTTTGTAGGGACATGGATGAAGCTGGAAACCATCATTCTCGGCAAACTATTGCAAGGACAAAAATCCAAACACTGCATGTTCTCACTCATAGGTGGGAATTGAACAATGAGAACACATGGACACAGGAAGGGGAACATCACACACTGGGGCCTGTCATGGAGTGGGGGGAGGGGGGAGGGATAGCATTAGGAGATATACCTAATGTAAATGACGAGTTAATAGGTGCAGCATACCAACATGGCACATGTATACATATGTAACAAACCCGCACATTGTGCACATGTACCCTAAAACTTAAAGTACAATAATAAAAAAAAGTTAAGAAGAAGCTTAAGTATTTTATTAGAAAGTTAAGAAGAAGCCTATCAGGTTTATCTTTTTTTTTTTTTTGCGATGGAGTCTCACTGTGTTGCCCAGCCTGGAGTGCAGTGGTGCGTGCTCTCGGCTACTACAACTTCCGCCTCCTGGGTGTAAGGATTCTCTTGCCCCAGCCTCCCGAGTAGCTCAGATTACAGGTGCCCACTAACATGCCCAATTTCTGTAGTTTTAGTTGACCAGGCTGGCCTTGAACTCTTGACCTCAAGTGATCTGCCCGCCTCAGCCTCCCAAAGTGCTGGAATTACAGGCATGAGCCACCACGCCTGGCCCTCAGGTTTATGTTATCATGTAAAATCTGTCTACATGTTAACTTGGAAGTTCAAATTCAATCATTTAAATTGCTTATGGAGGCCAGTAACATTAGCTCATGCCTGTAATTCCAACACTTTGGGAGGTCGAGGCAGGAGGACTGCTTGAGGCCAGGAGTTCCAGACCAGCCTGAGCAACATAATGAGACTCTGTTGCTACAAAAAAATTAAAAAGATTAGCTGAGCATGGTGGCATATGCCTATAGACTTAGCTATTTCGGAGACTGAGGCCAGAGGATTGCTTGAGCCCAAGCGTTCAAGGTTACAGTGAGCTATGATTATGCTATTGCATCCCAGCCTGGTTGACAAAGCCAGACCTCCTCTCTAAAAAAAAAAAAAAAAAGGCTTCTAGAAATCATAGTGATATATATGTCACATTTCTTTTCCTGGACAACTCTGTGGAAATTTAGTAGACTATAATTTATTTCTCATTTTTCGTTAGTGATTACAGCCTAAATATCTCACCTCCTATTTTTTTCCATTTATTTTGTTAGTAAAATATTTCATATTAATATTCAAAAATATTAATAGAAAATAATTCTAATATTTCTGTTAGTGTTTTAAATGGTCTTAGCATATGTGCTTGGAATTAGTAATACTCACTATTTGATCTTTGAAACTTTTGCTTCCTAGGATAAAAATGTTAACCATGTTTATATAAATTTATTATTAATAAACAATAATGAACTATTTTAAACAGTTGTATAAAGAATTCTTCATCAATTTTCTAAAAATCTTGCATAATTCTGGGAAAAAGATATATCACACATTATCAAACATGTACTATATCAATTTGTGTGAATTTTAGATTAAGAAATACAGATTATCTTGTATGTCTAGAATTATACTTTCTGTAGTGAGAATTCGAATGGAAACAGTTCCTGAGCTTCAGAGTTCAAAACATTCTTGGAGAGAAAGGAAAGATGAAACAATACATGATGGTGTAATTGATTACAGATGCAAAAGAAAACAGAAAATTACTGGCAGCTGCCCAGTAATTGATTATTGATCCAAAAGAAAATAGAAAGTTACCGGCAGCTTATTATGTATTTATTTTTAAGTTACAAGATAAAACTTGATATTTTATTAATTAACATTTAAAAATAAAATCTTTTAGTTTCTCTTTGGGGCTGTCTTAAGCCTATGTTTACATTACGTAGGGAAGAGAATATTTTTTCTAAGACAGTTTAGAAAATGGTTTGTGACTCAAGGATTTTTGACTTTATTTATAACAAAATCTTTAGTCTCTTTTATTTCTAAAACCAGCAAAAGACATTTCTGAAGCTGTATATCTCCTCAAATGTATTTTTTTTTTTTTTTTTTTTTTTTTTTAGCAAATAAAGAAATCGGTATTTGTGGGTCAGAATTTCTTTAGGTTTCATATTGCTGGGAAGTTATATATAATTTGGTATTGGATTGTAGTGATTTTTATACTCAGGATCTCATCTTCTGTCTGCTGCAGAAATGGCTTCCTTACTCCTCTCCAGACCCTCTTAAAGTGGCATTGGCAAGACACATGCATCTCGCCTTTACTGTAAATTTAATGTACATCTGACTCTCTCATTGCAATATTATTAACCTAAGACAGTCCTGTTTGTAAGGGAATCTATATGACACATGCATTTTAGTGTCAGCTGGACCCTCCATCTGATCAAATTCTGTTCTAGATTTGTTTCAATTTTGTGATAGCAAGAATGAAAACATTATGTAGTTTCTGCTCTCGTATTTTATCTTCAGCTGGTCTTGGTGACTTTTAAGCATTACCTTGAATTCACTGACATCACGTATTCTACTCCTACTTACTAATCTTGATAAATGTTTTCCCAGTAAAAATATTCCCCTCCAATGAGGGCTGTCTGCTCAGCATCATTCATGTGGATTTTATTGATTGGCAGCTGAATCCAAAAGTATTCTCTCTTAGGACATAGTGCTGTGCAATTTCTCATTTGGTAATTTTTTGAATTCTTTTTGTCCAGTTAACAAACTATTTAACAAACTGCTCACAGAACAAAAGGCTTAAAACAACTGTTTTATTATAGCTCACTATTTTCTTGATCAGAAATTTGGAAATTTGGGTGATACAACTGTTTCCTGTGGCATTAATGGAGGTCTCTTGGTGGTATTCAGCTGGCAGATGGGCTGATCTGCAGAGCCCAAGATGGCTTTACTTACATGTCTGCCACTTTGATGGACATGACTGGAAGACTGACCTTAGCGACTCAAGGTAAGTAGACTCCTTCCATGAAGCTCAGGGCTCCTAGGGCAAGTATTCCAAGTGGCCCAGGAAGAAGCTGAAAGGCTCCCATGACCTCGTCTTAGAATTTGAGAACTGTCAATTCTGTCGCATTCTATTGGCCAAGCCACTCTCTAAGGCTAGTCCAGATTCATGGAGAGGGAAATTAAAATCTAGCCTTCAATAAGAGGAGTAGCAAAGAATTTGTGGTCATCTTTAATCTACCACATTCTAAAGTTTTAGTCTAAAATTTTGTGTTAACAGTAAGTGGCATGACAAAAAATTTAAAGTGATTAATCTGCATTCCTGAATTCACATTTATTAGTATGTGTTTTATTATTAATTTTATGAATCAAGTTGTAGAGATGATACATGTCCTGTTGACTACTGTCATTTACCCAGGGTCTATAAGCTGTGACCCAGGACAGTGCTATGAGCATTATATAAATTGGCTCCAATCCTAAGAGAATTCTGTAGGGGGAGAACTATTATCTTCCTTTTGTAAGTGAGCACAGTGAGGCTCTGAGTAGTTAAGTAACTTGCAGTATAGAGATGTGTGGAACTGTTTGAGCTCAAGTTCCAACCCAGCCATTAACTACTAGTCTGACTTTTGAGTGAGTTCCTGAAGTTATTTTTGCTGTAGTTTCCTCTCTGTAAAAAGGGGGCTAATAATAAAACCCATACCATGAGAATATAATGGGCAAATATAGACAATAAGAGCAGGACTAGGCATTATGCAAATGCCCAATAAATGTTAGCTATTTATTGTTATTAGCCAAGGTCACACAGCTAGTAAAAATGTTTACTGTGGCCGGGCATGGTGGCTCATGCCTATAATTGCAGCACTTGGGAGGCCAAGGCAGGTGGATCACGAGTTCAGGAGATCAAGACCATTCTGGGTAACACGGTGGAACCCCGTCTCTACTAAAAATACAAAAAATTAGCCAGGTGTGGTGGCATGTGCCTGTAATCCCAGCTACTCAGGAGGCTGAGGCAGGAGAATCACTTGAACCTGGGAGGTGGAGGTTGCAGTGAGCTGACATTGTGCCATTGCACTCCAGCCTTTGCAGGAGAGCAAGACCCTGCCTCTCAAAAAAAAAAAAAAAAAAAAAATGCTTACTGAATTCTGAATGCTACAACATGGATGAAAGTTTATAGGTCCAAAATACCCAAGATATCTTACTGACTTAAATTAGCCGGGCGTGGTGGCGGGCGCCTGTAGTCCCAGCTACTCGGAGAGGCTGAGGCAGGAGAATGGCGTGAACCCGTGAGGTGGAGCTTGCAGTGAGCCGAGATTGCACCACTGCACTCCAGCCTGGGCGATAGGGCGAGACTCCGTCTTAAAAAAAAAAAAAAAAAAGAACTAAGAGTAGTTACAGTAAACTCACAACTTGTTGAATTTGCAGAAGTAATTATTAATATCTATTT
Organism: Symphalangus syndactylus; assembly: GCF_028878055.3. Lineage (NCBI taxonomy): Eukaryota > Metazoa > Chordata > Mammalia > Primates > Hylobatidae > Symphalangus > Symphalangus syndactylus. The sequence goes on from NC_072424.2 coordinate 63,782,806, forward strand.
TGTAATGATGTGCAAAAAACAGGTAAACAATGTTATCTCAAAGTAGGAAGCATCTTCAATAATGTTACGCTCTTTTACCTCCCTAATTCATTCATGTATTCATTTAACAAATATTTTTGGGGCACCAACCATGTGCCAGGGCATAAGGCTAGCCCATGAGGCTAAAATGCTGAACATAGAAGCAGTATCCCATCCTTCATGAGCACATCTTTTTTATAAGCTTTGCCTTAGTTGACTCTTTTGATGTCTCATGGTTCAGGGCTGACCATGTTTATTTCTTGCATTCCCAGATAACTGATCTTGCATTTGCAGTGTTGACATTAGTAAAAATGCAAGGTACTCATTTGGACATAATAGACCATCTTGCATTCAGGGAGCTGTTTAATGAGGTAATAAATAAAGTATATACCTAAGAACATTTGCTAGTGAGGACAGATGAGAAATTTGAAGAATTTGGAAGTTTGTTGTCCCTTTCACTTCCCATATTATGTTTCGGTGGCTAATTTTTGGTGTCAACTTGACAAGTCTATGGCACCCAATTGTTTGGTTAAGCACTAGTTTATACATTACTGTGGAGGTATGTTTTAGACATGATTAACATTTATAATCAGTAGACTTTGAGTAAAGCAGATTATTCTCCCATAATGTAGATAAGCCTTATGTAATCAGTTGAAGGTCTTAAGAGCAAAGACTGAGGTTTCCCAAAGAAGTTCTCAAGCGTGCAATTCAGAATTGCTGCCTAAGTTTTTAACCTGATAGCCTGAAGATTTCAAACTCAAGCCTGCAGCATCAACTTTTTTTTTTTTTTTTTTTGAGACGGAGTCTCGCTCTGTCGCCCAGGCTGGAGTGCAGTGGCGTGATCTCGGCTCACTGCAAGCTCCTCCCACTGGATTCACGCCATTCTCCTGCCTCAGCCTCCCAAGTAGCTGGGAATACAGGCGCCCGCCACCGCGCCTGGCTAATTTTTTGTATATTTAGTAGAGACGGGGTTTCACCGTGTTAGCCAGGATGATCTCAATCTCCTGGCCTCGTGATCCACCTGCCTCGGCCTCCCAAAGTGCTGGGATTACAGGAGTAAGCCACCGCGCCCGGCCAACATCAACTCTTACCTAAATTCCTAGCCTGCCCTATGTGTTTTGGACTTGCCAGACTCCATGTCACATGAATCAATTCATTGAAATAAATTTCTCCCTCTGTATATCTCTATATCTATCTATCTGTCTATCTATCATGTATGTGTGGGTGTGTGTATCTATGTCTATCTCTTATTGGTTCTGTTTTTCTGAAGAACCTGACTAATACAATGCCATTCTCTAGACCAAATTTATAGAGATAAGTAAAATGCTTTAGGGGGTTTTAGATAATAACGACCTCTCATTCCTCTTTATGAAAATAGAAGCCTGAGAGTTGATTGGACTTTTGAATCCATAGAGCTAAGTTCCAATGAGTCTGGAAATTGCATCAAAGATCTGGGTTTTCAAATGTTATTGGTGTGTATCTGTCTCATAGGGTTGCTGTTGGAGACCTGTTTGTTCACCTTCAAGCTCACTAAGTTTTGTGTCCTGTCACAGAACTTTTAAATTTTCATAGCAGTAATGCCTAACCCTCTAACAATGTGACCTCTGACAAAGGCAGACTTACCTTTTCTGACTCTGAGAATTCCTATAACTTCTCATCTTTTAAAAGAGTCAGGGGAAAACATATCCTGGTATTATGAATATATGTATCACTGCTGTCCTTTCCCTTGTGACCACTAGCTGTATTCTTAATCACATTTCTTAGTCATTGTTTTACTGGATGTCAGTCTTCTTGGGCTTCTATAACAAAATACCATAGACTGAGTGGTTTAAACAACAGACATTTATTTTTTCACAATTCTGGAGGGTGGAAGTCCAAGATCGGGATGTCAGCATGATTGAGTTCTAGTGAGAGCCTTCTTCCTGACTTGGAGAAGGAGACTTCTTTCTGTGTCCTCACATGATAGAGAGAAAGAGAGAGAGAGAGCAACCTCAATGGTATCTCATCTTATTAGGGCACAAATTTCATCAAGAGGGCATCATCTTCATGACCTCATTTAAACCTAATTAACTCCAAAAGGCCCCATGTCCCAACACCATCACATTGGGGGCTTAGGACTACAACATATAAATTTTGTGGAGTCACAAACATTGTCTGCAACACTGGATAAGAACAACAGATGAGCATTAGACAAGAAATTTTCTTCTTTAGATCGTAAAAGTACACACTCCTTGTTTTACAAAGAAAGCATAAGAAGTAAAACTTGGTTGAAATTTATATGTGGGTTTCTTTGGAGAAAATCCTATTTACTTTCAAGAAAGTGTCTGATCTCAGGCAAATTAAACCTTCCCGTGGGCTGACCTTCTGTCAGGTCCTGTTGTGTGTGATAAGACAGACAAGCTCAAAGAAAAAACATTACACTTTTATCCTGAGTGATTTTGTTGCACTTTCCCAGAATTCATGCACACAGAGCCTACATAATGAATAAATATCAATACATTGGTTGATATTTATGAAATGCTGCTGGATACCCAGTCCTATTCTGGTTGGTCATGGTTGTGGGTGGGAATCAAGATAGATTCACTGGCCTTGAGCAGTTTACAGGTTGATGGAGGAAAACATTTGTTGCTCTAGCTCTCACCCATGTATATGTCTATGATGTGTTTTGCTGGCTTTATGCACAATCCTCAGGTTCCTCCTCATTTAATGTGCAAAATGAAGATTCTGACAACTAAAAACAAATTGTTTAGATGGATGCATTCTCAAGAAGAGGAGAACAAAAATAATATCAATGTTTTTGCTTCCTAGTATCCCCCTTCATATATTATATGCAGCAAACATAATTTTTCATGGGAAACTAGATGAAAGAATTAGGATTAGAGGGTTTATGACTTCTTTCGTTTCTTTATCATAAGACTCTGAAAGAAACTAATACCTGTTTACGTGATAAAAATGTACAATTTCTTTAGCTGTCATGGAAATGTAGTTTAAAAATATCTAGTGTCCTCTGCAAAAGCCTTGGCTGAGCTGTGAGAGCAGTCACTTGCCTGTCAGATGTCTAATTATTTCTCCCTCCTCCTCAACCACGCCAGTAGCAGGGAACCACTGAGACCATATTGTTGCCCATATGTCGGAAAGCTACTAAATTAAACCCCTGTGTAACATGCTGACAAGTCTAATGCAGTAGTTGGAGATTTGGTGAGTAAATTTTTCTAATCTATCTTTCCAATTGTAATGCTTTTGAGTTTTTTTTTTTCTTTCTGTCTGTGGTGCAGGCTGGCTGTTCTTTGTCAAGGACTGAGATATTGTTACCACACATCAATACCAACTGAAAAGAAACTGAATCTCTCAGTTGGACTGGATTTCTGCAGTTGATGAATTAGAGTTAGGCCCAAATCCCTAGTGTTAGGTGACAAAAATCTTACGTTCAGCCTGTCCTGCTCTGAAGTGTGCAGAATGTTCAGAGAATTTGGGTTTGATACAAATGCTGTTCTATTCTTTTGCAAACCCACAGACAGTCTTCTGAAGTTCACTGTTTCATATGCCTGGCCGAAAAGGATCTTTCCCATATCTCCCATTTCTCTTGCTTTTACCAGCATACTTTTCTTAGCATGGATAATTTAGTATTTTAGAATACATTTTATGTTTTGTTTTCTCAGTTAATTGCAGGACAAGAGAACTGATTCCTAATTATTCCTAATTTTCCCACATCTGTAAGTAATTACTATCCTAAGGGAATGCTACTTTCCTCTTTCTTCTATCCTCCTAAGGGGAATGGGTAGTCTTTCCTTTGGAGAAGAACAAAAAGCTGGACAAACAGACAAAAAAACAACAAAAATACTGGACAACTAAAGATTTATCAAATCTTGCTCCACAGGACACTGATGTTCCTCTAAATGTTAGTAGGTATGTATCCTCTACAAAGGGCTCTGTTGTCAAATACTCATGGGAAATGATGTCCTAAATCAACTTAAACAATTTTTTTGACAACATACCTTGTAGCCTACAATATGCTTATGCACATTGCGAATTTCTAGGAATGTAATCTAGTGTATGAAGTATCCAAAATCAATTTGACTACCATTTATTTATTTATTTATTTTCTGTAGAATATGTGGGTCCATGGTTTGGGGAATGCTGAGATAACCTTCTTCTCTTTCTCTTCCTGTATAAAAGTGAATAACTGTACTGGTAGCTTAGTTTGTTTCCATTTAATGGCATTTCAAGGTATTTGTTAAGCAGTGCCTACAGTATATGAGACTCTAATTGCCAGAGGAAAGGGTACTGTGAAGCAGTTAAATTATAAAATATGGATTAAAATTCTGACTTGGAGGAACTTATGATCTAGTGTGTAGTATTGTACATTTGAGGCATGTCATCTTACAACTGGGGAAGAGTTAAAAATACTTCTACAGGTAGCTTCCTGCATAGGGTTGTAGTTTGTACCTTTATATATTATGTATAGTTTTTCTTCCTTTTGTATTTGTTTGTGAGTGGAGTTATAAAGAGTAGTGAGGAGAGGTCATGACTTCTGAGCTGAAGATTTTTGGCAAGAAGACCCTTCCCAATGTGGCAGATTAAAATAAAAATCTAATTTTATTATTATTATTATTATACTTTAAGTTTTAGGGTACATGTGCACAATGTGCAGGTTTGTTACGTATGTATACATGTGCCATACTGGTGTGCTGCACCCATTAACTCGTCATTTACCATTAGGTATATCTCCTAATGCTATCCCTCCCGCCACACCCCACCTCACAACAGTCCCCGAGTGTAATGTTCCCCTTCCTGTGTCCATGTGTTCTCATTGTTCAATTCCCACCTATGAGTGAGAACATGCCGTGTTTGGTTTTTTGTCCTTGCAATAGTTCGCTGAGAATGATGGTTTCCAGTTTCATCCATGTCCCTACAAACGACATGAACTCATCAGTTTTTATGGCTGCATAGTATTCCATGGTGTATATGTGCCACATTTTCTTAATCCAGTCTATCATTTTTGGACATTTGGGTTGGTTCCAAGTCTTTGCTATTGTGAATAGTGCCACAATAAACATACGTGTGCATGTGACTTTCTAGCAGCATGATTTATAATCCTTTGGGTATATACCCAGTAATGGGATGGCTGGGTCAAATGGTATTTCTAGTTCTAGATCCCTGAGGAATCCCCACACTGACTTCCACAATGGTTGAACTAGTTTACAGTCCCACCAACAGTGTAAAGTGTTCCTATTTCTCCACATCCTCTCCAGCACCCGTTGTTTCCTGACTTTTTAATGATACCCATTCTGACTGGTGTGAGATGGTATCTCATTGTGGTTTTGATTCGCATTTCTCTGATGGCCAGTGATGATGAGCATTTTTTCATGTGTTTTTTGGCTGCATAAAAGTCTTCTTTTGAGAAGTGTCTGTTCATATCCTTTGCCCACTTTTTGATGGGGTTGTTTGTTTTTTTCTTGTAAATTTGTTTGAGTTCATTGTAGATTCTGGATATTAGCCCTTTGTCAGATGAGTAGGTTGCGAAAATTTTCTCCCATTTTGTAGGTTGCCTGTTCACTCTGATGGTAGTTTCTTTTGCTGTGCAGAAGCTCTTTAGTTTAATTAGATCCCATTTGTCAATTTTGGCTTTTGGTGCCACTGTTTTTGGTGTTGTAGACATGAAGTCCTTGCCCATGCCTATGTCCTGAATGGTGTGGCCTAGGTTTTCTTCTAGGGTTTTTATGGTTTTAGGTCTAACATGTAAGTCTTTAATCCACCTTGAATTAATTTTTGTATAAGGTGTAAGGAAGGGATCCAGTTCAGCTTTCTACATATGGCTAGCCAGTTTTCTCAGCACCATTTATCAAATAGGGAATCCTTTCCCTGTTGCTTGTTTTTGTCAGGTTTGTCAAAGATCAGATGGTTGTAGATATGTAGCATTATTTCTGAGGGCTCTGTTCTGTTCCATTGGTCTATATCTCTGTTTTGGTACCAGTACCATGCTGTTTTGGTTACTGTAGCCTTGTAGTATAGTTTGAAGTCAGGTAGCATGATGCCTCCAGCTTTGTTCTTTTGGCTTAGGATTGACTTGGTGATGCGGGCTCTTTTTTGGTTCCATATGAACTTTAAAGTTGTTCCTAATTATGTGCAGAAAGTCATTGGTAGCTTGATGGGGATGGCATTGAATCTATAAATTACCTTGGGCAGTATGGCCATTTTCACGATATTGATTCTTCCTACCCATGAGCATGGAATATTCCTCCATTTGTTAGTATCCTTTTATTTCATTGAGCAATTGTTTGTAGTTCTCCTTGAAGAGGTCCTTCACATCCCTTGTAAGTTGGATTCCTAGGTATTTTATTCTCTTTGAAGCAATTGTGAATGGGAGTTCACTCATTATTTGGCTGTTTGTCTGTTATTGGTGTGTAAGAATGCTTGTGATTTTTGTACATTGATTTTGTATCCTGAGATTTTGCTGAAGTTGCTTATCAGCTTGAGGAGATTTTGGGCTGAGACAATGGGGTTTTCTAGATATACAATCATGTCATCTGCAAACAGGGACAATTTGACTTCCTCTTTTCCTAATTGAATACCCTTTATTTCCTTCTCCTGCCTGACTGCCCTGGCCAGAACTTCCAACACTATGTTGAATAGGAGTGGTGAGAGAGGGCATCCCTGTCTTGTGCCAGTTTTCAAAGGGAATGCTTCCAGTTTTTGCCCATTCAATATGATATTGGCTGTGGGTTTGTCATATATAGCTCTTATTATTTTGAGATACATCCCATCAATACCTAATTTATTGAGAGTTTTTAGCATGAAGGGTTGTTGAATTTTGTTAAAGGCCTTTTCTGCATCTATTGAGGTAATTATGAGGTTTTTGTCTTTGGTTCTGTTTATATGCGGGATTATATTCTTTGATTGACCTATGTTGAGCTAGCCTTGCATCCCAGGGATGAAGCCCACTTGATCATGGTGGCTAAGCTTTTTGATGTGCTGCTGGATTTGGTTTGCCAGTATTTTATTGAGGATTTTTGCATCGATGTTCATCAAGGATATTGGTCTAAAATTCTCTTTTTTGGTTGTGTCTCTGCCAGTCTTTGGTATCAGGATGATGCTGGCCTCATAAAATGAGTTAGGGAGGATTCCTTCTTTTTCTATTGATTGGAATAGTTTCCGAAGAAATGGTACCAGCTCCAACTTGTGCCTCTGGTAGAATTCGGCAGTGAATCCATTTGGTGCTGGACTTTTTTTGGTTGGTAAGCTATTCATTATTGCCACAATTTCGGAGCCTGTTATTGGTCTATTTTGAGATTCAACTTCTTCCTGATTTAGTCTTGGGAGGGTGTATGTGTCAAGGAATTTATCCATTTCTTCTAGATTTTCTAGTTTATTTTCATAGAGGGGTTTGTAGTATTCTGTGATGGTAGTTTATACTTCTATGGGATCGGTGGTGATATCCCCTTTATCATTTTTTATTGTTTCTATTTGATGCTTCTCTCTTTTCTTCTTTGTTAGTCTTGCTAGTGGTCTATCGATTTTGTTGATCTTTTCAAAAAACCAGCTCCTGGATTAATTAATTTTTTGAAAGGTTTTTTGTGTCTCTATTTCCTTCAGTTCTGCTCTGATTTTAGTTATTTCTTGCCTTCTGCTAGCTTTTGAATGTGTTTGCTCTTGCTTTTCTAGTTCTTTTAATTGTGACGTTAGGGTGTCAATTTTGGATCTTTCCTGCTTTCTCTTGTGAGCATTTAGTGCTATAAATTTCCCTCTACACACAGCTAGATTCTGGTTTGTTGTGTCTTTGTTCTTATTGGTTTCAAAGAACATCTTTATTTCTGCCTTCATTTCATTATGTACCCAGTAGTCATTCAGGAGCAGGTTGTTCAGTTTCTATGTAGTTGAGTGGTTTTGAGTGAGTTTCTTAATCCTGAGTTCTAGTTTGATTGCACTGTGGTCTGAGAGACAGTTTGTTATAATTTCTGCTCTTTTACATTTGCTGAGGAGTGCTTTACTGCCAAGTATGTGATCAATTTTGGAATAGGTGTCGTTTGGTGCTCAAAAAAATGTATATTCTGTTGATTTGGGGTGGAGAGTTCTGTAGATGTCTATTAGGTCCGCTTGGTGCAGAGCTGAGTTCAATTCCTGGGTATCCTTGTTAACTTTCTGTCTCATTGATCTGTCTAATGTTGACAGTGGGGTGTTAAAGTCTCCCATTATTATTGTGTGGGAGTCTAAGTCTCTTTGTAGGTCACTAAAGACTTGCTTTATGAATCTGGGTGCTCCTGTATTGGGTGCATATATATTTAGGATAGTTAGCTCTACTTGTTGAATTGATCTCTTTACCATTATGTAATGGCCTTCTTTGTCTCTTTTGATCTTCGTTGGTTTAAAGTCTATTTTATCAGAGACTAGGATTGCAACCCCTGCCTTTTTTTGTTTTCCATTTGCTTGGTAGATCTTCCTCCATCCCTTTATTTTGAGCCTAGATGTGTCTCTGCATGTGAGATGGGTTTCCTCAATACAGCACACTGATGGGTCTTGACTCTTTATCCAATTTGCCAGTCTGTGTCTTTTAATTGGAGCATTTAGCCCATTTACATTTAAGGTTAATATTGTTATATGTGAATTTTGTCTTGTCATTATGATGTTAGCTGGTTATTTTGCTCGTTAGTTGATGCAATTTCTTCCTAGCCTCGACGATCTTTACAATTTGGCATGTTTTTGCAATGGCTGGTACCGATTGTTCCTTTCCATGTTTAGTGCTTCCTTCAGGAGCTCTTTTAGGGCAGGCCTGGTGGTGACAAATTCTCTCAGCATTTGCTTGTCTGTGAAGGATTTTATTTCTCCTTCACTTATGAAGCTTAGTTTGTCTGGATATGAAATTCTGGGTTGAAAATTCTTTTCTTTAAGAATGTTGAATATTGGCCCCCACTCTCTTCTGGCTTGTAAAGGTTCTGCTGAGAGATCCACTGTTAGTGTGATGGGCTTCCCTTTGTGGGTAACCCGACCTTTCTCTCTGGCTGCCCTTAACATTTTTTCCTTCATTTCAACTTTGGTGAATCTGACAATTATGTGTCTTGGAGTTGCACTTCTCGAGGAGTATCTTTGTGGCATTCTCTGTATTTCCTGAATCTGAATGTTGGCCTGCCTTGCTAGATTGGGGAAGTCCTGGATAATATCCTGCAGAGTGTTTTCCAACTTGGTTCCATTCTCCCTGTCACTTTCAGGTACACCAATCAGACATAGATTTGGTCTTTTCACATAGTCCCATAGTTCTTGGAGTCTTTGTTTGTTTCTTTTTATTCTTTTTTTCTCCAAACTTCCCTTCTCGCTTCATTTCATTCATTTTGTCCTCCATCAGTGATACCCTTTCTTCCAGTTGATCGCATCAGCTCCTGAGGCTTCTGCATTCTTCGTGTAGATCTCGAGCCTTGGCTTTCAGCTCCATCAGCTCCTTTACAGACTTCTCTGTGTTGGTTATTCTAGTTATACATTTGTCTATTTTTTTTTCACAGGTTTTAACTTCTTTGCCATTGGTTTGAATTTCCTCCTGTTGCTCAGAGTAGTTTGATCATCTGAAGCCTTCTTCTCTCAACTCGTCAAAGTCATTCTCTGTCCAGCTTTGTTCCATTGCTGGTGAGGAGCTATGATCCTTTGGAGGAGGAGAGGTGCTCTGCTTTTTAGAGTTTCCTGTTTTTCTGCTCTGTTTTTTCCCCATCTTTGTGGTTTTATCTACTTTTGCTCTTTGATTATGGTGTTGTACAGAAGGGTTTTTGGTGTGGATGTCCTTTCTGTTTGTTAGTTTTCCTTCTAACAGACAGGACCCTCAGCTGCAGGTCTGTTGGAGTTTGCTAGAGGTCCACTCCAGACCCTGTTTGCCTGGGTATCGGCAGTGGTGGCTGCAGAACAGAGGTGTCTTTAGAACAGCGGATCTTGATGAACCACAAATTCTGCTGTCTGATCGATCCTCTAGAAGTTTTATCTCAGAGGAGTACCCGGCTGTGTGAGGTGTCAGTCTGCCCCTACTGGGGGGTGCCTCCCAGTTAGGCTGCTTGCGGGTCAGGGGCCCACTTGAGGAGGCAGTCTTCCTGTTCTCAGATCTCCAGCTGCATGTTGGGAGAACCACTACTCTGTTCAAAGCTGTCAGAGAGGTACATTAATTCTGCAGAGGTTACTGCTGTCTTTTTGTTTGTCTGTGTCCGGCCCCCAGAGGTGGAGCCTAGAGAGGCAGGCAGGCCTCCTTGAGCTGTGGTGGGCTCCACCCAGTTCGAGCTTCCTGGCTGCTTTACCTAATCAATCCCGGGCAATGGCGGGAGCCCCTCCTCGTGCCTCGCTGCCGCCTTGCAGTTTGATCTCAAACTGCTGTGCTAGCAATCAGCAAGACTCTGTGGGCGTAGGACCCTCCGAGCTAGCTGCGGAGCACAATCTCCTGGTGTGCTGTTTTCCAAGCCCATTGGAAAAGTGCAGTATTAGGTTGGGAGTGACCCGATTTTCCAGGTGCCATCTGTCACCCCTTTCTTTGACTAGGAAAGGGAACTCCCTGACCCCTTTCGCTTCCTCAGTGAGGCAATGCCTAGCCCTGCTTCGGCTCATGCATGGTGCACTGGACCCACTGCCTGGCACTCCCTAGTGAGATTAGCCCGGTACCTCAGATGGAAATGCAGAAATCACCTGTCTTCTGTGTTGCTTGCACTGGGAGCTGTAGACCGGAGCTGTACCTAATCGGCCATCTTGGCTCCACCCTCCTGAAAAATCTAATTTTTTATCCAACTTTTACGTGGGAGAACTGATTCCACATTGAAAAACAAAAACTCATGTTATTTGCTGATTGTAATATTAAGATAACTCTGATATATTGAGGTTAAGGACAAATGAGATTTTTATTTTCTGGTGACAGTGAAGAAACCTATTATTAATCTCTTCAATGAGAGTGAAAACTAAAAATCTCTACAGCTCTTTAAGATGGTGGGATTTTACCATGCTCAGTGGCTCATGCCTGTAATCCAAGCACTTTGGGAGGCTGAGGCAGGTGGATCATGAGATCAAGAGTTTGAGACTATCCTGTCCAACATGGTGAAACCTCATCTCTACCAAAAATACAAAAAGTTAGCTAGGCTTGGTGGTGCGTGCCTGTAGCCCCAGCTACTCAGGAGGCTGAGGCAGGAGAAACACTTGAACCCAGGAGGGGAAGGTTGCAGTGAGTCAAGATTGCACCACTACACTCCAGCCTGGGAACAGAGCAATAGTCTGACTCAAAAAAAATAAAATAAAAATAAAAAAGAAGAAGGCCAGGTGTGGTGGTTCATGCCTGTAATCCCAGCACTTTGGGAGACCAAGGTGGGTGGATCACCTGAGGTTGGGAGCTCGAGGCCAGCCTGACCAACATGGAGAAATCCCCTCTGTAGTAAAATACAAAATTAGCCAGGCATGGTGGTGCATGCCTGTAATCCTGTGTGCTCGGGAGGCTGAGGCAGGAGAAATGCCTGAACCCAGGAGGTGGAGGCTGTGGTGAGCCAAGATCGTGCCATTGCACTCCATCCTGGGCAATGAGAGCAAAACTCCGTCTCAAAAAAAAAAAAAAAAAAAGAAAGAAAAGAAAAAAACAAAAGAAGGAGGGAGTCTCCAAGCAAAGATTTTACCTAAAACAAATGGAGCATTTTTAAAAAAATTATGTGACTTTGCAGTTAAAATGTTATGTATACAAAGTTTCAGATTACTCTTAATGGTATATAAAGCTTGATTACAAGGCATATGTACTTGCTGCTAAGGCCCAAGAGAGCCACTGCAGTAAAGAAAGTTTATTTTACTATTCACGGTCACCTAGATTGGTGGGTTTGCTAAATGCCTAAAATAACTTTCTACTGGGCTGGCATGTTCCTTAAAAACAAAATCTCAAAGATGGGCAAGATTCATTTAAAGGAGGAAGCCCTGGCATGAAAAGAAAAATCCTTGCCTGCTTGACTTTTCCCTTTGCTTTGGAACCTTAAGAAACAGGGTTGGGTCACTTTAATCAAAATTTGTCTGGGCCTAGAAAATTTCAATTACATGCCATTGGCCTATTAATGAGAATTTTATTAGTTTGCAAAGAAATAAGGAGCATCCAGGTCTTCTCACATAGAGTGGAAATAATTTCCTTTATGGTTCACGTTTAGGACTCCATTGCTCTAATTTAAATATCTTTTACTGACATTACAGAACAGAAGGCTTTTGTGTGCATTATTCCAAACAGCTGATCTCAAATTTCTGTGGATACAGACAGCTAATGAAGCAGTTAAAGTCAACTGTTCAATAACTCCCAGAGATCTGTAGGCTCAGTCACTCAGCAACATTTAACACGCTTGGTGAGCACAGCATCTTAGATGTTGTCATGGATAAAAAGTAATAAACTATGGTTCTTGCATTCAAGGATTTTTGAGTTAGGTAACTATGAAAAACAGGTACATGAAAAACTAGACTTTTAAAATAATACTCAAACAACTCCAAAGCAACCTAAACAGTTTGTTTATAAATTCATGTTGACCTTACCCTCAGCATGTTAGTATGAATGAATTTTCAAATCGTAGAGTTTAATTATTTTCAAGTTTAAATAAGGCATTCCACCTTCCTCAAAAGGAGGCAATTATACTTACAAAACATACTTAAAAATTTTGAGGAAAATAGAGACCCTTAAGGGAATAACTTGATAGATAGAAAAACTTTTGCCTATAGAACAACTATTCATCTATAAATCATCTTCAAAAATCAACAAGTGGCCATGATCTACACAACATAGCACAAACACCTTGCCATAGGATGCAGGAAAAACAGCCATCTGATCCATGGCTAGTCCATGGATGGCCTGAGCAGTGGACCTTGAGGTTGTCAAACCTAGAGTTCTGTCCAGCAAAGATGATGGTGATCAACTGAGCCTGGGAAATGCTCTCTCTCAGGAATTTGAATGTGAAACATAATGAAAGTTAAAATGCCACTGATAAAAAAGTAGAGGCTGAAAAGAGATGCAGAGTCTATATTAAACTTGTTCTACTCAGATCTTCAAAGGCAGATAAGAGTAATATGTTGGATACCCCAATTATGAAATTCTGCCCCAAATCTCATTCCATTAAATAAACTGGAGAACTTTATATTTTATATGTGTGTTTTTTTCTTATTCCATCTCAAAAATAGGCAAATGAAATAATATAACTAATGTTTAACCTCTTCTTGTCTACAAATCTATGTTCTTTTAATCTAAGTCTACAGGATATCAGAATTCTAAGAAAAACTTGGAAATCATGTCCAGGACTATATAGGACTTTAAAAGCTTTATCTTCCCAAACTGAAAACCAGACCTCTTACATCTAGCTGCTCTCCTCCAGGTGCTGCATAAATGGGGAGCTCTAAGCACTCATTGGCCTCTGTGATCTCCTCTTTGCACCTTCTTTTGTCATATTAACTTTCACGCCTATCTTTCCATTTTTGTTCTCTTCTGCCTCTTGAAATGTAATGTTTGGCAGCATTTTTTTTTTGGCCATGTTTCTAGTTCTCCAGGACCCGGTCTTTGGCTATCTTACTTCAGATCACTTGGTTGAAACAGTTCCCTCAGTCAATTTGTCCACTGGACTTAAGCTGTGGGACACAGAAATTTTCCCTGGAAGAACAGAACAATGAAGATGAATAGTTGAAAAATGAGGTGAGCAGAGAAGTTATTTATTTATTTTAACCTTATTCTGTTACTTTGTAGTTGTGTAACCTAGGGTAATCTTCTAAAACTCTCAGAGCATCAATTTTAAAAATTTAGGTTGGAGATAAAATAATTCCTCATATGGGAAGTCAAATTGTCTCTCTTTGCAGATGACATGATTATATATTTAGAAAACCCCATTGTCTCAGCCCAAAATCTCCTTAAGCTGATAAGCAACTTTAGCAAAGTCTCAGGATACAAAATCAATGTGCAAAAATCACAAGCATTCCTATATATCAATAATAGAGAGCCAAATCATGAGTGAACTCCCATTCACAATTGCTACAAAGAGAATAAAATACCTAGGAATACAACTTACAAGGGATATGAAGGGCCTCTTTAAGGAGAACTAGAAACCACTGCTCAATAAAATATGAGAGGACACAAACAAATGGAAAAATATTCCATGCTCATGGATTGGAAGAACCAATATTGTGAAAATGGCCATACTGCACAAAGTAATTTATAGATGCAATGCTATCCCCATTAAGCTACCATTGACTTTTTTCACAGAATTAGAAAAAACTACTTCAAATTTCATATGGAACAAAAAAAAGTGCCCGTGTAGCCAAGACAATCCTAAGCAAAAAGAGCAAAGCTGGAGGCATCATGCTACCTGACTTCAAACTATACTACAAGGCTACAGTAACCAAAACAGCATGGTACTGGTACCAAAACAGATATATAGACCAATGAAACAGAACAGAGGCCTCAGAAATAACAGTACACATCTACAACCATCTGATCTTTGACAAACCTGACAAAAACAAGCAATAGGAGCAATGGGGGAAAGGATTCCCTATTTAATAAATGGTGTTGGGAAAACTGGCTAGCCACATGAAGAAAACTGAAAATGGAATGTTTCCTTACACCGTATACAAAAATTGACTCAAGATGGATTAAACACTTAAATGGAAGACCTAAAATCCAAAAAACCTCAGAAGACAACCTAGGCAATAACATTCAGGACATAGGCATGGGAAAAGACTTCATAATTAAAACACCAAAAGCAATGACAACAAAAGCCAAAATTGACAAATGGGATCTAACTAAACTAAAGAGCTTCTGTACAGCAAAAGAAACTATCATCAGAGTGAACACACAACCTACAGAATGGGAGAAATTTTTTTCACTCTATCCATCTGACAAAAAGCTAATATCCAGAATCTACAAAAAGTTAAACAGATTTACAAGGAACAAACAAACAGTCCCATCAAAAAGTGGGCAAAGGATATGAACAGACACTTCAAAAAGGAAGACATTTATGCAGCCAACAAACGTCTGAGAAAAAGCTTATCATCACTGGTCGTTAGAGAAATGCAAATCAAAACCACAATGAGATACCATCTCACGCCAGTTACAATGGCAATCATTAAAAAATTAGGAAACAACAGATGCTGGAGAGGATGTGGAGAAATAGGAACGCTTTCACACTGTTGGTGGGAGTGTAATTTAGTTCAACCATTGTGGAAGACAGTGTGGCGATTCCTCAAGGATCTAGAATCAGAAATGCCATTTGACCCAGCAATCCCATTAGTGGGTATATACCCAAAGGATTATAAATCATTCTACTATAAAGACACATGCAGACATATGTTTATTGCAGCACTATTCACAATAGCAAAACTTGGAACCAACCCAAATGCTCATTAATGATAAACTGGATAAAGAAAATGTGGCACATATATGCCATGGAATACTACGGAGCCATAAAAAGGATTTCATGTCTTTTGCAGGGGCATGGATGAAGCTGGAAACCATCATTCTCAGCAAACTAACACCGGAACAGAAAACCAAACACCGCATGTTCTCAGTTGCAAGTGGGAGTTGAACAATGAGAACACATGGACACAGGGAGGGGAACATCACACACCAGGGCCTGTTGGGGGGTGGGGGCCTAGAGGAGTGATAGCATTAGGAGAAATACCTAATGTAGATGATGGGTTGATGGGTGCAGCAAATCATGGCACGTGTATACCTATGTTACAAACCTGTACATTCTGCACATGGTTCCCAGAACTTAAAGTATAATAATAATAATAATAGAAAACAGGGGTGGAGCCAAGATGGCCGAATAGGAACAGCTCCGGTCTCCAGCTCCCAGCCCCAGCGACACAGAAGACGGGTGATTTCTGCATTTCTGCTTGAGGTACCGGTTTCATCTCACTAGGGAGTGCCTAACAGTGGGTGCAGGACAGTCGGTGAAGCGCACTGTGCGCGAGCCGAAGCAGGGCGAGGCATTGCCTCACTCGGGAAGCGCAAGGGGTCAGGGAGTTCCCTTTCCTAGTCAAAGAAAGGGGAAACAGACGGCACCTGGAATATCGGGTCAGTCCCGTCCTAATACTGCGCTTTTCCAACGGGCCTGGAAAACGGCACACTAGGAGATTGTGTCCCGCACCTGGCTCGGAGGGTCCTATGCCCACGGAGTCTCGCTGATTGCTAGCACAGCAGTCTGAGATCACGCTGCAAGGCGGCAACGAGGCTGGGGGAGGGGCGCCCGCCATTGCCCAGGCTTGCTTAGGTAAACAAAGCAGCCAGGAAGCTCGAACTGGGTGGAGCCCACCACAGCTCAAGGAGGCCTGCCTGCCTCTGTAGGCTCCACCGTTGGGGGCAGGGCACAGACAACCAAAAACTCAGCCAGAACCTCCACAGCCTTAAATGTCCCTGTCTGACTGACAGCTTTGAAGAGAGTAGTGGTTCTCCCAGCACGCAGCTGGAGATCTGAGAACGGACAGACTGCCTCCTAAAGTGGGTCCCTCACCCCTGAGCAGCCTAACTGGGAGGCACCCCCCAGTAGGGACAGACTGACACCTCATTCAACCGGGTACTCCTCTGAGACAAAACTTTCAGAGGAACTATCAGACAGCTGAATTTGTGGTCTCACGAAAATCCGCTGTTCTGCAGCCACCGGTGCTGACACCCAGCCAAACGGTCTGGAGTGGATCTCTAGTAAACTCCAACAGACCTGCAGCTGAGGGTCTTGTCTGGTAGAAGGAAAATTAACAAACAGAAAGGACATCCACACCAAAAACCCATCTGTACATCACCATCATCGAAGACAAAAAGTAGACAAAACCACAAAGATGGGGAAAAAACAGACCAAAAAAACTGGAAACTCTAAAAAACAGAGCACCTCTCCTCCTCCAAAGGAACGCAGTTCCTCACCAGCAACGGAACAGAGCTGGATGGAGGATGACTTTGATGAGTTGAGAGAAGAAGGCTTCAGATGATCAAACTACTCTGAGCTACGAGAGGAAATTCAAAACAATAGCAAAGAAGTTAAAAACTTTGAAAAAAAATTAGAAGAATGGATAACTAGAATAACCAATGGAGAGAAGGGCTTAAAGGAGATGATGGAGCTGAAAGCCAAGTTTCGAGAACTACGCGAAGAATGCAGAAGCCTCAGTAGCAGATGCGATCAACTGGAAGAAAGGGTATCGCTGATAGAAGATGAAATGAATGAAATGAAGAGAGAAGGGAAGTTTAGAGAAAAAAGAATAAAAAGAAATGAACAAAGCCTCCAAGAAATTTGGGACTATGTGAAAAGACCAAACCTACGTCTGATTGGTGTACCTGAAAATGATGGGGAGAATGGAACCAAGTTGGAAAACACTCTGCAAGATATTATCCAGGAGAACTTCCCCAATCTAGCAAGTCAGGCCAGCATTCAGATTCAGGAAATACAGAGAACGCCACAAAGATACTCCTCGAGAAGGGCAACTCCAAGACACATAATTGTCAGATTCACCAAAGTTGAAATGAAGGAAAAAATGTTAAGGGCAGCCAGAGAGAAAGGACGGGTTAACCACAAAGGGAAGCCCATCAGACTAACAGCTGATCTCTCAGCAGAAACTCTACAAGCCAGAAGAGAGTGGGGGCCGATATTCAACATTCTTAAAGAAAAGAATTTTCAACCCAGAATTTCCTATCCCGCCAAACTAAGCTTCATAAGTGAAGGAGAAATAAAATACTTTACAGACAAGCAAACGCTGAGTGATTTTGTCACCACCAGGCCTGCCCTAAAAGAGCTCCTGAAGGAAGCACTAAACATGGAAAGGAACAACCGGTACCAGCCCCTGCAAAAACATGCCAAATTGTAAAGACCATCAAGGCTAGGAAGAAACTATAGCAACTAACGAGCAAAATAACCAACTAACATCATAATGACAGGATCAGATTCACACATAACAATATTAACGTTAAATGTAAATGGGCTAAATGCTCCAATCAAAAGACACAGACTGGCAAACTGGATAAGGAGTCAGGACCCATCAGTGTGCTGTATTCAGGAAACCCATCTCACGTGCAGAGACACACATAGACTCAAAATAAAGGGATGGAGGAAGATCTATCAAGCAACTGGAAAACAAAAAAAGGCAGGGGTTGCAATCCTAGTCTCTGATAAAATAGACTTTAAACCAACAAAGATCAAAAGAGACAAAGAAGGCCATTACATAATAGTAAAGGGATCAATTCAACAAGAAGAGCTAACTGTCCTAAATATATATGCACCCAACACAGGAGCACCCAGATTCATAAAGCAAGTCCTCGGTGACCCTACAAAGGGACTTAAACTCCCACACAATAATAATGGGAGATTTTAACACCCCACTGTCAGCATTAGACAGATCAACGAGACAGAAAGTTAACAAGGATATCCAGGAATTGAACTCAGCTCTACATAAAGTGGACCTAATAGACATCTACAGAACTCTCCACCCCAAATCAACAGAATATACATTTTTTTCAGCACCACACCACACCTATTCCAAAATTGACCACATAGTTGGAAGTAAAGCTCTTCTCAGCAAATGTAAAAGAACAGAGATTATAACAAACTGTCTCTCAGACCACAGTGCAATCAAACTAGAACTCAGGATTAAGAAACTCACTCAAAACCGCTCAACTACATGGAAACTGAACAACCTGCTCCTGCATGACTATTGGGTACATAATGAAATGAAGGCAGAAATAAAGATGTTCTTTGAAACCAATAAGAACAAAGACACAACGTACCAGAATCTCTGGGACACGTTCAAAGCAGTGTGTACAGGGAAATTTATAGCACTAAATGCCCACAAGAGAAAGCAGGAAAGATCCAAAATTGACACCCTAACATCACAATTAAAAGAACTAGAAAAGCAAGAGCAAACACATTGAAAAGCTAGCAGAAGGCTAGAAATAACTAAAATCAGAGCAGAACTGAAGGAAATAGAGACACAAAAAACCCTTCAAAAAATTAATGAATCCAGGAGCTGGTTTTTTGAAAAGATCAACAAAATTGATGGACCGCTAGCAAGACTAATAAAGAAGAAAAGAGAGAAGAATCAAATAGATGCAATAAAAAACGAAAAAGGGGATATCACCACCGATCCCACAGAAATACAATCTACCATCAGAGAATACTACAAACACCTCTATGCAAATAAACTAGAAAATCTAGAAGAAATGGATAAATTCCTCGACAAATACACCCTCCCAAGACTAAACCAGGAAGAAGTTGAATCTCTGAATAGACCAATAACAGGTTCTGAAATTGTGGCAATAATCAATAGCTTACCAACCAAAAAGAGTCCAGGACCTGATGGATTCACAGCTGAATTCTACCAGAGGTACAAGGAGGAACTGGTACCATTCCTTCTGAAACTATTCCAATCGATAGAAAAAGAGGGAATCCTCCCTAACACATTTTACGAAGCCAGCATCGTCCTGATACCAAAACCTGGCAGAGACATAACCAAAAAAGAGAATTTCAGACCAATATCCTTGATGAACATTGATGCAAAAATCCTCAATAAAATACTGGCAAACCGAATCCAGCAGCACATCAAAAAGCTTATCCACCATGATCAAGTGGGCTTCATCCCTGGGATGCAAGGCTGGTTTAACATACGCAAATCAATAAATGTAATCCAGCATATAAACAGAACCAAAGACAAAAACCACATGATTATCTCAATAGATGCAGAAAAGGCCTTTGACAAAATTCAACAACCCTTCATGCTAGAAACTCTCAATAAATTAGGTATTGATGGGACGTATCTCAAAATAATAAGAGCTATCTACAACAAACCCACAGCCAATATCATACTGAATGGGCAAAAACTGGAAGCATTCCCTCTGAAAACTGGCACAAGACAGGGATGCCCTCTCTCACCGCTCCTATTCAACATAGTGCTGGAAGTTCTGGCCAGAGCAATCAGGCAGGAGAAGGAAATAAAGGGTATTCAATTAGGAAAAGAGGAAGTCAAATTGTCCCTGTTTGCAGATGACATGATTGTATATCTAGAAAACCCCATTGTCTCAGCCCAAAATCTCCTTAAGCTGATTAGCAACTTCAGCAAAGTCTCAGGATACAACATGAATGTACAAAAATCACAAGCATTCTTGTACACCAATCACAGACAAACAGAGAGCCAAATCATGAGTGAATTCCCATTCACAATTGCTTCAAAGAGAATAAAATACCTAGGAATCCAACTTACAAGGGACGTGAAGGACCTGTTCAAGGAGAACTACAAACCACTGCTCAATGAAATAAAAGAGGATACAAACAAATGGAAGAACATTCCATGCTCATGGGTTGGAAGAATGAATATCATGAAAATGGCCATACTGCCCAAGGTAATTTATAGATTCAATGCCATCCCCATCAAGCTACCAATGACTTTCTTCACAGAATTGGAAAACACTACTTTAAAGTTCATATGGAACCAAAAAAGAGCCCGCATCGCCAAGTCAATCCTAAGCCAAAAGAACAAAGCTGGAGGCATCACGCTACCTGACTTTAAACTATACTACAAGGCTACAGTAACCAAAACAGCATGGTACTGGTACCACAACAGAGACATAGATCAATGGAACAGAACAGAGCCCTCAGAAATGATGCCGCATAGCTACAACTATCTGATCTTTGACAAACCTGAGAAAAACAAGAAATGGGGAAAGGATTCCCTATTTAATAAATGGTGCTGGGAAAACTGGCTAGCCATATGTAGAAAGCTGCAACTGGATCCCTTCCTTACACCTTATACAAAAATTAATTCAAGATGGATTAAAGACTTATATGTTAGACCTAAAACCATTAAAATCCTACAAGAAAACCTAGGCAATACCATTCAGGACATAGGCGTGGGCAAGGACTTCATGTCTAAAACACCAAAAGCAATGGCAACAAAAGCCAAAATCGACAAATGGGATCTCATTAAACTAAAGAGCTTCTGCACAGCAAAAGAAACTATCATCAGAGTGAACAGGCAACCTACACAATGGGAGAAAATTTTTGCAACCTACTCATCTGACAAAGGGCTAATATCCAGAATCTACAATGAACTCAAACAAATTTACAAGAAAAAAACAAACAACCCCATCAAAAAGTGGGCAGAGGACATGAACAGACACTTCTCAAAAGAAGACATTTATGCAGCCAAAAAACACATGAAGAAATGCTCCTCATCACTGGCCATCAGAGAAATGCAAATCAAAACCACAGTGAGATACCATCTCACACCAGTTAGAATGGCCATCATTAAAAAATCAGGAAACAACAGGTGCTGGAGAGGATGTGGAGAAATAGGAACACTTTTACACTGTTGGTGGGACTGTAAACTAGTTCAACCATTGTGGAAGTCAGTGTGGCGATTCCTCAGGGATCTTGAACTAGAAATACCATTTGACCCAGCCATCCCATTACTGGGTATATACCCAAAGGACTATAAATCATGCTGCTATAAAGACACATGCACACGTATGTTTATTGCGGCACTATTCACAATAGCAAAGAGTTGGAACCAACCCAAATGTCCAACAACAATAGACTGGATTAAGAAAATGTGGCACATATACACCATGGAATACTATGCAGCCATAAAAAATGATGAGTTCGTGTCCTTTGTAGGGACATGGATGAAACTGGAAAACATCATTCTCAGTAAACTATCGCAAGGACAAAAAACCAAACACCGCATGTTCTCACTCATAGGTGGGAATTGAACAATGAGAACTCATGGACACAGGAAGGGGAACATCACGCTCCGGGGACTGTTGTGGGGTGGGGGGAGGGGGGAGGGACAGCATTAGGAGATACACCTAATGCTAAATGACGAGTTAATGGGTGCAGGAAATCAACATGGCACATGGATACATATGTAACAAACCTGCACATTGTGCACATGTACCCTAAAACCCTAAAGTATAATAAAAAAAAAAAAAAAACAACAAAAAAATAATAATAATAATAAAAAAAGAAAATTACCATAAAAAAAAGAATAATTCCTCATATGATTATGATTAAATGAGATAATATTTACAAGGTAACTTGAATACTTAAAGGGGTGAACATCAGATAGATAACACAACATGTTATTTTTATTTACTTGTTTATTTTTAATATATACTTTTTATCTCAGTAACTTGGTGGGTACTAGTGGTTTTTTTGTACTCAGATAAATCGTATAGTTGTGAACTCTAATTTTAGTGTACTCATCAGCCAAATAGTGTACATTGTACCCAATATGTAGTTTTTTTTAATTTCTCACCCCCCCCCCACTCTACCCCTTTGTGTCTCCAGTGTCCACTATACCAATCTGTATGCCTTTGCATACCCATACCTTAGCCCCCACTTATAATGAAAACATACGGTATTTGGTTTTTTATTTCTGAGTTATTACATTAACAATAATGGCTTCCAGTTTCATCTAAGTTGATGCAAAAGACATTATTTCATTATTATTATTTTTTTTTTGTAAAACCATCTAAACTTATAGTTTATTTGTGGCAAGATTTTTAAACAATAAACTCAATTTCTTGAACAGATATTAAGCTATTTTACTGTTTCTTCTGAAATCACTTTTAGTGATTTGCATATTTCAATATCTTTTTCTATTTTGTCTAAGTTGGCAATTTTTTTTTTTTTGCCATATTTTGTGAATGCAGTTGAATTCTTTTTTTTTTTTATATACTTTAAGTTTTAGGGTACATGTGCACAAAGTGGAGGTTTGTTACATATGTATACATGGCCATGTTGGTGTGCTGCACGTATTAACTTGTCATTTAACATTAGGTATATCTCCTAATGCTATCCCTCCCTCATCCCCTCAACCCACAACAGGCCTCAGTGTGTGATGTTCCCCTTCCTGTGTCCATATGTTCTCATTGTTCAATTCCCACCTATGAGTGAGAACATGCAGGGTTTGGTTTTTTGTTTTTGTGATAGTTTGCTGAGAATGATGGTTTCCAGCTTCATCCATGTCCCTACAAAGGACATGAACTCATAATTTTTTATGGCTGAATAGTATGCCATGGTGTATATGTGCCACATTTTCTTAATCGTCTATCATTGTTGGACATTTGGGTTGTTTCCGAGTCATTGTTATTGTGAATAGTGCCGCAATAAACATATGTGTGCATGTGTCTTTCTAGCAGCATGATTTATAATCTTTTGGATATATACCCAGTAATGGGATTGCTGGGTCAAATGGTATTGCTAGTTCTAGATCCCTGAAGAATTGCCACACTGACTTAAACAATGGTTGAACTAGGTTACCGTCCCACCAACAGTGTAAAAGTGCTTCTATTTCTCCACATCCTCTCCAGCACCTGTTCTTTCCTGAGTTTTTAATGATGGGCATTCTAACTGGTGTGAGATGGTATCTCACTGTGGTTTGATTTGCATTTCTCTGATGGCCAGTGATGATGAGCATTTTTTCATGTGTCTTTTGGCTGCATAAATGTCTTTTTGAGAAGTCTCTGTTAATATCCTTCACCCACTTGTTGATGGGGTTGTTTTTTTCTTGTAAATTTGAGTTCATTGTACATTCTGGATATTAGTCCTTTGTCAGATGAGTAGATTACAAGAATTTTCTCCCATTCTGTAGGTTGCCTGTTCACTCTGATGATAGTTTGTTTTGCTGTGCAGAAGCTCTTCAGTTTAATTAGATCCCATTCATCAATTTTGGCTTTTGTTGCCATTGCTCTTGATGGTGTAGACATGAAGTCCTTGCCCATGCCTATGTCCTGAATGGTATTGTCTGGATTTTCTTCTAGGGTTTTTATGGTTTTAGGTCTAACATTTAAATCTTTAATCCATCTTGAATTAATTTTTGTATAAGGTGTAAGGAAGGGATTCAGTTTCAGCTTTCTACATATGACTAGCCAGTTTTCCCAGCACCATTTATTAAATAGGGAATCCTTTCTCCATTTCTTGTTTTTGTCAGGTTTGTCAAAGATCAGATAGTTGTAGATACGTGGCATTATTTCTGAGGGCTCTGTTCTGTTCCATTGATCTATAACTCTGTTTTGGTACCAGTACCATGCTGTTTTGGGTACTGTAGCCTTGTAGTGTAGTTTGAAGTCAGGCAGTGTGATGACTCCAGCTTTGTTCTTTTAGCTTAGGATTGACTTGGCAATGTGGACTCTTTTTTGGTTCCATATGAACTGTAGCTTTTTCCAATTCTGTGAAGAAAGTCATTGGTATCTTGATGGGGATGGCATTGAATCTATAAATTACCTTGGGCAGTATGGCCATTTTCACGATATTGATTCTTCCTACCCATGAGCATGGAATGTTCTTCCATTTGTTGGTATCCTCTTTTATTTCATTGAGTAGTGGCTTGTTGCTCTCCTTGAAGAGGTCCTTCACATCCCTTGTAGGTAGATTCCTAGTATTTTATTCTCTTTGAAGCAATTGTGAATGGGAGTTCACTCATTATTTGGCTCTCTGTTTGTCTGTTATTGGTGTACAATGTCTGTTATTGGTGTACAAGAATGCTTCTGATTTTTGCACATTGATTTTGTATCCTGAGACTTTACTGAGGTTGCTTATCAGCTTAAGGAGATTTTGAGCTGAGACGATGGGGTTTTCTAGATATACAATCATGTCATCAGCAAACAGGGACAATTTGACTTCCTCTTTTCCTAATTGAATACCTTTTATTTCTTTCTCCTGCCTGATTGCCCTGGCCAGAATTTCCAACACTATGTGGCATAGGAGTAGTGAGAGAGGGCATCCCTGTCTTGCGCCAGTTTTCAAAGGGAATGTTTCCAGCTTTTGCCTATTCAGTATTATATTGGCTGTGGGTTTGTCATAAATAGCTCTTATTATTTTGAGATACATCCCATCAATACCTAATTTTTTGAGAGTTTTTAGCATGAATGGTTGTTCAATTTTTGTCAAAGGCCTTTTCTGCATCTACTGAGATAATCATGTGGTTTTTATCATTGGTTCTTCTGTTTGTATGCTGGATTACATTTATTGATTTGCATATGTTCAACCAATCTTGCATCCCAGGGATGAAGCCCACTTGATCATGGTGGCTAAGCTTTTTGCTGTGCTGCTGGATTCGGTTTGCCAGTATTTTATTGAGGACTTTTACATCGATGTTCATCAAGGATATTGGTCTAAAATTCTCTTTTATTTGTTGTGTCTCTGCCAGACTTTGGTAACAGGATGATGCTGGCCTCATAAAATGAGTTAGGGAGGATTCCCTCTTTTTCTATTGATTGGAATAGTTTCAGAAGGAATGGTACCAGCTCCTCCTTGTACCTCTGGTAGAATTCGACTGTGAATCCACCTGGTCCTGGACTTTTTTTGGTTGGTAACCTATTAATTATTGCCTCAATTTCAGAGCCTGTTATTGATCTATTCAGAGATTCAACTTCTTCCTGGTTTAGTCTTGGGAGGGTGTCCATTTCTTCCGGATTTTCTAGTTTGTTTTCATAGAGGTGTTTATAGTATTATCTGATGGTAGTTTGTATTTCTGTGGGATCAGTGGTGAAATCTCCTTTATCGTTTTTTATTGCATCTATTTGATTCTTCTCTTTTCTTCTTTATTAGTCTTGCTAACCGTCTGTCAATTTTTCTGATCTTGTCAAAAAAACCAGCTGCTGGATTCATTGATTTTTTGAAGGGTTTTTTGTGTCTCTATTTCCTTCAGTTCTGCTCTGATCTTAGTTATTTCTTGCCTTCTGCTAGCTTTTGAATGTGTTTGGTCTTGCTTCTCTAGTTGTTTTAATTGTGATGTTGGAGTGTCAATTTTAGACCTCTCCTGCTTTCTCTTGTGGGCATTTAGTGCTATAAATTTCCCTCTACACACTGATTTGAATGTGTCCCAGAGATTCTGATATGTTGTGTCTTTGTTCTTGTTAGTTTCAAACAACATCTTTATTTCTGCCTTCATTTCGTTATGTACCCAGCAGTCATTCAGGAGCAGGTGGTTCAGTTTCCATGTAGTTGAGCGGTGTTGAGTGAGTTTCTTAATCCTGAGTTCCAGTTTGATTGCACTGTGGTCTGAGAGACAGCTTGTTATCATTTCTGTTCTTTTACATTGGCTGAGGAGTTCTTTACTTCCCACTATGTGGTCAATTTTGGAATAGGTGTGGTGTGGTGCTGAAAAGAATGTATATTCTGTTGATTTGGGATGGAGAGTTCTGAAGATGTCTATTAGGTCCACTTGGTGCAGAGTTGAGTTCAGTTCCTGGATATCCTTGTTAACTTTCTGTCTCGTTGATCTGTCTAATGTTGACAGTGGGGTGGTAAAGTCTCCTATTATTATTGTGTGGGAGTCTAAGTGTCTTTGTAGGTCTCTAAGGACTTGCTTTATGAATCTGGGTGCTCCTGTATTGGATGCATATATATTTAAGATAGTTAGCTCTTCTTGTTGAATTGATCCCTTTACCATTATGTAATGGCCTTCTTTGTCTCTTTTGATCTTTGTTGGTTTAAATTCTGTTTTATCAGAGACTAGGATTGCAATCCCCGCCTTTTTTTGTTTTCCGTTTGCTGGGTAGGTCTTCTTCCACCCCTTCATTTTGAGCCTATGCGTGTCTTTGCACATGAGATGGGTTTCCTGAATACAGCACTCATATGGGTCTTGACTCTTTATCCAATTTGCCAGTCTGTATCTTTTAATTGGAGCATTTAGCCCATTTACATCTAAGGTTAATATTGTAATGTATGAATTTGATCCTGCCATTATGATGTTAGCTGGTTATTTTGCTCATTAGTCGATGCAGTTTCTTCCTAGCCTTTATGGTCTTTACAATCTGGCATGTTTTTGCAGTGGCTGGTACCAGTTGTTCCTTTCCATGTTTAGTGCTTCCTTCAGGAGTTCTTGTAGGGCAGACCTGGTGGTGACAAAATCTCTCAGCATTTGCTTGTCTGTAAAGGATTTTATTTCTCCTTCACTTATGAAGCTTAGTTGGGCTGGATATGAAATTCTGGGTTGAAAATTCTTTTCTTTAAGAATGTTGAATATTGGCCCCCACTCTCTTCTGGCTTGTAGAGTTTCTGCTGAGAGATCAGCTGTTAGTCTGATGGGCTTCCCTTTGTGAGTAACCCTACCTTTCTGTCTGGCTGCCCTTAATATTTTTTCCTTCATTTCAACTTTGGTGAATCTGACAATTATGTGTCTTGGAGTTGCTCTTCTCGAGGAGTATCTTTGTGGTGTTCTCTGTATTTCCTGAAGTTGAATGTTGGCCTGCCTTGCTAGATTGGGGAAATTCTCCTGAATAATATCCTGCAGAGTGTTTCCCAACTTGGTTCCATTCTCCCCATCATTTCCAGGTACACCAATCAGATGTAGATTTGATCTTTTCATATAGTCCCATATATCTTGGAGGGTTTGTTCATTTCTTTTTATCATTTTTTCTCTAAACTTCTCTTCTTGCTTCATTTCATTCCTTTGATCTTCCATCACAGATACCCTCTTTTCCAGTTGATCGAATTGGCTACTGAGGCTTGTGCATTTCTCATGTAGTTCTGGTGCCATGGTTTTCAGCTCCGTCAGGTCCTTTAAGGGCTTCTCTTAATTGGTTATTCTAGTTAGCCATTCATCTAATCTTTTTCAAGGTCTTTAACTTCTTTGCCATCGTTTCAAACTTTCTCCTTTAGCTTGGAGTAGTTTGGTCTTCTGAAGCCTTCTTCTCTCAACTCTTCAAAGTCATTCTCCGTCCAGCTTTGTTCCATTGCTGGTGAGGGGCTGCGTTCCTTTGTAGGAGGAGACGTGCTCTGATTTTTAGAGTTTCCAGTTTTTCTGCTCTGTTTTTTCCCCATCTTTGTGGTTTTATCTACCTTTGGTCTTTGATGATGGTGACATATAGATGGGGTTTTGGTGTGGTTGTCCTTTGTGTTTGTTGGTTTTCATTCTAACAGTCAGGACCCTCAGCTGCAGGTCTGTTGGCAGTTTGCTAGAAGTCCACTCCAGACCCTGTTTGCCTGGGTATCAGCAGCAGAGGCTGCAGAACAGCGGATATTGGTGAACAGCAAATGTTGCTGCCTGATCTTTCTTCTGGAAGTTTTCTCTCAGAGGAGTACCCGGCCGTGTGAGGTGTCAGTCTGCCCCTACTGAGGGGTTCCTGCCCGTTAGGCTACTCAGGTGTCAGGGACCCGCTTGAAGAGGCACTGTGTCCTTTCTCAGACCTCAGCTGTGTGGTGGGAGAACCACTACTCTCTTCAAAGCTGTCAGACAGGGACATTTAAGTCTGCATATGATTCTGCTACCTTTGTTTTGCTATGCACTGCCCCCAGAGATGGAGTCTACAGAGGCAGGCAGGCTTCCTTTAGCTGTGGTAGGCTCTACCCAGTTCGAGGTTCCCAGTGGCCTTGTTTACCTATTGAAGCCTCAGCAATGTTGTGTGTCCCTCCCCCAGCCTCACTGCCACCTTGCAGTTTGATCTCAGACTGCTGTGCTGGAAATGAGTGAGGATCCATGGGCATAGGACCCTCTGAGCCAGGCATGGGATATAATCTCCTGGGGTGCCATTTGCTAAGACTGTCAGAAAGGCACAGTATTAAGGTGGGAGTGACCCAATTTTCCAGGTGCCGTCTGTCACCCCTTTCCTTGGCTAGGAAAGGAATTCCCTGACCCCTTGCACTTCCTCGGTGTGGGGATGCCTCACCCTGCTTTGGCTCAGGCTCACTGCACTGCACCCACTCTCCTGCCACCACTGTCTGACAATCCCCAGTGAGATGTACCCAGTACCTCAGTTGGAAATGCAGAAATCATTCGTCTTCTGTGTCGCTCATGCTGGGAGCTGTAAACTGGAGCTGTTCCTATTCAGCCATCTTGGCTCCAGCCTATTTCATTATTTTTTATGGCTGAGTAGTATTCTATGCTGTATACCACATTTTTTAATCCACTCCTCAGTTGATGGACACTTAGGTTGTGTCCATATCAGTTGATGGACACTTAGGTTGTTTCCATATCTTTGCAATTGTGAATTGTGCTACAGTAAACATATGCATGCTGGTATCTTTTTGATGGAATGACTTCTTTTCCTTTGCGTAGATAGTGGGATTGCTGGATTGAAGAGTAGATATACTTTTAGTTCTTATAACAAACATTTTAAGAAGAATTAGACTTCAGAAGAGATAAGAAACAAAGTGCCTGTAATCCCAGCCCTTTGGGAGGCCAAGGCACGTGGATCATGAGGTCAGGAGATTGAGACCAGCCTGGCTAACACAGTGAAACCTTGTTTCTACTAAAAGTATGACAAATTAGCTGGGTGTGGTGGCATGAGCCTGCAGTCCCAACTACTCGGGAGGCTGAGGCAAGAGAATTGCTTGAACCTGGGAGGTGGAGGTTGCAATGAGCTGAGATTGCACCACTGCACTCCAGCCTGGACAACAGAGTGAGACTCCATCTCAAAAAAAAAAAATATAAAAAGAACAAGACAAGTGAACAAGCTTATTCCTTAGGGTAGTGCAGAGAAACAAAGTTAACTGGCTGTGGAAGTTCTAGGCAATAAATCTTGACTCTACATGTCCTAGGAGGTAGTACTCAAAGAGATGCCCTGGACAACAGTATAGCTTAGGGATGAATGTCATGATTCATTCTTGTCAGAGATGGTGGGAAGGATGGGGAACCTACTGAGTTCCTATAATGAATCTTTTTGTTTTTAATGATTTTTTCTGAGCCAAATGTTTGTAAGAAGCAGAAACTTCTATATGGAAAAAATTTAGCATTTAAAAGGAGTTTTAGGAAAGAAGCCTGCCTGGATGCTTTTCTGAGAAAAGGACAGAGAAAAAAATGGTGGATTCAGAGCAAAGATCACATTCAAGAAATGGAAAATCAGGTTCCATTGTACAAACTATGCCCCACGAGGACCAGTCTGACGACCTTCTCTTGCTGAGGTGACTTAAGGGAGATAAATGATGTGTAACACAGACTGCCTGTATAATTCAATACGTGTAGAGTGTCTGTGTTCCAGTCACTCTGCTGGATACCATGGGACATATAATGGTGAAAAAAATATAACCCTTGGTTTCTGGAAGCATTTAGTCTACTGTGATCAGTGCTATAAAAAGATAAAAGGAGAGTATTTTCAATGTTACAAGAAGTAAGGATAATTTTGGCTGTGTAACCAGAGAAAGAAGTGGCATTTGAGCTGGACTTTTATGCATTTTGACAGTCAGATACAATAGGATAGGTATTCCTGGCAGCAAAATGTCATAGGCAAAATATATTATTTACAACAATGCTAGTTTTACAATAGATAGCTCCTGAACTATCAGCAGCATAATAAAATAGAGATTTATTACTCAATTGCTTTGTTCAGAGGGTGTTCAATGGGCAGTCTTCCCTGAAGTGACTCAGGGACCTAGGCTCTTCTGTTGCTTGATTTCACCTTCCCCTAGAGCCTCAGAATCTTTAGCTTCAAGCCAGTGTATGGAGAAAGATAGACTGTGGAGGGTTTTAGGGGAGATTTTGTGGTTTAGACTGGAAAGTGCAAACATCACTTCTCCCTGTATTCCACTGGCCAGAACTTAGTTGCATGGCTCCTCTAGAAACAAAGGAACCTGGGAAATGTAGGTTGAGACTGAACAGCATCCACTGTCTACTTCCAAGCCTATGTCAGGATGGAGAAGGAAGGGAGAAGTTTCATATTAGATCAGCATGCAGAGTTTTAATTATTAACTGCACCAAACAAGTTGTGTGATTATTAGATGGTTCTAGACTCTATTATCTGTAAATGATCAGATTACTTTTTCTTAATAAGAGATTGTAAAATGAAGAGACCTGCCCAAGATCTCATCTGAAGGTGGAAATAATTTTTCAACAGACCTGGTTTATCACAGAGGAGTTTCTGTTTGCTTAGAAGAGTCCAGCTTTTTCTATAATTGGTTACCAAGTTAACAAAAATGGGTAACAAGATGAAGAAAGCATTTTACGGGACCTTTTTATTGGTGATTGTATGGATGTTTGAGTAAGTAAAATGAGTGGGTTGAGGAAGGTTTGGTTTCAGTCATATTGAGTTGAGGTATTAGTGGAATATCTGGGCAGAAGTCTCCAGCAGTCACCAGGAAATGCAGAACTGGCTCTGGGAGAGAGGAAAGGGATAGAGGAAAGGGTTTAGGGAAAAATCCATGACAGCTTTCTTTTATTTTCCCACTGTACCCTCAGTGTTTTAATTACAGATAGGCATCAATCCAAATTAAACAAGGCTCTGATAAAGACCATTCTTTTATGAATGTTTTGGCTCCTGTACTTGATAACCAAACATCTCTACAGTAGAACAAACTGAGCGAGATTAAAAAATATTCTCAGTGAGGCTTTAACCTAACCATCCCTCTGATGAATCTAGGCATGTCTGATAAATATTTTCTGGTTTAATGGCCAAATCCATAGGGAAGTTGCAATTTTAGTGACTTAAATTAACCCAGAGCCATAGATTTAACAAAACCAACCTGCCTCACTCAGAACAAGTGGTTACAAAATGATGATTGGGTTAAAGAAAGGAAATGTATGGAGAAAAAACTGTGGCAAGACAGTTCTTTTATCAGATACTCTGTAAAGATAAGACATTTAGACTAAGCAGCATTTTACAGGAAAAGTTTAGGTCATAAAAACAAAATTAAATCTAATAATTTAGATTAATAATTATTAGTTCTTTATCAGATTGTACCAGCCCACAATCCTACCAACAGTATATAGGTATTCCCTTTTCTCTGCATCCTCACCAACAGCTGTTATTTTTTGACTTTTTATAATAGCCATTCTGACTGGTGTAAAGAGTTATCTCATTGTGGTATTGTGGTTTTAATTTGCATTTCTGTAGTGATTAGTGATGTTGAGCATTATTTCACATGCTTATTGGTCATTTATATGTGTTCTTTAGAAAAATGTCTTTTCATGTCATTTGCCAGATTTTTAATGGTGTTGTTTTATTCGTTAAGTTGTTTGATTTTCTTGTAGATTCTGGATATTAGTCACTTGAATACATAGTTTACAAATATTTTATTCCATTCTGCAGATTGTCTGTTTACTCTGTTGATTATTATTATTATTTTTACTGTACATAAGCTTTTTAGTTTAATTAAATCACATTCATTTATTATTGGTTTTGCATGTGCTTTTGAGGTCTTAGTCATAAATTCTTTGCCCATGTTAATGTCCAGAAGAGTTTTTCCTAGGTTTTCTTCTAGCATTTTTGTAGTTTCAGATCTTACATTTAAATCTTTAATCTATCTTGAGTTAATTTTTGTATACGGCGAGAGACAAGGGTCTAGTTTCTTTTTTTTTTTCTTTGCATACAGCAATCCAATTTTCCCAGCACCACTTATTGAATACTATGTCCTTTTTTTCGGTATATGTTTTTGGTGACTTTGTCAAATATCAGTTGGCTCTAGGTATGTGGTTTTATTTCTAGGTTATCTGTTCTATACCATTGATCTATGTCTATTTTTATACCAGTAACATGCTACTTTGGTTACTATAACATATAGCATAATTTGAAGTCCCATAATGTGGTGCCTTCAGCTTTGTTCTTTTTGCTTAGGACTGCTTTGGCTCTTTGGGCTCTTTTGTAGTTCAATATGAATTGAATTTAAAAACCAATTTTAAGATTGTTTTTTCTAATTCTGTGAAAAACGACATTGGAATTTTGATAAGGATTGCATTGAATCTGTAGATGTTTTGGGCAGTATGGTCATGATTCTTCCCATTCATGGGTATGGGATGTTTTTCTATTTGTTTGTGTCATCTATAATTTCTTTCATCAGTATTTTGTAGTTTTTCTTGTAGAGATCTTTTGCCACCTTAGTTATATATATTCCTAAGTATATTTGTTTTGTAGCTATTATAAATGGGATTGACTTCTTGATTTCGTTCTCAGTTTAATATAATAACTTTTGGTTTATATAAATGCTATTGATTTTTTTACATTGATTTTGTATTCTGAAACTTTCCTGAATTCATTTATCAAATTTAGGAGTATTTTGGAGGAGTCTTTAGGGTTTTCTAGGTATAAGATTATCAGCAAACAGAGCTAATTTTACTTCATCTTTTTATATTTGGATACTTTTTTTTCCTTCTCTTGTCTGATTGCTCTGGCTAGGACTTTCAGTACTATGTTGAATAGCAGTTGTGAAAGCTGGCATCCATGTCTTGTTCCAGTCTTAGGGGGAATGCTTTAAACTTTTCCATGTTCAGTAGGAAGTTGGCTGTGGGTTTGTCCTATATGGTTTTTATTATCTTAAGGCATGTTCCCTCAATATCTAGTATGTTGATGGTTCTTATTATAAAGGAATACTGAATTTTATCAAATGCCTTATCTGCATCTATTGAGATGATGATAGGGTTTTTGTTTTTAGGATTTTCAAACGGTAACTGTAAACTTAGCTGGTTGGGAAGATGCCCTAGTCTCTCAAGGCAATGGAGTATAACTGTAGCTGCATAAGAAAAGGTAAATTGAATCATATAATAAAAAAGACATTAATATATTTAAATCTATGTTATTCATGACTTTCTAATAGTTTTCTAATACCTGTACTAATCAATTCTAGAAGCATCGCATTTATTTTATATTCCTTTTAAGGTTTTTAAAGAATTTTTAGGATCTGATATGTCCTTGATTCTAAAAATCAACCCCTCCTAGCCCCTTCCCTTTTCCTGGTTGGTAGCTTTCCTGATCTCATATAGCCTCACTCTTTCCCCTTTTTTCTTAGAATCTGTTCCTTCTCTGCTATAGAAAGGGGGGTGGAGCCAAGATGGCCGAATAGGAACAGCTCCGGTCTACAGCTCCCAGCGTGAGCGACGCAGAAGACGGGTGATTTCTGCATTTCCATCTGAGGTACTGGGTTCATCTCACTAGGGAGTGCCACACAGTGGGTGCAGGACAGTTGGTGCAGTGCACCGTGCACCAGCCAAAGCAGGGCAAGGCGTTGCCTCACTCTGGAAGTGCAAGGGGTCAGGGAGTTCCCTTTCCTAGTCAAAGAAAGGGGTAACAGATGGCACCTGGAAAATCGGGTCAGTCCCACCCTAATACTGCGCTTTTCCAACGGGCTTGGAAAATGGCACACCAGGAGATTGTGTCCTGCAACTGGCTTGGAGGGTCCTATGCCCACAGAGTCTTGCTGATTGCTAGCACAGCAGTCTGACATCAAACTGCAAAGTGGCAGCGAGGCTGGGGGAGGGGCGCCCGCCATTGCCCAGGCTTGCTTAGGTAAACAAAGCAGCCAGGAAGCTCGAACTGGGTGGAGCCCACCACAGCTCAAGGAGGCCTGCCTGCCTCTGTACCCTCCACCTCTGGGGGCAGGACACAGACAAACAAAAAGTCAGCAGTAACCTCTGTAGAATTAAATGTCCCTGTCTGACAGCTTTGAAGAGAGTAGTGTGGTTCTCCCAGCACGCAGCTGGAGATCTGAGAACAGGCAGACTGCCTCCTAAAGTGGGTCCCTGACCCCCAAGCAGCTTAACTGGGAGGCACCTCCAGTAGGGACAGACTGACACCTCACTTGGCCGGGTACTCCTCTGAGACAGAACTTCCAGAGGAACTATCAGACAGCTGAATTTGCGGTCTCACAAAAATCCGCCGTTCTGCAGCCACCGCTGCTGACACCTAGCCAAACAGGGTCTGGAGGGGACCTCTAGCAAACTCCAACAGACCTGCAGCTGAGGGTCCTGTCTGGTAGAAGGAAAACTAACAAACAGAAAGGACATCCACACCAAAAACCCATCTGAACATCACCATCATCAAAGACCAAAAGAAGACAAAACCACAAAGATGGGGAAAAAACAGAGTAGAAAAACTGGAAACTCTGAAAAGCAGAGCACCTCTCCTCCTCCAAAGGAACACAGTTCCTCACCAGCAATGGAACAAAGCTGGATGGAGAATGACTTCGATGAGTTGAGAGAAGAAGTCTTCAGATGATCAAACTACTCCGAGCTACGGTGGGAAATTCAAACCAAAGGCAAAGAAGTTAAAAACTTTGAAAAAAAATAGATGAATGTATAACTAAGATAACCAATGCAGAGAAGGGATTAAAGGAGCTGATGGAGCTGAAAGCCAAGTTTTGAGAACTATGTGAAGATTGCAGAAGCCTCGGTAGCTGATGTGATCAACTGGAAGAAAGGGTTTCAGTGATGGAAGATGAAATGAATGAAATGAAGCGAGAAGGGAAGATTAGAGAAAAAAGAATAAAAAGAAATGAACAAAGCTTCCAAGAAATATGGGACTATGTGAAAAGACCAAACCTACGTCTGATTGGTGTACCTGAAAGTGACGGGGAGAATGGAACCAAGTTGGAAAACACTCTGCAAGATATTATTCAGGAGAACTTCCCCAATCTATCAAGGCAGGCCAACATTCAGATTCAGGAAATACAGAGCATGCTACAAGATACTCGTCGAGAATAGCAACTCCAAGACACATAATTGTCACATTCATCAAAGCCTTGATGATATTGTTTTCTAATATCCAGGGAAGAAGAGTATGATATTACTCCCAATATCGCAGGGGGTGTACACCTTTTTGTGATATTGTATCTAATATCCAAGGAAACAGAGGATGACATTACTCCCAATATCGCAGAGGGTGGACACCCCCCGGGATATTGTTCCGAATATCCCAATGGGGAGAGGATGATATTACTCCCCATATGAACCCTGGAGGATTGTCTTCCGCCCCTACTCTTGGCCACCGCTTAGCCAG
Organism: Symphalangus syndactylus; assembly: GCF_028878055.3. Classification (NCBI taxonomy): domain Eukaryota; kingdom Metazoa; phylum Chordata; class Mammalia; order Primates; family Hylobatidae; genus Symphalangus; species Symphalangus syndactylus. The sequence continues at coordinate 63,818,447 of NC_072424.2, forward strand.
AGCTGGTCTTCTCTCTTGGCCCGGCTCAGTGAAGAAAAGTCTCCATTCCTCCTCTCAGGGGACCATAAAGGTCATAATGACTCCCGTTCTGGGTAACTTTAGCAGCAAAGAGCTGTACTCTGTCAAAGAGATAGTGGCTCTCAGCTTGTTAAGCAAGTCCCTCCCAAACAAGGGCAAGGGACAGTCAGGCATGGACAAAAACTGATGAATCACTGTATGTCCTCCTACAGTGCAAGTCCCAGGCAAGCAGAAAGCTTGCTTTGCTGAAACCTCCGTGGCTCCGATGATGTCAATAGTCTTTTTGGAGAAGGGGGCAACCAGGGCGATTACTAGCGAATGTTCAGCACCGGTATCTACGAGAAAATCAACATCTCTACCCCCGACTGTCGTTCTGACCATAGGCTCTTTGGGGACACTTGAGCCCACTCTCCCTCAGTCCAAGAACCCTTCTGCCAGGTTGAGCAGGGCCCCTTCCTCTTTGTCTGGGGCCTCCTGCTCTGAGTCACCTTGTTTTCTTTTAAGCTGAGGGCATTTGTTCTTCTAATGTCCTATTTCTTTACAATAAGCACACTAGTTACACTGCCAACTCTGACAGCCAAGCCTAGTTTCTTTCCCAGTGCCCCCCTTCCCTTGCCTCTTTGGGGGGACCCCTCTGATTGCTGCAGCTAACAGACAGGTCGGCGTTTTGCCAGGCCTGACGTTCATTCTCCGTGCGGTGTTCCTTATGGCTTACTGCATCCCTGTTTACAAACACCTGGTTAGCTCTGTCTAATAATTGTGATGTATTCATCCCTGCAAGCCCAGCCTGTTTCTGCAGTTTTCTTTTCATGTCTTCTGCGCTTTGACGGACTCAAGCCATGTGAAGCATGTGCTGATTTTCAGGGCTATCGGGATCAAAGGGAGTATACATACGATAGGCATCACACAATCTCTCATAGCATTGTGCTGGACTTTCTTCTTTTCCCTGAATGACCTCAGAGACCTTGTTAACGTCTGTGGCCTTCTGAGCACCCCTCTTGAATGCTTCCAAGAGAGCTTCCCTGTCTCGGTTTAGCCTTTGCATATCCTCTCTTTCATTCGGGTCCCACTGGGGGCCGGTTCCTGGTAACTGTGTCCTTCCATACTCTTGGGGGTTTTGATAATCAGCTGATGCATGTTCCTCTAGCCACTTAGTTGCTGCTTGGAGCACTCTCCACCTTTCATCTCTGTGAAAGAGGAACATGAGCAACTGGTGGCAATCAGCCCAGGTGGGGTTGTGGGTCTGGATAATAGTTTGGAGCAAATCAATTTGAGCTTGTGGCTTTTCAGTATAGGACGGGGTATTGTTTTTCCAGTTGAGAAGGTAGGCACAGGTGAAGGGCTGGTACAGAAAAACACGCCTCTCCACCACGTGACCATCCTCATCTATCCCAGTATGCCACTGCTCTGTCAGGGACATTTATATCCCCATTTTGGGTCATCAATGAGCTGCCAAGGGAGGGGTTTCTCCCGAGGCTTCACCTCCTCTCTTGTCTACTCTGGGTGGCCTAGGGATACGCTTGTCTTGTGGAGGCACAAGCACTGTGGGCTCAAGAGTGGGGAGGCTCTTTCCCTGGTAAGGGGAGGGCACCACTGGGATCACTGGTGCCATCTCCTGCAATGGATCTTCTGATGTTGGGTCAAACAGAACTTGAGGAGTTGATTTCCCTGGGAGGGTGGAGTGGGATCCTTCCTTAGCTCTCTGTCCCTTTGCTACTAGTATTGCTGCTGCCTGCCCTCTTGGCCACTGTGGGGGGTCCAGGACCAGCTGTCACCAAGTGTCTATGTATGGGAAGCGGTCTAGGTATCCTTTCCCAGTTACCTTGTGCCACACTTGAGAAACAAGGGACCTGTCCAGGCTTCCTTCTGACGGCCAACCCACTTCTAATGTTGGGCAATCTATTTCCCATGAAGTTTTTAATTCCCCGGTGGTCTAGTGGTTAGGAGTTGGCGTTCTCACCGCCACGGCCCAGGTTCATATTCCCAGTCATGTGAACCAAGAAGTGGAGCAGGATGAGCCGCGGACAAATTCCCTCAGACGCCAGATTCAAGAAGGAAGAGGTTCCTTTTAATCGGCTGGGGGCGTCGGCAGACTTGCGTCTTAAGAGCCAAGCGCACGGAAGGAAGACAGAGTTCTTGGGCCTTTTCTCAGGGCTTACAACTCTAAGAGGTTCCACGTGAAAGGGTCGTGATGGATTCAGAGCACATGTGCTTAGAGTGGGGTGGAGGGGGGGTTCATCTTTTCACCTCAGGCTGGCTCATCAGTGGCAGCGGCTTGTCTTGCCACTGACTTCAATCCTCTTGTTTGTCAAGTTTAACTTCCTCCTCTTCTTCAGAGACAGGAGATAGAAAGAGAAGTGCCTTTTCTCCTCAGGGCCACAGGATGATATGGCTCCCAATATCGCAGGGAGTGTACACACCCCTGTGAAACTCTCCCTACTATCCAGAGGGAGAGAGGACGATATGACTCCCAATACCGCAGGGGGTGTACAAAACCGTGTGATATTGTTCCTCATATCCAGAGCAAAAGAGGATGATATGACTCTCAATATCACAGAGGGTGCACACCCCTCCTGTAATATTGTGAGGAATGTCGCAATATTACTTATCACAATTAATAATGTCAATTATTGATTGGTATTAATAATCGTCAATATTAATAACTGATCATATAATTTTTAAAATCAATACCGATAATGATAATTAATATTCAAGAGTTATACTGATGATAACAATAAATTATTAAAATTAACTATTAATAACACCTGATATTAATAACTGGGACTGATCTTATTCATTAGAAAACAGTAATATTAGCTCATAATAATTAATATTAATAATCTGAAAACATTTTATTAGCAATTATTTCTTAATATTAATATTGGTAACTCATATTAATGTGAATCATAAACGAGTAACAAGTAATACTAATATGACTCCTAATACCGTAGTGGGTGTACCCCCACCTGTGATATTGTTCCTAATGTTCAGGGAGGGAGAGAGCATGGTATCACTTTCAATATCGCAGTAGGTGTACACCCACCTGCAGATATTGATCCGAATATAATATCCAGGGGGTGGAGCATGACGTTACTCCCAATAGAGCAGTGGGTGTACACCCACCAGGTGATATTGCTCCTAATATTCACGGGAGAAGAGAGAGAATGCTATTACTCCCAGTATCTCAGGAAGTGTACACCCCTTCAGTGATATTGTTCCTAATATGCGGGGGGGAGAGGGTGATATCACTCCCAATATCGCAAGCTGTGTACACCCACCCTGTGATATTGTTCCTAATAGCCAGGAAGGGAGAGGACGCTGTGACTCCCCATACAGCAGGAGGTGTACACCCAACCTGGGATATGATTCCCAATATCCACGGAGAGAAGAGGCTGGTATTACTCCCAATATCGCAGGGGGTGTACATCCATTCTGTGATATTGTTCTTAGGCAGAGAGGTTGATACTACTCCCAATATCACAGAAAGTGTACAAACCCGTGTGATATTGTTCCTACTGTCCAGAAGAAGACAAGATGATATTACCCCCATATCGCAGGAGGTGTACACCCACTCTGTGATATTTTTCCTAATATGCAGGGCAGGAGAGGATAATATTCTTCTTAAGAGTGCAGGGTGTGTACATCCCCCCTGTGATATTGTCCTTCAAATTCCAAGGCGGAGAGGATGCTATGACTCCCAGTACCGCAGAAAGTGTACACCACCCCAGTGATATTGTTCCCATGATCCAGGAGAGAAGAGGATGATATGACTTTCAATATCTCATGGGGTGGACATGCCCCCAGGGATATTGTTCCTAATTTCAACGTAGGAGAGGATGACACTACACCCAATTCCGCTGGCCGTAGAAACATTCCTGTGTTATTGTTCTTAATATCCAAGGGGAACAGGACGCTTTTGCTGCAAATACTGCAGAGGATGTACACCCGTCAGGGACAGAGTTGGTAATTTCCAGAGGTGGAGAAGATATGACACACACTAAGGTAAAGACTCTAGGGGACCACCGTGACTCGTAATATCCAGGGGGGCAGAGAGGGGTGACATTACTCCCCACATCGCGGGGGCGCCCTAAGCCCCCTGTGATGTGGCTCGTAATATCCAGGGGGGGAGAGGGGGCTGACGTTACGCCCTTCATCACACCCATCGCAGGGGAGTAAGAGCCAGGGAAGTAAGATTCCATGAGGCGGGGCATAAGAGCCAGACCCTGTGCCCCCCTGGCTCTTAGGATCCCCATTGCAGGGGGGTAAGGTGCCCTCCATGAGGTGGGGTGTAAGAGCCAGCCCCTCTGCCCCCCTGGCTCTTAGGACCCCCATCGCAGGGAGTGCTACCTCCTAGGACATGTAGAGTGAAGTTTTATTCCCTAGAACTTCCACAGCCAATTAACTTTGTTTCTCTGCACTACCTTAAGGAATAAGATTGTTCACTTATCTTATTCTTTATTTATTTATTTATTTTTTTGAGATGGAGTCTCACTCTGTTGTCCTAGCTGGAGTGCAGTGGTGCAATCTCAGCTCACTGCAACCTTCCCCTTCCAGTTTCAAGCAATTCTCTTGCCCCAGCCTCCCGAGTAGCTGGTACTGCAGGCTCATGCCACCACACCCAGCTAATTTTTCATACTTTTAGTAGAAACAGGGCTTCACTGTGTTAGCCAGGCTGGTCTCGATCTCCTGACCTCATGATCCACCCGCCTTGGCCTCCCAAGGGGCTGGGATTACAGGCACTTTTTTTCTCATCTCTTCTGAAGTCTAATTCTTCTTAAAATGTTTGTTATAAGAACTGAAAGTATATCTACTCTTCAATCCAGCAATCCCACTATCTATCCAAAGGAAAAGAAGTCATTCCATCAAAAAGATACCAGCATGCATATGTTTACTGTAGCACAATTCACAATTGCAAAGATATGGAACCAACCTAAGTGTGCATCAACTGATATGGACCCAACCTAAGTGTCCATCAACTGATGAGTGGATAAAGAAAATGTGGTATACACCATAGAATACTACTAAGCCATAAAAAATAATGAAATAGGGTGGAGCCAAGATGGCCCAATGGGAACAGCTCCAGTTTACAGCTCCCAGCATGAGCGACACAGAAGATGAATGATTTCTGCATTTCCAGCTGAGGTACTGGGTACATCTCACTGGGGATTGTCAGACAGTAGTGGCAGGAGAGTGGGTGTAGTGCAGTGAGCCTGAGCCAAAGCAGGGCGAGGTGTCGCCTCACCCAGGAAGTGCAAGGGGTTAGGGAATTCCTTTCCTAGCCAAGGAAAGGGGTCACAGACAGCACCTGGAAAATTGGGTTGCTCTCACCCTAATACTATGCTTTTCCGATGGTCTTAGCAAATGGCACCCCAGGCTCGCCTGTGTCAGAGGGTCCTATGCCCATGGATCCTCGCTCATTTCCAGCACAGCAGTCTGAGATCGAACTGCAAGGTGGCAGTGAGGCTGGGGGAGGGACGCACACCATTGCTGAGGCTTCAGTAGGTAAACAAGGCCACCGGGAACCTCGAACTGGATGGAGCCTACCACAGCTCAAGGAAGCCTGCCTGCCTTTGTAGACTCCATCTCTGGGGGCAGGGCATAGCCAAACAAAAGGCAGCAGAATCCTTTGCAGACTTAAATGTCCCTGTCTGACAGCTTTGAAGAGAGTAATGGTTCTCCCACCACACAGCTGAGATCTGAGAATGGACACAGTGTCTCCTCAAGTGGGTCCCTGAACCCCAAGTAGCCTAACTGGGAGGCATCCCTCAGTAGGGGCAGACTGACACCTCACACGGCTGGGTACTCCTCTGAGAGAAAACTTCCAGAAGAAAGATCAGGCAGCAACATTTGCTGTTCACCAATATCCGCTGTTCTGCAGCCTCTGCTGCTGATACCTGGGCAAACAGCATCTGGAGTGGACTTCTAGCAAACTGCCAACAGACCTGCAGCTGAGGGTCCTGACTGTTAGAATGAAAATTAACAAACACAAAGGACATCCACATCAAAACCCCATCTATATGTCACCATCATCAAAGACCAAAGGTAGATAAAACCACAAAGATGGGGAAAAAACAGAGCAGAAAAACTGGAAACTCTAAAAATCAGAGTACGTCTCCTCCTACAAAAGAATGCAGCTCCTCACCAGCAATGGAACAAAGCTGGACGGAGAATGACTTTGACAAGTTGAGAGAAGAAGGCTTCAGAAGACCAAATTACTCCAAGCTAAAGGAGGAAGTTTGAAACCATGGCAAAGAAGTTAAAGACCCTGAAAAAGATTAGATGAATGGCTAACTAGAATAACCAATGCATAGAAGTCCTTAAAGGACCTGACGGAGCTGAAAACCATGGCACCAGAACTACATGAGAAATGCACAAGCCTCAGTAGCTGATTCAATCAACTGGAAGAGAGGGTATCTGTGATGGAAGATCAAATGAATGAAATGAAGCAAGAAGAGAAGTTTAGAGAAAAAAGAATAAAAAGAAACAAACAAACCCTCCAAGATATATGGGACTATATGAAAAGATGAAATCTACATCTGATTGGTGTACTTGAAAGTGACGGGGAGAATGGAACCAAGTTGGAAAACACTCTGCAGGATATTATCCAGGAGAGCTTCCCCAATCTAGCAAGGCAGGCCAACATTCAACTTCAGGAAATACAGAGAACACCACAAAGATACTCCTCGAGAAGAGCAACTCCAAGACACATAACTGTCAGATTCACCAATGTTGAAATGAAGGAAAAAATGTAAAGGGCAGCCAGAGAGAAAGGTCGGCTTACCCACAAAGGGAAGCCCATCAGACTAACAGCTGATCTCTCAGCAGAAACTCTACAAGCCAGAAGAGAGTGGGGGCCAACATTCAACATTGTTAAAGAAAAGAATTTTCAACCCAGAATTTCATATCCAGCCCAACTAAGCTTCATAAGTGAAGGAGAAATAAAATCCTTTACAGACAAGCAAATGCTAAGAGATTTAAGTCACCACCACGTCTGCCCTACAAGAACTCCTGAAGGAAGCACTAAACATGGAAAGGAACAACTAGTACCAGCCACTGCAGAAACATGCCAAATTGTAAAGACCATAAAGGCTAGGAAGAAACTGCATCAACTAACCAGCAAAATAACCAGCTAACATCATAATGGCAGGATCAAATTCACACAAAGCAATATTAACCTTACATGTAAATGGGCTAAATGCTCCAATTAAAAGACACAGACTGGCAAATTGGATAAAGAGTCAAGACCCATCTGAGTGCTGTATTCAGGAAACCCATCTCATGTGCAAAGACACGCATAGGCTCAAAATGAAGGGATGGAAGAAGATCTACCAAGCAAATGGAAAACAAAAAAAGGCAGGGGTTGCAATCCTAGTCTCTGATAAAACAGACTTTAAACCAACAAAGATCAAAAGAGACAAAGAAGGCCATTAAATAATGGTAAAGGGATCAATTCAACAAGAGCTAACTATCCTAAATATGTATGCACCCAATACAGGAGCACCCAGATTCATAAAGCACGTCCTTAGAGACCTACATAGAGACTTAGACTCCCACACAGTAATAATAGGAGAATTTAACACCACACTGTCAACATTAGACGAATCAACGAGACAGAAAGTTAACAAAGATATCCAGGAATTGAACTCAGCTCTGCGCAAAGTGGACCTAATAGACAACTAGAGCTCTCCACCCCAAATCAACAGAATATACATTCTTTTTAGCACCATATCACACCTATTCCAAAATTGACCACATAGTGGGAAGTAAAGAACTCCTCAGCAAATGTAAAAGAACAGAAATTATAACAAACTGTCTCTCAGACCACAGTGCAATCAAGCTAGAACTCAGGATTAAGAAACTCACTCAAAACCACTCAACTACATGGAAACTGAGCAACCTGCTCCTGAATGACTACTGGGTACATAACGAAATGAAGGCAGAAATAAAGATGTTGTCTGAAACTAACAAGAACAAAGACACAACATACCCGAATCTCTGGGACACATTCAAAGCAGTGTGTAGAGGGAAATTTATAGCACTAAAGGCCCACGAGAGAAAGCAGGAAAGGTCTAAAATTGACACTCCAACGTCACAATTAAAACGACTAGAGAAGCAAGACCAAACACATTCAAAAACTAGCAGAAGGCAAGCCATAACTAAGATCAGAGCAGAACTGAAGGAAATAGAGACACAAAAACCCTTCAAAAAAATCAATGAATCCAGCAGCTGTTTTTTTTGACAAGATCAGCAAAATTGACAGATGGTTAGCAAGACTACTAAAGAAGAAAAGAGAAGAATCAAATGGATGCAATAAAAAACGATAAAGGCGATATCACCACCGATCCCACAGAAATACAAACTACCATCAGATAATACTATAAACAGCTCTATGCAAACAAACTAGAAAATCTGGAAGAAATGGATAAATTCCTCAACACACACACCCTCCCAAGACTAAACCAGGAGGAAGTTGAATCTCTGAATAGATCAATAACAGGCTCTGAAATTGAGGCAACAATTAATAGGTTACCAACCAAAAAAAGTCCAGAACCAGATGGATTCACAGTTGAATTCTACCAGAGGTACAAGGAGGAGCTGGTACCATTCCTTCTGAAACTATTCTAATCAATAGAAAAAGAGGGATTCCTCCCTAACTCATTTTATGAGGCCAGCATCATCCTGTTACCAAAGCCTGGCAGAGACACAACAAATAAAAGAGAATTTTAGACCAATATCCTTGATGAACCTCGATGCAAAAATCCTCAATAAAATACTGGCAAACCAAATCCAGCAGCACATCAAAAACCTTAGCCACCATGATCAAGTGGGCTTCATCCCTGGGATGCAAGATTGGTTGAACATATGCAAATCAATAAATGTAATCCAGCATATGAATAGAACCAATGACAAAAACCACATGATTATCTCAATAGATGCAGAAAAGGCCTTCAACAAAATTCAACAGACCTTCATGCTAAAAACTCTCAATAAATTAGGTATTGATGGGACGCATCTCAAAATAATAAGAGCTATTTATGACAAACCCACAGCCGATATCATACTGAATAGGAAAAAGCTGGAAACATTCCCTTTGAAAACTGGCACAAGACAGGGATGACCTCTCTCACCACTCCTAATCAACATAGTGTTGGAAATTCTGGCCAGGGCAATCAGGCAGGAGAAAGAAATAAAGGGTATTCAATTAGGAAAAGAGGAAGTCAAATTGTCCCTGTTTGCTGATGACATGATTGTATATCTAGAAAACCCCATCGTCTCAGCTCAAAATCTCCTTAAGCTGATAAGCAACTTCAGCAAAGTCTCAGGATACAAAATCAATGTGCAAAAATCAGAAGCATTCTTGTACACCAATAACAGACAAACAGAGAGCCAAATAATGAGTGAACTCCCATTCACAATTGCTTCAAAGAGAATAAAATAATAGGAATCTAACTTACAAGGGATGTGAAGGACCTCTTCAAGGAGAACTACAAACCACTGCTCAATGAAATAAAAGAGGATACCAACAAATGGAAGAACATTCCATGCTCATGGGTAGGAAGAATCAATATTGTGAAAATGGCCATACTGCCCAAGGTAATTTATAGATTCAATGCCATCCCCAACAAGCTACCAATGACTTTCTTCACAGAATTGGAAAACACTACAGTTCATATGGAACCAAAAAAGAGCCCACATTGCCAAGTCAATCCTAAGCTAAAAGAACAGCCCAGCGCAGTGGCTTACGCTTGTAATCCCAGCACTTTGGGAGGCCAAGGTGGGCGGATCATGAGGTCAGGAGATCGAGACCACGGTGAAACCCCATCTCTACTAAAAAAAATACAAAAATTAGCCGGGCGTGGTGGTGGGCACCTGTAGTCCCAGCTACTCAGAGAGGCTGAGGCAGGAGAATGGCGTGAACCCGGGAGGTGGAGCTTGCTCTGAGCCGAGACTGCGCCACTGCACTCCAGCCTGGGTGACAGAGCAAGACTCAATCTCAAAAAAAAAAAAAAAAAAAAAAAAGAACAAAGCTAGAGGCATAATGCTACCTGACTTCAAACTATACTACAAGGATATAGTACCCAAAACAGCATGGTACTGGTACCAAAACAGACTTATAGATTAATGGAACAGAACAGAGCCCTCAGAAATAATGCCATAGATCTACAACTATCTGATTTTTGACAAACCTGACAAAAACAAGAAATGGAGAAAGGATTCCCTATTTAATAAATGGTGCTGGGAAAACTGGCTAGCCATATGTAGAAAGCTGAAACTGGATCCCTTCCTTACACCTTATACAAAAATTAATTCAAGATGGATTAAAGATTTAAATGTTAGATCTAAAACCATAAAAACCCTAGAAGAAAACCCAGGCAATACCATTCAGGACATAGGCGTGGGCAAGGACTTCATGTCTACACCACCAAAAGCAATGTCAACAAAAGCCAAAATTGACAAATGGGATCTAATTAAACTGAAGAGCTTCTTCACAGCAAAACAAACTACCATCAGAGTGAACAGGCAACCTACAGAATGGGAGAAAATTCTTGTAATCTACTCATCTGACAGAGGACTAATATCCAGAATGTACAATGAACTCAAACAAATTTACAAGAAAAAAACAAACAACCACATCAAAAAGTGGGTGAAGGATATTAACAGAGACTTCTCAAAAAGACATTTATGCAGCCAAAAGACAGATGAAAAAATGCTCATCATCACTGGCCATCAGAGAAACGCAAATCAAAACCACAATGAGATACCATCTCACACCAGTCAGAATGGCGATCATTAAAAAGTCAGGAAACCAACAGGTGCTGGAGAGGATGTGGAGAAATAGAAGCACTTTTCCAGTGTTGATAGGACTGTAAACTAGTTCAACCACTGTGGAAGTCAGTGTGGCGATTCCTCAGGGATCTAGAACTAGCAATACCATTTGACCCAGCAAGCCCATTACTGGGTATATACCCAAAGGATTATAAATCATGCTGCTAGAAAGACACATGCACACATATGTTTACTGTGGCACTATTCACAATAACAATGACTCAGAACCAACCCAAAGGTCCAACAATGATATACGATGGCATACTATTCAGCTGTAAAAAATTATGAGTTCATGTCCTTTGTAGGGACATGGATGAAGCTGGAAACCATCATTCTCAGTAAACTATCGCAAGGACAAAAAAACCAAACACAGCATGTTCTCACTCATAGGTGGGAATTGAACAATGAGAACTCATGGACACAGGAAGGGGAACATCACACTCCGGTGACTGATGTGGGGTGGGGTGAGGGGGGAGGGACAGCATTAGGAGATATACCTAATGCTAAATGACGAGTTAATGGGTGCAGCACACCAACATGGCACATGGATACATATGTAAGAAACCTGCACATTGTGCACATGTACCCTAAAACTTAAAGTATAATAATAATAATTAAAAAAAAGAAAAAAATAGGGTTTTTGTTTTTAGGATTTTCAAACTCTAACTGCAAACTTAGCTGGTTGGGAAGGTATTCCAGTCTCTCAAGGCAATGGAGTATAACTGTAGCTGCATAAGGAAAAGTAAATTGAATAATATAATAAAAAAGACATTAATATAGTTAAACCTATGTTATTCATGATTTTCTAATAGTTTTCTATTACCTGTACTAATCAGTTCTAGAAGCATTGCATTTATTTTATATTCCTTTTAAGGTTTTTAAAGAATTTTTAGGATCTGATATGTCCTTGATTCTAAAAATCAACCCCTCCTAGCCCCTTCCCTTTTCCTGGTTGGTAGCTTTCCTGATCTCATATAGCCTCACTCTTTCCCCTTTTTTCTTAGAATCTGTTCCTTCTCTGCTATAGAAAGGAAAAGGTATATTTCCCTCTGACCCCTTTTTAGAATTTCCTAAAATGTTCAAATAGTGTTGATATTAAGAAATTATCAAAAGGTAGTATAGTTTTTAATGTTGCTTGTATATGAATATGTGCATCTCCAAAAACTCAGTAATGTTCTCTAGGATTTCATAAAGGAGAGGGAAGAAACAGAGCCTAAGGCTAAGCAAAGAGAAAAGCTACAGGGGAGAACAATCCCCCAAGGTGCCTGATAGACTCCCGCCATGGGGAGCTCTAATTTGAGCAGCTCTCCAGCCCTGAAGAGCTTGGATGGGCCAGGACGGGATGAAAGTATTTCCAGAGGTGCCCTAATGTCAGCAGTGCTGAAAATAACCCAAAGAGGAATCAAGTAAGCACGACACTTACTCAGGTATCAGCATAGGTAACAAAAAGGAACATGTTAAAATAAGAAGAGAAAGAAACCAAACCTTTTATCACATATGGCAAGATAAATACTTAGCAAGTAACTAAGGACACATGGTCCCTCCAATTAATGGCAGAGAAGGGGACTGGAGAGGGGTTTCTTATTTCTCGAGTCAAGTTCCTTTCTCCGGAGGATTTTAGGGAGAGTCAGGGGAATGGCTGTTCATTCTATATATAGACTTTCAGTGAATCCCCATGTTTTTAGTCTCCTTTTTTTCTGCTTTCCATGGTGTCTGATTTTTTTTTTAAGTCTAGAAACTTCTTAACTATATCTCACGTTAACATGTCATAGGAGAGGGATTGGCAAGCTATTTCTGTGGCCCAAATCTTGCCAGTCATCTGTTTTTGTATAGCCTGAGAGCCAAGAATTGTTTCTACATTTTAAATTACACTTTAATATTTATATTTTAAATTGAATTTTAAAATATATCCAAGAAATAATATTTTGTGACACATAAAATTATATAAAACTAAAATTTCAGTGTCCATAAGTGAAGTTTTATTGGAATGCAGTCAGGTTTATTCATGTCTATATTGTCTATGGCTGCTTTCATGCTACAATGACATAATTAAGAGTGGTAACAGAGACATAAATAATATCCTTTATTTTGCCTCTTGGCCTACAAAACCTAAAATATTTACCATATGGCATTTATAGAAACAGTCTGCCATCCCTGACCCTAGGTGGTAGGTCCTCTGCTCTGTTCTGTCAGTAGTGTCCGTTTATCTTCTTTGTGTCTTTTATATATTCATTGATATAACTGTATTGATGGCTCCTTCTCTTGTCTTTGTTGTTGTCAGTTCATTTCATTTTTATTCCTTTGCTAATATTTTGGCAAGCTAAAAAAATAGATAAAATGCTACTTGAGAAGCCGAGGCAGGAGAATCACTTGAGCCTAGGAGATTGAGGCTGCAGTGAGCTGTGATTCTGCCACCATACTCTAGCCTGGGTGACAAAGCAAGAGCCTGTCTCAACAAACAAACAAATAAAAAAAAAACCACTAAAATGTATGTAGCATAAATATGTCCTAACACACACACACTCATTTAATATATATAAACAGAGAACAACTGTTCTCAGTACAACAGGTAAGTACTGTTTTTCTATCTACTTTGAAGATAAGGACGCTAGGGTGAGAAAAGTTATTAACTTTCCCAAGATCATCACACAGCTAGGAAGTAGTAAGGCAAGATTCAAACTCAGGTAGTCTGGCTCCTGACTCTCACCCACTACACAATACTCCTTTGATTCCTGTGAGAAAGACAAGGCAAATTTGTGTGGTTGGTCCACTGTCACGATTCATAAATAGATCCAATGTAGTTTAGAATAAATGAGAAATCTGACAAGTTTTAGTAGGAGGTAGGGAGGGAGAAGAAATGTGCCCAAAGTGAGGCGAGATGGAATTCTGTGCCATCAAATGTTTGTTTCTTGTGTCTTAACATTTGGCTCAAGGCTGTACTTTTCTGTTTGGCAATATGGTATTATTTTGTGTTATTTTATATTAGAGATAGGGCTGCATTCTGTTGCTCAGGCTGGAGTGTAGGGGTATGACCATAGCTCACTGCAGCCTTGAACTCCTGGGGTCAAACAATCCTCCCACCTCAGCCTCCCAAAGTGCTGGGATTACAGGCATGAGCCATTGTGACTGGTCTCTGTTTGGCAATATCTTATGTCACCAACTGATGAACTATAGCATAGGGGAAGCAGTGGAGTAGGGCTTGTGATCTTAACTGCTCTAAAGATTTGGGGGGGTATATCGATTTTTTAAATGTGAGAATTACTTCCAAAAGTGTTTATGAGAGGTAATCTTTGAAAATGAAGTTCTGGGCCAGGCATGGTGGCTCACGCCTGTAATCACAGCACTTTGGGAGGCTGAGGCGGGTGGATCAACTGAGGTCAGGAGTTCAAGACCAGTCTGGCCAACATGGTGAAACCCTGTCTCTACTAAAAATACAAAAAGTTAGCCGGGTGTGGTGGTGGGCACCTGTAATCCCAGTTACTCGGGAGGCTGAGGCAAGAGAATCACTTGAACTCGGGAGGTAGAGATTGCAGTGAGCCAAGATTGCACCATTGCACTCCAGCCTGGGCAACAAGAGTGAAACTCTGTCTCAAAACAAGAAAAAAAAAAAAAAAAGAAAAAAAAAAGAAAATGAAGTTCTGTGGATAAATATATTCAGGAAATGAGGCATTCCATATTACTCTATGCTGTCTGAAGACTTCGCATTAAATTTTTGTTTGTTTTTTAAACCAATTCCCTCAATTTAAATGACCACAATTTTTTGGGGGGCCTGTATACAATCTTTCAGTGTTCTAAGGAATTAGTGTTCTGTGGAACATACTTTGGGAAATATTATTCCTCATTTTTACTTGTACAGCAAGGTTGTATTGTGTCTGACATTGTCACACAGGGAAAAAAGTAAATTATTTTATCTACAATGAATCTCTTCTTTTTCCCAAGATTTTATCTGTGAAGTAGCAGGGAAACAAATGGACTCATATCATGTGTGATAAACAAAGACCAATATGACGAGTTTTGGGTTTCTTTTTTGAGATAAATGTTTACTCAGTCTCTCAGATGGCCTTTACCAGCCTTGGCTTCTTTCCCTAAGGTGTTTCAAGGACAGGGCTCCCTGGCTTGTGCTCATCCTGGGATATAGGCTTGCTGTTTTCTGCTGGTCTTAGGGGCAGTGTCTCTTGGATGACTGAGTGCTGCCGGCCCTATTATAGACAGTGTACACCAAATGGAACTCTATTTGCTGTCCCTCAGCAGGGCTCCTGGCTGACCTGGCCTCACCTCACTCCTCTGTGAGCCTGCCACCCTGGTGTCTACCCCCAAGTCTCCTCTGCGACGTCACTTGTCTGCCCAGCAGGCCCTGTGGCAGGCCCATTGTCTCTCAGCTGCAAACATGCAGGAACTGGAGAGGTTTGGGAAAACTCAACCTCATAACCTTTCTTTTTTTTGCACATAGTGCATAGCCAAGTAGCTGTGGCTGCATCCCAGGCTGTTGTATTTAGGGAGAAGGGAACAACTTGAAAGGTGCTCATTTTCCAGAGTCTTCCATGAGAAGTAGGTCACTTTAGCTCTTGTCTTTAACATTTATTTTATTTTCACTTATGTGACACACATCCCCCTGAAATCCAGGGAGGGTAAAAGGGGAGATATCAGTTTGATAATTTTCAATCCCTCTCTCTGTTTTCTTCTCATTGTCTCCCAAGCCAGATGCTTATTTTATTTCTCCTTTATCTTTTCTTCTTCTATAGAGTGATCCCGGCTGTTGGTAGGAGTATGAGACACTCCTCCACATTAGCAAACCCTAGATTCTAAATCCATCGGCCTAAGTTGTTGATAAGTTAATGAAGGGAATAAAGACAAGTAAAACATTCTTCCCCAAGATAACATTCTGGTGAGCAAAGTTTATTGTCGTGCTATATGTCCAATTTGTATGTAGGGGCAAAAAACAAACTTTCTCTTTGTTCTTTTCCTTACATTTCTTATATAACAAATGTAATCTACCTATCGTCAGATGGATGCCTAATGTAAAGTATGATATACTCAGAAAAGCGAAAGGAACAAAGCACATTTGTAAAATTTGAAATAATTACCTTTTGACCCATATTCTACCATCCTCTCCTAGCTGGCCAATGTTCTTAAATGGTTCTCTGATATTGCTGTTTCTTGATTTTTCTTCTCCTGGCTGCTCTTTCTCTAATTTTCAGGCTCATCACCCTTTGTGCCTCTATGAAATATTGCTCTTTTCAAAAGTTCCATTTGCAGGCCATTGTTCCTCTCATTCTCTATACTGAATGATCTTAACCATACTAATTATTTCAATTGCTAAGCATGCCCTGATTTTCCAAATCTACATTCTAACCCTGAACCTTGTATCTGCATAATCTGTAGGCACCTCAAAGTCAACACACTGAACCCATTCACCAGTGAATGCTTTCTTCTCTTGTGTGTGCCATCTCATGGTGGGAGAATTCAACCAGTTCCACACTGACAGCTTAGACTCCTTCTTTCCCCAGAATCCCCAACATTGGCCTCCTACCTTCCCATTTCCAAACCTCCCAATCCAAACCACTACCAATTCCTCTCCATGCCCTTCTTTCTACCCTCACTGTAAATACCCTAGGCCAGGTTCTCATTATTTCTTACATGGACTATTCTAATAACTTGCTAATAACTATTCTAATAACTTTGCTCCCTATTCCCCCATATGATAGCAATCTACCTCCATGTTGCTGCCAGAATGCTCTTTTAAAACCCTTTGGGCCCCATCCTTACCCTCATTTTATCCTGTCTCACATCCAGCTACTTCCCATAAACTTGTTTTCCTCCAGTCATTCTTCTGGTAGTTCTTAGAATGCTTCCTACTCTCTTATGCCTTGCTACTTTTACACAGGTGATTTATTCTTTTGGGTCACCTTTCTTTCCCTTATCCATTGAGCTAATTCTGAATTATGCTTTATAAATTATTTCCTGCTACCTTTACCAGGAAGCCAACCCTTTAAATCCCAGCCTGAATAAGGCAGTATTTCTCTGTGCTCCTTCATGCATACCTTTAATTCACATGCTCTTGTGGAGCCATCACATTATATTTTAATGTTTAGCTCAACATTATTTATTTAATGTTCATCTCAACCTTCTTCTTTTACTCTATTTTGGAATGGGAACTGTATCTTTCTTGCTGATTTCTTTGTCCCTACTGCCTAGTTAAAGCCAGATACCCAGTAAGCTTTCAGCAAATATTTTTTTTCTGAAAGAATGTAAGAGGTTAAATAGAATAATGATGGATAAAAGGTCATTGGATTTGGCTTTATGAAGTTCTCTGCTGATCTTGGGGAGAGGAGGTTTACTAAGTATATTTAACTTTCACAGTCTGGGCACTGAGAGGCTTGAAGGTAAGGCTGCATGCTTGAACACCAACCTCACCTCTCCCTGCAATACTTCAAAATAGAAAGAAAAGCTGTTAAGAGCTTCTCAAAGTGAATTGTGGAGCAATTAAAGTGACAAAGATATGAGTGATTTGGGTGAGCATGCTTTTAGCCATGAAAAAGCAGCCAAATGCATCTGCTTCAATAAAATTCAGAGCAAAACCTTTGTAATCAGTCTGAAAACACCCAAGGCTTGTTTTCTTTTCTAAGGAAAGTAAAAATGATTTGGCAGCTGGATGCTTCATCATGAGAACAGTACTTAATCTTTCACTTTTTGAGTTATGTTAAAAAATATATAGGTATAAAGCCACAGTTCTTTCCTTCATGACAGGCTCATCCCCCAAACCTTGGGGGCAGGTGAAGGTCCTGGCAGCAACTCTCACCCTGCCAGGTTTCTGTGTAAGTCCCCAGACCCCTCCTTTCAACATCTCCACTTTCTCTTCTAACAGACCGCTAGAGCCCCAGCTGCTCAGTTAGACCAGGGAAGAGGCTGTCAGCAACCACATAACTAATTTCAGCCAGAATGTGAGAACCCTAGGCAGGTCATAACACAGTGATTAGGGGCTAAAAAATAATAATGGAATAATAATGGAATGACTCTCCATTCCCAGTCACTCAGGTGGACAGGAGGCTGAGTTAGGGCTGCTGGAGACCTTAAAAGTGTTTTGACATATATAGA
The DNA here is from genome assembly GCF_028878055.3 of Symphalangus syndactylus. Taxonomy (NCBI): domain Eukaryota; kingdom Metazoa; phylum Chordata; class Mammalia; order Primates; family Hylobatidae; genus Symphalangus; species Symphalangus syndactylus. The sequence goes on from NC_072424.2 coordinate 63,836,387, forward strand.
TCAGGTGAAGGATATACTTAACTCAGCAAGGTGCATTTCAAAAATTGTGCTCAAAGTTGAAATTGGAAGCCCCAGATAGTAGGAACCAGAGATGACTTGAATTAATAATGGTGGGAGGGAGCAGGGAGAAGTGCGGAGTATATGGTAACTGTATTTGTTAGGGTTCTCTAGAGAAACAGAATCAACAGGAGATATGTTTATCTATATCTTCTATTGGTTATACATACATAGATACACACACATATATATAGAAATATAATATATATATTTATTTATTTTAAAGAATTAGCTAATGCAATTGAAGAGCTGGCAAGTCCAAAGTCTATAGAGCGGGCCAGCAGGTTGGAGGCAGTCAGGGTTTTTATGTTGTCGTCTTGAGGCAAAATTTCTTCTTTGAGAAACCTCAGTCTGTTTTCTCTTAAGGCCTTCAGCTGATTGGATGAGGCTCACTCACACTATGGGAAGATAATCTGCTTCACTTAGAGTCTGCTGATTTTAATGTTAATCACATCTAAAACATACCTTCACAGCAATATGTAGACTAGTGTTTGACAAAATGATTGGGCACCATAGCCTAGCCAAGATGACACATAAAATTAACCACCGTTGGCACCAAAAGAGGGACAGTGAAAACCCACATGAAGAGGCAGAGCTAGGTCAGGAGCCTGAGAAGAGCCATAGACAAACTCAGTGTCTGTGATGGGAAGTAAACAGCTATGTCTGGTTGGTCAGGGCTGGAAAAGCACAAGTTACAAGTTGTACTGATGCTGAGCTTGACCCCATCATGCCTTTTTAGATTTAGCTGAGTTCACTGGGTGATGGTAAAGATAATAGATCAAAACCCCCAAGGCTACCCACTGCAGGTCTTACTCAAGCAGGCAGAGGCTAGGATTTTGTTTCCCTTATTTCTCCAGCAAAACGTACTTGTCCTGTGTCTCATTTTATTAGGATGTTACTGAATGCCTAGCATAGACAAGTATTAGTAGTCTGAGTAGTTTAAGACAGCAAATACCAACCTTTTGTTAATAAAAATATAAACTCCTTCAATTGAAAACAGATAAGAAAATTCACGCCAGGGTCTAAGTACTTCTGCAGTATCTGTTAATTTGAAAAGTATGTCCTTCACAACATTTTGGAGTATCCTCATTGTCCTCTCCAGTGACATGTTTTCTTTTTGTGCTGTGCTAGCTACTTACTTACACTGTTTCTTAACTTATCCTTGGCTTCATGATGCCAGGCTGAATCTGCAAACTGAATTTTCAGGACTCCTTTGTAGCTCTACTGGGAGGAGTTGGCAGGAGATTCAAAAACAGGAGGAAGAGAGAAGGCACACTCCTCCTGTTCCCAGGTTTTGTAAGCATCCCAGCAGCAGTAGCTATGGAAGCCACAGACAGCTCCAGCTCTTACATTTTCTGGTATGCTAAGCAGCAGCTGCAAGGCACTCCCCTCAAAGGTCTAAGCACCAGATGTGCAGTATTTCCTCAACATACTTGAAAAACAGCCCCAAAGAAGCCCTGATTTAGAGATCTGAGTCCCTTTGTAAGACACATACATCCCCTCCCACAAAACCTCAAAAATTAGATAGGCAGTGCCTTCTCCAATCTTCGAGTACCAGTTGTTCAAGGAGCCCAGTCAGGTCCAAGCACCAGATGAGCAGTGCTTTCCTCTATGTTCTGAAAGCCTAATATGTGGTGCCTTCCTTAGGAGTCCAAACACTGAATTGCAGTGTCCTATCAGACGTCCAAATGTCAGCTGTGTGGGGCCCACCCAGATCCATAGGGGTGTACATGAATTTGGAGCACTTCTTGTATGGTCAGAACCTCAGCTGCACAGCACCACCTCTTCTGCCCTATCTTTTATTTTCTGTCCTCCAACCCTAGGGGTGGTGGTTGCCTTCTAGAGTTACCCAAAACTCTAATTTTTGTTCTATTAGCTTTGAGTTCAAAAGCCTACCAACAATTTCCTGTATTAAACTTCTTGTATTTGAAATATCAATTTTACATCCTGGACCCTGAGCTGTGCATGTATCTTAGCTTTCCCAAAGCCAAGGTAGCTGAAACATACTAAGATTGTTGTCTTCAGGTTAGATTGTCACTGCGGAAGTGCAGGAGTGAAAGACTACTGATAAGTATTTTTGTTTTTTTAAAGTATTCTTTTGAAAGCCAAAGCAGAGACAAAAATGTTGAGCTTTAAGACCTTGAATTTTGGTTTCTCAAATGCAGAGGTCTTGGCCACAAATTTTTTCTCATAAACAATAAGTATTTTCTGCGTCTCTCTCTGAGTATATAAATATTCTTGAGGTAGGAGTTTTTCCTGCTGATGGGTTCATGGTCTTGCTAACTTCAAAGAATGAAGCTGTGGACCCTCACGGTGAGTGTTACAGCTCAAAAAGAGTCCACGGACCAGGAGAGTGAGCAGCAGCACAGTTTATTGAACAAAGTGAAAGGAAAGCTTCCACATGGTGGAAGGGGACCTGGAAGGGTTGCTGTTGCTGGCTCGGGTGGCTAGGGCTTATATCCCTGTGTTACCCCCTCCCCTTTCTTTCTTTTTGTCCAGAGAGAGTGGTTCTTTTTCAATCCTCCCCTGGAGTGATTAATTTTGAATCCTTCACTCAATTGGCTAAGAACTCAAAACCCTGAGTCACAAGGGTCTTTTGCAAAAGTCCCCAAACCAGACCAGGAAGTCCTGCCAACTCCACCTGTCAGTCCTTCCTCTCAACAGGAGAGCCCAACTGCTGTTGGGGTGTGGGACAATGACGACTCTAACTGCTTCCTGCTGAATAGGGGTGTAGAAGGGGCCCTGCAGCTGAGGTTTCCTCATGAGAGGTGGTTTGGGTGTCTATGTCCGGGTATAGGCTGGCAGGCTGGTCTAAGGGTCCTTGATAATAGGTGCTGGTTGAAGTCATCTGAGGTTCCATCTGCAGTATCATTTGTAGTTTCATTGATTCTATTCAGGAAGAAATTAAATGGATGAGGAAATTGAAAAGACTTGGGCCAAAGGTTACTCCTAGAATAATCATATGGAGGGGACCTAAAAATGGAAGAAGCCAGGGGATAACATGCTGTGAGAACCATGAGGTAGCTTTGGTTGTCCCACTGTGTAGTCTGCTGGCTCTATCCTGAAGTCATTTAATTCCATCTCTGACTACTTGATTTATTGACATAAAAACAAGATTCGTCATTTAGAAAAAGTCATGTTCTTCCCCATTCAGCAGTGAGGAGATCTGGTGCACGCTGGTTCTGGAGAACCACGGCCGCTAATGAGTTATTTGGTCCTAGATTTGAATAAGTTGGAGAGAAATTTCATCTAGGTTTTCTCTTAATTCTTTAGAGAGTGTTAAGGACACTCTGAATCCAGTGGTTCCAGTTCCTAGGGTGGTAATAAATCCTAAACTAGCCGATAGAGGAAGTAGTGAGATTGCTCTTGGCTGAAGCTTAGCATGAATGGGCACAGCTACTGCCTCTTCTGAAAAGGAATAAGTTACAGGAGGTACTATGTAGGCTAAAGTACAAGTTCCCATCCAGTTGGTGGGGAGGCAAATATAGAAGGATCTTCCACATACAAAGAAAACTCCTTGGCGAGGTTCTATACACCCCTGTAGCTGAAAATCTAATAAGGACTGAGATTGGTCTGCATTAATTTCTTGTTCCCATGATTTGAGGCTTTGGGACAAATGAGCTGCTCCTAGTGGTTGGAGCTGAATAGAATTTGCCAAGGACCTATTATGGGGTTCCTCTAAGGCAAACTGGTGGCTAACTGCATTAAGAAAAACTCATGCTCCAGGGACAGGAAGCAGGGAACAATGGGGTCTTTTGGCTCTTTGGGGACTCTTTTATTTGTTCTCTTTTGGGCTGTAGAGGCCAGAGAGGCTTCAGCATTAGTAGGAGAAGGAGCTATGGGGAGGCCTGGGTATGGGAGTAGACTTTGAGGACTCCTCATGGGCTGCAGGTTACATGTTTTACACAATCATGGGTTACGCCTTAATGAGAAGAAGGTCTGAACATAATGGTACCTCACTCCACTTGCCTTCTCGTTTACAAAAAAGATCTAGTTGTAGGATGGTATTATAGTTTATACTTCCCTCAGGTGGCCATTGTTCTCCTCCTGGAAGAGGATATTGTGGTCAGGCAGTGCTGCAGAAAAATATGAGCTGCTTATTTTTCAATGTCTGGGGATCAAATTGGTCCCAGTTATTCAGAATACACCTCAGGGGCAACTTTGCTTTGGAGGGAACGTCTCCCATCTGAAAGGAGAGCATAGGGATGCCTGCACCCCTAGTCATTCCCTGTGGACACTGGTTCTAGGGAGTCCCATACTGTTTTATTGTCCTTTTTCCAGGGTGCACAATCACCCATGGAACACTGCTTATTGGATTTAATTGTGCTTACCAACATAGCAGTTTCAACTGCACTCTTTTCCCTCCCTTCTTAGCCACAAAGAAGGAGGCCAGGCTGTTGGGTTTAGTGGCCTCTTACCAGCACACCCAAAACAGTTTTTTTTCCTGTGAGTGGGTTCTAAGTCCAGGGTGTATTCTTAGATGGTTGATGAGGCTCCAATTAGCATATTTCTGAGCTTGAAACTGTCCCAGTAATATAAACTCCTTAAAGATTGTACATAGACATAGCAATTTTAAGGTGGGGGGCAACGGGGCAGTGGGCCAAGGTTGAAATAGCATCTCGTGTACTAAGGCCTTTTGTCCCACTTTCTATCATAAGAATATGACTTTTGATCTCCCAGTCAATGATCTATTATATTACTTAACTCCCACAAGAGTGAGTGGTACCCCAAGTGGAAGAGCTCCATAGTTCGGATTGCTGATCACAAACAAGAAAGATGATGAGTGAAATGGTTCCCAGTGAGGTGGTGATGACAGAAAGAGAAATGGCCTAAGTCTTCCAGTAACCATTGACACACACTATATTGTCCTGGGTGTTGCCTCAGGTGCTGAATATGAGGAACAGGTCCTGTATATTTGTATTGTTGCCCATCTACATAAGAATAAGCCATGGGATACCAGAAACATGGATCTGAGGGTTGCCCTCCTAATTGTTTTAGATTCCTAATCCAGACAGTTTTCATCCCAGAGGTAGAGAAAATCCTGGAAGACAGGGTCTCAAGAAAGTCTTCCCTACAGACATTTGGACCCAGGAGGCATGGGTCTAGAAGGTTGGGTGAAGCACATTTGGGAGGCTTTTTAACAAAGGTTTCACACAGCACCATGATCTCAACCGGGTGGTACCAGGAGCTCAGGGCTACTGTTTTCCCCCCTTGGCTGGCCCTCAGTTCAACCAGAAAATGCAGAGAAAGTGGGAACTGGTTCCAGGCAAACCAACACTCCTGACTCAGAAGGGTTGGGGTGTTGTTAGACAGCCCTTTCCCAGAAAGCCTTACACCTGTGTCTTTAGTCCAGCGGCCACATTTGTCACTTTGAAATGGCCAACAGGTGCCTGGTGTTCACCCCCGATTCTAAAGAAAAATAGAGCAGAGTAGCAAGCGAAAGAGTTCCGATGTTATTCACCACTTTGGAAATCCCAGGCAAGCCCCCATGATGAGTCAGGAGTTTTTCCTGCTGATGGGTTCGTGGTCTCACTAACTTCAAAGAATGAAGCTATGGACCTTCGTGGTGAATGTTACAGCTCTAAAAGAGTCCATGGATCAGGAGAGTGAGCAGCAACACAGTTTATTGAACAAAGTGAAAGGAAAGCTTCCACATGGTGGAAGGGGACTGGAAGGGTTGCTGTTGCTGGCTCAGGTGGCTAAGGCTTTTATCCCTGTGTTACCCCCTCCCCTTTCTTTCTTTTTGTCCAGAGAGAGTAGTTCTTTTTCAATCCTCCCTTGGAGTGGTTAATTTTGAATCCTTCACTCAATTGGTTAAGAACTCAAAACATTGAGTCACAGGGATCTTTTGCAAAAGTCCCCAGACTGGCCAAGGAAGTCCTGCCAACTCCACCCCTCATTCTGAAAGGTAGGAAGGAGGCAAAAACTGTAGGAGAAAAAAGCAAGATACTTAGAAACTTTTGAAGGTTTCTGAAGTGGAGGCTCTGTTTCTTGCCCCTCCCCATCAGATTCACACCAAGGAGGGATACCAGAGCCATCAATAGGTGTGAGAGTTTGAGAACCGTAGAGAGGTTTTTCTTCCTCTTTCCTAAAACCATGACATTGCAGTTCCTGTTACCACCTTGGTGTGGGGGCAAGAAAGTAGAGATAATCACTGTATCTAGTAGACAAAGAGAGCTTCAGTATGAGGAACTGAGGGGGCCCTAGACCATTGTGTCAGGTTTTCCACCTGTCCAGGCTGAGAAAGAGAGGTGGCCACCTTAGAGTGGTTTACAGTTGTGATGAATGATGATTTTGGTGGAAGTAAAGCAGAGTATATAACAAGAGTCTGGCAAAGAGTGTGGACACTTCTATAGATGCCAGTGTAGATAAAAGACAACATCCGAGAACCACAGGGTGCTAATGTAGAAAACAAATATAGTCTAGACAGAGAATCCAGAACACACAAATGCCTCTTCCTCATGCCATGATGTTAGGTAATGCCTGCCTCAGTAGCTTAGAAAATGCTAAAGGGAAAAAATGGTGATGGGAAAGTTCTATGCCTATTTTTTTTTTTTTTGAGATAGAGTCTCACTCTGTTGCCCAGGCTGGAGTGCAGTGGCATGATCTTGGCTCACTGCAACCTCTGTCTCTTGGGTGATAGCAATTCTCCTGCCTCAGCCTCCCATGTATCTGGGATTACAGGCGCATGCCACCACGCCCAGCTAATTTTTTGTATTTTTAGTAGAGACAGGATTTCACCATGTTAGCCAGGATGGTCTCGACCTCCTGACCGCATGATCTGCCAGCCTTGGTATCCTAAATGTTGGGATTACAGGTGTGAGCCACTGCACCCAGTCCTATGGCTATTTTTAAACTAAGTTTTTTGAATTTTAACTACAATACCCAATTTAGCAAATTTGCCTAAGATTATATTATCTCTCATAGGAGGAAGAAAATTATATTGTTACAAGAGAATAAATATGTGCTTTTTGCATAGCTGAACATATGGACATTTATCCTAATACATATGTTCAGAGTGTCCCTCTTTTCAAGAAAGTGCCGGTGTAAAACATATTTAATCAGGAGATACTTTTTTGTATTAGAAAGAATAGCTTTGTGTCTGGGAGGAACAGAAATAATGTTTTCTTTCTTGCAATACAAATCAGAACAAAGAAATAATGACGAGGAGTCTGAGTTTTTTCCTCAGAAACAAAGAAACAACTTGAGGCATCTAATATAATCTAGGAAACCCAAATGACAAAACCAAAGTTACTTCTGAGTTACTTTTAAAAGTCATAAGGAACCTTTTCTCCTCCAAGATTAGAGGCTTTTAGTGTGCCTTAGCCAGTTGAAAAGAGCAAGATAATACCTAAAGATAAACTGTGAGAAAGACAATACATAAAGATAAACTGTGAGCTTTAATTCAAGATGAAAATGGGAATGCACTGGAATTGTGAAAGACACTCCATCTGGAACACTTACTCTCCTGGATTAGGAGTGTAGGCAACCTCCCAGCCCCATGCAACAACCTGGGGCCAAGGAGGTTTAACAGATTCATGCCTAGGCACACCTCTGGGTGCTTAGCAGCTTCTCACTAGATTCTCTCCTGGCATTGGTGCTTGTGCCCATCATCTGGGACCTGTATGTGGACTGCACCAGTTCAATCTCACCCATCTTTGTCCCCACCACCCTAGGGCTGAGCAGGGAGCTCAGACCACTCTGCACTCCATGGATCAGCCCATTGCCTGAGGTAACAGAGAGTTTCTCCCAGTAAACAAGGATCAGGTATTTACCCAGCCACTTTGGCTACAGCTCACTCTTATTTATAAGGACCGTCTACAGCCCAGCAGGTCCACTACACAGCCCAATATAAAACCTGCCATCAGAAGTGCATAGGGCTACAAAAGCAAAGCCAAAAGACCCTACTCAGCATTCTCTACAGTCACATTCACTAGAGAGCAGGGCAGGGGGCAGGGATGGAAAGGAAAAGAGAAACTCCCTTTTAATAATATTATAGGAAAAAGAAAGGAAAGGAAAAAGTCCTGCCTATGAAAATAAATACAAAAGTTAGAAGTTACAACGTCTCCAGATGAGAAGGAACCAGCACAAGAATTCTGGTACTACAAAAAATCGGAATGTGCTGATACCACCAAAGGACTGAACTGGCTCTCCTAACCAAAATCAGAAACGACAGATAAAGAATTCAAAGAAACGACTGTGTGAACCCAGGAAATCTGAGACAGATCTCAGTTAATTTAGAAAGTTTGTTTTGCCAAGGTTGAGGACGTGACTGTGACACAGCCTCTGGAAGTCCTGATGACATGTGCCCAAGGTGGTCAGGACACAGCTTGGTTTTATACATTTTAGGGAGACATGAGACCTCAATCAATATGTAAGAAGTACATTAGTTCCATCCAGAAAGGCGGAGACAGCTCAAAGCAAGGCCCCCCACCACCCCACCCCCTGGGGGATTCCAGGTCACAGGTAGGTAAGAGACAGATAGTTGCATTCTTTTGAGTTTCTGATAAGTCTTTCCAAAGGAGGCAATCAGAATATGCGTCTATCTCTGTGAGCAAAAGGGATGATTTTGAATAAAATGGGAGGCAGATTTTCCCTGAGTGGTTCCCAGCTTGAAGGGGCCCAAGATATTTTCCCTTCACAACTGCAAGAAATGTTCCATGAGCTCTGAGACAAAATAAATACAAAGAAACTTCTAAAGCACTCCAGGAAATGTAGGGAGAGAGAAGCACACTAAAAAGAATGAATCAGAGCTGCTGGAATTGATGAACCTACTTAAGGACTTTCAAAATACAATTGAAACCTATAGTAATAGACTGGACCAAGCAGAAGAAAGAACTGCAGAGCTTGAAGACTAGTCTTTCAAACTCTAGCCCAGTCAGACAAAAATAAAGAAAAAGGAATTTTAAGAAATGAACAGTCTTTGACAAATATGGGATTATGTAAAGCAAAGAAACCTGTAAGTTTAGGCATTCCTGAGAGAGAAAGAGAAAAAGTAAACAACCTGGAAAACATATTTGAGGGAATAATTCAAGAAAATTTCTCAAATCTTACTAGAGAGGTAGACATCCAGAGAACACCTGAGAGATACTGTATAAAACAAACATCACCGAGGCATGGAGTCGCCAGACTGTCCAAGGTCAATGCTCAATAAAAAAACTTAAAGCCAGTTAAAGAAACATGTCATATAACCTAAAAAGGCAACCTAATTAGTCTAACAGCAGACTTCTCAGCAGAAAAATTACAAGCCAGGAAAGAATGGGGGCCTATTTTAAGCATTCATTAAAAAAAGAAATTCCAGCCAAGAATTTCATATTTCACCAAACAAATCTTCATAAGTACAGGAGAAATAACATCTTATCCAGACAAGCAAGCACTAAGAGAATTTTCTTAACCACTAGACCAGACTTACAAGAGATGCTTAAGAGAATTCTAAACATGGAAACAAAGCAAAGATACCCGCTATGACAAAAAAGCTCGTACATAGTCCATATATGCTACAAAGCAACCACACAATAGAAATTACAAAGCAGCCAGCTAACAACTTCATGATAGGATCAAAAGGTCACATATCAATATTAATCCTGAATCTAAATGAATCTTGAATCTTGAATATAAATGTTCTAAATGCCCCCACTTAAATTGCAGAATGGCAAGGTGGCTAAAAAAAAGACCCATCTGTCTGCTGTCTTTAAGAGACCCATTTCACACTTAACAATACCTATAGGCTCAAAGTAAAGAGAGAAAGATCAACCCCACAAATGGAAAACAAATAAGAGCAGGGGTCACTATTCTTATATCAGATTAAGCAGACTTTAAACCAACAAAAGTAAAAAAAGGATAAATTGAACCCAATAAAGGGTTCAATTCAACAAGAAGACTTAACTATTCTAAATATATCTGCACCTAACATGGGCACACCCAGATGCATAAAACAAGTACTTACAGACCTATAGAAAGACATAGACATATTTTCAAGTGGCCGAGGCATGCTAAAAGCCTCTAATCTGCCATAGACAAAATTGACATCTTCTTAAATGTAGTTATTTATTGTTAGAGTCTTCCCTCAGAACTGCTTTCACTGCATCTTATAAGTTTTGGTATGTTGTGTTTCTTAATATATTTTTTATTTTCCTTTTTGAATTGCTATTTTGATTCATGATTGTTTATGAGCATGTCATTTAATTTCCACATACTTGTGAATTTTCCTTCTGTTATTGAAAAGATACTTGATATGATTTCAGTGTTCTTAAGTATTTTGGGACTTATTTTCTGGCCTAATATATAATATATCCTGGAGAATGTCTCCTGTGTGCTTGAAAAGAATGTGTGTACTGTTGCTGTTAGATGGAATGTTCTTTATGTCTGTTACGTCTGTTTAGTACATAGTTCAAGTCCAGTGTTCTCTTATTGATTTTCTGTTTAGATGATCTGCCCATTGTTGTGGGGCATTAAAGTCCTCAACTGTTACTGTATTGCTGTTCATTTCTCCCATCAGCCCTGTTGATATTTTAAAAATATACTAATTTCTCCAATGTTGGGTGCATATATATTTACATTTGTTATGTCCTATTGATGTGTTGACCTCTTTATCATGATATAATAACATTTTTTATCTCTTGTTACAGTTTTTGACTTAAAATCTATTTTGTTAGGTATAAGTATAGATACCCCTGCTATGCTTTTGCTTTCATTCTCATAGAATATCTTCTCCTCTCCCTTCACTTTAAGTGTTTGCATGTGTATTAGGCTGTTCTTGTATTACTATAAAGAAATACCTGTGACTGGTTAATTTTTAAATAAAAGAGATTTAATTGGGTCACTGTTCCTGCAGGCTATACAAGCATGATGACAGTACCTGCTTGGCTTCTGGTGAGCTTTTACTCATGGCAGAGAGCAAAGTGGAAGCAGTAAGTCACAAAGTGAAAGCAGGAGCAAAGAAAGGGGAAGTGCCACACTTGTAAACAACCAGATTGCTTGAGAACTCATTTACTGTCATGAGGACAGCACCAACTCATGAGAGATCCTCCCCTACGATCCAAACACCTTCCACCAGCATCATCTCCAACATTAGGGATTACATTTCAACATGAGATTTGGGCAGGGACAAATATCCAAGCTCTATCATTCTGCCTCTGGCGTCCCCAAATCTCATGTCCCTCTCCCATTGCAAAATAAAATCATGCCTTCCTAATTGTTCCCCAGGTCTTAACTTTTTCCAGCATGAATTCAAAAGTCCAAAGCCCAAAGTATGCTCAGATATGGCAATTTCCTTCTGCCTATGAGCCTATAAAATAAAAAACAAATTATTTATTTTCAAGATACAATAGGAATACAGGCCTTGTATAAACATTCCTGTTCCAAAAGGGAGAAAAGAAAGGGGCTACAGGCCCCATTCAAGCTCAAAACCCAGCAGGGCAGTTGTTACATCTTAAAAGCTCCAAAATAATCTCCATTGACTCCCTTTCCCATATCAAAGGCACTTCTGCAAGTCTCAGAGTCTAAAGGCTGAAAAACCTGGAGTCTGATGTCCAAGGGCAGGAGGAGAGGAAGCAAGCATCTGACATGGAAAGAAAGAGAGAGCCAGAAGACTCAGCAAGCAAGACTACCCCCATGCCTTCTTCCACCTGGGTCTTCCTCTTCCAGTCCACTGACCCAAATGTGAATTTCCTTTGGTAACATCCTCTCAGACACACCCCAAAACAATACTTTACCAGCCATCTAGGAATCCTTTAATCCAGTCAAGATGATAACTAATGTAAACCATCACAGCATTTTTTAAGGTAATGTGAGTCTCTTGTAGACAAAATGCTATGTTTTTCGATTTGTGAATTTTAATCCATTTACATCTATAGCAATTATTGATAGGTAAGAATTCACTATTGCCATTTTATTAATTATTTTCTGATTGTTTTATACATCCTTAACTCCTTTCTTTCTCTCTTGTTGTCTTCTTCTGTGATTTGATGATTTTTCTGTAGTGGTTTGCTTTGATTCCCTTGTCTTCTATGTATCAACTATGGGTTTTTGTTTTGTGGTTATGATGAGGTATACATAAAGCATCTTATAGTTTTACAAGCCTGTTTTAAGTTAACAACAACTTAACTTTAGCATATAAAAGCTGTGCACTTTTAGTATCCCTTCAACATTTTATGTTTTTGATGTCACAATTCACATCGTTGTATATTGTGTATCATTAACAAATTATTGTAGCTATAGTTATTTTTAATACTTTTGTCTTTTAACCTTTATAATAGAGCTATAGATAATTTATACACCACCATGACAGTATTTGGATATTCTGAGCACAAATTCACTTTAATAGTGAGTTTTATGCTTTCATATGTTTTTATGATACTTATTAGTGGCTTTTCTTCAGCTTGAAGTATTTTCTTTAACATTTATTGTAAGGCAGGTCTGGTGGTGATAAAGTCCCTTAGCTTTTGTTTGTCTCAGAAAGCCCTTATCTCTCCTTAGTTTCTGAAGGGCAGATTTGCTGAGTAAATTATTTGTGCTCACGGTTCTTTTTCTTTTACCACTTTGAATATGTCAACCCACTTTCTCCTGCCCTGCAAGATTTCTTCTGAGAAATCAGCTGATAGCTTTATTTGTGTTCCTTTGGATGTGGTATGCTTCTTTTCTCACGATACCTTCAAACACATCTCTCTTCCTTTGATATTTGAGTTTGATGATAATGTGCCTTGATTAAATATTATTTGGTTGAATGTTATTAGAGATCTCTGAGCTTCATGTATCTGGGTATCCATATTTTTCCCAAGATTTGGGAAGTTTTCAAGCATTACTTTTTCAAATAAACTTTCTATCCTTTTTTCTTGTTTTGGAACCCCTATAATGTAAATGTTAGGTCTCTTGATGGTGTCCCATAAATCCTATAGGCTTAAAACATTCCCTTTCATTATTTTTTTCCTTTTTTCCCTTTCAACTAGATAATTCAAAATGATCTCTCTTCAAGGTTGTCTATTCTCTCTTGTGTATGATTATTACACTGTTGAAGCTCTCTATTGTATTTTATAGTTGTTATTGTATTCTTCATCTTCAAAACTTTTATTAAAAATTGTCTATCATTTTGTTGAACTTATTTTATTCTTCTATGAATTCATAAAATTATTTATGTTCTCTTGTAGCTAGTTGAGTTTCTTTAGAACAATCATCTTGAATTCTTTGTCAGGAAATACGCACATCTCCAATTCTTAGGGATTTGTTACTGGAAATTTATTGCATTTCTTTAGTGATGTCATGTTTCCCGATTTATTGTGATCCTTGTAGTCTTTTCTACACATTTGAAGATGCATTCATATCTTCCAGACTTAATGGACTGGCTTTGGTAGTAAAAGACATTCACCTATTGGGGGGCATGCTGAAGTGTGCTGTGACATTGAATCTAGAGATGTGGGACACCAAGGTTGGGAGGAATGCAGTTGCTCCAGGTCTTGGAAGAGTAGGGTGACTTGTCTTCTTACACAGCTGAGGTCTGTGACATTGACAACTACATGGTCCTTGGAGGCAAGAACTGCAGAATGTCTGCAGTAGCTGTGAGGGCTGTTGTCATCCTCTATGTTGCCTGTGAGTCCACCATCAAGGGACTGAGGTATTCAGCAGTAGGGGCTGTCATTGTATACATGCTTGGCTGAAGTGGCTGGCTGAAACACATTTGTGATAATAGAGGCTAGTTGAGGGCACATGTACAGCGATGAGGGCCAGAGTCAGGGGAGAGGCCTGGGGCAGACTATAGGCAGACATACGATGGTGGTGGCCAGTGGTATGCATGTGCATGGCTATAGGAACCAGGACAGCATGCACGTGTGTTGTTGCAAAGGGAGCTATGAGTACATTCCCAAAAGTAGGTAACAGCAACACGGATTGTGTTTGTGTGCAGCTGTGGGCCCAAGTTAGCAGTGGGCATATGTGTGGTTGCAGGGGCTGGCTGTGAGTGCAAACGTGCTGGTGGGTGTAGGTTCTGGGGAGTGGGGCTGATTGCATGCCAATATGCAGCTATGGGGGCTGGGGCTGCTGGTGAGCATTTATATAGCTGCACAGGCCAGCTGCAGGCATGTGTGTGGTAGTAGTGGCTGGCAATAGGAGTCAGAACCAGCTGATTGTGTGTTTGTATCTGCAGGGGCCAGGAATGATGCTGATTATGTGCATAGGTACACAGGCCAGCTATGGTCCCCTACTTGGTTGTGATAGCTTATGATGGGGGTGAGGTTTATCAATGAAAAGACATACAGTGACTCAATGGATAAAAACAGACCCAATTATATGCTGCTTAGAAGACTCACTTCACTTTTAAGGACGTAAAAAAGTGAACATAGACTAAAAGTGAAGAGATAGAAGATATTTCAAGCAAATTAAAACCAAAACAGAGCAGAGTTAGTTATACTCATATCAGATAAAATAGACTTTGATACCAAAAGTACACAGCTGTGAGAACCAGGCTTTTGGTATGTATATGTTTGACTGCAGGAGCCAGCTACAGAAGCGAGAATGGTGGAAGGGACTGGTGGTGGGAATTGGGACCCACTACTTGGCACACACAGCTGCAGAAGCCAGGGATAGTGGCAGGCACAACCTGGTGGTGAAAGTTGTGGGAGTCTGCTGCAGTTGTGATGGCTGTTGGTTTCCTCGCCAGCAAAAGCTGCTAGGGTCCTCTGAAGAGTAGGCCACTGGGGTGTGTCATGGCAAACTCTGGCAGGGTTGGGGGGTGGTTCTTCAGCAGTGAAAGCTGTGGGGCTGCACAATGGCTTCAAGGGCTGTTGAAGTCCTCAGTGGAGGGTGCTTCAGAATTCCTGTGCAGAGTGGGCCATGGGGTACCATGGTAGCTCCCATTGTATGGCTGATATTGTTAGTGCCCACTCTTTGTTCTAAGCTGTCTCCAGACATCTTAGTTATGCCAGTCTCCCCAGTGATCTAGATGGGGTGAAGCTGAAGAACGTAATTCAGGCAGTGCCCTAGAAGTCTAAGGAAGTCTGTTGTTTAACTTATTCTTTTTTTCCTTGAGGGGAACTCATGAGCTAGAGTATTCCCTCTCTGTGATGAGAAGTGATGGCCAGGGGATAGGATGATGCAGGTAAAGTAAAAACTGCCCCATTTTATGTGGTTATTTTTGGATTCCTTCCACTGCATTTCTGTAGCTTCTTAAGTGGACTGCTGAGCTCTTCCAGAGCTATTTTTATTCATGGATAACTGTCCAGTTGTTCTCTATGTGAGGACAAAGGATGGATTCACTCCATCTTCCTGACATCACTGTATCATAAGCCAAATTCTAAAAAAGAAATATGAAAAGAAATTAGTTGCAATGTTGTGTTAACACTGGCTTTCTAGTGGAAAGCAACAAATTTGGCCAATCTAACAGTCATTGGCTGCAGTTTTGCTCTATGTCTGGTGGTGTGCTGGACTTTTTGAGGAGAGAGTCCTTGCCTCAGAGTTGCCCACAGCTTCACAGATTTTGCTTGACTTGGGAAGGGATCTGTCAATATTAGTGACTGAGGAAAAAAAAACTGTACTCACTGTGAGCCAAATTTGCATTAAAAAAGTTTTGCTAAATTGCAATATATGGAAATCCCTTTAACGATTCATTTTTTTTTCTTTTTTTTTGAGACGGAGTCTCGCTCTGTCCCCCAGGCTGGAGTGCAGTGGTGCAATCCCGGCTCACTGCAAGCTCCACCTCTGGGTTCACACCATTCTCCTGCCTCAGCCTCCCGAGTAGCTAGGACTACAGGTGCCTGCCAACATGCTCGGCTAATTTTTTGTATTTTTAGTAGAGATGGGGTTTCACCATGTTAGCCAGGATGGTCTCGATCTGCTGACCTCGTGATCCGCCCATCTCGGCCTCCCAAAGTGCTGGGATTACAGGCGTGAGCCACCGCCCCAGCCAAAAATTCATTTTTAATTAATTAATTAATTAATTAATTATTTTGAGACAGAGTCTTACTCTAGTTGCCCAGGCTGGAGTGCAGTGGTGTGATCTCAGCTCACTGCAGCCTTGATCTCTTGAGCTCAGGTGATCCTCCCACCTCAGCCTCTGACTAGCTGGGACTACAGGCATGCACCACTGTGCCTGGCTAATTTTTTGTATTTTTTAGTAGAGATCGGGTTTCGTTATGTTGTCCAGGTGGATCTTGAAGTCCTGGATTCAAGGAATCTGCTCACCTTGGCCTCCCAGAATGTTAGGATTACAGGTGTGAGCCACCACACCTGACCTTCATTTTTAATTTAAAAGGAGGAGTTCAGGTGTCTATGGACAAATATAAGAGGACTTTTAATTGTAATGACTTAGAAATGGAAATAGTCAAAAGATTAAGATTAAAGCAGCTATTGTTAGGTACTAATGTGTTAGTATTTAACAATCATTAATTTGGCTGACTCCTTCTAGCAAACATTATCTTCATTATTTGTGTATATGTGTGTGAAAAATAATGAGTTTTAATTAATTCACATTTGGTTGATTTAATAAATGCACCCAACTATCCATTTACAAATAGCTTGCTACAATACAATTTCACTTAGAACTCAACTTCTAATAAAAATTCAGTTAAATCAGCAAATATTTCTTAGACCTCTATTTTGTGTACGTGTGAGGTACTGAGTAATTTTCTTTGGGGGATGTTAGAATGAATGGAGCCTCAGTTTTCACAGATGAGGGCAGGGGATTTTCTTATCTTCTTAACCACTGTATTTCCAGTGTTTAGAATAGTTCCTAAGACATAACTGTCATTCAAATAAAGCTCTCTGTGGTATTAGCTATAATATGAGCTTCATGTGTGAAGTACTTTAAACATAAAATGCAATTTGGTCATAGAAGTGTGAGGAAGCAAAACAGATATCCTACTCTGTTGCAATTTTGTTTAAGAACATTGAAACTCTCTGAGATAAACCACACACACGTGCATGCACACACATGTGTGCCTGTGAATGCAGTATTTTCTTCTAGTCTCTAATGTAGATGAAGCCTTAATTTCATTTCCTGTAAGTTGATGATTCCTTAAGTAAAATGCTGATATTGACAGATACATAAGATCCTTGCAAACAGGGTAATTATGTGTAGTAGCTGTTATTTTCCACCAAAGAGAATTATAAACAGACTGAAAATTTGAAGGTTTTTTTTTTTTTTTTTTTTTTGACAGAGTCTCCCTCTGTTGCCCAGGCTGCAGTGCAGTGGTGCGATCTTGGCTCACTGCAACCTCTGCCTCCTGGGTTCAAGTGATTCTCCTACCCCAGCCTCCCAGAGTAGCTGAAACTACAGGTGTGCGCCACCACAACCAGCTAATTTTTTGTGTGTATTTTTAGTAGAGGTTTCTCCATGTTGGCCAATATTTGATTTTTTGATTGCTGATAAAATTATCTTTGCTATTTGTCTTGGTTTCAACAACAACAACAACAACAACAAAAACAAAACTCTCACTCACCTTGTAAGCATGCAGTGTAACAGAGAAGCAGCCCCTGGATCAAGGAATATCACAACAACTGTAACTCTAAGCCTTTTGTGACTCCTTGACTTTCATGTTCTGATGCTGTTACTACTGACTATTGAGTTTTTAATGAGAGGGTGACAAGTGTGTTCAGTTTCAAAGTTCATGAGTCAAAGATGGCCATTGACATATCTGTCTTGGTTAAAATGTCTCTTTTTAGGTTTTTAAATTTTTAATTTTTATGGATATATAGAAGGTGTATATATTTATGGGCTACATAGGATGTTTTGATACAAGCATGCAATGTGAAATAATTACACGATGGCGAGTGGAGTATCCATCCCCTCAAGCATTTATTCTTTGTGTTTCAAACAATTCCATTAGTATTTTATTTATTTATTTTATATATATGTATATATATATTTTTTTTTACTGAAATATTCAGTCTCCATCTCCACAGAGACTGTCAAAAATTGCCAATACTGACTATGTTACAAGTCGTCATGGTGGAGTATTGGGAAAAGTTTTCAATTAGCAATAATCACATCTCAGATAAACCTCATTGGCAACAATACTGCCATGGTGCAAAGCTCTTTTAGTTATTTTTAAATGTGCAATTAAGTTAGTATTGAATGTAGTCACCCTGTTGTCCTATAAATACTAGGTCTTATTCACGCTATTGTTTTGTACTCATTCATGGTTAAAACATCTCTATCATCTATAAAATTGAAACTAAAATAATCTGTTTCTATAAATCATGACTGCTGGCTGAAAAATCAATTAAATAATAAAAATGCTATTTTTTTTGAAACAGAATCCTGCATTCTAACGGATCTAGTCTGGATGCCAGAAGCTGTGTATAGGATGAGAGCCTGGTAGACCTGATTGGCCTCCTGTTGTTCAGTTCAGTTCAGAGACCGAAAATCAGGATTTGTGCTGGAGAGTCTTTGAACTGTGTGTGAAAATATCTGAAGGTCCATGACAATTTAAAAGGTAAACAGTAATGGACTTTCATAGTATTTGCTCTTGACCTTGGCTGAAATTGTAAAACTGAGGCTGCCATATCTCTGTAAGTACTTTTCTCTTTTTGTATACAAATAAATTGGTTTTTAATGTGTCTATTCATAACTGTAGCCCTTTTGCATCTGTGTCTAGTGACTCTTATGGGAAAACTTTTAGGGGTTAATTGATTATAGGAATTTGTCATTTGTGCACAAATGTCTGAAGGGTTTAATGTCTAATTTAACAGAAGGCACGTGAAAAAGGTGCAGGAATCGAAGACACGAGATACACCTGAAAGTGGTGGAGCAATGAATCTGAACAGGATGATGGATTGAAAGTGCTTAAAAGAGGTAGCTAGGATCCTGGATTCATGTCCTACCACTGCAGCCAGGGAAAGATCCTCCCACATCTATCAGAAGACTGGAGGATTATGTCTGGAGAGATTGAATTCTAGGGATGCTCAGGCCCAAATGAAGGTGGGATGACAAGCCTTGATAAAATCTTTCAGCAGAAATAGTAGAGAATTTTAAGAGAATTTTATTGAAATTTTTGAGACATTTTCATATGTCTGGGAAAAAAGGAAACTAACTTGTTAGTGCTTTTCTGATTTGAATAATATGTGTTGGAAGAAACTGGGGGTGAAATGTGAATGATCCTTTTCTGGCTCGTCTGGAGGTTTCTCCTCAACAGAGAAATCTAAAGGGTTATGAACTTATAACATTATGTCTTTGCTCTCTAAAAAATGGAAGCTTTCACAAAAAGACATCAAAGTTTTAGAAAACAGCATATTTTTCTCTGGTCTTTCTTATTGGAATGATTGTTATTTAGAAGTTAGACCCTCATTGTTCAGTCATCTCATTTTATTATTTTTTTTCTTGTTTTCTTGTTCTAGTCTCTGGCAGATTTTCTCAACTTTATTTTTCAACCCTTCTTTTGAATTCTTCTCTTCCTATATTGTATTTTCAATTTCCAAGAGGCTTTTGTTTTGTTCTCTGATGGTTCTTTGTTTTTTATAGCCTCCTATTTTTATTTCATGGATACGATATACTCTCTTCTTTTACAAGGAGATTAGTTATTATATTTTGAAACTTTCTTGGCTATTTTCTCTGTTTCTTGGATTTTCTTTCTTTTTAACATTTTTGTCTCCTCTGTTTTCATTTTGAATCCTGTCTTTCAAGAGAGGGCGATTCTTTAAGATAGGATTAATAACAAAACAGACTAGAAACTATATTTGGATGGAGAATGGATATAAACTGGTAGGCTTTACCCAAGAAGGTTCTGGCTGGGCCTTCTTGTTGGAGAGCCATCAACTTGCAGTGTCTTTAGGTATTTTTGGAGGGTTGGTAACTTTCTCCAGAGAGGACTCCACTAATCTTTTGTCAAAAGAATCTAAGCCTGTTTGCAGGTTCTGCCAGCTGACTGGGGACTAGGGCTTTAGAATTTCTTTTAGTTAATACCCTTGTTTTTATCAGCGAATTTCATATTCACCTTAATCTGTGCCTGCATCCAGCATCCCCTGAATTCAGTTTTCCAGATAGTAATCCTTGAGACTCCTGGTATGATGTGGGGGTCTATCAGCTGTCTGTGATGGATGGAAAAGGAGCCCTGGAATTCTATCTGCCTCTTTTTACACACTTTCAATACTATTTTTAGATCCTACTCTGCTGCTTTCAGAAGTATCTGGTACCTTCATCCCTGAGGTGTTATACCAGGGTTTGGCAAACTGTAATCTGCCAACCAAATCACAATTTGCTTTGTCCCTTCAATCTTTGCCTGTTTTTATAAATAAAGTTTTCTTGGAACACAGCCATGCCCATAGACATGTATTATCTATGACTGCAGAGATGGACAGTTGTGACAGAGACCCTATGGCATGGAAAGCTTGAAATATTTACTATCTGGACCTTTACATAAAAAACGTACTGACCACTGTACTACACTACAGTATGAATCAACCTGCTTCTGGATTTCCCCTATTTCTACCTTGGGTTTGAATGTTTTCTGATTTACTAAATTGTTTGCCATTTTTTGATCTATTTTCTAGGTTTCAAAATTCATTATCATTTTATTTTCTTTCAATCTTTTTGTCTTTGTGGGTTTATTCCTTTTGCTTCCTTTAATGTAATTTTAGTATAGAGTTTCAGGAGAGTGTAGAGGCAAACCCTTGTGTCTGCTCCGCCACATTCAATCAGAAATCTGAGATAGGAATCATCAATGCCATTAGAAAAGAAAACTAAGTTTGCAGGAAGTTAATTGCTCAAGGTCACAGAGCAGAACTGGGATACAAGCCCAGGTCTTTTGGAGAGCCCCTGTAAGGTAAACTCCACAGGGCAGTGATTTTGTTTTGTTCACTGCTGTAGTCTTAGAAATTTGACAGATATTTAGGATGTACTGGATAAATATTTATTTTAGTTGTTGCTATTAAAATCATGTTTGTAACCATTTTGATTCGTTATCTCCAATAAGTGTTGATTTTTCTCAGGAATATTTGTTTCAGTTTCTGGATTTTTCCCATTATGAATTATGGCCTGGGTTTGTCACTAGCTTGTTATGTAAAATCAGAGCAGAGGCTGTTTGACTTTTAGTAACCTCAAATTTTTTCCTTATTTCATTCAGTGCAGTAGTGAGAACCATACAAGATATGGTGTCTGAAAGCTCATTGACATGTGTAAGTGTAAAATGCAAGGTTTTATTGTCAGAGTTTATAATATTAAATATCACCAATTGTACAATGGAAATTCAATGTTAAATAATAAATATACCATAATAGGTGTCCTTTTCCTTAAAATACTTTCTTGGCTTGGTTCCAGGATATCAGACTCTTGGTCTACTCCTACGTCATTGACTAAATGTTCTCAATCTCTCCAGCTGGGTTTGCCTCTTTGTTACAATCTCTAAATGTTTGAGGGTTGAGGGACAAATCCTCAAGCCTCTTCTTTTCTCTCTTTATATCCTCCCCTAGGTGGTCTCATTCAGTTCCATGATTTTAAATATTGTCTATGTATATTAATTACTCACAACCTTTTATCTCCTTGATCTTCCTCTAATCTCTAGAAATCTCTTTTACAATATACCACTTGGATATTTAATAGACACTTCAAACCTAACACACCACTGTATTCTAGAATCTCTGAGCCCAGGGACTATTGAAATTTTGGGCTGGATAATTCTTGTTTTGGGGGACTGTCCTGTGCACTGTAGGATGCTTAGAAGCATCCCTGGCCTCTATCCACTATATGCCAGTAGCACCTCCTGGTTGTGATAACAAAAATTGTTTCCAGACCTTGTTAAATCTCCCCTCATGGGCAAAATCACTCCTGATGAAATACCAGTACTTTATTCTAGCTTCCAACAAATTCTGAACCTCCTTATTTTTCTCTACCTGAGTAAAAGGGACCACTATCCATCTCCAAACCTAGATCTCATCTTGATTTTGTTGCTTTACCTTACTCCCTACATCTAATGTAGCAGTGTCAATAAACTTTATCATAAAAATCCATCCTAAATCTGTCAACTCTCAGCTCACTACTACCGCCACCTGCATTAGTCAGGCTTTGCTGTGGTAATGATGGTAAAAAATAGCTCCGAAATATTCATGGCTAAGAACTGAAAATTTTTTTTTGACCTACCAGTCTATGGGTTGTCTATGACTCTGCAAGACTATGAGTGATGTTCAGGTATGCCTCATCTGTTTCTCATTCTTGGACACAGGTCAAAAGAGTCGAGTCTAGTCAGAGCATGTTTCTCTCTATTCTCACAGAATAGGAGCACATGTGGCAAGTAGAAATGGGCAAGGCTTTCTAACAGCTTTGCTCAAAATTGACACTTTCACTTCTCCTCATATTCTATTGGTCAAACTAAATCACATGGCCAAGCCACAAGTCAGTAGATCAGAGAAGTACACTTCACCAGCAGAAAAGCCACAACAAAGGCCAAGTGGAAGAAAAAAGTTGGGAACAAATAATACTCTGTACAACTTCACCCTGGTTCTAGCCTTTATCATCTTTGGCCTGAATGATATCAATAGCCTCCCTAATGGTCTCCCCAGTTCTTCTCATGCTCCCAGTACAGGAGCCCAGAGTGATTTTTCAGAAACATAAATCAGATTCCATCACTCTTAGACTTAAAACTCTTCAATGGCTTCTCATCACACTAACAGTAAAAATTAATCACCTTTGTTGTTAAATGCTAAAACAAAGTGCTAAAAGTGTATATGGTATGCTACCTTTTATGTGAGAAATAAGAGGAAAGAAGAAAATATGAACAAATCTACCTATCTTTAGAAAAAGAAACACCAGAAGTATCATCCACAAAACGATGAAGTTGGTTACCTATATTGAATGGTTAGGGAAGGGGAATAGGGTGGAAAGGATAGGTGATACAGTGACACATCTCTGAGTATACTTTTTGTTTAATTTTGATTTTTTGAACAACACTATAACCTGTTTTGGGTGGCATTGTAGTTTGGGGGAAAGTAGGGAGGGAAAAGCAAACACAATCTCAGCTCTTCTTATTAGTTTTGATTTTTATGTTGATATGAGTGAAACAATTCTAAAATTACTTTTGATATCTATAGGTTTGAGCACACAATGAAATGAGTTGATATTGACTGTTGGGAACCAGAGTTCTCAGTGGATGAAGAGACACAGAAAAATAAAATGGAGGAAGGCAAAGAAGATCTCTGAAGAGATGGATTGGAATTGGAAGCATTAGTATGAACCATGATTCTAAGATAGTTATATATTGATGTCTATGCTTGTATATATCCAGAAGTTTATGTATGTATGTTTAAATGTGTGTGCAATATATATGTATACATATATGTACACATGTATATATTTCCTAGCTTTGTCTACTGAAAGGGTCCACAAGCAAAGATCTTGTAGCAGATCTTGGTCTCTAAGATTGTTCCCTGTTAAAAAAAAAAAAAAAAACAGGATCCATTGGAGAAATTGCTGATTCCAGTGCTCTAGCAGAAAAGGAAATACATGATTCTAAAATCTGTAATCTCATTCTGTTAGATTACTGTGGGGTTCAATATGGTAGCCACTAGTCTCTTGTGCTATTTATTTATTTATTTTTATTATTATACTTTAAATTCTAGGGTACATATGGACAACGTGCAGGTTTGTTGCATATGTATACATCTGCCATGTTGGTGTGCTGCACCCATTAACTCGCCATTTACATTAGGTATATCTCCTAATGCTATCCCTCCTCCCTCCCCAACCCCATGACAGGCCCTGGTACATGATGATCCCCATCCTGTGTCCAAGTGTTTTCATTGTTCAATTCCCACCTGCGAGTGAGAACATGCAGTGTTTGGTTTTCTGTCCTTGCAATGGTTTGCTCAGAATGATGGTTTCCAGCTTCATCTATGTCTCTACAAAGGATACGAACTCATCCTTTTTTATGGCTGCATAGTATTCCATGGTGTATATGTGCCACATTTTCTTAATCCAGTCTATCACTGATGGACATTTGGGTCAGTTCCAAGTCTTTGTTACAGTGAATAGTGCCACAATAAACATATGTGTGCATGTGTCTTTATAACAGCATGATTTATAATCCTTTGGGTATATACCCAGTAATGGAATGGGTGGGTCAAATGGTATTTCTAGTTCTAGATGCTTGAGGAATTGCCACACTGTCTTCCACAATGGTTGAACTAGTTTACAGTCTCACCAATAGTGAAAAAGTGTTTCTATTTCTCCACATCCTCTCCAGCACCTGTTGTTTCCTGACTTTTTAATGATTGCCATTCTAACTGAGGTGGTATCTCATTGTGGATTTGATTTGCATTTCTCTGATGGCCAGTGATAATGAGCATTTTTTTCACGTGTCTGTTGGCTGCATAAATGTCTTCTTTTGAGAAGTGTCTGTTCGTATCCTTCACCCACTTTTTGATGGGGTTGTTTTTTTCTTGTAAATTTGTTTAAGTACTTTGTAGATTCTGGATATTAGCCCTTTGTCAGATGGGTAGATTGCAAAAATTTTCTCCCATTCCGTAGGTTGCCTGTTCACTCTGATGGTAGTTTCTTTTGCTGTGCAGAAGCTCTTTAGTTTAATTAGATTCCATTTGTCAATTTTGGCTTTTGTTGCCATTGCTTTTGGTGTTTCAGTCAAGAAGTCCTTGCCCATGCCTCTGTCCTGAATGGTATTGCCTAGTTTTCTTCTAGGGCTTTTGTGGTTAGGTCTAACATTTAAGCCTTTAATCCATCTTAAATTAATTTTTGTATCAGGTGTAAGGAAGGGATCCAGTTTCAGCTTTATACATATGGCTAGCCAGTTTTCCCAGCACCATTTATTAAATAGAGAATCCTTTCCCCATTTCTTGTTTTTGCAGGTTTGTCAAAGATCAGATGGTTGTGGATGTGTGGCATTATTTCTGAGGCCTCTGTTCTGTTCCATTGGTGTATCTCTCTGTTTTGGTACCAGTACCATGCTGTTTTGGTTACTGTAGCCTTGTAGTGTAGTTTGAAGTCAGATAGCATGATGCCTCCAGCTTTGTCCTTTTGGCTTAGGACTGACTTGGCAATGTGGGCTCTTTTTTGGTTCCATATGAAATTTAAAGTAGTTTTTTTTTCCAATTCTGTGAAGAAAGTCATTGGTAGCTTGATGGGGATGGGATTGAATCTACAAATTACCTTAGGCAGTATGGCCATTTTCATGATATTGATTCTTCCTATCCATGAGTATGGAATGTTCTTCCATTTGTTTGTGTCATCTTTTATTTTGTTGAGCAGTGGTTTGTAGTTTTCCTTGAAGAGGTCCTTGACATCCCTTGTAAGTTGGATTCCTAGGTATTTTATTCTGTTTGAAGCAGTTGTGAATGGGAGTTCACTCATGATTTGGCTCTCTGTTTGTCTGTTACTGGTGTATAGGAATGTTTGTGATTTTTGCACATTGATTTTGTATCCTGAGACTTTGCTGAAGTTGCTTATCAGCTTACGGAGATTTTGGGCTGAGACGATGGGGTTTTCTAAATATACAATCATGTCATCTGCAAACAGGGACAATTTGACTTCCTCTTTTCCTCAGCAGAAACTCTACAAGCCAGAAGAGAGTGAAGGCCAATATTCAACATTCTGAAATAAAAGAATTTTCAAACCAGAATTTCATATCCAGCCAAACTAAGCTTCATAAGAGAAGGAGAAATAAAATACTTTACAGACAAGCAAATGCTGAGAGATTTTGTCACCACCAGGCCTTCCTTACAAGAGCTCCTGAAGGAAGCACTAAACATGGAAAGGAACAACCAGTACCAGCCGCTGCAAAAACATGCCAAATTGTAAAGATCATCGAAGCTAGGAGGAAACTGCATCAACTAATGAGCAAAATAACCAGCTAACATAACAATATTAACCTTAAATGTAAATGGGCTAAGTGCTCCAATTAGAAGATATAGAGTGGCAAATTGGATGAGGAGTCAAGAACCATCAGTGTGCTGTATTCAGGAGACCCATCTCACGTGCAGAGACACCCATAGGCTCAAAATAAATGGTTGGAGGAAGATCTACCAAGCAAATGGAAAACAAAAAAAGCCAGGGGTTGCAATCTTAGTCTCTGATAAAACAGATTTTAAACTAACAAAGACCAAAAGAGACAAGGCCATTACATAATGGTAAAGGGATCAATTCAACAAGTAGAGCTAACTATCCTAAATATATATGCACCCAATACAGGAGCACCCAGATTCATAAAGCAAGTCCTTAGAGACTTACAAAGAGACTTAGACTCCCACACAATAATAATGGGAGACTTTAACACCCCACTGTCAACATTAGACAGATCAACAAGACAGAAAGTTAACAAGGATACCCAGGAATTGAACTCAGCTCTGCACCAAGCAGACCTAATAGACATCTACAAAACTCTCCACCCCAAATCAACAGAATATACATTCTTCTCAGGACCACATCACACTTATTCCAAAATTGACCACATAGTTGGAAGTAAAGCACTCCTCAGTAAATATAAAAGAGCAGAAATTATAACAAACTGTCTCTCAGACCAGAGTGCAATCAAACTAGAACTCAGGATTAAGAAACTCACTCAAAACGGTTCAACTACATGGAAACTGAACAATCCGCTCCTGAATGACTACTGGGTACATAACGAAATGAAGGCAGAAGTAAAGATGTTCTTTGAAACCAATGAAAACAAAGACACAACATACCAGAATCTCTGGGACACATTTAAAGCAGTGTGTAGAGGGAAATTTATAGCACTAAATGCCCACAAGAGAAAGCAGGAAAGATCTAAAATTGACACCCTAACATCACAATTGAAAGAACTAGAGAAGCAAGAGCAAACACATTCAAAAGCTAGCAGAAGGCAAGAAATAACTAAGATCAGAGCAGAACTGAAGGAGATCGAGACACAAAAACTCTTCAAAAAATCAATGAATCCAGGAGCTGTTTTTTTTGAAAAGATCAACAAAATTGATAGACTGCTAGCAAGACTAATAAAGGAGAGAAGAGAGAAGAATCAAATAGACATAATAAAAAATGACAAAGGGGATATCACCACCGATCCCACAGAAATACAAACTACCATCAGAGAATACTATAAACACCTCTATGCAAATAAACTAGAAAATCTAGAAGAAATGGATAAATTCCTGGACACATACACCCTCCCAAGATTTTGAATCTCTCCCAAGAAGTTTAATCCCTGAATAGACCCATAACAGGCTCTGAAATTGAGGCAATAATTAATAGCCTACCAACCTAAAAAAGTCCAGGGCCAGACGGATTCACAGTTGAATTCTACCAGAGGTACAAGGAGGAGCTGGTACCATTCCTTCTGAAACTATTCCAATCAATAGAAAAAGGGGGAATCCTCCCTAACTCATTTTATGAGGCCAGCATCATCCTGATACCAAAGCCTGGCAGAGACACAACAAAAAAAGAGAATTTTAGACCAATATCCCTGATGAACATCGATGCAAAAATCTTCAGTAAAATACTGGCAAACCAAGTCCAGCAGCACATCAAAAACTTAGCCACCATGATCAAGTTGGCTTCATCCCTGGGATGCAAGTCTGGTTCAACATATGCAAATCAATAATTGTAATCCAGCATATAAACAGAACCAAAGACAAAAACCACCTGATTATCTCAATAGATGCAGAAAAGGCCTTTGACAAAATTCAGCAGCCCTTCATGCTAAAAACTTTCAATAAATTAGGTATTGATGGGACGTATCTCAAAATAATGAGACCTCTTTTTGACAAACCCACAGCCAATATCATACTGAATGGGCAAAAACTGGAAGCATTCCTCTTGTGGCTATTTAAAATTACATTAATTAAAATTAAATAAAATCAATAAGTCCATTCCTCAGTTGCACTGGCCACATTTCAAATGCTCAGTAGCTACACTTGGCTAGTGGCTAAACTACTGAATAGCCCAGATTCGGAACATTTCCATCATTGCGGAAAGTTCACTGGACAGCATTATGCTAGCAAGTACAAAGGAATGCTCCAAGAAATAATAATCACAATAACATACAAACCAGATCAAAGGGTGTCCCACTGGTCAAGACTAGGAAAATGTGGGCATTGAAATAATAGAAAATATTAAAATGATTAGAAACATTAGTAACTTATATGCCATTGGAAGAATACAAATCCATTCACACTGATAAGTAACATAACTAAATTAGAGAGAAGAGAGGACTCTTTCTTATAGTAGAATGCCGAAGACCAGTGATAAATGGGGAAGGAATCCTGGAGTTTGAGATAGGCATTTTGCAACTGTCATAGTAAAGATGGGGTCAGGCATGAACCATTAATGGAGTATAAATCTAGATGGAGATTTGGACAAAGACTAGGATGTTTGCATGATTTTCTCCAGATTGCTTATTAGTTGGAAGAACAAAAATGATAATTTTATAGTGGAGAAATCAGATAACACCTTGGCTGGGTGATCAAAATTAACATTATCAGTGAGAGGCAGATGGACATGGAGTTTCTCTATATACACTACCCTGAGGAGGATACCTCACTAAGGTACTAGTCTGGCTGGGATCCATTACCTGAACCTAATCACAAAGGAATCATTGGACAAAGCAAAATGAGTAATGTTTTGTCTGAGACATGACAACAAAATGAAGTATCTGATTACTAGATGAGATTCTGAGTAGAGGGAAAAAGGACAGTTTTAGGCCAATTGATAAAACTGGATCACAGATGGGAGATTAGATAAAAGTACTGTATTACTGTTAATTTTACTCAAGTTGATTATTATCAGATGGTTATGTAAGACACATTCCTATTGTTAGAAAATACACATTGATGTGTTTAGGGGCAAAGGGCCAGGATGCATGCAACTGACTCTGAAATGGTTAAAAAATGTATTTACATACACCCAGACACATGTAAAGAGAAAACAAATGATAAAGCAAATGGGTTAAATGTTAACACTAGACAAATCTGGATAAAGAGAATGTGGATCTTTGTGGTGTTATTCTTTCAAGTATGAAATTACTTCCCCAAAAGAAGATTAAGAAGGTAATCTTAAAGTTCCTGTTTACTCTCATTTCTACTGTTTCTTTGACTTTATATCTGGCTGGTTCAGTTTTTCCACCTCCCTGGGACCTGAAATGCATACATCTTCGTCTAGACTTAGAGTCTTTACATATGTTTTTCCCTCTACCTGGAACGTTCTCCCTTGGGTAGTTGCAGGAGTAGTGCCTTCTCATTGCTGAGATTCAAGTCTCCATCCAGATGCCATCTCCTTAGAGGGGCTTTCTCGGAGACCCTGTGTACTTCTTCTTTGCACTTATCACTAACTGAAATTGTTCACTTATTTTATTGTGTGTTTCTTCAAGTGAATGCACATTCCATGAGACCAGCAATTTTGTCTTTACTGCTGGATCTTTGGTATCTAAAACAGAACATTTATTGAGTAACCACCCAACAAATATTTGTTGAATGAATAAGCAAATGACTCTTTAATGTCCTTTATGACCTGCATTTTATCATTCATGATTCTATAACTCACTTATGACCCCTCTGGAACCTATCCCTGGGTCTGTTACAGTGGGTAGCATTAGGTATGAGTAGGTCAGGAGAGGGCTCCCTCTCCAATCCCCCAGCACAGACACTAGGAGTGTAGGGTGACCATTAGGTGATGGTCAGGTACTTGTTAACTGTTTCTCTAAAGTAATAATTGGTCACAGCTGGTGCCAGGGAATGGCAGTCTCCTAACAGAAAACACCTGAAGCCAGGTCAGGCACAGCAGCTCATGCCTGTAATCTCAGCACTTTGGGAGGCCAAGGCAGGTGGATCACTTGAGGCCAGGAGTTTGAGACAAGCCTGGCCAACATAGTGAAATCCCATCTCTATTAAAAATACAAAAATTAGCCAGGTATGGTAGCTCACACCTGTAATCCCAGCTATATCGGGGAGTGTGGGTGGCGGGGGGTGGCAGCGGCTGAGGCACGAGAATTGCTTGAACCTGGGGGGTGGAGGTTGCAGTGAGCTGAGATCACTCCACTGCATGCCAGCCTGGGCAACAGAGTGAGACTCTGTTTCCAAACGAAAAAAGAAAAAAAAAAAAAAGAGCGAAAAAGAAAACACCTGAAATTGATCAGCAGCTTCCCAATAAGATCGCAAGTTAAAAAAAAAAGGAAAAAGAAAACACCTGAAATTGATCAGCAGCTTCCCAATAAGATCGCAAGATAAAAAAAAAAGAAAAAGAAAACACCTGAAATTGATCAGCAGCTTCCCAATAAGATCGCAAGATTAAAAAAAAGAAAAAGAAAACACCTGAAATTGATCAGCAGCTTCCCAATAAGATCTCAGGAGTGGGGAGAAGTAATTCAAGATCCCAGAAGTATGCCAACATATAAAATCCGGAGTCAAGAGGCCAAGCTGAGCACTTGGTTTCTCAAGAAGCCTGCTTGGCCCTCTTCCAAGTTGTACTTTCTTTTAGTTCCTTTCCTTACTGTTCTAAAGCCTTTTTTAAAAATAAACTCCCACTCCTGCTCGAAAACTTACTTAGGTCTCTTTTGCCTTACGGCCCTCAGTCGAATTCCTTCTTCCCAGGAGACAAGAATTGACATCGCTGTCGACCTGTATGGACAGGCCACCGGTAACTCAGATACCTTCCACAGGTAACGGGTCCTCCTTAGCTTGGTAGTGACACTGAAGAGTTTATGCCCTGAAATCACACGTCCCGGGTTCTAGCTCTAGCTCTGTCATTCACCTGTCCTTGCCTCTGGTCATGGGAGTGACCCCATAGGCTTTTTTGGTGAAAATTTAATGAGAGAATGAATATAAAATGTTTACAGCAGTGCCTGGCACATAGTAATCAGTTAGTAAGTACTTTATATTTTAATCATTGATATATCTGCCTGGCACAAAGCCTGGCCTGGTTTCAGGTGTTTTCTGTTAGGTATTTAATAAATATTGAATTGCCAAATGGTAGGAATTCCATTTTTATTTCGTTCATTTTGGAAAATATCTCCTAATTTTGGGAGTGGCATCTATTTGCTGTCTTTTGTTAGCAGAGAACCAAAAAAAAAAAAAAAAAAACAAAAAACACATTTTTCATACCTATGAGTTAAATTAAAAAAATTTGGAGGAGAAATTTATATTTTTTTGAAAGATTCTAAATCTTAGATTTTTGTGTATGTATTATTCTGATTACCATAGATTTTTCCACAGTAGTTTAAAAGCACAGTTTAAACTAGGCATTCAATGGTGGCATCATCATTTGTTTTGCAGAGAATTGCAACAAAATATGTGGCTCAGTTGACACTAATTCTAATGTCATTGTTTCCTTGACTTGTTTTGTTATAATTTTTATTGAAATCCCCGTAATAACTCCTTTTAAAGAGAAGTCTATTTTATTTACTTCTATAATTCAGGTTCATATTTTTAGTTTATTTCTACTTCTTTACATGTCCATCAGTTGTGATTTAAAATTCCTTTTGGCATGTCATTTCAATCTTTTAGAGTTATTTTTATTTTTTGTCCCAGAATACAAATGATTTCTTTTTTAATTTTAAGTTCAGGGGTACATGTACAGGTTTGTCATAGGTAAACTGTGTCATGGGGGTTTGGTTTACAGATTATTTTGTCAACCAGGTAATAAGCACAGTACCTGATAGGTAGTTTTTCAATAATCACCCTCCTCCTACCCTCCACCCTCAAGTAGGCCTGGTATCTATTGTTCTCTTCATTGTGTCCATATGTACTCCATGTTTAGCTCCCACTTACAAGTGAGAATATGCAATATTTGGTTTTCTGTTCCTGTGTTAGTGCACTTAGGATAATGGCCTCCAGTTCCATCCATGTCGCTGCAAAGAACATGATGTCATTCTTTTTTATGGCTGTGCAGTATTCCATGGTGCAAATGCACCACATTTTAAAAAAATCTAGTCTTTCACTGATAGGCATTTAGGTTGATTTCATATCTTTGCTATTGTGAATAGTGCTGCGATCAACATACATGTGCATGTGTTTTGATGACAGAATGATTTATTTTCCTTTGGGTATATACCCAATAATGGGATTGCTAGGTTGAATGGTAGTTCTACCTTTAGCTTTTTGAGGAATAGCCATACTGCTTTCCACAATGGTTGAACTAATTTACAGTCCCACCAACAGCGTATAAGGGTTCCCTTTACCAGAACCTCACCAGCATCTGTCGTTTTTTGGCTTTTTAATAATAGCTGTTGACTGGTGTGAGATGGTATCTCATTGTGGTTTTTTTTGTTTTGCATTTGTCTAATGATTAGTGATGTTGAGCATTTTTTCATATGCTTGTTGGCCACATGTATGTCTTCTTTTGAAAAATGTTCATGTCCTTTGCCACTTTTTAAGGGGTTGTTTTTTGCTTGTAAATTTAATTTTCTTATAGGATCTGGATGTTAGATGTTTATCGGATGCATAGTTTGCAAATATTTTCTCCTATTTTGTAGGCTATCTGTCTACAGAGTGCAAATAATTTCTAATTGATTTACTGGGAAACTCTATACAACTAGAAACTTTATTTTGCTATTTCTATTTCATATATTGCCTTAATTCTTGTTCATAAACGTATTCTTTCCTTCTGTATGAAGCATTAATACTTTGATTTTTAAGAAATTGTTATGCTTTTGTTACTTTTTGTCTGCATTACTGATAATTTATTTCATTTGTTCCTTTTAATTAATGCTATAGCAAATTACAGCTATAAAGCCCTTTTTAATTGTTTATTTTTGTTGAATAATGTAAGAAGTTTTAATACCACGTTTCATTTATTTTGATTATGTTATATACACTTATAATCTGTAAAGAACTGCTTTAAAGTTGTTTAAAAAGAATCTCTGAAAATCCATATCTATGAGGATATTTTAATATTCAAGACTAAAAATCAGAATATATGGCAAAAAATTTTACCCCACTGTCCATTTTGGAATATATACAACTAGATTTTTAAGAGTTTAACAATCAAATCACAGTTTTAGTAAATGTAGGAGCTCTCTATGGCATTGTAAATTAGGGCATCCTGTGACAGCTATACTAGCATAATCAACAAGTACATTGCTTTGTGGCCTTGGTGGATATAACACAGTCCTCCTTTGTTGTGTGAATTCAGCAGGGTAATGCTATGGAAGCTGCGAGTAGACTGTCTCCTCTATTTAAGAATCTCAGTTTGATTAATAATTATTCTAAATTTTATGAATATCTCTTGGCAAGTTTAATGGGCTGAAATGTGTCCCTCCAAAATTCTTATGTTGAAGCCCTAATCCCCAGTACCTCAAAATATGACTGTATTTGGAGATACGACTTTTAAAGAGGTGATAAGTTAAAATGAGGTTGTTCAGGTGGGCCCTAATCCAATATGACTTGTGTCCTAATAAAGACAGGAAATTTGGACACACAGACACCAGCGATGAGGACACCCAGAGAAAAGGCCATATGAGGGTTCAGAGAGAAGGTTGCTGTTTGCCAGCCAAGACAAGAGGCCTCAGGAGAAACCAAACTTGCTGGCACCTTGATCTTGGACTTTCACCCTCCAAAACTGTGGAATATAAATTTCTGCTTTTTATGCCACCCAGTCTGTGTACCTTGTTATGGTAGCCCTAGAAGACTAATACAGCAAGTCTCCCAATAATTCTCTTGGCTTGACAAAAATTTTTCAGTTTTAATAGTTGTTGAAAATTTTTCTCATTCCCCAAATTTGTTACTCAGGGAAAAATGGCCTCTCAACAGCACATATATACCTGAAGCTGAAGAAAGATAGTAAAATCCCATCTCTACTAAAAGTACAGAAATTAGCCAGGCATGGTGGTGTGCATCTGCAATCCCAGCTACTCGGGAGGCTGAGGCAGGAGAATTGCTTGAACCCAAGAGGCAGAGGTTGCAGTGAACTGAGATAGCACCACTGCACTCCAGCCTGGGCCACTGCACTCCAGCCTGGGTGACTGAACGAGACTCTGTCTCAAAAAAAAAAAAAAAAAAAACTTTTTAAATGTGTGGGTTATCAGTATTCTCTGTCTTAGCCTATACTTCATTACGCTTTTGTCCGATACGATTAACTAATTCTCATTTAAGTAAGAATTAAGGCTATAGAAAGTACATTAAAAAGTTCATTATAGCCAGGTGCAGTGGCTTATGCCTGTAATCCCAGCACTTTGGAATGCTGAGGCAGGCGATTGGTTGAGCTTAGGAGTTCGGGAACAGCCTGGGCAACATGGTGAAACCCTGTCTCTACAAAAAATACAAAAATTAGCTGGATGTGATGGTGCATATCTGTAGTAAGAGCTACTTGGGGGGCTGAGGCAAGGGGATTGCTTGAATCCAGGAGGTTGAGGCTGCAGTGAGTGGAGATCACGCTACTGCACTCCAGCCTGGGTGACAAAGTGGGACCCTGTCTCAAAAGAATAAAAAGAAAAAAGTTTATTATATAACACAGTGAGAATAGTACTCCAAAAGACATCAGACCTTTTCTGTGTCATCCCATTGAGGGCTTTAAAAAATGGAATACAGTTTAATGGGAGAGACCCTATTAAGGCAGTATTTCCAAGTTTTACCTGTTTTAGGAAATTAACATAGCAGATCGTTACCAAGTCCAAGATTCAAGCCACACTTCAAAATAATTTTTTCCTACTCTACGATGTCAGTGCAATTATTTTTCAAAGTACATACACAGTTTTACCAAGCAAGTTTACCTGATGGACTAAGTTTCAAATACATAATTTAACTGATATTTTACTAGGTTTAATTCTTATATATGATTTTTATAATGCAATTTAAGGTCTGAATCTGAAAGAGCAGGTCATCCTTTATCTCTGTTAGTCTTCTGGTCTTTTTATTTGGTTAAATGTTTTTCTTTCTTTTCTTTTCTTTTCTTTTTTTTTTTGAGATGAAGTCTCGCTCGGTCGCCCAGGCTGGAGTGCAGTGGCGTGATCTCGGCTCACTGCAGCCTCCATCTCTTGACAGTCCAGGGGTTCAAGTGATTCTCCTGCCTCAGCCTCCCAAGTAGCTGGGATTACAGGTGCCCACCACCACGCCTGGCTAATTTTTGTATTTTTAGTAGAGACATCATGTTGCCCAGGCTGGTCTCGAACTTCTAACCTCAGGTGATCCACTCCTCTCAGCCTCCCAAAGTGCTGGGATTATAGGCATGAGCTACTGCACCTGGCCAAATATGTTTTTATTTCTATTCACAGCCTTGTGGAATTTGTATAGGAAACATCAACTGTGTTGGCATTTCCAAGCAGACTGAAATGTCTGGGAACTTTCACCTCAGAGGTCAGTTTTCCTTGTTCATGTTTGGATGCTTTGACAAGTCTGGTAAATGTTCTGAGTCATGTGCAGTACTTTCAAGGAGTTTCTTTAGTTCTTATCTCAGAGGCAAATGAACTAATTTCTCTGAGACATTAACTTGAATAACAGCACTTAATCTGGTAAATGAACAGGCAGAGAATTAAGAGTGGAGGCAGGCTGGTGCATCATGTGGAAGGTCTGGTCTGCCCAAGGGATCAGAGCAGTTGGACAGGGAGGGGGTGTAAAAACACCACAGATATGGGCAGGAAAATGAAATCTGGAGTTGTTAGAATCAGTTTACAAATGTGAGGCATGATGCAGGAAAACAGGTGTGAGAAGTGAGAAAAAGGGGTGTGGTAGAGACAGGATTTTGAGCTCCTGGTGGGTTAGCTAGGTCAGAATCCCAGAAATGAGGAAGGTAGTCAAAGAGACTCTGACAAACAAGAGTGGGTTGCAGGTGAGGCCACTGTAGCAAAAGGTTTGGAGCCTGTTGCTGAGGTTTGGTCACAAAGACCTGGGAGCTCTGCAAAGACCAGGGAGGAAGGGGGGCGGTGGGCAGGGAGGGCTGCGAATGTCCCAGGATCCCAGCTCTGTTAAGGTTTCCTGCTCATTTCAGGCTGATAAATCTGGCAGGTGTATGTGAATAGCTAGGGAGAGGTCAGCTGTGCTTGTAGCAGAAGCAAATGCCTGTACCTTTGGGGAGTTTTAATGTATTACAGAATTTCATTAATTTTAATTAACTTACAAGTTTAAGTAGCTCAGATAATTGTTTTCTAACCCCTAAAGGAGTACTTTTTTTTTTTTTTTGAGAGAAAAAAGTCAAGTGACATCAATACTTTAGTAATATTTCTAAAAACCGTTTTGCTTTTCAGGAGAAATTTCATTTAAACCCAATGTTATATTAAGGGTAAGGGTGGGACACTTTGTAACTAAAAGTATTGCCTAAATCAGAGGGCTTTTATTTGTCCTTTGAGGCAGAGTGTGTCAGGAGTGGAAAAGCTGAGTTCAGCATGCCCAGTGCTACCAAGATTCTCAGTTTTATTCAGCTCCAGTCATTTTGGGAGTGTAGCTGAGGAATTATGCAAATCATCAGCTTCCTGAGGGAACCTAATGATACCTCGGAAGCAACACTAGAGGCTGCCCAGCTTCACCACTTTCTCTGGGGACTGCACCCTACATAGGCTGTGCCATGATGTGCCTAAGTGTCCATGTGACTTTGTTCTCTGGCCAAGCAGTTTGGACCACAGTGGCTATCTGGACAGCAGGCTGACTCTATTGTCTGGCATGTGCCCCCAAAATTCTTCCTCTCAAGAGCTTGAGTCAAAAGACTCAGTTTGTGATGGGTGCTGGATCTTGAGTTTATGTAATGTTGGGGTCAGGGTCTGTGGGTTTAGAGTCAAAACCATCTAGAAGCTAAAGTTGTGGGCAAAGAAATTATGGATAAGAGTAGAAATGCAGTGAGAATATAGCAAAGAGAAACAGAGATTGAAGCCAATGCTGGGTTGCAGGGGAGGTGAGGTGGGAGTGGGGGGGAGAGAGATTAAGAAACAGACCAAGCAGCCAAGAGAGTATTTGCTTGGATTCTTGATGGCTTCCTCATCCCTAGCTCCCTGTCCTATGAGTTCCTTTTTATTTGAATTAGTTGAAATGATGTTAATTCCTTGCCCCTAAACTAGCTTTCATTAAAACAAACACAAAATTTTAGGCCATAAAACTGCTTTTGGGGAGTTCTAACATACAGAATTTTATTAATTTTAATTAACTTAAAAGTTTAAGTAGCTTAGATAATTGTTTTCCTAACCCCTAGTGGAGTACTCGTTGTTTTTTTTTTTTTTTTTTTGAGAAAAAAAATCAAGTATAAATAAATGTTCCAGAGGAGGCAGCTCTGAAAGTAATCAAAATTTCATGAAGAGAATTTGACATGAATGGCAAACTCTAGACATACCAATGTTGTGGGAAGTCAGGGACCCTGAATGGAGGGACCGGCTGGAGCCGTGGCAGAGGAACATAAATTGTGAAGATTTCATGGACATTTATCTGTTCCCAAATAATACTTTTATAAGTTCTTATGCCTGTCTTTAATCTCTTAATCCTGTTATCTTTGTAAGCTGAGGATATACATCACCTCAGGACCACTGTGATAATTGTGTTAACTACAAATTGATTGTAAAACATGTGTGTTTGAACAATATGAAATCAGTTCACCTTGAAAAAGAACAGAATAATAGCAATTTTTTTTTTTTTTTTTTGCAGTGTCTTTAGTGCCGTGTTTTCAGATTTCGTGCTTTTTTTTTTTTATTATACTTTAGGGTTTTAGGGTACATGTGCACAATGTGCAGGTTTGTTACATATGTATCCATGTGCCATGTTGATTTCCTGCACCCATTAATTCGTCATTTAGCATTAGGTGTATCTCCTAATGCTGTCCCTCCCCCCTCCTCTCACCCCACAACAGTCCCCGGAGCGTGATGTTCCCCTTCCTGTGTCCATGAGTTCTCATTGTTCAATTCCCACCTATGAGTGAGAACATGCGGTGTTTGGTTTTTTGTCCTTGCGATAGTTTACTGAGAATGATGTTTTCCAGTTTCATCCATGTCCCTACAAAGGACACGAACTCATCATTTTTTATGGCTGCATAGTATTCCATGGTGTATATGTGCCACATTTTCTTAATCCAGTCTATCGTTGTTGGACATTTGGGTTGGTTCCAACTCTTTGCTATTGTGAATAGTGCCGCAATAAATATACGTGTGCATGTGTCTTTATAGCAGCATGATTTATAGTCCTTTGGGTATATACCCAGTAATGGGATGGCTGGGTCAAATGGTATTTCTAGTTCGAGATCCCTGAGGAATCGCCACACTGACTTCCACAATGGTTGAACTAGTTTACAGTCCCACCAACAGTGTAAAAGTGTTCCTATTTCTCCACATCCTCTCCAGCACCTGTTGTTTCCTGATTTTTTAATGATGGCCATTCTAACTGGTGTGAGATGGTATCTCATTGTGGTTTTGATTTGCATTTCTCTGATGGCCAGTGATGAGGAGCATTTCTTCATGTGTTTTTTGGCTGCATAAATGTCTTCTTTTGAGAAGTGTCTATTCATGTCCTCTGCCCACTTTTTGATGGGGTTGTTTGTTTTTTTCTTGTAAATTTGTTTGAGTTCATTGTAGATTCTGGATATTAGCCCTTTGTCAGATGAGTAGGTTGCAAAAATTTTCTCCCATTGTGTAGGTTGCCTGTTCACTCTGATGATAGTTTCTTTTGCTGTGCAGAAGCTCTTTAGTTTAATGAGATCCCATTTGTCGATTTTGGCTTTTGTTGCCATTCTTTTGGTGTTTTAGACATGAAGTCCTTGCCCACGCCTATGTCCTGAATGGTATTGCCTAGGTTTTCTTGTAGGATTTTAATGGTTTTAGGTCTAACATATAAGTCTTTAATCCATCTTGAATTAATTTTTGTATAAGGTGTAAGGAAGGGATCCAGTTGCAGCTTTCTACATATGGCTAGCCAGTTTTCCCAGCACCATTTATTAAATAGGGAATCCTTTCCCCATTTCTTGTTTTTGTCAGGTTTGTCAAAGATCAGATAGTTGTAGCTATGCGGCATCGTTTCTGAGGGCTCTGTTCTGTTCCATTGATCTATGTCTCTGTTGTGGTACCAGTACCATGCTGTTTTGGTTACTGTAGCCTTGTAGTATAGTTTAAAGTCAGGTAGTGTGATGCCTCCAGCTTTGTTCTTTTGGCTTAGGATTGACTTGGCGATGCGGGCTCATTTTTGATTCCATATGAACTTTAAAGTAGTTTTTTCCAATTCTGTGAAGAAAGTCATTGGTAGCTTGATGGGGATGGCATTGAATCTATAAATTACCTTGGGCAGTATGGCCATTTTCACGATATTGATTCTTCCAACCCATGAGCATGGAATGTTCTTCCATTTGTTTGTATCCTCTTTTATTTCATTGAGCAGTAGTTTGTAGTTCTCCTTGAAGAGGTCCTTCACATCCCTTGTAAGTTGGATTCCTAGGTATTTTATTCTCTTTGAAGGAATTGTGAATGGGAGTTCACTCATGATTTGGCTCTCTGTTTGTCTGTTATTGGTGTACAAGAATGCTTGTAATGTTTGTACATTAATTTTGTATCCTGAGACTTTGCTGAAGTTGCTAATCAGCTTAAGGAGATTTTGGGCTGAGACAATGGGGTTTTCTAAATATACAATCATGTCATCTGCAAACAGGGACAATTTGACTTCCTCTTTTCCTAATTGAATACCCTTTATTTCCTTCTCCTGCCTGATTGCTCTGGCCAGAACTTCCAGCACTATGTTGAATAGGAGCGGTGAGAGAGGGCATCCCTGTCTTGTGCCAGTTTTCAGAGGGAATGCTTCCAGTTTTTGCCCATTCAGTATGATATTGGCTGTGGGTTTGTTGTAGATAGCTCTTATTATTTTGAGATACGTCCCATCAATACCTAATTTATTGAGAGTTTCTAGCATGAAGGGTTGTTGAATTTTGTCAAAGGCCTTTTCTGCATCTATTGAGATAATCATGTGGTTTTTGTCTTTGGTTCTGTTTATATGCTGGATTACATTTATTG
Source organism: Symphalangus syndactylus (assembly GCF_028878055.3). Classification (NCBI taxonomy): domain Eukaryota; kingdom Metazoa; phylum Chordata; class Mammalia; order Primates; family Hylobatidae; genus Symphalangus; species Symphalangus syndactylus. The sequence goes on from NC_072424.2 coordinate 63,876,238, forward strand.
ATTTGCGTATGTTAAACCAGCCTTGCATCCCAGGGATGAAGCCCACTTGATCACGGTGGATAAGCTTTTTGATGTGCTGCTGGATTCGGTTTGCCAGTATTTTATTGAGGATTTTTTCATCAATGTTCATCAAGGATATTGGTCTGAAATTCTCTTTTTTGGTTATGTCTCTGCCAGGTTTTGGTATCAGGACGATGCTGGCTTCGTAAAATGTGTTAGGGAGGATTCCCTCTTTTTCTATCGATTGGAATAGTTTCAGAAGGAATGGTACCAGTTCCTCCTTGTACCTCTGGTAGAATTCAGCTGTGAATCCGTCAGGTCCTGGACTCTTTTTGGTTGGTAAGCTATTGATTATTGCCACAATTTCAGAACCTGTTATTGGTCTATTCAGAGATTCAACTTCTTCCTGGTTTAGTCTTGGGAGGGTGTATTTGTCGAGGAATTTATCCATTTCTTCTAGATTTTCTAGTTTATTTGCATAGAGGTGTTTGTAGTATTCTCTGATGGTAGATTGTATTTCTGTGGGATAGGTGGTGATATCCCCTTTTTCATTTTTTATTGCATCTATTTGATTCTTCTCTCTTTTCTTCTTTATTAGTCTTGCTAGCGGTCCATCAATTTTGTTGATCTTTTCAAAAAACCAGCTCCTGGATTCATTAATTTTTTGAAGGGTTTTTTGTGTCTCTATTTCCTTCAGTTCTGCTCTGATTTTAGTTATTTCTAGCCTTCTGCTAGCTTTTGAATGTGTTTGCTCTTGCTTTTCTAGTTCTTTTAATTGTGATGTTAAGGTGTCAATTTTGGATCTTTCCTGCTTTCTCTTGTGGGCATTTAGTGCTATAAATTTCCCTCTACATACTGCTTTGAACGTGTCCCAGAGATTCTGGTATGTTGTGTCTTTGTTCTCGTTGGTTTCAAAGAACATCTTTATTTCTGCCTTCATTTCATTATGTACCCAATAGTCATTCAGGAGCAGGTTGTTCAGTTTCCATGTAGTTGAGCGGTTTTGCGTGAATTTCTTAATCCTGAGTTCTAGTTTGATTGCACTGTGGTCTGAGAGACAGTTTGTTATAATCTCTGTTCTTTTACATTTGCTGAGAAGAGCTTTACTTCCAACTATGTGATCAATTTTGGAATAGGTGTGGTGTGGTGCTGAAAAGAATGTATATTCTGTTGATTTGGGGTGGAGAGTTTTGTAGATGTCTATTAGGTCCACTTTATGTAGAGCTGAGTTCAATTCCTGGATATCCTTGTTAACTTTCTGTCTCGTTGATCTGTCTAATGCTGACAGTGGGGTGTTAAAATCTCCCATTATTATTGTGTGGGAGTTAAGGTCCCTTTGTAGGTCACTGAGGACTTGCTTTATGAATCTGGGTGCTCCTGTGTTGGGTGCATATATATTTAGGATAGTTAGCTCTTCTTGTTGAATTGATCCCTTTACCATTATGTAATGGCCTTCTTTGTCTCTTTTGATCTTTGTTGATTTAAAGTCTATTTTATCAGAGACTAGGATTGCAACCCCTGCCTTTTTTTGTTTTCCAGTTACTTGATAGATCTTCCTCCATCCCTTTATTTTGAGTCTATGTGTGTCTCTGCACGTGAGATGGGTTTCCTGAATACAGCACACTGATGGGTCCTGACTCCTTATCCAGTTTGCCAGTCTGTGTCTTTTGATTGGAGCATTTAGCCCATTTACATTTAACGTGAATATTGTTATGTGTGAATCTGATCCTGTCATTATGATGTTAGTTGGTTATTTTGCTCGTTAGTTGCTATAGTTTCTTCCTAGCCTCTATGGTCTTTACAATTTGGCATGTTTTTGCAGGGGCTGGTACCGGTTGTTCCTTTCCATGTTTAGTGCTTCCTTCAGGAGCTCTTTTAGGGCAGGCCTGGTGGTGACAAAATCACTCAGCGTTTGCTTGTCTGTAAAGTATTTTATTTCTCCTTCACTTATGAAGCTTAGTTTGGCGGGATAGGAAATTCTGGGTTGAAAATTCTTTTCTTTAGGAATGTTGAATATCGGCCCCCACTCTCTTCTGGCTTGTGGAGTTTCTGCTGAGAGATCAGCTGTTAATCTGATGGGCTTCCCTTTGTGGGTAACCCGACCTTTCTCTCTGGCTGCCCTTAACATTTTTTCCTTCATTTCAACTTTGGTGAATCTGACAATTATGTGTCTTGGAGTTGCCCTTCTCGAGGAGTATCTTTGTGGCGTTCTCTGTATTTCCTGAATCTGAATGCTGGCCTGCCTTGCTAGATTGGGGAAGTTCTCCTGGATAATATCTTGCAGAGTGTTTTCCAACTTGGTTCCATTCTCCCCATCATTTTCAGGTACACCAATCAGACGTAGGTTTGGTCTTTTCACATAGTCCCAAATTTCTTGGAGGCTTTGTTCATTTCTTTTTATTCTTTTTTCTCTAAACTTCCCTTCTCTCTTCATTTCATTCATTTCATCTTCTATCAGCAATACCCTTTCTTCCAGTTGATCGCATCTGCTACTGAGGCTTCTGCATTCTTCGCGTAGTTCTCGAAACTTGGCTTTCAGCTCCATCATCTCCTTTAAGCCCTTCTCTCCATTGGTTATTCTAGTTATCCATTCTTCTAATTTTTTTTCAAAGTTTTTAACTTCTTTGCTATTGTTTTGAATTTCCTCTCGTAGCTCAGAGTAGTTTGATCATCTGAAGCCTTCTTCTCTCAACTCATCAAAGTCATCCTCCATCCAGCTTTGTTCCGTTGCTGGTGAGGAACTGCGTTCCTTTGGAGGAGGAGAGGTGCTCTGTTTTTTAGAGTTTCCAGTTTTTTTGGTCTGTTTTTTCCCCATCTTTGTGGTTTTGTCTACTTTTTGTCTTCGATGATGGTGATGTACAGATGGGTTTTTGGTGTGGATGTCCTTTCTGTTTGTTAATTTTCCTTCTACCAGAAAAGACCCTCAGCTGCAGGTCTGTTGGAGTTTACTAGAGGTCCACTCCAGACCCTTTTTGGCTAGGTGTCAGCACCGGTGGCTGCAGAACAGCGGATTTTCGTGAGACCACAAATTCAGCTGTCTGATAGTTCCTCTGAAAGTTTTGTCTCAGAGGAGTTCCGGTTGAATGAGGTGTCAGTCTGTCCCTACTGGGGGGGTGCCTCCCAGTTAGGCTGCTCAGGGGTGAGGAACCCACTTTAGGAGGCAGTCTGTCCATTCTCAGATCTCCAGCTGCGTGCTGGGAGAACCACTACTCTCTTCAAAGCTGTCAGTCAGACAGGGACATTTAAGGCTGTGGAGGTTCTCGCTGAGTTTTTGGTTGTCTGTGCCCTGCCCCCAGAGGTGGAGCCTACAGAGGCAGGCAGGCCTCCTTGAGCTGTGGTGGGCTCCACCCAGTTCGAGCTTCCTGGCTGCTTTGTTTACCTAAGCAAGCCTGGGCAATGGCGGACGCCCCTCCCCCAGCCTCATTGCCGCCTTGCAGCGTGATCTCAGACTGCTGTGCTAGCAATCAGCAAGAGTCTGTGGGCATAGGACCCTCCGAGCCAGGTGCGGGACACAATCTCCCAGTGTGCCGTTTTCCAGACCCGTTGGAAAAGCGCAGTATTAGGACGGGACTGACCCGATATTCCAGGTGCCGTCTGTTTCCCCTTTCTTTGACTAGGAAAGGGAACTCCCTGACCCCTTGCACTTCCCGAGTGAGGCAATGCCTCGCCCTTCTTTGGCTCGCGCACAGTGCGCTTCACCGACTTTCCTGAACCCACTGTTAGGCACTCCCTAGTGAGATGAAACCGGTACCTCAAGCAGAAATGCAGAAATCACCCGTCTTCTGTGTCACTGGGGCTGGGAGCTGGAGACCGGAGCTGTTCCTATTCGGCCATCTTCATAATAGCAATTTTTAGGGAACAAGGGAAGACCACCATAAGGTCTGACTGCCTGTAGGGTTGGGCAAAAAGAGCCATATTTTTCTTCTTGCAGAGAGCCTATAAACAGACGTGCAAGTAGGAGAGATATTGCTAAATTCTTTTCCTAGCAAGGAATATTAATATTAAGACCCTGGGAAAGGAATGCATTCCTGGGGGGAGGTCTATAAATGGCTGTTCTGGAAATGTCTGTCTTATGTGGTTGAGATAAGGACTGAGATATGCCCTGGTCTCCTGCAGTACCCTCAGGCTTACTAGGGTGCGGAAAAACTCCACCCTGCTAAGTTTATGGTCAGATCGGTTCTCTGCTCTCAAACCCTGTTTTCTGTTATTTAAGATGTTTATCAAGACAATACATGCACTGCTGAACATAGATCCTTATCAGTGGTTCTGCTTTTTCCCTTTGTCCTATTCCCTCAGAAGCATGTGATCTTTGTTAGACCCTTATTAGTAGTTCTGCATTTTGCCCTTTGAAGCATGTGATCTTTGTACCTACTCCCTTTTCTTACACACCCTCCCCTTTTGAAACCCTTAATAAAAACTTGCTGGTCTGAGACTAAGGTGGGCATCATGGTCCTACCCATATGTGATGTCACCCCTAGTGGCCCAGCTATAGAATTCCTCTCTTTTTACTCTTTATTTCTCAGCCGGCCAACACTTACGGAAAATAGAAAGAAGCTACGTTGAAATATTGGGGCAGGTTCCCCCAATATATCAAGCTATGAAGGGTCAATAGGTGTGAAACTATAAACAATACTGTCCATAGAAGTAACTTTTATTGAAATATTTTTAGGGTCAGCAGTCAACAATTTTGGAAACTTCTTGCAACATATCAGTAATTCTAGTTGACTGCTGAAAACTTGGCTTATAATTTTAATATCACCTTTTATTTGGTATTCTATGCCTCCTTAACTGGAGATGTCTGAGGAAGGGAAAATGTACTCACAATATAATGGGAGAGACAGCTTTTAAATCTATGTCTTTTCAAAGAGGATCTTGTCATTACCGAGTTGGTGACATGAGAAAGTAAAAGGAAAGTTATTTATTCCTTTCAGCTTTCACCCAAGATTTATGATCATGGTTGATTCATCCATCAGTCCTGATCTGTTTCAGTGATATTTGCAGATTATTTATTTCTGGGGACATTTTTTGGCACCAGAATTTTGTGAAAAGAAGTATAACTTAGAATTCTATATGAGGATATGTTTTGCTATTGGCTACTCATTCTATTCACAAAAAAGAGAGACATCTTAAAATATTGGATGGATTAACTATCCATTTCTATTGCAATAAAAAGGAGAGAAAATAGCAGCAACATGGATGAGGATTTAATAACTGTTTCAAAACAGATGTTCAAAGATTAGGAGTAAAGGTAGATAATGCCAACGCTACTGACAGATGACTCTCTATAAACTAGTGATTCTTATGGTGTCAGGGAGGACCCTCTAGAGCTATGCTAATGATCTCAAAGGATATTATGAAGTTCTCAGAATATAATTAATTTTTGATACTAAATTTAAAGGAAAAAAAAACCATGTTTTTAGGAGAATTAAAAGGGACATTATATGTGAAAGTACCTACTTCAGTGTATGCTATGTGGAAGGTGTTCCCCCAAAGCATTTTTAATTTAGGAGGAAGTGCCACCTACTTCAGTGTATGCTATGTGGAAGGTGTTCCCCCAAAGCATTTTTAATTTAGGAGGAAGTGCCACTCGTTCAAAAGCCTAAGGCATCAAGTTTCTGTAATTTTAGAGGAAGATCCTCAAATCTGAATATTGAATTCATAGGGCCTTGGAAAATAGAACTCAAGCTTTATCTCAGGTCCCTGACCACCCATCCTTGCTGGAATCAGGATTACCAGATCATCTAAGTTATAGTTTTTATATAATCAGGCTATTTCCATGGCTGCATGGAAATTTGTTATCAGCAGAATATTGTTGATTTGGTAGCCTAAATGCTCTGAAAAAGGCAGCACACTGCTGATCTTTCTCCAGCCTTTGTCTATGTTAAACATACTTTAATGAAAATATATGTGACCACATGTTTTTAGGAGGCTTCTGCACTTGCTGATTATTTAAGAGAGGAAAACTGCAAGAGGTCAAACTTGAGCACAACTTTCTGCACAAGGATAAAATGTGAGCTAATTAGCCTGGCACACAGTCTCTCTTAATTGAGTCCTTCTGCAGCTCAGTCTTCTGACATACATAAGTAATCAGTTATGGTTCTCTGGAAACCTCATTATTTCTCTTGCATCTATGTTCCCTCTTCCTTAAATGACCCCTTGCCACATGCCTACTGTCTGTTCTTTCAGTCAGCTTAGGCATCCCTGGGCAGCCCTCCTTGAATCCTCCAGGCTTCAACCTCTTTTATGACCATCATCTCATTTTATACTCATAGCACTAAAGATTTAAGAAAGGCAGCTATTAATTAAGAGCATTCTCAATTAATGAATGAGAAGGGGATCAGGAGAAGTGACTTGTTCGGGGCCAAAAAGCTTATTAATGATGGGGTCAGGACATCTGTATCCTCTTATACTAAGTCTAGTGTTCTAGTCCCATACCCTACACTGATTTTGGACAAGCAAGGCCAGAATGGAATTTAACTTCCAGTTTTAGCTTCCAGAGTTGCAAGGCTAATAAGGCAAAGCAATTTTTGGATGAGATGAGGGACAGTTTTTGGGGGAAAATTGTGCTTTACTTTATGAAAAAAAATTGGCATTCAATAGTGTTCTAGTATAACTGGGGTTTTAGACTGTGTATCTATTAACAGCCTCATTTAGTAGTTTGTTGGCTTAGGGTGTTGCCTATATTAAAATCTAATCACACCTACTTAGATCAGAGGTATGCAGAGCTCGATTCCTAGAGGAACAGGTTATAATGCTGCCCTTACACTCCTATCTTATTCAAGTTCTCTGGGTATGTAGTGATTGCTTCATTGCTATTGGGCAAAGCTTTCTTATGTTATAGTAAATTTGCTCTATGTGGGCAATGGACATGACAGCAATTAACTTTCCTTTGAAAATTAATTATTGATATCCAACTCACTGTTACTTCTATTACTTTTTTAATGTTATGTTTTTCTTAATTCAATTGTATTTTTTGTTGTTTTATTTCACTAAACACTTGTTTGCTTAGTTTACATTTTTAAATGCTCATTGACACTTCTTTCGTTATGTCTTTTCTGAGATATTTAATATTTTCAAGGTTTTTCTTCATCAACCACTCTCTTCATGTTTGGATACATTTTTGTTTTTATTAGCTTATTTCAGATTCTCTTTAAGAATACTCAGAGTATCTTGGGCATGATCTCATCAGTTACATGTAGGATAGAAAACAGACACATCCCCTTTCTTAATTTTGATTAAATGCTTTTTTTTTTTTTTTTTTTTTGAGATGGAGTCTCTCTCTGTCACCCAGGCTGGAGTGCAGTGGCGCAATCTCGCAGTGGCGCAATCTCGACTCACTACAAGCTCTGCCTTCCGGGTTCATGCCATTCTTCTGCCTCAGCCTCCCGAGTAGCTGGGACTACAGGTGCCCGCCACCACGTCTGGTTAATTTTTTGTATTTTTAGTAGAGACAGGGTTTCACCGTGTTAGCCAGGATGGTCTCGATCTCCTGACCTCATGATCCACACACCTCAGCCTCTCAAAGTGCTGGGATTACAGGCATGAGCCACCGCGCCTGGCTTTGTTTACTTTTAGTTTGGGTTGCTATGCCCCAGGACTATGAGCTTCCTAGGATGTACAAGGCATTCCCTTTTCATGGAAAAGGTGAGGCAATGGTTAGGGTTTATTGACAGGGTGTTGTGTCTTGGGATTGACAGAAGTTGGCTGGATTAGAACTTAAAATTGTACCCATTGGAGGCTGCAACAGAGTCAGACTTCTGCAAACAGTTGTCAACAAAGAGCTCAATATGAAGTACCAAGATGTCTCCAGAAATGGAGAAATGGGCAGAGAGTAGGGATTCTGGGGGCAGTCACACAGGAGATTCAGGCATTGAATACAAGGCTGAGGTTGGGGCAAGGAAGGTGATTAGAACAGGAGCAGAATGGAGAGTCCAGGAGTACCAGAGTCAGAGTTGGCTCTCAGAGTGGAGAGTGGCAGGCTGTTTGCACTGGAGCTGGGGCTTGGAAGGGAGGCCATCACCATAACTGGAACATGGGCCAGTAGAAGAATAACTGAATGTTGCTTTTCTTAACCAAACTACAGGTACTCTTGGGTTGCATTCCACTGGAGACCACCAAAGTGATGCCTTGCAAATGATTTTCCATGAATGCAAGAAAAGATGATTAAAATGGGATTCTTACCTTACTTCCTTTCTTCTGAGAACTCTCTTTTGCAGTTTTCCTTCTTGCGGTAGTATTTATCTTTGGTATTAATCTGGAGAAACAATTATCTTAGTTAAAATTGTACTCTATGTGAGAGAGAAAGTTATCTCATTGGCAAGCCTGTGACCATGGTTTTGATGAGAAGTGATTTAAAGTAACTTTACCCTTGCAACTGAAAAACAGATGAGATGTCTCTAAGACAGTTTCTAAATTTCTGGCCATCAGCTCCAGCCTTTCCCTTCATATTTACATAGTGATATCTTTCTGTCCACACTGAAAGACCAAGAATTCTTCAGTTTCTGAGCAGGAAGTATATCAGCGGTTTGATTGCTAATAGTAAATAACAAGTAGAAGTTTTTACTTAATTGTTGCTTCCTGAAGAGCAGGCACTGCATCCCCATAAGAGCAGAATTTCCTTGGATTGTGATAAACCTGCAAGATTGTCTCTCAATGGCAATCAAGAGACCTTGAGGTCTCACTCTCCTATGAGCTTTATGTACAATGCTGTGGATATAATGTCTATATATTGTTCACATGCTCTGGATATAATGTCTATATATTGTTTCCTAATCATCTGTTACCTGGTTCTGGTGAAATCCTCTTTCTCCCTGGCTGATATTGCCAAGGTCAGACACACCTCATTCCCAAGGCAGCTCACATTATGACAGAAGCTGAAGATGGCTAAAGCCATCACCACCACCACCATTATTACCACCACCACTGCCACCACCACAACCAAATAACTGAAAAGGGTTAGATTTGAGAAGAAAATAACAGGAGAAAGCTTGCTGTCTTCAAATGGGAACTTGAAGTTTGCCACTGGCTTCTAGAGTAGGTTTATAGCTGCCTAATCTTTTATATTGTTTTTAAAGTAATTTTATTTCCATTTAATATGTTTTAATAAAATTAAAAATGTATGTCAACTCTGTCTTCAAATTATTTTGGTTTGCAGACAAATATCCTTGCAGCTCAAATCTTTAAGATGCTCTCAACAATAAATAACGTTAATGCTATTTAGCAATACAAGTGAGTTTTTGCAATTAGTGGAAACAGTTTCAATGTGTTAATAAACTGCACCTTAATTAATAAGCTGCTGTAACTATGTCACAGTTAATGAAAAATAATACTGATATATATTAACAGAACTCTAACTTGCACATCAACTAAGTTTTCTCAAGAAAGTACCATGGCTATGTGAAATATATAGATGACACTAGAAAAAATAAAAAAGTTAAAATATTTTGCTGGGCATTTAAAGATGCTCAAATGTGAATTCTAAACAGGGATGTTATCTCACTGAACTTTGAGTATTTAAACTTCGGCATCTCAGATACTTACATGGGATGTACTGCTTCTTCTGCTCCTATAGTCATCTGGGTAAAATCTGTTCATCTTTTAAAGCCCAGCTGAAATAGCAACTCCTTCTTCAGGTAACCTTCCTTGTTCTTCCTCCTTCCTTTGAACATCTCAGACTTTTTTTCTTCTACTTCCCTTTCAATATTTGATGCTGCTTGCCTTCCATGCATTGTAGAATGTTTTATTTGTTTGACTAGATAAGCTTCTTGAGAGTCATGATGACATTTCCTTCACCCTTGCATATTTTACAATGATATATCAGAGAAGTTAATTTAATAAATGAATGCCCCTTATTCCATTCTCCTGTTTAATGTTCTTAAGAGATAGTATCACTAGCTGAAATTACTGCATTTGCCGTACTTTTTTCTTACTCATTTGTAATCTCTCACCCTCAACTCAAATGAAGCCCCACAAAGACAGAGGCCTTACCTATCTTGTTAACTTTAATATCTCCAGCATTTAGCATAATAGCTAACTCATATGGATCTAATTTTGTATTTGTAATTTTTATTTCTTTTTCTTTTCTTTTCCTTTTCTTTTCTTTTTTTGTAGAGACAGAGTGTCTCCCTCTGTTGCCCAGGCTGGAGTGCAGTGGCACGATCTTGGCTCACTGCAACCTCTGCCTCCCGGGTTCAAGCAATTCTCCTGCCTCAGCCTCCCAAGTAGCTGGGACTACAGGCGTATGCCACCACTCCTGGCTAATTTCTTTTGTATTTTAGTAAAGATGGGGTTTCACCGTATTGCTCAGGCTGGTCTCAAACTCCTGAGGTCAGACAATTCGCCCACCTTGTCCTCCCAAAGTGCTAGGATTATAGGCATGAGCCACTGTGCCCGGCCTATTTCTTTTTCTTAAAGAGGACTCCTCTATTGTCAATTATATAAACTTTAATATCTCACAAAAATCTAGATCCATCCCTGCCTCTTCCTGTAAACTTTAACTTGACCACAATTCTGGACAGTTAATCATTAACCTAGGTATGTTTTTGAAATCTGAACTGTCAGTTTTGCTTTTCTTGAGGTCTCTGACTTTCCCTCTATGTGATGATACCTAACCAAGGCTTTTCTCCAGTCTCAAGAATTCTAAAAAAAAAACTGTAGATTTATATTCAGCATAAAGTTTCAAATACAGATTATGACTGTATAATTTTCCCTGACCTTCAATTATAGGAATACTCTGAAGTTCTCATTACTTGAGGTATATTCAAACTTGAGATTTAGAGAGAATTTTAGTTAGACTGAAGGCACATTTTATTTTTCTTCCATAACAACTAGGCCCCCATGTATAATTTAAAGTATGTCTCATCTTAAATAAGTATGTGAATATGCCTGGATCACTTTTATGAATATAAAATTCCATAACTGTATGAACCAAGTGCCTGGCTTTGTAGGAATATTGGGGGCATCGGACACCAATGTTTTGGCTTTTAATCCCTGCCCTCCCTGGATCTATGGATTTCATTTTTCATCATTTTTTTCAAAACTGTTTTCCAAATGCATTGGAAGCACAAAACTATCTTAAAATATTTTCTATTTTTACCATTTTCTCTAAATGTCCCCCTGAATTTTACAATTGATTGTTTTTCAAATGCTAAAGAATTCAGTAGGGAAAAGCACCTTTTCTTTCCCCTTACTTGTGTTTTTCAGCTTCTAAAAATAATACTATAGCCACAGCTGCAAGCATAAATAAAAACGCAATAATAAATCAGTTGGAGCTCAAATAAAACATTCCAGGCCAGTTCTTGCATTCCCCGTGCCAGCCTTGGCAGAGTTTTTATGTTGCTGGGTCAGCTCCTGGGAAAGCTCCAGAAAAATAAGGAAAGCTGCTGCTGGAGCTGATAGCTCCTCTCTGTCCTCACAGATGCTGGGCCAGTCCTAGGGACAGAGTAGGTCCTTAGCAAATGTTTGCTGAATTTTTTGCCAGCACTAGGAATCTAGAATGGTTGCGGTAAAGACAAATGATACTGACAGTCACCATTTATTGAGCACTACTATGTGCTCAAGCATGTGTACAGTGTTCAACATGCACTGTCTGGATGGGTACTGGACACTTTCATTGAAATATTTTGAGGTAGCTATTTTAATAAAGCTATTTGAAGGCCACACGCATTTTAACAAGCAAACTAATATTTTTAGCTTTTAAAATTAGCAGCTCTTCAATATCCTTATACTGTATGTAAGGCACAGCCTATTACCAACTTCCATCCCTGAGGCAGGGCTTGGGCAAGGGTAAGGGATAGATATTCTGTCACTCCAAAGCACACTGAAGCAGAGTTCATATGATTATTATACTTGCTAAAGACAAGAAGCCTTCTAATACCGTTAATCGTTTTGAAAAATCAGCCACTAATTCTCTAAGAATTCACTTGTGTGTATTTTTTATTTTTTTTTGAGACGGAGTCTTGCTGTCACCCAGGCTGGAGTGCAGTGGTGTGATCTCAACTCACTGCAACCTCCACCTCCTGGGTTCAAGCGATTCTCCTGTCTCAGCCTCCTGAGCAGCTGGTATTACAGGTGTGTGCCACCATACCTGGCTAATTTTTGTATTTTTAGTAGAGACAGGGTTTCACCACGTTGGTCAGGCTGGTCCTGACCTCGTGATCTACCCACCTCGGCCTCCCAAAGTGCTGGGATTACAGGCGTGAGCTACAGTGCCCAGCCAATTGTGTATATCTTATAGGCTTAGATTTCTCCCTGAGCATTCTATGGTAATGTTCAGTGATTTTAAATTAATAAATATGTGGGTCTATTTAATAATAAAACTTTCTGATTTCCAGTTGAAAAACTAGATCAGTGACTCTCAGTGTTCCTAGAGGGACATATTTGAATACAAGTTTTAAAAAAAGGATATTTAGTATGTAATATAATTTTATCTCTAGAGAAGGATAAATATAATCACTAAAAATATCAAATACACAAAAATGAACAAAATGGAAAGGAAAAGTCCATCATAATTTAGAAGAAATGGATAAATTCCTTTACACATATACCTTCCCAAGGCTAAACCAGGAGGAAGTCAAATCCCTGAACAGACCAATAACAAGTTCTGAAATTGAGGCAGTAGTTAATAGCCTACCAACCAAAAAAAGTCCGGGACCAGATGGATTCACACCCGAATTCTATCAGAGGTACAAAGAGGAGCTGGTACCATTCCTTCTGAAACTATTCCAAACAACAGAAAAACAGGGAATTCTCACTAACTCATTTTATAAGGCCAGCATCATCCTGATACCAAAACCTAGCAGAGACACAACAACAACAACAACAACAAAAAGAAAATTTCCGGTCAATATACCTGAGGAACATCAATGCAAAAATCCTCAATAAAATACTGGCAAATCGAATCCAACAGTATATCAAAAAGCTTATCCACCACAATCAAGTCAGCTTCATCCCTAGGATGCAAAGTTGGTTCAACATATGCAAATCAATAAACGTAATCCATCACATAAACAGAACCAATGACAAAACTACCTAATTATCTCAATAGATTCAGAAAAAGCCTTAGATAAAATTAAACAGCCTTTCATGCTAAAAACTCTCAATAAACTAGGTATTGATGAAACGTATCTCAAAATAAAGCTATTTAGGATAAACCCACAGCCAATATCATACTGAATGGGCAAAAGCTGGAAACTTTCCCTTTGAAAATTGGCACAAGACAACGATGCCCTCTCTCACCACTCTTATTCAACATGGTATTGGAAGTTCTGGCCAGGGCAATCAGGCAAGAGAACGAAAGGTATTAAAATAGGAAGAGAGGAAGTCAAATTTTCTCTGTTTGCAGATGACTTGATTGTATATTTAGAAAACCCCATCATCTCAGCCCCAAATCTCCTTAAGCTGATAAAAAACTTCAAAAAAGTCTCAGAATACAAAATCAATTTGCAAATATAGCAAACATTTCTATATACCAATAATAGAGAGCCAAATCATGAGTGCACTCTCATTCACAACTGCAAAAAAGGTAATAAAATACCTAGGAATACAACTTAACAATGGATGTAAAGGACCTCTTCAAGGAGAATTACAAACCACTGCTCAAGAAAATAAGAGAGGACACAATCAAATGGAAAAACAACAACAACAACAAAAAGAAAATTTCAGGTCAATATACCTGAGGAACATCAATGCAAAAATCCTCAATAAAATACTGCCAATCAAAACCTGACAAAAACAAGCAATGGGGGAAAGATTCCCTACTTATTCCATGCTCATGGATAGGAAGAATCAATATCGTGAAAATGGCCATACTGCCCAAAGTAATTTATAGATTCAATGCTATCCCCATCAAGCTACCACTGACTTTCTTTACAGAATTAGAGAAAACTACTTTAAACTTCATATGGAACCAAAAAAGAACCAGTCTAGCCAAGACAATCCTAAGCAAAAAGAACAAAGCTAGGGGCATCACACTACCTGACTTCAAACTATACTACAAGGCTACAGTCACCAAAGTAGCCTGGTACCAAAACAGATATATAGACCAATGGAAAAGAACAGAGGCCTCAGAAATAATGGCACACATCTGCAACCATCTGATCTTTGACAAACCTGACAAAAACAAGCAATGGGGAAAGGATTCCCTACTTAATAAATGGTATTGGGAAAACTGGCTAGTCATATGCAGAAAACTGAAACCGGATCCCTCCCTTACAACTTATACAAAAATAAATTTAAGATGGATTAAAAACATAAACGTAAAACCTAAAGCCACAAAAACCCTAGAAGAAAACCTAGGCTGTACAATTTAGGACATAGGCATGGGCAGACTTTATGACTAAAACACCAAAAGCAATGTCAACAAAAGCCAAAATTGACAAATGAGATATAATTAAACTAAAGAGCTTCTGCATGGCAAAAGCAACTATCATCAGAGTGAACAGGCAACCTACAGAATGGGAGAAAATTTTTACAATCTATCCATCTGACAAAGGGCTAATATCCAGAATCTACAAGAGACTTAAACAAATTTACAAGAAAAAAAAACCATCAAAAAGTGGGCAAAGGACATGAACAGACACTTCTCAGAAGAAGACATTTATGTGGCCAAGAAATATGAAAAAAAGCTCATCATCACTGGTCATTAGAGAAATGCAAATCAAAACCACAATGAGATACCCTCTCATGCCAGTTAGAATGATGACCATTAAAAAGTTAGGAACAACAGATGCTGGAGAGTATGTGGAGAAATAGGAACACTTTTACACTGTTGGTGGGAGTGTAAATTAGTTCAACCATTGTTGATGACAGTGTGGTGATTCCTTCAGGATCTAGAATCAGAAATACCACTTGACCCAGAAACACCATTACTGAGTATGTACCCGAAGGATTATAAATCATTCTACTATAAAGTCACATGCACACATATGTTTACTGCAGTAATGTTCACAATAGCAAAGATTTGGAACCAACCCTAATGTCCATCAGTGATAGACTTCATGAAGAAAATGTGGCACATATATACCATGGAATACTATGCAACCATAAAAACGGATGGATTCATGTCCTTTGCAGGGACATGGATGAAGCTGCGTGCCATCATTCTCAGCAAACTAACACAGGAGTAGAAAACCAAACACTGCATGTTCTCACTCATAAGTGGGAGTTGAACAATGAGAACACATGGACACAGGGAGAGGAATGTCACACACCAGGGCCTGTCAGTGTGTGTGTGTGGGAGGGGGGGGATAACATTAGGAGAAACACCTAATGTAGTTGATGGGTTGATGGATGCAGCAAACCACCGTGGCACATGTATACCTGGGTAACAAAGCTGCACGTTTGGCACTGTATCCCAGAACTTAAAGTATATTAAAAAAAAGTTGTTCATGAAAGGTAATTCTGCTTCCATAACCATATGGTATAATTTTGATTGATGTTTCACCTTTTTTTTTGTTTTTGAGACAGGGTCTTGCTCTGTCACATAGGCTGAAGTGCAGTAGCATGATCATAGCTCACCGTCACTGTGAACTCCTGGGCTCAAGCGACCTTCCTGCCACAGCCTCCCAAGTAGCTAGGACTACAGGTTTGTGCCACCATGCCTGACTAATTATTGTCAATGTTTAAATTTTTTTCTTTTTTTGTAGAGACAGGATCCCAGGCAGGTCTCAAATTCCTGGCCTTAAGCAATCTTCCTGAGTGCAGTAGCTCATGCCTGTAATCCCTGTGCCTTGGCCTCCAAGTGAGGCCATAGTGAGCCACTGCTCTCAGCCCACTCCTTATTGTCTCTGTTTGACAGGTTTCAGTGACAAAAATGGTAATAGGGAAGTTATGCAATTAAAACAAAAAACTACAGTTATTGCTTACTTGGAGTTTGGATTGCTGTTTCTTTGGAACACAGATTTAATCCCAGGAATAAACAAAAGACATCTTTATTGACAACCTATCATATAGTAAAAAAAATTATACATGGCTGGGTGTGGTGGCTCACACCTGTAATCTTAGCACTTTTGGAGGCCGAGGTGAGTGGATCACCTGAGGTCAGGTGTTCGAGACCAGCCTGGCCAACATGATGAGACCCTGTCTCTAGTAAAAATACAAGAATTAGCTGGGCATGGTGGCACACAGCTGTGGCCCCAGCTTCTCCGGAGGCTGAGGCAGGAGAACTGCTTGAACCTGGGAGGTGGAGGTTGCAGTGAGCTGAGATCACACCAGTGCACTCCAGACTGTGCAACAGAGCGAGACTCCATCTCAAAATAAATAAATAATACACACACACACACACACACACTTTGCTCATTTTAAGTTTTCAATAGGCCTTCTTATGGTTCTTTCAGAATTCTATTCACAGTAATAAAAATAATTGAAAATAGAAAGGACAGAGATACAGCAGTAGACGCTGTCAGGGCTGGCAGTGGAATCAGAGGAAGTATAAAAACTACTCAGCTGAAGGCAGATGACTCACCACTCCCTAGTAGCTTTTGAAGTACTTCTATATCATGTGCTGCACATGCACAATTTTTTGTGCATCTCTCCTGACAGTAACTGAGGATCATAGTAAGAGTGTTCAAATCATGAAGAAAAGATGAAGAGCAGTGTTTTCTGTTTAATAAGGTGGGTATCAATGAAGGTATTAAAAGATTTCTAATAAGAATGACTCAAATAGCATCTTGCCTAAAGGAGTAAGCTTCAGTTAGCTGGATACTGCTTTGGTGCAGTACCACTTTCCCCCAGGGTTTTGGATCAATGAGGCATTGCTGTTACATATATTAACTCAGGTAACAGTGTTACCTTGAGAAAAATTACAACTAACTTCCTTTTTCTCAAAAATGTATTATTTATGATATCTAAGTTTTTGTTTTTCTATAATTTAGAAATGGCCACTAGTCAGCATCTTTGGCTCTGTCTGAGAAATCCTTCAGATCTGATGAACTCTGGATCACTAGTTCTGAGAACTCTTTCCTAGCAATATTTAGATTTGCCAAGAAAAAGTTTTCAGATGTTCTTCCTTTTTAATATGGAGATGTTGAGCTCAAACTAATACTGAAATTATGTCATTTCCTTTGCTTTTTCTTGGGGGCTTTCATTAATCCTTGATACCACCGAGACACTAAATAAACTCTAAGCCTTTCATCTTATATTTGGATAAATTAGATAATTACTTTTAGAAGTCTAGTAATTCACATTCATGAGCAAAAGCCTTGGGATAGGTTGAAAATGAATAGAAGATTGAAAATTTAATGATGAGTTATAAAGATATTCAATAGGAAACGTGCTTCAGAAGCAGACATTTTTTTTTTTCAGAGAATATACAACACTCTGAAGCTTATCCTCAAATTGACTAAAAAATAAAGACAATCAAATTCAAAGGACAGGTTGTTTCTGTTGTGCAGGTTCAGGGTTCTCATGTGAAAAGAAAAAGAAAGGATTTAAAATTTCCCAACTTCTTCTTTCCAAAGGATTTAAAATTTCCCAAAAATTTCTTTCTAAAATCTCTAAGCCTTAAAAATAAGGAACAGAATCTGAGATCCACTATGATTTATGATTTTATAATTCTACAAAAGCCATTCACTGGAAATTTAGAGTGATATGACTTCACTTTATAATGATATGTAAAGATGTCTTAGTTGAAGAGGGATGAAAAATGTTTCAATACATGTACAGTTGCCTATGCTTCTTTGTGGGTGGTTTATCCATAAATATTATCTCTTCTATTACTTTGATTACTCCTTTTCTATTTGCTTTAACAATATTATCTTGCTGTTCCCCAAATGGAAATATTCCACAAGGTTTGGCTCTAAATCATCTACTCTTTTCTTTCCACGTTGTACAGTGAAAGTCTTATTCAAGACAGCTTGCTGCAACTCTCCCCTCTATATGGACAACAACCACTCCCCCACTCCACACACAGGAACATTCTTGCCTGCATATGCATGCATGCACACACACACCCCTCTCTGAATTCTTGGTCAGGCATCCTCTTTTTAGTTTTCAGCCTCCTGTGAGAACATAGCCTGCTACAAATGGAGGAGAAAGATTAAAGGGTTCTTAGGGGTCATCTACTTGAAACTTCCACAAATCAAATTCTATAGGTTCTGCTTGAATTCCTCCAGTAACAGAGAATTTTAGTGTCAAATTGATATATGTGAGAATCCAAGCTCATCACTTAGAAACTGTCACTTAGAATAAATTACATACCTTTTCCCAGCCTTAGTATCCTCATCTGAAATGAGAATAGTAACAGTATCTACCATATGGGTTCATGACAAGCAACCGGAATGACTCAATACATAATAACTATGCCAATTATGCCTTTCTTTTTTGCAGTTTTTATTATGTGCAACTGCTGTGTCCATTTTAATTTTTTGTGCATTACCCTTATCTCTCTCCTAGATCCTAAATTTATTAAAGGCAGCTACTGTGTATTATTCATCTCTTCATTCCACAAACTCACAAACCAGGTTTTCCTAAGAACAGATCCATAGATAAACACTGAACTGTGATAAAATTTGTTCTAGGCTTCAGCCAAGAACAAATAAAACCAAAATAAAACCATTGTCTTCCATAAACCTGAAGATGCAGAATTTAATGGATTGTAACTTATTCTGAGACAATTTTTAACATTTTTTTGTTGTCAAAGTATCTTTATTTTAAACACGAAATGATTTTGAGATTAGATGGTTGTTGCTTTCAAATGTTTTAATTTAGAAAAATGAAAAGGTGGAAATCTCTTGCCATTATCAATCATTTAAAGATTGCTAAATTTATCAAATTCAAAATGGCCTAAGATAGTGCCTCGTGTGTAGATGGCTCTCACAGTTGTCAGTTGATGTCTAATCTCCTTGATGCTTACTTAGTGGTCATTTTTCTTCTCTTGTCTCTACTAGAGATCTGAGAGAAAAATATGGAAAATGAAGTAAAAATAGACTATTGAAAATATTTAATAGCTCCAATTAAAGACTTGATTGGAAAATTGAAGAGTGAGAAAAACCAGTGGTTAAAAAACATATTTTGGAATTAATTATTTCAGTTTCATACTAACCATTGCTTATTATTTGCCACATTACTTGATTTGCAGCTAATTACAAACTTAAGCAGTGGATAAAAATATTAGTTACCACTTTTCTGTGTGAAGACAAAAATATGTTTAAGGTAAATGCCAATGTATTATAAGATGATTTTAACAATTTGATTAAATTCTAAAAATACTTTCATAATTAGTATGTAAATTTTAAATAAATTAAAAATAGATTACAGAAATTATATAGAAAAATAGATTAGCCAGGTGTGGTGGCTTATACCTGTAATTCTAGCACTTTGGGAGGCTGAGGCGGGAGGATCACTTGAGCCCAGGAGTTTGAGACCAGCCTGGACAACATAAGGAGAACTTATCTCTATAAAAAATAAAATTAGCTGGGTGTGGTGATGCATGCCTATGGTCCTAGCTACTTGGGAGGATGAGGTGGGAGGATGCTTAAGCCAGGAGGTTAGAATGCAGTAAGCTGAGATTGTGCCACTATACTCCAGCCTGGGCAACAGAGTGAGACCCCGTCTCATAAAATAAATTAAAAAAAAAGATATATCAGTGGAACAGAATACAGAACCCAGAAATAATATAACACACAGCCATCTGATCTTTGATGAAGCTGACAAAAATAAGCAATGGGGAAACGACTCTCTATTCAATAAATGGTGCTGGGATAGCTGGCTAGCCAGATGCAGAATATGCAGACAGGACCCCTACCTTTCACCATAAACAAAAATTAACTCAAATTGGATTAAAGGTTTAAATGTAAGACCACACACTATAAGAATCCTAGAAGAAAACCTAGAAAATACCATTCTGTATATCAACCCAGGAAAGAAATTATGACTAACTCCTCAAAAGCAATTGCAACAAAAATAAAAATTGACAAATGAGGCCTAATGAAACAAAATAGCTTCTGAACGGTGAAAAAAAAAAAAAAAAAAAGAAAAAAACACAATAAACAGAGTAAACAGACAACCTACAGAATGGAAGAAACTACTTGAAAACTATGCCACCAACAAAATTCTAATATCCACAGTCTATAAGCAACAATTGAACAAGCCAAAAAAAACCTAATTAAAAGTGGGCAAAAGACATGAACAGACACTTCTCAAAAGAAGACATGCAAGCAGCCAACAAGCGTATGAAAAAATGCTCAACATCACTAATCAGAGAAATGCAAATCAAAACCACAATGACATATCATATCACACTAGTTAGAATGGCTATTACTAAAAAGTCAAAAAACAACATGCTAGCAAGGCTGCAGAGAAAAGGTAATTCTTATACACTGTTGGTGAAAATGTAAATGAGCTTATTCACTGTGGAAAGCAGTTTGGAGATTTCTCAAAGAACATAAAGCTGAACTACCATTAAAGTCAGCAATACCATTATTGTGCATATACTCAAAGGAAAATGAATTGTTCTACCAAAAGACACATGTACTCTTATGTTCATTGCATCACTATACACAATAGCAAAGACAGGGAATCAACCTTGGTTCTCATCAGTGGTGGACTGGGTAAAGAAAATGTGGTACATGTACACCACGAAATACTACACAGCCATAAAAAGAATAAAATTATATCCTTTGCAGCAACATGGATGCAACAGAAGGCCATTATCTTAAGCAAATTAACATAGGAACAGAAAAGCAAATACCACATGTTTTCACTTATAAGTAAATGCTGAATATTGGGTACACACGTGGACATAAAGATGGCAAAAACAGAACTGGAGACTAGTAGAATGGGGAGAGAGGAAGGGGGAAAGGGCTGAAATTCTACATATTAGGTACTATGCTTAGTACCTGGCTAATGGGGTCATTCATAACCCAAACCTCAGTATCATGCAATATACCCACCTAACAAACAAGCACATGTACCCCTTGAATCTGAAATAAAACATGAAATCATAAAATTATATATTGGAAGAATTTAGTCTCCTTGAGAAATGCTGTGAAGTTTCTGAGGTCTCTGATTATAATTTTTAAATTAAATAGAACTAAAAACCTGATCTAATCATGTGGCACTAAAAATTAATTATGGCACTGCCTTTTTTGACCTTGATTTAAAAGAAAATGTTAATGAGGTTTGTTTTCACTGATGATAAATAGAATAAGAAAAAATTTAAATGTATCTTTAAAATTCTTTATTATCTGTCAAATGTTTCATTGAGGGATTAATATTATTAAATATATTTTTATACATTTCTTTAAAGTTAAGAAAATGCATTTTTTTAAGGGTTTATTTTACCAAAAGTCACTAGATGGTCACTGCTTTTATATGGTCGCTATCCCAGGGTAAGTCCCACACACAACTAATTTCCACAGATCAGAGTTTAAAAAGTGATTATATAAATACTAACATAGATAAAATATTGACTTTTCTTTTTTTTTTTTTTTTTTGAGACGGAGTGCCGCTGTTGCCCAGGCTGGAGTGCAGTGGCGAGATCTCGGCTCATTGCAGGCTCCGCCCCCCGGGGTTCACGCCATTCTCCTGCCTCAGCCTCCCTAGTAGCTGGGACTGCAGGCACCCGCCACCTCGCCCGGCTAATTTTTTTTGTATTGTTAGTAGAGACGGGGTTTCACCGTGTTAGCCAGGATGGTCTCGATCTCCTGACCTCGCGATCCGCCTGCCTCGGCCTCCCACAGTGCTGGGATTACAGGCGTGAGCCACCGCGCCTGGCCAAAATATTGACTTTTCAAAGTCCTCAGTCACTCAGTCAATCAAGAAGTATATTTAATGAGTGTTTCCTACGGATCAAGCACTGTTAAGCTACCTAGGCTTTAGTGGTTGTCAATTTTAGTTTAAAAAACAAGCAGAAATTTTGAGTTGCATAGAAATTGTCATTTGTTCCCCAAGACTATGTCTGTCTCCAGTTTTTTCTTTTTTTTTTTTTAACTTTTATTTTCGGTTTGGGCATACACGTGAAGGTTTGTTAGATAGGTAAACACGTGTCATAGGGGTTTGCTGTACATATTATTTCATCACCCAGGTGATAAGCTTACTATAAAATAGTTATTTTGTCTGCTCTTCTCCCTCCTTCCACCCCTGCCTCAAGTAGACCCCAGTGCCTGTAATTTTCTTCTTTGTTTTCATAAGTTCTTACCTTGGAATGATGACTGTACTTTTATGGCAGTAACTGCCATATTTAAAAATCTAATCCCAAAGTCAAGTTTTCCTTCAAGAACATGAAGCTCATGTTTGCTTTTTTCTCTTTCTCCTTCTCTCTTTCCGTTCCTTAATTTTCTCTTCTTCCTTCTCATTCATCTTTAGTTCTTTTATTTTTGTCATGACAATGTGTAAAGCCACTTATAGAATGATAATCTTATTTTTATTTATTGTTTGTCAAGGGATGGAATGAAACCTTGAAGTATATAAGTCATGTCAATAGAAATACTAACAGTTACAGGTTTCTTTAAATCAAACTCAATGATTTTTTTAATGTGTAAATGAAAATAAAAGTCTACCTTCAATCCAGTGAAAATTCCCAGGCCCACATCTTTATGGCCCACAGAAATAGCCAAGGATTATTACTACATAAACAAGTTGCTGATTTCACAGTTAGTGGTTGCTTTCCTTTTTAAATAAAATTTGAACAAAAAGGATTCAGAAAAGATACTATTTTAAATTATTGTTTTAAGCAAATAACATAATGGATTTAGTCAGATTTTACTTAGTATTTTGACAAATAACTCTTTATACTTAATTAAGCTATAATACATCTCATTTTCACAATGTTTGTAAAAATGTTTTTTCTTTTGGCTGATAATTTACCATCAAATACTGGTTGTATATATAACAAAGCATGTTATAAGCTCAGTTTTTCTTCACATGCTTATTTTGTGTGATTAACTTTCCCTGAGAATTATCATTTTTGTTTTGTTTTGTTTCTGTTTTTGTGTGTGTATGAAGATTCACCATTCTAGGGTTTGACTGTTTATGGTGTAAATACTATGTCAAGTCTTGACTCAAAATCTTTTTGGTGTTAGATACTTAATTTCTTCTTGAATTAACGCTGCTGCTTTTTTAGTTTTTTTCTGTTCTGATAAGGAAACAATTTTTTAAAATCTGTAATCAAAAGTACACTATTTTACTGCATTCAACCAATGTTGAATTTTTTTTTATAACATTTCCTGACAGTTATATATGTTAGTGATATTATTCTCTGCTAAAAATATTTTCTCTTAAAGATAATATAATATCAAAAGTAAAGCCTGCAAAAATGAGAAAATCTCTAGTACCATTTTGGTATGTCTCATTAAACTTGTTTACTGAAAATCACAAGTAACCACAAGTGAAATCAGGTACCATACTTACTGGTAGATATGCTGACTCCTTTTATATAAATTTCCTAAAACTTATAAAATGTGTTTTACATTTTACATAATTTTAGAAGTTATAAAAATCAGTCAAAGTAAATATATTTCTTATTAGGATTTGCTTTGAGGTGAAAGATTAACAACATATTCTTTATGTGAAAAAATGAGGAGGAAATATCAGTAAGTTATATTCTGTTTATTCTGCCAGTTGCTATTTTCTTTTTACTTCTCTTCAAATAAAAATTTAAAAGTGATAATCAAGTCTTTTTTTTTTTTTTTTTTTTTGAGATGGAGTCTTGCTCTGTCACCCAGGCTAGAGTGCAGTGGCAAGATCTTGGCTCACTGCAAGATCTGCCTCCCAGGTTCAAGGGATTCTCTTGCCTCAGCCTCCTGAAAAACTGAGATTACAGGCATGGGTCATCATGCCTGGCTAATTTTTGTATTTTTAGTAGAGATGGGGTTTCACCATGTTGGCCAGGCTAGTCTCGAACTCCTAGGCTCAAGTCATCCACCGGTCTTAGCCTACCAAAGTGTTGGATTACAGGCGTGAGCCACTGTGCCCAGCCTCAATTCTACTCTTATTCTTATGTTTCCTTCTAAAGTGATAAATTATGGTTTTCTCAAAATCCATAGTTATATAGATGTCAGTCTTCATACCAGAAAGTTAGAGAATAAAGTAAAGATAGTTTTGCATGTATTTATTGATTGTTACTCAGTTCATGATTCTCTTTCAGAAAGTTCTGGGAAAGTGAATCATTGTAAATGTCTAAAGGCTATCAACCTTTTCCTGACCCTTGAAACTTCTTCCTTTCTCAGTATCACTGAATGTAAAGTGGAATTCATTAATACAGTTGTCTCCATACCAACGTTTTCTTCACGTTCTTCATTAAAACCCTTTCTCAGGCTTTTGCCATGTATTGGTGATTTTAAAAAAACTGTAAAAGAGAATTTACATGTTTAGATCTAGAAACCATCTTTGTCTGTTTTTAGGATTAGGACAGAGGAAGATTATAATGGCACTGATTTTCAGAAACTTAAGTTAGCTCCAGAAGACATTAAGTTAACCACCAATATTAATTGTAATCAGAAGAGATCATCAGATGTTCTGGCTGCTTTTCTGTTCCTCAGAGGTGAGACTTCTGTTGCTCTAGATTTGGCTGGAGTCAGATTTGCTTTGGTGATAAATCAGTTGTAGAAATGACATGCCAAAGTTAGAAGAGTGATGTGATTTCAGTGTCCCAGACTCAGTACTGTTAATGAAAGATCAAGGTCCAATTCCTATTGAATTTTCAAAATTCTAAATTGGGTAATTGCAGTTAAATGATTTTGAACTTGTTTTTTTTCTTCTCTTACTTCACTTTTCATTCTTGTACCCAAATAAACATCAAGATGTTTTCTGATGTTAAAAAAATGTTTTGCTAATGGATAGTGGTTCTGAAAATGTGTGATTTGTACCACTTATCTCAATTTCAAATACTATTTTAACACAATGATTAGATCAAACTGTGTATTTGCCTCAGTGTTGGCAATTTAGAGTAATTGGTCTTAAATTACCCAATGGTGCACTTATCATCAATGTGTAGTCAATATAATAGATTCCAGAGCCCCTTCATACATAACAATATGATATGTTATAATATCTTTTTATGCTATTAAATATAATAAATAAAAGTAATAGATGCTTTCTGTAGGAAACATGAAATGTACTAAAGAGGGTAAGAAGAAATTAAAAACTACTAAAACTACCACACCCAGAATTGATGTCTGTTAACCATTAAGACATTTTTTTTTGGTCTTTTTTGTTTGATATGTATCTGAAGAGTTTAAAAATACATAGTTATTTTTAGTGTAGTTTTTCATCCTGTTCTTTCATTAACATTATATCTTGAGAATTTGCCTTAAATATTCTTCAAAATTATGATTTGAATGACCACATTATATTCCATTTTATAGAGGTTCATAATGTATTTAACTATTCTCATATTCAGTTTATTTTCAAGTTTTTTTACCTTTATATATCCTATTTTCCACATTAAATTTTATTCTTTGATTATTTGCATAAGGTTTCAAGAAGTGGGATAGTTGGTTGAAAGGGTATGAACAATTTAAAGACTGAATAATGAATCCACTCTATCCTTCAAACAAGTATCAATTTATACTCATAATAGCAGACTTTGAAATTTCATCTCTCACAGCACCAGTGTTTTACCCACAGTACCATTTATTTTTATTTGATAGATGAAAAATGTCTCTCTCCCTTCCCTCCTTTGAGACAGGGTCTTGCTATGTCGCCCAGGCTGGCTGGAGTGCAGTAGCATGATCACAACTCACTATAGCCTTGAACTTCTGAGGTCAACCAATCCTACCACTTCAGCCTTTCAAAGTGTTGGGATTATAGGTGAGAGTCACAATTCCTAGCTTTAATTTCAATTTGTTTGAACATTTTAGAATGTATTTTTTAACCATTTGTGTTTCTGTTGGATGTGTGACTTGTATGCTCATGTCTTTTGCCAATTTTCTGTTAATTTTTTAAAATTCATTTTAAGAGTTTTTAATGCATTAAGGATGTTAACTTTTGTACCTTAAATTTGTTCTTCATGAGCCACTTTACTTTTTTGTTATTTTTAATTAATATATCATAGTTGTACATATTACTGGACATGTGATATTTTGATACATGTATATAATGTGTAACTATCAAATCAGCGTAATTGGGATATCCATCAACTCAAATGCTTATCTTTTCTTTGTGTTGAGAACACTAAAATTCTAGTCTTCTAGCTACTTTGAAATATACAATAAATTATTGTTAACTATAATTTTCCTACTGTACTATCAAATATTAGAACATTTTTTCTATTTAACTGTATTTTTGTACTCATTAAGCAACATCTCTACGTCCCCCACCTCTTTCCTTTCCTGGTATCTGGTAAGCACCATTCTGCTCTATACCTCCATGAGTTCCACTTTTTTAGCACATACATGTGAGTGAGAACATGCACTATTTGTCTTTCTGTGCTAGCTTATTTCACTTAACATAATGATCTCCAGTTCCATCCATGTTACTGCAAACGACATAATTTTATTATTTTTTATGCCTGTATAGTGTTCAATTTTGTATATATACCACATTTATTTTATCCATTCATCTGTTGGTGAGCATTTAGGTTGATTCTATATCTTGGCTATTGTGAATAAAGCTGTAGTAAACATGAGAGTGCAGATTCCTCTTTGATAAATAGATTTTCTTTCTTTTAGATATATATCCAGCGGTGGACTTGCTTGATCATATGGTAGTTCTATTTTTAGTGTTTTGATGAATGCCATACTGATTTCCCATAGTGGCTTTACAACTTTACACTCCCATCAATAGTGTATGCTTTCTCTGCATCCTTACTAGCACTTGTAATTTTTTGTCTTTTAAATGATATTTATTCTAACTTGAGTGAGATGATGTCTCATTATGGTTTTGATTGGCATTTACCTGACGTTGAGCATTTTTTTCATGTAACTGGTTGTTATTTGTATATCTTCATCTAAGAAATATCTACTCATTGTTTTTGCCCACTTAAAAATTGGATTACTATTATTATCTTCATTTATTTGCCTTGAAGTTCCTCATATATTGTAGTTATTAATTCCTTGTCAGATGAATAGTTTGTAAATATTTTTACCCTATCTGTAAACTGTTTCTTCACTTTGTTAATTATTTTCTTTGCCATACAGAAGCTTCTTAGCTTGATATAATCTAATTTATCTATTTTTCTTTTGATGCCTGTGCTTTTGAGGTCTTATTTAAAAACTCTTTGCCCAGACCAATGTCCTGTAGTATTTTCCCAATGTTTTCTTCTAGTAGTTTCATAGGTTCAGGTCTTACTTTTAAGTCTTCAAGCCATTTTGAGTTGAATTTTGTATATGTTATAATGTGGAGATCTAGTGTTATTCTTCTGCGTATGTATATCCAGTTTACCCAGCACCATTTACTAATGAGATTGTCCTTTCCTCAATGTCTGTTTGTGACAACTTTGTTGAAAATGAGTTGGCTGTGTGTGGATTTATTTCTGACTCTCTATTCTGTTCTTATAGTCTATGTGTCTGTTTTTATGCCACTATCAGGCTGATTTGGTTATTATAGCTTTATAGTACAATTTGAAATCAGGTGGTATGATACCGCAGCTTCATCTTTTTTGGTCAGAATTGATTAAACTATTTGGGGTCTTTTGTGGTTCCATATGAAATTTAAAATTTGTTGGGGGGGTGGAACCAAGATGGCTGAATAGGAACAGCACCGGTCTCCAGCTCCCAGCCCCAGCGACACAGAAGATGGGTGATTTCTGCATTTCTGCTTGAGGTACCTGTTTCATCTCACTAGGGAGTGCCTAACAGTGGGTTGAGGAAAGTCGGTGAAGCGCACTGTGCGCGAGCCAAAGAAGGGCGAGGCATTGCCTCACTCGGGAAGCGCAAGGGGTCAGGGAGTTCCCTTTCCTAGTCAAAGAAAGGGGAAACAGACGGCACCTGGAATATCGGGTCAGTCCCGTCCTAATTCTGCGCTTTTCCAACGGGCCTGGAAAACGGCACACTAGGAGATTGTGTCCCGCACCTGGCTCGGAGGGTCCTATGCCCACAGAGTCTTGCTGATTGCTAGCACAGCAGTCTGAGATCACGCTGCAAGGCAGCAACGAGGCTGGGGGAGGGGCGCCCGCCATTGCCCAGGCTTGCTTAGGTAAACAAAGCAGCCAGGAAGCTCGAACTGGGTGGAGCCCACCACAGCTCAAGGAGGCCTGCCTGCCTCTGTAGGCTCCACCTCTGGGGGCAGGGCACAGACAACCAAAAACTCAGCCAGAACCTCCACAGCCTTAAATGTCCCTGTCTGACTGACAGCTTTGAAGAGAGTAGTGGTTCTCCCAGCACGCAGCTGGAGATCTGAGAACGGACAGACTGCCTCCTAAAGTGGGTCCCTCACCCCTGAGCAGCCTAACTGGGAGGCACCCCCCCAGTAGGGCAGACTGACACCTCATTCAACCGGGTACTCCTCTGAGACAAAACTTTCAGAGGAACTATCAGACAGCTGAATTTGTGGTCTCACGAAAATCCGCTCTTCTGCAGCCACCGGTGCTGACACCCAGCCAAACAGGGTCTGGAGTGGACCTCTAGTAAACTCCAACAGACCTGCAGCTGAGGGTCTTGTCTGGTAGAAGGAAAATTAACCAACAGAAAGGACATCCACACCAAAAACCCATCTGTACATCACCATCATCGAAGACAAAAAGTAGACAAAACCACAAAGATGGGGAAAAAACAGACCAAAAAAACTGGAAACTCTAAAAAACAGAGCACCTCT
Organism: Symphalangus syndactylus; assembly: GCF_028878055.3. Taxonomy (NCBI): domain Eukaryota; kingdom Metazoa; phylum Chordata; class Mammalia; order Primates; family Hylobatidae; genus Symphalangus; species Symphalangus syndactylus. The sequence continues at coordinate 63,904,927 of NC_072424.2, forward strand.
CCTCCTCCAAAGGAACGCAGTTCCTCACCAGCAACGGAACAAAGCTGGATGGAGGATGACTTTGATGAGTTGAGAGAAGAAGGCTTCAGACGATCAAACTACTCTGAGCCACGAGAGGAAATTCAAAACAATAGCGAAGAAGTTAAAAACTTTGAAAAAAAATTAAAAGAATGGATAACTAGAATAACCAATGGAGAGAAGGGCTTAAAGGAGATGATGGAGCTGAAAGCCAAGTTTCGAGAACTACGCGAAGAATGCAGAAGCCTCAGTAGCAGATGCGATCAACTGGAAGAAAGGGTATCGCTGATAGAAGATGAAATGAATGAAATGAAGAGAGAAGGGAAGTTTAGAGAAAAAAGAATAAAAAGAAATGAACAAAGCCTCCAAGAAATTTGGGACTATGTGAAAAGACCAAACCTACGTCTGATTGGTGTACCTGAAAATGATGGGGAGAATGGAACCAAGTTGGAAAACACTCTGCAAGATATTATCCAGGAGAACTTCCCCAATCTAGCAAGGCAGGCCAGCATTCAGATTCAGGAAATACAGAGAACGCCACAAAGATACTCCTCGAGAAGGGCAACTCCAAGACACATAATTGTCAGATTCACCAAAGTTGAAATGAAGGAAAAAATGTTAAGGGCAGCCAGAGAGAAAGGTCGGGTTACCCACAGAGGGAAGCCCATCAGACTAACAGCTGATCTTTCAGCAGAAACTCTACAAGCCAGAAGAGAGTGGGGACCGATATTCAACATTCTTAAAGAAAAGAATTTTCAACCCAGAATTTCCTATCCCGCCAAACTAAGCTTCATAAGTGAAGGAGAAATAAAATACTTTACAGAAAAGCAAACTCTGAGTGATTTTGTCACCACCAGGCCTGCCCTAAAAGAGCTCCTGATGGAAGCACTAAACATGGAAAGGAACAACCGGTACCAGCCCCTGCAAAAATATGCCAAATTGTAAAGACCATCGAGGCTAGGAAGAAACTATAGCAACTAACGAGCAAAATAACCAACTAACATCATAATGACAGGATCAGATTCACACATAACAATATTCACGTTAAATGTAAATGGGCTAAATGCTCCAATCAAAAGACACAGACTGGCAAACTGGATAAGGAGTCAGGACCCATCAGTGTGCTGTATTCAGGAAACCCATCTCACGTGCAGAGACACACATAGACTCAAAATAAAGGGATGGAGGAAGATCTATCAAGCAACTGGGAAACAAAAAAAGGCAGGGGTTGCAATCCTAGTCTCTGATAAAATAGACTTTAAACCAACAAAGATCAAAAGAGACAAAGAAGGCCATTACATAATGGTAAAGGGATCAATTCAACAAGAAGAGCTAACTATCCTAAATATATATTCACCCAACACAGGAGCACCCAGATTCATAAAGCAAGTCCTCAGTGACCTACAAAGGGACTTAAACTCCCACACAATAATAATGGGAGATTTTAACACCCCACTGTCAGCATTAGACAGATCAACGAGACAGAAAGTTAACAAGGATATCCAGGAATTGAACTCAGCTCTACATAAAGTGGACCTAATAGACATCTACAGAACTCTCCACCCCAAATCAACAGAATATACATTTTTTTCAGCACCACACCACACCTATTCCAAAATTGACCACATAGTTGGAAGTAAAGCTCTTCTCAGCAAATGCAAAAGAACAGAGATTATAACAAACTGTCTCTCAGACCACAGTGCAATCAAACTAGAACTCAGGATTAAGAAATTCACGCAAAACCGCTCAACTACATGGAAACTGAACAACCTGCTCCTGAATGACTATTGGGTACATAATGAAATGAAGGCAGAAATAAAGATGTTCTTTGAAACCAACGAGAACAAAGACACAACATACCAGAATCTCTGTGACACGTTCAAAGCAGTGTGTAGAGGAAAATTTATAGCACTAAATGCCCACAAGAGAAAGCAGGAAAGATCCAAAATTGACACCCTAACATCACAATTAAAAGAACTAGCAAAGCAAGAGCAAACACGTTCAAAAGCTAGCAGAAGGCTAGAAATAACTAAAATCAGAGCAGAACTGAAGGAAATAGAGAAACAAAAAACCCTTCAAAAAATTAATGAATCCAGGAGCTGGTTTTTTGAAAAGATCAACAAAATTGATGGACCGCTAGCAAGACTAATAAAGAAGAAAAGAGAGAAGAATCAAATAGATGCAATAAAAAACGAAAAAGGGGATATCACCACCGATCCCACAGAAATACAATCTACCATCAGAGAATACTACAAACACCTCTATGCAAATAAACTAGAAAATCTAGAAGAAATGGATAAATTCCTCGACAAATACACCCTCCCAAGACTAAACCAGGAAGAAGTTGAATCTCTGAATAGACCAATAACAGGTTCTGAAATTGTGGCAATAATCAATAGCTTACCAACCAAAAAGAGTCCAGGACCTGATGGATTCACAGCCGAATTCTACCAGAGGTACAAGGAGGAACCGGTACCATTCCTTCTGAAACTATTCCAATCGATAGAAAAAGAGGGAATCCTCCCTAACACATTTTACGAAGCCAGCATCGTCCTGATACCAAAACCTGGCAGAGACATAACCAAAAAAGAGAATTTCAGACCAATATCCTTGATGAACATTGATGAAAAAATCCTCAATAAAATACTGGGAAACCGAATCCAGCAGCACATCAAAAAGCTTATCCACCATGATCAAGTGGGCTTCATCCCTGGGATGCAAGGCTGGTTCAACATACGCAAATCAATAAATGTAATCCAGCATATAAACAGAACCAAAGACAAAAACCAGATGATTGTCTCAATAGATGCAGAAAAGGCCTTTGACAAAATTCAACAACCTTCATGCTAAAAACTCTCAATAAATTAGGTATTGATGGGACGTATCTCAAAATAATAAGAGCTATCTACAACAAACCCACAGCCAATATCATACTGAATGGGCAAAAACTGGAAGCATTCCCTCTGAAAACTGGCACAAGACAGGGATGCCCTCTCTCACCGCTCCTATTCAACATAGTGTTGGAAGTTCTGGCCAGAGCAATCAGGCAGGAGAAGGAAATAAAGGGTATTCAATTAGGAAAAGAGGAAGTCAAATTGTCCCTGTTTGCAGATGACATGATTGTATATCTAGAAAACCCCATTGTCTCAGCTCAAAATCTCCTTAAGCTGATTAGCAACTTCAGCAAAGTCTCAGGATACAAAATTAATGTACAAAAATCACAAGCATTCTTGTACACCAATAACAGACAAACAGAGAGCCAAATCATGAGTGAACTCCCATTCACAATTGCTTCAAAGAGAATAAAATACCTAGGAATCCAACTTACAAGGAATGTGAAGGACCTCTTCAAGGAGAACTACAAACCACTGCTCAATGAAATAAAAGAGGATACAAACAAATGGAAGAACATTCCATGCTCATGGGTTGGAAAAATCAATATCGTGAAAATGGCCATACTGCCCTAGGTAATTTATAGATTCAATGCCATCCCCATGAAGCTACCAATGACTTTCTTCACAGAATTGGAAAAAAGTACTTTAAAGTTCATATGGAACCAAAAAAGAGCCCGCATCGCCAAGTCAATCCTAAGCCAAAAGAACAAAGCTGGAGGCATCACGCTACCTGACTTTAAACTATACTACAAGGCTACAGTAACCAAAACAGCATGGTACTGGTACCACAACAGAGACATAGATCAATGGAACAGAACAGAGCCCTCAGAAATGATGCCACATAGCTACAACTATCCGATCTTTGACAAACCTGACAAAAACAAGAAATGGGGAAAGGATTCCCTATTTAATAAATGGTGCTGGGAAAACTGGCTAGCCATATGTAGAAAGCTGCAACTGGATCCCTTCCTTACACCTTATACAAAAATTAATTCAAGATGGATTAAAGACTTATATGTTAGACCTAAAACCATTAAAATCCTACAAGAAAACCTAGGCAATACCATTCAGGACATAGGCGTGGGCAAGGACTTCATGTCTAAAACACCAAAAGCAATGGCAACAAAAGCCAAAATCGACAAATGGGATCTCATTAAACTAAAGAGCTTCTGCACAGCAAAAGAAACTATCATCAGAGTGAACAGGCAACCTACACAATGGGAGAAAATTTTTGCAACCTACTCATCTGACAAAGGGCTAATATCCAGAATCTACAATGAACTCAAACAAATTTACAAGAAAAAAACAAACAACCCCATCAAAAAGTGGGCAGAGGACATGAACAGACACTTCTCAAAAGAAGACATTTATGCAGCCAAAAAACACATGAAGAAATGCTCCTCATCACTGGCCATCAGAGAAATGCAAATCAAAACCACAGTGAGATACCATCTCACACCAGTTAGAATGGCCATCATTAAAAAATCAGGAAACAACAGGTGCTGGAGAGGATGTGGAGAAATAGGAACACTTTTACACTGTTGGTGGGACTGTAAACTAGTTCAACCATTGTGGAAGTCAGTGTGGCGATTCCTCAGGGATCTAGAACTAGAAATAGCATTTGACCCAGCCATCCCATTACTGGGTATATACCCAAAGGACTATAAATCATGCTGCTATAAAGACACATGCACACGTATGTTTATTGCGGCACTATTCACAATAGCAAAGAGTTGGAACCAACCCAAAGGTCCAACAACGATAGACTGGATTAAGAAAATGTGGCACATATACACCATGGAATACTATGCAGCCATAAAAAATGATGAGTTCGTGTCCTTTGTAGGGACATGGATGAAACTGGAAAACATCATTCTCAGTAAACTATCGCAAGGACAAAAAACCAAACACCGCATGTTCTCACTCATAGGTGGGAATTGAACAATGAGAACTCATGGACACAGGAAGGCGAACATCTCGCCCCGGGGACTGTTGTGGGGTGAGGGGAGGGGGGAGGGACAGCATTAGGAGATACACCTAATGCTAAATGACGAATTAATGGGTGCAGGAAATCAACATGGCACATGGATACATATGTAACAAACCTGCACATTGTGCACATGTACCCTAAAACCCTAAAGTATAATAAAAAAAAAAAAAAAAAAAATTACCTAGGGAAAAAAAAAAAAAATCCTAGTGGGTACTTTTTTTTTTTTTTAACTATTGTAAATAGTATGCGTTTAAATTTTTCTCTAGCTGTTGCTGCTATATGAAAATGCTACTGACTTTTAGTTATTAATCTTATAACTGGTAACTTTGCCAGAAACTTGACAAATTTATTGCATTACTTCCCCAAATGATGAATTATAATAATTTGGGCAGAATTCCTTCAGGTTTCCTATTTTGTAGAAAACCATGTTATTTCTGAATAATAATAATTTACTTTCCAATCCTTATAGCATTTCTTTTTTTTCTTATTGCACTATGATATTTAATCCAATATTGAATAGCAATAGTTATATTGTGAATGATTATAATGATTCACCGTTGATTATAATGTTTGCTATAAAATTTCCATGCATAACTCTTTCAGGTTAAAGAAATTCATTTTTAAAAAAAAAAAAAAAAAAAAGAAATTTAAAATTTGTTTTTCTATTTATGTGAAGAATGTCATTGGTGTTTTCATAGAGATTGCATTGAATCTGCCGAGCACTTGCAGTAGAGACATTTTCAAAATGTTGATTCTTCCAATCCATGAGCATATCTTTCCATTTTTTGGTTTCCTCTTCAATTCCTTTCATCAGTATGTTACAGTTTTTCTAATAGTGATCTTTCACTTTGGTTCAATTAAATCCTAGGTATTTTATTATTTTGTAGATTGAATTGATTTCTTTTTGTCTGTATAAATTTAGGTGGTAAAAATGCACTTTTGTTCTATGGATATACTGAGTAATGGTGAACTCTGGGCTTTTAGTGTATCCATCACCAGAATAGTGTACATTGTACCCATTAAGTGATTGCTTATTCTTCAACCCCCTCCCATCCTTCCACCCTCTGAGTCTCCAATGACTATTATTCCATACTCTAAGCCCATATGTACACTTTATTTAACTCCCGCTTTTAAGTGAGAACTTATGGTATTTGACTTTCTGATTCTGAGTTATTTCACTTAAAATAATGGCCTCCAGTTCCATCCATGTTGCTGAAAAAGACATGATTGCTTTCTTTTTATGGTTGAATAGTATTCTAGTGTGTGTGTGTGTGTGTGTATTGAATACTATTATATTTATTACAATTTCTTTTTTTAAATTTTCTTTTTAATTCTCAGCAACGCAAGTTACTTCTATAGAGAAGGGTGTGCCCTTACAGATGGAACAATGGCAAGTGCACATTTGGACAAGGGAGGGGAAGGAGTTCTTATCCCTGACACACGTGGCCCCTGCTGCTGTGTCGTTCCCCTATTGCCTAGGGTTAGACGGCACAGGCTAAACTAATTCCGATTAGCTAATTTAAAGAGAATGATGGGGTGAGTGCTTTGGCAAGAGTCAGGGCAGAGCAGGTAGCAGGTAATCAGAATGAGTTAGGGTGGAGCAGGTGATCAGAATGAGTTAGGGTGGAGTAGGTAATCGAAAAAGGTTGCTTTACGAGGAAGTTATGTTTAAAAGTAGAAGGCAAAGAATTGAATTACAATTTCTTTATCAGTCATCCACTGATGGATACTTAGGTTGTTTTCATATTTTTGCTAATGTGAATAGTGCTGCTATAAACACATGAGTGCAGATATCTTTATAATGTAATGATATAATGATTTTTTTCTCTTCGGGTGTATATTCAGTAGTGGGATTGCTGGATTGAATGGTAGTTCTAGTTTTAGTCCTTTGAAAAATCTTCATACTGTTTTTCATGGAAGTTGTACTAAGTTACATTTCTATCAACAGTGTATAAGCATTCTCCTTTCTCCACATCCTCACCAGCATGTATTATTTTTTCTGTTTAATAATAGCCATTATCACTGGGGTAAAATGATATCTCATTGCAGTTTTGATTGTATTTTTGTAATAATTACTGATATTGATAATTTTTATATATACTTGTTGGCCGTTTGTGTGACTTCCTTGAAAAATACCTATTAAAGTCCTTTGCCTACTTTTTAATTGGATTATTTAGGAGGTATTTTCTTGTTGACTTGTTTGAGTTTCCTGTATATTTGGAATATTACTCTGCTGTCAGAGGAATAGCTTGCAAATATTTTCTTTTATCCTGCAGGTTGTCTGTTAAATCTGTCAATTATTTCTTTTGCTGTGCAGAAGCTCTATAGTTTAATTAAATCCTATTTGTCTATTTTTGTTTTCGTTGCTTATGCTTAGTCATGGCTTCTTTATCGAGATCAATGTCCAGGAGAGTTTTCCTAGGTTTTCTGCTAGTATTGTTACAGTATCGGGTCTTACGGTTAAGCCTATAATTCATCTTGAGTTGATTTTGGCATATGGTAAGAGACAGGGATCCAATTTTTGTCTTTTGCAAATGGCAATCCAATTTTCCCAAGGCCACTTTATGTAAAGGGTGTTCTTTCACATTGTATATTTTTGTTGACAGCCAAAGACCAGTTGTCTGTAGATATGTAACTTTATTTCTGAATTTTTTGTTCCATTCCATTGATCTGTGTGTCTATTTTTATACTAGTACCATGCTATTTTGGTTACTGTAGCCTTGTAGTAACACTTGAAGTCAGGTAATATGATGCCTCCAGCTTTGGTCTTTTTACTTAGGATTGCTTTGCCATTCAAGTACATTTTTGGTTTCATATGATTTTTAGGATTTTTTTTTCTAATTTTTTGAAAAATGGCATTGGAATTTTGAAAGGGATTGCTTTGACTCTGTAGTTTGCTTTGGGCAATATGGTCATTTCAACCATACTAATTCTGATCCATGAACATGGAATGTTTCTCCATTCATTTGTGTCATCTATGATTTCTTCCGTCAGTGTTTTGTAGTTGTCCTTGTAGAGATCTTTCACCTACTTCTTTAAACATATTCCTAAATGGAATACTATGTAGCTATAAAAAGGATGAGTTCATGTACTTTGCAGCGACATGGGTGAAGCTGGAAACCATCATTCTCAGCAAACTAACACAGGAAAAGAAAACCAAACACTGCATTTTCTCACTCATAAGTAGGAGTTGAACAATGAGAACACATGGACACTGGGACAAGAACATCACACAGCAGGGCCTGTAGGGAGATGGGGGGCTAGGCAAGGAATAGAATTAAGAGAAATACCTAATGTAGATGACAGGTTTATGGGTGCAGCAAACCACCATGGCATGTGTATACTCATGTAACAAACCTTCATGTTCTGCACATGTATCCCAGAACATAAAGTATATATATATAAACAAAACAACAGCAAAAAAAGCATATTCCTAGGTGGGATTTTTGTAGCTATTGTAAATGAAATTGACTTCTTGATTTGGTTCTCAGCTTGATGTTGGTATTGAAATGCCTCTAAATTTTGCACATTGACTTTAGATCTTAAAACTTTATGAATTTGTTTATCAAATAGGAGTTTTTTGGAGTATTGTTAAGGATTTTCTACACACAAGATCATATCATCAGCAAGGAGAGATAATTTATCTTTCTCTTTTTCAAATTAAATGACTTTTATATATTTTCTCTTGTCTGATTGCTCTGGCTAGACCTTCCAGTATTATGTTTGAATAGGAGTGGTGAAAGTGGATGTTTTTATCTTGTTCCAGTTCATAGGGGAATTACTGTTGACTTTTTTCTGCTCAGTATTATGTTGGCTGTGGGTTTGTTATATACAGCTATTATTATTTTGAGATATGTTTCTTCTATGCCTATTTTTTGAGATTTTTTTTTTTTTTTTTGAGACGGAGTCTCACTCTGTCTCCCAGGCTGGAGTGCAGTGGCGCGATCTTGGCTCACTGAAAGCTCTGCCTCCCAGGTTCATGCCATTCTCCTGCCTCAGCCTCCCAAGTAGCTGGGACTACGGGTGCCCACCACCACGCCTGGCTAATTTTTTTGTATTTTTAGTAGAGACGGGGTTTCACTGTGTTAGCCAGGATGGTCTTGATCTCCTGACCTCGTGATCTACCCGCCTTGGCTTCCCAAAGTGTTGGGATTACAGGCGTGAGCCACTGCGCGTGGCCGAGATTTTTTATCCCGAAGAGATGCTGATATTTATTGAATGCTTGCTTATTCTGCCTCTATTGAACTTATCATATGGTTTTTGTCTTTAGTTCTGTTTACATGATGAATCACATCTATTGATTTGTGTATGTTGAATCATCCTTGCACTCCTGGAATAAAACACACTTGATCATGTTGTATTATCTTTTTCATGTGCTGTTGTATTTACTAGTATTTTCTTGAGTATTTACACATCAGGGATATTGGTGTAAAGTTTTATTATTTTATTTGTTGTGTTTCTGTCTAGCTTTGGTATCAGGGTTACACTGGCTTCACAGGCTGAATTAGGGAGAAATTTCTGTTCCTCAATTTTTCAGAAAAGTTTTGGGAGGATTTGTACCATTTCTTTTTTGTATGTCATGTGAATCCATCCAGTCCTGTGCTTTTCTTGTTGTTGTGAGGTGTTTCATTACTGATTCAATCTTATACTTTATCATTGATCTGTTTAGAATTTTTATTTCTTCCTTTTTCATTCTTGAGAGATTATATGTTTCTAGGAATTTATCAATTTTCTGTCAGTTTTCTAATTTGTGAGTATATAGTTCTTCCTAGTAGTCTCTGATCTTTTATATTTCTTTGTGATTATTTGCAATGTCTTCTTTTCATTTATGATTCAGATTACTTGGATCTTTTATCCTCTTTTCTTATTCTTTTTAACAGTCTATCAATTTTATTTATCTTTTCAAATAACCAAGTTTTTGTTACACTGATATTTTGTATTTCTTGGGGTCTCAATTTTATTTATTTATACTCTAATCTTCATTGTTTATTTTCTTCTGCTAGCTTTGTGTATGGTTTGTTCTTGTTTTTCTAGTTCCTTGAGGTGAGATGTTCGGTTGTTAATTTGTGATCTTTCTATTTTTTGATGTAGCTATTTAATACTATAAACTCGAATTTTAGCACTGCTTTTACTGTTTCCCAGAGGTTTCGGTATTTCCAATTTCACTTATTTCAAAAAATTTCTTTTAAAAGAAATTGATTCATCACTGACCCCAAAATTGTTGAGGAGTATGTTGTTTAGTTATTGCATATTTGCGTAGTTTTAAGAGGTTCTCTTGGAGTTGATTTCTAGTTTTGTTCTGTTGTGATCCAAGAAGCAACTTGGTATGATTTTAATTTGTAAAAATTTATTGAGTCTTGTTTTGTGGCCTAACAAATGTTTTAAATTAGAGAATGTTCTAATTCCTCTAATGAGAGGAATATATATTCTGTGGTTATTGAGTAAAGTGTTCTGTAAATGTCTGTTAGGTATTTGGTCTAAAGTCCAATTTATGTACAGTGTTTTTTGTTGATTTCTGTCTCAATAATCTATCTAGTGCTGTCAGTAAGGTGTTGGAGTCCTCCACCTTTTTTTTTTCAATATCTGTTCTAAGCTGTTTGGCTTATTTTGGAAGATGGGAATTGGCCACTTTTATTTTCCAGTGTCTGTTTAGAAGCTGGGTCATAAGAGGTTAACTTGTTAAAAAAATGAAAAACAAGTTGCCTTTTCCAGAAAAAAAAAAAAAAAAAATGTGACTTTCAGTGAGAATAAAGCAATGTTCCAGTAATACTGAGTAGTTCTTTAGCAATTCTTTAGTGATAAATCTTTTATCAGGAATGTAATTTGGTGGTTCTCCAATTTAAATATAATTTGAAATATCGGTATAAGTCAAAAATTGATTTTATAAGAATATGGAATTATTTGACTAAAAATTATAAAATGATTGAAGCAGAAATTATTTTAATAGAGATATGTGTGCAATTTTCAATGACTAATTGCATGAAGTATGTTAATTTCTTAAATTTTTTTAAATTAATTTTTAAAAATGTACTTTAAGTTCTGGGATACATGTGCAGAACATGCAGGTTTCTTACATAGGTATACATGTGCCATAGTGGTTTACTGCACCCATCAACCTATCATCTACCTTAGGTATTTCTCCTAATGCTATACCTCCCCTAGCCCACCACCCCATGACATGCTCTGGGGTGTGATGTTTCCCTCCCTGTGTCCATGTGTTCTCATTGTATAACTCTCACTTATGAGTAAGAACGTATGGTGTTTGGTTTTCTGTTACTGCGTTAGTTTGCTTAGAATTATGGTTTCCAGCTTCATCCATGTTCCTGTAAAGTACATGAACTCATCTGTTTTATGGCTGCATAGTATTCCATAGTATATATGTGCCACATTTTCTTTATCTACTCTATCATTGATGGGCATTTGGGTTGGTTCCAAGTCTTTGCTATTGTGAATAGTGTTGCAATAAATATATGTGTGCATGAGTCTTTATAGTAGAATGATTTATAATCCTTTGGGTATATACCCAGTAATGGGATGGCTGGGTCTAATGGTATTTCTGGTTCTAGATCCTTGAAAAATCACCACACTGTCTTCCACAATGGTTTAACTAATTTACACTCCCACCAACAGTGTAAAAGTGTTACTATTTCTCCACAGCCTCTCCAGCATCTGTTGTTTCCTGACTTTTAATGATCACCATTCTAACCGGCATGAGATGGTATCTCACTATGGTTTTTGATTTCCATTTCTCTAGTGACCAGTGATGATGAGCTTTTTTTCAAAAGCTTGTTGGTTGCATAAATGTCTTCCTTTGAGAAGTGTCTGTTCATATCATTTGCTCACTTTTTGATGGGGTTGTTTAATTTTTCTTGTAAATTTGTTTAAGTCCCTTGTAGATTCTGGATATACTAGCCATTTGTCAGATGGGCAGATTGCAAAAATTTTCTCCCAATTTGTAGGCTGCCTGTTCACTCTGATGATAGTTTCTTTTGCTCTGCAGAAGCTCTTTAGTTTAATTAGATTCAATTTGTCAATTTTGGCTTTTGTTGCCATTGCTTTTGTTGTTTTTGTCATAAAGTCTTTGCCCATACCTATGTCCTGAATGGTATTGCCTAATTTTTCTTCTGGGGTTTTTATGGTTTTAGGACTTACATTTAAGTCTTTACTTCATCTTGAGTTAATTTTTGCATAAGATCTAAAGAAGGGGTCCAGTTTCAGTTTTCTGCATATGGCTAGCCAGTTTTCCCATCATTTATTAAATAGGAAATCCTTTCCCGATTGCTTGTTTTTGTCAGGTTTGTCAAAGATCAGATGGTTGCAGATGTGTGACATTATTTCTGAGGCCTCTGTTCTGTTCCATTGGTCTATATATCTGTTTTGGTACCAGTAACATGCTGTTTTAATGACTGTAGCCTTCTAGTATAGTTTGAAGTCAGTTAGCATGATGCCTCCAGCTTTGTTCTTTTTGCTTAGGATTGTCTTGGCAATGCAGGCTCTTTTTTGGTTCCATATGAACTTTAGTTTCTTCCAATTCTGTGAAGAAAGTCATTGGTAGCTTGATGGGGATGGCATTGAATCTATAAATTACCTTGGGCAGTATGGCCATTTTCATGATATTCATTCTTCCTATCCATGAGCATGGAATGTTTTTCCATTTGATTGTGTAGTCTCTTATTTCCTGACCAGTGGTTTGTAGTTCTTCTTGAAGAGGTCCTTCACATCCTTTGTAAGTTGTATCCCTTGGTATTTTATTATCTTTGTTGCAGTTGTGAATGATAGTTCACTCATGATTTGGCTGTTTGTCTATTATTGGTGTGTAGGAATGCTTGTGATTTTTGCCCATTAATTTTGCACCCTGAGACTTTTCTGAAGTTGCTTATCACCTTAAGGAGATTTTGTGCTGAGATGATGGAATTTTCTAAATATACAATCATGTCATCTGCAAACAGCGACAATTTGACTTCCTCTCATTCTATTTGAATACACTTTATTTCTTTCTCTTGCCTGATTGACCTGGCCAGAAATTCCAATACTATGTTGAATGGGAGTGGTGAGAGAGGGTATCCTCATCTTGAGCCGATTTTCAAAGGGAATGCTTCCAGCTTTTGCCCATTCAGTATGAAATTGGCTGTGGGTTTGTCAAAAATATCTCTTATTATTTTGAGGTAGTTCCATAACTACCTAGCTTATTGAAGAGTTTTTAGCATGAAGGGGTGTTGAATTTTACCAAAGGCCTTTTCTGTATCTACTGAGATAATCATGTGGTTTTTTTGTCACTGGTTCTGTCTATGTGATGGATTATGTTTATTGATTTGCATATGTTGAACCAGCCTCGCATCCCAGGGATGAAGCCAGCTCGATCATGGTGGATAAGCTTTTTGATGTGCTGCTGGATTCGGTTTGCCAGTATTTTATTGAGGATTTTTGCTTCGATGTTCATCAGGGATATTGGCCAGAAATTTTCTTTTTTTGTTGTGTCCCTCCCAGGTTTTGGTATCAGGATGATGCTGGCCTCATAAAATGAGTTAGGGAGGAGTCCCTCTTTTTCTTTTGTTTCAAATAGTTTCAGAAGGAATGATATGAGCTCCTCTTTGTACCTGTGGTAGAATTCTGCTGTGAATCTGTCTGGTCCATGGTTTTTTTTGGTTGGCAGACTATTAAATACTGTTTCAATTTCATAACTTGTTATTGGTCTATTCAGAAATTCTACTTCTTCCTAGTTTAGCCTTGAGAGGGTGTATGTGTCCAGGAATTTATCCATTTCTTCTAGATTTTCTAGTTTATTTGCATAGAGGTGTTTATAGCAATCTCTGATGGTAGTTTTTATTTCTGTGGGATTGGTGGTGATATCCTCTATCATTTTTTATTGTGTCTATTTGATTCTTCTCTTTTTTCTTCTTTATTATTCTGGCTAGCGATCTATGTATTTTGTTAATCTTTTCAAAAAACCAGCTCCTGGATTCATTGATTTTTTGAAGGGTTTTTCGAGTCTCTATCTCCTTCACTTCTTCTCTGAGCTTAGTTATTTCTTGTCTTCTTCTAGTGTTTGAATTTGTTTGCTCTTGCTTCTCTAGTTCCTTTAATTGTGATGTTAGGGTGTCAATTTTAGATGTTTGCTGCTTTCTCCTGTGGGCATTTTGTGCTGTAAATTTCCCTCTAAACACTGCTTTAAATGTGTCCCAGAGATTCTGGTATGTTGTGCCCTTATTCTCAATGCTTTCAAAGAACTTACTTATTTCTGCCTTAATTTTGTTATTTACCCAGTAGTCATTCAGGAGCAGGTTGTTCAGTTTGCAGGTGGTTTTGCTGTTTTGAGTGAGTTTCTTAATCCTGAGGTCTAATTTGATTGTACTGTGGTCTGAGAGACTGTTTGTTATGATTTTTGTTCTTTTGCATTTGCTGAGGAGTGTTTTACTTCCAATTATGTGGTCAATTTTAGAATAATTGCAATGTGGTGCTGAGAAGAATGTATATTCTGTTGATTTGGGGTGGAGAGTTCTGTAGATGTCTATCAGGTCTGCTTGGTCCAGAGCTGAGTTCAAGTTCTGAATATCCCTGTTAATTTCCAGTCATGTTAGTCTGTCTTATATTGACAGTAGGGTGTTAAAGTCTCCTACTATTATTGTGTGAGAGTCTAAGTCTCTTTTTAGGTCTCTAAGAACTTGCTTTATGAATCTGGTTGCTCCTGTATTGGGTGCATTTATATTTAGCATAGTTAGCTCTTCTTGTTGCATTGATCCCTTTACCATTATGTAATGCCCCTTCTTTTTCTCTTTTGATCTTTGTTGGTTTAAAGTCTGTTTTATCAGAGACTAGGATTGCAACCCCAGCTTTTTTTTTCTTCACTTTTGCTTGGTAAATATTACTCCATCCCTTTATTTTGAATCTATGTATGTCTTTGCACAGGAGATGGGTCTCCTGAATACAGCACACTGATGGATCTAGACTATCTAGTTTGCCAGTCTGTGTCTTTTAACTGAGGCATTTAGCTCTTTTACATTTTAGTTTAATATTGGTATTTGGGAATTTGATCCTGTCATTATGATGCTATCTGGTTACTGGTTATTTTGCCCATTAGTTGATGCAGTTTCCTTATAGTGTTGATGGTCTTTACAATTTGGTATGTTTTTGTAGTGGCTGGTACCGTTGTTTTCCTTTCTATATTTACTGCTTCCTTCAGGAGCTTTTGTAAGGCAGGCCTGGTGGTTACAAAATCTCTCAGCATTTGCTTTCTGTAATGGATTTTATTTTTCCATCACTTGTGAAGCTTAGTGTGGCTGGATATTAAATTCTGGGCTGAAAATTCTTTTTGTTGAATGTTGGTCCCCACTCTCTTCTTGTAGGGTTTCTGCAGAGAGATCTGCTTTTAGTTTGATGGGCCTCCATTTGTGGATAACCTGACCTTTCTCTCTGGCTGTCCTTAATATTTTTTCCTTCATTTCAACCTTGGTGAATCTGACGATTATGTGTCTTGGAGTTGCTCTTCTCGAGGATTGTCTTTGTAGTGTTTTCTGTATTTCTTGAATTTCAATGTTGGCCTGTTTTGCTAGGCTAGGAAAGTTCTGGTGTGTAATATTTTGAAGAGTGTTTTCTAACTTGATTCCATTCTCCCCGTCATTTTCTGGTACAACAATCAAATGTAGGTTTGTTCTTTTCACATAGTACCATATTTCTTTGGGGCTTTGTTTGTTCGTTTTCATTCTTTTTTCTCTAATCTTGTCTTCACGCTTTATTTTGTTAAGTTGATCTTCAGTCTGTGATGTCCTTTCTTCTACTTGATCAATTCAGCTATTGATACTTGGGTATGCTTCACAAAGTTCTCATGCTGTGTTTTTCAGCTCCATTAGTTCATTTATGTTCTTCTCTAAAGTGGTTATTCTAGTTAGCAATTCTTCTAAACTTTGTTCAAGGTTCGTAGCTTCCTTGCATTCGGTTAGAACACGCTTCTTTATCTTGGAGGAGTTTGTTATTACCCACCTTCTGAAGGCTACTTTTTTCACTTTGTCAAACTCATTCTCCATCCAGTTTTATTCCCTTGCTGGCTAGGAGCTGTGATCCTTTGGAAGAGAAGAGGTGTTTTGGCTTTTGGAATTTTTATCCTTTTTGTGGTTTTTCCTCATCGTGGATTTATCTTCCTTTGGTCTTTGATATTGGTGACCTTTGGATGAGGTTTCTGTGTGGATGTCCTTTTTGTTGATGTTGATGCTCTTCTTTTCTGTTTATTAGTTTTCCTTCTAAAAGGCCCCTCTGCTGCAGGTCTGCTGGAGTTTGCTGGAGGTCTGCTCCAGACCCTGTTTTCCTGGGTATCACCAGTGGAGGCTGCAGAACAAAGATGGCTGCCTGTTCCTTCCTCTGGAAGCTTTGTCCCTGAGGGCACCCACCAGATGGCAGCCGGAGCTCTCCTGTATGAGGTGCCTGTCAATCTCTTCAGGGAGCTGTCTCCCAGTTAGTAGGCACAGGGGTCAGGGACCCACCTGAGGATGCAGTCTGTCCCTTAGCAGAGCTTGAGTGCTGTGCTGGGAGATCCACTGCTCTTTTCAGATCTGGTAGACAGGAACATTTAAGTCTGCTGAAGCTGCACCCACAGCCCCCATTTCCCCAGGTCCTCTGTCCCAGGGAGATGGGAGTTTTATCTATAAGTCTCTGATTGGGGTTTCTGCCTTATTTTTGGGATGCCCTGACCAGACAGGAGGAATCCAGAGAGGCAGTCTGGCTACAGTGGCTTTGCTGAGCTGAGTTGGGTTCTGCCCAGTTTGAAATTTCCAGAGGCTTTCTTTACACTGTGAGGGGAAAACCACCTACTCAAGCCTCAGCAATGATGGATGCCCCTGCCCCCCACCAAGCTCAACTGTCCCAGGTCAACTTCAGACTGCTCTGCTGGCAGCGAGAATTTCAAGCCTGTGGATCTTAGCTTGCTGGGCTCTGACAGGGTGGGATCTGCTTAGCTAGACCATTTGGTTCCCTGGCTTCAGCCCCCTTTCCAGGGGAGTGAACAGTTCTGTCTTGCTTGCGTTCCAGGTGCCACTGGTGTATGAAAAATAAATTCCTGCAGCTAGCTCGGTGTCTGCCCAAATGGTCACCAGGTTTTGTGCTTGAAACCCAGGGCCCTGGTGGTGTAAGCACCCGAGGGAATCTCCTGGTCTGTGGTTTGCAAAGACCATGGGAAAAGCATAGTATCTGAGCTGGAATGCACTGTTTCTCCTGGTAAAGTCCCTCATGGCTTCCCTTGGCTAGGGGAGGGAGTTCCCCAACCACTCGTGCTTCCTAGGTGAGGTGATGCCATACCCTGCTTCGGCTCACCCTCCCTGGCCTGCACCTACTGTATAACCAGTCCCAGTGAGATGAGCCCACTACCTCAGTTAGAAATGCAGAAATCACCCACCTTCTGCATTGATCTTGCTGGGAACTGCAGACCGGAGCTGTTTCTATTGGGCCATCTTGCCAGCCACCCCTTCTCCTCCACTATTATTGTATTGCTATCTTTTATTTTTTTAAAGTTCTGTTGATACTTGTTTTATAAATTGGGGTTCTTCAATGTTAGACACATATGTATTTAGGATTATTATATCTTATTAAAATTTTCAAAATCAGTTTTTAAAAAATTTATCTGTTTGTTATTATATAAAGACCTCTGTCTTTTATGATTGTTGGTTTAAAGTCTGTTTGCTTTTCATTCCTGTTTGCATATAATGTTTTTTCATTTCTTTACCTTTAGTCTATAAATGTCCATACCAATAAGATAAGTTTATTTTAAGCAATATGTAGTTGGTTCATGGTTTTTAAAATCCATTTTACTAATCTATATTTTTTAAGCAGAGAATTTAATGTATTTACATTCAAGGTTGATTGAGACGTGAAATTTTATTCTGGTCATAATATTAATTGTTATCTTGTTGCTTTGTAGATTCTTTTATGTTTTGTCTAAAGTCGGTTTGTAATTTTGGTTTGGTAGAGTTCTGTCATGTTGCCATTTGATTTCTCTCTTCCTCATTTGTGTAACTGTCTTACAAGTCTTGTGAGTTTTTCACTTTTATGTGTTTTAATGATGGCAAGTATTGACCTTTTGTTTCCATGTTTTTAACTCTGAGCATTTCTTGTAGTGTTGGTTTAGTGGTGATGAATTGCCTTAGCATTTGCACTTCTGGAAAGCTTTATTTATGAAGCTTATTCCAACAGAATATAAAATTCATGGTTGGCAGATTTTTTTCTTCAAACACTGTTAAAATAGAATCCCAATATATAATGGCATGTAACAGTGGACTGAGAAGTCTGCTGTTAGTCTGATGGCATTTCTTTTATACGTGACTAGACACTCTTCTCTTGCTGATTTTAGGATATTTTTTTCTCCAGGTTGACTTTAGATAGTCTGTTGACTACATGTCTTGGCAAAATTTGTCTTACAATGTATTTTTCTGGTGTTCACTTCACTTCTTGTCTCTGAATGTTTAAATCTCTTGCAATACTAGGGAAGTCTTGATTATTTTCTTAAATAGGTTTTCAAATCATTTGGTCTTTTTCTGTCCCTTGGTAAGAAGAATGATTCATAAAGTTGAACAGTTTGTCCCATACTTCTGAAAAGCTTCACTATTTTTTTTTTTTTTGAGACAGGTCTTGCTTTGCTGTCCAACCTGGAGTGCAGTAGTACCATCATAGCTCACTACAGCCTCAAACTTCTGGGCTCAAACAATCTTCTTGCCTTAGCCTCTCAAGCAGCTGGGAAAACAGGAACATGCCACTCCACTATGCCTAGCTAATTTTTTAAACTTTTAATTTTTTTGCAGAGATTGGGTCTCACTATATTTCTTAAGCTGCTCCCAAACTCTTGACCTCAAGTGATCCCCCCTGAAATTACAGGCATGAACCAATGTGCCAGGTATGTTTATTCTTTTTAAATATTTTTCTTTATTTTTGTTTAACCAAATTAATGAAAAAGACCTATATTCAAGTTCTGAGATTCCATCTTCTGCTTGGTCTGTTGTTGAAAATTTCAACTGTATTTTTAAGTTCCTTCAATACATTTTTTTATTTCTTTTTTTTTTAAATTAAGATATATATATCTACTTGGTCAATTTCTTGTTTATATCCCAAATTGATTTTCTGATTTCTTTGTGTTAATTTTCAGGTTTCTTTTGAATCTCCATTAGCTTCTTTAAAATCAATAGTTTGAATTCTGTTTCTGGAACATCAAAATTTTTATTTTGGTTAGGATCCAATGTTAGAAAGTTAGTGCAATCTTTTGAGGGTGCTGTAACACCCTGCTTTTTCATACTTTCATAATTGTTGCCTGGGAAATATTTTATTTCTCCCTCATTTCTGAAAGATAGCTTGGCTGTGTATAATGTTCATGGATCACAATTTTCTTCTTTCAATATTTTGAATATATCTTCATTTTCTCCCCTCCTATAAGGTTTCTGCTGCAAAAACTGTATTTATTTTATGGAAATTCCCTTATTGTAACTTGGGGCTATTCTCCTGTTGTTTTTAGAATTCACTCTTTGTCTTTCACTTATGACATTTTGACTATAAAATGCCTCGGGGAGGACTTTTAGGGTTGAATTTATTTGGGGACTTTTAATCTCCCAAGATTTGGATGTCTATATCTTTCCCTACATTTGGTAAGTTTTCAGCTATTATTTCAGCAAATTATTTTTTTCAAACTTTTTCCATTTCTTCTTTTGGAATTCTCATGATACAATTTACAGGCTTATGGTGTCCGGTAAGTTTTGTAAACTTTCTTTACTCTTTTTTGTTCTTATATCTTTTTTTCAAACTGGTTAATTTCAAATGCCTGTCTTCAAGTTTAGTGATTCTTTCTTCTGCTCAATCAAGTCTCCTGTTGCAGCTCTCTATTGTATTTTTTATTTCATTATTGAATTCTTCGGCTGCAACATTTCTTCTTTTTGTTGAATTTCCTGTTCATATATTAATTTGTTTTTCTTATTTTGTTGATTTATCTATCTGTATTTTTGTTTCTAATTGAGTTTCCTTTTCATTATTTTGAATTCCTTTTCCAGCAATTTGTTGATATCCCTTTCATTCATGTCAGTTACTAGAGTTATTAATGTCTTTTGGTGGTGTCATATTTCCTTGCTTTTTCATATTTTTTTGTGTGTCCCTGCGTTGATGTCTGTGTATCTGGTGGAACAATCACTTCTTTCAACATTTGGGTGGATTTCATAGAAAAAGATTTTTGCCTGCAGTGAGATCTTAGTGTGCTGGTTAGAAAGGGTATGGTTATTCTGTTTCTGCATAACTGCAGTGATATAGTCTACATGCAGCTTCTTCAGTTGTTTCCATTATCATCAATAACTGGAGGTCGTCAGTGTCCTAGGCTCTGGAATTTTGTAGTAGTCATGGTGGCAGTGTAGTCTATTAATATTCTCTGTCATGTGAGCTCCTGAGATCTTTCTATTCTCACTTTCCTCACAATGGAGAGACTTAATTGAAGAGATCCCTCTTCTCATTATGTCTTACAGTTTCCAAACAGCAGGATTCCAGCAGATACAGGTGCTTGGACAATGTGGAGCTGACGGTCCTAGGCTCAGAGTCTGACAAACCTATTGTGGCACTTGGGCCTTGGAATGCAGGTTCACCCTCTATTGCAGGGTTGGTTGGTTGCTCACAGCAACAGGATCTGTGGCTCTGAGAGACCCCCTGGCAGCTTGGGTCCAGGGGGTTCAGTTGTACTGTGATTCCACCCCCAATGGGGAGGGCACAGCCCTGGCCTGACTCTAGGGAGGAAGGGGTACTCTGAAGGTTCAATCCCAGGGTACAGGGTATAACTATAATTTAGAAACCTGAGCCACTAAGGCTCAGTGTCAACTTGGGTCCTTGGGGATGAGGCACCATGTAGAACCTAGACTCTAGACCCCAGGATGGTGGGTCTTGGCAATAATGCAGACTCTGTGAGGCCAGGTACAGCAGCAGCAAGAAGCAAGAATCCCAGAATGACTGAGCACGACTGTTGTTTGGGCCCTTGGAGGAATGGAGCAGTACGGTGATGACTCAGCTCCCTGGGGAGAGGGGTCTTTTGGTATGTCAGACTCTGGGAGGCTAGTCCAGTTCGAGGGAAGAAGGGTACTAGAGTTGTTTGTCCTGTATGGTGGCTCAGCTACTGCTCTTTTATATCTTAGCACATTTACCATTGGATAGAAAAAACACTGATTTATCTGAGCTTCCACTTATTTCCTTTAAGAGATCCAAGTTATCCTCCTAACCCTGAGTATATTTTCTTCTTAAGACTTTCTCAATATTTCACATCTAGGATCAGAGTTGACTGTAGATTTCCTATGACAATGGCTATTATCACTGATTCCAGTTTGCTCAAATATTAACCTATACCATTCTTATCAATTCTGAGCTGTCCTTAAAGATGAGGAAGGATTTATTTTGAACCAGAATATGTTATTATTTATTAAGCTTCTCAAATATACTTGGATATTTCAATGTTTATATGCTTTTCCTTGAAGAACTCAATTTGTGGGCAGATGGATAACTCAGCAGGAAACTCGTAACACTTTTCCTGGCCAACTATGAACAAGTGGTCCAAGATAAGGCCCAGGTAACTTGACTTTCTCCTAACTCATGGAAACTTATCAGTTACCCTCTTCCTTGAGAAATTGGGAAACACCATTTATCTTCTCTTTTTGTGTGTATTAACCTTGGTATCCTATAGCTGATTCTCAGTCTCAAAGTCTTTATTCTTCCTCTAAGGAGACCTGACATATTTCAGTATAAATAGTAGGCCTAGATGCTTGCAATAATGTCTTGGTGGTCCCAAATTGTCACCCCTATTAGATTACCCATCACTGTCTAAGCTAACTCTCTTCCACTTGCCAAATGACCTCTCACTCTATAAAGATGACAAGTCACTTAAGGATTAGAAAATATCTAACAGAGAGTATTTTTGCCACTTTCACTGGGGAGTAGAACAGTTAAGAAAAATACTGTGTGAACATTTATTCCAAACTTCTATTATGTTAGGGCATTTATTCTGTAAACTTTTCTTTTAATTCTTTTTCTTGAAGATTTCTCTTAGGAGCAAAATAGATTCTATCAGGTTTTGCTGATTACTGAAAAGTTAATTTTTTAATCCAGTGGCCACATTAAAAAAACCCAGCCCACATTATTTCTCATCAATTGATAAGTACTGTGGTAACGCAAACTATGGACAAAAAGTAAACAAGTAGTAATAGAAATCTGTTATCCTTGTAAAATTATAAGATGTATTTTACTATCAAACAGAAGTTCTTTTTATGTGATTCTCTTTACCTGTTTATTAGATTATTTAGACTAGTCTACACCAAATAAAATGAGCAATAAATTTCTTAAAATTCTCTTTGTGAGAAACTTTTTGGATGTCAAGAGAAAGAAAAGCCTAAGCAGTTCTGCCAGGATAATTCACTGAATGTTGACATAACTATGTCTCACTGGAAGAGAAGTAAAGTTTGTGTTTAGGGTAGAATATTGATTATGGATTATTCACTGAGACCTACCTGTAAAAACAAATTAATTTTAACTTATTATGTTTTGAATCCTGAAATAAAATAAAGAAATTGAGTCAGTTATAATCCTTATGTCTCTGACTAGTTCTTAGCCAGAAATAAGCCAAGAAGAGATTCTACCTTTTTTTCTGATAAAATAACCTGAATGTAGGGCTCTTCCCACAATGAATAGAAGAGGAGGGGCATTATAAAAGGGAGGCATTATAAAAAGAGGGGGTTATAAAAGGGATAATGACAGTCATAATGTAGACTTTTGTGGTATATAGTTTATTTATTTAACTGGGGTCTTGAGACTGATTTCTCATAGAAGAATGAGTCAAACAATAATGGCACCCAGTGGAGCCACTTCATGGTCCCAAGAAGGTGAGTTGTTATTATTGTTATCACATTTATCATCAGCTTCAATTATACTAGCAGAAAATACCTAAGAAATGAAAGCATCCTGTTTGCAATGAAGTAATAGAAAGGAAAACAAGGAAATAGATGTCCATTGCCATTTATTTTCTTTTGTAGTCCAATTCTAGATAAACCACACTGATCAGATAGAAAATATTTACATCAACTATTTCCTGATTCCTCAAACTTGTTCAGGAGCCATTCTGTAAATTATCTTTTTCTAGGCTTTTATGTTCAGTCTTCCTATAAGAACCACTAAGTACCACTGAATACAGACAATTCTTGATGAACTCTTCTAAATCTTAATTTGCTCTCCTACATAAGCTGAGTAAATGGACAATTGAATTACAGTGGTTTTATTTTAAGTGAAGTGAAATTCAAATTTGTAAAAAACTTAAAAATCGATGGAAAAACAAAAACATTAAAATGAAGCAAAGATATTTATATTAATGCAGTTTTATATAATAAATACAATAACAATAAATCAATATGTAGTTTGAAAGCTACAGTAATTAAATTGTAAGCAATTATAGCTATTTAACAGGATGGAGATACAATGTAAACAAAGTACATAAAGGAAAAAGCAGACAAAAAACCAACATCAACAAACCACAAAACATCCACTTATTATTATAGATAATCCATCTATACTAAACAAATAGATGTAATGTAGTTTTGGGGTTACTATTGATCTTATTTTTTTTAAAATTGGTAGATACTCATAAAGTTCTTTTTGTGATAGATTTTCCTTGGAGTTGGGATGAAATAGAGAAACCAGGTTTCGGCTTATGTTTGAGAACTTTTCTTTACAGACAATTTCCCAATTGTTCAAAAGCAAAAACAAGGTCATGCTAAAGTTAGGAGTTTAGAGTTTAAGTAAGCTCAAGTATCAAACTTTGTTCTGTTCCATAAGGCCCAAGAGGAAAACGTTCTGAATTATTAAAGTTGTTTTCCTTTATAGTTAGGGCAATAGTAAACAGAACTCCCATTTTTCTCTGCCTTATTTTACAAAGCAAATCAATGAGAATGACTCCTCTCTTCTCTTATCAGCATTCTCCATCATTTTCTTTAGGATCTTTTGAGTTTGAGGGTATGGCAAAAGCCAGTTCAGTTTTGATGAACAAAAGTTAGGAGGTCTACCCTAAAAGTTAGGAATCTTGACACAGACGGGGGCTGCTGTTGTAGTCACTATATACAACCTAATGGAACTATGTTCTGATACCCAGCCACACTTTTTAAATTCTTTCCAGGATGAGAAAAATGGAGAATTGTGCCATTTATCCTCGGCCCAGGAAGAAATATTAATATCATGTTCCAAGTGGAAACAAACCCACACCTGTGACATTTTTCCGCTAGAGGTGGAAAGAGTAGGATGGGGTGAGAACTATCTTTTTTTCCCCTTTGGCTCTGTACCCAATTAATGTGTTTTTCATATTTTTTAATGCCTGGGATTAAGAAGTGATTAGTTCAGTCAAGTCAAGTGAAAATGCTTATAGAATTGGAAAAAAAGCTATCAATTATTGGCATTACCCTATAGAAGTCATTTTACAAGAGTCATTGTCAGTATATTACTGTATACATACTCTTTGCAAAGGAAACCAAGTGGTAAATTAAAAAATCTACTGGGCTTAGAGTCATGGAAAATGACTAGTTTCCATAAATTTCCTGTGTGGTAGTAGTCAAATCACTTAGCCTTTTTAGTTATTTGACCAAAAGTGAGGAAGTAAAAACTAATCCAGGTTGCTGTATTTGTTAAGCCTGTAAATTTAATAGCTTTGGCAGAGGCTGGTAGTTGCAAACATACCTCCTGTTCCATATAAAATTTAGATGAACTACTGAAAATTATGGTCAAACACAGCTTAATCTCTGAGGTTAATCAGAGTCCAAAGGGAGTAAGTTCAATTTCTATGACAAAACTGAACAAGATCTCAGCAGTTCCCTACCGCCATTGCTCCTCAAGGAGGAGCCCTGTACAATCTGGCAGACATACCTATACTGCTATTATGATGCTGGGCTCATCAGTTCTCTACCTAGGCAGCAGTTCATCTTCATGGGAGATTGAACTGACCTCAAAATACAAGCTCAACTAGCGGAGAACAACATAGAATTCCACCATTGTCCCATCTTAGTGGTCAGTTTTTACTTCAAATACAAGTGACCATAAGAATACTGGATTAAAAGTAATGCTATCATTTCCTGCTTCACATATCCAACATATTAACAAGGCTGAGTATAGCAGTTGGTACTTTGCCATGGGGAAAGGTATTTTCTTTATAAAAAAGCCCCTTTACAAGACCTCTGAAATTTACTATTTCTTAACCGTAATAGCAATCTCAGACAATGAATTTAAAAATCTAGGTAAAATGGACAAATTCCTAGAAAATAAAAATTATTTAAAATGGCTCAAGAAGAAATAAAACATCTTAATGGTTCTATAGCTATTAACCTACAATCAATAGTTTAAAATCTTTCCCCAAATAAAACACCATGGCTGGATTATTTCACAGGCAATTGCTATAAAAACTGAAGGAACAGATAATTTTAACCTTACAAATTTCAGAGAATACTAAAAAATGAAGAAGCACTTTATATATTGGTTAAAATATAACTTTATCTGTATTCAACAGGAACCAAGACAACAATGACTTAAAATATGTAGAGTTTTATTTTCTGTCTCGTTTGATAGCCTGGAGACAGCTGGCCAGCACAGGTATAGCAGACTGCTTTTTAAGGTCATCTGTGGGAAATGTAGTGCTCTACAGGTTCAGCATCTCAGGTTTCTTTTGCTGTGTTTCCCCATCATACGTAAAGTGGTGCCTTTGAACACATAATCCAAGAAGGCTCACAACCGCATTCTCATTTCAGTGAATAACTGAGAGGATGGCTTGAAGAAGGGGACCTCTTTTTTTTGATACGTTATTGGGGAATTGGTGATGTTTGGTTACATGAGTAAATTCTTTTATTATTATTATTATTATTATTATTATTATTATTATACTTTAAGTTTTAGGGTACATGTGCACAATGTGCAGGTTTGTTACATATGTATCCATGTGCCATGTTGGTGTGCTGTACCCATTAACTCGTCATTTAGCATTAGGTATATCTCCTAATGCTATCCCTCCCCCCTCCCCCCACCCCACAACAGTCCCTGGAGTGTGATGTTCCCCTTCCTGTGTCCATGTGTTCTCACTGTTCAATTCCCACCTATGAGTGAGAACATGCGGTGTTTGTTTTTTTGTCCTTGCGATAGTTTACTGAGAATGATGGTTTCCAGTTTCATCCATGTCCCCATGAGCAAATTCTTTATTGGTGATTTGTGAGATTTTGGTGCACTCATCACCAAAGCAGTGTATACTGTACCCAATTTGTATTCTTTTATCCCTCCCCCTCTTCCCACCCTTTCCCCCTGAGTGCCCAAAGTCCACTGTGTCATTATTATGCTTTGGGTCCTCATAGCTTAGCTCCCAAATATCAGTGAGAACATACAATGTTTAGTTTTCCATTCCTGAGTTACTTCACTTAGGATAATAGTTTCCAGTCTCATCCAGGTCACTGCAAATGCCTTTAATTCATTCCTTTTTATGGCTGAGTAGTATTCCATCTATATGATGAGTCTGAGTTTGTTGTGTGTGTATATATATACACATTGCAGTTTCTTTATTCAGTCATTGATGGGTATTTTGGTTGGTTTCACATTTTTACAATTGTGAATTGTGCTGCTGTAAACATGTGTGCAAGTATGTTTTTCATATGACTTCTTTTTCTCTGGGTAGATACTCAGTAGTGGGATTGCTGGATCTAATGGTAGTTCTACTTTTAGCTGTTTAAGGAATCTCCACTGTTTTCCATGGTGGTTGTACTAGTTTACATTGCCACCAGCAGTGTGGAAGTGTTCCCTGTTAACCGCATCCATGCCAAATCTGTTATTCTTTGATTTTTTGATTATGGCCATTATTGAGGGACTAAGGTGGTGTCGCATTGTGGTTTTGATTTGCATTTCCCTGCTCATTAGTGATGTTGAGCATTTTTTCATGTTTGTTGGTCATTGTATATCTTCTTTTGAGAATTGTCTATTGATGTTTGTTTTTCTTGCTAATTTGTTTGAGTTTGTTGTAGATTCTGGATACTAGTCCTTTGATAGATGTATAGATTGTGAAGATATTCTCCCAATCTGTGGGTGGTTTGTTTACTCTGCTGACTCTTCCTTTTGTCATGTAAAATCTCTTTAGTTTAATTAAGTTCCATCTATTTATCTTTATTTTTATTACATTTACTTTTGGGTTCTTGGTCATGAATCCTTGCTGAAGCCAACGTCAGGAAGGGATTTTCCAATGTTATTTTCTGGAATTTTTATAGTTTCAGGTCTTAGATTTAAGTTCTTGATCCATCTTGAGTTGATTTTGGTATAAGGTGAAAGATGACAATCCAGTTTCATTCTCCTCCATGTGGCTTGCCCATTATGCCAGCATCATTTGTTGATGTCCTTTCCCCACTTTATGCTTTTGTTTGCTTTGTCAAAGATCAGTTGGGTGTAAGTATTTGGGCTTATTTCTGCATTTTCTATTCTATTCCATTTGTCTTTGTGCCTATTTTTATACCAATATCATGTTGTTTTGGTGAATATGGCCTTATAGTGTAGTTTGAAATCAGATGATGTGATGCCTCCAGGTTTGTTCTTTTTGCTTAGTCTTGCTTTGGTTATGTGGGCTATTTTGGTTCCATATGAATTTTAGGATTGTTTCTTCTAGTTCTGTAAAGAATGGTGGTGGTATTTTGAATGGGAATTGCATTGAATTTGTAGATTGCTTTTGGCAGTATGATCATTTTCACAATATTGATTCTACCCATTCATGAGCATGGGATGTGTTTCCATTTGTTTGTGTTGTCTATGATTTCTTTCAGCAGTGTTTTGTAGTTTTCTTTGGAAGAGGTATTTCACCTCCTTGGCTAGGTATATATTCCCAGGCTTTTTTTTTTTTTTTTTTTTTTTCAGCTATTGTAAAAGGGGTTGAGTTCTTGATTTGATTCTCTGCTTGGTCGCTGTTTGTTTATAGATGAGGTACTAATTTGTGTACACTAATTTTGTATCCAGAAACTGCTGAATTCTTTTATCAGTTCTAGGAGCTTTCTGGAGGATTCTTTAGGGTTTTCTAGGTAAACAATCATATCATCAGCAAACATTGACAGTTTAACTTCCTCTTTACCAATTTGGATGCCCTTTATTTGTTTATCTTGCCTGATTGCTGTGGCTAGGACTTGCAGTACTATGTTGAAGAGGAGTGGTGAGATTGGGCATCCTTGTCTTGTTCCAGTTCTCAGATGAAATGCTTTCAACTTTTTCACATTCAGTATTATATTGGCTGTGGGTTGTTCATAGATTGACTTTATTACATTGAGGTATGTCTCTTGTATGCTGATTTTGCTGAGAGTTTTACTCATAAAGGGATGCTGGATTTTGTTGAATGCTTTTTCCGCATCTACTGAGATGATAATGTGATTTTCATTTTTAATTATATTTATGTGGTGTGTCAAATTTATTGACTTGTGTATGTTAAATAATCCCTGCACCTCTGGTATAAAACCCACTTGGTCACGGTGGATTATCTTTTTGATATGTTTTTGGGTTCAGTTAACTAGTATTTTGTTGAGGTTTTTTTCCATCTATGTTCATCAGGGATATTGGTCTGCAGTTTTTTGTTATTGTTGCTATGTCCTTTTCCTAGTTTTGGTATTAGGGTGATATTGGCTTCATAGAATAATTTAGCAAAGATTTCCTCTTTCTCTGTCTTGGGGGAATAGTGTCAATGTAATTGGTACCAATTCTTCTTTCAGTGTCTGGTAGAATTCTGCTGTGAATCCATCTGGTCCTGGACTTCTTTTATTGGTAAAAATTTTTTTATTGCCATTTCAATCTCGCTGCTATTTAATGGTCTGTTCAAGGTATCTAATTCTTCCTGATTTAAGCTAGGAGGGCTGTATCTTCCCAGGAATTTATCCATCTCCTCTAGGTTTTCTAGCTTATGAGCATACAGGTGTTCATGGTAGCCTTGAAAGATCTTTTGTATTTCTGTGGTATTTCATTTCTAATTGAGTTTATTTAAATTTTTTTCTCTTTGTTTCTTCGTTAATCCGCTAATGGTCTATCAATTTTATTTATCTTTTCAAAAAACCAGCTTTTTGTTTAATTTATCTTTTGTATTTTTTTTCAATTTTGTTTATTTCTACTTTGATTTTTATTATTTCCTTTCTTCTGCTGGATTTGGGTTTGCTTTGTTCTTGCTTCTCTAGTTCCTTGAGGTGTGACTTTAGATTGTCTGTCTGTGCTCTTTCAGACTTTTTGATGTAAGTCTTTAGGGCTATGAACTTTCCTCTTAGCAGTGCCTTTGCTGTATCCAAGAGGTTTTGGTAGGTTGTGTCACCATTGTTGTTCAGTTTGAAGAATTTTTTAATTTCCACCTTAATTTCATTTGTGTCCTGATGATCATTCAGGGGCAAGTTATTTAATTTTCATGTATTTGTAGGGTTTTGAAGGTTTCTTTTGGAGTTGATTTCCAGTTTTATTCCACTGTGGTTTGAGAGAGTGCTTGATATAATTTCAATTTTCTTAAATTTATTGTGGCTTGTTTTGTGGCCTATCATGTGGTCTATCTGGTAGAAAGTTCCATGGACTGATGAATAGAATGTATATTCTGTGGTTGTTTGGTAGAATGTTCTTTAAATATCTGTTAAGTCCATTTTTTTTTCCAGAGTATAGTTTCAATTCATTGTTTTTTCATTGACTTTCTGTCTTGATGACCTGTGTAGTGGTGTCAGTGGAGTATTGAAGCCCCCCATTATTGTGTTGCTGTCTATCTCATTTCTTAGGTCTGTTAGTAATTGTTTTATACATTTGGAAGCTCCAGTGTTAGGTGCATATATATTTAGGATTGTGATTTTGTTGTTGTTGTTGGACAAGGCCTTTTATTATTATATAATGACCCTCTTTGTCTTTTTAAACTGCTATTGTTTTAAAGTTATTTTTTATCTGATATAAGAATAGCTACTCCTGCTTGTTTTTGGTGTCCATTTGCATGAGATGCCTTTTTTCACCCCTTTACCTTGAGTTTATATGAGTCCTTATGTGTTAGGTGAGTCCCTTGAAGACAGCAGATAGTTGGTTGATGAATTCTTGTTTATTCTGCAATTCTGTATCTTTAAGTAGAGCATTTAGACCATTTACATTCAATGTTAGTATTGAGATATGAAGTATGATTCTATTTATTGTGCTATTTGTTGCCTGTATTCCTTTGGGTTTTTTAAATTATATTTTTATTATATATGTCCTATGAGAGTTATGCTTTAAAGAGGTTCTGTTTTGATGCATTTCCAGTATTTGTTTTAAAATTTAGAGTTCCTTTTAGCAGTTCTTGTAGTGCTGGCTTGGTAGTCGCAAATTCTTTCAGCATTTGTTTGTCTGAGAAAGACTATATCTTTCCTTAACTTCTGAAGCTTAGTTTCACTGGATACAAAATTCTTGGCTGATAATTGCTTTGTTTGAGGAGGTTGAAGATAGGGCCCAAATCCCTTCTAGCTTGTTAGGGTTTCTGCTGAGAAATCTGCTGTTTATCTGATAGAGTTTTTTTTTTTTTTTTTAATATATATGTTACCTGGTGCTTTTGCCTCACAGCAATTAAGATTCTTTCCTTTGTCTTAACTTTAGATAACCTGATGACAATGTGCCCAGGTGATCTTTTTGTGATGAATTTCCCGGGTGTTCTTTGTGCTTCTTGTGTTTGGGTATTTGGATGTCTAGGTCTCTAGCAAACCCAGGAAAGTTTTCCTTAATTATTCCCCCAAATATATTTTCCAAACTTTCAGATTTCTCTTCTTCCTCAGGAATACCAATTATTCTTAGGTTTGGTCATTTAACATAATCTCAGACTTCCTGGAGGCTTTGTTTATATTTTATGCTTTTCTTTGTCCTTGTTAGATTGGGTTAATTCAAAAACCTTGTCTTTGAGCTCTGTAGTTCTTTCTTCTGCTTGTTTGATTCTATTGCTGAGACTTTCCAGAGAATTTTGCATTTCTATAAGTCTGCCCATTGTTTCCTGAAGTTTTGATTGTTTTTTATTTATGCTATCTATTTCATTGAAAATTTATCCTCCCATTTCTTGTATCTTTTTTGTACTTTCTTAAATTGAGCTTCACCTTTCTCTGGTGCCTCCCTGATTAGCATAATAACTAACCTTCTGAATTCTTTTTTAGGTAAATCAGGGATTTCTTCTTGTTTTGGATCCATTGGTGGTGAGCTAGTGTGATTTTAGGGGTGTGTTAAAAAACCTTGTTTTGTCATATTACCAGAGTTGGTTTTCTGGTTCCTTCTCATCTGGGTAGGCTATGTCAGAGGGAAGGTATAGGGCTCAAGGTTGCTTTTCATATTCTTTTGTCCCAGGGGTGTTTCTATGATGTAGTACTCTCCCGCTTTTCCTAGGGATATGGCTTCCTGAGAGCTGAGCTGTAGTGATTGTTATCTCTCTTCTGGATCTCGCCACCCAGCAAGCCTTCCAGGCTCTGGGCTTGTACTGGGAGTTGTCTGTACAACATTTTGTGATGTGAAACATCTGTGGATCTCTCAGCAGTGGATATCAGCACCTGCTCCAGTGGAAGTGGCAGGGGGGTGAAATGGACTCTGTAAGGTTCCTTAGCTTTGGTTGTTTAATGCAATATTTTTGTGCTGGTTGTCCTCCTGTTGGGAGGTGGTTCTTTCAAGAGAACATCAGTTGTGGTAGCATGGGGAGGAACAGGTGGTGGGCAGAGCCCTAGAACTCCCAAGATTATATACCCTTTGTCTTCAGCTACCAAGGTGGGTAGGGAATGACCATTAGGTGGGTTCAGGGCTAGGCATGTCTGAGCTTAGACTCATCCTTGGGGGATGGGGGTGTGGTTCCCAGGTCAATGGAGTTATTTTCCTAAGAGGATTATGGCTGTCTCTACTGTGTCATGCAGGTTGTCAGGAAAGTGGGGGAAAGCCAGCCATCATAGACGTCACCCAGTTCCCATGCAACCCAAAGGTCTGGTGTCACTCTCACCATGCCCCATCCAATGGCACTGAGTCTGTTTGAGGCAGTGGGTGAGTAGGGCTGAGAACTTGCCCCAGGATACCCGTCTCCCAACTGTGAAAGCAAGTAAGGCTTTCTTGCTCCCCCCGCTACCCACCCCCATGAAGTCGGCACACCAGATTCATACCCTTCCCCAAGTTCTGGCCAGTAAACATCTCGATCACTTCCAATTGTTACGAAGTTCAGCTAGAGGATTTTTCTTCCTGTGGCCTTTTTCTAGTGCCTCTGGCAGACCTCCCCAAGGACCCCTGTGAGGCAAGGGAGAAATAGCTTGCTAGGATACCCAGCAAGCCCACAGGACTTTTTCCATTGCTTTCTCCACCCATGTATTTTGTTCAGCTCTCTAAATTGACTCAACCCCAGGTAAGGTCAGACTCTTCTCCTGTGATCTAAACCTTTAGTTTCCCCAGTGAGGGTGTGTATTTGTGGGTGGACAATCCCCCTTTCTCACTTCTACAGTTTGCGCACTCACAGTATTGGGTTGTCTACTGAGTCCTGTAGAAGCAATCTGCTTCCTTCAGAGGGTCTCAGGGGACCTCTTTCTAAAAAACCACATCCCTAAAGTTACCTTATATCCCATAAATCAAAGCTTAGTTACATGGTCACACAAATTTGCAAGGGAGGCTGAAAAATACAGTCTTATTTTGGACATCCAGGTGTCTGGAGGCTTTATTATTCAGATGTCTAGGGATTTCTGTTACCTTAGAAGAGAGAGAGAACAAAAACTGTGCCACATGCTCCAACTCATTTTATATAGCTAATATTACCTTGATACCAAATCAAGGTAAAGACACTGAGAAATAAATATGTGTCAAAAATTATTAAAAATTTTACTAAATTAAATCAAGCCATGTATAAACGTAATCTATCCTCCTTTTCTCATCTCATATATATATATATAGGCAGTGCCTCTTCTTTCATGTATCTATACATATATATATAGGCAATGCCTCTTCTTTCATATATATACACATATATATGAAATAAAAATACTTGTCTCATATATATAAAATAAAAAAAGGAAGATCATTTTTTTACCCTGATAAAGGGTATCTACAAATGCCAAAATCAAACATGACACTTAACAGTTCAATATTAGAAGTATAATAGAATATTACAATTGAAGTTTTGATCAAGGCATTGTAACACAATAAGTGCTGCATAACAACTGAAGGTAATGGGCAAAAATGAAGAACATAGTTATGTGACTACAGTTAAATTCCTGAAGTACATCATACAATTTATTTGATTTGGTTAAATGCTTGGAGAGAAGGAATACCTTCTATTTCATCTAACTGCTCTGTGCAAAAGCATGAGCTTAGTAACACTTCTGTCAACCTGAGATAATCTGAAAAGAATTCCTTTCACAGTAGACCATAGCACTTAGTTTGAGCAATTATTTTATGTCTTTTCCAGGAATGATTTGTTTATGCTCTTCTTTTACCTTCCAACTTTTATTTGGGGTTCAGGGGTAAACATGCAGGTGCGTGACATGGGTAAATATGTGTTGTGGGGGTACACAGTGCAAGTGATTTTGTCACCTAGGTAGTGAGCATAATATACTATAGGTAGATTTTCAGTCCTCATCCTCCTCCCACTTTCCACCCTCAAGTAAGCTCTGGTGTTTATTTCTCTTTGTGTCCATGTGTACTCAATGTTTGGCCTCCACTTATAGATGACAGCATGAAATATTGGGTTTTTATTCCTACATTAATTTGCTTAGGATAGTGGCTTCCAGCTCTATCCATGTTGCTGCAAAGAACATGATTTCGTTCTTTTTTATGGTTGTGCAGTATTCCATGGTGTATATGTACCACAATTTCAATATCCAGTCCATAGTTGATGGGCACTGAGGTTGATTTTACGTCTTTGCTGTTGTGAATAGTGCTGTGATGAACATATACATGCAAATATATTTGTGGTAGAGCAATTAATATTCCTTTGGGTATATACTCAGCTCTGGGATTGCTGGGTTGAATGGTACTGGTTTTAAATTCTTTGAGAAATCACCAAAGTGCTTTTCACATGCATGAACAAATTTACATTCCTAGAAGCAGTGTATAAGCTTTCACTTGTGTCCATAGCCTCAGCAGCATCTGTAGATTTTTTGACTTTTTAATAATAACCATTCTGACTGGTGTGACATGGTATCTCATTGTGATTTTGATTTGCATTTCTTTAATGATCAGTGATGTTGATGATTTTCCCATATGATTGTTGGCTGCTGGTATGTCTTCTTTTGAGAAGTGTCTATTTGTGTTCTTTACATATTTAACATTTTTAAAAAACATCTTTTTTTTTCTCACCATCCACAGTAGATAGGTTGTTTTTTGCTTGTTGATATATGTTTCTTGTAGATTCTTAATATTAGACCTTTGTCAGATGCATAGTTTGCACACTTTCTCCCATTCTTTAGATTGTTTACTGATAGTTTATTTTGCTGTGCATAAGTTCTTTAATCAGGTTTTACTTGTTAATTTTTGTTTTTGTCACAATTGCTTTTGGAGTCTTTGTCATGAAATATTTGGCAAGGCTTATGTCCAGAATGGTATTTCCTAGGTTTTCTTCTAGGGGTTTTATAGTTTTAGGTTTCATGTTTAACTCTTTAATCTGTCTTGAGTTGATTTTTATATATGGTGAAAGGAAGTGGTCCAGTTTTAGTCTTCTGCATATGGCTAGCTAGTTATCCCAGCACCATTTATTTAATAGGAATTTCTTTCCCATTGCTTGTTATCGTTGATATTGTCAAAGATCAGATGGTTGTAGGTGTGTTGCTTTATTTTTGGGTTCTCTAACCTGTCCCATTGGTCTATGAGTCTGTTTTTGTATAAGCACCATGCTTTTTTTGTTACTTCCAGATTTTGCACATTCAGTATGATGTTGCCTGTGGGTTTGTCATAGAAGGCTCTTTTTAATTTAAATTATGTACCTTCAATGCCTAGTTTGTTGAAGGTTTTTAGCATGAAGAGATGTTCGATTTTATCAAAAGGCTTTTCTGCATTTATTGAGATGATCATGTGCTTTTTGGGTTTATTTCTGCTTATGTGATTCCTGGTTAACTATTTCTAGATATTTTATTCTTTTTGTGGCTATTGTGAATAGGATTGTGCTATTGATTTAGCTCTTAGCTTGGACATCTTGTTGTATATAAATGCCACTGATTTTTGTACATGTATTTTGTATACTGAAACTTTTCTAAAGCTATCATATGTAGAGTCACATTTATTGATTTGTGTATATTGAACCAAACTTGCATCATCGGCATAAATCCTACTTGATCATATTGGATTAGCTTTTTTATTTGCTGCTGCATTTGATTTGATAGTATTCTGTTCAAGATTTGTGTATCTAAGTTCATCAGGGATATTGGCGTGAAGTTTTCTTTTCCTGTATCTCTACCAGGTTTTGTATCAGAATGATGCTGCCTCATAGAATGAGGTAGGGAGGAGTCCTTTCTCCTTAATTCTTTGGAATAGTTTCAGTAGGATTAGAACAAACTCTTCATAACATATGTGGCAGAATTTAGCTGTGAATCTTTGTGGTCCAGGGTTTTTTCTGGTTGGTAGACTTTTTATTAGTGATTCAATTTTGGAATTCATTATTGGTCTGTTCAAGTATTCATTTTCTTCATATTCCAGTGCTGGAAAGTTGTCTGATTCTAGAAATTTATCAATTTCATCTAGCTTTTCTAGTTTGTGTGCATAGAGGTGTTGATAATAGTCTTTGAAGGATTTTTGTAGCTCTGTGGAACCAGTGGTAATGTCTCCTTTGTCATTTTAAATTATTTTTATTAGAATCTATTTAAATTTTTTCTTTATTAGTCTAGCTAGCAGTCTATCAATCCTATTTGTTCTTTCAAATAACCAACTTTTGGTTAGTTTATCTTTTGTATGGATTTTCGTGTCTCAATTTCACTCATTTCAACTTTGATTTTGGTTATTTCTTTCTTTCTGTTAGCTTTGAAATTTGTATCCTTTTGTTTTTCTAGTTCTTCTGGGCATGATGTTAGGTTTTTAACTTGAGATTCTCTTTTTTTCTTTTTTTTATTATTATTATACTTTAGGTTTTAGGGTACATGTGCACAATGTGCAGGTTTGTTACATATGTATCCATGTGCCATGTTGATTTCCTGCACCCATTAACTCGTCATTTAGCATTAGATATATCTCCTAATGCTGTCCCTCCCCCAAACCCACAACAGTCCCCAGAGTGTGATGTTCCCCTTCCTGTATCCATGAGTTCTCGTTGTTCAATTCCCACCTGTGAGTGAGAACATGCGGTGTTTGGTTTTTTGTCCTTGCGATAGTTTACTGAGAATGATGGTTCCCAGTTTCATCCATGTCCCTACAAAGGACACGAACTCATCCTTTTTTATGGCTGCATAGTATTCCATGGTGTAAATGTGCCACATTTTCTTAATCCAGTCTATCGTTGTTGGACATTTGGGTTGGTTCCAAGTCTTTGCTATTGTGAATAGTGCCGCAATAAACATACGTGTTCATGTGTCTTTATAGCAGCGTGATTTATAGTTCTTTGGGTATATACCCAGTAATGGGATGGCTGGGTCAAGTGGTATTTCTAGTTCTAGATCCCTGAAGAATCGCCACACTGACTTCCACAATGGTTGAACTAGTTTACCGTCCCACCAACAGTGTTAAAGTGTTCCTATTTCTCCACATCCTCTCCAGCACCTGTTGTTTCCTGATTTTTTAATGATGGCCATTCTAACTGGTGTGAGATGGTATCTCACTGTGGTTTTGATTTGCATTTCTCTGATGGCCAGTGATGAGGAGCATTTCTTCATGTGTTTTTTGGCTGCATAAATGTCTTCTTTTGAGAAGTATCTGTTCATGTCCTTTGCCCACTTTTTGATGGGGTTGTTTGTTTTTTTCTTGTAAATTTGTTTGAGTTCATTGTAGATTCTGGATATTAGCCCTTTGTCAGATGAGTAGGTTCCAAAAATTTTCTCCCATTCTGTAGGTTGCCTATTCACTCTGACGGTAGTTTCTTTTGCTGTGCAGAAGCTCTTTAGTTTAATTAGATCCCATTCGTCAATTTTGGCTCTTGTTGCCATTGCTTTTGGTGTTTTAGACATGAAGTCCTTGCCCACGCCTATGTCCTGAATGGTATTGCCTAGGTTTTCTTGTAGGATTTTAATGGTTTTAGGTCTAACATTTAAGACTTTAATCCGTCTTGAATTAATTTTTGTATAAGGTGTAAGGAAGGGATCCAGTTTCAGCTTTCTACATGTGGCTAGCCAGTTTTCCCAGCACCATTTATTAAATAGGGAATCCTTTCCCCATTTCTTGTTTTTGTCAGGTTTGTCAAAGATCAGATAGTTGTAGATATGCGGCATCACTTCTGAAGGCTCTGTTCTGTGCCATTGATCTATGTCTCTGTTTTGGTACCAGTACCATACTGTTTTGGTTACTGTAGCCTTGTAGTGTAGTTTGAAGTCAGGTAGCATGATGCCTCCAGCTTTGTTCTTTTGGCTTAGGATTGACTTGGTGATGCGGGCTCTTTCTTGGTTCCATATGAACTTTAAAATAGTTTTTTCCAATTCTGTGAAGAAAGTCATTGGTAGCTTGATGGGGATGGCATTGAATATATAAATTACCTAGGGCAGTATGGCCATTTTCACAATATTGATTCTTCCAACCCATGAGCATGTTATGTTCTTCCATTTGTTTGTAACCTCTTTTATTTCATTGAGCAGTGGCTTGTAGTTCTCCTTGAAGAGGTCCTTCACATCCCTTGTAAGTTGGATTCCTAGGTATTTTATTCTCTTCGAAGCAATTGTGAATGGGAGTTCACTCATGATTTGGCTCTCTGTTTGTCTGTGATTGGTGTACAAGAATGCTTGTGATTTTTGTACATTGATTTTGTATCTTGAGACTTTGCTGAAGTTGCTAATCAGCTTAAGGAGATTTTGGGCTGAGACAATGGGGTTTTCTAGATATACATTCATGTCATCTGCAAACAGGGACAATTTGACTTCCTCTTTTCCTAATTGAATACCCTTTATTTCCTTCTCCTGCCTGATTGCTCTGGCCAGAACTTCCAGCACTATGTTGAATAGGAGCGGTGAGAGAGGGCATCCCTGTCATGTGTCAGTTTTCAAAGGGAATGCTTCCAGTTTTTGCCCATTCAGTATGATATTGGCTGTGGGTTTGTCGTAGATAGCTCTTATTATTTTGAGATACATCACATCAATACCTAATTTATTGAGAGTTTTTATCATGAAGGGTTGTTGAATTTTGTCAAAGGCCTTTTCTGTATATATTGAGATAATCATGTGGTTTTTGTCTTTGGTTCTGTTTATATGCTGGATTACATTTATTGATTTGCGTATGTTGAACCAGCCATGCATCCCAGGGATGAAGCCCACTTGATTATGGTGGATAAGCTTTTTGATGTGCTGCTGGATTCAGTTTGCCAGTATTTTATTGAGGATTTTTGCGTCAATGTTCATCAAGGATATTGGTCTGAAATTCTCTTTTTTGGTTATGTCTCTGCCAGGCTTTGGTATCAGGACGATGCTGGCTTCATAAAATGTGTTAGGGAGGATTCCCTCTTTTTCTATCGATTGGAATAGTTTCAGAAGGAATGGTACCGGTTCCTCCTTGTACCTCTGGTGGAATTCGGCTGTGAATCCATCAGGTCCTGGACTCTTTTTGGTTGGTAAGCTATTGATTATTGCCACAATTTCAGAACCTGTTATTGGTCTATTCAGAGTTTCAACTTCTTCCTGGTTTAGTCTTGGGAGGGTGTATTTGTCGAGGAATTTATCCATTTCTTCTAGATTTTCTAGTTTATTTGCCTAGAGGTGTTTGTAGTATTCTCTGATGGAAAGCCACAAAGATACTCCTCGAGAAGAGCAACTCCAAGACACATAATTGTCAGATTCACCAAAGTTGAAATGAAGGAAAAAATATTAAGGGCAGCCAGAGAGAAAGGTCGGGTTACCCACAAAGGGAAGCCCATCAGACTAACAGCTGATCTCTCGGCAGAAACTTTACAAGCCAGAAGAGAGTGGGGGCTGATATTCAACATTCTTAAAGAAAAGAATTCTCAACCCAGAATTTCGTGTCCAGCCAAACTAAGCTTCATAAGTGAAGGAGAAATAAAATACTTTACAGACAAGCAAACGCTGAGTGATTTTGTCACCACCAGGCGTGCCCTAAAAGAGCTCCTGAAGGAAGCACTAAACATGGAAAGGAACAACCGGTACCAGCCACTGCAAAAACATGCCAAATTGTAAAGACCATCGAAGCTATGAAGAAACTGCAACAACTAACGAGCAAAATAACCAACTAACATCATAATGACAGGATAAGATTCACACATAACAATATTAACTTTAAATGTAAATGGGCTAAATTCTCCAATTAAAAGACATAGACCGGCCAACTGGATAAGGAGTCAGGACCCATCAGTGTGCTGTATTCAGGAAACCGATCTCACATGCAGAGACACACATAGACTCAAAATAAAGGGGTGGAGGAAGTTCTATCAAGGAAATGGAAAACAAAAAAAGGCAGGGGTTGCAATCCTAGTCTCTGATAAAATAGGCTTTAAACCAACGAAGATCAAAAGAGACAAAGAAGGCCATTACATAATGGTAAAGGGATCAATTCAACAAGAAGAGCTAACTATCCTAAATATATATGCACCCAACACAGGAGCACCCAGATTCATAAAGCAAGTCCTGAGTGACCTGCAAAGGGACTTAAACTCCCACACAATAATAATGGGAGACTTTAACACCCCACTGTCAACATTAGACAGATCAACGAGACAGAATGTTAACAAGGATATCCAGGAGTTGAACTCAGCTCTGCACAAAGTGGACCTAATAGACATCTACAGAACTCTCCACCCAAAATCAACGGAATATACATTGTTTTCAGCACCACACCACACGTATTCCAAAATTGACCACATAGTTGGAAGTAAAGCTCTCCTCAGCAAATGTAAAAGAACAGAAATTAAAACAAACTGTCCCTCAGACCACAGTGCAATCAAACTAGAACTCAGGATTAAGAAACTCACTCAAAACTGCTCAACTACATGGAAACTGAACAACCTGCTCCTGAATGACTACTGGGTACATAATGAAATGAAGGCAGAAATAAAGATGTTCTTTGAAACCAACGAGAACAAAGACACAACATACCAGAATCTCTGGGACACATTCAAAGCAGTGTGTAGAGGGAAATTTATAGCACTAAATGCCCACAAGAGAAAGCAGGAAAGATCCAAAATTGACACCCTAACATCACAATTAAAAGAACTAGAAAAGCAAGAGCAAACACATTCAAAAGCTAGCAGAAGGCTAGAAATAACTAAAATCCGAGCAGAACTGAAGGAAATAGAGACACAAAAAACCCTTCAAAAAATTAATGAATCCAGGAGCTGGTTTTGTGAAAAGATCAACAAAATTGATAGACCGCTAGCAAGACTATTAAAGGAGAAAAGAGAGAAGAATCAAATAGATGCAATAAAAAATTTGTTAAGGGTTTTAATCATAAAGGGTTACTGGATTTTGTCAAATGTTTTTCCTGTGTCTATTGAAATGATCATGTAATTTTAGTTTTTTATTATACTTTAAGTTTTAGGGTACATATGCGCAATGTGCAGGTTTGTTACATATGTATACATGTGCCATGTTGGTGTGCTGCACCCATTAACTCATCATTTAACATTAGGTATATCTCCTAATGCTATCCCTCCCCTCTTCCCCCACCCCACAACAGGCCCCGGTGTGTGATGATCCCCTTCCTGTGTCCACATGTTCTCATTGTTCAATTCCCACCTATGAGTGAGAACATGCGGTGTTTGTTTTTTTGTCTTTGCGATAGTTTACTGAGAATGATGGTTTCCAGCTTCATCCATGTCCTACAAAGGACATGAACTAATCCTTTTTTATGGCTGCATAGTATTGCATGGTGTATATGTGCCACATTTTCTTAATCCAGTCTATTATCGTTGGACATTTGGGTTGGTTCCAAGTCTTCGCTATTGTGAATAGTGCCTCAATAAACATATGTCTGCATGTTTCTTTATAGCAGTGTGATTTCTAATCCTTTTGGTATATACCCAGTAATGGGATGGCTGTGTCAAATGGTATTTCTAGTTCTAAATCCCTGAGGAATTGCCTCACTGACTTCTACAATCGTTGAACTAGTTTACAGTCCCACCAACAATGTAAAAGTGTTCCTATTTCTCTACATCCTCTCCAGCACGTGTTGTTTCCTGACTTTTTAATGATTGCCATTCTAACTGGTGTGAGATGGTATCTCATTGTGGTTTTGATTTGCATTTCTCTTAGTTTTTAATTCTGCTTATGTGATGTATCCTATTTGTTAACTTGCATATATTAAACCATCCCTGCATTCCTGGTATAAAACCCACTTGATCGTGGTGGATTATCGTTTTGATATGCTACTGGATTCAGTTACCTAGTATTTTGTTGAGGATTTTTGCATCTATATTCATCATAGATATTG
The DNA here is from genome assembly GCF_028878055.3 of Symphalangus syndactylus. Classification (NCBI taxonomy): domain Eukaryota; kingdom Metazoa; phylum Chordata; class Mammalia; order Primates; family Hylobatidae; genus Symphalangus; species Symphalangus syndactylus. The sequence continues at coordinate 63,946,339 of NC_072424.2, forward strand.
ATCTGCAGGTTTTTGTTGTTGTTATTGTTGTTGTTATGCCCTTTCCTGGTTTTGGTATAGGAATAATACTGACTTCATAGAATGATTTAGGGAGAATTCCCTCTCTTTCTCTATCTTTTGGAATAGTGTTAATAGGATTAGTACCACTTCTTTGAATGCTTAATAGAATTCAGCTGTGAATTCATCTGGTCTTGGACTTTTTTTATTGGCAATTCTTTTATTACCATTTTAATCTTCCTGCTAGTTCTTGGTCTATTCAGAGTTCATGTTTCTTCCTGGTTAATATAGGAGGGTTGTATATTTTCAGGAATTTGTCCAGCTTTTCTAGGTTTTCTAATTTGTGTGCATACAGGTTTTCGTAGTAGCCTTGAAGGATCTTTTGTATTTCTGTGGTATTGGTTGTAATATCTCCCATTTCATTTCTAATTGATCTTATTTGGATCTTCTATCTTCTTTTCTTGGATCATCTTGCTAATGGTCTATCAATTTTGTTTATCTTTTCAAATAACTAGCTTTTTGTTTCATTTATCTTTTGTATTTTTTTTTTGTTTCGATTTCATTTGGTTCTGCCTGATCTTTATTACTTCTTTTCTTCTGTTGCGTTTGGGGTTGGTTTGTTCTTGTTTCTCTAGTTCCTTCAGGTGTGACATTAGATTGTTTATTAGTGCTTTTTTAGACTTTTTGATCTAACCGTTTAATGCTATCAACTTTCCTTTTAGCCCTGCTTTTGACATATCCCAGAGGTTTTGATAGGCTGTCTCACTATTATTATTCAGTTCAAGGAAATCTTGATTTCATTTTTGACCCAATGATTATTTAGGAGCAGGTTATTTAATTTTAATGTACTTGCAGGTTTTTAAGGATTCCCTTTTGTAGTTGATTTCCAATTTTATTCCACTCTGGTCTGACAGAGTACTTGATATATTTTGATTTTCTTAAATTTGTTGAGACTTGTTTTGTGGCCTGTCATATGGTCTGTCTTGGAGAATGTTCCCCGTGCTGATGAATAGAATGCATATTCTGCAGTTGTTGGGTAGAATGTTCTGTAAATATCTGTTAAGTCCATTTGTTCTCTGGTATAGTTTAAGTCCATTGTTTCTTTGTTGAGTTTCTGTCCTGAAAACCTCTCTAGTGCTGTCAGTGGAGTATTGAAGTCTCTCACCATTATTGTGTTGCCCTCTATCTCATTTCTTATGTCTAATAGTAATTGTTTCATAAATTTGGGATCTCCAGTGTTGGGTGCATATATATTTAGGTTTGTGATATTTTCCTGTTGGACAAGCCCTTTTTTTTTTTTTTTTTTTTTTTTTTGAGACAGAGTCTCGCTCTGTCGTCCAGGCTGGAGTGCAGTGGCGCAATCTCGGCTCACTGCAAGCTCCGCCTCCCAGGTTCACGCCATTCTCCTGCCTCAGCCTCCTGAGTAGCTGGGACTACAGGCGCCCGCCACTGCGCCCGGCTAATTTTTTGTATTTTTAGTACAGACGGGGTTTCACCGTGGTCTCGATCTGCTGACCTCGTGATCCGCCCGCCTCGGCCTCCCAAAGTGCTTGGATTACAGGCTTGAGCCACCGCGCCCGGCCGGACAAGCCCTTTTATAATTATATAATGTTTTATTTTGTTTTTTTTGTTTTTTTTTTTTTAACTGCTGTTACTTTAAAGTCTGTTTCGTCTGAGACAAGAATAGCTACTCTGGCTCAATTTTGGTGCCTATTTATATGAAATATCTTTTTTCACCCCTTTATTTTAAGCTTATGTGAGTCCTTATGTGTTAGATGAGTTTCTTAAAAACAGCAGATACTTGGTTGGTGAATTTTTATTCATTCTTCCATTCTGTACCTTTTAAGTGGTGCATTTAGGCCATTTACATTAAATATTAATATTGAGATGTGAGGTACTATTCTGTTCAACATGCTAGTTGTTGCCTGAATACCTTTCTTTTTTTTCCATTGTGTTACTATTTTATAACCCTTGTGGGATTTATGCTTTTTGGAGGTTCTATTTTATTGTACTTCAAGGTTTTGTTTTAAGATTTAGAACTCCTTTTAGCAGTTCTTATAGTGCCAGCTTGGTGGTAGTAAATAATCTCACGATTTGTTTGTCTGAAAAAGACTGTATCTTTCCTTCATCTATAAAGCTCAGTTTCATGGGATACGAGATTCTTGGCTGACAATTGTTTAAGAAGGCTAAATATAGGGCCCCACTCCCTTCTAGCTTGTAGGGTTTCTGCTGAGAGATCTGCTGTTAATCTGATAGGTTTTTTATATATATATATATATATAGGTTATCTGATGTTTTTTCCTCACAGCTCTTCAGATTCTTTCCTTCATCTTGACTTTAGATAACCTGATGACTAGGTGTCTAGGTGATGATCTTTTTGAAGTGAATTCCCAGGTATTCTTTAAGTCTTTGCTATTTGGATGTCTAGATCTGTAGCAAAATCAGAGAAGTTTTACTTGATTATTCTCTCAAATAAGTTTTCCAAATATTTAGATTTCTCATCTTCCTTAGGAACACCAAACATTCTTAAGTTTCATTATTTAATATATCTCAAACTTCTTGTAAAAATTTATTTGTTTTTTCTTAGTTGAATTGGGTTCATTTCAAATAATTTTTCCAAATATTTAGATTTATCATCTTCCTTAGGAACACCAAATATTCTTAAGTTTCATTATTTAATATATCTCAAACTTCTTGTAGAACTTTATTTGTTTTTTCTTTTTCTTAGTTGAATTGGGTTCATTTGAAAGCCTTGTCTTTGGGGGGCATGGCCAAGATGGCTGACTAGAAACTGGCAGTTGGAGGCTCCCATCAAAAAGAACCATAATTACCATGTGAATACTTCACTGGCAACCAACGTATCCAGGTTCTTTCATCAGAACTAACTAGGTGGCTGGCATAATCCATGGAGAGGAAGGAAGAGCAGTGTGGTGTGGTGGCCCACCTGAGAGCCACACAGGGCATGAGAGCTCCCAACCCCCAGCCAAGGGAGGCAGAACTTCAACTCCAGCCAGAGGCTCAGGGACAGAATCTGGATTTTCCTGGGCCTAAGCCCCTGGGGGAGGGTTGGTCAGAGTCTCTGTGGACCAGCAAACTTAGCCTTTCATCCTGGTAGTTCTGAGGAATCTGTGCAGCCCAGATGAGTGGGTTACCCCCCAGCAAAGCACACCCCCTCCAACAAGGGAAAAAGTGCTTCATTAAATGGGTCCTGTTCCCCATGCCAGCCAACTGGGTGAGACCCTCCAACAAGGGTTGTCAGACACCTGATACAGGAGCAATCCTACTGGAATCAGGTTGGTGCCCCTCGAGTTTACAGATCCTAGAAGAAGGAGCAGGCAACCAGCTTTGCTGTTCTACAGCCTCCCTGAGTGACGTCTGTACGTATGGGTGTGAACCAGATGAATAGGACCTGAAGTGAACCCCCAGCAAACTGCAGCACCCCTACAGAAGAGAGACCTAACCATTGAAAGAAAAGCAAACAAACGGAAAGCAACAACAACAGCCTCAAAAACAACAAAAAAGTTCCCACAAAAACCCCATCCAAGGGTCAGCAGCCTCAAAGATAGAAATTAGACAAGCTCACAAAGATGAGAAAGAATCAATGAAAAAAAACGCTGAAAACCCAAAAGGCCGAAGTGCCTCTTCTCCTCCAAATGATTGCAATGCCTCTCCAGCAAAGGCACAAAACTGGACACAGGATTAGGTGGACAAATTGACAGAAGTGGGCTTCAGAAGATGGGTAATAAAAAATTACGCTGAGCTCAAGGAGCATGTTCTAACCCAATGCAAAGAAGTTAAGAACTTTGATAAAAGATTAGAGCTGCTAACTAGAATAACCAGCTTAGAGAAGAACATAAATGACTTGATGGAGCTGAAAAACACAGCATGAGAACTTCATGAAGCATACACATGTATTAATAGCCAAATCGACTAAGCAGAAGAAAGGATATCAGAGTTTGAAGACCACCCTGCTGAAATCAGGCATGCAGGCAAGATTAGAAAAAAGGATGAAAAGGAATGAACAAAGCCTCCAAGAAACAAGAGACTTTGTAAAATGATTGAACCTCCAATTGATTGGTGTACCTGAAGGAGATAGGGAGAATGGAAACAAGCTCACCCTCAAAGGGAACTCCATCAGACTAACAGTGGATCTCTCAGCAGAAACCCTACAAGACAGAAGAGATTGGGGGCCAATATTTAACATTATTAAAGAAAATAATTTTCAAACCAGAATTTCATATTCAACCAAACTAAGCTTCATAAGCCAAGGAGGAATAAAATCCTTTCCAGACAAGCAAATGCTGAGGCATTTTTGTCACCACCAGGCCTGCCTTACAGGAGCTCCTTAAAGAAGCACTAAATATAGAAAGGAAAAACTGGTACCAGCCACACAAAAACACAACAAAAGTTAAAGACCAATGAAGCTATGAAGAAACTGCATCAACTAGTGTACAAAATAACCAGATAGCATCATGATGACAGGATCAAATTTACACATAGCAATACAACCTTAAATATAAATGGGCTAAATGCCTCATTTAAAAAAGACAGACTACAAATTGGATAAAGAGTTAAGACCCTTCAGTGTCCTGTATTCAGGAGACCCATCTCATGTGCAAAGACACACATAGGCTAAAAGTAAAGGGATGGATGAAATTTACCAAGCTCCTAGTCTCTGAAAAAACATACTTTAATGAAGATCAAAAAAGACAAGGGCATTACATAAATGGTAAAATAAAAAAGCTCAATATTCTAAATATATATCTACCCAATACAGTAGCACCCAGATTCATAAAACAAATTCTTAGAGACTTACAAAGAGTCTTAGACTCCCGTACAATAATAGAGGGAGACTTTAACACCCCAATGTCACTATTAGATCAATGAGAGAGAAAATTAACAAGGATATTCAGGACTTGAACTTAGCTCTGGTTCAAGTGGACCTAAGAGACATCTACAGAACTCTCCACCCCAAATCAACAGAGTGTACATTCTTCTCAGTGCCATATGGCACTTAATCTAAAATCAACCACATAATTGAAAGTAAAACACTCCTCACAAATGAAAAAGGACTGAAATCATAACAATCATTCTCTCAGACCACAGTCGAATTAAATTAGAACTCAGGACTAAGAAACTCACTCAAAACCACACAATTATGTGGACATTGAACAGCTGCTCCTGAATGACTCTTGGCTAAATAATGAAATTAAGGCAGAAATAAATAAGTTCTTTGAAACCAATGAGAACAAAGAGACAACATACCAAAATCTCTGGGACATAGCTAAAGTAGTGTTAAGGCAGAAATTTATAGCACCAAATGCCCACATCAGAAAGCTAGAAAGATCTCAAATTGACCCCCTAACATAACAATTAAAAGAGCTAGAGAGGCAAGAGCAAACTAATCCAAAAGCTAGCAGAAGGCAAGAAATAACTAAGATCAGAGCAGAATAGAAGGAGATGGAGACACGAAAAATCCTCTAAAAAATCAATGAATCCAGGAGCTGTTTTTTTTTTTGAGAAAAATAACAAAATAGACAACTAGCTAGAGTAATAAAGAAAAAAGAATCAAGTAGACACAATTAAAAATGATAAAGGGGATATGACCACAGACTCCACAGAAATACAAACTACCATCACGGAATACCATAAACACCTCTACACAAATAACCTAGAAAATCTAGAAGAAATGGATAGATTCCTGGACACATACAGCCTCCTGAGACTAAAGGAGGAATAATTTGAATCCCTGAATAGACCAATAACAAGTTCCGAAGTTGAGGCAGCAATTAGTAGCCTATCAACCAAAAACTAAAATAAAAGCCCAGGACCAGACAGATTCACTGCTGAATTCTACCAGAGTACAAAGGAGCTGGTAAGATTCCTTCTGAAACTATTCCAAACAATTGAGAAGGAGGTAATCCTCCCTAACTCATTTTATGAAGCCAGCATCATCTTGATACCCAAACTGGGCAAAGACACAACCATAAAAGAAAACTTCAGGCCAATATCTCTGATGAACATTGATGGGAAAATCTTCAATAAAATACTGGCAAACAAAATCCAGCAGCACGTCAAAAAACTTATCCACCACAATCAAGTTGGCTGCAACTTGGGATGCAAGGCTGGCTCAACATATGCAAATCAATAAATGTAATCCATCGCATAAATAGCACCAAAGACAAAAACCACATGGTCATCACAATAGATGCAAAAAAGGCCTTTGATATAATTTAACATCCCTTCGTATTAAAAGCTCTCAATAAACTAGGAATTGACGGACCATATCTGAAAGTAATAAGAGCTATTTATGACAAACCCGTAGCTAATATCATACTGAATGGGCAAAAGCTGGAAGCATTCCCTTTGAAAACAGGCACAAGACAAGGATGCCCTCTCTCACCACTCCTATTCAACATAGTATTGGAAGTTCTGGCCAGGTCAATCAGGCAAGAGAAAGAAGTAAAGCATATTCAAATAGGAAGAGAGGAAGTCAAATTGTTTCTCTTTGCAGATGACATGATTTTGTATTTAGAAAACACCATCATCTCAGCCCAAAAACTCCTTTTTCAGCAAAGTCTCAGGATACAAAACCACTGTGCAAAAATCACAAGCATTCCTTTACACCAACAATAGATAAGCAAAGAACCAAATCATGATTGAAGTTCCATTCACACTCTGGGAATCACAGTTTTTCAGCTTTCTTGTGGAGTTTGCAGCAGCAGGCTACTTCTTTCAAAGGTCTGTGAATTCTTTCTTTCTTTTTTTTTTTTTTCTGGTATGTTCCTTTGGTGGTTCTTGGAGCAAAAGTTCACAAAGTGAGCCTCCACACAGTCTGTCCATCCAAGTGGGAACTGCTCATTAGTACTGTCTCCTATCTACCATTTTCTTCAAGTTATCTCCATTTTAAGTTTTTTAAACATGCATTTAAGCTATGCAAATTATAGTATTAGACACTGCTATAACACACTATATTGTGAGATATAGTTATTTCTTTTCTTAAAAATATATGGGTTCACATGCAGTTGCGTACCATGGATATATTACATAATGGCAAAGTCTGGACTTTTAGTGTATTGATCACTTGAACAGTGTACATTGTACCCAATAGGTAATATTTTGTTCTACACCCCTTTCCACATTTTCACCTATTGTAGTCTCTAATGCCTATTATTCCAGTCTGTATGTCCATGGGTGGCAGTTATTTAGCTTCCACTTATAAGTGGGAACATGTGGCTTTTGACTTTCCATTCCTGAGTCATTTCAGTTAGAATAGCCTCTAGTTCCAGTCATGTTGCTGCAAAAGCATTGAATTCTTTCTTTTTTTTTTTTACGGCGGAGTAGTTTTCCATGGTGTGTGTGTGTGTGTGTATCACATTTTTTATTCAGTCATCTGTTGATGAACACTTAGGTTGATTCCATGACTTTGCTAATGTGAATAGTGTTCTGATAAATATATGAGTGCAGGTGTATTTTTTATATAATAATTTCTTTTCCTTTGGGTAGACAAACAGTAGCAGGATTGCTGGATTAAATAGTAGTTTTATTTTTAGTTCCTTGAGATATCTTTATACAGTTTTTCATAGAGGTTGCACTGATTTACATTCCCACCAACAGTGTATATGTGTTCCCTTTTTTCCACATCCTCACCAACATCTGTTATTTTTAGACATTTTAATAACAGTAATTATGATTGGTATAAGATAGTATCTCACTGTGGTTTTATTTTGCATTTCTGTGATAATTCATGGTGTTGTGCATTCTTTTCATATGTTTTTTGGGTGCTTTTGTCTTCTTTTGAAAAATGTTTGTTCATGTACTTTACCCGCTTTTTGATGAGGTTGTTTGTATTTTTCTTATTGAGTTCCTTGTGGATTCTACATATTGGTTTTTTGTCAGATGCATTGTTTGCGGATATTTTTCCCATTCGAGGTTGTCTTTGCTCTGTTGATTATTTCTTTCACTGTTCAGAAGCTTTTTAGTTTAGCTACATCCCATTTGTGAATTTTTGTTTTTGTTTCATTTCCTTTTGAAGGGTTAAACACGATTTTCTTTTTTTTGCCTTGGCCAAAGTCCAGAAACATTTTTTCAAGGTTTTCTTCTAGGATGTTATAGTTTGAGGTCTTACATTTGAATCGTTAATTCATCTTGCATTAGTTTTTGCATATAGTGAGAGATAGAGGTCTAGTTTCATTCTTCTTCATATGACAATCCAATTTTCCCAGCACCATTTATTGAATAGGCTGTCGTTTTCCCAGTTTATATTTTTGTCAACCTTGTCACAGATAAATTGGTTGTAAATACATGGCTTTATTTCTGGGTCATTTATTCTGTCCCATTGGTTTTTATGCACATTTTTACACCAGTGCCATGCTGCTTTGGTTATTACAGCCATGTAATATAATTTGAATTCAGATAAGTGATGGCTCCAGTTTTGATTTTTTGCTTAGAATTACTTTGGTTATTCACATACACACTTGGTTTTATATAAATTCTAGCACTGTTTTCTTCTAATTCTGTGAAAAAACACATTGGTAATTTGATAATTGCATTGAATTTATAGATTGGTTTGTGTAGTACACTTATTTTAAAAATATTGGTTCTTTCGATCTATTGCATGGGACTCTTTTTTCCATGTGTTTGTGACATCTATGATTTCTTTCACCAGTATTTTGTAGTACTTCTTGTGGAGATCTTTCACCACTTTGGTTACGTGTATTCCTAGATATTTTGTAGCCATTAGAAGAGAGATTGAGTTGCTGATTTAGTTATCACTTTGATTGTTATTGCTGTATGAAAATACTACTTCTGATTTTCTCATGTTGATTTTGTTTCTTGAAATTTCACCAAAATTATTTATCAAATCTAGGAGACTTTTGGAAGAATCACTAGAGTTTTCTAGGTATATGATTATATAATCTATGAATAGAGAAAACTTAACTTTCTCTTTTCCAATTTGAATGCCTTTTATTTATTTCTATTGCGTGATTGCTTTAGCTAGCACTTTTAATGCTATGTTGAATAGAAGTGGTGAGACTGAGCATCCTTGTTTTGTTTCAGTTCCTAGGGGAATGGTTTCTATTTTTCCCTGTTTAGTATGATATTGGCTATGAGTTTATCATATATGGCTATTATTATTTTTAGAAATGTTCCTTCTATGTCTAGTTTGTTGCATGTTTTAATCATAAAGGAATAATGAACTTTATCAAAACACTTTTCTGCATTTATTGAAATGATCATATCATTTTTAAAAATTATGAGGTGTGTTACATTTATGAATTTTCATATGGTGAACCATCCCTGCATTCCTTGGATAAAATCCACTTGATTGTGGTATATTATCTTTTTGATATGCTGTTTATTTATTTTTTTTGGCAAGTATTTTGTTGAGGCTTCTTGCATTTATATTCCTCAGGGATATTGGCCTGTAGTATTCTTTTTTTATTGTTTCCTTGCTAGTCTTTGGTATCAGGGTGATGCTGGCTTCATAGAATGAGTTACGAAGAATTAGATTCCTTTATTTTTGGAACAGTCTCAATAGGATTCGTATCAGTCCTTCCTTGTACATCTGGTAGAATTTCACTGTCAATCTGCCTGAATTTTAACTTTTGTTGGGGATAGACTTTTTTATTACTGATTCAATCTTACTAGTCATCATTGATCTGTTCAAGATTTTTATTTCTTTCTTGTTCTGTCTTGGGAGATGTATATTTACAGGAATTTATTTTCTCTAGGTTTTCTAGTTTATGTGCATAGAGTTGCTGATAGGACTTGCTGGTGATCTTTTGTGTTTCTGTGATATCAGTTATAATGTCACCCTTATTATTTCTCATCATGCTTATTTGAATCTTTTCTCTTTTCTAGCTAGTGGTCTATCAGTTTTGTTTATCTTTTCAGAAACCAACTTTTTACTTCATTGATCCTTTTATTGTTTCTTTGGTCTCAATTTCTTTTATTTCTGCTCTGATCCTTGCTATTTCTTTTCTTCTGCTGGCCTTGGATGTGGTTTGTTGTTTTTCTGGTTCCTTGAGGAGCAACATAAGGTTGTTAATTTGTAATCTTTGTATATTTTTGATGTACACTTTTAATGCTGTAAAATTCCCTTTAGCATTGCTTCTGTGGTATCCCAGAAGTTTTGGTATTTAGTGTCTCTATTTTCATTTGTTTCCAAAATTTTTTAAATTTAAGCTTTAATTTCATTATTGACCCAATGGTCATTCAGGAGCAGGTTGTTTAATTTCCATTTATTTGTATAGGTTTAAGGGTTCCTCTAGATATTGATGTCTAGTTATATTCCACTGTGGTCTGAGAAGATACTTGATATGATTTTGATTTTTAAAAATTTATTGAGATTTGCTTTGTGGCCTAGCATATGGTCTCTTTTTGAGAATGCCCTATGTATACAAGAGAAGAGAATGTATGCTCTGCCACTGTTGAATAAATGTTCTGTTAATGTCTGTTGGGACCATTTGGTTTAGAGTTCAATTTAAATCCAGAATTTTTTTGTTGATTTCCTGCTTTGTCAGTGTAGTGTATTGTTTTGTTGTCTAACTTTTTTCTTAGGTCTAATCATATTTGTTTTATGAAGCTGGGTGCTCCGGTAATGGGTACATATATATTTCGAATTTTTTTTAACATGGTTGACTTAAAGTCTGTTTCATCTGATGTACATATAACTATTCCCACTTGATTGTGATTTTCATTTGAATCGAAAAATCCTATTCCACCTTTTAACTTAGAGCCTCTATATGTTTTTACCACTTGGGCAGGTTTCTTGTATAAATCACATAATTGGATTTTTTTTTAATCCATTCCTTCAGTCTATATCTTTTAAGTGGGCAGATAGTTCATTTTATGTTCAAGGTTAGTATTGATATGTTGGCTTTTTCCTGTCATAATGCTAATTATTACCTAGCTGCTTTACATTCTTGATTATGTAATTGCTTTATAAGATTTGCAAGTTTTATACTTCCATGTATTTTTATGATGATGAATATCGCCCTTTTATTTCATGTTTAGATCTCTGTTGAGCAGTTTTTGTAGAACTAGTCTAGTGGTGACATATTCCCTTTTTGTTTCCTTCTCTGTGAAAGACATAATTTTCTCTTCATTTATGAAGCTTAGTTTAGCAGGATACAACATTCTTGGCTGGTATTTTTTTTTTTTTAATTTAAGAAAACTGAAAACAGGACCTCAATCTCTTCCGGCTTATAAGTTTTTTTCTGAGAAGTCTGCTGTTAGTCTGATAACATTTCCTTTTCAGATTATGAGATGCTTCTCTCTCTGCTTTTAGAATTTTTCCTTCATGTTGACTTTGAATAGTCTGATAATTATATGCCATGGTGAGGTTTCTTGCAATGTGTCTTTCAGGAGTTCTCTGAGTTTCTTGTATTTAAATGTTTAAATCTCTAGCAAGACTAGGGAAGTTTTTCTGAATTATTCTCTCAAATAGGTTTTCCACACTTTTTCCTTTTTCTTTTTCTCTCTCTGGAATATGTACAACTTGTACGTTTGGATGCTTTATGTAATACCACATTTCTCAAAGGCTTTGTTTATTTCTAAAAATTCTTTTTCCTTTTTTTCTGACTCAGATAATTTGAAGGACCTTTCAGTTCTCAAATTCTTTCTTCTGCTTAGTCCAGCATATTGTGAAAGTTCTCAGTTGTATTTTGTAATTAAATAATTTTTTTTTATTTTCAGAAGTTGTTTAGTTTTGCTGTTTTCAAATAATAGCCATCTCTTTGTTCATTTTCTAATAGTTTTTCTGATATATTGTATTTTCAACTTTCTCTTGGATATCATTGAACTTCTTTAAAATTAATATTTTGAATTCTTTATCTGATATTTCAAAGATTTCATTTTGATTAGAATCCATTTCTAGAGAGTTAGTATTATCCTTTGGGTGTGTTGTAATACTCTGTTTTTCCAGAATTGTTTCTGTGATTTCTTCTCACCTGGGTATGCTATCTTTTCTTCTTCTTTTTAAAATGACTGTTGCTTAGATGGAATTTCCTTTCTCTCCTTGGGGAGGGAAAAGTGTATGTTGTACAGGGTCCTTTGGCTCTAGTTCTAGGTGTTTTCAGTGGCAAAGATTTTTTATAAATTCCTTGGTTATATATACCCTCTGTATTTTATCTTTCTCAAATGCTAGTTGTGATAGTGATGCACTGGAAATGTAAGCAGGCTTACTGGCTCTTGTGAGGATGGGTAAACATTTGAAATCTCAGGAAGCTTATATCATTTCCCCAATGCTGTTCACTTGTGTCAGCACATTTTCTATGGGCTTTTGCAGATCAATCCTCAGGCAAGTAGGTGATGTTTACAGATAAGTCTGCTTCAGCAGACTCAGATGGGTATACGCTTGATCTTTATTTACCAGGAGCAGCTCTCTGTTGCCTCAAGCAATGGGGTGATGTTTGGAATCCACTATCAGCTCTCTGCTCATCTCAGGATGTGGGGAACAAGCTGGGAGGGCCAGGTGGAATAGGCCTGCCCACAGGTTCCTTAATGGAAAGTGCAAGCATCAGCTCCAGTGGAAGTTTTAGTGGTAAGACACCAAGTACCCAGTGATGTGTCTGTGCATGGAGTGGAGAAACTTCTACTTCCACAATTCTCTGCACAGGAAGGGAGGGGCAGCCTATCCTCCTAATCTAGACCCATGGGTGTTCCAAATCCCTAAAAATATTTCTGGATATGAGTGGAGAGTGCATCACTGCACCAAGTTATCTATGTGAAAAGGAAGGAGTAGCTCAGGCTTCTAATCCAGGTGAGCAGGTGCGTTGAATGACTGGAAATGTGTCTAGGCATGGAACAAAAGAAGCACCACTGAACCAAGTTCTTTGCAAGGGAAGGAAGGTGTGGCCCAAAGTCCCAATCCAGGTGAGCAAGAGTGATATCTGTCACCCTATTGCTCCTCAGAGCCAGTTCATCTCACTCCCCTGACTTACCAAAGTAGCATGTGGGGCCACTCAACAATGACACATGTAAACTGGTCCCAGGTTGCCAAGCTAGACCTGGCTGCAAATCTCACCACCCAAGAGAAACCATGGCTCCAGCAGCTCTCTTCCCACTCCAGTCCTGTGATGAGAGAGGACCCAATTCCAGCCCAATCCCAGCATGTTCCATACTCTCCACTCAATTCTGGCTGAGAGAGTCTCTTTTCTAGAGCAACTTCTCCAACTCTGGCCCAAGACTAAAATGCCTAAGGTGGCCACCACTTCCAGGTTCCCAAACAGTGACTTACTTTGTATGAGCCTGGATGGAAAGTGTCATTCTCTTTTTCATCCCTGACCTGTGAAAATGCCTGTATCATATATAACAAACCTGCATGTTGTGCACATGTACTCTAGAACTTAAAGTATATATATATATATAAAATGCCTGTATCTTTTCCCAGTGTGTTTCACTCTCACTATATTTCTGCCCCTCCCTAAGGTAGTTCTAAGGCTTTGGAGAAGCAAGGTGCTCTCCTATGGCTTGGGTTGTATAAATCCATAGTGGAAAGGTGAATCAGAGAGGGAGACTCTCTGCCTCTCTCATATCCTGGGGTCTCACTCACTTCCCTTTGCAAATTAATAAATTATTTTTGGTTAGTTGAGATTATCCTGGATTCTTACCCTCAGTATCCAATGGCTCAGCAAGGCATTTCTTCTGAACACATAAGGTCTTATCCTAAGAGGAATTATGATGAGTCCATGTTTCTGTCTTGTTACACAGTGGTGTCCTCTTCTCTCTTTTCATCTTTGCTTTTCCAGATTATTGTGGACCTTACTTTTATTTTATTTTACTGTCATTCTTATATATATCAATGGTCCATAACTTTTTCTAAACAACAAGGCAGTTTTCGCTCTTTACAAGAGGTTTGTAAATATATATTCTTGGTGCTTTGTTTTTTGTGAGTCAGTAGATTGATTTTGGTGAATTATCACAGAGCCATAGATTAATCGAAGGTCCCTATTAACCCTAGGTCATGCTATTATATGACCTAACAATGTGAAATAGAAATAAGTAGACTTTATTTCATTCTTGTCCATGTAGCTATTAAATACCAGGCCACAAAATAGTATGTTCTTCAATGACTATTGTTGACACCAGAGAGCAACTCTACGATCTTATCTTTCTTCTTCTTTTTAGTTTGTTCTGGTCTATGGTCATTTCAATGGATACTAATTATTCCATCTTTACCTGTAATAAAAAGACAGACTGAATGGAACTGTACATCCAGTGCAATGATAAAAACTCTTTGCTTTGGCTACTAATGCCTAGTACTATAGAGACAATAGTAGTAATGAGGTATATGAGAGCAAGGGTTGTACTCCCCAGGACTTATGTTAATTGTCCCTATATTTTCTCACAGTTAGTCAAGGTATTTATTAATCACCATAAAGTTAGTGTTCTGTCTACTCTGGTAAAAAAAAAATAAATGCACAATGTGGCCTCTAGTTGCTTTGTTTTCCTTTCCTTATATTTTTAGAAAGGAGTAGCTCATTCAGGCAACTGAAGTTCTCTTGATCTTTATATAGTGACTAGATGCAGTAAAGGGTAATGCAAGGATGCAGAATTCATTTTGTTATTTCTAGACCTATTTGGGCTTCAAAAACAGTATAAAAAACTGCTTTAAATTACTGTGCATATTGAAGATTAAGACCATTTACACGTTGATCACCTAAGACATAAATGGAGGTTTTTTGGTCATCTAATAGCTAAGCTAACAGTTATTGTATGATTACCATATACTGGTGCACAACATACATTTTAAATCTCAGTTAACCTTTATAATAATCTTTGAAGTAAGTCATTTTATTATCCTTAATTTATAGGTGAGAAATAGGCTGAGTGATTACATAAAGAGTTCAAAGTGAAATGTCTCATAAGTAGCAAGAAGAGCTGGAATTCAAGTCCAGGCAGCTCTACTCCAGAGCCTACATAGTAGAATAGAATGGACAAATCAGTTTAGCTTCTGCACTGAACCTAGTGGCAGATTGAATAAATGGGTATGATTAGTTGGTTTCTAGGTGCCTACTTTTTATTTATTATAATTATACTTTAAGTTCTGCAGTACATGTGCAGAACATGCAGGTTTGTTACATAGGTATACACGTGCCATGGTGGTTTGCTGCACCCATCAACCCATCATCTACATTAGGTATTTCTCCTAATGCTATACCTTCCCTAACCCCCCCCTCCCACCCCACCCACTGACAGGCCCTGGTGTGTGATATTCCCCTTCCTGTGTTCATGTGTTCTCATTGTTCAACTCCCACTTATGAGTGAGAACATGTGCTGTTTGGTTTTCTGTTCATGTTAGTTTGTTGAGAATGATGGTTACTTCTAACCAAAGGCAGTAGCATCTAGGACTTTCTGGGCCTGTATCCAATAAATGCTTTTTCCATATCCAGAAGTCTTCACTGTCTCAGATTGCTTTCAAAGTTTATCTAGACTGCTCTCTACTTTCTTTCTAGTGCTATGCTTCTTGAAATAGACATCTCATGTTCGGGAGTATTTTATCAGTTGCCATGGGTCCTTTCTCCCCAATATGTGAAGCATTTGAGGCATTGGGGGAAATGAATAATGTATTAGATATTAGATATAGAAGCAGGGTTTTTTTTTTTGTTTTGTTTTTGTTTTTGTTTTTGACAGACTCTCACTCACCCAGGCTGGAGTGCAATGGCACGGTCTTGGCTCACTGCAACCTCTGCCTCCCGGGTTCAAGCAATTCTCCTGCCTCAGCCTCCCAAGTAGCTGGGATTACAAGTCTGAGCCATGATGCACAGCTAATTTTTGTATTTTTGTAGAGATGGGGTTTCACCATGTTGGCTAGGCTGGTCTCGAACTCCTGACCTCAGGTGATCCACCCTCATCAGCCTACCAAAATGTTGGGATTACAGGTGTGAGCCACCACACGCGGCCTAGAAGCAGGTTTTAATGAAAAGTAGCTGCGTTTTATAAACCTCAGGAAGAGTCTGAAAGAAAACTGTGGGGTAAGCAGTCAGCAGCCCCCTGGAACCAGAGCCCTGTACTTAGAAAGACCTGTGATTTCCCAATGGCTAGAAATATTTTAATTGGAGGGCTTATTCAGTGCAGATGGCTTACAGCACCCAGCTGTGCCTGAATAGCTTTGATAGACACTTGAGTTGTCAGTTAATGCACTGCTTTATGTGCAAATAATTAGCTTTACTCACTATTCCTTTTGATGGCTTACATTGCCAGAAATTGTCATGTTCTATTGGATTATTTTGTTTTTAATCATATTTTGATTTAGCTTGGTTATGAAAGCCAAAAATGTGCCATTATGCTATTCTTGATTCAAATTTAATACATCCATATTATTTGGTGGCCCTTGTTATGTTTTTGTCTGTAGACTGCAGGTTAGAGTCCTTGGATATTAACTTTCCTACTGAAATTCAAGACTTTTTTAAATCTGGAAAACATAAAAATGAGTTGAGGAAATAATTAGAAATGTCTTTTTTTTTTGGTCATAAGAGAAATCAACAGCAATTGATGTTTTTACCGTGATGTTAATGCAGGATTAATTGTTACTCCATCAGGAATACAGATGTACCTCTAAACAAATGATTACTTTAATTCAATCCATTTTGCTGTTTCTCTTAAATGAGAGCAGAAGGAGTGGTGCTGGATGTGCAAATCACTGTGATTTTGATCTGCACCAGGTAGAAAGTGGGAGAACAGAGTGGTTAGGCACACTCATGCCTAGCCATGCTGCCTCTGTTTGAATAGCAGCTCTGATATACACTAACAGTAAGCCCAGTGCAAATTATTTAACTGCTGTTTTCAGTTTCCTATTCTGTAAAATGAGGGTGGTAAAATGAATACCCAAATAAGGTGGTTATAATAATTACATTAGATAATACACAAGTAATTTTCTTTGAAGAGTGCCCAGCATATTGTAGGCATGCAATAGCTTTTAAGCATATAATAGTAGTACAGCAACTGTATACAGGAACTGAATTCTTGTATGTACCTTACAAGTGCAATTCTATACCATACCAGTACCATTGCGCCATAACAGTACACCATACCAGTGCAATTCTAGGTGGATGGGTGCGGAAGAAAATAGGGATAATAATTGTTAAATTTTTATTTTTATTTTTAGTTTTTGTGGGTACATAGTAGGTATATATATTTATGGGTTACATGAGATATTTTGATACAGGCATGCAATGTGTAATAATCAGATTATGTAAAATCAGATATTCATCACCTCAAGCATTTATCCTTTGTGTTATAAGCAATCCAATTGTACTCTCTTATTTATTCTAAAATGCATAATTAAATTATTTTTGACTATAGTCACCCTGTTGTGCTAGCAAATACTAGGTCTCATTCTTTCTCACTATTTTCTTTGTACCCATTAATCCTTCCCACGGCTCCCACCCCCTCTTACCTGTTACATTTCCTAGCCTCTGGTTA
Source organism: Symphalangus syndactylus (assembly GCF_028878055.3). Classification (NCBI taxonomy): domain Eukaryota; kingdom Metazoa; phylum Chordata; class Mammalia; order Primates; family Hylobatidae; genus Symphalangus; species Symphalangus syndactylus. Next base: position 63,963,766 of record NC_072424.2, read on the forward strand.
CAATCCTACTCGTTATCTCCAGGAGTTCAATTGTTTTAATATTTAGCTCCCACAAATACGTGAGAACATGAGATGATTGTCTTTCTGTGCCTGGCTTATTTCACTTAAAATAATGACCTCCAATTCCATCCATGTTGTTGCAAATGATAAGATCTCATTCTTTTTTTGTGGTTGAATAGTACTCCCTTGTGTATATGTAGCACATTTTTAAAATTCATTCATCTGTTGATAATGCACATGTAGATTGTTTTCAAATCTTGGCTATTGTGAATAGTGCTGCAATAAATACAGGTGTGCAGATAATTTCTTTGATGTACTGATTTCCTTTCTTTGGGGTATGTACCTGGTAGTGGGATTGCTGGATCATATGGTAGCTCTATTTTTTGCTTTTGAGGAACGTCCAAACTGTTCTTTATAGTGGTTGCACTAATTTATATTCCCCAAAACAGTATACAGGGGTTCCCTTTTTTCTGCATCCTCACCAGCATTTATTATTGCCTGACTTTTTGATAACAGCCATTTTAACTGGAGTGAGATGATATCTCATTGTAGTTTTGATTTGCATTTCTTTGATGATCAATGATGTTGAGCTCCTTTTCCTATACCTATTTGCCATTTGTACATCTTCTGTTGAGATATGTCTATTCAGATGTTTTGCCCATTTTAAAATCAAACTGTTAGATTTTTTCCTATTGAGTTGTTTGTGTCCCTTATAAATTCTGCTTATTAATCCCTTGTCAGATGCATAGTTTGCAAACATTTTCTCCCATTTTGTGGCTTCTCCCTACTTTGTTGTTTCTTTTGCTGTGCTGAAGCTTTTTAATTTGATGTGATTTTATTTGTCCATTTTTGCTTTGGTTACTTTTGCTTTTGGGGCATTACTCAAGAAGTCTTTGCCCACGCCAATGTCCTGGAGATTTTCACCAATATTTTCTTTGAGAAGTTTCATAACTTGAGGCCTTATATTTAAGTCTTTAATACATTTTGATTTGACTTTGTATATAGTGAGAGGTAGGAGTCTAGTTTCATTCTTCTGCGTATGGATATCCAGTTTTCCCAGCACTGTTTATTGAAGAAATTGTCCTTTCCCCAATATGTGTTCTTGGAATCGTTGTCAAAAATAAGTTCACCATAGATGTATGGATTTATCTCTGGGTTATCTATTCTATTCCACTGATCTATATGTCTGTTTTTATGCCAGTACCATGCTGTTTTGGTTACTATAGCTCTGTAGTATAATTTGGAGTCAGCGAATGTGATTCTTCCATTTTTGTTGTTTTTGCATAGGATAGCTTTAGCTATTCTGGGTCTTTTGTGGTTCCACATAAATTTTAGAGTTTTCTATTTTTGTGAAGAATGTAATTGGTATTTTTATAGGGATTACATTACATCTGCAGATTGCTTTAGGTTGTATGGACATTTTTTTAAAATTATACTTTAAGTTTTAGGGTACATGTGCACAACATGCAGGTTAGTTACATATGTATCCATGTGCCATGTTGCTGTCCTGCACCCAGTAACTCATCATTTAACATTAGGTATATCTCCAAATGCTATCCCTCCCCCCTCCCCCCACCCCACAACAGGCCCCGGTGTGTGATGTTCCCCTTCCTGTGTCCATGTGTTCTCATTGTTCAATTCCCACCTATGAGTGAGGACATGTGGTGTTTGGGTTTTTGTCCTTGCGATAGTTTGCTGAGAATGATGGTTTCCAGCGATATTGATTTTTCTATTTGATGAACATGGACTACTTTTCTATCTTTATCTGTCTTCTTCAATTTCTTATATCAATGTTTTACAGTTTTCATTGTGGAGAATTTTCACTTCTTTGTTAATTTTCAGGTATTTAAATATTTTATAGCTATTGTAAATAGCATTATTTTCTTCATTTCTCTTTCAGATGGTTGACTGTTGGCATATAAAAATGCTCCTGAGTTTTGTATGTTTACTTTGTATCCTGCAACTTTACTGAATTTTTAAATATTTTAACAGGTTTTTTTTTTTCTTGGCAAATCCTTTAGGTTTCACCAAATATAGTATCATATCATGTGCAAACAAGGATAATTTGACATCCTCCTTTCCAATTTGGATAACTTTTATTTCTTTCTCTTCTCTGATAGCCCTAGCTAGGACTTCCAGTACTATGTTAAATAACAGTGGTGGAAGTGGGCATCCTTGTTGTTTCTGATCTTACAGGAAAGGCTTTCAAGTTTTTTCCATTCAGTATGATATTAATTTTGTGTCTGTCATATAAGTCTTTTATTACATTGTGGTATGTTCCATCTATATTTAGGGTTTTTTTGAGGACTTTTATTATGAAAGAATGTTGAATTTTATCAAATACATTGTTACTATCAATTGAAATTATCACATGGCTTTGCTCTTCATTCTGTTGATATAATGTATAATGTTAATTGATTTGTGTATGTCAAACCATCCTTTCATCCCTGGAATAAATCTTACTTGGTTATGATGAATTATCTTTTTAATGTGTTGTTGAATTCAGTTTGCTAGTGTTTTGTTGAGAATTTTTGCATCAATATTTATTGGCCTGTAGATATTGTGGGGTTTTTTGATGTGTATTTGTCTGGTTTTATCATCAGGATGGTGCTGGATTTGTGAAATGAGTTTGGAAGCATTTCCTCCTATTCTATTTTTTGGAATAGTTTGAGTAGTATTGGTATTAATTCCTTAAATGTTTGGTAGAATTCAGCAGTGAAGCCATTGGGTTCCAAGCTTTTCTTTACTGGGAGACTTCTTATTATGGCTTCAATTTCATTACTTGTTACTGGTCTATTCAGATTTTCTAGTTTTTCATGGTTCAATCCTGGTAGGTTTTATATTTCTGGGAATGTATCTATTTCTATTCAATTTTCCAATTTATTGGCATATGGTTGCTCATAGTAGCCACTAATGATCCTTTGAATTTCTGCAGGGTATCAATTATAAGGTCTTCTTTTTAATATCTGATTTTATTTATTAGTCTTCTCTCTTCTTTTCTTAGCCTAGCTAAATGTTTGTCATTTTACCTTTTCAGAAAGCCAAATTTTGTTTCATTGATCTTTTGTATTGCTTTCTTCACTTCAAATTTATTTATTTCTGCTCCGAATTATTATTACTTATTTTCTTCTACTAATTTTGGGTTTGATTTGCTCTTGCTTTACTAGGTCTTTAAAATACATTCTCAGGTTGTTATTTTAATTATTTTTCAATGTAGGCACTTGCAGCTATAAATTTTCTTCTTAGTACTGCTTTTGCTGTATCCCATTGATTTTGGCATGTTGTATTTTCATTATAATTTGCTTCAAGAAAATTTTCAATTTTCTTTTTAATTTCTTCATTGACCTACTTGTCATTCAGGAACATATTAACTTCCATGTGTTTGCATAGTTTCCAAAATTTCTCTTGTTAGTTATTTCTAATTTTATTCCATTGTGGTCAGAGAAGATACTTGATATTATTTCAATGCTTTAAATTTTTAAAGATTTGCTTTGTGTCCTAATATATGATCTATCCTTGAGAATGATCCATGTGCTGAGGAAAGGAATGTGTATTCTGCAGTCACTGGATAAAATCTTCTGTAAATATCTATTAGGTCCATTTGGCCTGTAATGAAGATTACATTGAATGTTTCCTTTTTGATTTTCTCTCTGGAATATCTGTCCAATGCTGAAACTGGGATGCTGAAATTTTTTTTTTTTTTTTTTTTTTTTTTTTTGAGATGGAGTCTTGCTGTGTCACCCAGGCTGGAGTGCAGTGGTGTGATCTTGGCTCACTGCAAGCTCCACCTCCCGGATTCATGCCATTCTCCTGCCTCAGCCTCCCGAGTAGCTGGGACTACAGGCACCCGCCACCACACCCATCTAATTTTTTGTATTTTTAGTACAGATGGGGTTTCACCGTGTTTACCAGGATGGTCTCAATCTCCTGACCTCGTGATCCACCAGCATCAGCCTCCCAAAGTGCTGGGATTACAGGTGTGAGCTACCCTGCCCGGCCTCTAACTTTTTAAAATATCTCTTTAGCTTTAATACTATTTTCTTTATATATACATATATATATATATATATATATATATATATATATATATATATATGGGTGCTACAGTGTTGAGTTCATATATATTTAAAATTGTTAGAGCCTCTAGTTGAATTGGCCCCTTTATCATTATATACTGACCTGCTTTTTCTCTGCTTATAGTTTTTGTCTTGAAATCTATTTTTTCTGATAGAGGTATAGCTACTCCTGCTTTTTTTTGGTTTCCATTGATATGGATTACCTTTTTCTATCTCTTTATTTTCAGTCTGTGTATGTCTTTATAGGTGAAGTATACTTCTTGTAGGCAACAGGTCATTGAGTCTTGTTTTTGTATTCATATAGCCACTCTGTCTTTTGATTGAATAGTATTGTTCAATTTAATTCAATGTTCCTATTGATAAGTAAGAATTTACTTCTGTCATTTGTTATTTGTTTTCTGGTTGTTTTGTGGTCTTCTCTTCCTTCTTGCCTTTGTTCTTGTATTCCTTTGAGTGAAGGTGATTTTCTCTGGTGATATGCTTTAATTTATTGCTTTTTAAAAATATCTGTTGTACTTTTTTGATTTGAGGTTACCAGGAGGTTTGCAAATACTATCTTACATCACATTAGTTTAAGCTGATTACAGCTTAACACTGTTTGTGTAAACAAACAAGCAAAAAGAAAGCTAATAAAAGTGTACACGTTAACTTTGTTCTCTCACTTTTAAAATTTTTGCTGTTTCTATTTATATATGATTGTACATGTCTTGAAAAGTTGTGGTTATTATTTTTGATTTGTTTGGTGCTAAGTGATTGTAATTAAGATAAGAGTAGTTTACACACCATAGTTATGGTATTATACTATTTGGTGTTTTTCTATGTACTATTACCAATTACCAGTGAGTTTTGTACTTTTTGGTAATATTTTATTGCACATAATATTCAGTTCTTTCTGATTGAATTACTCCCTTTAGCATTTCTTGCAGGACAGGTCTGATGTTGATGAAATCCCTAAGCTTTTGTTTGCCTGTGAAGGTCTTTATTCCTCCTTTGTTTGAAGGGTATTTTTGCTGGATATACTATTCTAGGGTAAATGTGTTTTTTGTTCAGCACCTTAAATATGTCATACCACTCTCTCCTGGCCTGTAATGTTTCCACTGAAAAGTCTGCTGCCAGATGTATAGGAACTCCATTGTACGTTATTCATTTCTTTTTTCTTGCTGCTTCTAGCTTCCTTTGTTTAACCTTGACCTTTGAGAGTTTCATTATTAAATGCCTTGAGATAGTCTTCTTTGAGTTAAATATGCTTGGTGTTCTATAACTTTATTGTATTGGAAATTGATATCCTTCTCTAGGTTGTGGAAGTTTTCTGTTGTTATCCCTTTGAATAAACTTTCTACTCCTTTCTCCTCTCTACCTCTGCTTTAAGGCAAATAACTCTTAGATTTTCCCTTTGTGGCTATTTTCTAGATCCTGTAGGGATGCTTAATTATTTTTTATTCCTTTTTCTTTTGCCTCCTCTGGCTATATATTTTCAAATAGCCTTTCTTCAAGCTCACTATTTCTTTTTTCTGCTTGATCAATTCTGCTATAAAGACTCGAATGCATTCTCAGTATGTTAGTTGCATTTTTTCAGCTCCAGAATTTCTGCTTGATCTTTTTAAATTATCTCAATATATTTGTTAAATTCATCTGTAGAATTATGAATTCCTTCTCTGTGTTATCTCGAATTTCTTTGACTTTTCTCAAAACAGCTATTTTGAATTCTATGTCTGAAAGGTCACACATACCTGTTTCTCCAGGATTGGTCCATGGTGACTTACTTATTTGGTGAGGTCATGTTTTCCTGGATGGGTCAGATGCTTGTGGATGTTTGTCTGTGTCTGAGCATGAAGACTTCATTATTTATTGTAGTGTTGGCAGTCTAGGCTTGTTTGTACCCCTCCTCCTCGGGAAGGCTCTCCAGGTATTTGAAAGGACTTAAGTGTTCTGATATGTGTCTTATCTGCATTATAGGGCACTCCAAGCCCAGTAATGATGTGGTTATTGCAGATTTGTAGAGATACTGCCTTGATGGTCTTGGACAAGATCTGGGAGAATTCTCTGGATTACCAGAAAAAGACCGTTCATTTCCCTTCTTTCACCCAAGCAAATGAAGTCTCAGTGTTCTGAGTCACCTGGAGCTGGGAGTGGGGTGATACTAGCACCCCTGTGGCTACCACCACTGGGAGTGTGCTGGGTCAGACCTGAAGCTAACACAGCACTGAGTCTTACCCAAGGCCCACTGTAACCACTGCCTGTCTACTGCCTATGTTCTCTCAAGGTCCTGGTGCTCTACCATCAGCAGACAGCAAAGCCAGCCAGGCTTGTGTCCTTCCCTTCAGAAAGATGAGTTCCCTCAGGCCCTGGGCAGATTCAGAGGTGCCATCCAGGAGCCAGAGACTACAGTCAAATACCTTAGAAATTTACCTGGTATTCTCTTATACTTCAGCTGAACTGTCACTCAAACTATGAGATGCAATACTTCCCACTCTTTCCTCCCCTTTCCACAGGCAGAGGAGCCTCTCCCCATGGCCCCCACTAGCAGAGTCTCATGTGGAATACTGTTAGGCTACCACTGATGTTCCTTTAAAGCACAAAGACTCTTCAGTCATTCTGTGGCAAATGATGCCTGGCCTGGAGCTCACCCTTCAGGGCAGTGTGCTCCCCTCTGGACCAGAACAGGTCCAGAAATGCTGTTCAAGAGCCAAGGCCTGGAATCAGGGACCCCAAGAGCTCACTTGGTGCTCTACCCTCCTGTAGCTGAGCTAGTACCTAAGATGCAAGACAAATTCCCCTTTTCTTTTCTCTCTGCTTTTCTCAAGCAGAAGGAATCTCTCCCTATAGCTACCGTAGCTGGGAATGTGCTGAGGCTCACCTAAAGTCAGCAAGTCTCAGCGTTTCACTGAAGAGCCACAGTATACTACCTGGGTATTATACATAAGTGCTCTTTAGTCAGCAGGTGATGGGTCCTGCCAGGACTGGGTTCTTCCTTTTAAGAAATTGGGTTCCCTTCAATGCAAGGTGTATCTGGAAATATCATCTGGGAACTAGGGCTTGGAAAGGCAGTCTCATTACTCTGACTGTTGCCCTATCCTGTTGTGGTGGAGCTGGTATCCAAGGTGCAAGAAAAAATCCTCCTTATGTTTCCCTCTCCTCTCAAGTGAAAGGAAGAGGTCTCTTATGGATCCATGAGCTGTGCAGTCTGTGGTTGGGGGAGGGGTGGTGCAAGCAGTCCCTTGGACACCCAGCCAGCAACTCGGCAGGCTGAATGCCCCCGAAGTCTACTGGCTCTTAGCCCAGTTTGGCAGTAGGACTCACCTAGGAGTTACAGTCCTTTTGGCCTAGACTGCCGTTCAAGTTTATTTAGGGCCCCAGGGCACCTTGGCCCATGGTGGTGAGGCTTGCCAAAACTCAAGTTCTGACCACTGGGATGGGCAATTCTCTACTGGTTAGGGCTGGTTTAAATACTTCTTCTGTAGGCAGACATCGGCTGAGTTCATCCTGGTTCTGCTTTCTGCTGTGATAGGCCAGCACTAAGTTCTCACAATCCTGGTGCTGTTCCTTTCCCCAAGCACACAGATTCTCTCTGTACGACATGGTCACTGCCAGTGGATGATGGAGAGGTGATGTCCATGATTCAAGACTGTCTTTCCTACCCTCTTCCATTGTATCTTTCAGCAATATGAAGTTAAAACCAGGTACTGTGAGTGCTCACCTGATTTTTTATTCTTTTGAACTGCTTTGTGTGTGTGTGTGTGTGTGTCTGTAGAAAGTTGTTAAGTTGACATTTATGTAGGGAAGATGATTGGTGGAGCCTTCTATTTGGCCATCTTGCTCTGCCTCTCTCTCTCAAGGCTAATACATTTGGCACACTCCCTTTATTGTGATAATGTGTGTTCTAACAAATAAATATTTAGCAAACTTCCTGAAGAAAGTCCAGCTAATAGGATTATCCTCAGCAGTACTCGATTAACACGTGATGCAATTCTTGTTCATTTTTTCCCTAGATCACTGCTAAAGACAATCATATAAATGTAGTTTAAAAAAAAAAAACTTCTCTTGAAAATAATCATGTACTTATTTGTTCTGAACCCTGGCTGCCCATTGGAATTACATGGACAACTTTCAAATCTAGTCTCAGTGTGGTTTCATTGTAATGGGAGTGATTTTAAATTGTGTCTGGTGTTGCAAATCAGTAATGTGATATATCACAAAGCCAAACCTATGTAAGTCTGGATTATCTCCAGCTTCTGTACCTCGGTGAAAACAGCTGAGGGCTTTATCATAAGAGTTTCTCTTAGGCTGTCACTTTGGAAAGTTTTCTTGAAGTTGGTACAGACATCATTATTAGTACATGGAAAAGATGTTTTGATTTTCATAATTTTGTTTATTTATGTATTTGTTTATTTTGGTTTGTGTTAGAAAAACTACCACCAGCTTTTCAAGAATGTTATTTAATGGATAGTATTGCCTAGGAATTGATTTAAAAGTGAGTTGGTTTAAAGAAAGTATTAAGTGACAAATACTAGGTTGGTACAAAAGTAATTGAGGTTTTTGCCATTACTTTTAATTAAATTACTGTTAATGGCAAAAAACACAATTACTTTTGCACCAACCTAATAATATAAATGGTTGTATTGGATAATTTCCTTCCCCCAAATTCATGTCCTCCCCAAAATTTCAGGATGTGACCCTATTTAGAAACAACCCATATGTAATTGGCTAAGATGAGATCTTACTGGACGAGGGTGAGCCTTTAATCCAACAAAGACTTAAAATTCAGTATGTTCTTATGAGAAGAGGAGAAGAAACACAGAGACAGAGACACAAGGGGAATGCCACGTGATTGATAAAAAGCAGAGACTGGAGTGACGCCTCTAAAAATGTAGGAAAGCCATTTCCAGCAGCCAATAGAATCTAAGAAGAGGCAAGGAAGTATCCTCCTGGCTAACACTTTTATTTTAGATTTCTAGCCTCTGGAGGTAAGAAAGAATAAAGGTTTGTTGTTTCAAGCCATCCAGTTATGGTACTTTGTTAAGGCAATTTGAGGAAACTAATGTAGGGACAAGGCCACATGATAAATTGGGAATGTGAATGATTAGAATTGAGGAAACGCTGCCTTGGGGTAAAGCTTAAAGTTTTCAGTGTGGTTTAAAAGTATCGCCATCAAGGGACCAATGATGACTTTTCCATTTACCCCTCTTGCCATTGTTCCCTTTGCACTTTATGCTCAGCCTTACTGAGCTTCTCTCAGGTTCTGAGTTCCTCTGCTTTGAGGAGCTGACAGGTAGTGTTTTCTCTCCTTTCATTACTGACCAGCTGTTGTCATCTTTCTACATCCTCCTTACCCTGAATCTCAACTAAACATGATTTTCTCTTCAGAGGTCTTCCCCAAAGCCTATACTAGGTGAATTCTTCTATTTTCTATAGTTCTCTTGTCATTATATTCATTGCCTTTTATTGTTAATCATTAGTGAATTGTCTATTTTCTTTGCTAGACATATTTCATGACTTTTTTGGTCATCACTACTTCTCCAATATAGTATACAGTATCTAATGTTTAGGAGACAATAAATATGCCAAATGAATATTTCGTGTTCCATGTAAATCTTAGGAAGAGATACTTACCATTGCCCTTATCATGTATTATTTATCTATATATATAGTATATATGGCCAAATCAGATGTTGAAATAATATTGTCATACTCTTTACTACTTATTTCTTGAGGGAGCCCTGGAGTGATAAAAAGAGGACTGGACTAAGAATCAGACAATAGGATTTATCTTTTTTGTTCTGCTACTAATTAGTTCTGTGTTATTAAGCAAACTAATATGCATCTATTGTTTTTAGTTTGTAAACTGAAAGAGATACACTGGTGATTATTTAAATCCTGTTCACATCTGTGGCTATGTTTCAAAGTGGGTCCTTGTGTTCACCTTGGCTTAGAATTCTAGCAACAGTTTAGCCAAAATAGCAGCTTTGTGAATATCAACAATTGGAGCTTAATAGACATTCCACCTCCTGAACTGCAGAGGCTGGAAAGCCAGAAGTTGCATTATGCAAAGTCCCTTGCAGCTATCATAAGGAATGTGGTTTGGGTTTGGCTGGTTACATGAGATTTGGAAGGCAGAAGAGGGGTCGAAGCTCAGAGGTGAAGCTGAATCACTGATGCTTCTAGTATTTCTACTGACAAACCAAGTTGTGAAGGTTTTTGTTTTTCTGAGGTTGTGTTAGCAGAAGTTCCAGTGGCCAGTCACCAGCTTTCTTCAAAATGGAGGGCATGGGCATCCATTGTGCTTCCATGGATCATGATGAGCACAGCTCATTCAGGAGCTGGCAACAGTGGCAGTGGCTCTTTTGACAACAATGGTTTGTGATCATGGCAGCTGGATGTGGTTCTGGAGCTGGAGCTTCCTGACTCTAGAAGAGGCAGAAGCTCTTTGGTGGATACTGCTCTGTGATATGGCTTTAGGGGTGAATGTTCAATCTTGAGTTTGTTTCTTCAGCCTTCTCAGAAATTTGTAAGGCATGAATTCTTACTGATATAAACATTAATATTTATGAAACATAATCAAAAACAAAGTAATTTCAATAAGGCCTTATAATTTAATATGATTATTTTCCTATCTACCCCAAGCCCACCATAAAGTTCAAGATAGAACCTTTGTCTATAAATGGTTTGTGTTAGAGTCATGAGATAATTTCCAATATTTAGGTCCCTCAGAGTGTTGTGCCTTATCAGTATGGCACTGATACTCTCAGACAATGAGATGTCATTCCTTTTGTTCTGTTTATAATATGTTATAGCTTGCTTGACACATTCAAATATTAACAAATCAAGGTCTGTTACTTGTGCTGAGAGAGACCTTGGGAAATTCTATCAATGTGAATTATAAAATAAGCAAAAGGTCATTTTTAATCCTCTTCATGAGTTTCCAAAGAAATCAAAGCTATAAACTCCACTTTAAATTACTCAGCTCTATAGCACACATCATTGCTATGTAGTTACTGGCCTGAAAAAATATTTAGTAGCTCAGCTTGAGAATTTGACACACAGATAAAAAGTCCAAATTCTGCATTTGGGTCAATTCTGTGTGATTTCTCATGTAAATGAGGAAACTTGTTAAGAGGTTCAGTGGGTCAGGAAAAAAGCTCTTTGAAAATGCAGAGAACATCTTATTCTTCTTACTGACAGTATGTTTGTGGTCAGAAATTAGGTTTTATCAGGGCTCTGCATGGTGGCTCATGCCTGTAATCCCAGCACTTTGGGAGGCTGAGGCGGGTGGATCACCTGAGGTCAGGAGTTCAAGACCAGCCTGACCAACATGGAGAAACCCCGTCTCTACTAAAAATACAAAAAAATTAGCCGGGCATGGTGGTGGGCACCTGTAATTCCAGCTACTTGGGAGGCTGAAGCAGAAGAATTGCTTGAACTTGGGAGGCAGAGGTTGCGGTGAGCTGAGATAGTGCCATTGCGCTCTGGCCTTGGCAACAAGAGTGAAACTTCATCTCAAAAGAGGAAGAAAAAATTAGGTTTTATCATCATACACTCAATAGTTATTATAAAATAAAAAAATAGATTTTACAGTTTAACTGTTCCTGACCTAGCCAATATCTTCCATGGCTATGTTTTTGCTTTTGTTTGTTTTTTCAGAACAAGTTTCTGGCTCTGAGAGTAAAACAAAGAAACAAACAAAAAACCCCAAAACTAACAAACAATTCTTTATTCAATATAAATATGAGATCGGATCAGTGGAATTTGGAAACACTAGGTTTTATAGCCCTGGGTATTTCCTGATAAAGACAGGTGCTTTAAACTATATTTGAAGTATCTGGCTCCTCTTTTATATTGATTCATATATAATGGTGATATAGTTTAGATATTTGTCCCCTCCAAATCTCATCTTAAAATTTGATCCCAGTGTTGGAGGTGCGGTCTAATAGGAGGTGTTTGTGTCATAGGGGCAGATACCACATAAATGGCTTGGTGCTGGCCTTATGATGATGAATGGGTTGTCATTCCATTAGTTCCCCTGACATGTCATTATTGAATAGAGCCTGGTACCTTCCTCTCCTCTCTCTTTTGCTCTGTCTCTAAACATGTGACTCATCTGCTTCCTCATTGCCTTCTGCCATAATTGGAAACTTCCTGAGGTCCTTACCAGAAGCAGATGCCAGTGCCATGCTTCTTGTACAGCCTGCAGAACTGTGAGCCAAATAAACAAACCTCTTTTCTTTATAAATGACCTAGCCTCAGGTATTCCTTTATAGCAACACAAAATGGACTAAGACATATAGTATTTGTCTCCAGGACAAAAAAAAAAAAATTCAGAATTAAGAGGAAGATTTTATGTGCCTAGGTGAAGGACAAACTATAATATGTTCCTTTGTTTTGACAACTAATTGGTTTAACCAGGGTCTAGCTATTGTACCATGTACTATGATATTAACTTTTGGCTAGTAATATGGTATGGATCTGTGTTCCTGCCCAAATCTCATGTCAAATCGTAATCCCCAATGTTGCAGATGGGGCCTGGTGTGATGTGATTGGATCATGGGGATGGTTTCTCATGAATGGTATAGTGCCATCCCCTTGATGGTGTCCTCATGATAGTGAGTTCTTGAGAGACCTGGTTGTTTAAAAGTGTATAGCACCCCCTCCCTCTCTCTCTCTCCTCTTACTCTAGCCATGTGATGTGTGTGCTCCCCTTCACCTTCCACCATGATTGTAAGATTCCTGAGGCCTCCTCAGAAGCCAAGTAGATGCCAGTATTGTGCTTCCTATAAAACCTGCAGAATCAGAATCATGAGGCAATTAAACCTCTTTTCTTTATGAATTACCTAGTCTCAGTATTTCTTTATAGCAATGTGAGAATGGACCAATACAGCAAGTGACCTGGATACTGTTTTTTTCTTTGTTTTTTTTTGTTTGTTTGTTTTGTTTTGTTTGTTTTTTGCTTTACTGATGATGAAGGTAAGGAAGGAGATGTTAACAGATGTTGTTAAGGCCCCATAACTGACAGATAGGTCTTCCGACTGATCTAAAGCTCTTTCTGCTACATCTTGTCATTTTCAAACCACATTCCACTGAGGTGCCTTGGGCTGTCACAACAGGCAGTGTGTTGTGTGGTAATGGGGAAATGAAAAGGGAGAGTGTCTGAAAGGAAGGCTGAGCTTGATGAATCCTCCACCACCTTAGATCAGACTGACATTGCTTTCATTCACCCTAGGCACTAGAATTCCATAAAAATTTTATTTAAAAAAATGATTTCAGATAAAATTTAGATTAGACAGCACTTTTTAAATATTTCTGTTTTATCCCTTCTTATCTTCTCTCTCCTCTTGCTGTAAAGTTATTTTTTTTTCTCTTTATAGAAAAATAGGCAAAGGTTGCCTTGTTGTATGTGAGTGGCCACAGGCATGTGGTGTGGATTCAGTTCAGTTTGATAAACATTGGTTCAATATTCTTTTATTCAATACATATTTATGGAGTTCCTCTCATGTGCCAGGCTTTGTGCTTTGTGCTAGGGACACAAACATAAATGACATGCGGTGCCTGTCCCTACCCTTTATGTGTGAGTTTGGGGTAAGAGTAAGGGGAGGGAACTTTGAGAATAATGGATTAGATATTTAGATTGAGCACTTTTGTTGCCTACACTAATCCTATGGTGATGCAAATGAGGTAAAGTTTGGCTTTATTGTCTGTCCATTCCTACACTTGATCTTAGCCAAAAGGCCGAGAAGCGATTGTCTGTCCATTCCTATGGCAGCAGCCTTACTTCTCAGATAGGTTAGGCTGAAGGACAATCTTCTTCATTTAGGACAGAGCTAAAGATAAAACCAGAAAGCGAGTAAGAAGGCAGTGCCTTCCTAAGCTCACCTGAGTGTTGCCAAGAGAACAGGGTTAAATCTGTAAGTTGGATGAAAGATTCCAGTTTTAAATGTTTTCTAGCCTGATGTTTCCTCAGCAAGCTGGATTGGAGTCAAACATTTTCTGGGGACAGTGCAGGAAAATTTGTATGTGAGCACTTAGAAACTATCAACATCCAATCTGGATTCAATTTGAATGATAAGTGGCCCATTATATTCAGACAGTCTGGGGAGATGCTGCATAGCCACTGGAAAAAACACATGGAATTCATGATACATCAGAATGCTCAATGCATAGATTTTCTTCAAGGTGCTATTATTTTAGTATTATTAGATAGTTTCCTTCATTTTAGAGAAAAGATAACCTGTAACAAATGCCTGCTTTATGTTCTAAAGATGATTAAATTTATTCTACAATGTCACTCTTAACAGACATGAATTCTCATCCTTCAAAATATAGGAGCAGTGTTAGCTGGGCTTCTATTAACGTAGAAGAGCCCTTCCTTGAAATTACTAATTTTTGACAGTTCTTCAATTTTTGATGAGAATCATATTAGTAATGAGCAGGGAACTTCTCATCAGCATATTGGAACTACTCAAAAATCAAGTCTTTGAGTCAAGATTTTGTCTTGGGTGTGCTATTTAGGCTTCCTAATGCCTAAGTCATAACTTGTACCTACTTGCAGTTGCATCCTATCATGCATATATTAATTTGTTAAGGCTTCCATAACAAAGTATCACAGACTGGGTTGTTTGAACAACAGAAATTTATCTTCTCACAGTTCTGGAGGTTAGAAGTCCAAGATCATTGTGTTAGCAGGGTTGGTTTCTTATGAGGGCTTTGAGGGAAGGATTCATTGCAGGCTTTTCTCCTTGGCTTGTTAATGCCATCTTCTCCTTATGTCTTTTCTTGCTCTTTCCTCCATGTGTGTCTGTGTCCTAATCTCTTCTTCTAACAATACTAGTCATATTGGACTAGGGCTCACCCCAATGACCTTATTTTACCTCAATTACCTCTTTAAAATCCTATTTCTAAATGCAGTCACAATCTGAGTTACTGTACCTCAATATGAATTTTGAGAGGACACAATTCAGGCCATAACAGTGTGATGAGGCATCTGGATTAAAATATTTCATGTAGATGTGAACTGGTGTACTTCTTTGAACTTTGGCTTCATTAATAGCATAGGGAAAATATGAAATAAGATTGTATTTTGGTGTATTTTGAGACTAAACACAGGTAACAGATTTATACACATGTAAATGTATCAAGAGTCATAAAATATTATAAATAGAAAAAGGAAGGTAAACTTTTGGTAACAGAACCTTGATAAAGTATCTTGCAGAACAAGATACTTAAGAGTATTTTACTATGTAGTATGAATAAAGAAGTAACAGACACAGTGTCCATTTTAAGCCTCAGAAATGAGGCCACAGTGGGATTATTATTATAAGACATTTAAAATTGCCTCATGCCAGTTGATTTTCAGGAATTAAATATTATTATGGTAAAATCAGTTTGTAAGACATATAGGATTTGTGGAAGCCCAGGAGCTGCTTTACATTAAGTGGTTTGAAATTCTAAACCAATTAATACTTATATTACTACAACACATGCCCTGGGCAGAGCTAATTTCATCCACCAAAATGCCAGCCTGTTCTCTAAACTAGTTTCAATGTTGCACACTACCTGAAATTCTAGTAAAATAAATAATTTTCCTGTAATGTATAAATTTATTTATTTTACCAATAGTCATATGGCACTTGTTATGTGCCATGTGCTATTGTAACCGCTTGATATCTGTTAACTGATTTAATCTCTATAATTAAACTCTGTGGATGACACTATTATATAATTATTAACTCTATTTTATAAATGAAAAGTGAAAGGCACTGACAGGTTAAGTTACTTTCCTATAGCCACACAGCTAGTAAGTATTAGAACTAAGATTCTGGCTCAATGGTCTGGGTTTCTGATGACTATGCTGTGCTACTAGAAAAGTAGCAGAAATGATGGGAGATTGTGGTATCACATAGACAAGAAGAGTGTGGTCTTAAGGAAAGTCCACTCAAGTAAGTGGAGCAAAAGAGGATAAACCAAGACATTAGAACCTATGCCCTTCTGCCCTGGGTCAGAAGCTGTTTGCTCTCTCTGTTCTCATACCATAACCCTCTTCAGCTACTGGCCCATTTCTCTGTTCTCCTTTGCAGTAAACCAATTGGATAGATCTGTTTATATTCACAGTTCCCATGTCCTCTCCTGCTGCTGTCTTCAACTCACTCTAATCTGATTTCCATTCCTTCTGCCGATGAAAGGGATCTTGCCCTTTCACCCCTATCTTGTGACATTCAGTGTCTATTTGTTTCTTATCTTAACAAATGTTCAGAAGCATTCCATACAGTAAGCCCTTCTTTTTTTTTTCTTGAAACACTTTGTTCTCTTTGTATCTGTATCATGACACTCTCCAGAGTTTAGTACAGTGCCCAGCACATAATAGGCAGTCAATAAATCACTGTTGAATAGATAATAGAGCTGTTCTTTATTTACCTTTTTAAATTCATTTCATACTATTCTCAATTAATGAACCTGTAGCCATACTTGCCTTTCATCCCCTCGCCCCCAGAACATATGAAATACTTCTGCCTCAGGGCCTTTGCACTTGCTGTTATTTCTAAAAGGAACTCAGTTCCCAATATATTTGCATGACTGACTCTTTCTTACCATTCAGTTCTCATCTCAAGTGCTGCCTTCTCAGATTGCCTACCCTGACCTCCCTCCATTGCTTTCACTCTCTATTATATTATCTCTGTATTTAGGTATGACAAAAAAATTAGAGATGCCGCCTCTTTCCTGGAATAGACTGTAATGACATAGAAATTGCATGGTACTCAGAGACAGAAAATAATTAAAGGGTTTCATTCACCATTTGCTGTCAAGGTTGGATTTTTTGATATTCTGAATAATCAGTCCTGGACTAGGATTATTTCTAGGTGGTTCACTTAGTGACAGGTTAGGATACCAGGCACAGCTCATATTCAAGCCTCTGTGAGAAAACTCAGCAACTATTCAAAGAAAAAAGGTAGATGCTCTGAACCTGTAGTAGATGCTGGAGGGTGCCACACAGATCTACTCTTCAGTATCTAACCATCATTCTCTCAGCTGCTAGAAGGTCTACTGCCAACAGTCAAAGCAGACTCTTTCCCAAAAACTGTCCTCCACCAAAGGCAACTGCTTTGCTCAAATATACTCACCCTAACCATGGGAGCCCTAATTCAAAGATTGATTGTTAGAGCTTGGGAGTTACAAAGATCTTATTTCATTGTCTCAATTTGGGACTTTTCTAAAAGACCATCAGCTTCACCACTCTTTGTGGGCTAGGCAACTACATTGCAGTTAAACTCCCTCTGCCCACTTCTACTTCCTTCACTCCCTCATAGATGCTATATCCAAGAGCATGTCAAATAATTTGTGCATACAAATCTCCATATCAGTGTTTATTTCTGGGCCATCTTACCTATACAAACCATTTCATATATCCCAGAATAGAAGTCATGAGCCTATGGGAACATGTAGTCTCCATTTTTCTTTCCTTAGTAGGGTTACAAAGAGAAATGTTTTTTTCATAATTATTAATAGACATATATATCAATGAAGAATGCTCTTGAAACAAAAAAGCTATAAGCTAGGGCTTTCTTTGGGGTAGATGGATAGCCTATTTTAACCTTTGCTTAGGAACAATAAAAAATGATTGCAGTTTGTTAAGCCCACCAATTTTCTAGGATATATAAAGAGACTATTACATGCATGGTATTAGGGATTCTAGATGATTTTCCTGAGGATCTGCCATAATCCCCTCTTTTATTTTTTCATAGTACTTATCATTGTATGAAAGCATCTTTAGTTTTTGATTTCATTTATTTATTGTCTTTCTCTCTTTCTCTAGAATATAAGCTCTCTGAAGGCAGAGAGTTTGTCTTATTTCCTGCCATAGCCTGACCTTTTAGAATCTTTCTCAGCATGCAAAAAGTGCTCAATACCTAACTGTTAAATAAATGCTGCTCTGTGTACTTTTTAAAAATTTTGTGATGTGTAGATGGATGGCCAAGGATTTTCAGTCTGGTATTTAGAGCCAGTGAGAACTCTGAGTCTTGCAGGTGCTGGGAAATACTGATTAAGGCAGATATAGGAGATAGACCTCCTGTAAAGTTCTTATAAGCTGCCAAGAACAGAGCCATAGCAGATAAGATCTATAGTTTATCTCCATGGGAAGTTGCTGGTCATTTGCTAGCCAGAATGAACTGAAGTTGAGAAGTCAAGACAAAATGTGGATCATGCAGAAAACAGGAGAATCCAGAAGCTAGAGAGCAGGTCAATACAGATTATAGTGCTTCTGAGCTGGAACTGAATCCCGGCTTCATCCTGTATGTGTCACCTTGGTCAAGTCATTCAATGGGCATAAGTAGTCTTTGTTTGCATATCTATCAAATAAGGTTAATAATAGCACAGAAAAAGTCTTACTAAAAAGACTGAACAAGTTAAGTCTTGCACATTAAACATATAATAAATATTAAGTTCTTTTTAACAAGCAAGCCAGTTGGCCAACAGAGAAAGATAGGGCAGGACTAGTTAGAGAAGCAAGTCTTGGGATTTGTACACTCTGAGAATGAGTAACTGAGGCAGTTAGATTTCTTCCCCTTGCTGGCTGCTGGACTTTGCATTTTACTCTTGGCATAGGACCTGAAACGGTGACCCTTGTAGCTGTAGTAGAATCCTGTGACCCTTACCCATGAGCTCAAGGAAAGTTAAGAAGTCCTGTACAAGTGAAATGTTGTACTTCTTATCCTCATAATGCAGAGTAATTGGATGTTCAGGAGCATAAAGGCAATAACTTTGTGAAACAGCCTGCTCTGAGATCTCTTTGATTACAAGAAAGGAAGAAGAAAGCCCTCCAGGGTGTAGAGCCTAGGCTGTCCTAGTCTGAGACATGCTTTTTTGAATTGCGAACACTAAGTACAAAAAAGGATGTAATATGTCTAATAATTTTTTATATTGACTACACATTGAAATAATACTTTGAATATACTGTGTTGAATAAAATACATTATTAGAACTATTTCACTGTTTCTTGTTTTTAAACAAAGCTACTAGAAATTTTAATGTTACATATGTGACTCAAATTTGTGGCTTGCATTATGTTCCCATTGGACAGTGTTGGTCTGACATTTGCTTTACAGAGTCAGCTCAGCAGTCAGTATGTTTGAGAGATAAAAGGGTTCTCACTGCACCATTCAGTCTTCAGTGTTGCCTCTTCAGCTATAAGGGACCTCTTGACTAAATAGATGAAGTTTGTACATTGATAGTTGTAGGTTTCTGATTTGTGAGCCAACAACAACGTACAAGCTGTTGGGTTCAGTCTCTGAGAGTTTTAGAGTACATTTAGGTCAATGTTAGCTTTTCTTTTATATATTGCAATCAAAAACTGATCCTGTTAAATTTAATGTCAATGCATTAAATTAGTGAGTCATCATCCCTCTGAGGTGAACTAAGTGTAATGTGCCACTAGACCTTTCTAGCAGCCTGTATTCAGAATTGTGATCTGATCTCTAATGGCTAAAATGCCTGCATACTCTATGCCTGTGAATTAAGGAGGTGGAATGGATTGAGCACTATCTTAAGGGAGCTTGAGATTAGAGGGAACACAATACTTTTATTCATGTTCCTCGCCTTTAAGTAAAGTTGTAAATTTATCTAAAATTTTAAAACTCTTCCTGGAAGTTACATCATTAAAAGTAAATTAGTATTAGCAAAACTTCCTGAAAGGAGCCAGACATACTCAGAGAATAAAAGAGTAGGAATTGGTATGAAGTATAAAATTATCTGGAGAGTCAGCTTGATTAAAAAAAGGAGGTTTAGAGTCTCAGAGATGCCATTCAGATGACTGACTAGTGGTGCCCAGCATTTACCTCCTCCACGAAGAAAGACAAAAACAGTGAGTAAATAACCACATGTCAAATAGAGCATATAAACGAGTGCAGTAGAATTCAGCAGAACAGAGACAGGGATCCTCTGAGTCATAGAAACTTGAGATGGCAGAATAGAGAGAAGTGAAATAGCCAGATGGGGTTGGTTTGGAGCCAGGAGGGACTCCTCATTGTAGGGAAAGGGAAAGACAGAGATCTCCAGCAGTCCTCATTCCCACCACAGATGCCTGCAATCCTAGCAAGAGGAGAACCCCTCTGCCCTTACAGGCCCTGAGCCTAGTACAGAAAGCTGCCTGGAGTCCACGTGACTACATTGTCCCAGAAAGGGATTTTATGGTGAATCTCATCCGCTTCCTAGGACCTAAGCTGCTGCAGGACAGTACCATTTTGAGAACAGAACCAACAGCAGGTTGCATCCCTTCCGGGGGCTGAAAAACCCCTGCATCCGCACATACCTAATGTGCTGACATCCCCCAAATCCACCCCAAAGGCTGCAGCATTGATACACCAGTTGAATTCAGAAGATGGGCACATCCCTGGCACCTGAGAGCCCTACAACTCAGAAAACAGGCAGTCCAGCACATTAGGGAGTTGCCCTAAGGCATAGGAAACTGAAGCATACACTCCCTAAAGCCTGAGAGCTTTCTGCCTTGGTCCACCACCACATACAGACATCTTGCCCTCTTTAGTAATGGGGCCACTGCACACTGAAGCATGACACCTGAAGACCTGCCCAGGCTGCTGCTGCCACCACAGGTGTCTGCACAAGCTGCTTGGGAATCCAGGGATTGGTTCTGTTAGGCCCCACTGCCACCATCATGAAGGCCTCTGTATGCCTGCGACTGCCATTGACACTACCAGGCCCTGTGTGTGTTGTCTGGGGACCCAAATACCAGCCTTCCCAGCCTTCCACTGCCACTTCTGGTGCCTGCACATGGCATCTGGGCACCCAAAGACTTGTCCACCCAGAGCTGTGACTGCTACCATTGGCACCACGTGCACCACCTGGGGCACCAAGAACCAGTCCACTTTAGGCCAACTGTCACCACAGCTGGTACCCATGCACACCACCCAGTGGCTTCAGGACCAACACACCCAGCACCACAATCCCCAGCAAAGCCTCACCACAGCCTCCATAGAAAAACACAGTTGAAGCCACTGAACAACACATAGGCACTGCCAATGTTGATTAGAGCTAAAGACGCCATACAGAGATTACACTATGATACCCACTCAGAACCAAGACCGAAGTACCCTACCCAGCCAACACTAAGTATACATCTACAGGAAATAGTCTTTCCCTATGAAAGCTACTACATACATACGGAAGAAGTGCCTGTTAGACCAGATATGCAGATATCAATGTGAGGATATAAGAAACATGAAAAAGCAAGGAAACATGACACCCCCAAAGGCGCATAATAATTCTCCAATAACAGACCTCCCTCACAAAAGAAAATCTATGAAAAACCTGAAAAGGAATTCAATATAATCATCTTTTTTTACTTTTAAGTTTACGAGTACATGTGCAGGTTCGTTACATAGGTAAACTTGTGTCATGTAGGTTTGTTGTACAGATTATTTCATCACCCAGGTATTAAGTCTAGTATCCATTAGTTATTTTTCCTCATCCTCTCTCTCCTTCCACCCTCTACACTCTGTTAGGGCTCAATGTATAATTTTCCTCTCTATGTGTCCATGTGTTTTTTTCATTTATCTCCCACTTATAAATGAAAACACAGTATTTTTTCTTCTGTTCCTGCATTAATTTGCTAATGAGAACAACCTCCAGCTCCATCCATGTCCCTGCAAAGGACATGATCTTGTTCTTTTTTATGGCTGCATAGTATTCCATGGTGTATATGTAACCACATTTTCTTTATTCAGTCTATCATTAATTGACATTTAGATTGATTTCTTTGTTATTGTGAATAGGGATGCAATGAATATCTGCATGTATGCGTCTTTATAATAGAATGATTTATATTCCTTTGGGTATATACCCAGTAATGGGTTTGCTGGGTCAAACAGTATTTCTGTTTTTAGCTATTTGAGGAATCACCACACTGTCTTCCATAAAGGTTGAATTAATTTACACTCCTACCAACTGTGTATAAGCATTTCCTTTACTTTGCAAGCTTGCCAGCATCTGTTATTTTTTGACTTTTTAGTAATAGCCATTATGACTGATGTAAGATGGTATCTCATTGTTCTTTTGATTTGTATTTATCTAATGATCAGTGATGTTGAGCTTTTTGTTTTTTGTATGATCATTTGCTATATGCATGTCTTCTTTTGAAAATTGTCTATTCATGTCCTTTGCCCACATTTTAATGGGGTTGTTTTTTCTTGTAATTTTTTAAAGTTCCTTATAGATGTTGAATATTAGACCTTTGTCAGATGCATAGTTTGTTAAAAATTTCTCCCCTTCTGTAGGTTGTCTGTTTACTCTGTTGATAGTTTCTTTTGCTGTGTAGAAGCTCTTTAGTCTAATTACATCCCATTTGCCAATTTTTGGTTTTGTTGCAATTGCTTTTGGCATTTTTATCTTGAAATCTTTGCTTATGCCTGTGTTCTGAATGATATGGCCTAGGTTTTCTTCCAGGGTTTTTACAGTTTCTGGTTTTTGCATATAAGTCTGTAATCCATCTTGCATTAATTTTTGTATATGGTGTAAGGAAGGGGTCCAGTTTTAATCTTTTGCATATGGCTAGCCAGTTATCCCAGCACCATTTATTCAGTAGAAAATTCTTTCCCCATTGCTTGTTTTTGTCATGTTTGCCAAAGATCAAATAGTTGTAGGTGTGTGGTCTTATTTCTGAGTTCTTTATTCCATTCCATTGGTCTATGCATCTGTTTTTGTATGAGTACCATGCTGTTTTGGTTACTGTAGTGCTGTACTATAGTTTGAAGCTGGGTAGTGTGATGCCTCCAGCTTTGTTCTTTTTGCTCAGGAGTACCTTGGCTATTTGGACTCATTTTTGGTTCCATAAGAATTTTAAAATAGTTTCTTCTAGTTCTGTGAAGAGTATCAATGGTAGTTTAATAGGAATAGCATTTAATTTATATATTCATTGGCCAGTATGACCATTTTAATGATACTGATTCTTCTATCCATGAACATGGAATGCTTTTCTGTTTGTTTGTGCCATCTCTGATTTCTCTGAGCAGTGGTTTGTAGTTCTCTTTGCAGGGATCTTTTGCCTCCATAATTGGCTATATTCCTAGGCATTTTATTCTTTTTGTAACTATTGTAAATGGGAGTTTGTTCATGATTTGGCTCTCAACTTGACTGTTGTTGGTGTATAGGAATCCTAGTGATTTTTGCACATTGATTTTGTATACTGAGATTTTGCTGAAGTTGTTTATCAGCTTAAGAAGCTTTTGGGCTGAGACTATGGGGTTTTCCAGAAACAGGATCATGTCATCTGCAAACAGGAATAGTTTTACTTCCTCTCTTCCTATTTGAATGTCCTTTATGTCTTTCTCTTGCCTGATTGGTCTTGTCAGAACTTCCAATACTATGTTGAATGAAAGTGGTGAGAGTGGGCATCCTTGTTTGTGTGGGTTTTCAAGGGGAAAGAGTTCAGCTTTTGCCCATTTAGTATGATGTTGGCTGTGGATTTTTCATATATGGCTCTTTTTATTTTGAGGTATGTTCCTTCAATACCTACTTTAATGAAAGTTTTTAACATAAATGGATGCTGAATTTTATCAAAAGCCTTTTCTACATCTATTGAGATAATCATGTGGTTTTTGCCTTTAGTTCTGTTTATGTGATGAATCACATTGATTGATTTCCCTATGATGAACCAACCTTGCATCCCAGAGATAAAACTTACTTGATCATGGTAGATAAAATATTTGATGTGCTGCAGGATTTGGTTTTCTAGTATCTTGTTGAGGATTTTTACATTGGTGTTCACCAAGGATATTGGCCCGAAGTTTTCTTTTTTTGTAATTCTGCCAGATTTTGGTATCAGAATGATGCTGGCTTCATAGAATGAGTTAGGAAGAAGTCACTCCTCCTCAATTTTTTGGAGTAGTTTCAGTAGAAATGGTACAAACTCTTTTTTGTACATTTGGTAGAATTCAGCTGTCAATCTGCATGGTCATTTTTTTGGTTGGAAGGCTATTTATTACTTCCTCAATTTCAGAGCTTGTTATTGGTCTACTCAGGGATTTAATTTTGTTGTGGTTTAGTCTTTGGATGGTGTATATATCCAGGAATTTATGAATTTCTTCTAAATTTTCTAGTTTATATGCATAGAGATGTTCACAATACTCTCTGATAGTTGGTTGTGCTTCTGCAGGGTCAGTAATAATATCCCTGTTGTCATTTCTGATTGTGTTAAATAATGATCTTAAGGAAACCAGAAAATACAAAAGAACACATGTAGACAATACAAAGAAATCAAGAAAATAATTTATGATCTAAATGAGAAATTCAACAAAGATATAGATATAAAAAAAGGACCAAATAAAAAAATCCTGGAAATAAAGAATTCAATGAATGAATACCATTGAGAGCTTTAACAGTAGACTATACCCAACAGAAGAAAGAATTTCTGAACTTAAAGAGAGATCTTTTGAATAACCAAGTCAGATTTAAAAAAGAAAGAAAGAAAGAAGAAGAAGAAAGAAGAATGAAGAAAACCAGTGAGACATGGGGTACCATTAGTGAAGAAATATTGATATATTGAGAGTTCCAGAAGGAGAAAAGATGGAAAAAGGCATATGTATTAGTCAGGGTTCTTTAGAGCGACAGAACTGATAGGATATATGTATATATGAAAGGGAGTTTATTAAGGAGAATTGACTCACATGATCACAAGGTGAAGTCCCATAATAGGTCATCTGAAAGCTGAGGAGCAAGGAAGCCAGTAGTGGCTCAGTTTGAGTCCCAAAGCCTCAAAAGTAGGGAAGCTGACAGTTCAGCCATCAGTCTGTGGCCAAAGGCCTGAGAGTGCCTAGCAAACCACTGGTGTAAGTCCAAGAGTACAAAGGCTGAAAAATCTGGAATCTGATGTTCAAAGGCAGGAAGCATCCACCATGGGAGAAAGATGAAAGCCAGAAAACTCAGCAAGCCAGTTTATTCCACTTCTTCCATCTGCTTTTTCTAGCCATGCTAGGAGCTAATTGGATGGTTCCCACTCACATTGAGGGTGGGTCTTTCTTTTCTAGTCAACTGACTCAAATGTCAGTTTTCTCTGGCAACACCCTCACAGACACACCCAGAAACAATACATCATATCCTTCAATCCAATCAAGTTAACACTTAATATTAACCATCACAGCATAGAAAACATAATAATAAATAATAGCTGAGAGCTCCCCAAGTCTTTAAAGAAATAGAGTCAGCCAGACTCAGGAAGCTCAAAGAGCCCTAAATAGATTCAACCCAAAAAGATCCTCTTTGAGGCACATTATAGTTGAACTGCTGGAAGTCAAAGACAAACTAATATAATTATAAATATAGCAGGAGAATTCTAAATATAGCAGGAGAAAGGCATCAAGTCACATATAAAGGAATTCCTATCAGTCTAACAGCAGATTTCTGAGCAGAAACCTTACAGGCCAGAAGAGAATGAGATAATATAGTCAAAGTGCTGAAAGAAAAATAAACTTTTCACTCAAGAATACTACACCCAGCAAAGCTATCCTTTGGGAATGAAGGAGAAATTAAGTCTTTCCCAGACAAGCGAAAATGGAAAAACTTCACCTACTACGTGGACTCTACAAACATGCTTAAGGGAATTCTACATCTGGAAGCAAAAGGATAATATGTACCATTATGAAAACACATGTAAGTATAAAACTCACTGGTAGAGCAGATACACAAATGAGAAAGAGAAAGGAATCAAATGTTATTATTATAGAAAATCAGCAAGCCACAAAGATAACCAAAAAGAGAAAAAGAAAGTAACAAAGGATATTCAAAACAATCATAAACCAGTTAAGAAAATGACAGGAGTAAGTCCTTACAGTAGCAATTTTGAATGTAAACAGTTTAAATCCCCCATTGTAACAAGATAATAGCTGGATGTGGTGGTGTACACCTGTGGTCACACAAGTTATACCACTTGTGCCTAGGAGTGCTGGCCTGTAGTACTTTATGATTGTGCCTGAGAATAGCCACTGCACTATATAGCCTGGGCAATATGGTGAGACCCCATCTCTAAAATACACACACAGACACACACACACACACACAACACACAACACTGGCTACATGGATAAAAAATAAGACCCAACTCTAAACTGCGTACAAGAAACTCACTTTGCCTGTAATGACACACATTGACTGAAAGTGAAGGAATGGAAAAAGTTATTCCACACAAATGAAAACCTAAAGCATGTAGGTGTTGCTATACTTACCTCAGATAAGATAGATTTTAAGGGCAAAAACATAAAAATTGGCAAAAAAGTTATATAATGATAAAGGAATTGATTCAGCAAGAGGATTTAATAATTGCCAATATATATGCACCCAACACTGGAGCACTTAGATATATAAAGCAAATATTATCAGAGCTAATGAGAGAGATAGACTTCAATATAAAAAGAGTTGGCGACTGTCTTCATTTATTTCCTTTTTTTTCCAGAATACATAAAACTGAATAATTTGTAAATAAAAATTCCTTCCTTCCTTCCTTCCTTCCTTCCTTCCTTCCTTCCTTCCTTCCTTCCTTCCTTCCTCCTTTCCTCTTTTCTTTTCTTTTCTTTTCTTTTCTTTTCTTTTCTTTTCTTTTCTTTTCTTTTCTTTCTTTTCTCTTCTCTTCTCTTCTCTTCTCTTCTCTTCTCTTCTCTTCTCTTCTCTTTTTTCTTTTCTTTCTTTTTTTTTTTTTTTGATGGAGTCTTGCCCTGTTGCCCAGGCTGGAGTGCAGTGGCACGATCTTGGCTCACTGCAACGTCTGCCTCCCAGAGGATCACTCCTCAATCGATCCTCCTGCCTCAGCCCTACTAGTAGCTGGGATTACAGGCATGTGCCACCACACCTGGTAATTTTTGTACTTTTAGTAGAGACAGGGTTTTGCTGTGTTGGCCAGGCTGGTCTCGAACTCCCAACCTCAGATGGGATCACCTCGGCCTCACAAAGTGCTGGAATCCCACTTTGGGGTGGCGTGAGCCACTGCACCTGGCCAGAAATCTTATTTCTGGAGGTGGGGGCATCCAAGGTTGAGGGCAGAATCTAGTGGCGGCCTTCTTGCTGGTGGGGACTCTCTGCAGGGTCCCATAGGGATGCAGGGTATCATATGGTGTAGAGACTGAGCCTGCTACTCAGGTTTTTCTTCCTCTTGTTGTAAAGCCAATAGTCCCATGTCAGTTAAAATCCATTAATCCATTAGCCATTAATCCAAGAACGGATGAATTCATAATGACAACGGAACCTCCATGACTCAATCACTTTATAAAGGCTGCACCTTTCAATACTGCCATATTAAGAATTAAGTAGCAACATGAGTTTTGGAGAGGACAAACATTCAAATTACAGCAGGGACTTCAACATCCCACTTTCAGCATTGAATAAATAATTGAGGCAGAAAATCAACACAGAAACATCAGACTGAAACTGCACTATAGACCAAGTAGACCTAACAGATATTTACAGAACATTTCAGCCAACAGCTCCAAAATACAATTTTTCTCATCAGCACATGGAACATTCTCCAAGATGAACAACATATTAGGACACAAAACAAATCTCAACAATTATAAAAAAATTCAAATCAACTTATGTATCTTCTTAGACCACAATTGAATAAAATTAAAAATTTATAACAAAGGGAACTCTAGAAACTGTACAAATGCATGAAAAATTAAATAACATGTCCCTTAACAACCACTGGATCAATGAAGAAATTAAGAGAGAAATAAAAAATATTTCTGGAAATGAATGGAATTGTAAACACAACATTCCAAAACCTGTGGGTTACAGCAAAAGCAGTACTAGGAGGAAAGTTTATAGCAATAAATGACTATATCCTAATAGTAGAAAGATTTCAAATAAATGACTTAACAATTCACCTCAAGGAGCTAGAAAGCAAGAACAAACTAACCCCTACATTAGTAGAAAGAAAGAAATAACAAAGATCAGGGCAGGCATAAACAAAATAGACTAAAAAATACAAAAGATAATGAAATAAAAAGTGATTTTCTAAAATGATAAACAAAATAAAAAACCCTTTACCTAGTATAAGAAAAAATAGAGAAGATTCAAATAAATAAAATCAGAAATGAATAAGGAGACGATACAACTGATACCACAGAAATAGGAAGAATCATTTGAGACTATTATGAGCAACTATATGCCAGCAAATTGAAAAATCTAGAGGAAATGAATGTTTCTGGACACAAATGATCTACCAAGATTTAACCAAGAAGAAATACAAAACCTAAACAAACCCGTAATGATTAATGAGATTGAATCAGTAATAAAAATTATCTCATCAACGAAGAGCCCAGGATTAGATGGCTATACTGCTAAATTTTATCAAAGAACTTTTAAAGAACTGATACCAATTCTTCTTAAACTATTCCAAAAATTGAAGAGGAGAGAATTCTAACTCATTGTACCCAGGCTAGCATTACCAAGATACCAAGATTAGACAAAGATACACACAAACACACACACACACACACAACTACAGGCCAATATTCCTGATGAAAATAAATGCAAAAATCCTCAACAAAATACTAGCAATATGACTCCAACAACATATCAAAAAGATAATACACCATGAAAAAGTGAGATTTATCCCAGGAATGCATGATGGTTCAACACATGCAAATCAATGAATGTGATAAATCACCTTAACAGAATGAGGACGAATGCCCTATAATCATTTCAATATATGCAGGAAAAGTATTTGATAAAATCCAACATCTCTTTGTGGTAAAAAATCTGAACAAATTAGGTATAGAAGAAATGTACCTCAACACAACAAGGCCATAAATAAAAAGCCCACAGCTAACATCATACTTAATGGGAAAAAGTGGAAAGTATTTCCTGTAAAAACTGGAAAAAGACCAGACTGCCAACTTGTATCACTCTTATTTAACACAGTACCTGATATCCTAGCCAAAACAATTAGGCAAGAGAAAAAAAGCAAAGGACATACAAATTTCAAAAGAGAATCTCAAATTGTTCCTCTTTTCAGATGACATGATCTTATATAGAGAAAAACCTAGAGTCTATCAAAAACGATAAGCAAATTCAGTAAATTTGAAGGATACAAAATTAATATATAAAAATCAGTAGTATTTCTGCACACCAAGCTGAAAAAGAAATCAAGAAAGTGACTCCATTTACAATAGCTATTAAAAAAACCCATCCAAAAAAGAAAAAAACCCACCCAGGAATAAATTTAACAAAGGAGGTGAAAGATATCTACGATGAAAACTACAAAACACTGATGAAACAAATTGAGGAACATACAAAAAAATAGATATTTTGTGCTCATAGATTGGAAGAATTAATATGGTAAAAATGACTAATAAGCTTTGGATCTGTATCCCCACTGAAATCTCATATCAAATTCTGATCTCCAGTGTTGGAGGCAGGAGCCTGGTGGGAGGTGATTGGATTATGAAGGTGTTTCTCATGAATGGTTTAGCACCATCCTCTTGGTGCTGTTCCAATGACAGTGAGAGAGCTCTCACGAGATTTGTCTGTTTAAAAGTATATAGCACCCCCTCCTCTATCTTGCTCCTGCTTCTGCCGTGTGAGACACTGTGCTCACCTTTGCCTTCTGCCATGATTGGAAGTAGGGAAAGGAAACCCTTTTCAACTAATGGTGCTGGGATAAGTGGCTAGCAACATGTAGGAGAATGAAACTGGATTTTCATCTCTCGCCTTATACAAAAACCAACTCAAGATGGATCAAAGACTTAAGTCTAAGACTGAAACTATACAAATGCTAGAAGATAACACTAAAAAAGTTTCTTCTAGACATTGGCTTAGGCAAGAATGTCATGACCAAGAACCCAAAAGCAAATGCAATATAAACAAAGATAAATAGCTGGGACTCAACTAAACAAAAGAACTTTTGCACAGCAAAAGTAACAGTCAACAGAGTAAACAGACGACCCACAGAGTGGGATAAAATGTTCACAATCTACACATATGACAAGGGACTAATATCCAGAATCTATAATAAACTCAAACAAATTAGTAAGAAAAAAACAAACAATCCCATCCAAAAGTGTGCTAAGAACACGAATAGACAATTCTCAACAGAAGATATAGAAATGACCAACGAACATATGAAAAAATGCTGAACATCACTAATTATCAGGGAAATGCAAATCAAAACCACAATGTGATACCACCTTACTCCCACAAGAATGGCCATAACCAAAAAATCAAAAAGTAATTGATGTTGGCACAGATGCGGTGAAAAGGGAACACTTTTACACTGCTGGTGGGAACGTAAAGTAGTACAACCAGTATGGGAAACAGTGTGGAGATTCCTTAAAGAACTACAAGTAGAACTACCATTTGATCCAGCAATCCCACTACTTGGTGTTTACCCAGAGGAAAAGAAGTCATTATATGAAAAAGATACTCACACATGCGTGTTTACAGCAGCACAATTCACAATTGCAAAATTGTGTAGCCAACCCAAATGCCTATTAATCAATGAGTGGATAAAGAAACTGTGAGATATATATATGTAATGGAATACTACTCAGTCATAAAAAGGAATAAATTAATGGCATTTGCAGCAACCTGAATGAGATTGGAGACTATTATTCTAAGTGAAGTAACTCAGGAATGGAAAACCAAACACCGTATGTTCTCACTTATAAGTGGGAGCTAAGCTATGAGGATGCAATGGCATAAGAATGACACAATGGACTTCGGGGAATCAGGGGGAATGTGTGGGAAGAGAGTGAGGGATAAAAGACTACAAATTGGGTTCAGTGTATACTGCTCAGGTGATAGGTACATGAAAATCTCACAAATCACCACTAAAGAAGTTACGCATGTAATCAAACATCACCTGTTCCCCAAAAACCTATGGAAATAAAAATTTATTAAAAACCCTGGAAAATACTGACCTAGTATAATCTCTTTCAAAGTTCCAATATTTAAAAATACAAGACAATCAAACTAGTTTTATTTGGAAGTTACTGAGCTAAAACTCGCTTTTTTCCTCTAATTTTTAATTTTTATGTGTTCATAGTAGTGTATATATTTATGGGGTACATAAGATATTTTAATACAGGCATACAATATGTAACAATCACATCAGGGTAAATTGGGTATCCATCACCTGAAGCATTCATCATTTCTTTGTGGTAGGAACATTACAATTATACTTCCTCAGTTATTCTAAAAGGTACAACAACTTATTGCTGACTGTAGTCCCTGTTGAAAGTATGCATATTTTCATTTGATTATATCCAGTCACTTATTGTTTACCCTTTGTTTCTTGTTTCTACATATAGATTATATTTGCTTAGTGTATCAGTTTGCTAGGTCTGCCATAACAAAGTACTACAGATTGTGTGGTTTAAACAACAGAAATTTATTTTCTCACAGTTCTACAAACTGGAAGTCTGAGATCAAGGTGTCAGCAGGCTTGGTTGCTCCACTCCTGGTTTCCCGAGTTCTCTCTCCTTGGCTTGTGGATGGTTGCATTTTCATTGTATCCTCATATAGCCCTTTATATGTGTGTGCCCAATCCTGGTGTCACTTCTTCCCATATGGACCAGTTCTATTGGATTAAGGACAAGTTCTATTGGATTAAGGCTTCACTCTTATAACCTTGTTTTACTTTCTAAAAGGCCCCATCTCCAAATGCAGTCATATTGGGGATTAGGGCTTCAATATATGTGTTTTTTTGGGGGGAACCAATTCAGTCCATAATACTTTGTAAGATTATAAGCTGCACCAAGAATATATATTTCCTTTGCAGCCAGACTGGGAATGCTGGTAGAATCTATAATAAAGGATAGTCACTGAACATAAACAAATGAACTGTTGGGATAGTAGTGGGGTTGGAAGATAGCATAGTTTCTTTAGGATAAATCATTATCTAATATATGGACATCCTTTGAAGAAATGAATACCTAGATAAAGAATGTACATAAATAACAGAGTTGCATGGAGCCTTGAAGATCATCTAGTTCATCCTCTTGTCTTTTCCAGTGAGTGCATTGGGTGCTAGGAGGCCATGGGCTTTGCATGGGGCCACACTGCTGGTTACAGGCAGAGTTGAGAAGAGGTTGTAACCACTTACCCTTCCATAATATGCTACCTCTAAACACACTGATGGATAAGGAGGACTGGTGGATGTAATCTATTCAGACTTCTAAAAAGTGATTGTCAACTTTTAATCCTAAAGTTACTAAAACATAGAACTTCAGGGGGTTAGTTTTATTGTACTAAATAACTAAAAAATACAGGAGTTAAAAGAGAGAGAGATGGACATTTATCATGGTAAATATTTACATTATTTTGTAGATATCTATTAAATGTCCAGTAGGCCGTGTCGTAGCTGGGCTTTTTAAATAGAAACATTTTTTTAAATTTATTTTTTTAACTTCCATTTTATATTTAAGGGTACACGTAAACTCGTGTCATGGGGGTTTGTTATACAGATTATTTCATTACCCATGTATTAAGCCCAGTATCCAATTGTTATCTTTTCTGCTCCTCTCCCTCCTCTCACCCTCCACTCTCGAGTAGACCCCAGTGTCTATTGTTCCCTTTGTGTTCCTGAGTTCTTATCATTTAGCTCCCACTTGTAAGTGAGAACATGCAGTATTTGGTTTTCTGTTTCTGCCTTTAATAAGTGGTCTAAATAAAAAGGTGATCATTGCAATAAATCAGCATTTGATAAAGAGGGATAGTAGTAAGAATTATGAGGAAAATGGCTATAGGCAAAATAAGTTTGGAAACACTGAGTTAAAGTAAAAATAATTTATTTGGTGTCAAACTTCTCTGAGCCATTGCTGCATAATAAAAAATGAGGTGTTAGTATATTCCTAAGCTTCTTTGACCAGAAAAGCTCCCTTTTATAGAGTTTCTTATGAGGATTCTGTAAAGCAATTCTGTGAGGAAATGATACCAAATCAGTGAGGATAAAATGTAGGAAGAATCTGGGCGGCTGAAAAACTTATTTATAAAATATACTTTAGTGTGATACGTACTCTTGTTATCTTCTTTTTCCCACAAGTAGGTCTAATCTATGGATTTTGTACAAATTTCTACCTAAGGAGAGGGGCCTGTTTTCTATTTCTTCCATATTACTTGCAGTTTCTAGTACAGTGCTCTATACATAATAGGTGCTTAGTGAATACTTGTTAATTGTCCATGTGACTTTGGTAGAGCAGTTTCAATGGTGATGACTCAGGGGTAATGCATTTAGGAAAGCAAAACAAAGCTATATGTTATAGGCACAAAAATTACTCCACACAAAAGAAATGTCAAATTAAATTTTTTTTCTTTTTTTTCCCTTTCATACCTGGTCTTGCAAAAAATGTCATATTTTAAATTTTTCTTAATATCAAGATAATTTGGACTATGAGTTCAGTTCTTAGCTATTAATGTGGCTTCCTTCCTCTTTTGGTGCTACATAAGAATCCCTTGACTTACTAGATGTATGGAGATTGGAGGAAGGATCTCGAATCTCCAGTTCGTCAGTATAACCCCTGATGCCCTCATTTGCAAGACTGGATTGTCCAGATGAGTGAAATGTTATCAGAAGCTTCCTTATAAGAGAGGTAAGAAGGTTGGAGTTACAGGGGGAGATGTGACAAGGGAAGCAGAGGTTGGAGAAAGAGGGAGCATTGAGAATGCTATACTGCTAGCTTTGAATATGGAGGAAGGGGCCATGAACCAAGGGATAAAGATGACATTTAATAGCTGGAAAGGGCAAGGAAATAGATTTCTCTTCTAGAGCCTCCAGAAAAAAATGCATTCCTTTCCTGAAAGCTCCTTGATTTGAGGCAAGTAAAACCCGTTTTGAATTTCTAATCTCCAGAACTGTAAGATAATATGTGTGTGTGTGTGTGTGCATGCACACATGTGTATGTTTTGAGAAAGAGTCTCACTCTGTCACCCAGGCTGGGGCACAGTGGCGTGATCTTGGCTCACTGCAACCTCCACCTCCCGATGCTAAGCAATTCTTCCACCTCAGCCTCCCAAGTAGCTGAGATTACAAGTGCATGTCATTACGCCCAGGTAATTTTTGGATTTTACATAGAGACAGGGTTTCACCATGTTGGGCAGGCTAGTTTCAAACTCCTGACCTCAAGAGATCTGTCCTCCTCAGCTTCGGAAAGTGCTGGGATTACAGGCATGAGACACTGTTCCTGGCTGATATTTGTCTTTTAAACTACCAAGTTTGTGGTAATTTGTTATAGCAGCAATAGGGAAACTAATATAGGCTTTCAGTATCTTGAAGCTTTTTGTTCTGGTATTTTCTTTCTAAACAGGGACATAGGGTGGGCCTGGGATTGTCCTATGGGGCCATTCCCCTTTGCCTCATCTCTCAGGTATTGCTTGGAACAGGCACTGCTCTATGAACCTACAGTGATGCTTTTCCATTTTCCCCTCTCCAATTCTACCTCTTCCCACTGTTGTCATTTCAGGATAAGATCTCTTTATTCATCTCAAACTTATAAGGAGAGGCCTACTTGGAATGGAGGAGGGAAAATTCTGTTTGAACAAATCACACATTAATAGCTCAATAAATCATCCTATCAAATGTACTTGCAGAATAATAATTTCTAAGCTGTGTGTTTTGATCCAGAAAAGAATCTTAGAGACTCTCAACTGTTGGATTGATCAGCTTTTGTTGATTTACTTCTTGCCTTTCTCTTGCTCTTCAGTGAACTAAAAACTCCTTATCTGCTACCCTTTATATGTGTACGTGTGTGTGTATGTATGTATATGTCAAATTACTATATATTACTGTATACAAAATTTATAAAATTATGCATCACATTAATAAAAAGGAATAAAGATTTAGAATTTTTAATTTAGAATTTTCTAGAAAATATTAGATATTTTTTGGTTGCTCTGGGAAAAGAGGGATAGAGTTAACATTTAGTAAAAAGATGTCTGGCTTTTATTCTAAGGGATTATTCTTAGAAATAGGTGCATTTGTATATTCTAACTCATATGACAAAAGAAAATCTGTGCTTAGTTTTGACCGTAATGAGATTCTTGGTTCTTTTCAAAGCCATTAATGATATGATTCTATTTTTCTCTCATGCTACCTAATATATATATTTATATATTTATAAAATTAAAAAATATATATTTTTCTTTTTCTTTGAGCCATGACTGATACAATGACCAGTTAGAGACCTGAATCAAACTTTAAACTGGAATTAACCATACTAATTTTCTGAATCTTGAACTGAACTCAAATATTAATCTTGCATCAAATTAAAAATACCAGTTTGCTTCCTGAAAAAAAAAGAACCAGTTTGAGCCAGAACTGAGCCTGTTTATATTTTTTCCCTCAAATCATTGAATTGGAAGACTGCTGAAATGTCAGAATATACCCTGAACAAAAGTTGTGCAAAATTGTATCATTTTGGTCTGAATCCTTGATGAAATGGGAATTCTATCTCAATAGGCTTGTTTTTTTCTGTCTTTCCTTTATCTTGTAGGTGTAACAAGTATGATCTCGTGTTATTTTCTAGAAGCTTTGGCAATAATTGTCATACTAAAAATGTCATTCAGAGTTCCAAGTAATATTACCAAAAGGAATTAGCAAATGGCTCACTAGTAGGCACACAAAGAGGCTAGTGAATGGACAACTGGAGGCCCACCAATGATTGGGGAACTAGGTGGAAATATTCATAATGCTAATTGGTCCTTCACCACTTTTATTTTTTAAGAAAAATGCATTCATATGTTAGTATTCCGATTGCATTGAGGCCCTAAGTTTTTAAAGACCTTGAAAATTATTTTGAGTTGTAGCTATCTACTATTTCTCTGAAATAAAAATAAGCAGCCTGACTTCAGGAGCCACAGTTCAGGAGGGTGTCTCCACAGGTCACCAGCATTACCACGGCCGATCTTTCTGCGGAAACTTAGGCCTATATCTGTGCATATATCAGGGTGCTGGATTCTTCCAGGTTAGAAGTCTAGAAACTCAGAAAACTCTCTAGGTTTTGGATTACAGGAAGGAAGGAAGGAATGGAGGTGCAGATGGAGGTTGCCTTACTGGAGAACAAGTAGGAGACTTGCCAATATTAGGTTTCTTCTTAGCCCTTCTGAGTCAGTCTGTAGATGGAAACCATTTCTACATAATAAATTACGCTTTATTATAAAATCTGCAATAGAAGATAAAGACCTTTAAAACTATGTAAAATGTGCCTCCAATAATGAAAGTCAGTTCTTCAGAATACTCTTTAGCATTTTCTATGATCTACTGAAAAGAAGAAACCCAATCCATACAGACATGTAGAGTAATTCTCTAGAGGGGTTATTTTCTGCACCCACACAATTCCCAATAAAAGAAATTGCTATTATCTTAGTTTACTTTCATTGATTCTACCCATTATTGTATTTGACCCTTTATGCGAGGTTATCACCTCCCCTCTCCTACTCTTGGACATTTATCATCAAATATTTCTTTCCTCAGTATTTGACTTACAAAGACCTCATTCTTAAATAATCTTTCTCATTATCAGTTTATTAGTATTTAACCTTGTTAGTTGTTAAAAGAAACTTATAACAGCTCACTAAATTTTGGATTTTGTAAATGCCTTTCTGAAACTATGTTTTGTATTTTTAATTTCTGATGATGTTTTCCACATAGTTGCATAAATGAAAAAAGCATTGGAAATTTAGTGTAGGTACAGTTTTACAGCAAAAAATAATTATGAAACAGAGTAACAACTAATGTAGTAAATTACTTATATTCATATTGCTCTATGAAGACTGCATAGGCCACAATAGATTTTAACAGCTATTTACAGGATAAAGTAGATTTATTGCTGATTATTTGAAGATGGTAACAATATTCTCCTTGATAGTGATTTCTAACTTGCAAGTTGCTTTTGTATACATGATCTCATTTTGTCTTGACTACAACCTCAGAAATGAGGCAGAGAAGAAACCATTATTTCTAGATCTGAAGAGGATAATCACCTATCCCAAGGACAAAAACTCATAGTGGAAAAGTATAACCCGTTTCTGTTTCTTTCAGCAATTAATTTGTGTCCTACTCATCACCCATTGTTGCTTTCTGAACTTTTTGCAAACATTTCTCTATTTCATTTTTGTTTAGTTTTACAAGTGATAGTTTTTCTCTGCTTTGATCTGATTAATCCTCCAGGTTCAAGCAGTTTGAAAAGGTCTGAGAAACAACATTCAGTTGAAATTTATCCCATATTTGGAGGAAAAAATTAGATCTCCTTTAGGATCACATAAACCATATAACTTATTACCACTGCAATTCTGACCAAAGATTTGTATTTGTCTTCTAATTGGATGCTGTTTTGTTTCCTGTATTCACTAAAAGTTACATGTAAATTTTTTAAAATTCTTTTTGGGTTTATCAGCATACAGCAACTTTACAGATTCAGGAAGAATTAAGGCCAGGGAGGCATATAGCAAACCCCCCTGACCTAGGTGAGAGGAGACCAGTATTCCAGTTCCATGTCTACCACTGATTCCTTATGCCCATCTGAGCCTCAGTTTATTAGTCTGTAACATGAGACAGTAAGACTGGCTGATCTTTGAGGTTCCCCTTGCTACTTTTAATATTATAAGGTCCTAAACATCAAATTGCTGATTTCTGATTATGCCAGAATCTCCCAATCTGTCTTCTCCTAATGTTGGGGAAAAGCTGAGTGTTTGGAAAAAAGCTGAGGCAGGGCTTGCATGTCTGACATAATGTAAAAGAATCTTGGAACATGTCCGGAGTCCAGGGTCTAAAACCCCTCATGGCCTTTGGAACACCAAACTCTGTGCCAAAGTGTGGAAGGCTTTCCGGCCCCACCAGAATCTAAGCCCAGGGCATAAAACCCCTCATGGCTTGGATGGAATCCAGGGCTCAGGGTATAAAACCCCTCGTGGCTTCTGGAATGTGTCTAGACTTGCTGGCTCCTTGCTTCTAGCACTCCCAGGCTCATAGATCGATTGTATCTTAAACTAGAAGAACATGTTTCCCATTATCTCAAGTAGCAGAACATGTTCCATATGCTTCAAAGGAAATGCTGAACTGTCACAGCTATAGCTCATGCACTTGATACACCGCTTTCTTTCAACCCCCACATCCTCACCACCTGCTTCTGTGTTTGATCACCAATAGATAGTGTGGGCTTCCAGGGCTCGGAGCCTTTGCAGCCTCCATACTAGCATTGACCCCCTGGTCCCACTTTACGCACTCTTGTCTTGTCTCATTCCTTTGACTCTGCTGGACATCTTAGACCCCATGGCCTGGTGCTGGGTCTGATCACCCCAATATCCTAATAAGCTCATTGATGTTTTTTTTAATAGGATAACAGAATTTATATTCTTCTAATTACATAACGGGAGCAATGTGAGTGTTGTGTATGACAGGCTGCTATGTGTTTACCAAAACTCATTTCCTTTATCTCCTGGTACATAGCAGGTACCGGCAGGTGACTGAGTTCAGGCCTCTGGAATGTGGGCAGAATGTGGGAACTTTAAAGTCTGATTTAAAACCACTTCCACATAACCATATCTTTCTCTTTTCCTGACTTTTGGCTAGAAGCTAGGGACTTCCTGGTCCTAGGTAATAGAGGAGACACAAGGTAGAAGGAAAGAATCTCTGTATGGAATTTCACCTGTTAAACATATGATTAGACTACATGTAAGTGTAGAAATAAACCTCTATAAGTCCACTGAGATTATCTTTTACTGCAGCTGGTACCAGAGTGGAGTGCTGTCATAATACAGAAAGTAAACATATGCATCATTGTCTTGGTGATCAGGTGGTAGAAAACAAACAAAATATCCACCTAGCTATATAGAAGACTGAAGAGCTCTGTTGTACCATGCCAAAATATTTGGTGAAAATATCATCTGTGACAACTTATAAAACATACATGTATAAGCCTAGGACCCTGTAGCTCTGAAAGGGGAAAGGTTCCCTCATCCACCTCCCAGAGCATGTGATGGGGGTGTAGCTGGCTTCTTCAGTGTCTCGCTGCTCAAAACCTCTCGGGGAGCATAGAGATGGGCAGGCTATGGGGCTCTAACCCCATGGCAGTGTCTAGGAGTGAATGTTTACAGCTCCTGAAGCCCCAGTGGGTGTGTGTTACAAGGTGTTCTTTCTTTCATTTTTTTTTTTGAGACAGAGTTTCACTCTTGTTGCACAGGCTGGAGTGTAATGGCATGATCTTGGCTCATCACAACCTCTGCATCCTGGGTTTAAGTGATTCTCCTGCCTCAGTCTCCCAAGTAGGTGAGATTACACGCATGCACCACCACGCCTGGCTAATTTTGTATTTTTAGTAGAGACAGGGTTTCACCATGTTGGTCAGGCTGGTCTCAAACTCCTGACCTCAGGTGATCCACTGGCCTCAGCCTCCCAAAGTGCTGGGATTACAGGCATGAGCCACCATGCCCGGCCACA
Source organism: Symphalangus syndactylus (assembly GCF_028878055.3). Classification (NCBI taxonomy): domain Eukaryota; kingdom Metazoa; phylum Chordata; class Mammalia; order Primates; family Hylobatidae; genus Symphalangus; species Symphalangus syndactylus. Next base: position 64,003,255 of record NC_072424.2, read on the forward strand.
AGGTGTTCTTTTAGTTTGCCTATAGGGGGCTTGTGTTAATCAGCTCTATTAGACCCCCTTCCTTATCACAAAGACAGAGGGATTTCTGTAGCCTGGGTTCTTGCCTTGGTGTACTGGAAAGATTGGATCATATGTGGCCTTGGGGAATGAGTGCAAAGTTTTATTGAGTGGAAGTAGCTCTCAGCCAATGAGGGAGCCAGAAGGGAGGTGGCTTTTCCCTGGAGTTGGGCCACTCAGTGGCCCTGGCTCTCTTCCAACTGTCCCAGCCAAACACCACCTTATCTCACAGGTCCATGGCTTGCTGGCGTGCCATCTCTGTTGGTGTGCTCTTTTGCTGGAGTGCTCCTCTCGACGTCCTCTCTATGACCAACCACTTACATCTTCTTCTGCTGATGTGTTCCTCATGACATCCAGCTGCTTGTGTGTCTGCCCGCTAGGGTCTCAGGTTTTTATAGGCCCAGGATAGGGGCATGGCAGGCCATGGTGTTTTTGGGAAATGCAGCATTTGGGCAGGAAATTCCTGTCCACACCTAGGTCTATGGGGGTGGAGCCCTAGCCAGAGACCATGCCCTCCTCTACCCAGAACTTCCCTTCTGCAATTCTGTATCATTTAAAGTGAACACACTCTTCTCAGCACTCTCGTATCATTTTTCCCCTTTGAAGAGGTACATCTAACTGCCTTTAAAATATGGATGATCACCGGTCTTAGCTGTTTCCTGCTGATAGGGGGCATTGTTTTGGGGAAAACAGCAGTCAGATTCCTCCCAGAGGTCTCTCTAAGGGTTCCTGGAAAAGGGGAGTCATTATCTGAGGCTCCGGTTGTCTGACCATTTGGAGTTTGATGGCTTCTAGGTGTGAGAGAAACAACAAGTTTTTTGAGGTTAAGTATGCATATTTCCTTGTATATTATACAAACATGCATTTGTATAATTATACATTTCCTTGTATAATATACAAACATGTATATTATACAAGGAAAGAATTTAGTGTCAAAGATTACAGAGATAAGAAGTGAAATACACTAACAATAACATTGTACCCCAAGCTATTTCACCCTGGTGAAAGAAATTAAACCTTGTGTTGGAGCAAATGAACTTTTGGAAGAGAGATAGCTGTTCTTGCCACATCTTTAGCAGTTAACAGGTGCACTTGGTAATTCTGGGGTTTGTGGACTTGCCTGGTTGCCATTAAACTTCTGTTTCTTTCCTGTATTTCCTCTTTCTTTCTTGGGCCTCCCTGTCTCTATTATAAAAGACCAAGGTAGCCACTTTCAGGATGTCCCCTAATGTACTTTCTGGTCCCAGGGCCTGTTTTTGTAGTTCCCTTCTTATGTCAGGAGCTGTCTGGGTAATAAATTTATCCTTTAGGATTAGCTGTTCTTCAGCTAAATCAGGAGATAGAGTAGAGAGGTATGCTTTTACCAAGGCCTCTCTTAGACTTTCCAGGAAGGCAGTGGGATTTTCATGAAATCCCTTGTGGATCATGGACAACTTAGTATAATTGAGAGGCTTGGTCCTAGTTCTACGTAAGCTTTCCATTAAGCACACCTGAAAGCGTGTTCTCCTTCAGTCTTCCACTAAACCATTGAGATCCCATTTAGGGTCATCCATTGATACTGCTTCTCTTCTTGTTGGATAATGTTCACCCCCTTCCCTGGCACTATATGTGATACAAAGCTCATCCCCAAATCTCTCTGCTGCTTGCAGAGCAGCCTGCTTCTCAGTGTCCATCAGGGTCTGATTCAAAGGTAACATAGCATCTTTCCAGGAGAGTTCAAATATCTGGGTGAAATTCTCGAAAGCCTCTATATGTCTATCAGGGTCATCCGAAAGCTTGCCAAGATCCCCCATAATTTGCTTTAAATCCGGTGGGGAGAAGAGGACCTGGACCTCACTGGACCCAATTTCACTGGGTATTTGTTGGAGGGGCAGGAGTGAGACTGGGACTTGCTTAGATGGAGGATTTTTAGAAGGGAGCAAGTGAGAGGCTGAAGCTGTATAGGGAGGTTGGGGTGGACCTCGAGGAGAAGGGCTTGAGGGAGCTGGCTCCTCTGTTAGAAGTGCCTCTTGGACTCATATGTTTACTTTCCTGGGCTTGTCCCTTGCCTGAGATGGCAAACGGGGGGCTGGATCAATCTTATATTGTCACCAAAGGTCTGGAATATCTTGCAAAGTAGAGAAAGCCTGCACATATGGGGCCCCAGACCATCTGTCCTCCTGTCTACAGAAAAGTTCCAATTGCCAGATGGTATTGAAATAAATGGTTTCTTCCTGAGGCCAAGCCAGTCCTTCATAATTTGACCAAACCTTTGTGCAGAGAGCTATGTGGTGTTTTTCCTCCAGATTCTGAAGGTCAAAGCAGTCCCAATGGTACAAGATACACTCCAAAGGAGCATAGGCTGGGGGTGGTGAAGAGAACTGGCTGCCCATTCTGAAAGACAGGGTATAGAGGTGTCCCTTATTCTCTTCCTTCTTCAGTGAAAACTCAGGGTGTGATGGAGAAAGAAAGCAAGTGTTCTTCTTTCACTTTCCACCCTTTATCTCCGGCCATAGGTACTACTGTGGTATGCACCCACGAAGCAGGGAAAACCTGGAGAATAGGAATTCACCACCCTCACCCAAGCCTCCATTTCTTTCTGCTGTCAGCAAAGTTCCTGGGCCTGTTTATGCCGTGGAGCATGGTCTCCTTCCATGGGGTGGAGGGTTTAGTCAGCAGGAATAGGTCCTGCCCATTTACATAGTGCCTGTTGCCTGGTTTTGGATCCCTCAGACCTGGTTTTTCTTTCTAAGGCATTTGCCTGAAGTTTGGAATTGAGTTTGGGACTGAAAAGGCATTTAAGAGGCTGTTTATACCCATGTACAGTGTCTCAAATGTGCTCTGTTGAATTTGCAGTTCTCAGCCAGAAGGGTCCATTCCTTCATTAACTTCCCTATCAGAAAAAGAGTTGGGAGGGGGGCCCTCCCACTAAGAAAAGGAAAAAAAAAGAGAAAAACAGTATAAGGGGCAAAGAGGGGAAGATTCCAGGGGAAGAACAACTTGCTTAGTGCAAGTGGGCCGCCCCAATCCTTATATCCTTCCCCCATTTCAGACCAGGCTTAATTCCTTGGCCAGGGAAAGAAAGCTTCCATTGGGGTAGTGGGCAAGAAGTGCCCATCCGTTAGCCCTGTGGAATCTAGGCTACCACTGTGGATTTCTCCCACCTCTCTTCATGTCTGTTGGGTGCAGCCTTTGCCTGCTGCAGGCATGCCTGAGTGCCTGAGCTGGGAGGGGAAAGGGTAAGGAGAGGTGCCCTGAGCCATGCATGCCTGCAGTTGTTGAGATGGAGGCATACATGCCACCTCTAGGAAAAATTGGTCTGATTTGTACCTTTGGTGACTGAGGCAAATGTTCATTTTACTTAGTAACATTCCTGTAGTCTGTAGCAAAACTGTTAACATTATAAAGAAAGAGGTAAGAGCCATTTCAAACCCCGTGAGAGAAGAGACAAAGTCTGGGGGTTTTGTCAGGCCCAGTTATGGAGGTTTAAAACTCTGTGAAGTGAAACAGAGACTCTTACTCACAGGAAAGAGAGAGATGGCAGGGATTTGGAAGAGAGGCAGACCCGACAGTTTTGCATTCATTCACACTCACATTCCCAGATCTCGGGTGAGGCCCAGTTGAAAGGTTCCCTTGTCCCCCTCCCAGGACATGCGATGGAGGTGTGGCTTGCTTCTTCAGTGCCCCACTGCTCAAACCTGTAGGGGACCATACAGATGCACAGGCTGTGGGGCTTCAACCCACCCATGGCAGTGTCTAGGGGTGAATGTTTACAGGCCCTGAAGCCCCAGTCGTCGTGGGTTACAGGATGCTCTTTTAGTTTGCCTGTAGGTGGATTGTGTTAACCAGCTCAATTAAACCCCTTCCTTATCACAAGGACAGAGGGATTTCTGTAGCCCAGGTTTTTGCCTTGTAGTAGAAAAATCAGATAATACCTGGATTTGGAGAATGAGTGCCAAGTTTTATTGAGTGGAAGTAGCTCTCAGCCAATGGGGAACCAAATGGCAGATGGTTTTCCCCTGCAGTTGGGCCACTCAGCGGCCCTAGGTCTCCCCCAGCTGCCCCAGCCAAACTCTGCCTCATCTAGCAGGTCGATGGCCTGCTGGCATGCCCATCCCTGTGGGTGTGCTCTTTTGCTGGCATGCTCCTCTCAACGTCCTCTCAATGACCAACCGCTTATGTCTTATTCCACTCATGTGTTCCTCAGAATGTCCAGCTGCTTGTGTGTCTGCCTGCTAGGTTCTCGGGTTTCTATAGGCCCAGGATGGGGGTGTGGCACACCAGGGTGGTCTTGGGAAATGCAGCATTTGGGCAGGAAATGCCTATCCTCACCTGGGTACATGGGGACCATGCTCTTCTCTATCCCACACTTTCCTTTCCCGATTCCATATCATTTAAAGGGACCATGCTCTTCTTTCCCCAGCATTCCTGTATCAGCTCTACCAGAATGACAGTCATTGTGATTATGTTGACTTTTATTGCTGTTTTGAGAAAAGTATTAAATAAAGAGATAAAGATTTGGCCAGTTTTTGAGCAGAGGATAAAGGGAACAAAGAATTTCTCGATTTCAAGGGCCTTACAAGTTGGAAAAAGTCAACCACTTCTGGACTCTGAATAGTGAGATTTAAGACTTAAAAGCCTGGATTGGAAAAGATGACTAAAATCTCTTAGCAAAACACAATAACTCAGATTAACAGTGTTACCATTCCATCAAATTCTCTTGTTTCAGACAGCATCAAAGCAGCCACAGTAAAATTGAGAGGAAGGGGCGGGGGTGGGGAGAGAGAGAGAGAGACAGATACACAGACAGGGGCATGGAGTAAAGACGTTAAGAAGGAAAACAAACTTAGAAACTATGTCTGATAAAGAATTTTGGATGTGGTTATTGGCACTTGCAACTGAATGGGAGTGGCTTTTGGCCTGAAAAATATTGAGGGAAATCTATTGCCAGGGTAAGTACGAAACTGCTATAAGTTTGGGACCATTTAGAGATCTTAAAAGAAGCTTTGGCAGGGAATGTGCTGTAAGAAGCCTGCAAATGTCCATTTTGGATATGACCTTGGAGGTTAATGAACAAGGAAGAAACTCTCAGAAAGTAGTATCTGTGGCCATGGAGACTGATGGACAAACAAGTACCTTCTAGATAGCAAAATCAATATGTAAGCAAAGTACTTCACAACTCCCCAGGGTGGAGCCTTCACAGAGGCTACCCTACAGGACTGCATTGTTTCCATTGACCAGGGGCTGCTTATGTGCCTTATGGTCTTTCCTGTTTTGAATAGAATATTTTATTATAATTATCCTGTTCCTACATCCCCATTATATATTGGATATTTGTGAAAGATAACTTGATATTTCATTCTAAAATCACTAGTTGTTTTATATCCTAGCTACCATATCCTGTTTTGAATAGAATATTTTATTATAATTATCCTGTTCCTACATCCCCATTATATATTGGATATTTGTGAAAGATAACTTGATATTTCATTCTAAAATCACTAGTTGTTTTATATCCTAGCTACCAGGCTATAAGGAGCCACCTTTGGACCTGACAGACTGCATCAAGTGGAGAGTTTGCTTTTGAAACTGGATGTGGTGACTTCATGGGGCTTTGGATGTACCTTTCAGCTGGGGGAATAGGGTGCTGGTAAATGTGTTCTATAGATAAGAGAAAGTATAAAATAGACATTTGGTGACCAGAAGGGTGGACCATGAATAATTGTTATGTGTTAACAGTGTCATTACTTGTATATATCTCTTGGCAAGCAGCGAGTCTACATTTTCCACTGCTGCTTTGTGTGGCTGTGTGACTGAAGTCTGGCCACATTATGTCTGCCTCCTCCAGGCTGGGTCCAGGTCCACCTGGTACACACACACACACACACACACATCTATGCTGTCTCTTTCCTTTCCAGTTAGTTAGAAGCAAAGCACTCTGAGGTTCTGTGGTGGTGGTTGGCAAACTGTAGCCTGTGGATGAAATCCAATCTACCACCTGCTTTCATAAATAAACTTACCTTGAAACATAGTTCTGCTTGTTAATTTAGGTATTATCTATGACTATTTTCAAATGACAACAGCTAACTTGAATAGTTTCAACAGGCATGGACTGGCTCATTAAGCCTAAAATATTTCTAGCTCTTCTTCACAGCAGAAGTTTGATGATGCATATTAAAGGGGATGGTGAATGGAAGGATCTTGGATTGCTGTATCACTTTGCGAAAAACTATCCACTGCATGCCCTATTAGATTTTACTAGAGTAAATTTGATTGTGCTAGGGATTGAGATTTTGGGGATTTACCTTTATAGCGGCTAGAACTGCCTTAACTAATCTGCTGTAATTTAGATGTGGAAGGACTTGCCCTGTCTTATGACCAAGGTCTCAATGTGAGATTTGTGTCTATAAACAGTAAAAATGAACCAAACCTTTCAAAAGGAAGTTGTGCTCTAATCAGAAAAACTAATGCATTCTTCTAATAGAATTCTACTTACACCTGTATTTTTAAGGATTAACTTTTAAAGGTGGAGAATTGTCTTATGGTTTACCTTGATTTCATTTGTGGTCACGAGAAAATTAAAACATGAAACACATGCTCTAGTTGTCTTTTAAATATTTGTTCTTACAGAGTGCTTAGTCCCAGACTCTCAAGCTAAGAGCAAAAGCACTGTTTTGCTATTAAATGGCCTCCAGAAGAGCATCTGTCTCTCTGATAACTGAGTTATCCTTGCTTTTTTCAAGAAATGAGCATTTATAAAAAACATTCAAAAATATAACCACGATTCTTAAGAAATTAACTCTATATTAATTGTTAGCTTTAGAAAAAATCTTATAAAAGTTAAATATCTAAAGCTTCTCTTTAGAAAGATTTACAATTCAAAAATGGCACCTGATGCACTTTAACCTCTCTAATAAACCCAGAAGTTAGTAGATTATATGGTATAATCAACAAAGGTTTGTCGGGGAATGCTGTAATATAAAGGGACAAGCCTTAGATGGGGAATCCAAGGAGTGGAAGGTCAGGCTTTCCCTAATTAACAGTGTGATATGCCTCAGAAAGTCATATGCCTTTCTGAGCCTCAGTTTCTCACTGATACATATTCTCCAAGGTTCCTTTTACCCCTCTGTTGAGTGGAATCACTTGGATAAGGTGTCATTTTCATTGCTTATTGTTCCTTACTGTCCAAGCCTTAATTAAAAGTGAAATTCTCTAAGAACCTTGCTGAAAGTGTACTTTGTGGATTAAACATTTGTTCCTTTAAACATGCTGTTTCTGCCACATCTGGAGATGAAAATACCTGACTTCCACTGGTTTTCTCACTTCCTTTAGTAGCTAAATAGAAAACTTGAGAAGCTAGCCAATTTTATGTCTCTTCATCTTGTTTTCTTGTACAATCAGGAAAGTTTTTTGGGCTCTATCCATTTTAGTTGATAAACATTATTCCTTAAGACATGCCTGGGTTTATTCAGAAGCTGTATGACAAGTTTCAGTTATTATTTACCAGCCCTGCCCTGGAAAAAATAGGTTGGTGTTATATAAATGAGATAAAGATGGCCTCTGTGTGTTAAACCCCTAAGTTGTTTATTTCTTCACTGAAGGTTGACTCATTAGCTCAAAAGCCTGCTGTCACCAAACTCAGATTGGTCTCAAACGAGCATATTTTTTAGCCATTTAGAAATTGCCTGCTTTGTATACCATGCAAAACCTCACCCCATAGCTGTTATTTATTACAGCATAGGGCCTAGCAGTTATAAGGCCCAAGCTGATCCAGTGAGTTGCTGTCATGCTGCTGAGTGACATTACCTTGACACATATACCTCTCTGATCCCCCCGTCTCCTGGGAGTTCCTGAGCCATCCTCCTGTTTTCTTTATGGTGCAGGGGTACGACCCAGGTGTAGGATCCCTATATAAGAACTTCTGGAAAAATCCTGCTGTGAGAGACATTCTTCCTCCTGCAACCCCGTCCAAATGCCACCCAGCAAGGCTTGTTGTGGTTACTGCCTCTTGTGGTCATGTGTTTTGTCCTTAATCAGCCACAGATTTCTCTGCTGTGGACTGAATATGTTCCCTAAAAATTCATACATTGAAACCCTAATCCTCAGTGAGATAGTATTTGCAGGTGCGGCCTTTAGGAATTAATTAGGGTTAGATTAGGTCATGAGAGTGGAGCTCCATGATGGGGTTAATGCCTTTGTAGGAAGAGAAAGAGACTCAAGACCTCTTTCTCTTGTGCATGCACCAAGGGAAAATCTTTGTGAAGACATAACCAGGAAGAGAGCCCTTATCAAGAATCCAATCATGTTCGTACCCTGGTATTAGACTTCCAGCCTCCAGAACCAGGAGAAATAAACACTTGTTGTTTAAGCCACCCACTGTATGATAATTTGTTATGGTAGTATAAGCTGAGACATCCTTTGACCCTCAACAACTGAGTTTATTGATAATTATTCTTCTGGATATCCCTTTGTATTGATAACAGCCCACTGGATTTTTATCCTTCTACGTCTCAGCCTCCCCAACTACCTTATTTAAAGATATCACTATCGTTACTCTTACACGTCATTCTTTTTTCTTCTCGGTATTAATATTCACGTTCATTTTCTCTCTGCCCCACTAGAATGTAAGCTTCATGAAGGAGAGGAATTTATCTGACTGTGCACAGCTCTTTCCAGTACCTACCATAGCTCCTTTACCTAGGGTACACCAGATAAATCTTTGCTGAATGAATGAATTAGCAAATAATTACCTCTATTGAATCCTGTTTAAGTTATTCCCTACATTTCATGGTAGATATCTAGGTTCAGCTAACACTTTCGTATGTGTCAATTTATAACACAAAGTTTATCTAAACCAGTAAGTGATTATCACCATCGATTTAGTTGTTCTTTTTGGGAAATTTATATTAGATTTTAAAGTAAACATATACAAATAAGAAGAGGCATACTATATTAGTAATATACTCTCAGCTGCCACTAGTGGAATGCACCAGTTTAAGGTTAAACAATTGGTGTTTGTCTTTCCTCTGTAAACAAGGAACTAAGAGGCAGCCTATTCCATGGCTGGCTCAGTGTTCAATGATGATGTCAAAACATTTGAATAAGTCTTTTGCCTTATTGTCATAAAGATTGTGGCATCAACTCGAAATCTCATGTCCTCAATGGCAGCAGCTTACACAGGAAAAAGGAAGAGGACACAGATTTTTGATAGATGAAAATCCTTCCCAGAAGCCCCCAGAAAACTTTACCTCAGATCCTGTTAGCTATCATGGGACCACATGCCCATCCTTAGAACAGTTACTGACAAGAGGATATGAGAGTTCTGTCTGGCTTAATCTGATTTATCCCCTGCAGTAGGACCACCATCTTCCTGGAAATCAAATGATCTCTACTGAATCCTGAATTAAATTAGAATTTCCTAGTCAGGAAAAAGGAAGGATACCTTTGGTGGGCAGTTGGTAATAACTGCTGCATATAATACATTGAATCTTAACTGATTTTTACTTCTCCCTATTTTTGCTGCTTTTTATTGAAAACGTTTTTGGGGAACAAATAATAAAAAGGTCTTATGGAATCAGTGAGGTGACCATCACCAGTGTATTGGATAAAGAAAATTGGTACATATACATAATGGGAGACTCTGTAGCCATAAAAATGAAATCATGTCTTTTGTACAACATGGATTCAGCTAGAGGCTACTATCCTAAGAGAATTAATGCAGGAACAGAAAATGAAATACTGCATTTTCTCCCTTGTAAGTAGGAGTTAAACATTGGGTACTCATGGACATGAAGATGGTAACAATAGATACTGGACACTATTAGAGGAAGGAGAGAGGGGGGCAAGGATTAAAAAGTAAAGTTTGGGTATTAGGCTCACTACTTGGGTGACAGGTTCAGTCATATCCCAAACCCCAGTGAGACACAATATACCTATGTAACAAACCTTTACATGTATCCCCTGAATATAAATAAAAGTTGAACATATAAAATAAAAATAAGTCTTAAGAAATTTTAACATGAATATCAATAAATAATTTCATCAATTTTTATTTATTAAGCACTTAATGGGCTCAGTGTTATGCTTGATTCTCTTTGCTAGTTTGATAAAGCAAGGCATAGAAACCACAAAACAAATAATAGAGAATATAAATATAAATATTCTCTCCCCTTATTCTGGTTGAGAATGGCTTTCAATTTTTCCTGAGGCTCTGATTAGGGCTCACTCAATTGTTCAAGTAATGCATTAACTTTGCATGCAAGGAGTTTCTTCCATAGAAAAATACCTGGAAGGGAACTGTTTTCACTGTGCAATGTTTATAATGTGGGATTTGTAAAGGAGCTGGAAGATCCAGATGAGACACAATGCTTAGAATGCTTGTATTGCTTCTGTAACTTATTTAAAATAGCTGCACATTTACTTAGAGTAACAACAAACAGTGGTGGAGCTCATGGAGTTGGGACAAATCATGTGGTTGTGACCCAAAGGGATGGCAGGTCTTCCTCACCTTATGAACAAGCATACACCTCTGTGACCTGGGATTTTGGGGCAAAGTTACTCAAGGGCCTGAGGGTGTGTGTGTGTGTGTGTATGTGTGTGTGTTGCACATAGGCCATCTCACTTTGCTTGGCTCATGGCTTGCATGAGTCATTGCCCAATGATAACCTGGCTGTCTCTATTGGCTTTAGTGTTGTTTTCAGGAGACACTATTCCTGCTTATTTACCTCTTCAGGTGCTAGATCTTTAAGTAGTTTCAGAATAGACTCTGTTCTCCTCAAATAGCCAGGTTAAAAAGTATAGTGCCTTGCTACTGAAAATGTGATTTATTGATCAGCAACATTGATATCACTTGGAAACTTGCTAGGAATGTAAGACTCAGGCCCCATCCCAGACCCACTGCATCAGAATCTGCATTTCAATAAGATTCCCATGCACATTCAAGTTTCAGGAGACTGGTCTAGTAGACTTTCTCCGTGGTTATTGTTATTGCCTTTGTTGTCATCATCATTAAATGTGCAATGTGGCCAGTCACAGATGGTTAGATAAAAACAGACAAGTAGCCACAACTCAAACACGGAGACTCTTTGTATCTTTCCCAATTCCCTATGTGAGATAATCCTCTGCTAGCTTACAGGAAGGCTCTTTAATGAAGAGGCAGCATGAGAAGGTACCTCAATGGTTCTGAACTGGCCTCTGCACCCAAGAACTTTGTAAGGCAATCCTAAGCAAAAAGAACAAAGCTAGAGGCATTATGCTACCCAACTTCAAATTATACATCAGGGCTAAAGTAACCAAAACAGCATGGCACTGGTATAAGAACAGACACACAGACCAATGGAACAGAATAGAGAACCCAGAAATTAGACTGCACACATACAACCATCTAATCTTCAACAAACCGACAAAAACAAGCAATGGGGAAAGGATTCCCTATTCAATAAATGGTACTAGGAGAACTGTCTAGCCATATGCAGGAAACTGAAACCAGACCCCTTCCTTGCATCATATACAAAAATCAATTCAAGATGGATTAAAGACTTCAATGTAAAACCCAAAGCTATAAAAACTGTAGAAGAAAACTTAGTCAATACCATTTAGAACATAGGCACAGGCAAAGATTTCATGACCAAGACACCAAAAGCAGAAAGAAAAAGCAGACAGGAAAAGCAGAAATTGACAATTGTTATCTAAGTAAACTTAAGAGCTTCTGTACAGCAAAAGAAACTACCAATAGAGTAAACAGACAACCTGCAGAATGAGAGAAAGTTTTTGCAAACTATGCAACTGACAAAACACAAATTTTTGAGCCCCATTCTAAATCTCCTGTATCAGAATCTCCTCTGTGGGGCCTTGGGATAGTATAAGGAGTTCTTATACAGTCATCCTGGCATGCTCACATAATAACACTTGGGAATAGTAATTTTGGGCTCACTTGTTTGATTTGATGCTGGAATTCTCACTTCTACACTTGTGACTCATTGTCACTGACATCAGATTAAACACTTCTATTATTAGGGAAATCACTAGAAATATAAACATAACTTGAATTCTCACATGACTCCCCGAGCTCTTACTTTCCTGGTAGGTCTCACATTCTTCTACTTTTGTGTCCTGTGTAGAATGGTAGAAAGAACTCCAGACCAGGTTCTAGTTCCAGCTGTCCCATGGTTTGAATTCATTTTTGGCCAGAATTGTTACTATTTGACAGACAAGGTCTAAGGAGCAGAAACGTGCTGGTGATCATGGGCAAGCTGCTAAGCCCTTCTGGTTTCCTTAACTGTAGAACGACAGGGTTGAACTGAAGTTCCTTTTCCTAAAATCTACTTTGGGATTCTAGGAAGACCTAGATCTACCTTCTCATCTCTAAATCTTTCAATTTAATTGATTTCTAAGTTCAGCACTAACATTACTGTGGTAAGAAAAATCACATTGCACCAAGCTGAAATAGACCTCTATTGCCTCTGAGGAGACTCCTGTGCATTAATATTTACTTGGCAAGGATGACATTTAGAATGCATTTTTATTAATGTTCCTGAAAATAACACATTCCTTATACCAGTCCAAGTCCTGTGCCTTGCATTTGTTTTGGATGGAGAAAGGCAGGACACCTCACTTTCCAGTTTTATCACTGAGAAATAGTTTTTTATTTTTTAAGGCTTTTCAGCAGAATCTCTTTTTATTTAGAAATTCCTTTAGTATTCAGGAAACATCACTGATCTGATGATTATGGGGCATATTTTAGGAATCAAAAGGGTGTTACTTCAGTTGTTCATATTTTTTTAAAAAGGCCTCCTGTGAGGTGAGAACATATCTTTTCAAGGAGAAACTTCAATCATCAAGAAAGTTCAAATTCTTTGTCGTATGGACTCTACAGCTTGGCTCATAGAAATGCCAAGTACAATCTAGAGAGTCTTTGGCTAACATTAGATCTAAATGTTAACTAAACATGAAGTCACAGCAGAGGGAGAAGGAAGGTTGGGGTGGGCATTCATTGCTAATATACCTTGGCTAGTGGAAACTGGCCTGAACAACCTGTGCCAGGCACTAACCACCCACACCCATCTCAGTCTGACTGTTCACTGCCTTCCCTTCCCATTCCTTGAATTTCACACACTTTTTTTGGGCTCAGGAATTTTATATTCCACAGAAGAACCAAAGCATGACAGAGCCACAATGTGAGGTCAGGGTGTAGAGATATGAATTCCTTTTCACAGTACAATATTCACAGAGCAAATATCTCTATGGCTTACCACTGTGCTGTATTTCTTTAAAGCCCAAGAATAAATTTTTCAACACTTTGTTTTCCAAATATATATATATATATTTTTTTTAAGTAACAAAATCCTCCTTTTGTTTTTCAAATAGAACTTTTAAAATGATGGAATTTTGGCATGTATAACCAAACTGCTCTCTGGATAAATTCCATCTTTTTGGTCATCCCCTCACTTCTTCCTTAAATCTTTTACAATCTGTGTAGTTATCACAACACAAATACAGCTTATAAACTCCTGCTCTATTATATTATTGTAATATTTACTTTTCTTATTTGATGTCCGACCCCTCACTAACATCTTTCAGCAGTCTTGGAAGCTTTTTACACTTCAATTATTATTTTTTGGTCTCATACCCTTCTAATGAAAGCACATTCCCATTTCTCAAAACTCAGCTCAAGATTCTTCTCTTGGTACATACTTAGCTGATCCTTTATTTAAATACTTCCCCCTGTGCCCTCTTAGAGGGTTTTTTATGAGGCTGCCTGTATCTCCAAGCAACCACCCAGATATCAAAAATTACATGATTAGCAGTAAGGCACCAAACACCTATTTCCAAAGAGAGGCTTAGGGTATGCAATAAAAGTTTATTTTCAGAGCAGACTCCAGTCAGAAAGTGCCTTTTCCCAAGAAAAAACAAGTTTATGCCCTTTATCTTATCAATGCAGGAAAGGGAAAGATTTTTTTTTTTTTGGCTGAGGCTCATCAGCCAATAGATGGGAAGTCATACCAAAAAAGCAGAGAGCTGCAGCATCATACAGCCAATCCTCAGTTGCCAAGTAGAGACGGAGCTTACTGTAGGGGAAGATAACTAAAACCAAAGGAGTTGCTTGATAAGAATTCAGTACTTAAATATTATACTTTAGGAAAATTCATTAGCAAAGAGTTTTCCTACATTACTTCTACATCTACATTAGAGATGTTTTGGACCAGTAAGAAGGAGGAAGAGGAAGAAAGTAGGCATCTCTGTGTAGGAGTCAGGGAGGGGTGGCAAGAGAGGCATGGCTCACATAGATGGGGACCAGAACTATTGCCTTACCATACCAGTTAGGGCTAGTTATTAAGCTAATCAGAGAGGGACCAGAGAAAGGTGAAGCCCAGTGCAAGGAAATTAAAAAAATGATACAAGAAGTGAGGGGAGAAATATTCAAGGAAATAGCTAGCTTAAAGAAAAAACAAAACATTGGGAAACTTTGGACACACTTTTAAAAATGTGAAATGCTCTGGAAAGTCTCAGCAACAGAATTGAAAAAGTAGAAGCAAGAAATTCAGAGCTCAAAGACAAGGTCTTTGAATTAACCCAATAAAACAAAGACAAAAAATAATAAGAAAATACAAACAAAGCGTCCAAGAAGTTGGGAATTATATTAAATGATGAAATCTAAGAATAATCGATGTTCTTGAGGAAAAAGAGAATTCTAAAAGCTTGGAAAACATATTTGGGGGAATAATTTAAGAAAACTTGCCCGACTTTTCTGGAGACATAGACATCCAAATACAAGAAGCACAAAGAACACCTGGGAAATTCACAGAAAGATCTTCATCTAGGCACATTGTCATCAGATTCTCCAAAGTTCAGACAAAGGAAAGAATCTTAAGGGTTTTGAGACAGAAGCACCAGGTAACTTATAAAGGAAAACTCATAAGATTAACAGATTTCTCAGCAGAAACCTTACAAGCTAGAAGGGATTGGGGCTATCTTTAGCCTCCTCAAACAAAACAATTATCAGCCAAGAATTTTGTATCCAGCAAGACTAAACATCATATATGAAGGACAGATATGATCTTTTCCAGACAAAAAAATACTGAGAAAGTTCTCCATTACAAGTTAAAAGAAAAGACAAAAACAAAAACACCAAAGTACACAGGCAACAAAGAGCATGATGAATGCAACAGGACCTCACATTTCAATACTAACAATAAATGTAAATGTCCTATATGCTCCACTTAAAAGATACAGAACTGCACAATGGACAAGAACTTATCAACGAACTATCTTCTGCCTTCAGGAGACTCTCCTAACACATAAGAACTCACATAAACTTAAAGTATAGGGGTGGGGAAAGGCATTTCATGCAAATGGACACCAAAAGTGAGCAGGGATAGCTATTCTTATATTAGAGAAAACAAACTTTAAAGCAACAGCAATTAAAAGGGACAAAGACAGATATTATATAATGGTAAAAGGCTTTGTCCAATAGGAAAATATTATACTCCTAACATATACGCACCTAACACTGGAGCTCCCAAATTTATAAAACAATTACTAATAGGCCTAAGAAATGAGATAGACAGCAACACAATAATAGTGTGAGACTTCAAAACACTGGCAGCACTACACAGGTCATCAAGACAAAGTCAACAAACAAACAATAGATCTAAACTATACCTTGGAACAAATGAACTTAACAGATATATACAGAACACTTCATCCAACAACTGCAGAATACACATTCTATTCCACACACATGGAACTTTCTCAAGGTAGACCATGTGATAGACCATAAAACAAGCCTTAATAAATTTAAGAAAATTGAAGTGGTATCAAGCACTCTCTCAGACCACAGTGGAATAAAACTGAAAATCAACTCCAAAAGGAACTTTCAAAACCATGAAAATACATGGAAATTAAATAACCTGCTCCTGAATGAGCATTTCATCAAAAATGGAATCAAGGTGAAAATTAAAAAGTTCTTTGAATTGAACAACAATCATGACACAACCAACCCAAACCTCTGGGATACAGCAAAGGCAACACTAAGAGGAAAGTTCATAACCCTAAAGGCCTACATGAAAAAGACAAAGAGCACAAACTGACACTCTAAGGTCACACCTCAAGGAACTAAAGAAAAAAGAACAAACCAAACCCCAAAACCCAGCAGAAGAAAGGAAACAACCAACATCAGAGCAGAACTAAATGAAGCTGAAACAAACAAAAAACCACAAAAGATAAACAAAAAGGTGGTTCTTTGAAAAGATAAATAAAATTGATAGACCACTGGCAATATGAACCAAGAAAAGAAGAAAATTCAAATAACCTCGCTAAGAAATGCAACAGGAAATATTACAACTGACACCACTGAAATGTAAAAGATCATTCAAGGCTATTATGAACACCTTTATGCACATAAACTAGAAAACCTAGAGGAGATGGATACATTCCTTGAAAAATACAACCCTCCTAGCTTAAATAAGGAAGAATTAGATGCCTTATACAGACCAATAACAAGCAGTGAGATTGAAATAGTAATAAAAATTACCAACAAAATAAGTCCAGGACCAGATGGATTCACAGCAGAATTCTACCAGACATTCAAAGAAGAATTAATACCAATCCTTTTGACACTATTCCAAATGATAGAGAAAGAAGGAATCCTCCCTAATTCATTCTATGAAACAAGCATCACCCTAATACCAAAACCAGTAAAGGACATAGCCAAAATTGAAAACTACAGACTGATATCCTTGATGAACATAGATGCTAAAATCCTTAACAATCTACTAGCTAACCAAATCCAGCAATATGTCAAAAAGACAGTCCACCATGATCAACTGGGTTTCATACCAGGAATGCAGGGATGGTTTAACATAGGCAAGTCAATAGATGTGATATGCCATGTAAACAGAATTAAAAACAAAAATCACATGATCATTTCAACAGATATAGAAAAAGCTTCCGACAAACTCCAGCATTCCTTTATGATTAAAACTCTCAGCAAAATTGGCATACAAGGAACATTCCTCAGTTTCATAAAAGCCATCTATGCAAATTCACAGCCAATATAATACTGAATGGGGAAAAGTTGAATGCATTCTCTCTGAGAACTGGAATAAGACAAGGATGCCTACTCTCACCACACCTCTTCAACACAGTATTGGATGTTCTAGCCAGAGCAATCAGACAAGAGAAAGAAAGAAAAGGCATCCAAATCAGTAAAGAGGAAGTCAAACTGTCACTGTTTGCTGACAATATGATTGTTTACCTTGAACAAGAATTCAGCAAAGTTTCCTGATACAAGATTAATGTACACAAATCAGTAGCTCTTCTATACACCACCAGTGACCAAGTGGAGAATCAAATAAAAAACCCAACCACTTTTACAATAACTACAAAAAAAGTAAAAAATAAAATACGTATTAAAAACCTCACCAAGGAATAGCAAGAACTCTACAAGGAAAACTACAAAACACTGCTGAAAGAAATCATAGGCAACATAAACTAATGGAAACACATCCCATTCTCATGGATGTGTAGAGACAATATTGTGAAAATGACCATACTGTCAAAAGCAAGATACAAATTCAATGCAATCCCCATCAAAATACCACCAGCATTTTTCATAGAATTAGAAAAAATTCTAAAATTCATACGGAACCAAAAAAGAGCCTGCATAGCCAAAGCAAGACTAAGCAAAAAGAACAAATCTGGTGGCATCACATTACCTGATTTCAAACTATAGAATAAGGTCATAGTCACCAAAACAGCATGGTACTGGTATAGAAATAGGCACATTGACCAATGGAACGGAATAGAGAACCCAGAAATAAACCCAAATACTAACAACCAACTGATCTTCAATAAAGCAAACAAAACATAAAGTGGGGAAAAGACACCCTTTTCCACAAACAGTGCTGGGATAATTGGCTAGCCACATGTAGGAGAATGAAACTGGATCCTCATCTCTCACCTTACAAAAATCAACTCAATATGGATTAAGGACTTAAATCTAATACCTGAATCTATAAAAATTCTATAAGACAACATTAGGAAAACCCTTCTAGACATTGGCTTAGGCAGGGATTTCATGACCAAGAACCCAAAAGTAAATGTAATAAAAACAGAGATAAATAGCTGGGACCTAATAAAACAAGAGAGCTTTTGCACAGTAAAAGGGACAGTCAGCAGAGTAAACAGACAACCCACAGAGTAGGAGAAAACCTTCACAAAATCTATACATCTGACAAAGGACCAATATCCAGAACCTATATCAAACTCAAACAAATCAGTAAAAAAAAAAAAAAAAAGAAAGAAAAGAAAAAATACATCAAAAAGTGGGCTAAAGACATGAATAGACAATTCTCAACCAAAGATATACAAATGGCCAACAAACATATGAAAAATGCTCAGCATCACTAATGAACAGGGAAATGGAAATCAAAACCACAAAGGGATACCCCCTTACTCCTACAAGAATGGCTATTACCAAAAAATAAAAAAAGAGTAGGTGTTGGCATGAATGCAGTGAACAGGGAGCACTTCTACATTGCTGGTGGGAATGTAAACTACTGCAGCCACTATGGAAAACAGTATGGAGATTCCTTAAAGAACTACAAGTAGAACTACCATTTGATCCACCAATCCCACCACTGGGTATCTACCCAGAGGAAAAGAAGTCATTATTCGAAAAAGACACTTACACACGCATATTTACAGCAGCACAATTCACAATTGCAAAATTGTAGAGCCAACCAAATGGCCATCAATCAATGGGTGGATTAAGAAACTATGATATACATATATAATATAATATAATATATAATATTTAATATAATATATGTTATATAACATATATAAACTATGATATATATTATATATCATAGTTTCTTAATATATAACTATATATAAACTATGATACATATTTATATATCAGGTTCTTTATATATAATATATAATATATAATATATAATATATAATATATAATATATATAAATTATATATTTTACATATAAAGAAACTGATATATAAATATATATATATTTTATATTATATAATTTATATCATATATAATATATATATTTTATATTATATAATTTATATCATATATAATATATATATTTTATATAATATATATTTTATATAATATATAATTTATATTATATATTATATATATATTATATATTATATTATATATTATATATATATAATATATATTATATTATATATAATATATAATTTATATTATGTAAAATATAAATTATATATAATATAAATTATATAATTTATATCATGTAAAATATAAATTATATATAATATAAATTATATAATTTATATTATATATAATATATAAATTATATATAATATAAATTATATAATTTATATCACATATAATTTATATATTATATAATTTATATTATATATAAAATATATAATTTATTATATATAATATAAAATTTATATAATATATAATTTATTATATATAATATAAAATTTATATAATATATAATTTATTATATATAATATAAAATTTATTATAATTTATATATAATATAAAATTATTATATATAATATTTTAATTTATATTATATATAATATATTATATATAATTTATAATATATATAATATAGTATATATTATATATAATTTATATTATATATAATATATACTATATTATATATAATTTATATTATATATAATATATACTATATTATATATATTATATAATATATACTATATTATATATATAATATATAATATATAATATATATAATATACAGTATATAATATATAATATATAATATTTAATTTATTATATATACAATTTATTATATATTATATATAATACATTATATATTATATATAATAAATATATATATTAAATATATTATATATATTTATTATATATAATATATAATGTATCATATATAATATAAATTATATATAATATAATTTATTATATATAATATAAATTATATATAATATATTACATATAATATATAATATAAATTATATATAATAAATTATATATAATATATAATAAATTGTATATATAATAAATTATATATTATATATTATATTATATACTATATATTATATATTATATAATATATATAATATATAGTATATTATATATTATATATAATGTAAATTATATATAATAAATTATATATTATATATAATATAAATTATATATAATAAATTATATCTTATATATAATATAAATTATATATAATAAATTATATATTATATATAATATAAATTATATATAATATAAATTTTATATTATATATAATAAATTATATATTATGTATAATAAATTATATATAATATAAATTATATAATATATAAATTATATTATATAATATATATTATATATAATTTGTATATTATATATAATATAAATTATATATTATGTAAAATTATAAAATATAAAATTATATTATATATTATATAAATGATATATTATATAAAATATATATTATATATAATATAAATTATATATTATATAAAATATATATTATATATAATATAAATTATATATAATATATTATAATATATAATTTATATTATATGTAATATAATTTATAAATAATATATAATTTATATTATATGTAATATAATATATAAATAATATATAATTTATATTATATGTAATATAATATATAAATAATATATAATTTATATTATATGTAATATAATATATAAATAATATATAATTTATATTATATGTAATATAATATATAAATAATATATAATATAATATAATAATGATGTATGTATTATATATACACGATGGAATACAGTGCAGCCATAAAAAGGAATGAATTAATGGCATTTGCAGTGACCTGGATGAGATTGGAGATTATTATTCTTTGTGAGGTAACTCAGAAATGGAAAACCAAACATCGTAAATTCTTACTGATATGTGGCAGAAAAGCTATGAGGATGCAAAGGCATAAGAATTATACAATAGACTTTAGGGACTTGAGGGGAAGAGTGAGAGCAGGGTGAGGGTAAAAGACTACAAATATGGTGCAGTGTACACTGCTTGAGTGATGGGTGCACCAAAATCTCATAAATCAGCACTGAAGAACTTACTTATGTAACCAAATACCACCTGTACCCCAATAACTTATGAAAAAATAAAAATAAATAAATTAATATGTATATGATGAACCCCAGAAGTATAGATTCTTGGCCTTTGAGATGGTGATGACTTAAATTCCAAAGAGCTGACAAGCATGCTGATATTCTCCTGGCATTTCCATTGACAGTTTTCTACTTCCTGTGTATATTCTTCCACCAAATATTTTTTTCTGTTTTTCCTTTTAGTTTTTCCTTTTACAAAGTAAACTACAATTTTGTTGTGAAATTCTTATAGATGGAAAATTAAGGCCAGGCAAGGTCGCTCACACCTGTAATCCCAGCACTTAGGGAAGCCAAGGCGGGTGGGTCACTTGAGGCCAGGAGTTCAAGACCAGTCTGGTGAAAACCCATCTCTACTAAAAATGCAAAAATTAGCCATGCATGGTTGTGGGTGCCTATAATCCCTTCTACTCAGAAGGCTGAGGCAGGAGAATCACTTTAACCCAGGAGGTGGATGTTGCAGTGAGCAGAGATCATGGCACTGCACTCCAGCCTGGGCAACAGAGTAAGACCCTGCCTCAAAAAAAAAAAAAAATTTAGTGTTTATTTTGTACATTTTATTTTACAGCAATCTTACCACTTATTTTTGTACCATGTATTTCAGTTGTCTCTTAGTGAAAAATGTAAAAGCCTATTAATTTTTGGCTTGTTTTTAGCTTAAAATTTTTTAAATTAAATTAAGGACCCTACAATAAATTGTGTTGCCAGCAGCTGTATCTCAACCTTTTGTGTGAAGAATGTTTTGGCTGCCACTTCAACCTCAGGAAACAACTTTGACCTCAGTCACTTTAAAATGCTGGTATTAACAGAATATTACTTTTTCCACACACAAAACCCCTAGGATCTTGAAGGTCCTATTTAACAAAATCTTTATGCATGCAAAATTTCACTGAAATAAATACATCTTCTTCATTTATCATTACCACCCAGTATTTATGTTTTCAGTTAATTTTTAGGGGTATAATTTCTAAATTTAGGGCAATCAAATTTCCTACTTTTTACCTCAGTGCTTAAACTCTCCTCCAATGTAAGTAATTCAATTGTGAAGGATAAAATAATTGAATTTTACAGACAGCATGAAAGAAAAACATTAGCACACAAGTTAGTCTATTTGCTAATTAGGAAAAGTGTGCTGCTTTCCACCTCTACCACAGATGCATTGATGAACTGTTGATTAATGAATGGTGTTCAGAAAGATCAGAAATAATAGGCTGGATAGCACACATCCTAAATTTGTGTTCCATACAATTTGAGCTCCCAGAACTACTAAGCTTGGTTAAATCCCTACACAGCATCAAAGCCTCTTTAGGTCATTTATTGGGTATTTTATCTAGAAAGCAAATATTGAATTCTGCCCTTTATATGTGAATAGAGCTGCAGTGGACATTCATATACATGTGTCTTTATGATACCATGATTTATATTTCTTTGGGTATATACCCAGTAATGGGATTACTGAGTTGAATGGTAGTTCTGTCTTTAGGTCCTTGAGGATTGTCATACTGCTTTCCATAATGGCTGAACTAATTTATACTCCCACCAACAGTGTATAAGCATTCCTTCTTCTTTCCAAACTTGTCAGCATCAGTTATTTTTTGACTTTTTAGTAATAGCCATACTGACTGGTGTGAGATGGTGTCTCATTGTGGTTTTGATTTGTGTTTCTCTAATGATTAGTGATGTTAAGCTTTTTTTCATATGCTTATTGGCATCATGCATATCCTCTTTTGAAAAATGTCTGGTTATGTCCTTTGCCCACTTTTTAATGTGTTTTTTTGTAAATTTGTTTAAGCTCCTTATAGATGCTGGATATTAGACCTTGGTCAGATGCGTAGTTTGCAAAAGTTTTCTCCCATTTCGTTGGTTGTCTATTCACTCTTGATAGTTTATTTTCCTGAGCAGAAGCTCTTTGGTTTAATTAGATCCCATTGTAAGTACATTATTTGTTAAACATGTCTTTAGTTGTTTTGTATGTAGTATGCAAAAAATCACAACATCCTGCAGCCACAAATTACATGCAGAGTGTGAAGAAACCATTAATTAAATGGTATAATCTTTCCATTTATAACTGTAAAGGAAGAACTAGCAAATCAGATCTTACATGTAACATCTGTATACATGGAAGTGACAGACTGCTTTTGTTGTTTGATACAAAATGGCTGAACTTCATCTTCAGAAGATTAAACCTGACATCTAAACATGCCAATGTAAACATCAAAAATATATATTCTAACTTTACAAAAGAAATCATGGGATGAAATCTGGTACCAGGAAAGTGGCAAGGATTACATGCAGTATTTTGTAAAGCAGCACACAAGAGTTTCAAAGTTTTCTGAAACTGAAATTAGCTATCTTAAGTCAAGGTAGTAAAAAAAATGTCAGTATTGACTATTTACAACCTCTGACATTTGTGGAGATGGTAAGAATCTGTTATAGTGCAGCTACATACAATAAAATTCAGGCAATTTTGTTTTTTCATTTGGGTTAGATTGCAAATTTATTGTGTGAGAAAAGGACAGAAGCAAATTTTAGCATCAACCTTCACCTGACTGCTCGACCAAAGTGGTCTAAATTTTAAAATTAGACTTCTCTGTATCACCAGCTGTTGCTCTAGTCCCATTTGCTTTTTAATCTCAGATGCCATTGTCATGAAAGTCTGTTCTACATTTGCTGTGTTCTTAGCACCAGTTTCCAAAAATGGAATTCCAAGGGAATCAGCAAATTCCTTTGTTGTTGTGTAGTCTACTTTCTTTGTGGGCTGATCACATTTGTTTCCTACCAACAATTTGTTGACATTTTCACTGGCCTAGTGATCAATTTCCTGCAACCACTATTTAACATTATTGAAGGACTCCTGATCTGTCATATCATACAGCCTTGGGCTCCTGTGTAATAACTGGAGGTGATCAAAATCTTTCCTGGCCTGTTGTGTCCCCTAGTTGAAGCTTGATTATTTTGCCATATAATATTACAGTTCTTATTTTGAAATTCCCACTTATTGTGCTGATGTAGTTTTCTGTATATGTATTACACGTTTCACCTGCAAACCTAAGAAGGAAGCAAGGCTTTCTAGCCCCAGAATTGCCAGTCAGAAGTAACTTGAGTAATTAAACATATTAGAGATTTCTGCTGGTAATGTCATTGCAGCTGCTGCCTGCACCACCATGACTCTAGGCTATGGGTAACCGAAGGAAAGGAATGAGATAGGCTGTTCTGGGAGGGCAAACATCTTTCTCCACTCTGTTCCCTACAACACAATCACTTGGCAGCTGTCACCACTCAGCTACTGCTTCCGCCCAAAAATCCAAAATCTTAACTGACTTTCCAATTCCGTATAGATTTCTTCCTCACTTTAGGAGCAAAATTTGCACTAGATAGATGCATGTTGAAAGAGTTTCATGAAAAAACAATTTTTTTAGTCTCCATTTACAGCATAAAGAGAGCGTATTCCTGTCACAGATCTGAGTCCCTGAGAAATGTGATATTCCACACTTTAGTGGTGAAAATATAGCACTTTTCTATTTTGGTTAGAACTGCCTAACTGCCTCTTTCTTAAATCTCTTCTCTTTCTATTCACCCCTATAAGCAGCACTAGGTGTCCCTGGAAAGGGAAAAATTAAGCTGTCAGTGCACCTTACCCCATGCTGTCTTCATGAGACAAGGTTCTGTGTGTGCACGCTCCATTTTATTCCCTGACATTTACATGGCTGTTTCTTAGTGTTACCTGTCTTCCTTTTCTACCAGCCTGTGTGTCCTAGGCAGTAGGGATTAAGCTCCCATCTTAGCTGTCTCTTCACACTTAGCAAATTTCTTGGCTCATGGAAAGTGCTCAGTAAATGGTCGTTGAACAAGTGCTTAGTCTGAAACAAGTAGGATTGGAGCGTCTGATGATTAATTTTGAGTGTTAACTTGATTGGATTGAAGGATGCAAAGTATTGTTCCTGGGTATATCTGTGACTGTGTTGCCAAAAGAGATTAACATCTGAGTCAGTGGACTGGGAGAAGCAGACCCACCCTCAATCTGGGTGGGCACCATCTAATCAGCTGCCAGCATGGCTAGAATAAAGCAGGCAGAGGAATGTGGAAGGACTAGACTTGCTGAGTCTTCCGGCCTTCATCGTTCTCCCATGCTGGATGCTTCCTGCCCTTGAACATCGGACACCAAGTTCTTCAGCTTTTGGACTCTTGGACTTACACCAGTGGTTTGCCAGGGGCTCTCAGTCCTTTAGCCACAGACTGAAGGCTATACTGTTGGCTTCTCTACTTTTGAGGTTTTGGGATTCAGACTGGCTCCCTTGCTCCTCAGCTTGCAGATGGCTTATTGTGGAACTTCACCTTGTTATCGTGTGAGTCAATACTCCTTAATAAACTCCCTTTTATATATCCATCTATCCTATTAGTCCTGTCCTTTTAGAGATCTAATACAGAGAGTGTTGAAAAATGTTAATTGAGTCTTTTGTTATTGATATAGATTTCTAACCTGTGGATCTTACCTTTCTCTACTTAGCCAGATGTTCTGCATTTATTGTCTTCACTTATTTGGAGATGGGGTAACACAGGGAAATAGGGGGAAAAAATCCTGAGTCAATATTTTGCCTTCTGAGTTTCACAAAACCTGTACCTGAAGAAGGAGGAAGAGGAGAGATCTTGATGCATAGAAGAAAAGCCTCATGAGAAACAGCCAGCTTCTTCCCCACTGCTGAGATTAGGAGAGATTCTCTGGGCTGGTGAGACCAGTGACCAGGTTCCTGGAGGAACAGGCTGGATAGGAGCAGCACCAGAGTCCAGACACCTAGCTGGTCTTGTGCAACCTCCAGTCATGTCTTGTCTACACACGACCTGTATTTTTTGTACTTCCTGTCTGTTCAGGTTAGGCTATCCTTCCACATCAGCCCCAGTGGGTCACTGCTGATTATGCAGAGGTATCTGGACCCATTTGTGCCATAAGACCTGGAGGGATGCTGTCTGAGTCACAAGTCCATTCCAGTGGCCTACAGAGTCCTGAAGGTTCAGCCTTTACTACTTCTCTGACCTCATTGCCTACAGCTTCCTCCTTGCTCACTATACTGCAGTCACACTGGCTTCTTGCTCTTCCTTGGGAATCCCAGGCACATTGCCTTTGCACTGGCTGTTTCTCATGCCAAGAGGGGCTCTTCCCCCAGAAATGCACCTGTCTTTTCTCAAATGTGACTTCTCAAAGAGATCTTCACTAACTATCCTGCCTGAAATTGCAGCCCAGCCCCAACCCATGCATGACACGCCTGACCCCTCCTACCCTGCTCACCTTGTTCTGTTTCCCATAACACTTCCCATACTCTAACGAATCATGTGCTTTACTCATGTATTAGGTCTGTTGTTTATTGTTTCTCTCCCTCTAATAGATTACAAGCTCCACAGGGGAAGGGATTTCTGCTTTATTCACAAATGTATCCAAACATCTGGAGTAGTGTCTAACATACAGTGAATGCTCAATAAATACTTTGGAATGGATGAATACTTAAGAGAATATTTATTACTCTTTAATATCTCAGGACTTTCCAAACCACCTGAGATAAACAGTGGAGTCTAGGTTGTGTGTGTGTGAGACAAAGCCCCCTACCTCCATCTATGCTTGGATGGGACTCAAGAGGGCAAGAATGAGATTTGCCTTCTAACTGGCTCCCTATCAGGCTGGCACAGTGTTATCTCTGTTATACAAAGAATCCTGATTTCATTAACAAAAGCTGTAATAGTTTTTAAATGTCCAATACTATTTTTGTAAGGGCATCTATTAGTCTGAAGTTTATAAATGAAAGCACATTTTCTTTTAAACTCACTGTTATGAAAGGAGATTTCATTCTTAGCCTAGCCATTCTAAATGGGTATAACTTATAAGTGTATCTATAGCATTATTTTCTTCCTGTCCTCTTCTGCCTATCCATTGTTTTCTGATGAATGGTCACATGTAAACCTATTGGCTCAGGGAAGCCTGACTTCTAGGCCTCTGGGTGGCTGGTTACTGGCTTCAATGCAGAACAGGTCATTGCAGAACAGGTAGAAAGTCCGTTTATATGAAGAGCACTAATAAAAATGATTTATTGAATAAGTCTGGAAGCATGACAAAGAAGCTATGAGACTTATTTTGAAGATGAGGAAATGGAAATTTTTTTTTTTTTTTTTTGGAGACGGAGTCTCGCTCTGTCACCCAGGCTGGAGTGCAGTGGCGCAGTCTCGGCTCACTGCAAGCTCCGCCTCCCGGGTTCACGCCATTCTCCTGTCTCAGCCTCTCCGAGTAGCTGGGACTACAGGCGCCCGCCACCACGCCCGGCTAATTTTTTTTTTGTATTTTTAGTAGAGACGGGGTTTCACCGTGGTCTCGATCTCCTGACCTTGTGATCCGCCCGCCTCGGCCTCCCAAAGTGCTGGGATTACAAGCGTGAGCCACCGCGCCCGGCCAGGAAATGGAAATTTTAAGGAACCCAGGTTCACACATTTAGTAAGAGGCTGAGGTGAAATTTGAGCCTCATTCTGTGCACTGTAAATCTTTTATTTTTACCATCTGCCTGGTGGACTGATTGTTGACATTTCTTTAGCACTTTTAACTTTTCCAAACAATGGCCCATCAATGATCTCATTAAGTGCTCAAAAAATGCTTTTGAGGATCCATGAGTTGCATGAGGAAGGACAACCAGAAAATGTTTTCTACTATGTGAAGGGTTGAGTCAATGAGATTGCTCCTTTCAGAGCTGTGGCACCATGCTTGGGAAAAGCATTTTGTTGGAGAATCTCTCAGGGCATCCGGGTACTGTTGTGCTGTTATCCTGTACCAAGAAAAAGAATGTCTGGCCATGGGCTTGCCTCTGACATAACCTCAAAACCTTTATTATCCACACTTGGAGAAACCTGAAATATGTAGTTGATCTACAAGATGAGTACATTTTTCTGGGATGAAGTGCCTGTGTCACATTGATCATAAGCATGTCTTTCTGTTGTTTTTTTAAAAATGGTCTTTCTCATTGAGCAGAATTACACTTTGCAAACCTTGAAACCACAAATTAGGCCACACATTGCAGTGGTTATTGACATTTGTGGAATATTAATTTTTTTGAGAGTGTAATTAACTTTATACTTTCTCCCTAGGAAATATGTAGTTATAAACATGTCAAATCTTCCTATATTTAGAAAGTGTTCTTAGAAAGTTCAGAACCTTGCAGCAAGGGATAGGACACTTGAATTTTAAATGTGTATCCTTTCTCCACTCACTATCTCATGTCCACCCCAAAATATCCTAAAATAAAAATGCTTTACAAAGCAATGTTGTGGCAGGAGTTTCCTTTGTAAAATTTTGCTCACAACCTTTATTCTTTAAAGTTATTGATTCTATGTAATTATTTCCTAGAGAAGTTAGTTGAACTAAAAAAAAACTATCAGCATTCTAAAAGGCTGTTTCTCATCTGAGGCTGAGACTGCATCCTTCTAGTGGTCATCTGCCACATGCAGCTGACACTGTAGTCTACAACAGAGTGTTCCATGAGCTCCCGGTGACATGGTGTCCAATTGCTCCAGAGAGGTTGGCTTCATTCAAGGCAGAAAGTGCTTATCTGTTTAAAATTCCATCATATGCCTGGCACAAGGTTAAACTTTAGTGGTGTGAAACTTTTAAAAGGTGACTCTCAATCTTTCTCAAATTGTGAAATTTTCTTGCAAGTGTCAGACTTAAAAAAACTCTAAGAGATGTGTATCTTTACAAAATAAATTGCTTTAAAATAACTTTCATTCTGAAAACCTCTGAGGTTTTCAGAGCATCTTGGTAGGTAATTGGAGAGAACTGATATATCATGAAATATGTTTCAGGCTTTCAGGATCAGTAAGAGCACTGTTATATGTGGAAGTATAACTGAGCACCATTATGCAGAACCCCGGTTAAGTTCTACATCTATCCTATTAGGCAAATGTGTTAATGAATTAGAAATATGCATTGTTTGTAAACAGAGTTTTTTCAGTGTTCCAGGGTCCATTAGAAACCATTAACTATTGAACACTGTGATTGAATAAGTTGTTGATTTCTCTTTTTTAAACAAGTGTCAAGATCATGTACTAACTCACCCAGAAATGCCATTTTAAAAATAGTATCTTCTAAAGTCATGGTCTGAAATGTTCTTTACTGGAGTTTTCAAAAGTGTGATTGCTACTTTACTAAATGTATTCTAACTTGTGCCTTGAGTCAGAAACAGACATTTTGGGAAGCATTTTTTTTTTTTTCCAATTCTATCCTTTGTTTTACTTTGTTTTTTTGTTTTGTTTTTCCCCCTGTATATTGACCAGAATCTCAATCTACGCAATTTGGATAGTTGTCTACCAAGCTTCCTATAATGATAATTTAGCATTTTGAAAATAAAAGATTTGTGGAGAATGACCACAACTGCAATAAGGACCAGAAGTTTAACATGTTTTGCTAAAGCATTTGCTTCAGCAGACTACATTTATCAATCGCACGTTGGAGTTCTGATATTAACTTCCAGTTTATTCCCGCTGAAAAAATCAGTGGAAATGCTCAACCAGGTTACCTCTGCCATATCCCAGGATGACTTTCTTTGCTGTATTGTCCAGACTTTGCCAGCTTTCTTCTTTTACTCCATATCATTCTTGTCATGGGTTTTCAGGCAGAAGTATTGCTTTCATAATTCATGCTCTTTCTACTATTTACTGATTTTTAAAATATAATCTGCAAATGTTTAAAGTTCACATTAGAATAGTTCTAATGCATTGCATTGCTAATGAGTGTTATTTTCTCCCATATTCTCCCATGTATAAAATATCTACTAATTCTCTATGAACATAAGGATATCTTTTCTTGCTGCAGGTCCTCTAAATGGGGTTCTCTGTATCATGCTAGCTCCTGGCTGCAGCATCTCCATCCTCTCTCCGTTTGTGGGCATGGAAAGGGAGTAGTGAGAAAAGAGACTGGGTTTCCCAAGGTTTATAAAAAGCTTTTCATATTAGGAACTTTAGCATTCTACTGATCCCAGTTCTATCTTCTGAAATTATTACTAGTCTCAGTTCTCATTGAATCACACACATTACGTCTAACCCTTTTTATAGATTAGAGCCTTTTTTAAGCTTTTTAGCAATAATTATTTATTTATTTATTTATTTTTATTTATTTTTATTTTTTTATTTTTTTTGAGACAGAGTCTTGCTCTGTCGCCCAGGCTGGAGTGCAGTGGCACAATCTCGGCTCACTGCAAGCTCCGCCTCCCAGGTTCATGCCATTCTCCTGCCTCAGCCTCTCCGAGTAGCTGGGACTACAGGCGCCCGCCACCACACCCGGCTAATTTTTTTTGTATTTTTAGTAGAGACGGGGTTTCATCGTGGTCTCGATCTCCTGACCTCGTGATCCGCCCACCTCGGCCTCCCAAAGTGCTGGGATTACAAGCGTGAGCCACCGCACCCGGCCCCTATTTATTTTAATTTATTTTATATTTTGCCATAAGTTATTGAGATACAGGTGGTATTTGTTTACATGAGTAAGTTCTTTAGTTGTGATGTGAGATTTTGGTGCACCCACCCCTCCAGCATTATATACTGCACCATATTTGTAGTCTTTTATCCCTTACCTCCTGTCCACCTTTTCCCCCAAGCCCCAAGCAAGGTCCATTATATCGTTCTTACGCCTTTGCATCCTCATAGCTTAGCTCCCATGTATCAGTGAGAACATACAATGTTTGGTTTTCCATTCCTGAGTTACATCACTGAGAATAATAGTCTCTGATCACATCCAGGTCATGCAAATGCAGTCAATTCATTCCTTTTTATGGCTCAGTAGTATTCCATCGTATAAATATACCACAGTTTCTTTATCCACTCATTGATTTATAGGCATTCGGGTTGGTTCCATGATTTTGCAATTGCGAATTGTGCTGCTATAAACGTGTGTGTTCAAGTATCTTTTTTCATATAATGATTTCTTTTTGTCTGGGTAGATACCCAGTAGTGGGATTGCTACAGGTAGCAAGAACTACCTGTAGTTCTTTAAGGAATCTCCACAATGTTTTCCATAAAGATTATACTAGTTTACATTTCCACCAGCAGCATAGAGGTGTTCCCTCTTCACTGCATCCATGCCAACATCTACCGTTTTTTAATTTTTTGATTATGGCCATTCTTGAAGGAGTAAGGTGATATTGCATTGTGGTTTTGATGTCTATTTCCCCAATAATTAGTGATGTTGAGCTTTTTCATATGTTTGTTGGCCATTTGTACATCTTTTCTATTCCTGTCCTTAGCCCCCTTTTTAATGGGATTGTTTCTCTCTTACTGATTTGTTTGAATTTGTAGTAGATTCTGGATATTAGTCCTTTGTCAGATGTATAGATTGTGAAGGTTTTCTCCCACTCTGTGGGTTGTCTGTTTACTCTGCTGACTGTTCCCTTTGCTATGCAAAAGCTCTTTTAATTAGGTCCCAGTTATTTATCTTTGTTTTCATTGCATTTGCTTTTGGGTTCTTGGTCATGAAATCCTTGCCTAAGCCAATGTCTAGAAGAGTTTTTCTAATGTATCTTCTAGAATTTTTATAGTTTTAGGTCTTAGATTTAAGTCTTTAATCCATCTTGAGTTGATTTTTGTATAAGGTGAGAGATGAGGATCCAGTTTCATTCTCCTACATGTGGCTAGCCAATTATCCCAGCACCATTTGTGGAAAAGAGTGTCCTTTCCCCATTTTATGTTTCTGTTTCCTTGGTCGAAGATCAGTTGGCTGTAAGTATTTGGGTTTATTTCCAGGTTCTCTATTCTGTTCCATTGATTAACGTGCCTGTTTCTATACCAGTACCATGCTGTTTTGGTGACTATGTCCTTTTAGTATAGTTTGAAATCAGGTAATGTAATGCCTCCAGATTTGTTACTCTTTTTGCTTAGTCTTACTTTGGCTATGTGGGCTCTTTTTTGGTTCCATATGAATTTTGGAATTGTTTCTTTCTAATTCTGTGAATAATGATGGTGGAATTTTGATGGGGATTGCACTGAATTTGTATATTGCTTTTGGCAGTATGGTCATTTCACAATATTTATTCTATGCATCCATGAGACTGGGATGTGTTTCCATTTGTTTGTGTCATTTGTGATTTCTTTCCCAGTGTTTTGTAGTTTTCCTTGTAGAGGTCTTTTGCCTCCTTGGTTAGGCATATTACTAAATAGTTTATTTTTCTTGCAGCTATTGTAAAAGGGGTTGAGTTCGTGATTTGATTCTCCACTTGGTCGCTGCTGGTGTATAGAAGAGCTACTGATTTGTGTACATTAATCTTGTATCCGGAAACTTTACCAAATTATTTAATCAATTCTAGGAGCTTTCTGGAAATCTTTAGGGTTTTCAAGGTAAGCAGTCACATCATCCGCAAACAGTGACAGTTTGACTTCCTCTTTACCGATTTGGTTGCCTTTTATTTCTTTCTCTCGTCTGATTGCTCTGGCTAGGACTTCCAATACTATGTTGAAGGGGAGCAGTGAGAGTGGGCATCCTTGTCTTGTTTCAGTTCTCAGAGGGAGTGCTTTCAACTTTTTCCCATTCAGTATTATGTTGGCTGTGAGTTTTTCATAGATGGCTTTTATTACATTGAGGGATGTTGCTTGTATGCCAATTTTGCTGAGAGTTTTAGTCTTAAAGGAATGCTGGATTTTGTTCAATGCTTTTCCTGCACCTATAGAGATTATCATGTGATTTTTGTTTTTAATTCTGTTTATATAGTGTGTCACATTTATTAACTTGCATATGTTAAATCATCCCTGCATTCCTGGTATGAAACCTACTTGATCATGGTAGATTATCTTTTTGATATGTTATTAGATTTGGTTTGCTAGTATTTTGTTTAGGATTTTAGTATCTATGTTCATCAAGGATATAGGTCTGTAGT
Source organism: Symphalangus syndactylus (assembly GCF_028878055.3). Classification (NCBI taxonomy): domain Eukaryota; kingdom Metazoa; phylum Chordata; class Mammalia; order Primates; family Hylobatidae; genus Symphalangus; species Symphalangus syndactylus. The sequence goes on from NC_072424.2 coordinate 64,036,314, forward strand.
TTTCTTTTTTGATTATGTCCTTTCCTGGTTTGGGTATTAGGGTGGTACTGGCATCATAGAATGAATTAGGGAGGGTGCCTTCTTTCTCTATCTTATGGAATAGTGTCAAAAGGATTGGTATTAATTCTTCTTTGGATGTCTGGTAGAATTCTGCTGCAAATCTGTCTGGCCCTGGAGTTTTTTTGTTGGTGATTTTTTATTACCGTTTCAATCTCACTGCTTCTTATTGGTCTGTTCAGGGCATCTAATTGTTCCTGATTTAAGCTAAGAGGGTTTTAGTTTTCAAGGAATTTATCCATCTCTTCTAGGTTGTTTAGTTTATGTGGGTAAAGGTGTTTGTAGTAGCCTTGAACAATCTTTTCTATTTCAGTGGCGTCAGTTGTAATATCTCCTGTTTCATTTCTTAGGTTATTTGGATTTTCTGTCTTCTTTTCTTGGTTTGTCTTGCCAATGCTTTATCAATTTTATGCATCTTTTTAAAGAAACAGCTTTTTGTTTCATTTATCTTTTATATTTTTTTGTTGTTGTTTCAATTTCATTTAGCTCTGCTCTGATCTTGGTTATTTCCTTGCTTCTGTTGGGTTTAGGTTTGATTTGTTTTTCTTTCTCTAGTTCTTTGAGATGCGATCTTAGAATGTTAGTTTGTGCTCTTTCAGTCTCTTTGATGTAGGCGTTTAGGGCTATTAACTTTCCTCTTAGCACCGTCATTGCTGTATCCCAGAGGTTTTGATAGGTTGTGTATTGTCATTCAGTTTGAAGAAGTTTTTAATTTCCATCTTGATTTTGTTTTTGACCCAGTGCTCACTCAGGAGCACGTTATTTAATTTTATAATATTTGCATGGTTTTGAACCTTCCTTTTGGAGTTGATTTTGTTTTATTCCACTGTGGTCTGAGATAGTGCTTGATATAATTTCAATTTTCTTAAATTTATTAAGGCTTGTTTTATAGCCTATCATATGGTCTATTTTGGAGAAAGTTCCATGCACTGTTGAATAGAATGTGTATTCTATGGTTATTGGATGAAATCTTCTTTATATATCTATATATCTGTTAAGTCCATTTGTTCCAACGTATAGTTTAAATCCATTGTTTCTTTGTTGACTTTCTGTCTTGATGACCTGTGTAGTGCTGTCAGTGGAGTACTGAAGTCCCACACTATTATTGTGTTGCTGTCTGTCTTGTGTCTTAGGTCTATTAGTAATTGTTTTATAAATTTGGAAGCTCCAGTGTTAGGTGGATATATGTTTAGGATTGTGATATTTTCCTGTTGGACAAGGTCTTTTACCATTATAAAATGTCCCCTTCATCTCTTTTAACTGCTGTTGCTTTAAAGTTCATTTTTTCTGGTATAAGAGTAGCTATCCCTGCTCAATTTTGGTGTCCATTTGCATGAAATGCCTTTTTCCATCCCTCTACTTTAAGTTTATGTGAGTCCTTATGTGTTAGGTGAGTCTTCTGAAGGCAGCAGATAGTTGTTTGGTGAGTTTTTATCTATTCTGCAGTTCTGTGTCTTTTAAGTGGAACATTTAGACCATTTACATTCATTATTTGTATTAAAACGTGAGGTACCCTTGCATTCATCATGCTATTTGTTGCCTGGGTACTTTGTTTTTTTGTTTTTGCTTTTAAGTTGTATTTTTGTTTTATAGGTTCTATATGATTTATGCTTTAAAGAGGTACTGTTCTGATGTGTTTCGAGGACTTGTTTCAAGATTTAGAGCTCCTTTTAGCAGTTCTTGTAGTGGTGGCTTGGTAATGGTGAATTTTCTCAGCATCTGTTTGTCTGAAAATACTGTATCTTTCCCTCATATAAGATGCTTAGTTTTGCTGGATACAAAATTCTTGGCTGATAATTGTTTTGTCTGAGGAGGCTGAAGATAGGGTGCCAATCCATTCTAGCCTGTAGGGTTTCTGCTGAGAAATCTGCTGTTAATCTGATAGGTTTCCCTTTATATGTTACCTGGTACCTCTGTCTCACAGCTCTGTATATTCTTTCCTTTGTCTTAACTTTAGATAACCTGATGAAAATGTGCTTAGGTAGTGATCTTTTGCCATGAATTTCCCAGATTTTCTTTATGCTTCTTGTATTTGGATTTCTACGTGTCTAGCAAGGGTGGAGAAGTTTTCCTTGATTATTTCCCCAAATATGTTTTCCAAATTTCAGTTTTCTCTTCTTCCTCAGGAACATTGATTATACTTATGTTTGGTCATTTAATATAATCCCAGACTTCTTGTAGCCTTTGCTCATATTTTCTTATTTTTTTTCTTTGTCTTTGTTGGATTGGTTTAATTCGAAGACCTTGTCTTCAAGCTCTGAATTTCTTTCTTCTACTTGTTAAATTCTATAGCTGAGACTTGCCAGAGCATTTTGCATTTCTCTAAGTGTTTGCAATGTTTCCTGAGGTTTTGATTGTTTTTCCTTTATGCTATTTCCTTGAATATTTCTTTTTTCACCTCTTGTATCATTTTTTGGATTTCCTTGCACTTGGCTTTGCCTTTTTCTGGTGTCTCCCTGATTGGCTTAATAACTGAATTCCTGAATTCTTTTTTAGGTAAATCAGGGATTTCTTCTTGGTTTGGATCCATTGCTGGTGAACTAGTGTGATTTTTTGGGGGGTGTTGAAGAGCCTAGTTTTGTGATATTACCAGAGTTGAGTTTCTGGTTCCTTCTTATTTGGGTAGACTCTGTCAGAGGGAAGGTCTAGGGCTGAAGGCTGTTGTTCAGATTCTTTTGTCCCACAGGGTGTTCCCTTGATGTAGTACTCTCCCTGCTTTCCTATGGACGTGGCTTCCTGTGAGCCGAACTGCAGTGATTGTTGTCTTTCTTCTGGGTCTAGCCACCCAGTGAGTCTACCTGGCTCTGGACTGGTACTGGGGGTTGTCTGCACAGAGTCCTGTGAAGTGAACCATCTATCAGTCGTTCAGCTGTGGATGCAGTGCCTTTCTGGTGGAGATGACAGGAGGGTGAAATGGGCTCTGTGAGGGTTCTTAGCTTTGCTGGTTTAATGCTCTATTTTGTGCTGGTTGGCCTCCTGCCAGGAGGTGGCATTTTACAGACAGCATCAGCTGTGGTAGTGTGGAGAGGGATCGGCAGTGGGCAGGGCCCTACAACTCCAAAGATTATGTGCCCTTTGTCTTCTGCTACCAGGGTGGTTAGGGATGGTCCATCAAGTTGGGGAAGGGCTAGTGGTGTCTGAGCTCAGACTCTCCTTGGGTGGATCTTGATGCTGGTGCTGTGTGGGATGGAGTTGAGGTTCTCAGGTCAATGGAGTTGTGTGCCTAGGAGTATTATGGCTGCCTCAGTCAGGCAGGTTGTCAGGGAAGTGGAGGAAAGCCAGCAGTCACAGGCCTCACCTGGCTCCCATACAAACCAAAGAGCCAGTCTCACTCTCACTGTGCCCCCACTAACAGCCCTGAGTTTGTTTCCAGATGGTAGGTGAGCTGGGCTTGAGAACTTTCTCCAGGCTACCTACCTCCCAGCTGTGAATGAAAAGGATCTGGTTCTTCCTCTGCCTGTGGAGTCTGCACACCAGATTCATGCCCTCCCCCGAGTTTTGGCCAGGAGTGTTCTTGCCTGGTTCAAATTGTTACAAAGTTCAGCTGGAGATTTCCTGCTTCCTGTGGTTTTTTTCCCCCGCTTCTCTGGCTGCCCTCCCAATGGGACCCCATGGTGCCAGGCAGGAATGGCCTACTTGGGGACCCAGCAACCTCCCAGATCCTTTCTCGCTGCTTCCTATACCCCTGTATTTTGCTCGGCTCTCTAAATTGACTCAGCTCCAGGTAAGGTTGGAAACTTATCCCGCAAACAGACCTTCAATTTCTTTAGTGGGCGTATGCGTTTGGGATGCGAGGATCTCCCTTTCCCACTTCTGCAAATGGGGCACTCACAGTATTTAGGGTGTCTCCCAGGTCCTGCAGGAGCAGTCTGCTTCCTTCAGAGGGCCTGTGGGTTCTCTTGGAATTGCTGGTTTGTTCTTGCAGTTGTTCTGGAGTGAAAATTTAAAATGCAAGCCTCCACATGCTGCTCTGTCCATCCCAGTCAGAGCTGCAGTCTAGTCCTGCTTCCCATCCACCATAATAATCCCCTATAGCCTATTGATGCAAATAATGAATGTGAAACATGAAGGTTAAAAAATTAATTTGTAGTGATTGTAAAAACAACATGCCTATTGTTTAGTATTTGGAAGATAGAGATATATAAATGATAAACTAAAAATAATCTGTTATTTTACTACTCCCAAATATTCATTTTCATTTGGTATGTTTTTCTCCTTGTGTGTGTGTTTATTCTAATAGCTTAAAAATATTGTATGTAAAGTTTTAAATCATATTTTCTAAATAAGAAGTGAGTTTACAAATTCAGTCTCTCTACTGAAAAAATCTGATAATACACCTATTCCACACCTTACTAATGCTAGTGATTAGTACTTACATTAGTTTGGTAAAATTTTATGATGATGCTTAATATCATAGCCTTTCTATAAAATACATAGTGGGGAATTTGAAAAATGGTTTTGCTATAGAGCTGTACTAAATGTTAGTCTGCTTCAGAATAAAGCCTTTTGTTCTGCTCTTCCTATGGCAGGCTTGGAATTTTTGACATTCATTCTTTATGCTTGGATGGAGAGGCAAGCAGTGAGAAGTGATTATTTCCAAACGTAGCAACGGAAATTTCCATTTATTTATTTTATTCTCTCACAATAACATAGCTCTGACAAATTCCAGGACCTTGCTCCCTGGCCAGGGTATGACTAGGCAGGCAGGTTCTGGATTAGTTATAGTTTATGTAGTTAGCAGGCAGTCATGGCCAATGCTTTGGGTGAAATCTGTTGTATCTTAACCAGCATCTTTCTATGTTGTGTAAATGAGGTAAAGAATCATTCTCTCTTTTCTGTACTCCTTTACAAATATTTTAATCAATACATGGGCCCCTACAACCTGTAGTTTGAACCAAAATAAATTTTTCTGGGATGCCTATGCAACTTTTAGGCCTATCCTAATTACGTATAGCTATTGCAAAGATACAGAGATTTGAGAGCCCCACCATTAATTGAGAGAACGACTTCTCAGAGAGTGAAGTTAGTTGAACTTCACATCAACTTTTCAGTGCAACTGTAGCCTCAATCTGATAGTTATACAGACCCTGAACGTTAAGGAATTGGCTCACTTAGCTTCCCAAAAGATGCTAGACAAAAAGACTCACAGTAGATTTGCAATCATCTGGAGCAACTGTAATTGATGTTGTTCAGATTATGGTTAGAGAACAGTGTTCAGCTGTGATTTCAACACTTGAAAAATGACATGAAATAGGTCCAGAGAAGAAAAGCCTGACATATTCTGGCATTTTAAATTGATACTTTTACTATTTTAGTTTTTAAAACAGTCCCCCTCAAAGCAAATAATTAGCAAAAAATGCAAATTTTTGGTTTGACAGATTGTAGTTTGAATATAGGCAATGCCTCCTTTAGCTCTGTGAATTTAATTTAATTTTAAAAAGCTAATATAAACTATATAAAATATTTATAACTAACATATGTGAATGACATAAAATATTATGATAAAATGAACACTGTTAGTTGATTTGCCACACAAGGGTTGTTCAGATTATCTGTCTGCTATATTATCAGAAATGGAAGTTGGGTTCTTAAACATTTTTCTGAGTCCTTTTTTGTCTTATCTGTAAAGTAGGGAGAATAATACCTGATTCACAGGATTGCTATGAAGATTAGATAAAGCAGATTGTATAAAAACAGCAAGTGGGGCACCTGCTAAGGAGTGGTCCTCCCCGCTGCCTGCACCCTCATGGCACATTTGCTCCTCAAGCTCGTACACCCTTGCCTCTGCCAAGCCCATCCCTAGAAACTAGGTTCACCAAGAACAGAGAGTGAGCTTCTTGGTTACCAACACTGATTTCAGAAAGCCTTTGTTTCTTTTCTCCAATCCCTCCTTCTTGAAGATCCCTTTGCCATTGTTGGTGCAGTGCTACTCGCTCTGTTTTCCTCTTACTGTTCTGACTAGTCCTGTTCATTCTCCTTCTAAAGCTCCTCTTTCATTGCTCTTCCTTTAAATGCCAGTGGCCCCCAGGCTTATGTCCTTAGTCTCCTTTTTCATTTTCTCTACACAGTCTCTCTGGGTGATTTATTCATTCCATGTGTAAACAATGACAGTACTTAAGGCTGGTAATGTATATCTCCTTTGCCTGGCAGAAGTTTCTCCTGCTCTTCAAATTTACCAATCAATTTCCTGGTGTTTTCCACTCAAATGACCCACAACATCTCCAAAACAAAAGTCATCATCAAGCATGTATTTCATGTACATTGATTGGGTGCCTCCAATAGGCCAGGCCATGCCTATTTCTTCAATCTCATCTCTAGTCTACTCCTCAGCTGATGCCCTCCCCTACAGTTATATGGCACTGTGGAGTCCCCCAAATTCATTATGCTCCTTGTGTTTCTGTGCATAGAAGGAAGAAGAGATAAGAGCCATATGGTCCTAAACAAATAGAGAAAATTACTTGGGGTCCTGATTTTCCAGATCCTGATTCCAGTCCTCATGTGAAATAAATGCCTCTGTTACTCTTCCAATAAACATCCCTTTAAGGTTGAATAGTTTGGATAGATTTTGTCATTAAGATCATGGAGTTTTGAATAAATGGGCCTTTGCATGGATGAAGATATTGGAGAAGTAGTTCCAGTGAGTTAATCTGTTACCTTAGGAAATATAACCAATAGTTAATGCAGAGTGGCATGGCTGCCAATTATTTTCCTTTAGGGTAAGTTGTTTTCTAACTATGACCTATTTCTATTTCATTTTCCTCCTCACACCAACCTTAATACAAAACACAATTTTTGCATTCACTTTAAGAAATTTAGCAAGGAGGATTTCCTGGTGGTTATGGGAGGACAAAACATGCTGTATCTCACCACAACATCTTTATGGGCTAATCTCCTCTCTCAAGTCTCTCTTTTGAGAGGTCAGCTGCCGTATTTCACATTTCTCCAAATCTTACCTGCATCCTTTACATCTTCCTGGGCCTCTCAACTTTTTGTCCTTTCTTTGGCAGAGTATTTCCGCCCTTTCCAGGGTGTGAAAAGATGTCTCAATATTAATTACTGAGGGTTTTTTCTGTTAATTTCCTTTTCCTTCCCCCACCATTTAGGGAGGCTTTGACTTTGGCATACCCTATCAGGTGTAGTTATAGCAAGTGTACACGAGGAAAAGGAAGGCAGTTTTTTGAGCTTCTAAATAGACTTTTGAACAACCCAACCCAAAAGTCGAAGAAGAATGTTTTTAAGCTGCAAAAGTCAAAGTTTGTGGTATAAATAATACATTTGGGAAGCATGATGATTTCAGAGTCAGTTTCCTGAACTAAATTTGTCCAAGTGTGAGTTGAAGAGAGAAGAGAGATGGAGAGGAGAAAAAAGACAATGGACTGCTGAAAATTAGCTGGTGACCTGCCCTCTCTGTCACCATCCCTTGGCCAATCTTATGTAATTTTGATGGCCTGAGGTCAGAGGGGATCTGTGCTTGATATCTGGATGTGGCCCAGACAAACAAACTGAGGCTCTAGAGATCCTCGCACTGCATCGGCAGAATGACGTGCTGCCTAGAGTGTCTAGACACACAGGGCTGGAGGCAGTCCTCAGACTACCATAGTGCCCTAGTGACTGGAAATAATCTCAAAGGACACAGAAGTGCCTGAGCAAAGCTGGTAGAACTAAAGGGTCTTCACAGACTAGGTGAGAGGACATGAGTGGCGGGGAAGATGATCCAGACTATGAGCATTAGCCAATATAGAGGGGGTACAATGGCTAGGAACCAGTAACTTCTCTCATGCCATGGCATGATAAGAAGCACCAGAGGAGAAATAAGGGAGGGAATGAAGGGGCTGAAGGGGGAGGTGCTTGGCTTTCCATGGTGGCCTCTCAAGTAGCAATGATAGTTTACTGTTCTGTTGTAGGTCTATTCTAAGTCCAAATCATCATTGAAATTGTGTTGAACATTTCAGATGGAAAATATAAAGACTGAGGCTGTGTTGGAGTTGGGGAAACCTTTTGAAAACAATAGGGATTATTTGGAGGGGACTGCCTATAGGAAAAGCAAGAGAAGCAGACTAAAGCCAAATGCCCAGCTGAGGGGGAAAGAGACTTCAGGAAAATATGAACAGTGGACTTGGGGAACATGTGAGCATTGTCTGGGGAAAGAGAAATCTGGTAAATAAACTTCAAAGTGCATGGATGGTTACAAAATCATTAGAATTTGCATATTACAGAAAAAGCGACTTCCTACTAACACTTAACATGAAGAAGAGAAATTAGGTTTTTCTCTTTTTTTTTCCAATCTAGACATAAACAACTTTAACCAATAAAAGTCTTGTGAGATTGTCACTTTACCTATGCCATAGGAATGCTGTGCTTCTAACTCTGGTGGCATAGTTCAATGCCAGGGGAGCTTAAAAATATGCTGATGCCCAGGCCTCCCTCCCAGAGATTCTGATTAAACTGGGTTGAAACATTGTTTACAAAAGCTCCCCAGGTGATTCTAACGCATAGCCAAGGCTATGAACGGCTGTAGTGAGGGCTTTAGCTCATTTTATGTAGTTTTCAGAAAACCCTCTTTTATAACGTCTGTGTCCATGTAAATGGGATACAGCCTATTGAACAAGATTCTAAAATCACAAATAATGATCAAAGGAATCAAAAAGAAGATAAAAGAGAAAGCTATATCTTGTTCATCTTGTTTTGTTTCTTGGTTTTCCTGCCTCTGATCCTTCAGCTTATGAATTACCCAGACTCTTTCTTTCTTGTCTCTTTCTCTTTGGTGGTCTGCCTTTGGGACATTTTATTTTCTTCATCTCTTTTAAAAGAAGATGAGTGAATAAAGTCATGAGAGTCTATTTTGCTGCTTGTTTGAGTAAAATGTTTGAGTGGCCAAAATTAGAAACTATTGACTACTTGAGATTGGAAGATAGGGTATGAATTTGATAGAGCTATACTTTGAACAAACATGATGGATAGGATAGCTTTGTTATGCTTTATCATCTTCCAACTTAATTTACAATTGAAACCATAAAGCAGCAATTCTTCATCTTTTTAGAATTAAAAATGCCCAATAGATGTTTGTTTGATATCATTACCTGTTCCACCAATCCTGGTCTCAAAGATGCTGCATAGCATAGATTTGATTTAAATTAAATAAATTAAGATGAACTCTCCTTGGAACATCACTGGAAATTGTTGGCACAGTAGCTGAGATTTTGGTGGCTGCTATGGCACTCTCCTTTTCACTCTATGGGTAGGAAGCTTGGATCTGATGTTTTACATTTTTGCTTTCATGTACAACTCGTCTTTTTTTTTTCTCTTACATTAAGTTCTGGGATACATGTGCAGAATGTGCAGGTTTGTTACAGAGGTATACATGTGCCGTGGTGGATTGCTGTACCTGTCAACCTGTCATCTAGGTTTTAAGCCCCACATGCATTAGGTATTTGTCTTAATGCTCTCCCTCCCTTTCCCTCACACCCCCCGACTGGCCCGTGTGTGTGTGTTATTCCCCTCCCTGTGTCCATGTGTTCTCATTGCATGTACAACTCTTTCCTACCTGAGTACTTCGGGTGGAAAAAGTTCTGATGTCATTCGAGTATTCTCATAGTGGGAGGAAAGACTTAGCAATTAAAAATATTCTAGAGTAAAGAGTAAAAGAAACTTATTACCATTTCATAGTAATTAGCTGCCAGCTAAGCTCAAGTCTTGTTCTGAAGAAAATTAGAAATTATTTATATTCCATTAGAAATAAAGAATAATGCAGCAATGTTCCTTAACACTTACTTTTTAGTCCACATTTTAGGTGGTTCATATATTGTTATTTAAAGCCTTGGGGCTTTTTCATGGCTTTATAGATGCAATCTTAGAAGCATAACCTTTGAATAAAAGTCAATATTATTGTACATAATCTTTTAAGTATTCATTTTTTCAATGTGCTCCAATATAAGAAAATGGCAAGAGATTACAGAGCACTGGTTTGTAATGTGGGTAATATGGTCATTTTCCTGAAACCACTTATGTTTAAACAATAGATAAATCTTCATTAGCTTTTTACACAGAGAAGCTAAAATTCCCAACAATGTAATCACATTCAGAGTTACTCTTATGTTCATTATCTAATTTTAGCTTATAAAGGGTGATATTATTACAAATGTAAAGAAAATCTGAAGGTAGTTTGTGTTTTTTTCTATTCTTCTTTGGGTTTTATTTTTTAGTCCTAAGAAAATATATTATGGGCTACCAAAGCTGGTGAGGGCAAGAAGGTTGCACACTATAAGGGTGATGGTGACAATTTATGTTAGTCTTTTAGAAAGCAATGTATACTGACATATTTGAATTGTTCATACTATTTGATGCAGTGATTTTGCTTTATGAATGTATATAAAAGAAATCACCCTAAAATAATTTGTAAGCACTCCATGTACAATGATATTTATCATAATGTTATTTAGGATATAAGAAAATTAGAAGCAACATCAATGTCCAACTATAGAGGAAAGGCTAAGTAACTATAGGACACCCACTGGATGTAATAATACACTAGCATTTAAAAGAGAGTGTGAAAATATAGAAAAAATATCTAGGATACTACAGAACAACAATATAATAAAAAGTGGTATAAGATGTTCAATCGTAACTCAAAGCAATGAAACCAAAATCTATGTGTAAGTCCCTGTAAAAACACATTATACTGGTTATGTTTGGATGATGGGATCAGAAATGAGCTTAAAATAGTTTTCTATTTTCATGTAATTTTTCCAATTTTCTAGAAAAAATAAATTTAAAACATTAAATAATAAAATGAGGAAGATATAGTAAAATGAGGAAGCAACTGGTTTATGGGCTATGGGCTTAATAGCTGCATAGGGATGGGGAAGAAAGGTGCCATCCTTTTCTTGGTGGGTAGAAGACTGCCAGCATGAGTGGGTAGGCTGTGACTCAAGTAATAAAGCCTCCATCCATTTCTTGGTTTCCCAGTCTATGCAAGTCACTGGTTGTCCAATTGTGATTTTAAGATTTGTTTTAACTAAGGAGAACTTTTGTTTAGAAGAAACTTCATATAGAAGCAGAACAGATAGAAGCAGAGCTTCTTTGATTAAAGTGGGAGCAGGAGGGCTGAGCTCTGTTTATTCCATATCTCCCCAGATCTCTTGCTGACCAGAGAGAGGGGTGTTGGGGAACCCCTAGAACTACTCACAGCATTTTGAAGAAACAATTAATACTGTTTTTGTAAATACTGTTTTTTGAATGACTTTTAAATATAAACCCTTTACATATGTTTTCTCCATTACTTACAAAATCCTATGAATTAGGCATTATGAGGTCCATTTTATAGGTGAATGAACTGAGACTCATAGAAGGGACTTGAGTTGCTGGAGATCATACATCTCAATGTCTAGAATTTGAGCCACTTCTTGTCTGATTCCAAAACGTATGCTTTTTACCACTATGTCATGTCGCTGCCTGCTAGGATTTGGATATTCATCTGCTCCAAACCTCATGTTGAAATATGATCCCCTATGTTGGAGGTAGGGCCTAATGGAAGGTGTTTGGGTCATGTGAGCAGATCCCTCATGAATATCTTGGTGCCATCCTTGGGGTAGTGACTTCTTACTCTATTAGTTATTGTGACACCTAGTGGTTAAAAAGAACCTGGCACCTCCCCCCACCTTTCTTTTACTTCCACTCTAGCCATGTGATCTCGTCACATGCCCATTGCCTTTCACTTTCTTCCAAGAGTGGAATCAACCTGAGGCCCTCATTAGATGCCCAATCTTGAACCTTCCAGTCAGCAGAACTGTGAGTTAAATTAACCTACTTTCTTTATAAATTACTCAGTCTTAGGTATTCCTTTATAGCAACACAAAACAGTTGAAGGCACTGCTCATGGACTAATAAGAAACTACCCGGTTTTCACCAGACAATGTCCTCAGAAATGGCAAAAAGCAAAAAGGAATTAGGCAATTCACAATAGGTGCCTCCCTATAAGGCACCTATTGCGCCTCTTATAATTTTCCCCTCCTTATCTTCCTATTGCAAAACTTATGAAATGAGGAAAAGATGCAAAAAACTAGCCACGATAATAATTGGGTATATGGTCGATCACTTGCCACCTCTTAAGAAGTATTTGCATGACTTGAAGCAGATCTAGAGAAAGTAGTAGAAGTCGTGAAATGGCAGGGGTATTTCTGCCCAGAAGATATAGTACATGTGTAGGTTAATGGAAGAAAGTTATCTCCCTACCTTTGAGTTGCATTTTGAGGTGGTCAGGGCTATTCCACATTTTTTCTACCCCCTTCTCTGTTCTTTCTACAGTTCTTTGGAGACTCCAGCCTGATAATGCAATATGGTCAATGGGGTAGCAGAAAACATTAAGGGTGAGATGAAAGACCAGCCCCAGAGAGAAATGAGGACTGGAGGCACTCTAGGGTTTCTTGTTTGTCATGCACTGTTTGTGCAAGAATAAAATAAAAGGCTTCTTCTGGGATTTTACCAATAAACAAATGACAGTGTGGGTACCAAGGAGAAGCTCCCACCTGTTTGCTGGCAAGCATCAGGCCTCTGTAGATTGCTCCTTGTATAAGTATTAAAGAAACTAAATCTTTCCCCATACTTATCCAAATAAAAATCTAGTAGAACTTAAAACAGTATTACTTACATTTTAAATGACTTGAAGACAAACAAAAACAAACCAGGAAATCATGCTCTATATGGGGAAAGACATAACAAAATAGTAAGAAATCATAAAAGTCAGAAAAAGTAATCCCATATAATTAATACTAGATTAATTTTGATAGTTAATCCCTCAGAAATTTTGATAGCTAATCCCTGAGTTAATCCCTCAGAAATACAAAGATTCTTAGATTGTGTCAAAACACAAAATTAATCTCTACTCTGTACAAATTTGAAAAGAAAGGTGTCCAGTAAGGGAAAGGGCTGCCAGAGAGGAGCCTATTCACTGGGTATCCAGAAGACTTTGAATATGCAGTCCTAAGAAACTTCTAAATGTACTATTTGCCATATTCAGTTTTAACTAAAGGAATCTGCCTCATGTCAACAAAGCTCTTCATACCATTTTATTAATTTACAATGTGAAATATCAATTGAGTAGCCTGGATGATCAGAAAGGTCAAGCACACACTTTCTCTTCTATTTTCAGAGTGGTTATTGTAGCTGAGCTTTATGTATATATTTACTGCCATTTAATTCCCAATCATATGAAGTAGGCATTATGAGTATTTCTATTTTACAGAGGGCAAACTAACGAAACACAAAACTAATATAATTACCCAAAGTAACACAGTGAACAGGTGGTGAAGCAGGTGTCTTGGTAATGATGGAATCAGAGCAGCGAGAGTTAGTTAGATGGTGCCAATGTTTAACAGCATTAAGCTCTTAAAGGCTGATGTTTTCCATCTCCAAAGCAGACATTCTGTAGTTGGTCTGACTAGGCTCTACAACCTGGACAAAGGCTAGATGGGATCTTCAACACATTCTGTTTTCTCCAGTTCACTTCTGACTGACATATTCTTAAGTTAATACATTCAACCAGGTTTTAGGCACGTGATACAGGTCTGAAACATTTTCTTTGTTTTTTTAAAGGCAACTTTGCTGTACCTGCTCTGCATATGGATGTTGATTTATGGTTTAACTCTCAAAGGGAAATCTTATTTATCTAATTTCAGTTGTTAATTAATGGTCTTACCCTGACCTGGAGGGAGGTTTTTAAAAATGTATCTGAAGGCTCTGTCTTTGACTAGGTAGTGGTAGAGTTTATTGTTAGTCGCTTGAGTAAGAACTTAGAGACAATATTGATCAGATTTGTAGATTACACAATTTAAAAACAAAACATAATACATTTATCATTAAAACCAAAATCTAAAAGGATCTGAGTAGCCTGAGATAATGGGACAGGTTTATTTATTCAACCATTTATTTTTTTTAAATGTGTTTAGTACTTAAGTATACGCCAGGAATTAAGAGATGATTCAGTGGTAACCAGGCAGACAGGTATCCTGACTTTATAGCATTCTCAGTATTTCAGAAAAGATAAATTTTAATAGGAATAATTTTAAGGGCTGTACTTAAATTTTAAGGGTATATCTCACACAATATATGGAAATAAACTCAAAATGAATTAAAGACCTAAATGGAACACCTGAAACTGTAAAACTACTAGAAAACAATATAGGGGAAAATTTCCACAACACTAGTCTGGGGAATGATTTTTTGGATATAACTCCAAAGCACAGGCAACAAAAACAAAAATAGATAAATGAGATGGCATCAAACTAAAAAGTTTCTGCACAGCAAAGGATTCAATCAACAGAGTGAAGAGACACTCTACAAAATGGGAGAATGTATTTGCAAACCATTCAGCTAATAGAGAGTAAATATCTACAGTATATAAAAACTCAAACTCAATGGTGCAGGAACAAATAACCAATTAAAACATGGGCAAAGGAATAGAAAAGACATTTCTTATAAGAAGACAAACAAATGGCCAAAGGGTATATTTAAAAAATGCAGAACATGATGAATTGTCAGGGAAATGCTTATTAAAATCACAATGAGCTATCACGTCACACCTGTTAGAGTGGCTAAGATAAAAAAGATAAAACATAATAAGTGAAAAAAAAAGATAATAAGTGTTGGTGCATATGTGGAGAAAAGGGAACCCTGTACATTGTTGGTAGTTATATAAATTAGTGCAGTCATTATGGAGAAAAGTATGGAGACCCCTCAAAAAACAAAAACAGAATTACCATATGATCCAGCAATCTCACTTCTGGCTATATATCCAAAAGAACGGTAATCAGTATGTTAAAGAGCTATCTAAATGCCATGCTTATTGCAATATTATTCACAATAGGCAAGATATCAAATCAACCTAAAGGTCCAAAAATGTATGAACGAATTTTTTAAAATGTGACACATTTACACAGTGGAATATTATTCAGCCTTAGAAAAGAAAACCTTGTCATTTCAATGACATGGATGAACCTGGAGAACATTATGCTAAGTGAAATAAGCCAGGCACACAAATACAAATACTGCACAATTCACTTATGCAGTAACTGAAAGTGACTTTTTGGATTCCACATTCAAAAAGTCAAACTTATTAAAGTAGAAAGTAGAAAGGTTGTTACTAGAGGCCTGATGAGGAAAAGTTGACCAAAGGGTACAAAATTCCAGTTAAACAGGAGGAATAAGATTTCAAGATCTATACACAGCAGACTAACCATAGTTAATAATAATATATTTTATATTTCAAAATTGCTAAAATAATAGATTTTAAATATTCTCACTATAAAAAAATCAAAAGTATATGAGGTGATGGATATGTAAATTAGCTTGATTTAATTATTCCACAAGTATATACATATGAAAACATAGTGTTGTACTTCATAAATATATGGAATTATTTTTATTTATTATTTATTTATGTATTTATTTATTGAGACAGTCTCACTCTGTCACCCGGGCTGGAGTGTAGTGGTGCGATCTCGGCTCACTGCAACCTCCACCTCCTGGGTTCAAGTGATTCTCCTGCCTCAGCCTGTCAAGTAGCTTGGATTACAGGTGCTTGCCACCAAACCCAGCTAATTTTTGTATTTTTGGTAGAAACAGGTTTCACCATCTTGGCCAGGCTGATTTCAAACTCCTGACATCAAGTGATCCTCCCACCTCAGCCTCCCAAAGTGCTGCAATTACAGGCGTGGGTCACCATGCCTGGGCTATGCAATTATTACTTGTCAATTAAAAATAAAAATTTAAATAAGGCAGCACCTGTGAAAAACAGTTTTAGTTGAGATTAAGTTTTATATAAGTTAATGGTGGGAGATAGCTCTAACAAAGCTGATATACTATTTACATTAAGAGAAATACATGATGTCTCAAGCAAAGGAAGTTTTATTATTATTAATTATTTCACCCCATGATGACCAGATCATGCCAAAAGCATTGTCTAAATTTCCTATGTAGCACACTTTACATCAACAAATTTAATGAGGCCCAGAAGACAGCAATAAAGATGGCGAAAGAAGCTTGAGAACATGCCACAGGATGAGGAACTAAAAGAAACTGGGATGCTAAGCCTGGAGAAGGGAAAGTTTGTGGGCTACATGATGGTGATTTTAAGTATGCGAGAGGCTGGGGGAGAAAGTAGACTTTCTCTGAATGACTATCTTGTTCTCTGCGAAGAAGCATTAAGTTATTATGCAACAAGGGCCAATGTCTACGTCTGAGCTGTGGAGCCGGGTAAATACCAGAGAATGACTAACTTCCCTCTGTTCTCAGACTTGTATGGAAAAGAAATACAAGTAGTAAAGAATCATTGTTATTGTCATCTTTTTTTGGTGGAGTATATCTGTGAAATAGATAGATGATAGATAGATAGATAGATGATAGATAGATGATAGATAGATAGATAGATAGATAGATAGATAGATAGATAGATGATAGATGATATGAGTGTTCCGTCTTACTTCCAGACTGAAAAATCACAAACCATACAATTCAGAATTGCTGTGGAACATCTGAGTTCCTACATGATAAACCACTACCTAATATACAGATTTGTGTTTTGCTTAGCTCACTTGAGCAATTTATATTTTCCTCTGGTGCAATGACAAGTCAGACTTCTTGGCAATTCCCTTGAGGTGCTCAGTATGATACAAAACTTGGGCATTAGAATCTTTTATTTTGGCTTTCATAAATGAGAATCACAATGAGGGGGGATGGCTTGTGCTGTGGTTTGAATGTGTCCCCTAAAGTTCATGTGTTGGACACTTACTCTCCAGTGTGACAGTGTTGAAAGGTGGGGCCTAATGGGATGTGTTTAGGTCATAGGGGCTCAACCTTTATGAATAGATTAATGCTGATTACAAAAAGTTTTGAAGTTGTGAGTTAGATCTTTTGCTCTCTCACGTCCTTTTGCTTGCCTTCTGCCTTCTGTTATGGGATGATGCAGCATGAAAGCCCTCACCAGAGGCAGTCCCTCAGCCATGGACTTCTCAGCCTCCAGAATCATGAATCATATGAACTATTGTTTATAAATTACCCCCAGTCTGTGGTATTCTGTTACAGAAGCACAAAATGGGTTAAGACAGCCTGTGAGAGCATTTTGTGCTTTCAATCTAGAATTAAATGCCAATTAGTGTGATCGCAGAAGAACTGCATTGCTAACTGTGGAAGTAGAGTAGTCCTAGAGGAATGGAGTAATTAATTATTCACCATTTAGCTCTATATATCCAGAATGCTCTACCAAATCACACTCCAATCTGTTAAAAATAAGTATTATGGGTGACATACAAATACTTTCTAACCTGTTCTCTTTCCTGCAAACTTTCCTTTTAGAGTCAGGATATCAGGTAGAATATTGGGAACTATGAGAAACTCTTAAATAAAACAAACTGAATTCATGAAAAGACAAATAATTTCATGCCCATCTTCTGTAGAAATGCAGTTGCACAAAGCTTTATATATATTGGACTCTACAAAAACAGTTTCTATAAACACAACACAGCTCTTTAATTGGGCAATATTTAAGAGTTAAAAATTTTAAATAAATTATTTAGGTTATTTTTCCTAACACAAAACCTTTTTAGGCTTACTGCTACTATTTTCATTTCTAATAATAACAAGTAATATTTCTAGGTGTAGTTGTTATATTTCAGAAATGTGACCTGGCTAAGAGTATTCCTAAATCTAGCAATAGTGAGTCATATTTTTATGAATCCAATAGCAATAATGGCAAAAACAAGTATTAGTGTTATTCAGGGCTAGGTAATTGTGACTTACATAGTACTTATCATTTTCTTTTTTTTTTTTCTTTTTTTGAGACGGAGTCTGGCTCTGTCGCCCAGGCTGGAGTGCAGTGGCGCAATCTGGGCTCATTGCAAGCTCTGCCTCCCGGGTTCACGCCATTTTCCTGCCTCAGCCTCCCGAGTAGCTGGGACTACAGGCGCCCGCTACCGCACCCAGCTAATTTTTTGTATTTTTAGTAGGGACGGGGTTTCACCGTGTTAGCCAGGGTGGTCTCCATCTCCTGACCTGGTGATCCGCCCGCGTTGGCCTCCCAAAGTGCTGGAATTACAGGCGTAAGCCACCACACCTGGCCGTGCTTATCACTTTCTAAAATTTATTATCTCATCTGATCCTATAGATACTATCCCTTGAGATTTGTTTTTTGTTATTATCTATACTTTATTCATGAAGAAACAGATTTACAAAGTGCATATAACATGTTTAAACACAGTTAGAAACTTGCACAGTGAAATTTAAATTGAGAATTTCAAATTCTATGCTTATTCTATTTTGCCAAGCCATGTAGAATGCATCTTGAAGGAGGAGTTCAGGTTGCTGAGGCACCTGAGAGAGGTACATGGCCAAACATAGCTCTCACTAGGAAAAACCTCCACTTGAAGAAAACAAGAACATTTTGTCAAATAGTATAGAACATGCTAACAATAGTAGTGTTTATAATACTTAGAAAAATCTATTTTTATCACTAAAGACAGGAAGGAAGGCTGCATTCTCTGGCTGAGAATTGCAAAGGATGTACTTTTAGGGAGGGTCATAGATTACGGATCTTGAAGAAGTTGTGAAAAACACTGGGATAGAAACTCAGTCACTTTGTTAAACTCTACATGACTGGCTCAGACAACATAGGAGGGTAAGTGCCTTAATTTGATTGTAGAATTTGGAAGGAAAAACTGGGAGAGTGTAGTCCAGATATTTCCTCTCACTTCCTCATCTTGAGAGCTGACCTCCTCACAAAGCCTGTGGCTTGCTCTGCTTCTTCAGACTGCAAGTTTTACAGATGCAAGCACCATACTGGAGTTTTAAAGATGCAGGTATCACACACAAAATTTTAAAGATGCAGATGCCATACATGGAAACCACTGGTGACAGGTATGTGGCCTTGCGTAATTCTGAGGCTTGCACTACAGATGAAAGCCATATTCTTGAATATCACTTGACCAGTAATAAAGATAATATATTTCCTCCTCTGTCTGCCTTGCACTTGTGTAGTTCATTTGGCAAAAAAACTTAGAGAATGGAGGTGATAATTTATTGGGCCCCTTCAAATTTCAACATTAGGTTAGATATTTGGAGGGTCCCTGATTAATATAATATATAGGTCCCAAATCTATATGTATTTCTAATATATATTTTCCAATAACAGCACAAAAGAGCTAGGTGGGAACAAGGCTATATTGGTCTAAGGAAATAACCTCAAATGGTAATTTGAATCCACACAAACAAATGATATCCAAAAATGATTAAAAAGAAAATAAATATAACAAAAGCCATAAATATATACTTGTGCTTTCTGCTTTCAATTTCTTTCAAAGATATAAAATTATATAAAATAATAACTATAACAATTTAATGTTGGGTTTGTAACATTTATAGATGTAGTATTTATAACAATATCAGAAAAGGGGGGAAAAGGGAATGGAACTATAAAGAAATGTTTCTATGTTTCACTGGAATTAAGTTTGTATAAATTATAAGTTTGTATAAATCTGATAAAATGTATATGGTCAGCTCTAGAGCAACTAAACTAAAATATGTATAGTAAAGATTATTTAAAAAATTACATGCTATATTTGAAGACATTTACTACTGCAAAATAAGTGTTAAAGTAGAATAACAAACAAGGGAGTAATAAATTTAAACAAGGGAGTGCAAGACTTATGCAATGAAAACTATATAATATCATTGATAGAAATTAAAGACCTAAGTAAATGGAAGGAAATCCTTTGCTCAGATGTTGACTTAATATTGTTAAGACATGATATGGTTTGGCTATGTCCCCACCCAAATCTCATTTGGGTTTGAATTAGAAGAAGAAATAATTAGCAAACTTGAAAATAGATTGATGAAGATTATGCAATCTAAAGTAGAGACAAAAAAAGATGAATAAAAATGAACAGAGCTTCACAGAAATATGAGACATCAAGTGCACCAATGTACACATAATGAGAGTACCAGAAGGAAAGGAGAGAGTGAAAAAGCAGAAAAAATATTTATAAAAATGATAGCAGAAAATTTCCAAATTTATTAAAAAACATTAATCTACACATTCAGGAAACTCAATAAATGACACATAAAATAAATACACATGTTGTGGGAGGGACCTGGTAGGAGGTAATTAAATCATGAGCAGGTCTTTTCAATGCTATTCTTATAATAGCGAATAAGTCTCACAGAATCTGATGGTTTTAAAATGGGGAGTTTCCCTGCACAAGCTCTCTTTTGGCCTGCTGCCATCCATATAAGACGTGATTTTGTTCCTCCTTGTCTTTTGCCGTGATTGTGAGACTTCCCCAGCCATGATTGTGAGACTTCCCCATGCCTTTTGCCATGATTATGAGACTTCCCCAGCCTCTTTCTTTCATAAATTGCCCAGGCTCAGGTATGTCTTTATCAGCAGTGTGAAAACGGACTAACACAAGTCATTAATATCCAAATTTGTCTACAGATTCAATGCAATCCTTTCTCAAAATCCCAACTGCTGTTTTGCAGTAATGGACAAGTTAATATCTAGAAAAAACAAAGCAATATTGAAAAATAAGAACAAAGCTTAATGACTCACACTTCCTGATTTCAAAACTTACTGCAAAGTGACAGTAATTAAGATAGTATGACACAAAGTTAAAAATAGAGATCAATGCAATAGATTGAAAGTCCAGAAATAAGTCCACATGTCTATAGTCAGTTATTTTTTTTCTAAGATCATCAAATGGAGTAGAGAATAGTCTTTCCAACAAATGTTACTGGGGTACCCAAATAGCCACAGTCAAAAGAATGAAGTTGAACTCTTACTTCATACTATAAACAAAATTAATTCTAAGTGAATCAAGAATGTAAATGTAAGAACCAAAACTATAAAACTATTAGAAGAAAATATAGGGGTAAATCTTTGTGAACTCAGATTTGGCAATGGATTCTGAGATGACATTAAAAGCACAGGCAATAAGAGAAAAATGGATACACTGGACTTTATTAAAATTAAAAATGTTTGTTCTTCAAAGAACATTATCAAGAAAGTGAAAAAACAGCCTACAGAAAGGGAGAACATTTACGAATTATATACCTGTAATAGACTGAAGAACTCTTACAACTCAATAATAAGAAGACAACTCAGTTAACAAACATGCAATGGATCTGAGGAGATATTTCTCTAAGATATACAAATGGCCAATAAGTACTTGAAAGTAGATTCAACATTAGTTATCATGGAAATTCAAATCATACCACAGGGAGATATTACTTCTCATCCACTGCTGGTTAAAATTAAAAAGTGAGACTAAAAACTAGTTTGGGCAAAAATGTGGAGAAATCAGAACCCTCATACACTGCTGGTGGGAATGGAAAATGGTACAACTACTTTGGAAAGCAGTCCACAATTTTTCAAACTGCTAAATGCATAGCTACCATTTTATCTAACAATTACATTCCTATGTGTATATCCAAGAGAAATGAAAACACATGTCCACAGAAAGACTTGTATAAGAATGTATATAGCAGCATTTTTCAACAGCCAAAAGGTGAAAACAACTCAAATGTTCATCAACTAATGAATGAATAGACAAAATGTGGTATATCTATATATATACAATAGAATAATATTGTTATTAAAACAAATGAGGTGCCGAAACATGCTACAACATGGCTGAACTTTGAAAACACTAGATGAAGTCAAAGTAGCCAGACACAAGAGGTAACACATTGTATGATTCTATGATATGAAATTCCGTGAACAGGCAAATCGATAGAGACAGAAAGATTAGATTAATGGTTACTTATGGCTGAGGGCAATGGAGAAATAGAGGATGGTAGCTAAAGGGTAAAGTTTCTTTTTGAGGTGATGAAAATGTTTTAAGATTGACTGTGGCCCAACATATATCTGTGAATATACTGAAAACATTGACTTGTACTTGGGAGAATTATAGGATATGTGAACTATATCTCAACAATCCAATTGGAGATAAACTAGAAATTTTTAAAATGTATGAGTAACAAAGGCATATATTTAGAGTTTAAAAATACTTTGCTTCTTTAATTCCAGAACTTTCCTTTTAATTTCTAGTGTCTGCCTTGCATGCCTATCTCTGGGAACATGAATTGCATTGTCTGGCCAATAGAAGGTTAGTCTATGAACCCTTCAGAATTCCTCACTCTGAATAATTATCTTAGAAAACTCTCTGCTATGCACAAGAGTCTGAGTCCAACTTCCACAAAGTCAGATTCCTAGAAATTGGAAAATAAAAGTTACTACCACTTTGAGAAACAAATTTGTTTCTATTAAGAATAGAATTTGGCTTTGGTCACATTTGGTGGTATTTTAGTTTCAGAGGAATTTTTTTTTGTCCTGACCAATGTTCCACTCTAATTTTCTTCTAAGCACCAAAGACCAAAGCGGTCTGCTTAACATGATTTACAAAGCCAATGTGAGGATGGCTGTGTGTGGGTTCATCGCACTCTGAGACACTAGTCAGTGGAAGAAAAGAACTGTCCTGTCAAGTACCAATTACAGAAACTGTGGATTCCCCCACTGGACTGAGGCTGAAGCTTTAAGCTGAAAGAGGCTTAAAGGCAGAAAGAGAAACACGTACTCTTTCCACTGGGCTGTCTCATGGTAGAGTGCCCTTCAGGTGTGTGGAATAAAGAGGAAGTCAATTGGAAAAGACAAACAAATTTGCATAGTTTCTGTCTTTGATTGATTCTTGTGAAGAGACAAACTGAAAACATAGTGGTGAATGTAAATAACAGGTTGGATGAGACTAAAAAATAAGAATAGGAATCCTGGAAATGAGAATCTGGGGGAGCCTCTGGCAGTTTCAGAGCATTTAAATTCTCTACAAGCCTTGGGTTATGTAGCTTGTGCCTGAATCCAGCTGAAAAGATCAGAAAAGGAAGGTCTAGAATTATGCCTTTCTGGCTGTTTTCTCTTTTGTAGATTATTTAGTCCAAGATAAACAGAACATTGGCAAAAGCAATCCTCTTTAAGGGAGGGAATCAAGTATTTCCCCTGCCTTTTCTATTCAAACTGTACCCTAGGGTAATCAAATGGTTGATGAGGGAAGTTTTTCTTTCTAGAAATAGTCCAGCCAGTAAATAAAGGAGGAATAATAGAATCAGAATATCACCATTTTGCAACCATTAATTAATTTATGAATACAGGAAATACTCTTCAACAGCTGCAAACATCATAGAACAAGACAATCAGATATGTACCCTCTGATGCAAGAACTCACTACCACATAAGAAATTGTCTTGCCCCGAAAATTGAATCTGAATCCAATCCCTCATCTATATCTAACTACCAATTTATAGGAAATGCAGAGGACAAATGAACATGTCAAATGTTATGATGAGAATGGAACTGAAAAATAATCCAAACTGTGGGATGCTCTAGAGGACAAATAACCCATTGCTTTCACAAACAAATTATCAAATTATAAGAAAGAATATGGTAGGGAGAACCTATAGATTAAAAGAGATTTAAGAGAAATGTTAAACAATTAGCATGTATAAACCTTGTTTACTCTTCATTCAAATAAATAGTAAAAGAGAAAGGAATAAAAACCATAGTTAAGACAATTCTTAACATCAACAATACAATGTTAAAAATTATTTTTAATTTGGGAGAAATGATGGTATTGTGGTTATATGTCTTTGGGAGATACAAACTAAAATACTTACAGGTGAAGTGATATAGTATACGAAATTTGCTACAAAATAATGCAGGTGAGGAAGTGGAGGTATGTAGAGGAAACAAGATTGGCCATGGGTTGATAATTATTGAAGCTGGGTGATGAAAACTTGGAGGTTCATTGAACTATTCTCCCTACTTTTGTATATTTGGTGTTTCTATAACAAAAATGTAAAAATAAGATACCACCACCAACCAGGGGTAGGAGAAAACAATGTGTTTAAAGTTTAGAATTAAACATGTATTTGTTATTCAAGGAATTTTCTTACTCATATAAGAGCCCCAAAATGGTAAACGTACCATTTTTCTCTAGGTTTAAAAAATGCTTGTTTATAATATAATGGATTCCCTAATTATACCAACTTCATAATGAAAATGTATTTTTGAGTTCTGTGTGGTAACATTTTGGAATTATTAATCGGTAGTTTATGTGAAAGAAAAATAAATGACATGATTGTGAAGTAGTTTCTCTATTTGAACAATCATATTAATAAGAGAATCTTTTCAAGATATTTTGAACTTTTTCCTGAATAAATATTCTTTCCTTTCTCTCCAAAAATCTGAATCATTCTCATTATTCAGGTTCTTAATGCTTATTTATTAAAATGATTTGAACCAATATGCCTTCCATTTCCACCTGAATAGTAAGTTTTTTTTTTAACATGGAGATGGTTGTAGGGAAAAACAATAACCTCTGTAGGTTCTTAGTTGGAACAGGGCCTCCCGTTACAAAAGACAGATTAACAAGAGAAAAGCAAGCAGAAGTTTATTTACATGAGTTTATTTGAGGAAATAATGACAATAAACTTGCCAAAATTAAAAAAGTACTTCAGCTTGAAGGCGTCCAAAGAATGACCAACAGAATAGGTAACGGCAAGTCCACACATTTTCACAGAAATAAAATTTAATGAACCACAGATGAGAATCCTAAATATTTCCAAATAGAAAGAAAATTGTAGCTGTAGAAAAATGGCAGTATTACCTGAATCACAGAGAAGATAATAAATAGTAGTGACTGGTAGAGATGTGAGGATTCTGCTGGCCGCTGAGTGTATCTATTCTAATTATGCATTCCAGAACTGGAGAAATGCTGCAGACTCTATCTTTGTTGGACTAAACAAAGGATGACGAATGCAGGAATAAAGACAAAAGAGTATATTTAGAAGAAGAGGTCAGGGGGCTCCTTGCTTCTGGTGAACACCATCCCTGAGCTTTCATAGCCCTCCATATTTATTAGGTAAAAGAGATAGTAAGGGTGGGGTGCGGGGGGCGGTGGTTGTCGATCGGCAGTCTGATTTACAGCAGGCTTGCAAGACTGCATTCTTCCAACAGTAGGCTCTAAATGCCCCAGTAGATAACCTCAAGGAGCATGGCGCCAGGGAGTGATTGCCTTCAGCAAACCTTGTGGCAGGTACAGTCGTGAGTTTGCCCATATCCTGCATTCATGATAAACAGTTTGCTGTTTGATCATATAGCCTCAGTGGAATGCTGAGTTGGTCACAATCCCTTTGCCAACTTTCTACAGAGAAATAACCACAGGATTGGTTCAAGGACCAACTGGGCCACAGTGAGATGGACCTGAGCTAAAACTCCATTGATCACCTGATCTTATAAGTTCCTATTCTGATTGGTATACCACAGTGACTTCTTTTTTTTTTTTTTTTTTGTCTCAGGGATAGTGTCAATTCAAAGCTAGTACTCAGTAGTTATTTTTTAAAATATCTGTTTCCCATTCCTCAATGGTCAGTTACCCTGGTAAAAGACCCTTTGGTGCTTTAAGGAAGGCTGGGATCAAAACTAACAGTATAAATTGTGGTAATACAGCAGGATCCTTCCTCAAGGGAGCCTATCCTCTTCTTCATTCAAAGGGTTTTGAGTCTATAAACTGGTTCAAGTCTAGAAATTGATTGAAGGTTCATGACTCTCAGTTTTCATGATTCAGGTTAGACTTTGTTCATTTGACCTAGAACTTTTCAGCTTATATAGATCAAGTAAAAATTTAGTAGGCATACTGTCTATTTCACTCCTAGAGACACCATGTCAACTATTCTGGTTGCTGTCCATTATGGTAACCATACCTACTTTGCCTTTGGTGATTGAGTACCAACACGTGGTCCCTGACATTCTGAGATCCAACTACTCTCTTATTACATTTAAATTTCCCAATCCAGTGACCACAGTTCTCACTTGTAAGTTCTGGCCTACAGAAA
Source organism: Symphalangus syndactylus (assembly GCF_028878055.3). Lineage (NCBI taxonomy): Eukaryota > Metazoa > Chordata > Mammalia > Primates > Hylobatidae > Symphalangus > Symphalangus syndactylus. Next base: position 64,062,297 of record NC_072424.2, read on the forward strand.
AAAGTGATCATAGAGCTCTTCTAGGATACTGGGGCTTCTCTCACAAATTTATTTTTCACGATAATGATGAAAGTTATGTCTTCTGGACCCATCCAGGGTGGATGATTAGATCTTAAATGAGACATCAAGGCTGACATTCCAATCTTTCTACACCTTTGAATGTTTTCCTCTACGTTAAACAAAGGCAGGTCTGGCATTTTCAGCTCACTCACTGTGGGCTGCCTTTTGATTCATGCTTCAGCCAACCAAACAAATAAACTGTTAGAGCCCTTTTGAATTCCCTGAGCTAGAGCACTAAATACAGAATCTCTGCTTTGCGAGCCCATTTCAATAAGTTCATCCTGATCCAACTTTGTTTCTCTACCATTATCTCACATCTTTAATATCTACTCCCCCATATGTAACTTATATCTGTATAAATTAGAAAACTTAAGTCATTCTTTTGGAGTATAGCACATCTCGTCATGAGTTGCATTTTCTACCTCACCTACCTTCAGGTTCTTGCTGGAACTTGAGTCTAATTACAGATCTAGAAACAAAGATGGATGGTGGTGTTTGGTTCTGAGGAAACTCAGCTCTATCTTGCATGGCAACTGCCTCAGGGGAGGCCATTACAAGTTCCTCTGGAAATGCAGGGTTAATCCTCCCAGACCAGGATAGAGAGGCCACTGTCATTGAAGGTGGGGTAGTTGCTGCCACTACGGGTAGAGAGCCAGCTCCTCTTGTGGATGGGGAGGCCTCTTCCACTGGCAAAGATTCATCACAATTTAGGGGGTCAATATCCCCAGCTTTATGAGGGGTTTCTTACACTCACTCATATTGTCATGATCTCATTTCTTCCTAATCAATGCCCTTACTTTAAAAGTAGACATTTTATGAGGCTCAGTGTTCAACTTACATTGTAATTCAGCCAGTTGTAGAAGGCCATTTTGAGTTTGATTTTTCAGCAATTTTGGTCCTGAGGCCATAGGAGAGATGATTCTTCTTCAGAGCTCACATAGAAGCTTTCAGGTAATTTATGTGGTGCGTGAACTGGCAATGTGAATTTCTGGGTTTGCCTGAACTTTTCCCATTTTTATATAGTAACATTACCTGCCTTTGCTTCTAGATCCACCACCCATCTTTGCTTCTAGATCTATAACTAGACTCATTACCTGTGTTAGTTTGCCAAATACGTTAAAAATTTTATAGTCTCCCAGCTCTTTGCTTCTTATAAGTGATTGATTAGGAATAACAAATGGAGATATTTTGCATATCTCTATTGCCAGATCACACCATGGGCTATCAATGCTCTCTTTTCTACTAAATTTAGAGTCGTTAGTGTCTTTAATCAGATTATAGATCCAATCACAGAAACGCTAGTGTCAGTTTTGATAACTCATCCTTAAAATTGTATTTCTCTAGGACTACTCTTTGTTCCAAAATATGTATTAGTCTGGGTTCTCCAGAGAAACAGATATAGGATGTCTGTGTGTGTGTGTGTGTGTGTGTAGCTATATATATACATATATACATATTTTGCTGTATATATTTACATATACTATGTATTTATATATAGTATATATTTATATATACTATGTATTTATATATAGTATATATTTATATATACTGTGTATTTATATATAGTATATATTTATATATACTGTGTATTTATATATAGTATATATTTATATATACTGTGTATTTATATATAGTATATATTTATATATACTGTGTATTTATATATAGTATATATTTATATACACTGTGTATTTATATATAGTATATATAGGAAGATGGAGACCCAGGAGGGCTGATGGTTCTAGGATGAACATTTCCTGTATGAAAGCCAGCAAGCTTGAGACTCAAGAAGAGCTGATGTTGGGATCCAAAGACAGGCAGGCTGATGTTCCCGCTCAAAACTCTCAGGCAATAGGAGTTCACTGTCACTCTTGGGAAGGTCAGCCTTTTTGTTGTTGTATTTATTCAAGCCTTCAATTGATTTTATGGAGCCAACCCACATTAAGGAGGGCAATCTGCTTTACTTGGTCTACAATCCAAATGTCAATCTCATTCAAAAACACTTTCACAGACACACCCATATAATATTTGACAAAATATCTGGCACCCTATGGCCCATTCAAATTGACACATAGAATTAACCATCACACATAGTATCAATAATATAGGATAGTTTCAGTTGCTTCAGATCCTAACACTTGCTAAAGTCAGTGTTTTTACTATAAGCCATTCTAGTGAGTATGTAGTAGTATCTTACTGTGGTTTTAATTGGCATTTTACTGATAACTAATTATATCGAGCACTTTTTCTGTACTTATTTGTCCTTCATATACTTTCATTTGTGAAGAATCTATTCAAATCTTGTGCCCATTTTTATTCAGTTGCTGTCTTATTATTATTGGGTTGTATATATTCTGGGTACAAGCCCTTTGTAAAACATGCACATTATGAATATTTTGTCCATATCTGTGGCTTGCCTTACCTATATATACATGTCTCCGTGTATGCATACTTCTAAGTATTAGTGTATATGTGTATCTAGGAGTATATTTATATTTGTGTATAGACATATAGTTCTTTAATTTTAGTGGCATTTTGGGAGGTAGCAGTGAATAAATGCATATGTTTAGTTTAACATATTTTGCTCAAAGTTTATAGTTCTTCATCTGAGCTTTCTAAGTGATCTTTACAATCCCTTTAGAGTATATGCTACATGACATTATATAAATGTCTGTTTACATGTTTTCCTGCATTCCTTGCTGGACTCTAGGCTCATTGAGGGTAAGGTCAGGTATTCATCTTTGTACTGCCAGTGACTAGCATAGCACTTGGTGTATATTCTATACTTCAGTAGATTGAAAAATAGACACTACTTATCTTGGGAGAAGTTTGTCTAGGATTGTGATGGTTTGTCTTGGATTGTGATGGTTCTGTCTAGGACTATTTTCTCTCCTTTTGTCATATGTCAGTGTGTACTTTTTGGAAACTTCAAATGGAAATGTAAAGTATGAAAAGTCTGAGTGTATTTTATAAAGTCTTCTCTAATTAAATTATAATAGGCTTTAAATGAGAGCAAGGGTCAGCAAACTTTCTGTAAAGGGCCAGAGAATAAATTCTTTCAGCTTTGTGGACAACATGGTCTACTATGCAATTTTGCTATTGTAGCATGAAAGTAGCCTTAGACAATACATAAATGAATGAGCATGGCTGTGTTCAAATAAAACCTCATTTAAAAAGAGGCAGTCATAAAAAAGAATGAGATCATGTCCTCTTCAGGAACATGGATGAAGCTGGAAGCCATCATTCTCTGCAAACACAGGAACAGAAAACCAAACACCGCATGTTCTCACTTATAAGTGGGAGTTGAACAATAAGAACACATGGATGCAGGGAGGGAAACAACACACACCAGGTCCTGTTGGGAGGTGAGAGGCTGAAGTAGGAGGATTGCTTGAGCCTAGGAGTTTGACGCTGCAATAAGCTATAATCACACCACTGCACTCAAGCCTGGTGACAGAGCAAGACTCTGTCTCAAAACCAAACCAAAACCAACAAAAAACCAAAACAGCCTGGTTTGTTACCTTGTATAGATGTTCCAAAGCTCTGCTCCTTTCAATCAGCTTTCTATACCTTAGTTGGAAATAAGACCAGACAGACAAGAATTATCTCACATTTTGAGAAAGCTTCTCATATGAAAAGCACAAAGGCAACTAACTAGCTAACTAGCTTACCTAATAACTTAATACAGCATATAATAAAAAACAGATAAATTTGAGAGCAGAGTAAACTTTATAAAAAAAATTACTTCTGTGAAACAGGACCTGGTTTATACAGAAAAACATAATCAAAATTATTCTCAATAAAAAGCTTACGCTCCAATTAACAAAAAAAACACTTTTTAAAAAAGGATTAGAAGATAACACTAAATGCCCACAAGAGAAAGCAGGAAAGATCCAGAATTGACACCCTAACATCACAATTAAAAGAACTAGAAAAGAAAGATCAAATACATTCAAAAGCTAGCAGAAGGCTAGAAATAACTAAAATCTGAGCAGAACTGAAGGAAATAGAGACAAAAAACCCGTCAAAAAATTGATGAATCCAGGAGCTGGTTTTTTGAAAAGATCAACAAAATTGATAGACTGCTAGCAAGACTAATAAAGAAGAAAAGAGAGAAGAAACAAATAGATGCAATAAAAAATGATAAAGGGGATATCACCACCGATCCCACAGAAATACAAACTACCATCAGAGAATACTACAAACACCTCTATGCAAATAAACTAGAAAATCTAGAAGAAATGGATAAATTCCTCAACACATACACCCTCCCAAGACTAAATCAGGAAGAAGTCGAATCTCTGAATAGACCAATAACAGGTTCTGAAATTGTGGCAATAATCAATAGCTTACCAACCAAAAAGAGTCTAGGACCAGATGGATTCACAGCCGAATTCTGCCAGAGGTACAAGGAGGAACTGGTACCATTCCTTCTGAAACGATTCCAATCAATAGAAAAAGAGGGAATCCTCCCTAACTCATTTTATGAGGCCAGCATCATCCTGATACCAAAGCTGGGCAGAGACACAACCAAAAAAGAGAATTTTAGACCAATATCCTTGATGAATATTGATGCAAAAATCCTCAATAAAATACTGGCAAACCAAATCCAGCAGCACATCAAACAGCTTAACCACCATGATCAAGTGGGCTTCATCCCTGGGATGCAAGGGTGGTTCAACATACACAAATCAATAAATGTAATCCAGCATATAAATAGAACCAAAGACAAAAACCACATGATTATCTCAATAGATGCAGAAAAGGCCTTTGACAAAATTCAACAACCCTTCATGCTAAAAACTCTCAATAAATTAGGTATTGATGGGACGTATCTCAAAATAAGAGCTATCTATGACAAACCCACAGCCAATATCATACTGAATGGGCAAAAACTGGAAGCATTCCCTTTGAAAACTGGCACAAGACAGGGATGCCTTCTCTCACTACTCCTATTCAACATAGTGTTGGAAGTTCTGGCCAGGGCAATCAGGCAGAAGAAGGAAATAAAGGGTATTCAATTAAGAAAAGAGGAAGTCAAATTGTCCCTGTTTGCAGATCACATCATTGTATATCTAGAAAACCCCATAGTCTCAGCCCAAAATCTCCTTAAGCTAATAAGCAACTTCAGCAAAGTCTCAGGATACAAAATCAATGTACAAAAATCGCAAACATTCTTATACACCAATAACAGACAGAGAGCCAAATCATGAGTGAACTCCCATTCACAATTGCTTCAAAGAGAATAAAATACCTAGGAATTCAACTTACAAGGGATGTGAAGGACCTCTTCAAGGAGAACTACAAACCACTGCTCAATGAAATAAAAGAGGATACAAACAAATGGAAGAACATTCCATGCTCATGGTTTGGAAGAATCAATATCATGAAAATGACCATACTGCCCAAGGTAATTTATAGATTCAATGCCATCCCCATCAAGCTACCAATGACTTTCTTCACAGAATTGGAAAAAACTACTTTAAAGTTCATATGGAACCAAAAAAGAGCCCGCATTGCCAAGTTAATCCTAAGCCAAAAGAACAAAGCTGGAGGCATCACACTACATGACTTCAAACTATACTACAAGGCTACAGTAACCAAAACAGCATGGCACTGGTACCAAAACAGAGATGTAGATCAATGGAACAGAACAGAGCCCTCAGAAATAACGCCGCATATGTACAACTATCTGATCTTTGACAAATCTGACAAAAACAAGCAATGGGGAAAGGATTCCCTATTTAATAAGTGGTGCTGGGAAAACTGGCTAGCCATATGTAGAAAGCTGAAACTGGATCCCTTCCTTATACCTTATACCTTATACAAAAATTAATTCAAGATGGATTAAGGACTTACATGTTAGACCTAAAACCATAAAAACCCTAGAAGAAAACCTAGGCATTACCATTCAGGACATAGGCATGGGCAAGGACTTCATGTCTAAAACACCAAAAGCAATGGCAACAAAAGCCAAAATTGATGAATGGGATCTAATTAAACTAAAGAGCTTCTGCACAGCAAAAGAAACTACCATCAGAGTGAACAGGCAACCTACAAAATGGGAGAAAATTTTTGCAACCTACTCATCTGACAAAGGGCTAATATCCAGAATCTACAATGAACTCAAACAAATTTACAAGAAAGAAAGAAACAACCCCATCAAAAAGTGGGTGAAGGACATGAACAGACACTTCTCAAAAGAAGACATTTATGCAGCCAAAAAACACATGCAAAAATGCTCATCATCACTGGCCAACAGAGAAATGCAAAATCAAAGCCACAATGAGATACTATCTCACACCAGTTAGAATGGCCATCATTAAAAAGTCAGGATGCCAGGTGTGGTGGCTCACGCCTGTAATCTCAGCACTTTGGGAGGCCAAGGTGGGTGGATCACAAGGTCAGGAGATTGAGACCACGGTGAAACCCCATCTCTACTAAAAATACAAAAAATTAGCCGGGCGTAGTGGCGGGTGCCTGTAGTCCCAGCTACTCGGGAGGCTGAGGCAGGAGAATGGCATGAACCCGGGAGGCGGAGCTTGCAGTGAGCCAAGATTGCACCACTGTGCTCCAGCCTGGGCGACAGAGCAAGACTCCGTCTCAAAAAAAAAAAAAAAAAAAAAAAGAAAAGGAAAAATGAAAAAGAAAAAGTCAGGAAACAACAGGTGCTGGAGAGAATGTGGAGAAATAGGAACACTTTTACACTGTTGGTGGGACTGTAAACTAGTTCAGTTGGTGGGACTGTAAACTAGTTCAACCACTGTGGAAGTCAGTTTGGCGATTCCTCAGGGATCTAGAACTAGAAATACCATTTGACCCAGCCATCCCATTACTGGGTATATACCCAAAGGACTATAAATCATACTGCTATAAAGACACATGCACAAGTATGTTTATTGCGGCACTATTCACAACAGCAAAGACTTGGAACCAACCCAAATGTCCAACAATGGTAGACTAGATTAAGAAAATGTTGCACCATGGAATACTATGCAGTCATAAAAAATGATGAGTTCATGTCCTTTGTAGGGACATGGATGAAACTGGAAATCATCATTCTCAGTAAACTATCACAAGGACAAAAAACCAAACACCGCATGTTCTCACTCATAGGTGGGAATTGAACAATGAGAACACATGGACACAGGAGGGGGAACATCTCACTCCAGGGAGTGTTGTGGGGTGGGGGGAGGGGGGATGGATGACATTAGGAGATACACCTAATGCTAAACGGCAAGTTAATGGGTGCAGCACACCAACATGGCACATGGATACATATGTAACAAACCTGCACGTTGTGCACATGTACCCTAAAACTTAAAGTACAATAAAAAAAAAAAGGATTAGAAGATAATGTCAAAGAAATTGCTTAAAAAATTGAACTAAAAGAAAGGCGAACAGGTATTCACGTACTGACTAACTGGAATTTTGGAAAGATGGAACAGGTAAAATTAAGGAAATTATCAAACAAGTGATGTAAGGCATTTTCAATGATGAAATTACTGAGTCTAAAATAGATAATAAAAAACTCTAAGGCATGTATCATGAAACTGCAAAACACCAAGAATAAATAAGAGCTCCTTTAGGTATCAAAATGAGAAATGAAGTCACCATCAAATGTTCAGGGTGGGTATCGTGTGATACTGGATTTTGAGGTAGCAAATCTTGGTGCCAAAACACAATGAAGCTCTATGAAGAAATCATGATAAAATAATCTTCCTAATATTTAATATTGGTTATCACACTTTGTTTAAATTTTTCAATCATTTCTCATAATGAGGGTTTAAGTTCCACGATCCTAAGAATGGTGTGTCAGATCACTCCCAGGCTGAATCCAGGTGTCTTTCCCATGTTTCTCATCACTCTTCACATAAAAAATTAAGATTGTTATATAAGGCAAGTTATTTGTCCAATGTTTCCCTGAACATTTTGTATATCTCCATGTCTTTTGCCTTAATGTAAGCCTGAGAGAAAGACACTTATTCTTTCTTCTATTCTTCTATTATTCTTATTCTAATAATTCCACACCCAGTTCAAAAGTTCTCTCCTCCTTCAAGTCTTCCCCATCCCTCCTCTCATCCAAGTCAAGAACAATTAATCACTCTGCTGTGCTCCCGTGATTTAAAATAAGAAAAGAGTTTTTCTATCTGATGTCATCACATTATAACATAATAATAACATAATGTTATGTTATGTTATAACATAACATAAAAATCATAGAACATGATTTTTACATTCCCCTCACAATTTTGAGCTCCTTGTGAGTATGGCTCATGTTTTTGCTTTATTATATTATTATATATTTAAATTTGGCTTTATCTACATAAGACCATAGCCAAGGAGGTTAACCATAATTTCAAATTTTTGTACCAGCCACTTGTGCTATTTTTCACATTTGAAAATAATAATCATTCTGTTTGCTTCAAACAGTGATCTATAAATTTGTTTAGACAATAAATAAGGGCTTTTTCTTCTTTAGGATAATAAAAATATTAAATGATGTATTGAAGATACTACTAAATAAATGACTTTTTGATTATAGTTTCTGCATTGAAGATTGGTAGGAGTTTTTCTAATTTTCAAATCTTCCCACAACCTTTTTATTCAAAGAAATATCATCTTGGAAATAATTTGTGTGAAAAATTTACAAATCAAAAATTGACTCACAAGATGATATTACCATCACTCATTTTAACAAGTCTCCTAAGTATTTTCTTTATCAGTTTTCTTGATTATAAAATGTCGATAATATGAACACACTCTTAATGTAACAGAATATTTAATTACATCTGTTTCCCTCAACGCACCAAAGTCATTTAATAATTATATTGGCTATTTGCACTGATTGGCAGGAGGCTCTTCCACTAATGCCTCCCATGGTTTCCACTGCATCATTTTTCTCACCACACTTAGTTCATTTTCAGCCTGATGAATCACCTCTTCTATTTGGCCACTTTGAAGTTGGTCTTCTAATTTTTTAACATCTGGTTCTACTTTAAGCATAACCAGCTTCTCATTTGTAATCTGTTCTGTACACTTTTTATATGCTGCATTTTTAGGGATTTGCTCAAGAACATCAAGGATCTTTGTGTACAATATTCTTAGCCTCTCATGTGGATTCTCACATACAGCCAATCTCACAGGACCAGTAGTCTTCTTCAGCACACCTTGTCCCATATTTAATTACTCTTTGCATCCCAGTGCCTAGCTTCATGCCTGCATAAAGTGATAGTAAATATCTGTTATATTGAAATGAATCAATAAACATTCTAAAGTAAAAACCAAAACATCATAGCCACAGTAGGGCTTATAGGACATGTCTGAAATCTACTCAACATTTAATTAGTGGTTGCTTGGTAGATTGATATCGAAATTCAATTTTTCTCTGATCTGTGAACATGACATTTCTTTTACCCATTAGCCAAATGTGCTATATCAACTAATTGGGGTGGAGTCATTTATCTCTTCTAATAGATGTACACTTACTCCCATCAATATAGGGTGCTAAAATATTTTCATATTATCTTTTTGTTTTTCATTCTCCTAGAAAAGTCATTGTCAGAAGAGAACAAGGATGCAAGCTTAAAATTAGTTAAGTGAAAACAGGGTCATCTCTTGGAAATTTTATTAAAAAATTTATAAAAAAAATTTTCTCCTGTTTGGCAGTTATGATTCTGCCATCACAGGTATCATAAAATTTATAAAAGAATAGGCACACTTATTTGGGGGCAATGCTCTAAAATTTCAAATGATAGGAAACATGCCAACCTCTAGCATGAATAAACTTTTGTCAAAATGCGCTGCATATTTCAGTTTTCTAAATCTGGAATTAAAAAAAAACAGGGACCATTTTCTTCAAATGTTGAACAGCATCATGCTTGAGAGAAGACAGTTAATTTAAAACATTAGAGGAAAATTGATGGAGTTGTTAATGGAAAATGGAAGATTACAGCTTTTAGTGACATGTTAGACAAGCACATTTAAACAATTTAAAAGTGCTTTTCCCCCACAGGATCACTTATGTCTCATTTCTGAGTTGTCAGTGTATCTAATTCATTCCAGCTGCTTCTGATTAGTTCATCTTTTTGCAGCGATGCAGTTTCATTGTGATAAGAGAAATGTATCTTTTCTTATGCACATGCAAAAAAAGCTCTCAGCAGTACCCATCAAAGGTCCTTATGATGATTAAGCTACATTTCAAAGATAAGAGTCTGACCAAGTAGCCAGGACATCAGAGATGAAGTTTTCAAATAACCAAGCATTTGAGAACTCTATGCACTCCACATCTTAAAAATCTTCAGGATTTTGCCTAGAAAAGTCTAATCCATGCATCGCTCTTAAAAAAAAATAAACAGACAAAAAGCTGTGTGTGTGTCCATGATATTTCAAAGCAAGGAATATGTGACCTATATCTTATTTTATACTAAAGGTACTGTGTCATCCCAAAAGAAAGAAGGGATCCAAGCTGCTGGAATGGACCCAGACAAGGAGCACTGGTGGGTGAATGTCTTTTCATTTGGAACTAAACAAGCAGAAGGTAGTGAGAGTTTGAATATCAGGTGCCTGCTATAATGTGTAAGGACAGAGCTTTGAACCAGAGCTGTAGAACTCAGTTTCACTGGGTGAGTTTGTCAGTACAGACATAGAAACCATCCCACAGGAGATCACAGGTGACTTCTAGGAGGTGGTTGTACTCCTATGCAATCTGACATGGAATTTTGCGCTAAAAGTTGTCGCTATAGAAGAAAGGTGGATTCTCAGAGCTCATGGGGCTAACAAAGGCAACATCAGATCCTCCAAAATATGGCCAAATAATTGTCCTATTCTGTCAAGTGTTAGCATTACTGCCCTATCCAAAAACTCTGTCATTGCATACCTGGTAAGTGCAAGTACATTTCCAACCACATTTTCATACTTCCTTTCTTCCTTAAAATCCATTTTCCCGTTTTCTGAGAAGTCAGGGAGGCAAGTCTGTAAGTCTGTCTTCTCTCTGTGTGGGATCACTTGGGTAGAAAAAAGAACCAGCTCTTTCACCTTCAGAACTAGAGAATGAGCCTCTAACCAGATTACAACATTGGGCAAAAGTTTGATACTATTATTAAGTATATTGATTATATTTTGAAGACACCTTCTATCAGTGCTTCTTGAGAGGGAAACCGAAGGAAGAACCAGACACCTAGTGGCCCTGGCTGAGGTGGAGGCTTTAGCAGAGGGTCAGAAGCATTTCTTATTGAGTGACTGACAATGTATTTTAGAGAAGGAACCAGTATAGTCTGATCCTGAGATGATTTATCCAACAACATAGAGAGAGTGCCTACTGCTCAGTAACCTAGGAAATCAAATGCTAAACCCCATGATTGAACATGAAACCCATTTAAAAAGTGATAGATTAAAGTATGCACGTATGGAAAATCAGAAACTCAGTGTCCCTGCAGTTGTGAGGCTATGTCAATCCTTTTTCTTCTCCCTTTTCTAAAACTCATAACACAACTGGCAGAGAAGCTGTCCCTATAAAAATGGTTAGAGATAGATATTACTGGATTTTTTCACAAGGTGCATGTGAGGTTTAATTTTCCAATATAACTTTTCCTTTGGGGTACCATTTGGAAAATTGTTTGCACAACTGTACCTGCTATAAAATGACAACTTCTACATTTCTTAATGTCTGTTGACCTGCTGCTTTTACAGCAATCATAAGGTGTTTTGGTTGTTATTAATATAGTAATTGTTCATGATGGGTTTCTCCCAGAAAAACTATCATTTACATTGCTTGATGATATTGTCACTATTGCACTTTGTGTAATTAGAGAGCTTTGTAGAGCTATTTGTCTATATAGACAAAGACACCTGTTTTTCACATCTTCCTGTCCCAAGTACTAACTTTTCTTCTATACTATATACCTTTCTCTAGTGTTATATTAATACCATTCTCACTGGACATCATATTTAGGCTACTAGGCTTTAAATAATTAAAACATATGTGCTCCAAGTTGACAGTAAAATGTTTTTCCAAAGCTAAAGGACAATAGTAGTTTTTCACTACCCAACATTTAACTTATGATCATCAATCCCTAGATTCCAAAAAATTGAAAAAAGTCAAGCATCAAGACCATTTCAAAGGTTGACAATGAAGACAGAAAAATATTTAGCACTTAGAAAGCACTGGAACTGGGGTTTACCTTGACCTCCTGAAAGAAACAAGATAATGACAGAGCTTGGTCAGCATGTTCCAGGACACCTGACAAAGTTGGGTCTCTTTGGATGTGTATAGCATTCCTCATCCTGGCTCCCATTTGTATGACTTCTCCAGACTTGGTAGCATTAAATATTTCTGCATAGAAGATGCCTTGGTTCCTGACCAGGAAATAAAACATTTATCAGTGTAAAGGAATTGTTAGCCAAAATATGAAAATGCTCCATAACTACATAGGTACTGGAATTTAAACTCAGGAGTGTTTGACTCCAAGGTTCAATTTTTGTACCCTATGTTCTGCTGCTTCTCTAACAATGTGCCTGAATTACTATCTGGGGACCTGCTTGCCATGACTCAAGGAATAAATGATAGCCATGGAGAGGGACCGGGCAACAACTAAAGGGACTGATAGGCTGCTACAATTGTGGTTTGTCAGATGCTTGTTTCTCTGCAGTGCTTAGACAGAATGCAGCTGGGAGGCTCTGGATAAATGCAGTATTTATTGTTAGCTATGGCTCACTGCCTATAATTGCTATATACTTGCTTTCCATAATGAGATGGAGCTGAGGAACAAATACCCTTCAAAAATCCTTTTGCCTCCTTTCTTTAAACGTTAGGAAAGAGCTGGTCTAAGTAGTCCATTATGCTTCCTGGTACCAGAACTCCAACCTGATCCCACTCAATCATTTGAGCTGAGGGGGTCTTCCAAATAAAAGGCACAACCCCACTATTCAGTAGTGAACTGTAAAAGAAAATAAATGTAAAAAGGGTATTTGCAGGAGTTGGGAAAGAGTTTTTGTGTCTGCAGGAGTTGGGAAAGAGTTTTTGTGTCTGCAGGAGTTGGGAAAGAGTTTTTGTGTCTGCAGGAGTTGGGAAAGAGTTTTTGTGTCTGCAGGAGTTGGGAAAGTGTTTTTGTGTGTAAGTAATACCCTCTGCTCTATCAGGTATTACTTACAATACCTGATACAATGTAAATGCTCTAAAATAATTGTTATACTAAATATGGAGGGTCAATTGTATTCTGGCACTTATGTATTTTCTCAGGGTGTCCAGAGCACTTGCCATACCTAGCTCCCCAGGTCCAATTGGCATGTTGTCATCAATATGTGCATCAGTGGGACATGTAGCAGCTTACTCGGCTGACCAAAAGTTCTGTAGACTATATTATAAGCAGAGAGCAGGAAAATTTTACATAACCTGGGGCAAGATGGTGAATGTGTTCAAAACTCTAATTTAAAATTGGTAGGATAATATAATATATTTTAGAAACATTTTCATCAATATGATCAAAATTTTAATGATTAGCACTTAAGCTTCAATTTTGTAGAAAATTCACTTAAGTAAGATGTCTCATTTCCTGATAAAGTCCACTAAATAAAATATATGGAGTGAATTTATTTTTGGATTTTTTCTCTTTCATTGATTTATAATATTTTCATATTTATGGAGTACATGTGTTTGTTACATGCATAGAATATGTAATCATCAAGTCATGATTTTGGGGTTGCCATCACCTTGAGTGTTTATCATTTTTATTTATTGGTATGATTTTAAGTTCTCTCTTCTAGTTACTTTGAAATATATGTAGTATTGTTGCTAAGTATAGTCGCCATAGTCTGCTGTTAAATATTAGAACTTCTTCTGTCTAACTGTATGTTAGTACTCATAACCAGTCTCTCTTCATTCCCCCTTCCTCATCTACTCTTCCCAGTCTCTGGTATCTATCATTCTATTCTCTATGTCCACAAGATCAAATTTTCTAGCCTTCACATATGAGTGAGAAGGTATGATATTTGTCTTTCTTTGCCTGGCTTATTTTACTTAACATAACCTCTAGTTTCATCCATGTTGCTGAAAATGACAAGATTTAATTTTTTTAATGGCTTAATAGTATTCCATTGTGTATATATACCACATTTTCTTCATCCATTAGTCTGTTGGTGAGCACTTAGGTTGCTTCCAAATCTTGGCTACTGTGAATAGTGCTGCAATAAACATGTCAGTGCAGGCATCCCTTTGATATAGCTGATTTCTTTTCCTTCGGATAGCTGCCCAGTAGTGAGATTGCTGGATTATATGGTAGTTCTATTTTTACTTTTCTTGAGAAATCTCCATACCATTTTTCATAATGATATACTAATTCACATTTCCACCAACAGCATATAAGAGCTTTTCTCCACATCCTCATTAGTATCTGTTATTATTTATCTTTTTAATCACAGCCATTCTGACTAGGATAAGATGATATCTCATTGTGGTTTTGATTTGCATTTCACTAATGATTAGTGATAATGAGCATTTTTTATATACATGTTGGCCACTTGTATGTCTTCTTTTAAGATATGTCTATTCATGTCATTGGCCCATTTTTAAATGAGATTATTTGTTTTATTACTCTTGAGTTGTTTGTGTTAGACTTGTATATTCTGGATATTAGTCCCCTGTTGTATGAGTAAATTGCAATTATTTTCTCCTATTTAAGAGGTTGTTCCTTCACTCTTTTGGTTGTTTCTTTTGCTGTACAGAAGAATTTTAGTTTAATTAAAACCCATTGTCTTTTTTTTTTTTTGTCTGTGCTTTTGAGGTCTTAGCCATAAAATCTTTGTCTAGACCAATGTCCTGAAGAGTTTTCTCTACATTTTCCTCTAGTAGTCTTGTAGTTTCAGGTCTTATGTTTAAGTCTTTAATCCATCTTGAGTTGACTTTTGTATGTGGTGAGAGATAGGGGTTCAGTCTCATTATTCTGTATACAGTTATCCAATTTTTCCAGCACCATTTATTGAAGAGCGTTCTTCCTCAAGGACACTGTTTTGGGCAGCTTTGTTGAAGACTGGCTGTAAATATGTAGATTTATTTCTGGGTTCTTTATTCTGTTTCATTTGTCTATGCATTTATTTTTATACCAATAGCATGCTGTTTTGTTTACTATCACCTTGTAATATATATATATATATTATAAAAATATATATATATATATATATGTATATATATATATTTTTTTTTTGAGATGAAGTCTCGCTCTGTCGCCCAGGCTGTAGTGCGGTGGCACGATCTTGCATTTTTGCATTTTTAGTAGAAACGGGGTTTCACTGTGTTAGCCAGGATGGTCTCGACCTCCTAACCTCGTGATCCGCCCGCCTTGGCCTCCCAAAATGCTGGGATTACAGGCATGAGCCACCGCACCCGGCCACCTTGTAATATATTTTGAAGTCAAGCAGTTTGATGCCTCTAGCTTTGTTCTTTCTGCTTAGTATTGCTTTGGCTATTTGGACTCTTCTTTGGTTCCATACAAATTTAGGACTGTTTTTACTATTTTTGTAACAAATGACATTAATGTTTTTATAGGACTGCATTGAATTCATAGACTGTTATTGGGAGTATGGTAGTTTTAATGATATTAATTCTTCCAATCCATAAGAATGAAATGTCCTTTTTTGTGTGTCCTCTTCAATATCTTTAATCAGTTTTTTTTTTTTTAGTTTTAATTATAGAGATCTCTCACCTCCTTGATTAAATTTTGTTCTTATATTGTTATTTGTAGCTACTGTAAATCGGATTGCCTTCTTGATTTCTCTTTTGGCTATTTCATTGTTGGTGTATACAAATGCTACTGATTTTTGTATGTTGATTTTGCATCCTGCAAATATATTGAATTTTTTTTATCACTTCTAAGAGTTTTTTGCTGGAATCTTTTGTTTTTTCTAGATATAAAATTATGTCACCTTCAAAAGGAGACAATCTCTTCCAACCGCATGCATTTTATTTCTTTTTTTTGCTTGATTGTTCAGCTAGGAGTTCAAGTACCATCTTGAATAGGAATGAAGAAAATGAGCATACTTGTCTTGTTCCAGTTCTTAGGGAAAATGCTTTCAACTTTTATCTACTCGGCATAATGTTAACTGTGGATTTGTCATATATGACCTTTATTATTTTGAGGTATGGTCCAACCATGCCTAGTTTGTTGAGAATTTTTATCATAAAGAGGTATTGAATTTTATCAAATGCTTTTTCTGTGTCTATTAAGATAATGATATGGTTTTTGTTCTTCATTCTGTTGATGTGATATATCACTTTTTTTATTTGTGTATGTGAAGTCTTCCTTGCATCCTTGGGATAAATTCTACTTGATTATGTTGTATTATCTTTTTGGTGTATTGTTGGATTTGGTTTGCTGACAGTTTGTTGAGGATTTTTGCATCTATGTTCATCAGAAATATTTGCCCGTAGTTTTCTTTTTTTTGTATCCTTGTCTGGTTTCAGTATCGGAATAATGCAGGCCTTGTAGAATGAGTTAGGGAGAATTCCTTCCTCTTCAATTTTTTAGAATACTTAGAGGAGGAGAATTAATATTTATTCTTTTCATATTTGCTAGAATTCAGCATTGAATCTATCTAGTATTGGGCTCTTCTTTGTTTGGAGAATTTTTATTACTGAGTCCATCTCGCTACTTATTATTGGACTGTCAGGTTTTCTAGCTCTTTTTGATTTAATCGTTGTAGGTTATTTTTCCAGGGATTTATCCATTTCCTCTAGGTTTTTCTATTAGTGTATAGTTATCACAGTCTCTGATGATCTTTTGTGTTTCTGTGTTATTGTAGTGTCTCCTTTTTCATTTCTGATTTTCTTTGTCTTTTTGTTAGTATAGTTAAAAATTTATCTTTTTTTATCTTTTTAAAACAACTTTTCACTTCATTTTTTCTTGTATTTTTTGTCTCTATTTTGTTTAGTTGTGCTCTGATCTTTATTGTTTATTTTTTTCTGTTAATTTTGGGTTTGGTTTGTTCTTGCTTTTGTAGTTCCTTGAGGTGCATCATTAGATTATTTATTTAAAATCTTTCTGTTTTGTTGATATAGGTGTTTATTACTATAAACTTCCCTCTTAGCACAGCTTTTGCTGTGTCCCACAGGTTAGTATGTTATGTTTCCATTTTCATTTATTTCAAGAAATTTTTTGATTTTCATTTTCTCTATTCACCCAATAGTTGTTTAGGAATGTTGTTTTATTTCCATATATTTGTATAGTTTCCAAAGTTTTCCTTGGTAATGATTTTTAGTTTTGTTCCATTGTGGTCTAAGAAGATACATGATATGATTTTGATATTTAAAAAATTTTTGAGACTTGTTCAGTGGCCTAATATATGATCAATTCTGGAGAATGTTCCATGGACTGATGAGATAAATGTATTTTGCAGTTTTTGGATATAATGTTCTGTAAATACCTGTAAGGTCCATTTGGTCTGAAGTTTAATTTAAGTCCAATGTTTAATGTTGATTTTGTGTCTAGTTGATCTGTCTGATGCTGAGGGTGAGGATTATATATCTTTCTTTAGATCTAGTGATATTTTCTTTATTAATCTGGGTGCTCCAATGTTGGGTGCATGTATATTTAGAATTATATCCCCTTGCTCAATTGATCCATTTATTTTTATAAAATAACTTTTGCTTTTTAAAAACCGTTTTTGGCTTAAATTCTGTTTTATCTAAGTATATCTATTCCTGCTTGCTTTTGGTTTCCATTGGCATGGAATATCTTTTTCCATCTCTTCATATTCAGTCTATAGGTACCTTTACAGGTAAAGTGTTTCCTGTTGGCAGCATATATTTGGATACTGTTTTTTAAAAAATATAGTCAATCTATATCTTTCAAGTGCAGAATTTAATTTACTTACATTCAGAGTTCCTATTGATATGTGAGACTTTGTTCCTGTTACATTTTGTTTCCTAGTTGTTTCATATGTTCTTTTTTCCTTCCTTTTTTCTTGCATGTATTTTTAAAGTTAAAAAAATTATTTTAATTTTTGTGAGTACATAATAGGGGTATGTATTTATGGAGTATGTAAGATGTTTTGCTATAGGCAATGCATACTAATCACATCATGTAAAATGGGGTATCCAGCTCCTCCAGCATTTATCCATTGTATGACAAATGGTCCACTGATACTCACTTGGTTATTTGAAAATGTGAAATTAAATTATTATTATAGTCACCCAGTTGTGCTATCAAATACTAGATCTTATTCGTTCTTTCTATTATTGTTGAATCCATTAACCATTCCCACCTCTCCGCCAGCTCTCAATTATACTTCCTCACTGGTAACCATCTTTCAACTCTTTATCTCCATGAGTTCAACTGCTTTGATTTTTAGGCCTTAGAAATAAGTGAGAACATGCAATGTCTGTATTTCAGTTCCTAGCTTATTTAACTTAGCATAATGAGCTCCTGTTCCATCCGTTTTGTTGCAAATGATAGGATCTCATCCTTTTTATGGTTGAATAGTACTCCATTGTGTATATGTACCACATTTTCTTTATTCATTCATCTGTTAATAGACACTTAGGTTGCTTCCAAATTTTGGCTGTTGTGAACAGTGCTGCAACAAACATGGAAATAAAGATTTTTTTATTATGTTATACTTTACGTTCTGGGATACATGTGCAGAATATTCAGGTTTGTTACATAGGTATACACGTGCCATGGTGGTTTGCTGCACTCATCAACCCATCATCTACATTAGGTTTTTCTCTTAATGCTATCCCTCCCCTAGCCCTGCACCCCCCGACAGTACCCAGTGTGTGATGTTCCCCTCCCTGTGTCAATGTGTTCTCATTGTTCTACTCCAACTTATGAGTGAGAACATGCAGTGTTTGATTTTCTGTTCCTGTGTTAGTTTGCTGAGAATGATTGTTCCCAGCTTCATCCATGTCACTGCAGAGGACATTAACTCATCCTTTTCATGGCTGCATAGTATTCCATGACGTATATGTGCCAGATTTTCTTTATCTAGTCTACCATCAATGGGCATTTGGGTTGGTTCCAAATCTTTATTATTGTGAACAGTGTCACAGTAAACATATGTGTGCATGTGTCTTTATAGTAGAATGATTTATAATCCTTTTGGTATATACCCAGTGATGGTATTTCTGGGCCAAATGGTATTTCTGGTTCTAGTTCCTTGAAGAATCACCACACTGTCTTCCACAATGGTTGAACTAATTTACACTCCCACTAACAGTGTAAAAGTATTCCTGTTTCTCTGCATCCTCTCCAGCATCTGTTGTTTCCTGACTTTTTAATGATCACCATTCTAACTGGTGGGAGATGGTATCCCATTGTGGTTTTGACTTGCATTTCTCTAATGACCAGTGATGATGAGATTTTTATCATATGTTTGTTGGCTGCATAAACGTCTTCCTTAGAGAAATGTCTGTTCATATCCTTCACCCACTTTTTGATGGGGTTGTTTGCTTTTTCTTGTAAATTTGTTTGAGTTCTTTGTAGATTCTGGGTATTAGCCCTTCGTCAGATAGATTGCAAAAATTTTCTCCCATTTTGTAGGTTGCCTGTTCACTCTGATGATAGTTTCTTTTGCTGTGCAGAAGCTCTTTACTTTAATTAGATCCCATTTGTCAATTTTGGCTTCTGTTGCCATTGCTTTTTGTGTTTCAGTCATGATGTCTTTGCCCATGCCTATGTCCTGAATGGTATTGCCTAGGTTTTCTTCTAGGATTTGTATGGTTTTAGGTCTTATGTTTAAGTCTTTAATCCATCTTGAGTTATTTTTTGTATAAGGTGTAACAAAGGGGTCCAGTTTCAGTTTTCTGCATATGGCTAGCCAGTTTTCCCAGCACCATTTATTAAATAGGGAATCCTTGCCCCATTGCTTGTTTTTGTCAGATTTGTCAAAGATCAGATAGTTGTAGATATGCGGCACTATTTTTGAGATCTCTGTTCTGTTCCATTGATCTAGATATCTGTTTTGGTACCAGTACCATGCTGTTTTGGTTACTGTAGCCTTGTAGTATAGTTTGATGTCAGGTAGCATGATGCCTCCAGCTTTGTTCTTTTTGCTTAGGATTCTCTTGGCTATATGGGCTCTTTTTTGGTTCCACATGAAATTTAAAGTAGTTTTTTCTAATTCTGTGAAGAAAGTCAATGGTAGCTTGCTGGGGATAGTATTGACTCTATAAATTACTTTGGGCAGTATGACCATTTTCACAATGTTGTTTCTTTTTATCCATGAGCATGAAATGTTTTTCCATTTGTTTGTGTCCTCTCTTACTTCTTTGAACAGTGGTTTGTAGTTCTCCTTGAAGCAATTCTTCACATCCCTTGTAAATTGTATTCCCAGGTATTTTATTCTCTTTATAGCAGTTATGAATGAGTGTTCACTCATGATTTGGCTGTCTGTCTATCATTGGTGTATAGGAATGCTTGTGATTTTGCACACTGAATTTGTATCCTTCAGCAACTTTGCTGAAGTTGCTTATCAGCTTAAGAAGATTTTGGGCTGCGACGATGGGGTTTTCTAAATGTACAGTCATATCCTCTGCAAACAGAGACAATTTGACTTCCTCTCTTCCTATTTTAATACACTTTATTTCTTTCTCTTTCCTGATTGCCTTGTCCTGAACTTCCAATACTATGTTGAATGGGAGTGGCTAGAGAGGGCATCCTTGTTTGGTGCTGGTTTTCAAAAGGAATGCTTCCACATTTTGCCCATTTGGTTTGATATTGGCTGTGGGTTTGTCATAAATAGCTATTATCATTTAGAAATACGTTCCATCAATACCTAGCTTATTGATAGTTTTTAGCATGAAGGGTTGTTGAATTTTATTAAAGACCTTTTCTGCCTCTACTGAGATAATCATGTAGCTTCTGTCATTGGTTCTGTTTATGTGATGGATTACGTTTATTGATTTGCATATGTTCAACCAGCCTTGCATCCCTGGGATGAAGCCAACTTGATCATGGTGCATAAGCTTTTAGATATGCTTCTGGATTCAGTTTGAGAGTGTTTTGCTGAGGATTTTCGCATCGATGTTCATCAGGGATATTGGCCTAAAATTTTCTTTTTTTGTTTTGTCTTTGCCAGATTTTGGTATCAGAAGGATGCTGGCCCAAGGAAATGAGGTAGGGAGGACTCCCTCTTTTTCTATTGTTTGGAATAGTTTCAGAAGTAGTGGTACCAGTCCCTCTTTGTACCTCTGGTAGAATTTGGCTGTGAATCCGTCTGCTCCTGGGCTTTTTTTGGTCAGTAGGCTATTAATTACTGCCTCAATTTCAGAACTTGTTATTGGTCTATCCAGGGATTTGACTTATGCCTGGTTGTCTTGGGAGGGTATAGGTGTCCAGGAATTTATCCATTTCCACTAGATTTTCTAGTTTATTTGCACAGAGGTGATTACAGTATTCTCTGATGGTAGTTAGTATTTCTGTGGGATCAGTGGTGATATCCCCTTTATTATTTTCTATTGTGTCTATTTGGTTCTTCTCCCTTTTCTGCTTTATTAGTCTGGCTAGTAGTCTATCTATTTTGTTAATCTTTTTCAAAAAATGAGCTCTTGGATTCTTTGATTTTTTGAAGGGTTTTTGGTGTCTCTATCTCCTTCATTTCTGCTCTGATCTTAGTTATTTCTTGTATTCTGCTAGCTTTTGAATTTCTTTGCTCTTGCTTCTCTAGTTCTTTTAATTGTGATGTTAGGGTGTCGATTTTCAATCTTTCCTGCTTTCTCCTGCGGGCACTTAGTGCTAGTAATTTCCCTCTAAACGCTGTGTCCAGAGATTCTGGCATGATGTGTCTTTTTTCTCATTGGTTTCAAAGAACTTATTTATTTCTGCCTTAATTTCATTATTTACCCAGTAGTAATTCAGGGGCAGGTTGCTCAGTTTCCATTTAGTTGTGTGGTTTTGATTGTGTTTCTGAATCCTTAGTTCTAATTTGATTGCACTGTGGTCTGAGGAACTGTTTGTTATAATTTCCATTCTTTTGCATTTGCTGAGGAGTGTTTTACTTTCAATTATGTGGTCAGTCTTAGAATAAGTGTGATGTGGTGCGGAGTAGAATGTATATTTTGTCGATTTGGGGTGGAGAGTTCTGTAGATGTCTATTAGGTCCGTTTGGTCCAGAGTTGAATTCAAGTCCTGAATATCCTTGTTAATTTTCTGTCTTGTTGATCTGTATAATATTGACAGTGAGGTGTTAAAGTCTCCCACTATTATTGTGTGGGAGTCTAAGTCTCTTTGTAGGTCTCTAGGAACTTGCTTTATGAACTTGGGTGCTACTGTATTGGTTGCATATATATTTAAGATAGTTAGCTTTTCTTGTTGCATTGATCCTTTACCATTGTGTAATGCCCTTCTTTGTCTTTTTTGATCTTTGTTGGTTTAAAGTCTGTTTTAACAGATACTAGGATTGCAAGCCCTGCTTTTTTTGTTTGTTTGTTTGTTTTGCTTTCCATTTGCTTGGTAAATATCCCTCCAGCCCTTTATTTTGATCCTATGTGTGTTTTGCACGTGAGATGGGTCTCCTGAATACAGCACGCCAATGGGTCTTGACTCTTTATCCAATTTGCCAGTCTTTGTCCTTTAATTGGGGCATTTAGTTTGTTTACATTTAAGGTTAATATTGTTATATGTGAATTTGATCTTTTCATTATGATGCTAGCTGGTTATTTTACCTGTTAGTCAATGCAGTTTCTTCATAGTGTTTATGGTCTTTACAATTTGGTATGTTTTTGCAGTGGCTGGTGCTGGTTTTTCCTTTCCATATTTAGTGCTTCATTTACAAGCTCTTGTAAGGCAGGCCTAGTAGTGACAAAATCTCTCAGCATTTGCTTGTGTCTGTAAAGGATTTTATTCCTCCTTCGCTTATGAAGCTTAGTTTGGCTGGATATGAAATTCTGGATTGAAAAATTCTTTTTTTAAGAATTTTGAATATTGGCACCTTCTCCTTTCTGGCTTGTAGGGTTTCTGGAGAGAAATCCAGTGTTAGTGTAATTGGCTTCCCTTTATGTGTAACCTGACCTTTCTCTCTGGCTGCCCTTAACATTTTTTTTTTTTCATCTCAATGTTGGTTAATCTGACAGTTATGAGTCTTGGGATTTCTCTTCTCGAGGAGTATCTTTGTGATTTCTCTGTATTTCCTGAATTTGAATGTTGGCCTGTCTTGCTAGACTGGGGGGTTTCTCCTGGATAATATCCCAAAGAGTGTTTTCCACCTCAATTCCATTTTCTCCCTGTCACTTTCAGGTACTTCAATGAAATGTAGGTTTGGTCTTTTCACATAGTTCAGTATTTCTTTAAGGCTTTGTTTGTTCCTTTTCACCCTTTTTTCTCTAATCTTGTCTTCATGCTTTATTTCATTTAGTTGATCTTCAATGTCTTATATTCTTTCTTCCCCTTGGTCGATTTGGCTATTTATACTTGTGTATGATTCATGAAGTTCTCGTGCTGTGTTTTTCAGTTCCATCAGGTCATTTATGTTCTTCTCTAAACTGGTTGTTCTAGTTAGCAATTCCTCTAACGTGTTTTCAATGTTCTTAGCTTCCTTGCATTGGGTTAGAACATGCTTATTTTGCTTGGAGGAGTTTGTTATTTGCCACCTTCTGTAGTCTACTTCTGTCAGTTCATCGAACTCATTCTCTGTTCTGTTTTGTTCCCTTGCTGGCAAGGAGTTGTGATCCTTTGGAGGAGAAGAGGCATTCTGGTTTTTGGAATTTTCAGCCTTTTGGGGCTGGTTTTTCCTCATTGTTGTGGATTTATCTACCTTTGGTCTTTGATGTTGGTGACCTTTGTATAGGGTTTCTGTGTGGACATCCTTTTTTTTTTTTTTTTAATGTTGATGCTATTCCTTTCTGTTTGTTAATTTTCCTTCTAATAGTCAGGCCCCTCTGCTGCAGGTCTGCTGGTGTTTGCTGGAGGTCCACTCCAGACCCTGTTTGTATGGGTATTACAAGCAGAGGCTGCAGAACAGCAAAGATTGCTGCCTGTTCCTTCCTCTGGAAGCTTCATCTCAGAGGGGCACCTGCAAAATGCCAATCAGAGCTCTTCTGTATGAGATGTCTGTTGACCCCTGCTAGGAGCTGTCTTTCAGTCAGAAGGCACAGGGGTCAGGGACCCACTTGAGGAGGCAGTCTGTTCCTTAGCAGAGCTCGAACACTGTCCTGGTGGATCTGCTGTTCTCTTTAGAGCTGGCAGGCAGGAACATTTACGTCTGCTGAAACTGGGCCCACAGCCACTCTTTCCCCCAGGTGTTCTGTCCCAGTGAAGTGGGAGTTTTATCTATAAGCCCCTGACCTGGGCTGCTGCCTTACTTTCAGAGATGCCCTGCCCAGAGAGGAGGAATCTAGAGAGGCAGTCTGGCTATGGCAGCTTTGCCAAGCTAAGGTGAGCTCCGCCCAGTTTGAACTTCCAGGTGGCTTTGTTTACACTGTGATGGGAAAACTGCCTACCCAAGCCTCAGTAATGGTGAGCAGCCCTCCCCCCACCAAGCTCAAGCATCCCAGGTTGACTTCATACTGCTGTGCTGGCAGGGAGAATTTCAAGCCAGTAGATCTTAGCTTGCTGGGCACAGTGGGGCTGGGACCTGCTGTGCTTGACCATTTGTCTCCCTGGCTTCAGCCTCCTTTCCAGGGATGTGAGCAGTTCTGTCTCGCTAGCATTCCAGACACCACTGAGGTAAGGAAAAAAAACTCCTACAGCTAGGTTGCTGTCTGCCAAAATGGCCTCCCAGTTTTGTGCTTGAAACCCAGGGCCTTAATGGCATAGGCACCTGAGGGAATCTCCTGGTCTGTGGGTTGTGAAGACTATGGGAAAAGCATAGAATCTGGGCTGGAGTGCATGGTTCCTCATGGCACAGTCCGTCATGGCTTCCCTTGGCTAGGGGAGGGAATTCTCTGAACCTTGCACTTTCTGGGTAAGGCCATGCCCCACCCTGCTTTGGCTCATGCTCCATGGACTGCTCCCCCTGTCTAACCAGTCCCAATGAGATGAGTCAGGTATCTCAGTTAGAAATGTAGAAATCACCCACTTTCTGTATTGATCTCACTGGGAGCTGCAGACTGGAGCTGTTTCTATTTGGCCATCTTGCCTGATTTATTTTATTTTTTTTAATGTATACTGATTTCCTTTCTTTTTTGGTATATACCCAGCAGTGGGTTTGCTGGATCATGTGGTAGCTCTATATTTCATTTTTTGAGGAATCTACAACTACTCTCTGTAGTGGTTGTACTAAACTGCATTCCCACCAACAGTGTAATGGGGATCTTTTTTCCACATCTCACCAACATTTGTTATTGCCTTTCTTTTGGATATAAGCCATCTTAACTGGGGTGATATAAAATCTCATTGTAGTTTTGATTTGCATTTCTTTGACAATCAATTGATGTTGAGACATATTCAAATACCTGTTTGCCATTTGTATGTCTTATTTGAGAAATGTCTATTCAAATCTTTTGCCCATTTTTAAGTCAGATTATTAGATTTTTTTCCTAGAAAGTTGTTTGAGCTCATTATATATTCTGGTTGTTAATCCTTTGTCAGATAGGTGGACTTCAAATATTTTCTCCTATTCTGTTGGTTGTCTCTTCACTTTTCTGATTGTATTCTTTGCTGTGCAGAAGCTTTTTAATTTGATGTGATCTCATTTGTTTTATGCTTCAGTTGCCTGTCCTTGTTGGGTATTTACTCAGTAGTAAGAGATAGGGTTCTGTTTTCTTCCGCATATTGGTATGTAGTTTTCCCAGCACTGTTTGTTGAAAAGACTGTCTTTGCCCCAGTATATGTTTTTGGCACATTAGGTGAAGATGAGTTCATTGTAGTTGTGTGGATTTGTTTCTGAGTTTTCTATTCTGTTCCATTGGTCTATGTGTCTGTTGTTATGCCAGTACCATGCTGTTTTTGGTTATTATAGCTCTGTAGTATAATTTGAAGTCAATAATGTGATTCTTTCAGTTGTGTTCTTTTTGCTTAGGATAGCTTTGGTATTCTGAGTTTTTGTGCTCCCATAGGAATTTTAGGATTGTTTTCTCTATTACTGTGAAGAATATCATTGGTATTTTGGTAGGGATTGCATTGAATCTGTAGATTGCTTTGGATAGTATGGACATTTTAACAATATTGATTCTTCCAATCCATGAACATTGAATATCTTTCTATTTTTTGGTGTCCTCTTAAATTTTTTTCGTCTGTGTTTATAGTTTTCTTTGTAGAGATGTGTCACTTATTTTGCTTAAGTTAATTCCTAGGTATTAATTTTTTTTGTCAATGGGATTACTGTTTTGAATCCTTTTTCAGATTGTTCACTTTTGGCATACAGAAATGCTACTGAATTTTGTATTTTGATTTTTATCCTACAACTTTACCGAATTTATCAGTTCTAATAGTTGTGTGGTTAAGTCTTTAGTTTTTCCAAATGTTAGATCTGCAAACAAGGGTAATTTGACTTCTTCCTTTCCCATATGGATGCCCTTTATATCTTTCACTTGTCTGATTGCTCTAGCTAGGACTTCCAGTATTATTTAAATAACAATGGTGAAGTGGACATCTTTGTCATGTTCCAGATACTAGAGGAAAGGCTTTCAGATTTTTCATATTCCATGTTACATTTGGTCTGTCATATATGGCTTTTATTATGTTGAGAGTCTTACTACTATCCCCAGTTCTTTGAGGGTATTTATCATGAAGGGATGTTGAATTTTATCACATGCTTTGTCAGCATCAATTGAAATGATCATATGGTTTTCATCATTCATTCTTTTGATATGATGGATCACATTGATTGATTTATGTATGTTGAACCATCCTTCCATCCCAGAGATAAATTCCACTTTGTCATGATGAATGATCATTTTAATGTATTGTTGAATTCTGTTTGCTAGTTTCTTGTTGAGGATCTTTGCATCAATAATAGAGATATTGGCCTGTAATTTCTTTTTTTTTTAATCTCTTTATCTGGTTTGGGTATCAGGATAATACTGGGCTTATAGAATGAGTTTGGAAGTATTACTTCCTCCTCTATTTTTTGGAATCATTTGAGTAGGGTTGGTATTAGTTTTTATTTAAATGTTTGGTAGAATTCAGTAGTGAAGCCATCGGGTCATGGGCTTTTCTTTGCTTGGAGACTTTTTGTTATGGCTTCTACCTTGTAACTTGTTATTTGTCTGTTCAGGTTTTAGATTTCATCATAGCTCAATCTTAATAGGTTGTACAAGTCTAGGAATTTGTCCATTTCATCTAGATTTTTCCATTTATTGGCATATAGTTGCTCAGAATAGCCACTAACGATCCTTTGGATTTCAGCAGTAACAGCTGTAATGTCTTCTTTTTATTTCTGATTTTATTTTTTATTTTCGGATCTTCTCTTTTTTTTCTTAAGTAGTCTAGCTAAAGGTTTGTCAATTTTGTTTAAATTTTTGAAAAGCCAACAACATGCTCCTGAAAGACTTTTGGGTAAATAATGAAATTAAGTCAGAAATCAAGAAGTTCTTTGAAACTAATGAGAACAAGGATATAACATACAAGAATCTCCAGGACACAGCTAAGGCAGTGTTAAGAGGAAAATTAATAGCATTAAATGCCCATATATAAGAATTAGATAGATCTCAAATTAACAACCCAACATCACAACTGAAATAATTTGAAAAGCAAGAGCAAATCAGTCCTAAATCTAACAGAAGACAAGAAATAACCAGAATCTGAGCTGAACTGAAGGAGATTGAGACACAAAAAGCCATTCAAAATATCAACAAATATAAAAGTTGCTTTAAAGAAATAAGATAGATAAGCCACTAGCTAGACTAATAAAAAAGGAAAGAAAGAAGATCCAAATAAACACAATTAGAAATGATGAAGAAAATATTACCACTGACCCCACAGAAATAAAAGTAACCATTAGAAACTGCTATGAATACCTCTATGCACACAAACTAGAAAACCTAGAAGAAATTTATAAATTCCTGGACACATGGATTCTCCCACACTGAGCCAGGAAGAAATTGAATCCCTTAACAAATGAATAATGAACTCCAAAATTGAATCAGTAGCAAATAGCCTACCAACCAAAAAAGCCCAGGACCAGAAAGATCCACAGCCAAATTCTACCTTGCAAAAAACACTTGGTACCATTTCTAATAAAACTATTTACAATGCCTTTCCAACTCATTCTATGAGGCCAGCATTATCCTGATAACAAAACCTGGAAAAGACACAACAACAACAAAAAAGAAAACTTTGGACCAATATCCTTGATAAACATGAATGCAAAAATCCTCAACAAAATCTTTGGCCTTTGGGAGTTTAATTGTTAAATGCCTAGAGGTAGTCTTCTTTGGGTTAAATCTGCTTGGTGTTCTATAACATTCTTGTACTTGGATATTGATATTTTTCTTTAGGTTTGGAAAGTTCTCTGTTATTATCTCTTTAAATAAACTTTCTACTACTATCTTTTTCTCTACCTCCTCTTTATGGCCAATAACTCTTAGATTTGCCCTTGTGAGACTATTTTTTAAAACCTGCAGGCATGCTTCCCAGTTTTTTATTCTTTCTTTTGCCTTCTCTGACTTTGCATTTTCAAATAGCCATTTCTTCAAACTCACTAATCCTTTCTTCTGCTTGATCAATTCTACTATTAAAGGACTCTGGTGCATTCTTCAGTATGCCAATTGCATTTTTCAGCTCTAGAATTGCTGATTGATTTTTTAAAAATATTTCAATTTCTTTGTCAAATTTATCTGATATTAATTCCCTCTCTTTGTTATCTTGAATTTCTTTGAGTTTCCTCAACACAGCTATTTTGAATTCTCTGTCTGAAAGGTCACATATCTCTGTTTCTCCACAATTGATACCTGGTGCCTCATTAGTGAGATCATGTTTTCCTGAATGGTCTTGATACTTGCAGATATTTTTCTGTAACTGGACATGTAAGAGTTAACTACTTATTTTAGTATTCTCAGTCTGGGCTTGTTTGTACCCTTCCTCTTTGGGAAGATTTTCTAGATATTTGAACATACTTGGGTGTTGTGATCAAAGCTGTATCTTCTTCAGGAGGTACCACAATCCCAGTAATGCTGTGGTTCTTACAGACTCATAGAAGTACCACCTTGATGGTCTTGGACAAGATTCAAAAGAAGTACCAGAGACTCTTGTTTCTGTCTTTTACTTTCTCCCAAACAAAGTCTCTCTCTCTGTTCTGAGCCACCTGGAACTGGTTATACAAGCACTCCTGGAGCTACCACCATTAGGACTATGCTGGATCCAACCTGAGGTTAGTACATCACTGGGTCTTGCCCCAGACCTGCTGTAACCACACCCTAGCTATGGCCTATGTTTGCTCAAGTCACTTTGGCTCTACAGTCAGCAGATGGCAAAGGCAGCCAGATCTGTGTCCTTCCCTTCAGAGTGCTGAGTTCTTCCAGGCCCCAGGCAGGTCCAGAGGTGTCATGTGGGAGCTAGGGACAAGAGTGAAAAACCTTAGAAGTCTACCTGGTGTTCTGTTGTACTGCAGCTGAGCTGGCACTCAAACCACAAGATGCAGCCCTTACCACTCTTCCCTCTCCCAATGGGAGAGGAGCCTCACTCTGTGGCCACTGTCACCACTGGCTCACAGGAAGTACCGCCAGACTACCACCAATGTTTTCTTAAGGACCAAGCACTCTTCAGTCAGCTTGTGAATGCTGCCTGACCTGGGACTCATCCTTCAGCGGAGTGGGCTTCCCTCTGGCCCAGGGCAGGTCCAGAAGTTCTGTCCAAAGCCAAGGCCTTGAATTGGGGACCCCAAGAGTCCACTTGGTGCTCTTCCCTACTGTGGCTAAGCTGGTACCTAAGGTGCAAGACAAAGTTCCCTTTACTTTTGCCTCTGCTTTTCCAGATAGAATCTCACCCTGTAGCCACCGCACCTGGGAATGTGGTGATACTCACCTGAAGCCAGAAAGTCTGAGTCTCACCCAAGGCCTTGACATAGTATCTGGCTATTACTGCTGGTTATTCAGGGCCCAAGGGCTCTTCAGTTAGCAGATGATAAATCCTGCCGGGACCAGATCCTTCCCTTCAAGATAGCAGGTTACCTTCTGGTCCTGGCTGTGTCTGGAAATGTTGTCCAGGAGCTAGGGCCTGGTAAAAAGATCTCATGACTCTGACCAGCACCCTATCCTGCTGTGGCTAGGCTTGTATTCAGGATGCAAGACAGAGTCCTCCCCACTCTTCCATCTCCTCTCAACAAGCAGAGGGAAGGGGTCTCTGTTGGAGCTGTGAGGTGTGTAGTCTGGGGCTAAGGGAGGGGTGATGTCACTATTCCCTTATCCACCTTGGCTGGTGTCTCTCAGGCCCCACCAGCCCACTGTCTCTGGGCCCAGTTTAATACTAGTCCTTGCCTAGGAGTTGTAGCCCTTGTGGCCTAGACACAGGTTTGTCCACTCTTGGCAGCAGCAGCACTACAGTGTTGCAGAGAGGAGAAGGGATAAGAAGGAATGGGACCCTACCCTTCATGCATGAGCCTGAGCATGGGAACCACACTGCCACTAGGGACACAGATGCCACTCACAGCTCCAGACAGACAGCCCTCTGGTTCACCCACCCCAGTTCCCAGTGGCAGCAGCAGCAGTTGTGGCTGCAGCAATGTGTAAAGGGAGAGAGGGGGTCTTGCTCTTTATGCATGATCTGGAGCACAGGCTGCTCCACCAGGAAGTGTGGGGTCACTGCCCCCATCCCCAGGCAGTCAGATCTTAGGCTTATCTGCCTGAGTTCCTGATGGAAGCAGCTGATATGACACTCTGTGGGTGGTGCGAGGGTATCACATGCTCTGCTTGTGAGCCCGAGCACAGAGTCTGTGTCACTGCTGGGGATAGGGTTGCTTCTCATAGCTGCAGACAGGGAACTCTCAGGCTCTGGAAAGCACATGCTTTGGTTTCCTTTGTCCCACAGGTCACAGTTTTGGTGTGCTGCACTGTCCTTTCATTGAGGAGTAGTACTGGGTATGAGCTAGAGTACTGGGGACCCTGTAGCACCTTTGGATCCAGCCATTTCTGTGCCACTGTTGTCCACTGGGTGGACACTGAGGGATGTCATTTGGGGATCCTGGGATGTGGAGATTTGGGGGCTGTAGTTGCCAGGGAAGGATGCAATCCCATGATGGCTGTACTCTCACAGTGGTGCCCTTCTACAGCCTCTTAGGTCTTAGGGGTGTGAGTAATCCAGCACAAGTTCCCAGCCTGGTGCAGAGAACTCCATAAGTAGATTCCAGTTCAAGATGGTTGACTAGAGACGTTGAATGCTTGTGGGAATTCCAGAGCACTATGCTAGTGTCAGGGTTCATATGGGCAGAGGAACCGTCCTGTGGTACAGATTGCAACAGTTTGTGGTGGGAATGTGGACAGCTGAAGTTCTTTCACTTACCCCCTCCCCATAAGAGTGAGTCCCTACATGCTCCCAGCTGATCTTGGTTGAGCTTGATGCTTGCTTCTTTGTCTCTCTGTGACTCAGGCTTCCTGTGACTTCTATGTTCGACCCTAATGTTCTCTCTTAGAGTTCTGTTTGAGGTACAATTATGTATTTGTAGTTCTGGTTCTTCTTTCTGGAAAGGGCAAGTGTCTGATGTCTTTAGTCAGCCACTTGAACTGGGATCTATTTATAGACTTTTATTTTTTTATAAGTAGAATAACCTACAAAACATAAGTGAGAATTTAGTCATAAAACACTTTCCAAAGATAAATATTTTACATAAATATTTATTTCAAAAAATAAACAGTTTAGATTTAAATGTATTTTCATATCAAGGAAAATAAAACCTCAGAAGGTTGGCTGGAACATACAGATTTATCAAGTTAGAATTGCATAAATTCTCAGCTAAAAATAATCTTCTTGTTATAGTTTTGGGACAGCTGAGAGAGGATGAGCAGATACAATTTCCAGTTTACAAAAGATCAAGTCACACTCTTGACTAGCTTACCAAGCTTAATCAGTAAGACAAAGAACCCAGATCAGAAATGGGGTCCTTATTTAATGCTCTTAACAAATATTAGTTAGACTAACAAAATAATTCAGTCCTGATCCTACTTATATCATAAGAAAAATGTAAATTTGTCCTCATTGAGTATACTTAGATTGTTGATGTTTAGGTGCCAGTTAGGCAACACTGATCTGTGGCAGATACAACAGCCTTATATATCTTTACTTAATTCCGTCTCTACTCCAAGGGCACTTATTTGGAAATGGCATAGCTAATAAATGAAAGGAGGATGAATTGCATTGCAAATTAGGTAATACAACCTCTGGATTTTAAAATGCTGTTGTAAAGCACTCTATCTTAAAGGCCATCTTCATCCCAAAGCTTCTTTCCTGAGGCATGGTAGAAATTTTAAATAATATAAATCTCTTGTTCAGTCCTAGCAGCTTGTAGAAACATGATACCAGTCAGTTAAATAACTTGAGTGTGGCAGTGGCTGGAAAGATGGCCGAATAGAAACAGCTCCAGTCTGCAGCTCCCAGTGAGACCAACGCAGAAGGTGGATGATTTCTGCATTTCCAACTGAGGTACCTGGCTCATCTCAATGGGACTGGTTATACAGTGGGTGCAGACCACTGAGGGCAAGCCACAGTAGGGTCGGGAGTCACCTCACCCAGGAAATGCAAGGGTTCAAGGACCTCCCTCTCCTAGCCAAGGGAAGCCATGAGGGACTGTGCCAATGGTACACTCCAGCCCAGATACTATGCTTTTCCCACAGTCTTCACAACCCACAGACCAGGAGATTCCCTCAGGTGCCTATGCCACCAGGGCCGTGGGTTTCAAGCACAAAACTAGGCTGCTGTTTGCGCAGACATCAAGCTAGCTGCCGGAGTTTTTTTTTCATATCTCAGTGGTCCCTGGAACGCCAGTGAGACAGAACTGTTCACTCCCCTGGAAAGGGGGCTGAAGCTAGGGAGCCAGGTGGTCTTGCTCAGCAGATCCCACTCCCACCAAGCCCAGCAAGCTAAGATCTACTGGCTTGAAATTCTCCCTGTCAGCACAGGAGTCGGAAGTCGATCTCAGATGCTCAAGCTTGAAGGGAGGAGGGGTATCTGCCATTACTGAGGCTTGAGAAGGCAATTTTCCCCTCAAGGTGTAAACAAAGCCACTGAAAAGTTCAAACTGGGCAAAGCCCACTGCAGCTTGGCAAAGGTGCTGTAGCCAGACTGCCTCTCTAGATTCCTCCTCTCGGGGCAGGGCATCTCTGAAAGAAAGGGAGCAGCCCCAGAAATGGGCTTATAGATAAAACTCCCATCTCCCTAGGACAGAGCACATGGGGGAAGGGGCGACTGTTGGCACAGCTTCAGCAGACTTAAACATTCCAGCCCACTGGCTCTGAAGACAGCAGTTGATCTCCCAGGATAGTGCTTGAGCTCTGCTAAGGGACAGAGTGCCTCCTTAAGTGAGCCCCTGGCCTCCATGCCCTCTGACTGAAAGACACCTCCCAGCAGAGGCCAACAAACACCTCAGACAGGAGAGCTCTGGCTGGCATCTTGCGGTTGCCCCTCTAGGACGAAGCTTCTAGAGGATGGAACAGGCAGCAATCTTTGCTGTTCTGCAGCTTCCACTGGTGATATCCAGACAAACAGGATCCGGAGTGGACCTCCAGCAACCACCATCAGACTTGCAGCAGAGGGGCCTGACTGTTAGAAGGAAAACTAACAAACAGAAAAGAATAGCATCAACATCAACAAAAAAGAAGTTCACACAGAAACCCCATTCGAAGGTCACCAACATCGAAGACCACAGGTAGATAAGCCCACAAAGATGAGAAAAAAACAGCCCCAAAAGCCTGAAAATTCCAAAAACCGGACACCTCTTCTTCTCCAAAGGATCACAATTCCTCACCAGCAAGGGGAGAAAACTCGACGGAAAATGAGTTTGAAGAAATGACAGAAGTAGGCTTCAGAAGTTGGGTAAAACAAACTCCTCCAAGCTAAAGGAGCATGTTCTAACCCGATGCAAGGAAGCCAAGAGCTTTGAAAATAGGTAAGAGGAATTGCTAACTAGAATAACCAGTTTAGAGAAGAATATAAATGACCTGATGCAGCTGAAAAAAAGCACGAGAACTTTGTGAGACATACACAAGTACCAATAGCTGAATTGATCAAGAGGAAGAAAGGATTTCAGAGACTGAAAATCAACTTAATGAAATGAAGCATGAAGACAAAATTAGAGAAAAAAGAGGAAAAGGAACAAACAAAAACTCCAGGAAATATGGGACGATGTGAAAAGACCAAACCTACATTTCATTGGTATACCTGAAAGTGACAGGGAGAATGGAACCAAGTTGGAAAACACTCTTCTGGATATTATCCAGGATAACCTCCCCAACCTAGCAAGACAGGCCAATATTCAAATTCAGGAAATACAAAGAACACCACAAAAATACTTCTCAAGAAGAGCAACCCCAAGACTCATAATTGTCAGACTAACCAAGGTTGAAATGAAAAAAAAAAAAAAATGTTAAGGGCAGCCAGAGAGAAGAAAGGTCAGGTTACCCATAAAGGGAAGCCAATTACATTAATAGTGGATTTCTCTCCAGAAACCCTACAAGCCAGAAGGGAGAGGGGGCCAGTATTCAACCAAGGTTGAAATGAAGGAAAATATGTTAAGGTCAGCCAGAGAAAAAGATCGGGTTACCCACAAAGGGAAGCCCATCAGACTAACAGCGGATCTCTTGGCAGAAACCCTACAAGCCAGAAGAGAGTGGGGCCAATGTTCAACATTCTTAAAGAATTTTCAACCCAGAATTTCATATCTAGCCAAACTAAGCTTCATAAATGAAGGAGAAATAAAATCCTTTACAGACAAGCAAATGCTAAGAGATTTTGTCATCATCAGGCCTGCCTTACAAGAGCTCCTGAATGAAACACTAAATACGGAAAGGAAAAACCAGTACCAGCCACTGCAAAACCATACCAAGTTGTAAGAATGTCAACACTATGATGAAATTGCATCAACTAACAGGTAAAATAACCAGCTAGCATCATAATGACAGGATCAAATTCACACATAACAATATTAACCCTAAATGTAAATGGGCTAAATGCCCCAATTAAAAGACAAAGACTGGCAAATTGGATAGAGTCAAGACCCATTGGCATATTCAGAAGAGAGATCTAACATGCAAAGGAACACATAGGTTCAAAATAAAGGGATGGAGGGAATATTTATCAAGCAAATGGAAACCAAAAAAAGCAGGGCTTGCAATCCTAGTCTCTGATAAAACAGACTTTAAACCAACAAAGATCAAAAGAGACAAAGAAGGGCATTGCATAATGGTAAAGGGATCAATGCAACAAGAAGAGCTAACTATCCTAAATATATAAACAACCAATACAGGAGCACCCAGATTCATAAAGCAAGTTCTTAGAGACCTACAAAAAGACTTAGACTCCCATACAATAATAGTGGGAAACTTTAAGACCCCACTGTCAATATTAGACAGGATATTATCCAGGAGAACCTCCCCAACCTAGCAAGACAGGCCAACATTCAAATTCAGATCAACAAGACAGAAAATTAACAAGGTCCACTTGACTTGAATTCAGTTCTGGACCAAATGGACCTAATAGACATCTACAGAACTCTCCACCCCAAATCAACAGATTATACATTCTTCTCAGCACCTCATTGCACTTATTCTAATATTGACCACATAACTGAAAGTAAAACACTCCTCAGCAAATGTAAAAAAACAGGAATCATAACAGTCTCTCAGACCACAGTGCAATCAAATTAGAACTAAAGATTAAGAAAATCACTCAAAACCACACAACTACATGGAAACTGAGCAACCTGCTCCTGAATGACTACTGGGTAAGTAACGACAATGAGGTAGAAATAAGTAAGTTCTTTGAAACAATTGAGAAAAAAGACAAAACATACCAGAATCTCTGGGGCACAGATACAGCAGTGTTCATAGGAAAATTACTAGCACTAAATTCCACAGGATAAAGCAGGAAAGATCTAAAATGAACTCCCTAACATCTCAATTAAAAGAATTAGAGAAGAAAGAGCAAACAAATTCAAAAGCTAGTAGAAGACAAGAAATAACTAAGGTCAGAGGAAAACTGAAGGAGATAGGGACACAAAAACCCCTTCAAAAAGTCAAAGAATCCAGGAGCTGGTTTTTGAAAAGATTAACAAAATAGACTGCTAGCCAGACTAATAAAGAAGAAAGAAGAATCAAATAGACACACTAAAAAATAATAAAGGATATACCACTGCTGATCCCATGGAAATACAAACTACCATCAGAAAATACTATAAACAACTCTACAAAAATAAACTAGAAAATCTAAAAGATATGGATAAGTTCCTGGACACCTACACCCTCCCAAGACTAAACCAGGCAGAAGTTGAATCCCTGAATAGACCAGTAACAAGTTCTAAAATTGAGGCAGTAACTAATAGCCTATTAACCTAAAAAACCCAGGATGAGAGAGATTCACAACCAAATTATACAGAGGTACAAAGAGAGGCTGGTACCACTCCTTCTGTAACTATTTCAAACAATAGAAAAAGAGGGGCTCCTCTCTAACACATTTTATGAGGCCAACATCATCCTGATACTAAAAGCTGGCAGAGACACAACAAAAAAAGAAAATTTCAGGCCAATATCCCTGATGAACATTGATGCCAATATCCTCAATAAAACACTCTCAAACTGAATCCAGCAGCACATCAAAAAGCTTATCCACCACAATCAAGTCAGCTTCATCCCTGGGATGCAAGGCTGGTTCAACATACGCAAATCAATAAACATAATCCATCACATAAACAGAACCAATGACAAAACCACATGATTATCTCAATAGATGCAGAAAAGGACTTCAATAAAATTCAGCAACCATTCATGCTAAAAACTCTCAATAAGTTGGTATTGATGGAACGTATCTGAAAATAATAAGAGCTATTTATGACAAACCCACAGCCAATATCATACTGAATGGGCAAAAATTGGAAGCATTCCCTTTGAAAACTGGCACAAGACAAGGATGCCCTCTCTCACCACGCCTATTCTACATAGTATTGGAATTTCTGGACAGGGCAATCAGGCAATAGAAAGAAATAAAGTGTATTCATACAGGAAGAGAGGAAGTCAAATTGTCTCTGTTTGCAGATGACATGATTGTATATTTAGAATACCCCATCATCTCAGCCCCAAATATCCTTAAGCTTATAAGCAACTTCAGAAGAGTCTCAGGATAAAAAACCAATGTGCAAAAATCACAAGCATTCCTATACACCAATAATAGAGAGCCAAATCATGAGTGAACAACCATTCACAATTGCTACAAGGAGAATAAAATACCTAGAAATACAACTTACAAGGGATGTGAAGGACCTCTTCAAGGAGAACTACAAACCACTGCACAAGGAAATGAGAGAGGACACAAATGAAAAAATATTCCATGCCCATGGATAGGGAGAATCAATATCATGAAAATGGCCATACTGCCCAAAGTAATTTATAGATTCAATGCTATCCCCATCAAGTTACCACTGACTTTCTTCACAGAATTAAAAATAAAACTACTTTAAAGTCTCATATGGAAACAAAAAAGAGTCCATATAGCCAAGAGAATCCTAAGCAAAAAGAACAAACCTGGAGGCATCACACTACCTGGCTTCAAACTATACTGCAAGGCTACAGTAACCAAAACAGCATGGTACTGGTATCAAAACAGATATATAGATCAATGGAAGAGAACAGAGGCCTCAGAAACGACACCACACACCTACGATCATCTGATCTTTGACAAACCTGACAAAAACAAGCAACTGGGAGAGGATTCCCTATTTAATAAATGGTGTTGGGAAAACTGGCTAGCCATATGCAGAATACTGAAACTGGACCCCTTTGTTATACCTTATACAAAAATTAATTCAAGATGGATTAAAGACTTAAACATAGGACCTAATACCATAAAAACCCTAGAAGAAAACCTAAAAAATACCATTCAGGTCACAGGCATAGGCAAGGACGTTATGACTAAAACACTCAAAGCAATGGCAACAAAAGCCAAAATTGACAAATGGGATCTAATTAAAGTAAAGAGCTTCTGCACAGCAAAAGAAACTATCATCAGAGTGAACAGGCAGCCTACAGAATGGG
Organism: Symphalangus syndactylus; assembly: GCF_028878055.3. Lineage (NCBI taxonomy): Eukaryota > Metazoa > Chordata > Mammalia > Primates > Hylobatidae > Symphalangus > Symphalangus syndactylus. The sequence continues at coordinate 64,100,455 of NC_072424.2, forward strand.
AGAAAATTTTTGCAATCTATCCCTCTAACAAAGGGTTAGTATCCAGAATCTACAAAGAACTTAAACAAATTTACAAGAAAAAAACAACCCCATCAAAAGGTGGGCAAAGCATATGAAGAGACACTTCTCAAAAGAAGACATTTATGTGGCCAAAAAGCATATGAAAAAAAGCTAATCATGACTGGTCATTAGAGAAATGCAAATCAAAACCACAGTGAAATACCATGTCACACCAGTTAGAATGGCAATCATTAAAAAGTCAGGAAACAACAGATGCTGGAGAGGATGTGGAGAAATAGGAATGATTTTACACTGTTGGTGGGAGTGTAAATTAGTTCAATCATTGTAGAAGACAGTGTGGCAATTCCTCAAGGATCTAGAACCAGAAGTAACATTTGAACCAGCAATCCCATTACTGGGTATACACCCAAATGGGTATATACCCAAATGGATATATACCCATTACTGGGTATACACCCATATACTGGGTATACAACCAAAGTTTATACTGAGTATAAACCAAAGGACTATAAATCATTCTCCTATAAAGACACATGAACACACATGTTTATTGCAGCACTGTTCACAATATCAATGACTTGGAACCAACCCAAATGCCTATCAAAGATAGAGTGGATAAAAAAAATGTGGCACATACATACCATGGAATACTATGTAGCCATAAAAAGGATGTTCTCATGTATTTTTCAGGGACATGGATGAAACTGGAAACCATCATTCTCAACAAAGTAACACAGGAAGAGAAAACCAAACATCGACCGCATGTTCTCACTCTTAAATGGGAGTTGAACAATGAGAAAACACGGACACAGGGAGGGGAACATCACACACTGGGGCCTATTGGGGATGGGAGGCTAGTGGAGGGATAGCATTAGGAGAAATACCTAATGCAGATTATGGGTTGATGGGTGCAGCAAACCACCATAGCACATGTATACCTATGTAACAAAGCTCCATGTTCTGCACATGTATCCCAGAATTTAAAGTATAATAATAATAATAATAAACTCGAGTGTTTATGGTCTTGTCTAGAAAGTTTGCTGTAAGGCCGTTGGTTCTTTTTTTCTAACAGAAGATCAGATAACAAATTGCATTACGTCTTTCAGTCTAGAAGAGATGAGAGAAGGAACAAAGGTCAGTGGTTAAGAAACTAGACTCTGGAGTCAGAGACTTTTGCCTGGGTTTAATTTCAGGCTCGACCAATTATTGGCTGAATAACTCAGGCCAAGTTTTTAAGTTCTTTCCATTTCCATTTCTTCATCAGAAAAAACACTGATTATAAAAGCATCCATTTTATGGTGGTGTGAAGTTTAAGCAAGGCCATCTTGGGAAGACCATTGCTTAGTACTTGACAAATTTTAAGTGTAAACATTTATTAGGCATCTGCTATGTTCCAGGCATTGGGTATAGAGACAAATGAATTGATTGTGCCCTAAAATAACTCGCCATCTAGAGGAAAAGGTAGACAAGTAGATGAAAGCATGGGTAGAGACAATTATATAAGGAGAGCCTGGAAACCCAAGATGGATGGCTCCTTGGGTTCAATGAAACCTCCACTGTTTCCTGAAAGAAAAGCAGAGTTTTCTAGGTAAAGGAAGTAGAGAGGGACTTCTTAGGTTGAGGAAGCATTAGGTGGCTCACATCTGTTTCTCAGGAAACATAACTCACCAATTTGAAAACATTAATTTAACCAACATCAATCTAGCAACAATCTAACTAAACTGAGAGTAAGGCAAAGTGAAGAGAATGGATTTAGTGAGAAAATATCTAGTCCCACCAGACCAGTTTATGATTCAACTGTTTTCACATAGCATTCTTTCCTTCTTGTGAAGCTGGTGTGATCTTTGTAGCATTCTTTTTTCTTGCTCGAGTCTTCTTGTACAAAGCCGGGATGTCCTGTCCCTTTCTTCTGTGCCACCCCTACTAATACAGTCTCTGATATCTCATCTTCATTTTCAGCATTAATACTGACTTTTCTCCAGTGACTTTATTCTTTCTCTTTTTAATCTCTCTCCTCAAGCATTGGTTAGCATTTTCCTTAAGTTAACACTTGAAATGATTCTTTCTCAAAAAGTTTAGCTTTTTTAGAAACAGATTCTGAGACAAATCTAATAATTTAATAAGCAGGGTTTGTTTTCCTGCATTCTCAAACTCCTGGGCTCAAGTGATCCTCCCACCTCAGCCCTTCAAACAGCTGCGATTACAGTTGCAAGCCACTGCACTTGGCTATTTTTAGTTTTTTGAAGAATCACTACACTGTTTTCCATAATGGTTGTAATATTTTACATCCTCACCAACAGTGCATGAGCATTCTCTTTTCTCTGCATTCTCACCATAATTTGCTATTTGTTGTCTTCTTGATAACAGCCATTCTAACCGGGGTGAGATGATGTCTTATTGTGGTTTTGATTTGCATTCCCTGATGATTAATGATGTTGAGCTTTTTTTTTTTTTTTTTTGAGATATGGTCTCACTCTGTTCCCCAGGGTGCAGTGTAGTGATTGATCATGGATCGCTGTACCCTCAATCTCCCAGGCTCAAGTGATCCTCCCACCTTAGCCTCCTGAGTAGCTTGGACTGCGGATGTGTGCCACCATGCCTGGCTGATTATTTAAATTGTTTTTATTTTTAGTAGAGTTGAGGTCTTACTGTGTTGTCCCAGCTGGCCTCAAACTCCTGAGCTCAAGCAATCCTCCCATCTCAGCTTCCCAAAGTGTTGGGACTATCACTCCCAGCTGAACTTTTTTTGGATATCTTTTTGCCATTTGTATGTATTATTTTGAGAAACGTCTATTCAAGGCTTTTGCCCATTTTTAAATTGGATTCTTTGTCTTTTTTTCTACTGAGTTGTTTGGGATCCTTATATATCCTGGTTATTAATTCTTTGTCAGATGAGTAGTTTGCAAATGCTTTCTCCCATTCTGAAGGTTGTCTCTTCACTTTACTGATTGTTTCCTTTTCTGTGCAGAAGATTTTTAACTTGATATGATCCCATTTATCTATTTTTGCTTTGGTTTCCTGTGTTTTTGAGGTCTTACCAAAAAAAAAATCTTTGCATAGACCAATGTCTTGTGTGTTTCCTCAGTGTTTACTTTTAGTAGTTTTATGGTTTCAGGTCTTACATTTAAGTCTTTTATCTGTTTTGATTCAATTTTTGTATACAGTGAAAGATGGAGATCTAGTTTCATTCTTCTGCATATGAATATCCAGTTTTCCCTGCACTGTTTACATTTTACTTTTAAATTTTTATTAGTTTATTATCTGTATAGATTCAGAGGTTACATGTGCAGGTTTTTTACATGTATATGTTGTGTTATGGTGAGATTTGGGCTTCTAGTGTGCTCATCACTGGAATAGTGAACATTGTGCACAATAGGTAATTTTACAATCATGCCTCCTTCTAACCTCCCCTCTTATCACCCCTTCTTCTGACCTCGCCTCTTTTGAAGTCCCAGTGCCTCTTATTTTCCTCTGTACTTTCATGTGTACCCATTGTTTAGATCCCATTTATAAGTGACAATATGTGGTATTTGATTTTCTGAGTTATTTCAATCAGAAAAATGGCTTCCAGCTTGATCTATCTTTTGCTGCAAATGGCATGATTTCATTCTTTTTAATGGCTGCATGGTATTCCATGGTATATATTGTACCACGTTTTCTGGGGTATTTCTTTACCATGTTCTACCTGTCATTTTGGGGGACCACCCACAGAATATTAACTCCCTGGCACTTGTGCCAGCAAGAAGAAGCTCTCAGGCATATAAGGTCAGGTATCAGCAATAAGAAGTTATCCACGCAGAGTAAAGGGGGAGGTGAGTACTAAGGGCACCAACGGTATCTACTGCATTAAATTTTCTTTATCTCACCTTCCTTCTTTCCTTCATTCTACTTTCTCTTTTACTTTGAACTTGTGTGTGTGTGTGTGTGTGTGTTGTAAACCCCACATTAATCCATTTAATCACAAATGTCAATGCAACTTAGGAACTGAAGGCTTAATACCCAGATGTTACTTCTCCAATGTCTCAGGCAATCACTCCCATTGCCTCTTCCCTTCTTAATTAAAACCTTATCAACTATCTTTGGACTGGAGTAAATAACCTCCTAATTAGTCTCCCTGCTCCCAGTCTCCACATACATACTCTTTTTTTTTTCATTTCATTTAGATTTTTTATTTTTATTTTTTATTTTTTATTACTATTATACTTTAGGTTTTAGGGTACATGTGCACAATGTGCAGGTTTGTTACATATGTATCCATGTGCCATGTTGTTTTGCTGAACCGATTAACTCATCATTTAGCATTAGGTATATCTCCTAATGCTCTCCCTCCCCCCTCCCCCCACCCCACAACAGTTCCCCTTCCTGTGTCCATGAGTTCTCATTGTTCAATTCCCACCTATGAGTGAGAACATCAGTGTTTGGTTTTTTGTCCTTGCGATAGTTTACTGAGAATGATGTGTTCCAGTTTCATCCATGTCCTTACAAAGGACATGAAGTCATCATTTTTTATGGCTACATAGTATTCCATGGTGTATATGTGCCACATTTTCTTAATCCAGTCTATCATTGTTGGACATTTGGGTTGGTTCCAAGTCCTTGCTATTGTGAATAGTGCCGCTATAAACATACGTGTGCATGTGTCTTTGTAACAGCATGATTTATAGTCCTTTGGGTATATACCCAGTAATGGGATGGCTGGGTCAAATGGTATTTCTAGTTCTAGATCCCTGAGGAATCGCCACACTGACTTCCACAATGGTTGAACTAGTTTACAGTCCCACCAACAGTGTATAAGTGTTCGTATTTCTCCACATCCTCTCCAGCACCTGTTGTTTCCTGACTTTTTAATGATGGCCATTCTAACTGGTGTGAGATGGTATCTCATTGTGGTTTTGATTTGCATTTCTCTGATGGCCAGTGATGATGAGCATTTTTTCATGTGTATTTGGCTGCATAAATGTCTTCTTTTGAGAAGTATCTGTTCATGTCCTTCGCCCACTTTTTGATGGGGTTGTTTATTTTTTTCTTATAAATTTGTTTGAGTTCATTGTAGATTCTGGATATTAGCCCTTTGTCAGATGAGTAGGTTGCAAAAATTATCTCCCATTCTGTAGGTTGCCTGTTCACTCTGATGGTAGTTTCTTTTGCTGTGCAGAAGCTCTTTAGTTTAATTAGATCCCATTTGTCAATTTTGGCTTTTGTTGCCATTGCTTTTGGTGTTTTAGATATGAAGTCCTTTCCCACACCTGTGTCCTGAATGGTATTGCCTAGGTTTTCTTGTAGGATTTTAATGGTTTTAGGTCTAACATGTAAGTCTTTAATCCATCTTGAATTAATTTTTGTATAAGGTGTAAGGAAGGGATCCAGCTTCAGCTTTCTACATATGGCTAGCCAGTTTTCCCAGCACCATTTATTAAATAGGGAATCCTTTCCCCATTTCTTGTTTTTGTCAGGTTTGTCAAAGATCAGATAGTTGTAGATATGCGGCATCATTTCTGAGGGCTCTGTTCTGTTCCATTGATCTATGTCTCTGTTGTGGTACCAGTACCATGCTGTTTTGGTTACTGTAGCCTTGTAGTATAGCTTGAAGTCAGGTAGCGTGATGCCTCCAGCTTTGTTCTTTTGGCTTAGGATTGACTTGGCGATGCGGGCTCTTTTTTAGTTCCATATGAACTTTAAAGTAGTTTTTTCCAATTCTGTGAAGAAAGTCATTAGTAGCTTGATGGGGATGGCATTGAATTGATAAATTACCTTGGGCAGCATGGCCATTTTCACGATATGATTCTTCCAACCCATGAGCATGGAATGTTCTTCCATTTGTTTGTACCCTCTTTTATTTCATTGAGCAGTAGTTTGTAGCTCTCCTTGAAGAGGTCCTTCACATCCCTTGTAAGTTGGATTCCTAGGTATTTTATTCTCTTTGAAGCAATTGTGAATGGGAGTTCACTCATGATTTGGCTCTCTGTTTGTCTGTGATTAGTGTACAAGAATGCTTGTGATCTTTGCACATTGATTTTGTATCCTGAGACTTTGCTGAAGTTGCTAATCAGCTTAAGGAGATTTTGGGCTGATAAAGTGGGGTTTTCTAGATAGGGGTTGCAATCCTAGTCTCTGATAAAATACACTTTAAACCAACAAAGATCAAAAGAGACAAGGTCATTACATAATGGTAAAGGGATGAATTCAACAAGAAGAGCTAACTATCCTAAATATATATGCACCCAACACAGGAGCACCCAGATTCATAAAGAAAGTCCTCAGTGACCTACAAAGGGACTTAAACTCCCACACTATAATAGTGGGAGATTTTAACACCCCACTGTCAACATTAGACAGATCAATGAGACAGAAAGTTAACAAGGATATCCAGGAATTGAACTCAGCTCTGCACAAAGTGGACCTAATAGACATCTACAGAACTCTCCACCCCAAATCAACAGAATATACATTTTTTCAGCACCACACCACACCTATTCCAAAATTGACCACATAGTTGGAAGTAAAGCTCTCCTCAGCAAATGTAAAAGAACAGAAATTATAACAAACTGTCTCACAGACCACAGTGTAATCAAACTAGAACTCAGGATTAAGAAACTCACTCAAAACCGCTCAACTGCATGGAAACTGAACAACATGCTCCTGAATGACTACTGGGTACATAATGAAATGAAGGCAGAAATAAAGATGTTCTTTGAAACCAATGAGAACAAAGACACAACATACCAGAATCTCTGGGACACATTCAAAGCAGTGTGTAGAGGGAAATTTATAGCACTAAATGCCCACAAGAGAAAGCAGGAGAGATGCAAAATTGACACCCTAACATCACAATTAAAAGAAATAGAAAAACAAGAGCAAACACATTCAAAAGCTAGCAGAAGGCTAGAAATAACTAAAATCAGAGCAGAACTGAAGGAAATAGAGACACAAAAGACCCTTCAAAAAATTAATGAATCCAGGAGCTGGTTTTTTGAAAAGATCAACAAAATTGATAGACCACTAGCAAGACTAATAAAGAGAGAGAAGAATCAAATAGATGCAATAAAAAATGAAAAAGGGGATATCACCACCGATCCCACAGAAATACAATCTACCATCAGAGAATACTACAAACACCTCTACACAAATAAACTAGAAAATCTGGAAGAAATGGATAAATTCCTCGACAAATACACCCTCCCAAGACTAAACCAGGAAGAAGTTGAATCTCTGAATAGACCAATAACAGGCTCTGAAATTGTGGCAATAATCAGTAGCTTACCAACCAAAAAGAGTCCAGGACCTGGTGGATTCACAGCCAAATTCTACCAAAGGTACAAGGAGGAACTGGTACCATTCCTTCTGAAACTATTCCAATCAATAGAAAAAGAGGGAATCCTCCCTAACACATTTTATGAGGCCAGCATCGTCCTGATACCAAAGCCTGGCCGAGACATAACCAAAAAAGAGAATTTCAGACCAATATCCTTGATGAACATTGATGCAAAAATCCTCAATAAAATACTGGCAAACCGAATCCAGCAGCACATCAAAAAGCTTATCCACCATGATCAAGTGGGCTTCAGCCCTGTGATGCAAGGCTGGTTCAACATATGCAAATCAATAAATGTAATCTAGCATATAAACAGAGCCAAAGACAAAAACCACATGATTATCTCAAGATATGCAGAAAAGGCCTTTGACAAAATTCAACAACCCTTCATGCTAAAAACGCTCAATAAATTAGGTATTGATGGGATATATCTCGAAATAATAAGAGCTATTTATGACAAACCCACAGCCAATATCATACTGAATGGGCAGAAACCGGAAGCATTCCCTTTGAAAACTGGCACAAGACAGGGATTCCCTCTCTCAGCACTCCTATTCAACATAGTGCTGGAAGTTCTGGCCAGGGCAATCAGGCAGGAGAAGGAAATAAAGGATATTCAATTAGGAAAAGAGGAAGTCAAATTGTCCCTGTTTGCAGATTACATGATTGTATATCTAGTTTCACAATCTTAGAATCCCTGAGAAGCCTCCCTCTACATTCTTGGAACTTCAAAAATTCCTTAAGGTAAAGCTAATCAGAGAAGTTTCTCCCACCAAAATGATGGCATCCTTGATGTGAACAGCCTTTCACAAGATCATAGATTAAGATGTCTAGTGTCATGAGACCCTTATCTTTTAAAGTTTTTTCCTTGTTTATGCCTCTATGGAAAATATAAGTGAAAAGGGGATCCATTGTGTGCACTCATGGGGTATACTTTTATTTGTGAAGGATTTTGCAGCCAACCTTATACATAGATAACCTTACACTTGATAGATGAAAAATGAAGGCTCAGTGTAAGTGAGAAACTTTAATGGTAGATTTAGTGCCTCGTAATCAGTCAGAAACAGAACATTGGTTCACTCCTCTTAACCCATATCATGGGTTAAAGAGAACATTGTCAGGAGGCCTTCACTCTTCTAGAAAGGCTTCATTTGTTAGGTTCCTTTTTCCATAGTTTGGAGTAAAAGAGGCAGTGATTATAAAGGAATCTCTCATTATATGATCTATAGAAGATTCTACTGTAAAGACTATGGCACATATCAGACTTTAAAATCTCTTGTGAAAATAATGGTAAATAATAGAATTGCTCTAGGTTACTTACTGGCTAAACAGAGGTATCTGTGTAGCTGCTGGCACTTGTGGACTATGGAGAAATACATCAAATGTAGATTATAGAGAGTCAGTTGTAGGGGATAAACTAAGGGACTGCTTAGTTAAGCAAGTAGACTGTTTATTTTAGCTAATTCTTTGATCTATTTAATTTTAGGTGGTTTGGTTTATGGGTATCCTGGGTAAGGAGCATACTCCAAACTCTTGGTGTTATCCTCCTGATAGTCATAACAGTAGTCTCCGTGGTGCACTGTATTCTCTCAAAAGTTTTAATGTTTGCATGCAGCCATCTCTAGAATATCAAATGGTCTCTCTTTAACTGGAATGACAGGAGCTGAAGGAAATGTGTGAGCATGAGACCACCGTACACTATGAATGATATCCTGAGACTAAAAACCCAAAATGATGGTAACTGACAGTGCTGTTAAGACCTTAAGTTTTGGTCACACTCTTGCCTAAGTAAGAACCTGGCCAAAAGGGGAGAATTTTTAAATAAAATTATGGGAGGCTATTGTTTTGGACTGAGGTAATGCACTAGGCCCCAACAGGTCAGACAAACCAAACCAAAATGGAGTAACTCATGTTAAATGTGACATAGTCACACTAAGACTTTAAGAAAACACATAGATCCTAGAACAGAGCAGGTCCTGCTTTTTGTTTGTTTGTTTGTTTGTTTGTTTTATCCTGTTAACAGGACACTCCAGCATAAGGAGGTACCCTCTAACCCTTAAAAAAAATAATAGCCTGAAGTCTTTGTTCCTACCTTGCAAAACCCACTGTTCTACTGTTTCCAAGTGGGTTTCAAAACCAAATAAATACATTTACAATGGTGATAGTGACATTAATGACTAAAGTTTTGGTCAATCTCTCAAAATTAAGAAGATGACCAAAAAGGAGGAATTGTTCAATCAAGTTTAGCCTAAAGCTGCCTCCTTACATATTTCAATTTCAGTCTAAAGGCTTTTCTATACATTGTGAACAAGTGGAAGTGTAAATAGATCATAGCCTACAGTTGTGCCAATCACCGAGTTTTAGCCAATCAAATGTAGCCAACTGTTCAATGCATGTTTAAATGAGGCAAAAGCCAAGCTGTAACCAATCCAGCTGCTTCTGTACCTCACTTTCATTTTCAGTAAGCCACTTTCCTTTTCCTGTCCATAAATCTTCTCCCACATGGCTGCACTGGAGTCTCAGAGCCTACTCTATCTCTGGAGGCTGCTCAATTCACAAATTGTTTATTGCTCTATTAAACTCCTTTAAATTTAATTTGGCTGAACATTTTCATTTATCAACACAATGGAGTACTATTCAGTCATAAAAAGAATGACATTCTGTCATTTGCAACAACATGGATGGAACTGGAGATCATTCTGTTAATTAAGCCAGGCACAGAAAGTCTAACATCATATGTTCTCACTTATTTATGGGATCTAAAAATAAAAACAATTGAACTCATGGAGATAGAGAGTAGAAGGATCATTATCAGAGGCTGTGAAGGGTAGTGGAAGGGTGAGGTGAGTGGGGGTGGAGGGGAGTTGAGGATGGTTAATGAGTGTAAAATAGAAAGTGCAAATAAGATCTACTATTCACGGAGCCAAGATGGCTGAATAGGAACAGCTCCGGTCTCCAGCTCCCACCTCAAGCGACACAGAAGACCGGTGATTTCTGCATGTCTGCTTGAGGTACCTGTTTCATCTCACTAGGGAGTGCCAAATAGTGGGTGCAGGACAGTCGGTGAAGCGCACTGTGCACGAGCCGAAGCAGGGTAAGGCACTGCCTCACTCGGGAAGTGCAAGGGGTCAGGGATTTCCCTTTCCTAGTCAAAGAAAGGGGTAACAGACGGCACCTGGAAAATCGGGTCAGTCCCACCCTCATACTGCGCTTTCCCAGCGGGCCTGGAAAACGGCACACTAGGAGATTGTATCCCGCACCTGGCTCAGAGGGTCCTATGCCCACGGAGTCTCGCTGATTGCTAGCACAGCAGTCTGAGATCAAGCTGCAAGGCGGCAGCAAGGCTGGGGGAGGGGCGCCCGCCATTGCCCAGGCTTGCTTAGGTAAACAAAGCAGCCAGGAGGCTCGAACTGGGTGGAGCCCACCACAGCTCAAGGAGGCCTGTCTGCCTCTGTAGGCTCCACCTCTGGGGGCAGGGCACAGACAACCAAAAAGTCAGCAGGAATCTCCAGAGACTTAAATGTCCCTGTCTGACTGACAGCTTTGAAGAGAGTGGTGGTTCTCCCAGCATGCAGCTGGAGATCTGAGAACAGAAAGACTGCCTCCTAAAGTCGGTCCCTCACCCCTGAGCAGCCTAAGTGGGAGACACCCCCCCAGTAGGGAAAGACTGACATCTCACTGGGCCAGGTACTCCTCTGAGACAAAACTTCCAGAGGAACTATCAGACAGCTGAATTTGTGGTCTCACGAAAATCCGCTGTTCTGCAGCCACCACTGCTGACACCCAGCCAAACAGGGTCTGCAGTGGACCTCTAGTAAACTCCAACAGACCTGCAGCTAAGGGTCCTGTCTGGTAGAAGGAAAACTAACAAACAGAAAGGACATCCACACCAAAAACCCATCTGTACATCACCATCATCAAAGACCAAAAGTAGATAAAACCACAAAGATGGGGAAAAAACAGAGCAGAAAAACTGGAAACTCTAAAAAGCAGAGCACCTCTCCTCCTCCAAAGGAACGCAGTTCCTCACCAGCAACGGAACAAAGCTGGATGGAGGATGACTTTGACGAGTTGAGAGAAGAAGGCTTCAGACGATCAAACTACTCTGAGCTATGGGAGGAAATTCAAAACAATAGCAAAGAAGTTAAAAACTTTGAAAAAAAATTAGAAGAATGGATAACTAGAATAACCAATGGAGAGAAGGGCTTAAAGGAGATGATGGAGCTGAAAGCCAAGTTTCAAGAACTACGTGAAGATTGCAGAAGCCTCAGTAGCAGATGCGATCAACTGGAAGAAAGGGTATCGCTGATGGAAGATGAAATGAATGAAATGAAGCAAGAAGGGAAGTTTAGAGAAAAAAGAATAAAAAGAAATGAACAAAGCCTCCAAGAAATTTGGGACTACGTGAAACGACCAAACCTACGTCTGATTGGTGTACCTGAAAATGACGGGGAGAGTGGAACCAAGTTGAAAACACTCTGCAAGATATTATCCAGGAGAACTTCCCAAATCAAGCAAGGCAGGCCAACATTCAGATTCAGGAAATACAGAGAATGCCACAAAGATACTCCTCGAGAAGAGCAACTCCAAGACACATAATTGTCAGATTCACCAAAGTTGAAATGAAGGAAAAAATGTTAAGGGCAGCCAGAGAGAAAGGTCGGGTTACCCACAAAGGGAAGCCCATCAGACTAACAGCTGATCTCTCGGCAGAAACTCTACAAGCCAGAAGAGAGTGGGGACCGATATTCAACATTCTTAAAGAAAAGATTTTCAACCCAGAATTTCCTATCCAGCCAAACTAAGCTTCATAAGTGAAGGAGAAATAAAATACTTTACAGACAAGCAAACGCTGAGTGATTTTGTCACCACCAGGCCTGCCCTAAAAGAGCTCCTGAAGGAAGCACTAAACATGGAAAGGAACAACTGGTACCAGCCACTGCAAAAACATGCCAAATTGTAAAGACCATCGAGGCTAGGAAGAAACTGCATCAAATAATGAGCAAAATAACCAACTAACATCATAATGACAGGATCAGATTCACACATAACAATATTAACATTAAATGTAAATGGGCTAAATGCTCCAATTAAAAGACACACACTGGCAAACTGGATAAGGAGTCAGGACCCATCAGTGTGCTGTATTCAGGAAACCCATCTCATGTGCGGAGACACACATAGACTCAAAATAAAGGGATGGAGGAAGATCTATCAAGCAAATGGAAAACAAAAAAGGGCAGTGGTTGCAATCATAGTCTCTGTTAAAATAGACTTTAAACCAACAAAGATCAAAAGAGACAAAGAAGGCCATTACATAATGGTAAAGGGATCAATTAAACGAGAAGAGCTAACTATCCTAAATATATATGCACCCAACACAGGAGCACCCAGATTCATAAAGCAAGTCCTGAGTGACCTACAAAGGGACTTAAACTCCCACACAATAATAATGGGAGATTTTAACACCCCACTGTCAATATTAGACAGATCATTGAGACAGAAAGTTAACAAGGATATCCAGGAATTGAACTCAGCTCTAAACAAAGTGGACCTAATAGACATTTACAGAACTCTCCACCCCAAATCAACAGAATATACATTTTTTTCAGCACCACACCACACCTATTCCAAAATTGACCACATAGTTGGAAGTAAAACTCTCCTGAGCAAATTTAAAAGAACAGAAATTATAACAAACTGTCTCTCAGACAGCAGTGCAATCAAACTAGAACTCAGGATTAAAAAACTCACTCAAAACCGCTCAACGACATGGAAACTGAACAACCTGCTCCTGAATGACTACTGGGTACATAATGAAATGAAGGCAGAAATAAAGATGTTCTTTGAAACCAACGAGAACAAAGACACAACATACCAGAATCTCTGGGACACATTCAAAGCAGTGTGTAGAGGGAAATTTATAGCACTAAATGCCCACAAGAGAAATCAGGAAAGATCCAAAATTGACACCCTAACATCACAATTAAAAGAACTAGAAAAGCAAGAGCAAACCCATTCAAAAGCTAGCAGAAGGCTAGAAATAACTAAAATCAGAGCAGAACTGAAGGAAATAGAGACACAAAAAACCCTTCAAAAAATTAATGAATCCAGGAGCTGGTTTTTTGAGAAGATCAACAAAATTGATAGACCGCTAGCAAGACTAATAAAGAAGAAAAGAGAGAAGAATCAAATAGATGCAATAAAAAATGAAAAAGGGGATATCACCACCGATCCCACAGAAATACAATCTACCATCAGAGAATACTACAAACACCTCTATGCAAATAAACTAGAAAATCTAGAAGAAATGGATAAATTCCTTGACAAATACACCCTCTCAAGACTAAATCAGGAGGAAGTCGAATCTCTGAATAGACCAATAACAGGTTCTGAAATTGTGGCAATAATCAATAGCTTACCAACCAAAAAGAGTCCAGGACCTGATGGATTCACAGCTGCATTCTACCAGAGGTACAAGAAGGAACTGGTACCGTTCCGTCTGAAACTATTCCAATCGATAGAAAAAGAGGGAATCCTCCCTAACACATTTTATGAAGCCAGCATCATCCTGATACCAAAGCCAGGCAGAGACACAACCAAAAAAGAGAATTTTAGACCAATATCCTTGATGAACATTGATGCAAAAATCCTCAATAAAATACTGGCAAACTGAATCCAGCAGCACATCAAAAAGCTTATCCACCATGATCAAGTGGGCTTCATCCCTGGGATGCAAGGCTGGTTCAACATACGCAAATCAATAAATGTAATCCAGCATATAAACAGAACCAAAGACAAAAACCACATGATTATCTCAATAGATGCAGAAAAGGCCTTTAACAACCCTTCATGCTAAAAACTCTCAATAAATTAGGTATTGATGGGACGTATCTCAACAACCCTTCATGCTAAAAACTCTCAATAAATTAGGTATTGATGGGACGTATCTCAAAATAATAAGAGCTATGTACGACAAACCCACAGCCAATATCATACTGAATGGGCAAAAACTGGAAGCATTCCCTCTGAAAACTGGCACAAGACAGGGATGCCCTCTCTCACCGCTCCTATTCAACATAGTGCTGGAAGTTCTGGCCAGAGCAATCAGGCAGGAGAAGGAAATAAAGGGTATTCAATTAGGAAAAGAGGAAGTCAAACTGTCCCTGTTTGCAGATGACATGATTGTATATCTAGAAAATCCCATTGTCTCAGCCAAAAATCTCCTTAAGCTGATTAGCAACTTCAGCAAAGTCTCAGGATACAAAATCAATGTAAAAAATCACAAGCATTCTTGTACACCAATCACAGACAGAGAGCCAAATCATGAGTGAACTCCCATTCACAATTGCTTCAAAGAGAATAAAATACCTAGGAATCCAACTTACAAGGGATGTGAAGGACCTCTTCAAGGAGAACTACAAACCACTGCTCAATGAAATAATAGAGGATACAAACAAATGGAAGAACATTCCATGCTCATGGGTTGGAAGAATCAATATCGTGAAAATGGCCATACTGCCCAAAGTAATTTATAGATTCAATGCCATCCCAATCAAGCTACCAATGACTTTCTTCACAGAATTGGAAAAAACTACTTTAAAGTTCATATGGAACCAAAAAAGAGCCCGCATCGCCAAGTCAATCCTAAGCCAAAAGAACAAAGCTGGAGGCATCACGCTACCTGACTTCAAACTATACTACAAGGCTACAGTAACCAAAACAGCATGGTACTGGTACCACAACAGAGATATAGATCAATGGAACAGAACAGAGCCCTCAGAAATGATGCCGCATATCTACAACTATCTGATCTTTGACAAACCTGACAAAAACAAGAAATGGGGAAAGGATTCCCTATTTAATAAATGGTGCTGGGAAAACTGGCTAGCCATATGTAGAAAGCTGAAGCTGGATCCCTTCCTTACACCTTATACAAAAATTAATTCAAGATGGATTAAAGACTTACATGTTAGACCTAAAACCATTAAAATCCTACAAGAAAACCTAGGCAATACCATTCAGGCCATAGGCGTGGGCAAGGACTTTATGTCTGAAACACCAAAAGCAATGGCAACAAAAGCCAAAATTGACAAATGGGATCTCATTAAACTAAAGAGCTTCTGCACAGCAAAAGAAAGTACCATCAGAGTGAACAGGCAACCTAGAGAATGGGAGAAAATTTTTGCAATCTACTCATCTGACAAATGGCTAATATCCAGAATCTACAATGAACTCAAACAAATTTACAAGAAAAAAACAAACAACCCCATCAAAAAGTGGGCAAAGGACATGAACAGACACTTCTCAAAATAAGACATTTATGCAGCCAAAAAACACATGAAGAAATGCTCCTCATCACTGGCCATCAGAGAAATGCAAATCAAAACCACAGTGAGATACCATCTCACACCAGTTAGAATGGCCATCATTAAAAAAGCAGGAAACAACAGGTGCTGGAGAGGATGTGGAGAAATAGGAACACTTTTACACTGTTGGTGGGACTGTAAACTAGTTCAACCATTGTGGAAGTCAGTGTGGTGATTCCTCAGGGATCTAGAACTAGAAATACCATTTGACCCAGCCATCCCATTACTGGATATATACCCAAAGGACTATAAATCATGCTGTTATAAAGACACATGCACACATATGTTTATTGTGGCACTATTCACAATAGCAAAGAGTTGGAACCAACCCAAATGTCCAACAACGATAGACTGGATTAAGAAAATGTGGCACATATACACCATGGAATACTATGCAGCCATAAAAAATGATGAGTTCGTGTCCTTTGTAGGGACATGGATGAAACTGGAAAACATCATTCTCAGTAAACTATCGCAAGGACAAAAAACCAAACACCACATGTTCTCACTCATAGGTGGGAATTGAACAATGAGAACTCATGGACACAGGAAGGGGAACATCACACTCCGGGGACTGTTGTGGGGTGGGGGGAGGGGGGAGGGAGAGCATTAGGAGATATACCTAATGCTGAATGAGGAGTTAATGAGTGCAGGAAATCAACATGGCACATGGATACATATGTAACAAACCTGCACATTGTGCACATGTACCCTAAAACCTAAAGTATAATAAATAAAATAAAAAAAAAGAAATACAAAATAAAGACTAAAATAATGAAAAAAAAGATCTATTCAATAGCACAACAGCGTGACTACACTAAATAATAATTTAATTGTACATTTCAAAAACAACTAAAAGAGTATAATTGGATTGTTTGTAACACAATGATAAATGTTTAAGGAGATGGATACCCCATTTTCCACAATGTGATTATTATGCATTGCGTGCCTGTGTCACAACATCCCATATACCCCATAATTATGCATATATATGCACATATATATAGTACCCACAAAAATTAAAAATAAAAAAGCATAAATAGAATTTGAGGTGACGGGAGTGGCAGTGAAATATCCCTGAAGTTAGAATCAGATTGATGTGCTCATGTAGCAGAAAGAAAGCTAGAATAGTTACAGCATAGTGCAGAAGGGGAGAGTGGTATGTGCTTAGGCCAGATGAGTAGGCAGAGGCCAGATCATTTAGGGTTTTGTAAGAAGTTTGGATTTTATTCTAAGGATAATGGGAAGTCACTGAAAAGTTTTAAATTAGAGATGATATAACATTTTACAACATTTTTAAAGACCTCTCTGACTTCAGTGTGGAGAGGAGACTTGGAAGCTCAAGAGTGGAATCAAGATCATTGAGAGACTCTTTTTCTTGGTTGGATGGGAGATAGTAAGATATGAGACCAATATGGCTTATGAGGAGAGGATGCCAAGCATTTGTGCACCAATCTATTTCTTGTTTCCTGGCAAAGATCTTCCTTCACCACCCCCATCTTATCGTCATCTTTTGTTTTTTTTTTTTGAGACAGGGTCTCACTCTGTCACCCAGGCTGGCATGCAGTGGTACAATCACTGCTCACTGCAGCCTCGACTTCCCGGGCTCCAGTGATCCTCCCACCTCAGCCTCTGAGTAGCTGGGACCACAGATGTGCACCACCACACCCAGGCAATTTTTGTATTTTTGACAGAGACAGGGTTTCACCATGTTGCCCAGGCTGGTCTCAAACTCCTGAGCTCAAGCAATTCACCTATCTTGGCCTCCCAGTGTTGGGATTACAGGTGTGAGCCACTGCGCCCAGCCCCGTCTTATCTTTTTAAAGACTATGATAGCCTTTGAGGTTTCTGAAAAGGTTTCATAAAGTTCAAATTTTTCTTTGGTGAGATTAATGTGCAAATGATGTTTGAGAACTGGGCACTGCCTTCATAGATAGACAGAGCAGAGTTTCATCTAAATCCTTGCTGAAAGAAAATTGTGTAATAGTCTATATCTCCATAATGTGTCACAAAATATTAAAAGAAATACAAGAAACTATGAGTATTTTATAGACTAAATACTGTCATTTGACAAAGGCATAGCCTCAGTTTTCCTCTGCTGCAGCCCCAAAGCCACAGAGCATTTCAACAATTGCAGGACACATAAAGCAATGGAAGTAAATAAAAGAAAATTTCATTCCATATGAACTTTAAAGTAGTTTTTTCCAATTCTGTGAAGAAAGTCATGGACACAGGAAGGGGAACATCACACTCCGGGGACTGTTGTGGGGTGGGGGGAGGGGGGAGGGACAGCATTAGGAGATACACCTAATGCTAAATGACGAGTTAATGGGTACAGGAAATCAACATGGCACATGAATACATATGTAACAAACCTGCACATTGTGCACATGTACCCTAAAACCCTAAAGTATAATAAAAAATTAAAAAAAAAAAGAAAAAAAAAAAAAAGAAAATTTAAGCCTCATTGTATTTTTTCTTTGAAATATTCCATTTTAAGTACATGTAAGCTTGATATAAACTAAGACATCTATTATAATAACAATGTATGTTTTCCATAATCACTATCAATTAAAAACTATTTTAGACTTTAAAAGACAAAGTGATGATTGCATTTTACCTGACTATGTACAGTAGAATTTTATGTTTCCTCCCAAACTTTGCAGTAAAATAATACCTAATTCAGGCTTGAGTCATTTTCTTACAAAGATGTAAGAAAATGCCTAATTCATTTGTGATCCCTCACTACATTTTTGTCAATAATTTACATCTTGATGTGAGTTGGTAAGAAGAATTTTCCTCCTTACAATTAGCTTGAAGCCAGGGCACTCATAAATAGGAATTCATAATGTTTGAATGTGTCCTGCAAAAATTCGTGTGTTGAAAACTTAATCCCTCTGCACTCACTAATGGATTAATGTTGCTATCATGGGAGTGGGTTTATCATCATGGAAGTGGCTCTGTTATAAAAGTAAGCTGTCTCTGGCTCTCTTGCTTTTGCCTTCTTTCCATGTGATGCCTTCTTCCATGTTACAATGAGGCAAAAGGCCCTCAGCAGATGTTGACACCATGCTCTTAGACTTCCCAGCCTCCAGAGTCAGGAGCTAAATAAGCTTTCATTCTTTTTATGTTACCCAGCTTGTGATATTCTGCTATAGCAACAGAAAATGGACTAAGACAGTAACTTTAATACGAATCATGGGGGAAATAATTCAGAGCACTTCAAGAAAGAAATTCTGAATGGATAATCATGAACATTAGGAAGGTACTAGGCACATGTTGGGGGAAACTTAGAAGGATCAATAAAAGAAAAGGGTGACATCACCTAGATGATGAAGGTACAACAAATTAGAAGCAGGATGTTTTGGTATAAATAATGTGGGCAGTTGATTGTTAGCTGGCTCATTTGTTGTTGTTGTGTTTGAGGGAGCTTAATATGCAAAAGAGTTTCATGATTGGTAAATAATGTGAATGTTAGTTACTTTTATTTTGAGAATATGCCAGGAAGACAGTGATTGCACAGATGCATCATTAGAGTTTGAGAGCTACTATTCTAGGAAAAGCATAAACCAAATCTCCCTTTTCACCATCACCCAGTCCAATATACTGTAGAAGAATCTGTGACTTCAGCATATATTCAAGGACACAGCTGGACCAGATATTACAAGGTGGAATTTTAGAGTAAGAAATATAAATGGGCCTGGATTCTGAAAAACTTCTTATTTAGGTTTAGCTCTCTATCTTGTTATCACAGTGGCAAGTTCTTAAGGCCAGACATGCAGTTGTAAACATAAGAGTTAAGGTGAGCTACAAAACTCACCATGCTTTAGTCTGGGCATAAACCTAAAAGCTGATTGTCTACCTAACAGTCATTTCTCTCTTTCTCTTTACTAACAAAACCATGGTATTCTTCAGAAACTGGATAGCTAAACACTGCTGGGAAGCTGGACCCATCCATGGACTCAGGGGATTATTCCCACTTGCTAGTCTAAATCATTTGTGATAATTCCATTTTCCTTGCTACTAATTGGTTTAGAAATGGCAAGCAACTCAATTATATTAATAAAAAGTGAAAGATAATACCAGAGGAATTTGAAGCTGATGATGCACTGAAGGTAACCATGGCAATAATAATAAAAACTCAGCTCTTAATTAAATTGATTCAACTTTCCAGGCATAACTATTATTTTCCTTAGGCTCACTGTTAGACACACTATGTCTGACAATCACAAATTTATGAGATACACAGAAATCAATGGAACAAAAGCCCTCATGAATAGATGAAGCAATGAACATATCCAGACTCAGAGGTGATCTAGATATTGAAACTATCAGACAGGTTTAAAATACGTATGATTAACATGTTAGATGCTTTAATTTGGAAAAGGTAGAAACATGCAGTAGCAGATTGGAAATTTTAGTAAAGAGATGGCAAGTATGGGAAAGAGTCAAATGAAAATGCTAGAAACGAAACATATGGAAATGAAGAATGCTTTCATCAGTAGCCTTGATACAGCTTAGAAAATAGTGAATTTGAAGATAGGCCAATAGCAATTACTCGAACTGAAATTCAAAGAGAAAAAAGAGTGTAAGAAATAAAAACAGAGCATCCAGGAGTTTGAGATAATATCAAACAGTCTAACATAGGTGTAATTGGAATCTCCAAAGAGGAAAAGAGAGAGCATAGAGTACAATAATATATAAAGATACAATGGTTGAGAATTTTCCAAGAATAATGAAATATATCAAACCATAGACCCAAGAATATTAAAGAACCATATTCAGGATGAATACCCTCCCAAATCACTTAGATACATTATACTCAAATACCTAAAAACCAAGGATAGACAAAAAACTTGAAAACTGGCAGAATTAAAAAAAAAAAAACTTAGGGAAACATATTACATAGAGAAGAATGAAGGTTAGAATTATAGCAGACTTCCTTCAGAAACTCTGCAAGCCAGAGGGTAATGAGTCGATGCCTTCAAAATAATGAAAAACAAAAACAAAAAACCTGCCAACCCCAAATTTTCTATCTAGTAAAAATATCTTGTCTGGGCCCTGATGTCACCACTCCAGCATGGACAGATCTTGAAACCTTTTCTGACTCCCCCAGTTGATTCTGAGCACTTGGCTTTTCTGAATTTTATAGCTTTCACCTTTTAATCACCGTTTTGTGCCTAATTTTTTCCTGTACTGTCTTGCTTGCTCTCTGGAAATCACATATCTGGGAGTCTCTAGAAATTCTAGTTGATAGTTTTCAGATGGAAAGAGAATTCGGCTGCACCCTCGTCTGCCTTGCTTAGTGCTGGATTCATGGTAGAAGGTGACATGTTTAAATCAAACTTCACGGTTGGTTGCTTTAGGCCAGGAAATGGTACATCTTTGTATTTGATAATCTGAGGGGCAAGAGTCTGATAGATTAATGGAAAAATCGAGACTAAAAAGGCAGTTCCTCCTTTCCCATGACAGATTGTTGCTTTTCATTTTTCTTACAAGCAGAGCTCCTCATTGCTCCCTAGCACTCCCCACCCTACTTTTCTCTCTCTGCCTCAAGATTTCCCTTGTTCAGTATATTTTTGATAAAGTGAATGGGGATACATGGGTAGGAACTTCTTTTTACTGAACCCACACTATAAACATTGATAATCCCATAGCTGCTTTTCTATGGGATTTGTTTAGTTGAGTAGAGTATCCAAGTTTAGGATTGCTTGTGAGAATAAAGGGGTTTCAAGAAAGCAGAGGGGAGACACAGGGTTCTGGTAGTGAGAGAACTTTCACAGAGAAGAGATCATAGATCTAAGCAGGGGGGATTGAAAGTTTTGCTGATGTGTTAAGTAACATTCCGTGAATCCTGCTGACATTGCTAATACTTTAGGAGCTGGATTTATTAGGAGGGGAGGAAAGAGAGTAATGTTGCAAAATGCTGATATTGGCCTCAAAGAGGGTGCTGGATAAGATCAGTGGTAACTACAGGAAGTCTAGCCCTCATGGATTAATTAAGTAACATTGACATGGTGAAAAGAACAGCTGCGTTTCTGAGTCTTGCCAAGATCTTCTTGGACATTGTAGAAAAACAACACTTTAAAAATCATTTAATTTTTAAAGTGGGCAGGTGGAAACCTTATTTTAGCTCCCCAGTAGGAATTACATTTTGAGCCTGGAAGGGTATGCATGCCAAGTTTTGCTTATCAAAATAGAACTGTGGACAGACCTGAAATGATTAGTTTAGTAGCAAAATCACCAACTTTAATAAATCAAAATATTTTTGCAAATACAGATAATTTACATGCTTTAAAAATAAACAAAATCTGATAATTGTACTGAGAAACCACAGTTGCAATTGTATATTTAAGAAGTCTGCATTCTTTTAAGAAGTCTCTTCTCTTCAGGTATGAGTCCTTTATTCATGGCCAGCAAAGACAGCCAATTAGCACATAGACTTTGATGGCCGTTAAATAAGTGAGGCTGTGGTTGTGCTCACTAGGAAAAAAATTCAAAGTCCACGTCCAGAGCCCTTCCTGCCAAGATGCAGCCAGCCCACCTGGCAGGACCCTGCAGTAACACACAGAGAGGCCCTTGCCTACACATTGCTACATAACAATTTGAGTCGACAGCTGATTTGGAAGGTATTTTTGAGATTTGTTGGTCCAATGCGAATATACTTGTGACCATAGTTAACTGAGGCTATTCCCAAGGGACAGTGCAAAAATTGAGGTAAATTTTTTCCAAAGATGGCCACATGATTTATATAACTTTACAAGGTGATTTTGCTATCCTTCATCAAGAGATGGGTTTATTTCCTTTTCCTTAAATCTGACTGGCTTTAGTAACTCACTTTAAATGATAGATTGTGGTAGAAATCACATTCTGAGATTTTTCAAGCATACACCCTAAGAGGCCTTGTAGCTTTTGTGTTTGCTGTCTCAGAGCCCAGAGCAACTATTTAAAAATCTTACACTACTGCACTGAAGAGGAAGGCTATGTGGAGAAAAGCCATGGATGATATGAGATTACAAAGAAAGAGAAGCTCAGCTTTGCCATAGCCACTTTACCACCCCAATGGAGGCCCCAGACATGAATGTGAAGTTATCATGGGTTCCCCAGCCCCATCTGCATTGCTCTGGCCTATAATATGTGAAGCACAGACTTTTCCCCATTACAAAATCATAAGCAAGTAAATTATTTTTGTTATTTTTCAGCCACAGATTTTTGGAGTGGTTTCTTATGCAGCAATAAATAACCAATCTTGAAGTGAGCTAGCATTGTAATAATGATAATAACAATGATGCTGATCATCGTAGTTAACATCTATATAGTACCTCATCTGTTTTGGCAGTGTTTTATTTACTCTGCTTAAATTCATAATTTAATCCCCACAATGACCCTTAGAAGTGGGCATTATAACTTACACCTATCTTTACTGATGAGAAACTTGAGGCCTGGAGGGTTTACAAAGTCACAAAGTAGAGATGACTTTGTGTGGAAGAGATGGGATTGTATGAACACTCTGAGACACTAGGCACTGTCCCGGGTTCTTTCTATACATTATCTCTGTTAAGTCTCATGAAAATCTGTGAAATAAGGATGAGTTAGTTCCTCAATTTTACAATTAAGTCAACTCAGGCTACAAATCTGGTAAATGGGAGAGTCAGCTTTTAAGCCTAGTATATCTCACTCTAAATTCCAGTCTCCTTTCACCCTACAAATGGAGTCCCCTTCTAAAATATTCATTTGATTACTCAAAATCGTCTACAGGATATCTTCCTGAAAACTGTTACCAATGTTACATGTGTAACAAGGTAAGGCTATGCACTCTACCCACTCCTGTGCAATATTGTAATAAAGGTCCTTGTAGTAGGCAAGAAAAAGGAAATAAAATTCATACAGATAAAAAAGATGAAACAAAACTGTCCTTATTCACAGACAATATGACTTCCTCTACAAAAATTCACAAATAATCCATAAAATAAGCCAATAAAACTAATAAGTGAATTTAGCAAGGTTCTAGGATACAAGGTGACTATTTAAAAACTAGTAATATTTTCATGAATTATCAATAAATAGAAATTAAAATTTAAGTCTGGTTACAATAGAGCCAAAACCATGAAATACTTATGAATATATTTAACAAAAAGCATTCAAGATCTGTATGCAGAAACTAAAAAGCATTCATGAAATAAATCAAAGATTTAAATAAGAGATATGTCATGTTCATAGATTGGAAGACTAAGTATTGTTAATTACCAGTTCTCTCCAAACTTATCTATAGATTAATTTCAATTCCAACCAAAGTCCCAGCAGGATTTCTATTTGTAGAAAACAATATAGTGATTCTCCAGGTGATTCCATTTTGTAGCTAGAGTTCCAAACTGCTGCACTAGACTATAAATTTCTTGTGGCCTGGGACCATCTAATTTGTTGCTGAATTTCTAGGATTTGGTACATGGTTGGCATTCAGCATATGTTTAATAGAAATAATAGATGAATGAAGGAATGCAGAAAAGAGGAAGAGAGTCTGGCCAAAACATGTTCTGAACATGTTGAATTTGAGATGCTGTGATACATCCATGAGATGCCATGTGTAGTGAATGTATAAGGTCCTGTCACTCTAATTCTGGAAAGAACTATGGGCTGGAACGTAAGTAAACATAACAATGTGGCTAGTAGTTTAGGCCAGGTTTAGATATAAACATGGCTCAGGAGAAACAAGAGGAAGGGAAAATATAGGCAACAGATTAATGAATAATCCAGTCCCTGAACTCATGGCCTATAATCTTGGTCTAGAAATTGCATCAATTTTACATCATCTTCTTCTCACATCCCTCCAAGTACTGGGGCCCTACTTCCTACTAACATTCTATTTGCGATGTCCTACCTGCCTGGCTGTAAGTCCCTTGACTTTCTGTACCTCAAAGTCCCAGTGGCTACCCCACTCCCACAATTGTGTCTAGCTCCAGTTCCTTGGCCTTCTAAGTCATTGGTACTCTATTACAGTTATTTCTTTTGCTGAGTCATATTATATAACATGATGGTTTTAATTGGGAGAAATATTTTTGAGGCCGATAAAGATCTCTATAGTTTTCAAAAATATGCCTATATCTTCTTTTCAGAAAAAAATCAGTTAACATTAACTGTATTTACTTGGATTTAGCTTTGCAATCACCATTGAAACCAGTAACTATGTTTGTCTTTGAGAATAAAAAGGTAAAAATATACTTATAAAAAAGAGTATTATCCACTTCAAATGTGTTTGCTATTTTTATCTCATTACAAATATTTATTTATAACCTGAAATAATCACCACTAACTGGCTACAAACAGCTTCCTGTTTGCTCCATTAAAAAATAAAAAATAAAATAAAATATTTTTATATTTAAATTTTACAAGTTTTAATTTTATATCAAAGAACAAGACAAGACATAGCAAACATATATAAGTTGTTCTGATTAAGGCAGAAAACTTTTCTTAGATAATTTGTCTGACAAATAAGTTCTCAAGAAAAACCATTCATTAGCTAGTTGCTATTTATTTTTGGTGATCATTGTGTTTTTAAAAATACATGGCCAGGCACAGTGGCTCATGCCTATAATCCTAGCAATTTGGGAGACCAATGCAGGCAGATCACTGGAGCCCAGGAGTTTGAGACAGTCATGCTTGAGCAACATGGAGAAACACTGTCTTTACTAAAAATACAAAAATTAGTCAGGTGTGGTGGTGCACATCTGTAGTCCCAGCTACTTGGGAGGCTGAGGTGGGAGGATCACCTGAGCCCAGGGGGTGGAAGTTGCAGTGAGCCAAGATCGTGCCACTGCATTCCAGCCTGGGTGACATGCCCTGTCTCAAACAAACAAAAAGCCTTAGTTTGTTAAATGCTTGGATGTTTGCGAAATAAATACTTTGAATTTAATATTTTGTTGAGTACTTGCTAAGATGAGCAATGAGCTCAATGCTGAGAATATTGAGATCAACAGTCCATGTTTTTCAGGTATAACTATATCTGTCAGGATTCAGAGAAGCAAAATCAATAGGACACATACATGAATACATAGCCATCTCTCACTATGTCTCTCTCTCTCTATGTGTGCGTGTGTATGCGTGTGTGTGTGTGTGTATGTATATCTATTATAAGTAATATATCATAGAGATTCAACCTTATGCAATTGTGGGATCTAAGTCTGTGGGATGCTATTTCCTCTGTACCCGAAGCTGTACCCTGGAGTCTGCAGGGCAGGCATAAGGGAAGGGCAAATGGATGTGAAATGGAGGAAGCAAGGAACTGATGATCTGTAACCCAAAAGGATGGACTGAAACTCTTGTCAATGTCTCCCCTAAAAGCCTCCAATTTTGACGTTAAAGTATCTCTAGGTGAAACCAGACTCTTCTTCATAAAGTTTAACATTCTCCTAACCGAGGAGTCCAGGAAGCTGAAGGATGACACAGCAGGGACTGTAGGTGCTGTGGAGGCTGGCCTAGCTGCTCCTCCATGCCATCCAGGCCAGCTGGCAGATGAGCAACACTGTGTGTGAGAGGCAGCAGTGCCTCATGTTCTTCCCTGAGCTTCCAGGTGTAAAAAGGGAAGATGGTGCTACATCACTTCCACCTTCCAAATCTTGCCTAAACATCTTGTGGCCCAGACTAAGGGGAAACTATGCTGAGCAGGGGATTCTGGGAAATGTGTTTCCAGTCTAGCTAAATTGATGCAATACAATACAGATCTGCCACACATCCTGGTCTCTTCCTTAGTCAAAGACAGTGAGAGCCACCTGTAAACGAGTTACAAAGAATATATTCATTTTATTGATGAGGAAGGATACTGAAACTCTAACAAGTCAAGTGATAGCTCCAGGTAATAAAGGGAGGGTGGAGCTAAGACCGGACCACACATGTACTGATTCCTAGCCCTGATCTCTTGCAACCCTCCTGCTGCCTGTAGAGAAGGGTACAACTCTCAAAGGTGACATTGCTCCCTTATGATATTCATGCAGATTTGATGCATTATTTTTCCAGTCTTACCTACACGAAATTCATATTGAAATGATCGGGATGTTTGTCCCAATAAATTTGGGAGGACTAGGCTGTATTCAATGAGAATACCTACAAAATTCTAAAATAATCCATTTAAATTTTAAAATAATTTTGCTTTCTTTGATTTATGTTTTCTCCTCACCTTTTCTCCTCTGATAATGGCAAGGAGCACTATTTCAGAAATGGTGTGTGTTATCTGAGTGGACTGCTATCTGCATTTTGGTCCCCTTACTCATTCTAGCATTGCAGGATAATGAGGTCTTACTTCAGAAGGTCAAGGTCTTGAGTTTCTTTATGGATTGCACTGTGGGCAGAGGGAAGAAAGGAGGGGGTAAGAGTAGTGGGTGTATTTAACATCTTAATCCTCAGCAATTGAGAATTAAAGCTATACAGATAGCCTAATAAGAATTTATTTTCATATGGAAAAAGAGTAACATCCGGACCATAAATTCTTGTAGCCAGTAGTTAAATTTAGTTCAATATCAGTCAATCTTCTGTGGAAGGTTAAATAAAAACCATTTAGCTTCTCTGTATCTGTGCTTCCTTTTATATAAAATGAAACTATTTTTTTCCACTACCTTCTACACATGCAAACTAAACGTTAATAGAGTTAGTAATATAACAGTTTGGTTGATACAACAAGCCACTGCTTTGTAAATGCAATCTTATATTTAACCTGGGCTTCCAATCAAGATTGCTGATTCTGATAAGTCCTCAAAGTGTTGAAAATCAGCTGCAATCTCATCTCCAGCAGTCTCACTGCAACCACTTAAAATCACTTTTTCTTTTCAACTTTACAATCAATAACTCATGAAAAAAGCAGCAAGTTAAAGTATACTCTTTTCCAAGTTTTAAAAATTGCATTAGCATTTGAATTATTATGTGTCTAATTCATTGTACTTGACTAAAGCTTTGTAGAAAAAATTATAACACGGTGTCTAAAACATTGGGCCTTTTAATTAATATTAGCTTCCTTTTCTCTTCATCAATCTGAAAAGTATATCTGTGCAATAAAGTTTTTCAATAAAATCTTAATTTATCCCAGTTACAATCATATATTTTCTTTTGGGTTAGAAGTATCTTATTGTCAAAACTAAACTTTGTCTTTATTTCATAATTAAGTAATTATCAACACTTATTTATTTATATTTTTGCTGGAGATGAATTTGAGAAACGGATATATTTAGTGCTGACAAAGAGAAATTGAGAAATAGAAACAACTTATTGGCCCTGTACTCTTTGAACTATGTCACTGAAAATTTGGAGATTTTTGTTCTGGGTCAAACTTCTCCAGGATAAAGTGTGTATTCTTGTTGTTTTCTAGTTTGTCCGATACACCTGGCTCTGAGTGTCAAGGGTACAGAAGTCTCATTAAAGTTACTAAAAATGTGCTTGCGTACTCGTTCTCAGTATGCAGACGCCAGCTCAGACACTTCACTAACTACCTAAGGACCCATTCTACTGTCTGGAGAAATAACTCGATTATTCCACACATTTGCTTCTCATCTGGACAACAAAATATTCTTCCTAAGAAAAGGAAGGAAAAAAGGACAGGGCATCAATAGTCTGGATGTATGGGAAGAGGAGAGCTTGTAATATTAAAATAAATGGAAAGTCTAGGTCAGAGTTTGACAATGATAAGTTGATTCTTAGATGTGTTCATGATATCGTTTGGCTCTGCATACCCACCCAAATCCCATCTCAAATTGTAATGCCCACTTCTTGAAGGAAGAAACTTGTGGGAGGTGCTTGGATCATAGGGGTGGTTTCCCCCATGCTGTTCTCATGATAGTGAGTTCTCATGAAATGTTATGGTTTAAAAGTGTTTGACATTAATTTTGTATCCTGAGACTTTGCTGAAGTTGCTAATCAGCTTAAGGAGATTTTGGGCTGAGACAATGGGGTTTTCTAGATATACAATCATATCATCTGCAAACAGGGACAATTTGACTTCCTCTTTTCCTAATTGAATACCCTTTATTTCCTTCTCCTGCCTGATTGCTCTGGCCAGAACTTCCAGCACTATGTTGAATAGTAGTGGTGAGAGAGGGCATCCCTGCTTTGTGCCAGTTTTCAGAGGGAATGCTTCCAGTTTTTGCCCATTCAGTATGATATTGGCTGTGGGTTTGTCGTAGATAGCTCTTATTATTTTGAGATACGTCCCATCAATACCTAATTTATTGAGAGTTTTTAGCATGAAGGGTTGTTGAATTTTGTCAAAGGCCTTTTCTGCATCTATTGAGATAATCATGTGGTTTTTGTCTTTGGTTCTGTTTATATGCTGGATTACATTTATTGATTTGCGTATGTTGAACCAGCCTTGCATCCCAGGGATGAAGCCCACTTGATCATGGTGGATAAGCTTTTTGATGTGCTGCTGGATTCGGTTTGCCAGTATTTTATTGAGGATTTTTGCATCAATGTTCATCAAGGATATTGGTCTGAAATTCTCTTTTTTGGTTATGTCTCTGCCAGGTTTTGGCATCAGGACAATGCTGGCTTCGTAAAATGTGTTAGGGAGGATTCCCTCTTTTTCTATCGATTGGAATAGTTTCAGAAGGAATGGTACCAGTTCCTCCTTGTACCTCTGGTAGAATTCAGCTGTGAATCCATCAGGTCCTGGACTCTTTTTGGTTGGTAAGCTATTGATTATTGCCACAATTTCAGAACCTGTTATTGGTCTATTCAGAGATTCAACTTCTTCCTGGTTTAGTCTTGGGAGGGTGTATTTGTCGAGGAATTTATCCATTTCTTCTAGATTTTCTAGTTTATTTGCATAGAGGTGTTTGTAGTATTCTCTGATGGTAGATTGTATTTCTGTGGGATTGGTGGTGATATCCCCTTTTTCGTTTTTTATTGCATCTATTTGATTCTTCTCTCTTTTCTTCTTTATTAGTCTTGCTAGCGGTCCATCAATTTTGTTGATCTTTTCAAAAAACCAGCTCCTGGATTCATTAATTTTTTGAAGGGTTTTTTGTGTCTCTATTTCCTTCAGTTCTGCTCTGATTTTAGTTATTTCTAGCCTTCTGCTAGCTTTTGAATGTGTTTGCTCTTGCTTTTCTAGTTCTTTTAATTGTGATGTTAGGGTGTCCATTTTGGATCTTTCCTGCTTTCTCTTGTGGGCATTTAGTGCTATAAATTTCCCTCTACACACTGCTTTGAACGTGTCCCAGAGATTCTGGTATGTTATGTCTATGTTCTCATTGGTTTCAAAGAACATCTTTATTTCTGCCTTCATTTCATTATGTACCCAATAGTCATTCAGGAGCAGGTTGTTCAGTTTCCATGTAGTTGAGTGGTTTTGAGTGAGTTTCTTAATCCTGAGTTCTAGTTTGATTGCACTGTGGTCTGAGAGACAGTTTGTTATAATTTCTGTTCTTTTACATTTGCTGAGGAGAGCTTTACTTCCAACTATGTGGTCAATTTTGGAATAGGTGTGGTTGTGGGATGGGGGGAGGGGGGAGGGACAGCATTAGGAGATACACCTAATGCTAAATGACGAGTTAATGGGTGCAGGAAATCAACATGGCACATGGATACATATGTAACAAACCTGCACAATGTGCACATGTACCCTAAAACCCTAAAGTATAATAAAAAAAAAAAAATGTTTGACAGTTCCTCCTCATTCTCTCTCCTGCAGCCATGTAAGATGTGTCTTGCTTCCCCTTCAGCCATGATTATAAGTTTTCTGAGGCCTTCCCAGCCATGCAGAAGTGTGAGTCAATTAAGCCTTTTTTTCTTTATACATTATCCAGTCTCAGGTGATTCTTTATAGCAGTGTGAAAATTGACTAACACAGTTGGTCTCTAGCCTGATGATCAATTAGTAATGGAAAGGCATTATAAATCAAACAATTATGTCATCTTTTTCTTTTTTTTAATTATTATTATTATACTTTAAGTTTTAGGGTACATGTGCACAATGTGCAGGTTTGTTACATATGTATCCATGTGCCATGTTGGTGTGCTGCACCCATTAACTCGTCATTTAGCATTAGGTATGTCATCTTTTTCTTATAAAACTTCTTGGCCAGGTGCAGTGGCTCATGCCTGTAATCCCAGCACTTTGGGAGGCCAAGGTGGGTGGATCACCTGAGGTTAGGAGTTTGAGGACCAGCCTGGCCAACATGGAGAAACACTGTCTTTACTAAAAATACAAAAAATTAGCTGGGCATGATGGCAGTCACCTGTAATCCTAGCTACTTGGGAGGCTGAGGCAGGAGAATTGCTTGAACCTGGGAGAAAGAGGTTGCAGTGAGCCAAGATGGTGCCACTGCACTTACAGCCTGGCTGACAGTGTAAGACTCTATCTCAAAAAAGAAGAAAAAGAAAGTTTCCTATATCCATTAGAAATGGCAGAGCTATGGAAGGTCTCATGAAGAAAAAAAAAGGATTAAGAATATGGTGAAAGCAAGGGGGGTCTGGCCAGGCAGAGGAAAGGCTTGTTTTACAGATATCAGTGTATTTGAGCTGGGAGGCATAATCTGAACTTTGAGAAGTGCTTTTAAGGAAACAACAAATGTAAAGCTGTGTGCAAGGATGTCAGAGGTAAAATGAAATAACTTCCTAGTTTTACCTCATAATTGGATGAAAAAAAATTTGGAAGAGGCCTTTGGACAGAGGAAAACAAGCTAGGGTGGCAAATAGGGATCTCTTAGTTTCCTTCCACCTCTAGGTTTCTTTTCCAGATCAGCCAAACACTAGGTCTAATTCCAACATTCAAAACTATCTGTGCTGTTTGGTTTCTTTTTCTGTTACTTAATCACCTCTTCCTATTCTTTTTATAAACACCATGAGGCCAGGGCTTTTCTCTCTTGTTCTCAGTAACATCCCTGGTGTCTGGCAGAGTGACACACATGAGACACTTCACACCTATCTACAGAGACAGGAGGTAGAGCAAGTTGGCTGAATAGAAGCCTCTAGTGATTGTCCCCTTCACAGGTACACCAAATTGAATAACTATCCGCACAAAAAAACTACCTTTATAAGAACCAAAATATCAGGTGAGTGATTACAGTACCTGGTTTTTACATCATATTAAGGAAAGAGGAACTAAGGTGCGTAGGAAAGAGTCTTGAGTAGCCTATACCACCCCTCCCCCATTACACAGCAGTAGCCATGTGGCACAGAGAGAAAATCTGTTTGCTTGGGGCAGGGATAGTGCAGTGATTGTGAGACTTCACATTGGAACTCAGTGCTGCCCTGTCACAGTAGAAAGCAATAGGGGGCAGAATTCAGCAGGCACCCACACAGGAAACATTTAGACCACCCTTAGCCAGAGGCAAATTGCTCATCCCAGTGGTCAGAACCTGAATTCTGGCAAACCCTGCCACTGTGGCTAAAGTTCTCTGGGGTGCTAAATAAACTTGAAAAGCAATCTATGCTATAAGAACTGCAATCCCTGGGCAAGCCCTGGTGCTGTGCTGGGCTTGAAGCTAGTGAACTTGTAGTACATGAGACCTAGTGAGATACCAGCTGGGGTGGCAAAGGGAGTGCTTGCACCACTCTTCCTCCAATCCCAGGCAGTACAGCTGACAACTCTGGGAGGAGAGGAAAGAATAAGAGGACTTTGCCTTGCAACAAAGATACCAGCTCAACCATAGTTAGAATACAGCATCAAGCAGAGTCCAGAGGCCCCGATTCCAGGCCCTAGCTCCCAGACAACATTTCTAGACACACTACAGATATTGGGCCAGAAGGGAGCCTACTGCCTTGAAAGAAAGGACCCAGTCCTGGAAGGATTAATCACCTGCCAACTCAAGATTCCTTGGGCCCTGAACAACCAGAAGTAGCCGCCAGGCAGTACTTGCTGCAGGCCTTAGGTGAGACTCTGAGCCGTGCTGGCTTCAGGTATAACCCAGCGTATTCCCAGATGTGGTGGCCATGCAGAAAGACTCTTTCTGCTTGAGGAAAGAAGAAGGAAGAGTAAAGAGGGATTTGTCTTTCACCTTAGGTACCAGCTCAGCCACAGTCAGGTAGAGCATTAAATAGGCCCCTTGGGTCCCATTCTAGGCTCCAGAAAACATTTCTGGACCTACTCTGGGCCAGAGGGGAGCTCACTTCCTTAAAGGGAGAGGCTCAGGATTAGCAGAATTCACCACAAACTGACTGAAGGGCCCTTAGGCTTTAGTAGACATTGGCAGTAGCCAAGCAGTACTTGCCATGGGCTTGGTTTAGTGGTGAACATGTGGACAGACTCTTCTGCCTGAAGTAATGGGAGGGAAGAAGGGGAAAGACTTTGTCTTGTGATTTAGGTGCCAGTTCAGACCCAGTAGAACAAAGCACTAAGTAGATTCCTAACATTTCTGATTCCAGGCCCTGGCATATGAATAGCATCTCTGGACATATATAGGACCAGGGTGAACTCATTGCCATAGATGGAAGAACACAAGCCTGGCTGGATTCACCACCTGCTAATTGTAAAGCCTTAGGGCCTTGATTGAACATAGGTAGTAGCCAGGTAGTAGTGGACACTAGGAAAGACCCAGCACTGTGCTGGCTTCAGGTCTGACCCAGCACAGACCCCAGTGGTGGTGACCAAGGGGTGCTTGTGTCACCCCTCACCCACCTCCAGGAAGCTTACCGCATTTGTTTGTGAGAAATTAAGGGAAGAGAATAAGAGTGTCTTTCTGGGGCTAAACCAGATAATACTTCTGGATCTTACCCAAGGCCACAAATGCAGTACCTCTACAAGTCTGCAAAAACTGTAGCATTACTGGGCTTGGGGTACCTTCTAATGCTGATATGGCTGCAGTGACCAAGCACCGATCACAACACCCGAGTCCTTTCAAATACCCAGAAAGCCTTCCCAAGAAGGACAGATACAAATAAGCCCAGACTGTGAAGACTACAATAAATACCTAACTCTTCAATGCCCAGACACTGATGAACACCCACAAGCATCAAGACCACCCAGGAAAAAATGACTAAGTGAGCTAAATAATAAATCAGTGACTAATCCCAGAGAGACAGAAAGGTGTAACACTTCAAAGTCCAAAATAGCTGTTTTGAGGAAATTCAAATAAATTCAAGATAACACAGAGATGAAATTCAGAATCCTATCAGATAAATTTATCAGAGAGATTGAAATAATTTAAAAATTATCAAGCAGAAATTTCTTTTTTTTTTAATTATTGTACTTTAAGTTTTAGGGTACATGTGCACAATATGCAGGTTTGTTATATATGTATCCATGTGCCATGTTGGTGTGCTGCACCCATTAACTCATCATTTGGCATTAGATGTATCTCCTAATGCTATCCCTCCCCCCTCCCCCCTCCCCCCCACCCCACAACAGTCCCCAGAGTGTGATGTTCCCCTTCCTGTGTCTATGTGGTCTCATTGTTCAATTCCCACCTATGAGTGAGAACATGCAGTGTTTGGTTTTTTGACCTTGTGATAGTTTACTGAGAATGATGATTTCCAGTTTCATCCATGTCCCTACAAAGGACATGAACTCATCATTTTTTATGGCTGCATAGTATTCCATGGTGTATGTGTGCCATATTTTCTTAATCCAGTCTATCGTTGTTGGACATTTGTGTTGGTTCCAAGTCTTTGCTATTGTGAATAGTGCCACAATAAACATACGTGTGCATGTGTCTTTATAGCAGCATGATTTATAATCCTTTGGGTATATACCCAGTAATGGGATGGCTGGGTCAAATGGTATTTCTAGTTCTAGATCCCTGAGGAATTGCCACACTGACTTCTGCAATCGTTGAACTAGTTTACAGTCCCACCAACAGTGTAAAAGTGTTCCTATTTCTCCACATCCTCTCCAGGACCTGTTGTTTCCTGACTTTTTAATGATGGCTATTCTAACTGGTGTGAGATGGTATCTCATTGTGGTTTTGATTTGCATTTCTCTGATGGCCAGTGATGATGAGCATTTTTTCATGTGTTTTTTGGCTGCATAAATGTCTTCTTTTGAGAAGTGTCTGTTCATGTCCTTCGCCCACTTTTTGATGGGGTTGTTTGTTTTTTTCTTGTAAATTTGTTTGAGTTCATTGTAGATTCTGGATATTAGCCCTTTGTCAGATGAGTAGGTTGCAAAAATTTTCTCCCATTTTGTAGGTTGCCTGTTCACTCTAATGGTAGTTTCTTTTGCTGTGCAGAAGCTCTTTAGTTTAATTAGATCCCATTTGTCAATTTTGGCTTTTGTTCCCATTGCTTTGGTGTTTTAGACATGAAGTCCTTGCCCATGCCTATGTCCTGAATGGTAATGCCTAGGTTTTCTTCTAGGGTTTTTATGGTTTTAGGTCTAACACGTAAGTCTTTAATCCATCTTGAATTAATTTTTGTATAAGGTGTAAGGAAGGGATCCAGTTTCAGCTTTCTACATATGGCTAGCCAGTTTTCCCAGCATCATTTATTAAATAGGGAATCCTTTCCCCATTTCTTGTTTTTGTCAGGTTTGTCAAAGATCAGATAGTTGTAGATATGTGGCGTTATTTCTGAGGGCTCTGTTCTGTTCCATTGATCTATGTCTCTGTTGTGGTACCAGTACCATGCTGTTTTGGTTACTGGAGCCCTGTAATATAGTTTGAAATCAGGTAGTGTGATGCCTCCAGCTTTGTTCTTTTGGCTTAGGATTGACTTGGTGATGCGGGCTCTTTTTTTGGTTCCATATGAACTTTAAAGTAGTTTTTTCCAATTCTGTGAAGAAAGTCATTGGTAGCTTGATGGGGATGGCATTGAATCTATAAATTACCTTGGGCAGTATGGCCGTTTTCACGATATTGATTCTTCCAACCCATGAGCATGGAATGTTCTTCCATTTGTTTCTGTCCTCCTTTATTTCATTGAGCAGTGGTTTGTAGTTCTCCATGAAGAGGTCCTTCACGTCCCTTGTAAGTTAGATTCCTAGGTACTTTATTCTCTTTGAAGCAATTGTGAATGGGAGTTCACTCATGATTTGGCTCTCTGTCTGTTATTGGTGTATAAGAATGCTTGTGATTTTTGTACATTGATTTTGTATCCTGAGACTTTGCTGAAGTTGCTTATCAGCTTAAGGAGATTTTGAGCTGAGACAATGGGGTTTTCTAGATATACAATCATGTCATCTGCAAACTGGGACAATTTGACTTCCTCTTTTCCTAATTGGATACCCTTTATTTCCTTCTTCTGCCTAATTTCCCTGCCAGAACTTCCAACACTATGTTGAATAGGAGTGGTGAGAGAGGGCATCCCTGTCTTGTGCCAGTTTTCAAAGGGAATGCTTCCAGTTTTTGCCCATTCATTATGATGTTGGCTGTGGTTTTGTCATAGATAGCTCTTATTATTTTGAGATACGTCCCGTCAATACCTAATTTATTGAGAGTTTTTAGCATGAAGTGTTGTTGAATTTTGTCAAAAGCCTTTTCTGCATCTGTTGAGATAATCATGTGGTTTTTGTCTTTGGTTCTGTTTATATGCTGGATTACATTTATTGATTTGCGTATGTTGAACCACCCTTGCATCCCAGGGATGAAGCCCACTTGACATGGTGGATAAGCTTTTTGATGTGCTGTGATTTCATAGCTGATAAATTCAACTGACATATTGAAGAATGCATCTGCATCTCTTAACAGCAGAATTGATCAAGCAGAAGAAAAAATTAGTGATCTTGAAGAAAGGCTATGTGAAAATAGATAGAGGAAGTTAGCAAAGAATAAGATATGGCAATAAGATACCAAAAATATCCTTAAAAGGGCAAATGTAAACATTGTTGATTTTAAAAAGGAATTAGAGATTGGGCTATAAGGTTTATTCAAAGGGATACTAACTGAGAACTTCCCAAACCTAGAAAAAGATATAAATATTCAAGTTCAAGAAGGTTATAGAACACCAAACAGATTTAATCCAAATAAGTCTACCTCTCAATATTTAATAATCAAACTCCCAAATTTCAAGGATGAAGAAAGGATTCTAAAAGCAGCAAGAGAAAAAAAAGTAACATATGCTGTTATAAAAGATAAGATATATTGAAGCTCCATTATATGTTTATTCCACAAAAAATATGCTTCAAACATAAAGGATAAATATTTTCCCAGAGAAGCAAAAGTAGAGGGACTTTGTCAACACCAGAACTGTCATACAAGAAATGTGAAAGGGAGTTTTTCATTCTGAAAGGAAATAATGTTAACAAGTAATAGCTCATCTGAAGGTACAAAACTCACTGGTAATAGAAAGTACACAGAAAAATAGAGAATAGTATGACATTGTAATTGTGGTGTGTAAACTACTCATATCTAGAGCAGAAAGACTAAAAGATGAACCTATGAAAAATAATATCTCAAACAACCTTTCAGGACATAAATGGTCCAAGAAGATATAAATGGAAACAACAAAAAGTTAAAAAGCAGAGAGATGAAATTTATTAGTTTTCTCTTTGCTTGTTTGATTGGTTGTTTATGCAATCAGCATTAAGTTGTCAACTATGTAAAATAGTGGGTCATAAGGTATTATTTGCAAGCTTCATGGTAACCTCAAATCTAAAAACATACAATAAATAGACAAAAAAAATTTAAAAATCAAGAAATAAAGACACACCATCTGAGAAAGTCATCTATATTAAAAGAAAGAAAGAAAGGAGAGAAAGAAGAGAATAGCACATGCACACACACATATACACACACACATAAAAAACAAAAACAAATAACAAAGTGGCAGGAGTAAGTTCTTACTTATCAATAATAACATTGAATGTACATGGAGTAAACTCTACAATCAAAAGGCATAAACTGGCTGAATGGATGAAGAACAAGACCCAGTGACCTGTTGCCTACAAGAAACATAATTCACCTATAAAGACACACATAGACTGAAAATTAAAAGGTTTAAAAAAGATATTCCATGCCAATGGAAACCAAAATAGAGCAGGAGTCACTATACTTATATCAGATAAAGTAGATTCCAAGACCAGAACTATAAAAAGAGACAATAAAAGTCACTATACAATGATAAAGGGGTCAATTCTGCTAGAGGATATGGTATCTTTAAATATATATGCACACAACACTGGAGCACCAAGATATATGAAGCAAATATTATTAGAGCTAAAGAGAGAGAAAGGCTCTAATACAATAATAGCTGTAAACTTTAATGGCCCACTTTCAGCATTAGACAGATTATCCTGACAAAAAGACCAAATTGACCTAATAGATATTTACAGAACATTTCATTCAACAGCTGCAGAATACACATTTTTTTCCTTAGCACATGGATCATTGTCAAGGATTAGACCATATATTAGGTCACTAAGCAAGGCTTGAAACATTCAAAAAAATTTAAAGAATATCAAGTATCTTCTCTGACCACGGTGTAATGTAACTGGAAACCAAGAGAAATTTGGGAAACTATGAAAACACATAAAAATTAAACAATATGCTCCTGAATGATCAGTAGATCAATGAAGAAATTAAGAATATTTAAACATTTCTTCAAGCAAATAAAAATGGATGCACAGCATAGCAAAAACTATACAATACAATGAAAGCAGTACTAAGAGGAAGGTTTGCAGCAACAAGTGCCTTCATCAAACAAGTAGAAAAATCTCAAATGGACAACCTAATGGTGCATCTCAAAGAACTAGAAAAGCAAGGGCAAACCAAACCCAAAAAGTTGTAGAAGAAAATAAACAATAAGGATCATAGCAGACATAAGTGAAATTGAAACAAAAAATATGAAAGATCA
This sequence comes from Symphalangus syndactylus, assembly GCF_028878055.3. Classification (NCBI taxonomy): domain Eukaryota; kingdom Metazoa; phylum Chordata; class Mammalia; order Primates; family Hylobatidae; genus Symphalangus; species Symphalangus syndactylus. The sequence continues at coordinate 64,138,863 of NC_072424.2, forward strand.
ATGAAACAAAAGTTATGTTTGTAACAAGATAAAGAGAAAGAAAATTGACAAACCTTTAGCCAGACTAAGAAAAAGAGACAGAATTTGTATATAAATGACATAAGAAAAAGAGACAGAATATGCATATAAATAACCTATGAAAAAGGAGACATTACACTCAATACCATAGAAATGCAAGAGATCATTAAGGGCTGATATTAAGAACTACATGCCAATAAATTGGAAAACCTTGAAGAAATTGATATATTTATAGGAAAATATGATGTATCAAGACTGAACCATGAAGAAATCCAAAACCTGAAGAGACTAATAACAAGTAATGAGACCAAATCTATCATAAAAAGATTTTTTATTGAATAAAATCTTGGGATCTGAAGGCTTCACTGCTGAATTTTACCGAATGTTTAATGAAGAATTAATACCAACCCTATTCAAGTTATTCTTTAAAATAGAGAAAGAGAAAATATGATAAGTCCAATATTACCCTGACACCAACACCAGACAAAGACATCAAAAAAGGAAACTACAGCTAATATATCTGGTAATCATTGATGTAAAAATCTTCAACAAAATACTAACAATCCAAATTCAGCAAAACAATAAAAACATACTCATCATGACCAAATGGAATTTATCCCAAGAATGCAAAGATGGTTCAACATATGCAAATCAATCAATGTGATACATCATATCAAAAGAATGAAGAAGAAAAACCATGTGATCATTTCAATTAATGCTGAAAAAGCATTTGAAAATTCAGCACCTTTTCACGATAAAAACCCTCATAAAACTGGGTATAGAATAAACATACTTAACACATAAAAGCCACATATGACAGACCCACAGCTAGTATCTTTCTAAATGGGAAAAATATAAAGCCTTTCTTCTCAGATCTGGAAGAAGACAAGGATGCCCACTTTTCCCATTGTTATTCAACATAGTACTGGAAATCATAGCCAGAGTAATCAAAGAAAAGAAAAAAAAGGGCATCCAAATTGAAAAGGAAGAAATCAAATTATCCTTGTTTGCAGATGATATGATATATTTGGAAAAACTAAAGATTCCACCAAAAAACTGTTAAAACAGATAAATAAATTCAGTCAAGTTGTAGGATAGAAAAATCAACACACAAAATTAGTAGCATTTCTGTATGACAACCACAAACATTTTGAAAAAGAAATCAAGAAGCTAATTCCATTTACAACAGGTATGAATAAAATAAAATACCTAGGAATAAACTTAACCAAAGAAGTGAAAGATCTCTGGAATGAGAAGCGGGAACAAAAAATGGAAAGATATTCCATGTTCATGGATTGGAGGAATAAATATTGTTAAAATATCCATACTACCCAAAGCAATCTGCACATTCAATGAAATCCCCCAAGGACATCTTTCACAACAATAGAAAAAGCAATCCTAAAATTTATATGAAACCCACAAAAGACCCATAATAGCAAAAGCTATCCTGAGCAAAAAACTGGAGGAATCACATTACCTGACTTTAAATTATACCACAGAACTATAGTAACCGAAACAGCACAGTATTGGCAAAACAACAGACACAGACCAGCGAAATAGAAACGAGAACCTAGAAGCAAGTTCACACACCTACAGTGAACTCATTTTTGACAAAGGTGCTAAGAACATACATTGGGGAAAAAAAGTCTCCTCAATAAATAGTGCTGGGAAAATTGGATATTCATATGCAGAAGAATGAAAGTGTATTAGTCTGTTTTCACACTCATGATAAAGGCATACTCAAGACTGGGTAATTTATTTAGAAAAAAAGAGCTTTAATGGACTTACAGTTCCATGTTGCTAGGGAAGCCTCACAATCATGGTAGAGGTGAAAGGCACATCTTACATGGCAGCAGGGAGGAATGAGAGCCAAGAAAAAGGGGTTTCCCCTTATAAAACCATCAGATCTCATGAAGCTTATTCACTATCACAGGAATAGTATGGGGGAAACCATACCCATGATTTAATTATCTCCTACCAGGTCCCTCCATACAACATGTAAGAATTATGGGAGCTACACTTCAAGATGAGATTTGGGTGGGGACACAGGCAAACCATATCAGTCTGCCCTTGGCCCTACCCAAATCTCATGTCCTCACATTTCAAAGCCAATCATGCCTTCCCAACAGTCCCCTAAAATCTTAACTCATTTCAGCATTAACTGAAAAGTCCACACCCCAAAGTCTCATCTAAGACAAGGCAAGTCCTTTCCATCTATGAGCCTGTAAAATCAATAGCAAGTTAGTTACTTTCTAGACACAATAGGGATACAGGAATTGGGTAAATACAGCTGTTCCAAATGGGAGAAATGGACCAAAACAAAGGGGCTACAGGCCCCAAGAGAATCTGAAATCAAGCAGAGCAGTCAAATCTTAAAGCTCCAAAATGATCTCATTTCATTCCATGTCTCACATCCAGGTCATGCTGCAAAAGGTGGGCTCCCACAGCCTTGGGCAGCTCTGCCCCTGTGGCTTTGCAGGGTACAGCCTCCCTCCAGACTGCTTCCACAGGCTGGTGTTGAGTGTGTGTGACTTTTCCAGGTGCACAGTGCAAGCTGTCAGTGGATCTACCATTCTGGGGTCTGGAGGACAGTGGCCCTCTTTTCACAGCTCCGCTAGGCAGTGCCCCAGTGATGACACTGTGGGGGGCTTCAACCCCACATTTCCCTTCTGCACTGCCCTAGAAGAGGTTCTCATGAGGGCCCCACCCCTGCAGCACACCTCTGCCTGGACATCCCAGCATTTCCATACATCCTTTGAAATCTAGGCAGAAATTCCCAAACCTCAATTCTTAACTTCTGTGCACCGGCAGGCTCAACACCATGTGGAAGTTGCCAACAGTTGGGGCTTGCATCCTCTGAAGCCATAGCTCGAGCTGTACCTCAGTCCCTTTTGGCCATGGCTAGAGTGGCTGGGACACAGGGCACCAACTCCCTAAGCTTCAAACAGCCAGGGGGCCCTGGGCCCAGACCATAAAACCATTTTTTCCTTCTAGGTTTCTGGGCCTCTGATGGCAGGGGCTGCCACAAAGTTCTCTGACATGTCCTGTAGACATTTTCCCCATTGTCTTGGTGATTACCATTTGTCTCCAAGTTACTTATGCACATTTCTGCAGCCAGCTTTAATCTTTCCTCAGACAATGGATTTTTATTTTCTTTCACATTGTCAAGCTGCAAATTTTCTGAAATTTTATGTTCTGTTTCTCTTTTAAAACTGTTTTTAAAAGCACCCAAGTCACCTCTTGAATGCTTTGCTGCTTAGAAATTTCTTCTTCCAGATACCCTACATCCTCCTGAAGTTCAAAGTTCTACAAATCTCTAGGGCAGAGGCAAAATGCCACCAGTCTCTTTGCTAAAACACAGCAAGAGTCACCTTTACTCCAGTTCCCAATAAGTTCCTTATCTCTAGCTGAGATGTTTCATTGTCCATATCATTATCAGCATTTTGGTCAAAGCCATTCAACAAGTCTCTAGGAAGTTCCAAACTTTCCCACATTTTCATGTCTTCTTCTGAGCCCTCCAAACTGTCCCAACCTCTGCCTGTTGCCCAGTTCTAAAATTGCTTCCACATTTTTTGATATCTTTACAGCAGCACCCCACACTACCAGCACCAATGTACTGTATTAGTCTGTTTTCATGCTGCTGATAAACGACAGAGCCAAGACTGGGTAAATTATAAAGAAAAAGAGGTTTAATGGACTCAGAGTTCTACATGACTGGGGAGGCCTCACAATCATGATGGAAGGTGAAAGGCACATCTCACCTGGTGGCAGACAAGAGAAGAGAATGAGAATGAAGTGAGAGGGGTTTTCCCTTATAAAACCATCATATCTCATGAGACTTATTCACTACCATGAGAACAGTATGAGAGAAACCATACCCATGATCCAATTTTCTCCCACCAGGTCCCTCCCACAATGTGTGGGAATTATGGGAGCTAAAATTCAAGATGAGATTTGAGTGGGGACACAGCCAAACCATATCAGAAACTAAGACCTCAATCTCTCACCATATTAAAAAAACTAAAATGAATTAAAGACTTAAATCTAATACCTCAAACAATGAAATTCCCAAAACACTGGGAAATTCTCAAAGGCATTGGTCTGAGCAAGGATTCATTTAATAATACGCCACAAGCACAGGCAACCAAAGCATAAATGGACAAATTAATCACATCAAGTTAAAAAGCTGCTGTAGAGCAGTTGTGTAAGGTGTCTCATGCTTGTAATCCCAGCACCTTGGGAGGCCGAGGCTGGTGGGTCATTTGAGTTAAGGAGTTTGAGGCCAGCCTAGCCAATATGGTAAAATCCCCGTCTCTACTAAAAATACAAAAGTTAGCCAGGTGTGGTGGCATGTGCCTGTAGTCCTAACTACTCAGGAAGCTAAGACAGAAGAATCACTTGAACCCTGGAGGCAGAGGTTGCAGTGAGTCAAGATCATGCCACTGTACTCCAGCCTGGACAACAGAGTGAGACTCTGTCTCAAAAAAAAAATAAGTAAATAAATAAATATAAACAGTTTTTTTTAAAGCAAAGGGTACAATCAACAAAGTGAAGAGACCACAGAATGGAAGAAAGTATTTGCAAACTATCCACCTGAGAAAGGATTAAAAACCAGAATATGTAAGCTGCTCAATCAAGTCCATTAGACAAAAATCTAATAATCTGATAATTAGTGGGCAAAAGATCTGAATAGATATTTCTCTAAAGAAGACATAAAACAACAAGCAGGTGTATGAAAAAGTTCTCAACATCATTCATCATCAAAGAAATACAAATGATAAGTACAATGACATATCATCTCACCCTAGTTAAAATGGCATTTATCCAAAAGATAGGCAATCATGAATGTTAGTGAGGTTGTGGAGAAAATGGAACCCTGTACACTGTTGGTGGGAATGGAAATTTGTACAGCCACTGTGAAGAACAGTTTGGAAGTTCCTCAAAAAAACTAAAAATAGAACTACTACATCATCCAGCAATCCCGCTGCTAGGCGTATACCCAAAAGAAAGGAAATAAGTACATTGAAGAGATACCTGCATTCCTGTGTTTAGTGCAACACTATTCACAATAGCCAAGATTTGGAAACAACCTATGTATGCATCAACAGATAAATGGATAAACAAAAGGTAGTACATATACACAATGGAGTACTATTCAGCCACACAAATGAATGAGTTTCTGTCATTTGCAACAACATGGATGGAACTGGAAGTCATTATGATAAGTGAAATAAACCAGGTACAGAAAGACAAACTTCACTTGTTTTCACTTATTTGTGGGAGCTAAAAATTAAAACAATTGAACTCATGGAGATAGAGAGTAGAATGGTGGTTACTAGAAGCTGGGAAGAATAGTGGAGGAGGACACGTGGATGGTTAATGGACATAAAAATACAGTTAGAAAGAATGAATAAGATAGCACAACAGGCATTGGATGCCTGTATCAAAATATCTCATGTACCTTATGAATATATCCACCTACTATGTACCCACAAAATTTAAAAATAAAATTTCTTCAAGTAACAGACAAAAAAATCCCAAATATACCAGCACCCTCCTTCCAGTTATCCACACAAAGCTGAGGCATGTTCCAGATATGTGTTGTGGATTCACACCTTCGTGTACATTCCTACTTCCTTCACAACAACTATGGCTGTCATTACTTTACCTTGAATTTTAATACTTCACTATTTCACCCCAATTGTTTTATTGCCTTATTCATTTTTCTGAAGCACCATTTTAATCTAGTACTCTTCTGTACAAAGAATGACTCCTAATCACTTATCTTTTATCATCTAAATTGCTGTAACTACTTATTTAGGTTTACTTCTTTCATTTATTAAATGAGGTAATTGAATGAGATAACCTACAAAAACCCCATCCTTCATTAACACCAGATGGCTCTATTTCTCTTCATGATTTTTCAGGAAAAGGAGATTTAGACCTTTGAAAATTTCTTGTTGATCATATTGAGTGAGAGAATCGGGACACATAATCAAAGACCTTTTTCTTTGAAAAGGCATGGCTCATTGGAGACTCAGAGAATGGATTCACCAGTGTCTGTGTCTTTGACAGATTGACTTCTGCTGGAAGAACACAAGCTCTGCAGGGCAGGTGGTGTCCTTAGGAAAGCAGTAGATGGCGCTAATAGGCATGGTTGTCCTAATGTGCATCTGAGAAACCTAGCCCACATTTGCCTATGGCTGGGAAACCTGCAAGGATACGGTTGACCATCACTTAATTAACAAAGCACACAATTTGAATGTTGCATTACAGTTTTGAAGAGTGATAGTTTGTATTTTATGAATAGGGAATAAATAGACTTCACTCTCTCTGTGGCTAAATAATTCATTTTTTTAAGTTATAGAAGATCACACAATAGAATGTGAGTGGATAAGGTTTTCTGTAACTTGTATTTGAAGTAAATGTAATAGAGCTACTACATAGCTTCCAGTGGTAAAGGAAAGAAAGCACAGAGAAACTTAGAAGGACTCTTTTTGTGGTTTATCCTGAAATATCACCCACTCAACTATGGGAAATGCAAATGGCTATTTTAAATTTCTATATAGAATAGACCTCAAATTTCTACAGAAATTTGAGATTTGAGGGGCTACTTGCATCTCCCGTAGTTGAGTGGGTGATACTGGCTCATTGTCAGGCTTTTAGAACTAATTACATCTGGGGAATCCAAGTTCAGGAACCACCATGTCTGACCCCTACCCACCACCTGCACCACACACACACAGTAACAGTATACTTACATTGTTTTCTTTTCCTGGAATCTCAACATGAGCCTTTATTCTAGCCAAACTGGACTTTGACTGGACTCTCTTTCCCCAAACCAAGAAAGTAGACCAAATGTAAAGGTGATTTAGGGAGTGACCTACGGGGCAGGGGATTGGAAAACAACCCATAGACCTACCATGAGTCCAATCATCAACTGTTAACTAGCATTATGACCTTGAGCAAGTCAATGATCTTTCATAAGTTTCAAGTCTCTCATTTGTCAAATGTAGGTATCAATTCAGAAAGTCACAGATCTTGAGGACTAAGTGATAAAATGTACAGGCAAGTTCTTTGCACATTTTAAGGTAGTACAGTGCTCTGAGGTGTTATTCTGTATTGTACTATTCTCTGATTTTATTTCTCCAGGGAAGAAATGACACGTCTTTCATCTCTAGATGCTGTGGGGCAGAGTGAAAATTATACAACTATGTTGTCATACACATCCAGGGTGGTATCTAAAGCCTGTGTGTGACCATCCCTCACCTCCTTACTCCCTGAACTTCTCTTTATAGCCCCTTGCTACAGCTGACCACTGAGAAGTCTTATTTTGAGAATACATGGCTGATAGTAATACTCAAGATAGTCCCCTTGGACTGCATAGAAACAGAAAAGACAGAGATTTTTCTGATGAAGATTCAGGGGCTGATGCACAGCAGATGCTGTCTTTTAATGGGAGGCTCTAAATATCTTGCTTTATTTGATCACTTGTATACAGCTGCTAAAGATATATTTCTCTTCAGGGGGAAGCATAGGTGAGGAGTATACAATTTTCAGAAAACAGTTAGTGGACAAAGCTTATGAAATTATGTAAATGTCACTCTTTGCCTCTTAATATTGAGCTATATTATATAATTTTCCATTTTGTACCCTATATTTTAATGTCTGTTACGTTCCCTCGTTCATAGGCACTCTGTTGCCCTTGACCAATTTCCTTCCAGAAGGAGACATCAGAAGGTTCCTCCAAGTGTAATCATAAAGTCATGCTTGCATTTTTTTCCTGTTTTAGTGATAAACAGACTTGGCTAGAACTGCCAAATACAAAGAAAAACCTTCAGTAAAAGCTAAATACTTCCCTTTTCAGAGTCTGTAGCCAAACCTGCTTAATATTAATTAAAATTGGATGGCCACACCGTTTGAAAGGACAAAGTTGCTAGGAACTCTAAGTGTAGGAAATCTGATCTTCCTCTTTTCTTAAGTCCCATAGTAAGTGGAAATTCTTAGCAGAGGGAAGGCAGACTCATCATGGTAACTATGTAACACTTACCATGGGCCTGGCACTGTTCTATGCCCTCCATGTCAATTAACTCAACTAATTAAATTTCTCAGCATCCTTCACAGTAGGTATGATTATGATCTATATTTTACAGAAGCTGGTTGATGGACAAGGGAATAAAAGTGCCCATGTCACATGAGTAGTGAATAATAAAACTGGCCTTTCCACTCAGGCCTGTCTCCATAGTCAGTGCTCAGAGCTGCAACTCTGTCTGATTTGTAGTAGGTAAGCAGATCTGAGATAAAGGCAGAAAGGCTCTCAGCTCCTGTCAGCTGGGTGTCACCAACCCTTTCTGCTTTAAGGTGCAGACCCATCCAACAACTGAGTCAGTCCTGAGGTGGGCAAGAAGCCTGTCAGCAGTAGGTGGATCCAAAATGATTAGTACCGGCACAAACTCAGTGTTCCTGAAGTGAGTCCTGAGTGTCTGCTGCCATCGATCCTAGTCTCATCTTTCCCCAGTCTTTGCTCTACTGGCTCAAGCTGTTGGGTGAGACTTAGTTCCATTCAATACAGCCACACTTTATATCTTTAGAAACTGCTCTGGATTCCATCTAGTTTCCTATGGTCCTAGATTTTGCCTAGCTCTTGCCAGTCATCTTGGGAGGGAATGTTCCTCCCAACGCCATCAGCTATTAACTGCAATCATGCTATGACTAGCTTAGAACTTTGGCATCAATGTTTGCTTTTAATTATCCTGACTGTTCAGGACCCACCAACTCCATACTCTGTTTGGCTCCATTGGCTGATCAGCTAACTCCCCTTGACAGTGTCCAGCAGATGAATGCTATTATAGGAACTCTCCTATAAGTCAGGTCAGATTTTCCAGCTCACTTACTTCTTATTTCCAGTCCTTGTTTCCTATCAGCTTTTGTCACACCATAACTCATGCTCTGACCTACCTGAATCATTTATAGGAAATCTTTTCCTTTATGCAGATCTTTATGGCACAGCTCCCATCAGTACCCTGCAGTTACTTGAATTCCGCCACCCTCACTACCAGGGCCAGCCTGGAAAGACTGTGAAACCAGTGTTTTTTGGCATCATGTGGCTTATTTTGGACGCTTACCTTGCCCTGGATCCTGGTGCTCTCACATTGACCATGTACCTTCACTCTCCTTTCTTTTCTTCACCTCTTCTTCCTCACATCTTAGGGCCCAGTTGGTGACTTCAGTGACAATGGATTATTCAGATAATCAGTCAAGGCATTTTTGACAGCTTATGAAGAACTCTTAGTGGATAATGCAGGAACAAAGATATTTTTAACGCTGTAAAAAATTAAGCCAAATATTTACAAGTAAAACATAAACAATTTATGATTAATTCCGTAACTTTCAAAGCTCTTTTCAGTGTATTTTGGTTAATTGCAAAATGGACATAAATTCTCTGAAACTCTTCTCGTCTAGTGTTTCCCTTGACTCTGGGCTTAGCTGTATGCCTTGCTTCAGCCAATGGGACATTTGCAAATGTGATGCATGCAGAGGTTTAAAAAACACCTGTACATCTAGGGCTTGCTTCTGCCCCTGGAAACCCTGAGACCGTGTGATGAAGGCCAGGCCAGGCTCCTGGAGGATGAGAGACACATGGAGCAGAGATGAAGAATCTCTGCTAAGCCTCTTAAACAACTAGGCTGCCACCTGCCATACATGTGAGTAAAGCCATCTTGGACCACCTAGCCCCAGCCAAACCACTTGCAGATTTTAGAGACCAATTGTACCAGACCAGATCAGAAAAACCACCCAGCTAATGCACAGAATCATGAAAAGTAATTGTAATTTTTTAAGCCACTAAATTTTGGTGTGGTTTGCTATATACTACAAGCTGACTAATGGATGAATGTTATTTCATATGATCCCTATGATTGCCCTACAGTAAGAACAGATTCAGTGACTTGACTTCGATGCTCAACTGCTAAGTAGCAGAGCCAGGACTAGGACCCAGGTGGGCTCTCTACTTCCAAACCAGTGTGGTCTCCACTATACCCTCCACTTTTCAATCTGCCAGGGGAGGATATAATGAGATAGTATGGAATAATGCAACCCTAGAGTGAAAAGAGCCTTAGAGATAACGTGGTACAATTCTCTCATTGTATACTCAAGGAAACCAATGCCCAGGAGGGTATGCCTTAGCTCTCAAAGCTTGGAAGGTACACAGTGGGTATGATTACCCGGGTTTCCTCACTCTCATTCTCATGTTCTCTTTGCTTCATGAAGCTCTCTACCCCTGCTTTAGGCCCAACAAAATTCACTGTCTTGAAGCAAGATGGTAGCAGGAAGGTGATGTGGTGGGGACAGCATTTTAGGGATATAGCAAGCATGTGCGTGTGTTTGTGGGTGTGCATATGTGGTTCACAATGCCATCTTTAGAATTCTCAAACTAGATGGCTAGCTGCATCTTTACCTGCCTCAAGTTCACCTTTGGTGATGCCACTTCTCACAGAGGCCAGAGGCCTCAGAAAGGCCTGACTGGTTGTTTCCCCCTGTTGTTTAGGAGAGCTACCTAAAAGCCTAGTGCGAAGGGACTTCTGGACAAGAGCAGCTTCTCTCCAGAAAAGGAAGGGAAAATAGATCCAAATTTCAGGCAAATCATACACAGAAATATATAGAACAAGAGAACTTAGTTCTATTTTGGTCTCTTTAGCAGAGAGCTGCTGCTTCTAAACCTCTTATTTTTTTTCCACTCTCATGAAGCTCTTTATTTACCAATCTGTACATACTCAAACAGCCATCCACCAGCTTTTTGGGTGCAAATGAAGTTTGTTTCAAAATCTTGCACCCCACTTCTTACTATGAGCCTAAACAAAGGCCTGAAAATGAGACCAGGGATCAGGTCAGGGCCCATAGTGGGGGAACTATTATAAACTAGTGTTTCTCCTCTACCAATATGGTTTTGTAGACCTTCCTTTTCAGGTCTAATATTTTAGATGTATTGTTTTTATGCTATAAAACATCTCCCTTTAAATAATTGTTCATGAGAAGGTAATTAGATGTACAGTGATAAAAAGCATGCAAAATTTGTGAAGATTTTTCATGCTTGTGATGGAGAGAGGGCAAAAAGGTAAGACTGCTGGTGCTCTGGAAAGTAGAAGCTTCTTCTCATTTATCAAATTACAGCCTTTTTGCTGTTTCATTTCCTGACTTTGAATTCACTTTTCTGTAGTAATATTAACTAGAGAAATGAAACATCTTATCATAGCTATTAATATTTTTTTAAATTTCTGTTACATAAAAGGGGGTAATATATTTAAATCCTAATGGTTTTTATTTTTTATAGAGTATTTCTTTTGTAGATCCCCTTTCTGAGTCACAGGGTTCTTATCTGCCTATCAGAAGCATAGCAAGAGAGAGAATGGGGAAGAACATTCCTGTGGGGATGGCCCTGGGGTTACAAAGGATGGGTGAAAGGGCTCCTTATCTGCCATCACAGAGGGTAGAACCAGGAAGTAATGGTGATGGCCAGATTTTTTTTAGCTCACAGTAAACTTAAACCAATCATTTAGTTGTAAAGAGTGAATTTATTTAAATAGTAAAAAATAATAACAAAAAGCAGCATATGCACACTTCTTAGATATTACTAATATGGCTAAATATTAAATGAAGTAAGCAAACAGCCTAAGGGAAAATTCGAATGCCTGCTTTCATCCAAATCTTCTAAAAGTGGACAATAGCTCTCATTGTTATATCAGGAAAATTGGGGAGAGAAAATAGATCTAATTTTCTATTCTTGTCACTGCAGTGCTCAGAATCCTTGAGTAGCTTCTCACTTTTGCTCTACATATCAAACCAAAACTTTTAGCCACAGCTTCAAATTCATATGCCTGGCTTGCCTTTCCTGTCTGCTCTCATCTCCTTCAGCACCCTAGCAGGAACCCTATCCTGCAGCACAAACAGCCTCCCTACAGGATCCTGTGGTCAGATTTTTCAATCTTGCTGTTCACTGAGCACACACTCCGGGCCAAGTGCTCACCCTGCCCTGGAGTCTTTTCCCATGTGCCGTGCAAGCATGAGGTCTCCCTATTTCTCAGCTCTACTCCTACCCAGGATCACAATTGCGTTTTGGAAAAAATCATCTTCATAGTAGTTTTGAGAAAGGAAGGCTGGGAAGGAGGTGACTAAGCAGAGAGTATCAGTAAAGGTAAATACAAACAGCTGGGGTGGGAAAGGACCGGACGGATTACCTCTATGCAAATTAAGAAGTTAGAGGAAAGATGACTTAGTGCCCAATTCAGTATGAAAAGTTAAATGGGAAAAGAGTATCTTTACATGATTCCATGCATTTTCATTTACTCATATTAGCCATTAATTATCCAGATTTATTATTAATTGAAACATTATTTTACTAGGACCTCATTTAATAATAACTTAAAAGGCACTTTTAGAAGATGGTATCTATAGTAACTAGTATTTCACTTTTAGAAGCACAGGTGTTGTCTTTAGATCAAGATTAGCTAATCAAATTAGTCATACTATGAAAATGATAATTATTTGCAGGCTGTGAATATAAAATATGTACTATTCATGAAGTTGCTGCAAAAACTTGCTCCCTGCAGTTTCAATGCCCTAGTTTTCTCAAAAAACTCCTGATATATTTTTTCTAAATTATAACCTAAAATAAACAATAGTTAATTTTATCATCAAATCATACAAGCTTATTGTAAAAATATAGAAAATATAGATGTTATAGGGAAAAAAATCACCTATAATCAATAGCAATTATAGAAAATAAAGATTAAAGGAAAGCCAATGAATTATGTGAATATTCTCTTAGTCTTTTTATTGGAATAAATGTATATGTGTATGTACATATACACAATAATTGGAATCATTGTGTATCTTATAATTTATATTTTTTCTCATTTAATGTTATGTCTTAAGAGTTTTCCATCAGCATTAGGATTGTTACAAAAGCACAATTTTAAAGAATAGATAATATTCCAATATATAAATGTGGCATAATTTAACTTTTTTTTTCTGTGATGACACTGTGGCATAGACTAGTTAGATGATCATCAGTCCCATTTCCTCTTCCTAGGTACCCAGAAAGATGATATTTTCAAACCTCTCTTGCAGTTAGACTGATGTCATATAACTGACTGATGGTCAATGAAATCTGGGCCAGGAATATCAGGCCTGGCCCCTAAAATATACCTTTCAGTCTCCTTTTCTTTTCTTTCCCGTTCTTTTCTTTTTCTTTTTCTTTTTCTTTTCTTTCTTTTCTTTTCTTTTCTTTTCTTTTCTTTTCTTTTCTTTTCTTTTCTTTTCTTTCTCTACAGAAGCAGAAGGACTCAGACAGTAGAGTTTTATATAGAAAGACATCCCTCAAAGTCACCACTTGGAGGAGAGCCACACAAGAAAGTCCCTCAGCCTGCATCAAATTCTGGTGTGACTAAGAAATAAATGTTATTGTGTGAAGCCTCCAGGAAGTGAAGCTTGTTTGTTTCACTGGCTACTATTATTTATGCTGACTAAAGCCAAAGTTGGTGAGTTTTTCTAATTTTACTTAATTTAAAAATATATCAAAATGCATAACTTCAAATAAATATCATTGTATGTACTTCTCATTGTTTTCTTAAGATAAATTCCTTAAGATAAATCTGGGTGGGACTTTTGTCTTTCACTAGGATCTAGAAAGCTGGAAAGAACATCACTCCTAATAATGAAAAAATAATAAGAAAAACCTGTATAACTTACAAAATAGTATCTTTTCTTAAAACCATAAGAGCTGAAGTCACAGGCAACTCACTGGCCAAGAATGTAGGGACAGCAGTGCACTCCCTGGAGTGACAGGACACTAGCACTGTCCCACCTGTGAGAGCAAGCAGGGAAGACAAGGCTTCCTTCCCTACAAGTGCAGGTGTTAGAAGCATTAAGCCGAGATTTGTGTCAAATTGTTAAAGGCTGAATGTGGGTCAGCATGAAATTATGGAATTCCTCTGAGCTGAAGACAGAGGGGCATTTGTGCCCCCTTGCAGGCTCTTCTTCACTGACTTGCTGGGTGTTCAAGAGAAAGAACAGGGTAGGTGGACAGGGCAACTAAAGACATGCACTGTCCGTGGTGTTGGCCAGAAATGAGGGCAGTAACCACTGTGAGAAACATGAAATTTTCCCTGTTTCCTTATTTCTAAGGAATAAATTCTTATCCAGCTTGGGTAAGGATAGCGAAGGCTGTTATTCCAAGGCTCTGGTGGAAGATCCACTATTGGGAAGGCAGGGAGAGGAGTAAACCTTCTACCCATGTAGTAGGAGCCCAGATCTGGAGAGGCCTTCTTCTGCTGAAGAAGGAGAGGGTCACTAAAGGAAAGCCCTACCCTGAGATCAGGTAACAGAGATTTCCCACCCCCAACCAGGCTGACAAGCACCAAGAAGTAACAAACAGCAGCAGACTATCTTTGGGGAAGGCACAAAGAGAGAAAGAGAGAGACCCTCTCAGAGGCATTGGTTCACCTAAAACTGAGGGTGGAGCAGGAATATTGGAAAAATCCTCTGGCACCCCCACCCTGAACAAAGGTTACATGAGAGGAATTTGAAGAAATGCCCTGAAAGTAACCTTAGTGACAACAAAACCCAGTTCAACTCCTAACTACACTGACTCAACCACCCACACTAATGGCTCAGCAGAAGAGGCATGACCATTTCTAGGCATGAATTCTATTTAACTACCTTATACAGTGCCTTGTTAGCTATAGTAGGATTTTGGCTTTCACTCTGACTTTGATGAAAAGCCATTGCAGGGTTTTTAATATCATAATCTGATATATTTTAAAATGATAATTCAGGATTCTGAATTGGAAATAGAGAAGGAAAAGGGTGAAAGTAGGAGACCACTTAAAGAGGCTATTGCAGTAATCCAGGCAAGAGATGCTTTCTCATCTCTGGACCCGTATAGAAGCAGTAGAGGTCATGAAATAGCTTAGTGTCAGGGTCTATTTTGATGGTAGAGCTAGTAGGATTTAAAAATGAATTAGAGGGTGGGGAGAAAGAGAGAGGAAAAGGATAACTCCAAGATTGACCTCAGCAACTGGAAGAGTGAGTTGGCATTTATCAAATGGGGAATACTAGAGGAGGAGCAGATTGAGAAAGTGAGAGCAAAAATTTGGGTTTATCCCTGTTGAAACTGAGCTGTCTGTTAGACATTACAGTGAAGATAATAAGTACAGTGTTGAGGGCATGAGTCCGAGTTAAAGGAGGAGTAGGCTGGAGATATAAATTTGGAAGATGTCAGCAATTAGGTGATGTTTTATAGCAGTGAGACTGGATTTTATCATGTAAAAAGTGAATGTCAATTGGGAAGAGAAAAACCTAAAGGACTGAGTCTTGGGGCTTTCCAAAATTCAGAAGTAGGGAAGGTGAAAAGGAACCAGCAAAGGAGATTAAGAACAAATAGCTGGTGAGGTAGGAAGACTACCAAGAGAACAACGTCCTCCTAGCCAAGCCAATAAATGCTTCAAGGAGGGAGTGGTTCTCTCTGTTAAATACTACCAATATAAACAGATAAAGACAGAAATATTCTATGGATATAGTTCTTTGTGACATTTAGAGCAAATACTTTTCCCAGTTGTTGATTTTTTTAGTGTTTGTTTTTAAAATATGTATTCTAAATTTTCATAGAAAAAAATTTCAATGTTATGTAATAAATTCCATTGAATATTTTCCTTCTAGTTTCTTTCTTTAGTTTATAATTTAGGACAAACTTTTTCATACAGAAATTTAAAAAAATATTATATTTTATTCTAGTTTTTTACAGTTTTATTACATTTCAATCTTTGTAAATATAGTTTCAATTCCTATATCAAAGGGACATACGACAATTTAGCTATCAATTCCACTAATGTATATATTTGAAATATATATATTTCAAATCTTTTTAATATGAAAAACATGACAACATATATCTTCTCATTTAAGTCTATTCACATTTTTGAAAATATCTTTTGGATATGAGCTTACATATGAAAATTGTTCTGCCATAAAATTATATTAAAAGTATAACATTAAATGTTATATAGATAGTTAATCTCTTAGTTCATCAAATGTGGAAGCTAATAAATTTGTTCATATTTTTTGTGTACCTCTGTGTTCACTTGTATGTTCCAGGAAGTGTTCTAGTTACTGGTGCTATATATAAACAACAGAAAAACTCCTCACCGTGATGGAACTTACATTTTAGCTGGGGTAGACAGACAATGAGCAAAAGTTATAATAAGTAAATTATATAGTATAATGTATAGCCATAATATTATATACTAATGATAATTACATAGTATAATAATTATATAGTATAATATGCAGTCATAATAAATAAGTACATTTTATAGTGTGTTAGAAGGGGATATATGCTGAGGGAGGAAATTGAGCGGAGTGGGAGATTGAGTGGTGGTGTGAAGGCAGCAGTTGCAGTCTATATTAGACCAATGGGGTAGCCTCATCTCATGCCATTGTTAAACAACTAGAAGGAGGCGAAGGAGATGGAGGAGTAACCATGTGGAGGAAGAGAGCTCCAGCGAGAGAGGACAGCTGGTGTAAATGTCCTCAGGGGAGATCATGTCTAGTATCAATGATGATGTGAAAGAGGCCAGTGTAGCTGGAGCCAAGGGAATATAAGAGACAATTGTAGCAGATTTGGCTGGGAAGATAATGGGAGGTCAGATCATCCAGGGTTTTATAGACTATGTGTCCTAAGGGACATTGGAATCGAATCCTCTGGAAGGTTTTTAACAGAGGGGAGACATGATCTGGCTTATATTTTAACAGGATCAGGACAGCTAGCTGTGTAGAGAATAGACACTAAGAGATGAAGGTGGAAGCAGGGAGGTCAGCAGGGATGCTTTTGTATTAATCCTCATGAGAGAAGATAACAATTTAAGCTGGTTTGTGCTGAAGTAGTTTGCAGTAGATGAGGTAAGAAGTAGATTCTGGATATATTCCAGAGAAAGAAAAGACTGGTTTGTTGATGGACCAGATATAGGATGTGAAAGAAAGTGAGACGACAAGGATGACTCCAAGTTTTGAGGCCTGAGCAACCAAAAGGCTGGAGTTGCCACTGACAGATGAGAAGGCTGTGTATGGAAAAGATTAGGTGACAATCAGAAGTTCAGCTTTGGACATTTCAAGTTGAAGATGTCTGTTAGACATCCAAGGGAGTTGTTTTGTAGGCAGTTGGACAGTGGAACATGTAAGCCTGGACAGAAGAGCAAGCAAGGCCAGAGGCATAAAACAACAGCACAAGAGGGTGATGAAGCACCAAGAAAGTAAGGTAAATAGAGAAGGGAAGAGGTCCAGAACTGAGCCCTGGGCCACTCTAAAGTTAGGAAGTCAGGGTGAAGGGCAGGAACCACCCAGGAAACTGAGAACAAGCAGCCAGAGCAGCAGAAGTAAATCCAGGTGAGAGTTGGTTGTCCTGGTAACCAAGTGAAGACAATGTTCCTAAGAAAGAGAGAGAGATTTAGCAGCATTGAATCATTGTTTTTCTCAAACTTTAGCTTTAAGAGAAAATTCTGCCTTATAACAGAGAAGTATAAATCTCTTTGAAACAGTGCATTTTTTATTCATAAGGAAATTTTTTAAACATGCAGTTAAAGAAAGTTAAAAATATTATTTTCCAGAGACAAAGCAAATTATGTAATCTTGTTTGTCCAGCTAATCTGCTACTAATTTGTGGCTCTGCTAATTTATGATGACTCAAGTCCTTTCTTTAAAATAAACTTTCACAAATTGAGCTTCTAAAATTGTTTGGATAGTTAATATATATAGCAAATAAACTATTCCTTAAAATGATTGTTGGGAGCAATTCTCCATAGGCTCCTTTATTTTTTTCTTATTATTATACTTTCGGTTTTAGGGTACATGTACACAATGTGCAGGTTTGTTACATATGTATCCCTGTGCCATGTTGGTGTGCTGCACCCATTAACTCATCATTTAGCATTAGGTATATCTCCTAATGCTGTCCCTCCCCCCTACCCCCACCCCACAACAGTCCCCGGAGTGTGATGTTCCCCTTCCTGTGTCCATGTGTTGTCATTGTTAAATTCCCACCTATGAGTGAGAACATGCGGTGTTTGGTTTTTTGTCCATGCGATAGTTTACTGAGAATGATGTTTTCCAGTTTCATCCATGTCCCTACAAAGGACATGAACTCATCATATTTGATGGCTGCATAGTATTCCATGGTGTATATGTGCCACATTTTCTTAATCCAGTCTATCGTTGTTGGACATTTGAGTTGGTTCCAAGTCTTTGCTATTGTGAATAGTGCCACAATAAACATATGTGTGCATGTGTCTTTATAGTAGCACGATTTATAGTCCTTTGGGTATATACCCAGTAATGCGATGGCTGGGTCAAATGGTATTTCTAGTTCGAGATCCCTGAGGAATCGCCACACTGACTTCCACAATGGTTGAACTAGTTTACAGTCCCACCAACAGTGTAAAAGTGTTCCTATTTCTCCACATCCTCTCCAGCAGCTGTTATTTCCTGACTTTTTAATGATGGCCATTCTAACTGGTGTGAGATGGTATCTCACTGTGGATTTGATTTGCATTTCTTTCATGGCAAGTGATCATGAGTATTTTTTCACGTGTTTTTTGGCTGCATAAATGTCTTCTTTGAGAAGTGTCTGTTCATGTCCTTTGCCCACTTTTTGATGGGGTTCTTTGTTTTTTTCTTGTAAATTTGTTTGAGTTCATTGTAGATTCTGGATATTAGCCCTTTGTCAGATGAGTCTGTCGCAAAAATTTTCTCCCATTTTGTAGGTTGCCTGTTCACTCTGATGGTAGTTTCTTTTGCTGTGCAGAAGCTCTTTAGTTTAATTAGATCCCATTTGTCAATTTTGGCTTTTGTTGCCATTGCTTTTGGTGTTTTAGACATGAAGTCCTTGCCCACGCCTATGTCCTGAATGGTATTGCCTAAGTTTTCTTGTAGGATTTCAATTGTTTTAGGTCTAACATTTAAGTCTTTAATCCATCTTGAATTAATTTTTGTATAAGGTGTAAGGAGGGGATCCAGTTTCAGCTTTCTACATACGGCTAGCCAGTTTTCCCAGCACCATTTATTAAATAGGGAATCCTTTCCCCATTTCTTGTTTTTGTCAGGTTTGTCAAAGATCAGATAGTTGTAGATATGCGGCATCATTTCTGAGGGCTCTGTTCTGTTCCATTGATCTATGTCTCTGTTGTGGTACCAGTACCATGCTGTTTTGGTTACTGTAGCCTTGTAGTATAGTTTGAAGTCAGGCAGCGTGATGCCTCCAGCTTTGTTCTTTTGGCTTAGGATTGACTTGGCGATGCGGGCTCTTTTTTGGTTCCATATGAACTGTGAAGTAGTTTTTTCCAATTCTGTGAAGAAAGTCATTGGTAGCTTGATGGGGATGGCATTGAATCTATAAATTACCTTGGGCAGTATGACCATTTTCACGATATTGATTCTTCCAACCCATGAGCATGGAATGTTCTTCCATTTGTTTGTATCCTCTTTTATTTCATTGAGCAATTGTTTGTAGTTGTCCTTGAAGAGGTCCTTCACATCCCTTGTAAGTTGGATTCCTAGGTATTTTATTCTCTTTGAAGCAATTGTGAATGGGAGTTCACTCATGATTTGGCTCTCTGTTTGTCTGTGATTGGTGTACAAGAATGCTTGTGATTTTTGTACATTGATTTTGTATCCTGAGACTTTGCTGAAGTTGCTAATCAGCTTAAGGAGATTTTGGGCTGAGACAATGGGGTTTTCTAGATATACAATCATGTCATCTGCAAACAGGGATAATTTGACTTCCTCTTTTCCTAATTGAATACCCTTTATTTCCTTCTCCTGCCTGATTGCTCTGGCCAGAACTTGCAGCACTATGTTGAATAGGAGTGGTGATAGAGGGCATCCCTGTCTTGTGCAAGTTTTCAAAGAGAATGCTTCCCGTTTTTGCCCATTCAGTATGATATTGGCTGTGGGTTTGTCATAGATAGCTCTTATTATTTTGAGATACGTCCCATCAATACCTAATTTATTGAGAGTTTTTAGCATGAAGGGTTGTTGAATTTTGTCAAAGTCCTTTTCTGCATCTATTGAGATAATCATGTGGTTTTTGTCTTTGGTTCTGTTTATATGCTGGATTACATTTATTGATTTGCGTATGTTGAACCAGCCTTGCATCACAGGGATGAAGCCCACTTGATCATGGTGGATAAGCTTTTTGATGTGCTGCTGGATTCGGTTTGCCAGTATTTTATTGAGGATTTTTGCATCAATGTGCATCAAGGATATTGGTCTGAAATTCTCTTTTTTGGTTATGTCTCTGCCAGGCTTTGGTATCAGGATGATGCTGGCCTCATAAAATGTGTTAGGGAGGATTCGCTCTTTTTCTATCGATTGGAATAGTTTCAGAAGGAATGGTACCAGTTCCTCCTTGTACCTCTGGTAGAATTCAGCTGTGAATCCATCAGGTCCTTGACTCTTTTTGGTTGGTAAGCTATTGATTATTGCCACAATTTCAGAGCCTGTTATTGGTCTATTCAGAGATTCAACTTCTTCCTGGTTTAGTCTTGGGAGGGTGTATTTGTCGAGGAATTTATCCATTTCTTCTAGATTTTCTAGTTTATCTGCATAGAGGTGTTTGTAATATTCTCTGATGGTAGATTGTATTTCTGTGGGATCGGTGGTGATATCCCCTTTTTCATTTTTTGTTGCATCTATTTGATTCTTCTCTCTTTTCTTCTTTATTAGTCTTGCTAGCGGTCTATCAATTTTGTTGATCTTTTCAAAAAACCACCTCCTGGAGTCACTAATTTTTTGAAGGATTTTTTTGTGTCTCTATTTCCTTCAGTTCTGCTCTGATTTTAGTTATTTCTAGCATTCTGCTAGCTTTTGAATGTGTTTGCTCTTGCTTTTCTAGTTCTTTTAATTGTGATGTTAGGGTGTCAATTTTGGATCTTTCCTGCTTTCTCTTGTGGGCATTTAGTGCCGTAAATTTCCCTCTACACACTGCTTTGAATGTGTCCCAGAGATTCTGGTATGTTGTGTCTTTGTTCTCGTTGGTTTCAAAGAACATCCTTATTTCTGCCTTCATTTCATTATGTACCCAATAGTCATTCAGGAGCAGGTTGTTCAGTTTCCATGTAGTTGAGTTGTTTTGAGTGAGTTTCTTCATCCTGAGTTCTAGTTTGATTGCACTGTGGTCTGAGAGACAGTTTGTTATAATTTCTGTTCTTTTACATTTGCTGAGGAGTGCTTTACTTACAATTATGTGGTCAATTTTGGAATAGGTGTGGTGTGGTGCTGAAAAAAATGTATATTCTGTTGATTTGAGGTGGAGAGTTTTGTAGACGTCTATTAGGTCCACTTTGTGCAGAGCTGAGTTCAATTCCTGGATATCCTTGTTAACTTTCTGTCTCATTGATCTGTCTAATGTTGACAGTGGGGTGTTAAAATCTCCCATTATTATTGTGTCGGAGTTTAAGTCCCTTTGTAGGTCACTCAGGGCTTGCTTTATGAATCTGGGTGCTCCTGTGTTGGGTGCATATATATTTAGGATAGTTAGCTCTTCTTGTTGAATTGATCCCTTTACCATTATGTAATGGCCTTGTCTCTTTTGATCTTTGTTGGTTTAAAGTCTATTTTATCAGAGACTAGGATTGTAACCCCTGCCTTTTTCTGTTTTCCATTTGCTTGATAGATCTTCCTCCATCCCTTTATTTTGAGTCTATGTGTGCCTCTGCACATGAGATGGGTTTCCTGAATACAGCACTTTGATGGGTCTTGACTCCTTATCCAGTTTGCCAGTGTGTGTCTTTTAATTGGAGCATTTAGCCCATTTACATTTAAAGTTAATATTGTTATGTGTGGATTTGATCCTGTCATTATGATGTTAGTTGGTTATTTTGCTTGTTAGTTGATGCAGTTTCTTCCTACCCTCAATGATCTCTACAATTTGGCGTGTTTTCGCAGGGGCTGGTACCGGTTGTTCCTTTCCATGTTTAGTGCTTCCTTTAGGAGCTCTTTTAGGGCAGGCCTGGTGGTGACAGAATCACTCAGCATTTGCTTGTTTGTAAAGTATTTTATTTCTCCTTCACTTATGAAGCTTAGTTTGGCTGGATATGAAATTCTGGGTTGAAAATTGTTTTCTTTAAGAATGATGAATATCAGCTCCCACTCTCTTTTGGCTTGTAGAGTTTCTGCCAAGAGATCAGCTATTAGTCTGATGGGCTTCCCTTTGTGGGTAACCCGATCTTTCTCTCTGGCAGCCCTTAACATTTTTTCCTTCATTTCAACTTTGGTGATTCTGACAATTATGTGTCTTGGAGTTGCTCTTCTTGAAGAGTATCTTTGTGGCGCTCTCTGTATTTCCTGAATCTGAATGTTGGCCTGCCTTGCTAGATTGGGGAAGTTCTCCTGGATAATGTCTTGCAGAGTGTTTTCCAACTTGGTTCCATTCTTCCCGTTATTTTCAGGTACACCAATCAGACGTAGGTTTGGTGTTTTCACATAGTCCCAAATTTCTTGGAGGCTTTGTTCGTTTCTTTTTATTCTTTTTTCTCTGAACTTCCCTTCTCGCTTCATTTCATTCATTTCATCTTCCATCACTGATACCCTTTCTTCCAGTTGATCGCATCTGCTACCGAGGCTTCTGCAATCTTCGCGTAGTTCTCGAGCCTTGGCTTTCAGCTCCATCAGCTCCTTTAAGCCCTTCTCTCCATTGGTTATTCTAGTTATCCATTCTTCTAATTTTTTTCAAAGTTTTTAACTTCTTTGCTATTGTTTTGAATTTCCTCTCGTAGCTCGGAGTGGTTTGATCATCTGAAGCCTTCTTCTCTCAATTCGTCAAAGTCATTCTCCGTGCAGCTTTGTTCCGTTGCTGGTGAGGAACTGCGTTCCTTTGGAGGAGGAGAGTTTCTCTGCTTTTTAGAGTTTGCAGTTTTTCTGCTCTGTTTTTTCCCCATCTTTGTGGTTTTATGTACTTTTGGTCTTTGATGATGGTGATGTACAGATGGGTTTTTGGTGTGGATGTCCTTTCTGTTTGTTAGTTTTCCTTCTACCAGACAGGACCCTCAGCTGCAGATCTGTTGGAGTTTGCTAGAGGTCCACTCGAGACGCTGTTTGGCTGGATGGATGTCGGTAGCAGTGGCTGCAGAACAGCTGATTTTCGTGAGACCACAAATTCAGCTGTCTGATAGTTCCTCTGGAAATTTTGTGTCAGAGGAGTACCCGGCCAAGTAAGGTGTCAGTCTGTCCCTACTGGGGGGTGCCTCCCAGTTAGGCTACTCGGGGGTCAGGGACCCACTTTAGGAGGCAGTCTGTCCGTTCTCAGATCTCCAGCTGCGTGCTGGGAGAACCACTACTCTCTTCAAAGCTGTCAGTCAGACAGGGACATTTAAGTCTGCAGAGGTTCCTGCTGAATTTTTGTTTGTCTGTGCCCTGCCCCCAGAGGTGGAGCCTACAGAGGCAGGCAGGCCTCCTTGAGCTGTATTGGGTTCCAATCAGTTCGAACTTCCTGGCTGCTTTGTTTACCTAAGCAAGTCTGGGCAATGGCGGGTGCCCCTCCCCCAGCCTCGCTGCCGCCTTGCAGTTTGATCTCAGACTGCTGTGCTAGCAATCAGCAAGACTCCATGGGCATAAGACCCTCAGAGCCAGGTGCAGGACACAATCTCCTGGTATGCTGTTTTTCAGGCCCATTGGAAAAGTGCAGTATTAGGGTGGGACTGACCCGATTTTCCAGGTGCCGTCTGTTACCCCTTTCTTTGACTAGGAAAGGGAACTCCCTGACCCCTTGCGCTTACTGAGTGAGGCAGTGCCTCACCCTGCTTCGGCTCGCACACAGTGCACTGCACCGACTGTCCTGCACCCACTGTTTGGCACTCCCTAGTGAAATGAAACCGGTACCTCAATTGGAAATGCAGAAATCACCCGTCTTCTGTGTTGCTCAGGCTGGGAGCTGTAGACCGGAGCTGTCCCTATTCAGCCATCTTGCTTAGGCTCCTTTTGTATTTCTTTGAGCAGAGACACTTACTGCCTTTGTTCCAGACTATTTTTTCAAGGATGATATCTGTTCAGTTGTCCCTAGATTTTCATGGGTTTCCAGGACCCCCACACCATGTATACCAAAATCCACAAATGTTCAAGTCTCTTACATAAAATGGCAGTCTTGGCATGGTGGCTCATGCCTGTAATCCCAGAACTTTGGGAGGCTGAGGTGGGTGGATTACTTGAGGTCAGGAGTTTGAGACCAACCTGGCCAACATGGTGCAACACCATCTCTACTAAAAATACAAAAATTAGCTGGACATAGTGGTGCATGCTGATAATCCCAGCTACTCAGGAGGCTGAGGCAGGAGGATCACTTGAGCCCAGGAGGTGGAGGCTGCAGTGAGCCAAGATCATGCCACTGCACTCCAGCCTGGGCAACAGAGCAAGACTATTATCTCATATAAATAAATAAATAAATAAATAAATAAATAAATAAATACATAAATACATAAATACATAAATAAATACATAATAAATAAAATAATAAAATGGCAGTGTATTTGCACAAAACCTATGTATATTCTCCTGGATACTTTAAATCATCTCTAGATTATTTATAATACTTAATACAAATAAATGCTATGTAGATAGCTGTTATACTGTGTTTTTTCTCAGTTTGTATTATTTTTTATTGCTATGTTGTCATTTTTATCATTTCTTCTGAACAATTTTGATCTGTGGTTGGCTGAATCTGTGGATGTGAAGGGCAGATTTTATAATAGTCTTGGAAGATAGACATAGCATCTCCTTCCAGAAGGGAAGGTGGGTTTGTTTACTGTCCAATATAGTAAAGGTAATGTCTCACTCTGGGACAAATAAAAGTGTTCTAAGCTTGGGTCCCTCAGTTGAGATGAGGACCCCGTGTGTATACAGCATTCACCTGGGGTTATATCCTTCCCGTGTAACCCTCATGAAACTTTGAAGGCAAGAGGAAACAATGTGCATATAAGGCTCCTCCCACCTGCTGTCCTGTCATAATAAAGTGCTTTGTCTCTCACTCAGGAGTCTTGTGTCTTCTGCCAGCATCTATGATACTGTAGTATGATAATTTCTTAGCTTGCAAGAGGAGTAATATCTTAGTTCCTTCACGACTGTCATAGAAACATGAGTTTCAAATCCAGAACGTTTGTTTAAATCTTTTTAGCTGTCGGCAAATTTTAAAATAACACATTTTAAGGAGAAAATCCTGCAGTTAGATTGAATCATATACATGTCAAATATATATGCAGTCATGTGTCACTTAAAAACAGGGATAAGTTCTGAGAAATATGTTGATAGGTGATTTTTCATTGTGTTAACATCATAAAGTGTACTTACACATGCAGGTAATACAGCCTGCTACACACATAGGCTCTGTAGGCCTATTGCTGCTAGGTTACAAACCCGTATAGCATGTTATTGTACTGAATACTGTAGGCAGCTGTAACACAATGGTAAATACAGTTGTCCCTTCATAGGGGATTGGTTTCAGGACCTCCCATAGATACCACAATCCACAGATGCTCGTCACTAATATAAAATGGTGGTGTGTTTGCATAGAACCACCCCTATCCTACAATATACTTTAAATCATTTCCAGATTACTTATAATACCTAACACAATGTAAATGGTCTGTAAATAGTTGTAATACTATATCGTTTAGGGAATAACAACAGTAAGAGTCTGTACATGTTCAGTACAGACACAACCATCCTTTACTTTTGGAATATTTTTGATTTGCATTGTTGAATCCACAAATGTGAAACACATGGATAGAGAAGGCCGACTTTATTTGTGTATCTAAATATAACTAAGCATAGAAAAGGTACAGTAAAATTATGGTATAAAAGATATCTAGGGCACTGTATATATAAGCACCTGTATAAGACACTTACCATGAATGGAGCTTCCAGGAGTGGAACTGAGTCTGGGTGAGTCAGTGAGAGAATGGTGAGTGAATGTGAAATCCTAGGACATTACTGTATACACTACTGTAGACTTTATAAATACTATACACTTAGTCTACACTAAGCCTATTAAACATTTTTATTTCTTTAATAACCTTAGCTTATTGTAACTTATTTAATTCATAAGCTTTTAATTTTTAACATTTTGTCTCTTTTGAAATAACACTTAGCTTAAAACACAGACACATTATACAGGTATACAAAAATGTTTTCTTTCTTTCTTACCTGCAAGCTTTTTAATGTTTTCTTTCTTTCTTACCTACAAGCTTTTTTCAATTTTTAAAATCATATACATATGTAAATTATATGTGTATATATATTTACTTTTTATATTGTTTTGTTAAAAATGAAGACACAAACACACATATTAGCCTCAGCTATGCAGGGTCAGGATCATCAATATCACTGTTTTCCACCTCCACAATTTGCCTCACTGGAAGGTCATCAGGGACAAGAACATGCAAAGAGCTATCATCTCTTATAACAATGCATTCTTCTGGAATAAGCTCCAAAAGGATTTGCCTGAGGCTTTTTACAGTCAATTTCTTAAATATATAAGTATAAGTAGTACACTTTAAAAGAACTATAGAAGTATAGTATAGCAAATGCATAAACTGGTAACCTAGTTACTTATTATAATTATTAAGTATTATGTACTGTACATAATTGTGTTATATATTTATATAACTGGCAGCGCAGTAGGTTTGCTTGCACCAGCATTACCATGAACATATCAGTAACGTGTCATACTAGATGTTACTACAGCTCCAACATCACAAGGTGATAGAAATTTTTCAGCTCTTTTATAATCTTGTGGGCCCACTGTTATAAACATGATTCATCATTGACCAAAATGCCATTATGCAGCATATGACTGTGTGTGTGTGTGTGTGTGTATGAGTGGTTTAGTATGATGAATCGTTAGAATGATGAATCTACTGAAAAGAGACAAATAAGGTGTATTAGTCAGCTAAAGCTGCCATAACAAAATACAATGGCTTAAACAACAAAAGTGTATTTGCTCACAGTTCTGGAGGCTGGAAGTCCAATATCAAGGTGTTGGCAGGTTTGGTTTCTCCTGAGGCCTTTCACATTGGCTTGCAGATGGTTGCCTTCTCACTGCATCCTCAAATGGAACTATTTTTGCCTAAAATGCCTCTTTTTTTTTTGAGATGGAGTCTTGCTCTGTTGCCCAGGCTAGAGTGCAGTGGCATGATCCCAGCTGACTGCAACCTCCACCTCCCGGGTTCAAGCGATTCTCCTGCCTCAGCCTCCTAAGTAGCTGGGATTACAGGTGCCCACCACTGCACCTGGCTAAGTTTTGTATTTTTAGTAGAGATGGGGTTTCACCATCTTGGACAGGCTGGCCTTGAACTCCTGACCTAGTGATCCACCCACCTCAGCCTCCAAAAATGCTGGGATTACAGGTGTGAGCCACCGCACCTGTCCTTAAACTCCTCTTTAAAAGGACACCAATTATATTGGATTAGTGCCATTAAATACCCTATCTCCAAATACAGTCACATTCTGAGGTACTGGGGGTTAGGACTTCGACATACGAATTTGGGGATGTACACAATTCAGCTCATAATAGAAGGAAAGAAGGATCTGATTTGGTTTATGCTAATAAATGGAGTTTTTACAAATTATTTTATTACAAAAATACTTCTCATGGCTGGTAGACTCACCCTGTTTTTATTATTTACTAAGAATATCTTTATTTACTGTCTCTTTCAGTTGCAAGCTGCGAAAATATCAGTCACCATAAGGATGATGTGGGGTTAAACAGGTGGCTGGGGTAGGAGAAACTAGAAAAAATGGCTATGCCCCTTACTCAAATTTACTTTGATGTATAAGCACATTGTAAATACAACTTCAATTCTTTCTTCCAATCCTTCTTCTTTATTAACTTTTAAAATGTCATATGCCATTGCCAATAACTGGATGCAGGATATATGTCTTTCAGTCTAGTGATATTAAAAATGAATAGTTCAAAGTGCTTCACTTTATTTCTCTTCTTCCAGAGGCTACACACTTAGGGTCAGGACTCTGAGAATCTATTATGATTTACGATTTTCATAATTGGCTTAAATATTTGGCTGTTGGCAGTCTCTTTGCTTATTCAGGAGAAACTTTAACTCAGTTTTAATTGGCTAGTAGAAGTCTGCCTTTTTATTTGTAAATAGTGACTTATGCTGGAAGACTTGATAGTCCATTAGGACCCTGAACCCTCTCTTGTCCCAGGGCAGGCTTCTTTGCAACTAGAAACTTGGTATTAAGTTGGGCAGCACTAATGAAGGCCAGCCTCTCTGCAGCGCTGTCTGGTGGTGAGCCAAGTGCAGTACAGGTCTTCTAAAAGTATCTCTTTTAAAAGCATTCTTAATGAGAGCTGGACCCTAATTCTGAGTGGCTTTGTTAGGAAATGAGTTCTTACAAACAAGGAGAATGAGGAAACTCTTTTTCAAGGTAAGAAAGGAGGCTGCATTCTAGAGGCCTTCAGTGTCTTCTGGAAGTACTGAATTCAGATGTTTAAGTCACTTGAAAACAGTCCCAAAATTTCTTACATTCTAAGTACCCCTCAGCACCACTACCATTTCCACCAGAGAAACACATATGTTTCCAGATTAGCCTTGGGCATCTTGGAACCAGCTCTCTCAGGTTACATTTATAAATTAAGTGTCAACCATGGCCATGAATTGCAACATAAAACACTAATCAATTGCGTGTCTATACATGCTCCTAGAGTAAAAGAATTAAATAGATCATTTTTCTTCCCTTTGAAAGCTTATGCCTTGGAGGCTTGATAAGCAGCCTTTTAGTGAGTCTTTTAGGAAGAGTAATAGATGCTGGTTTGAGAACTTCTAACAAATGATAGTATTGATAAATCAAATGAAAGCATAAACCCCACCTGGCTGAGATGAGACTAGTGGGAGAAATTATGCATTTAAAATACCCATTAAATCCATTTGAGAGAGATTTAGTTTCTTTTTGATGTTGCCAACATTTTGAATTTTCTATCTGTTCAAGGAAGAGGAACATCTACAGCTGAGTTCTGAAAAGTTGTCCATGCTAACTGGTCTTATGTGAGACTTGTTTCTATTTTTGCTCCCTTCTTTTATCATTTGGAATTCTCATCTACACATTAATACTGAAATATTGAGTTCCAGTCTTCATGTCCCTGGTGCCTCATGAATGTTCTCTCATGTTCACTTGCTCACAGGAACCTCATTCCATCAAAGTTTTCACTTCTGAAAGGGCCATGAGAGCCCAAGGTTCAGAGATAAGGGGGTGGCTATTCTGCCAAATTGGCATTCAGACTAAGATGCATTTTTATTTCTACTCCTTGACTGAAGAGATGCAGACTTAAAGCCATGTCCCAGGGCCTGTCAGTGAGTCTGTAGTTCCATTTGGAAGAGACAGGCATATAGAGCTTATAGTTGTCTTGCATAGGGGGATGTTTGACTGAATGTTTAAAGGGAATCTTGCTTTTCCAACATTTTAAATTATGAAGTACATATAAAATTTACCATCTTAACAATTTTTAAGTAATTGTTCAGTGCTATTAAGTACATTCATTATCACTGAGCAACCATCACCACAATTCATCACCAGGGCTCTTTCTATCTTGCAAAATTAAAATTATATTCATTGTATTAAGTTCATTTGTATGACTATAACAAAATACCTGAGACTGAGTGATATAGTTTGTATGTTTGAACTCTCCAAATATCATATGGAAATGTAATCCTCAATGTTGGAGGTAGGAGCGGGTGGGAGGTGTTTGGGTCATGGGGACAGATCCCTCATGAATGGCTCCATGCTGCCCTCATAATAGTAAGTTCTAGTGAGATCTGGTTGTTTAAAAGTGTGTGTCATCTCCTTGATCTCTCTCTTGCTCCCTCACTTGCCATGTGACAAGATGGCTCCCTTTTGCATTCTGCCATGATTGAAAGTTTCCTGGGTCCCTCACCAAAAGCAGATGTTACAGCCACGCTTTATGTATAGCAGACAAAACTGTGAGCCATTCTTATCACTTTTCTTTATACATTACCCAGCCTTGGGTGTTTCTTTATAGCAATACAAGAATGGCCTAACACAGAAAATTGGTACTGAGGAGTGGGGTGTTGCTATGAAGGTAACTGAAAGTGCAGAAGTGACTTTGAAACTGGGCAATGGGTAGAGATTGAAAGAGTTTGGAGGGCTCAGAAGAAAAGGGGAAGGTGAAAGGAAGTTTAAAATTTCTTTGAGACTGGTTAAATGGTTGTGACAAAATACTGATAGAAATATGGACAGTGATGTCCAGACTGATGAGGTCTAAGGTGGAAATAAGGAAGTTATTAGGAAGTAGAGTAAATGTCACCCATGAAAAGAACTTGGCAAAGGACTTGGCAGCATTGTGTTCATGTCCTAAGGATCTGTGGAAGTTTGAACTTAAGAATGATGTTTTAATATCTAGTGGAAGAAATTCCTAAGCAACAAAGCATTCAAGATGTGGCCTAGCTGCTTCTAGCAGCCTAAAATCAGAGCAAAGGAATTAAAGTTGGTACTTATATTTAAAAGGAAAGCAGAGCATACAAGTTTGAAAATTTTGCAGCCTGGCAATGTGGCAGAGAAAGAATCCAAGCAGGCTGTGGAGCAATAACTTTCTAGAGAGATTAGCATGACTAAAAGGGAGCCAAATGCTAATAGTCAAGACAATGGGAAAAAATCCTCAAGGGCATTTCAGGATCTTTCAGGCAGCCTCTCTCATCACAGGCCCAGAGGCCTAGGAGGAAATAATGGTTTCAGGGGCAGACCTGGCACACTGCTGCCTTGCTCAGCCTCAGAGCACTGCTCCCCACATACCAGCTATTCCAGCTGCAGCTGTGGCTCAAAAGGCCCCAGGTACAGCTGGGACCACTGCTCCAGAGGGGGAAGCCTGTAAGCCTTGGTAGCCTCCACGTGGTGTTAAGCCTACAGGCAAGAGTGAAGATGACTTGGCAGCTTCCACCTAGATTTAAGAGAATGTATCAGAAAGCCTGGGTGCCCAGACAGAAGCCTGGCACAGGGACAGAGCCCCCACAGACAACCTCTACCAGGGCACTGCCTGATGGAGCTGTGCAAAGGGGGCTGCCCCTCTTGACCTCAGAATTGTAGATCTATCAGCAGCTTGAACCCTTTGCCTGGAAAAGCAGCAGGCACTCAACTCCAGTCCATGAGAGTAACCACAGGAGCTGCACCCTGCCAAGCCACAGGGACAGAGCTGCCCAAGGCCTTGGAAACCCATCCTTTTCACCAGTGTGCCCTGGGTGTGGGACATGGAATCAAATGAGATTATTTTGGAGCTTTAAGATTTACTGAATGCCCTGCCTGGTTTCCAACTTGCATGGGCCTATTGCCTCTTTCTTTTGGCCAATTTCCTCCCTTTGAAAAGGGAATGTTTACCCAATGCCTGTACTACTGTTGTATCTTAGGAGCAAATAACTTGTTTTGATTTTACAGCTTGTAGGTGGAAGATGACACTCATGACTTTGGACTTGATGCTGGAATCAGTTAATATTTTTGTGGACTATTAATACAAAAAACATTGTATTTTGCAATATGAAAAGGACATGTGATTCGAGGGGCCTGGGCAGAATGATATAGTTTGAATGTTCATCTCCTCCAAATCTCATGTTGAAACATAATCCTCAATGTTGGAGAAAGGGCTTGGTGGGAGGTGTTTAGGTTACAGGAGAAAATCCCCCATGAATGACTTGGTGCTATCCTTGTAATTAGCAAGTAGTCATGTGAGGACTGTTTGTTTAAAAGTGTGTGGAATCTCCCCCTACCCATTGCCTTTTCTCTGCATTAGTCTGCTTTGATGCTGCCGATTAAGATAAAGACATAAACGGCCAGGTGCGGTGGCTCATGCCTGTAATCCAAGCACTTTGGGAGGCTGAAGAGTGTTGATCACAAGGTCAGGAGTTCAAGACCAGCCTGGCAAGATGGTGAAACCCCATCTCTACTAAAAATACAAAAATTAGCTGGGTGTGTTGGTGGGTGCCTGTAATCCCAGCTACTTGGAAGGCTGAGGCAGGGAATTGCTTGAACCCAGGAGGCGGAGGTTGCCGCAAGCCAATATTACACCACTGCACTCCAGCCTGGGTGACAGAGTGAGACTCCATCTCAAAAAAAAAAAAAAAAAAAAGACATACCCAAGACTGGGTAAATTACAAAGAAAAAGAGTTTAATGGACTCACAGTTTCACATGGCTGAGGAGTCCTCACAATCATGGCAGAAGGTGAATGGCACATCTTACATAGTGACAGGCAATAGAGAGAATGAGACCCAAGTGAAAGGGGTTTTCCCTTATAAAACCATCAGATCTTGTGAGACTTATTAACTATCATGAGAACAGTATGAGGGAAACTGTCACCCTGATTCAATTATCTCCCACTAGGTCCCTCCTATAACATGTGGGAATTATGTGAGCTACAATTCAAGATGAGATTTTGGTGGAGACACGGAGCCAAACCATGTCATTCAGCCTCTGGACCTTCTCAAATCTCATGTCCTCACATTTCAAAAACAATCATGCCTTCCCAAGAGTCCCCCAGAGTTTTAAATAATTTTGGCATTAACTTAAAAGTCCACAGTCCAAAGTCTCATCTAAGAAAAGGCAAGTCCCTTCCACCTATCAGCTTGGAAAATCAAAAGCAAGTTGGTTATTTCCTAGATACAATGGGGGTACAGGCATTGCATAAATAACAGCCATTCCAAATGGGAGACATTGGCCAAAACAAAGGAGCCACAAGCCCATGCAAGCCCAAAATCCAGCAGGGCAGTCAAATCTTAAAGCTCCAAAATGATCTCCTTTGACTCCATGTCTCACATCCATGTCATGCTGATGCAAGAGATGGGTTCCCATGATCTTGGGCAGCTTCACTCCTGTGGCTTTGCAGGGTACAGCCTCCCCTCCCTGCTGCTTTCACAGGCTGTCTGCAGCTTTTCCAGGTGCATGGTGCAAATTGTTGGTGGATCTACCATTCTAGGGTCTGGAAAACGATGCCTTCTTCTCAAAGCTCCACTGGGCAGTGCCCCACTGTGGTCTCTGTGCAGGGGACTCAACCCCACATTTCCCTTCTGCACTGCCCTAGCAGAGGTTCTCCATGAGGGCCCTGCCCTGCAGCAAACTTTTGCCTGGACATCCAGGCATTTCCATACATCTAGATGGAGGCTCCCATATCTGAATTCTTGACTTCTGTGCACTCACTGTCTCAATACCAAGTGAAAGCTGCCAAGTTTTGGGGTTTGTATCCTCTGAAGCCATAGCTCAAACTGTACCTTGACCCCTTTTAGCCATGACTAGAGTGACTGGAACACAGGGCACTGAGTCCCTGGGCTGCATACAGCCTTAGGCCAAGATGGCAAAACCATTTTTTCCTCCCAGGTTTCTGGGCCTGTGTGGGAGGGGCTGTCACAAAGGTCTCTGACATTTCCTGGAGACTTTTTCTCCATTGTCTTGGTAATTAACATTTAGCTCTTCACTACTTATGCACATTTCTGCAGCCAGCTTGAATTTCTTCTTAGAAAATGAATTTTTCTTTTCTATCATATTGTCAAGCTGCACATTTTCTGAAATGTTATGCTTTGTTTCCCTTTTAAAACTGAATGCTTTAACAAACACCCAAGTCACCTCTTGAATGCTTTGCTGCTTAGAAATTTCTTCTTTCAGATATCCTAAATCATCTTTCTGAAGTTCAAAGTTCCACAAATCTCTAGGGCAGGGGCAAAATGCCACCAGTCTCTTTGCTAAAACATAACAGAAGTCACCTTTCCTCCAGTTTCCCAACAAGTTCCTTATCTCTATCTGAGACCACCTCAGCCTGGATTTCATTGTCCATATTATTATCAGCATTTTGGTTAAAGCAATTCAACAAGTCTCTAGGAAGTTCCAGAATTTCCCACATTTTCCTATCTTCTTCTGAGCCCTCCAAACTGTTACCCTGTGCCAAAGTTGCTTCCACATTTTCAGGTATCTTTACAACAGCACCCCACTCAACCAGTACCAATTTATTGCATTAGCCCATTTTGACACTGCTGATAAAAATAAAGACATAGCTGAGACTGGTTAAATTATAAAGAAAAAGAGGTTTAATTGACTCACAGTTCTATGTGGCTGGGAAGGCCCCACAATTGTATCAGAAGGAGAAAGGCATGTCTGACGTAGCAGCAGGCAAGAGAAAGAATGAGAACCAAGAAAACGAGATTTCCCTTATAAAACCATCAGATCTCATGAGGCTTATTAACTACCACAAGAACAATATGGGGGAAACTCCTCCCATGATTCAATTATCTCCCACCGGGTCCATCCAACAACATGTGGGAATTATGGGAGCTACAATTCAAAATGAGATTTTGGTGCATACACAGGCAAACCATATCACTCTCTCACCATATGATGTGCATGCTAGATTTCACCTTCTGCCATGAGTGGAGGCTTCCTGGGGCCTCACCAGAAAGAGATGCTAGAGCCATGCTTGTACAGCCTGCAGAACTGTAAGTCAAATCTCTTTTCTTTATGAATTACCCAGCCTCATGTGTTTATAGCAATGCAAAACTGCCCTAACACACTAGTCCAAGATCGAAGTTCCTGCATTTATGTCTGGTGAGGGCTGCTCTGTTTCTAGGGTGGCACCTTGTTGCTATGTCTTCACAATGAGGAAGGTAAAGGGGCCAGAGAGTACTTCCTTTAAGTTTAAGACCTTATATAAGGGTGTTAATCTCATTCATGAGGGCAGACCTCTCATAACTCAAGCACCTTCCAAAGGTCATACTTCTTAATACTGTTGTATTGGGAATTAAGTTTCAAGGTGAATTTTGGAGGGAACACCATTATTCAAACCATATTACTTAATAAATATTAACTCCCCATTCTCCCTCCCTCTAGGTCGTCCCAACTGCCATTCTACTTTCTGCCTGATTTTGACTACTCTGGGTACCTCATGTAAGTAAAATCACATAATGTTTGTTTTTTTGTGCCTGGCTTATTATTTTTAGTATAATGTTCTCAAGGTTCATTAATGTTGTAGTATGTGTCAGAATTTCCTTTCTTTTTAAGGCTGAATAATGTTTAATTGTATGCATATAAAACGTTTTGCTCACACATTCATTTGTCAGTGAACAAGTGGGTTGTTCCCTGATTTTTTATGTTGTGAATAATGCTGCTTTCAACATAGTTGTACAAATATCTCTTCAAGATCATGCTTCAATTCCTTTGGGTAAATATCTAGAAGTGGAATTGCTGGATCACATGGTAAATCTAGTTTTAAATCTTTTAGAAACGATCATACTGTTTTCCAGAGTGACTATACCACTTCACAGTCCCACCAAGAATGTACAAATGATCCAATTTCTCCACATCCTCACCAACACTTGTATGGACTATCCTGGAAAATGCTCCACATGTATGTGGGAAGAATATATATTCTGTTTCTGTTGAGTATAGTGTTCTGTCTATGTCTGTTAGATCTAGTAGGTTTATTGTGTTGTTCACATCTTCTGTTTCCTTTCTTATGTATTGTCTGGTTGTTCTATCCATAATTGAAACTGTGGGACATTGAAGTCCCTGTGTATTATTGCGGAAATGTCTATTTCTCCTCTAAATTCTGTTGATTTTTGCTTCATATGTTTTGATGGTCACTTGTTAGGTGCATAAATGCTTATAGTTGTTATATATTAATATTTTGAAACTTTATTCATATATAATGCTCTTATTTGTCTCTTGTAAACTTTTTAATTTAAAGTCTACTATGTCTGATATTTGCATAGCTACCTCTGCACTGTTTTGGCTACTATTTGCCTGGAATGTCTTTTTCCATCCTTTAACTTTCAACTTATTTGTCTCTGGCTCTAAAGTGAGTCTCTCATAGACAGCATATGGTTAGATTATGATTTTATAGGCTTTTAAAATCCATTTTTTCAATCTCTGTCTTTTGATTGAAGGTTTTAATAGATTTCCATTTAAATTGCTCATAAAGGACTTACCTCTGTTAATTTGTTATTTTCTGTATGCCTTGTAGCTTTTTGTCCCTCATTTCTTGTCTTTGATGTGTTGATGTTTAGCTGATTTTTTTTTTTTTTTGAGACAATTTCACTCTCATTGCCCAGGCTGGAGTGCAATAGCACAATCTCGGCTCACTGCAACCTCTGCCTCCCAGGTTCAAGCAATTCTCCTGCCTCAGCCGCCCAAGTAGCAGAGATTACAGGTGCCTGCCACCACACCTGACTAATTTTTTGTATTTTTAGTAGAGACAGGGTTTCACCATGTTGGCCAGGCTGTCTTGAACTCCTGACTTCAGGTGATCCACCCACCTCAGCCTCCTAAAATGCTGGGATTACAGGCATGCCCCACCCCACTTGGCCTGGTTGGCTGATTTTTTAAAGTGAAACTTTAATTCCCTTCTCATTTTTTGTGTATATTTTATAACCATTTTCTTTGCAATTGCCATGGGGATTACAGTTAACATCCTAAAGTTATAACAGCCTAATTTAAATTTATACCAGCTTAATTTCAATAACATACAAAAATCTGTGCTCCTATACATCTTGATCCCCACTGTATTAGTCCATTGTCACATGGCTATGAAGAAATACCCAAGTCTGGGTAATTAATAAAGAAAAGAGTTTTAACTGACTCACAGTTTCTCATGGCTGGGGAGGCCTGATGAAACTTACAAATGTGGAGGAAGTGACCTCTTCTCAGGGAGGCAGGAGAGAGAATAAGTGCAAGCAGGGGAAATACCAGACACTTATAAAACCATCAGTTCTTGTGAGACTCACACATTATCATGAAAACAGCATGGGGGAAATCACCCCCATGATCCAATTTACCTCCACCTGGTCCCAACTTTGACTCATGGGGATTATTACAATTCAAGGTGAGATTTGGGTGGGGACACAGAGCAAGACCATATTCCCCACCCTTTTCAGTTGTTACAAAATCAATTATATATTTATGCATTTTTTGTTAAAAACATAAACTAATAATTTCATAATGATAAATCTCTTAAATTATGTAAAAAATGCAATGTGGAGTTACAGACCAAAATTACAACAATGCAAACCTTTAGATTCATTATTATTTTTAAAAATTAGTTTCTGAAAATGTATAGAAAACAAAAAGTGAAGTTATTTTGACAGTAATACTAGCTTTTATAATTGCTTGCATATTTACATTCAGTGAGATCTTTGTATTTTCATAATTATCTTAATGAGTGTCTAGTGTACTCATTTAAACAGACAGAAATCACGTTAGTTTTTCTTACAGGGCAGATCTAATGATAACAAACTCTCTCAGCCTTGGTTTATATGGGAATATCTTCATTTCCCACTCTCTTATGAAGGACAGTTTTGCTGGATGTAAAAATTCTTGATTGATAGTTTTTCTTTTGGCACTCTGAATATATTGGCCCACTTCTTCCTTGCCTCCAAAGTTTCCAATGAGAAATTTGCAGATAAACTTATTAAGGATCACTTGTATGTGATGAGTCACTTCTCTCTTGCTGTTTTCAGGATTCTCTCTTTGTATTTGCCTTTTGACTGCGATTATAATGTGTGTTAGTATGGTTCTCTTTATGTTCATCCTAATTAGAGTTCATTGAGCATCTTGAATGTTTATATTTGTGTCCTTAATCAAACTTGTGGTGTTTTCAACCATTTTTAAGTAATCTCTTCACTTTTCTCTCTTCTTCTGAGATTCACACAGTCTACACGTTGGTCCACTTGATGTTGTCCCACAAGTCCCTTAGGCTCTGCTCACTTCTCTTCAATCATATTTCTGTTCCTCAGACTCAATAATTTCAATTGTCTTCAACTTTGTTGATTCTTTCTTCTACCTGCTCAAATCTTCCCAAACATCTTTTATTATAATGTTTAATCAATTTTCATTCTACACCAGTCTATAAGACATTAACCTTTTCTATCATGTTGACTGTTCCTTACACACAAGTCCATGACTGTATGGTTTGAAGCATGTTTTAGGCATGTAAAAACCCTTTCTTTGGAAGACTGGGATCTCCCAGCCCCCCTTCCTTCACCTTTTCTCTAGTACTCAATTTTTTTAAATGACATTCCCATCTTGTGTCTGTTCATCTCTTGCAACCTGTTACAATTTCTACTTTCCAATAATTATTGAAAATAAAAATTCTGCACTGAATCACTTTTTGATATGTTGTGCTACTGCTTATAGCAGCTCTATTTGACAAAGATCTTGAAAGCAAAATAAAACCCGCCTGCTGGGTTGATCTGTATGTAGAAACTGCCTGTAGTGAAAAGCAGATATTTGGGTTTGGAAGGTACTTTATTGTCTCAACCTGACAATTCCACACCTGACTGACTATATATCCCTCCTCCCAAGATTTAAAACCTGAGCCTTGACCTAGGAAGATGCTAGAGAGAATACAATACCATTTTTGTCCACTCTTCTATCTTTATTTAGCCTCCTCATTTTCCCATGCTCTACAGAAATGTAATACAATCTAAATAGCATTCAGTTGAACAATCTGAAAGTTACTGTTATTTATTTTCCCATATGCTAGGCAGTACAAAGGGATGAAAAGCAAACCTCTATCTCTCTGTGGTCCTGAATTATGGTTCTTTGAACAGTGCAGGACTAAAAAGCCCATTTCAAATTAGTCTGCCTGGATAATCCTCTGTGATATCGAAACAGGGCAGGTGACTGACTTCTGCTATCAGTATGAAAAAAGTCAGGTTTTATCTGCTGCCTGATTATTTAGGGTTGAAATTGTTTACTTTTAACCAGGCATTTTTTTCTTAATTGTTAATTTTTAATTTTTATGTATACATAGAAGGTATATTTATTTATGAGGTACATGAGATATTTTGATACTGGCATGACAGGTAATTTTTAAATTACCTATATATTTTTTAAAATTATAAAAGGCTACTTATAATGAGAAATGCTTATATACCGAATAGTTTTTAATAAGAAAGACAGACCATGAAAATTAGTACAATGTGTTTGAATGCAACTTGGCAGTCTTGATCAAAATATTAAATATGCATTGTTTTTAATCCAGTAATTACACTTCAACGAATTGACCCAATGGC
Source organism: Symphalangus syndactylus (assembly GCF_028878055.3). Taxonomy (NCBI): domain Eukaryota; kingdom Metazoa; phylum Chordata; class Mammalia; order Primates; family Hylobatidae; genus Symphalangus; species Symphalangus syndactylus. The sequence continues at coordinate 64,177,986 of NC_072424.2, forward strand.
AAATACTTGCACAATTGAAAGAAAACAATTTATGTTCAAGGATTTCTATGTAGCTTTATTTACAATAGCAAAGAATTAAAGTTATATTAAATGGACATGTGTGTGTGAATAAATACATATGGCACATATGTATGAGATAGGTCTGTATGAAATAATTTAGAATGTTGTCGATGATGTGTAAACTGGAGAAGAAAGCAAATTGTAGAACTGTATTTATAGTAAAATCTTAGTTTGTAGAACAAATGAAGAATGTGGATATGCTATTTATTTATTTTTTTTTTTACTTTTTTTTTTTTTTAATTATACTTTAGGTTTTAGGGTACATGTGCACAATGTGAAGGTTTGTTACATATGTATCCATGTGCCATGTTTTTTTTGCTGCATCCATTAACTCGTCATTTAGCATTAGGTATATCTCCTAATGCTATCCCTCCCCCCTCCCCCCATCCCACAACAGTACCCGGAGTGTCATGTTCCCCTTCCTGTGTCCATGAGTTCTCATTGTTCAATTCCCACCTATAAGTGAGAACATGCGGTGTTTTGCTTTTTGTCCTTGCGATAGTTTACTGAGAATGATGTTTTCCAGTTTCATCCATGTCCCTACAAAGGACACGAACTCATCAATTTTTATGGCTGCATAGTATTCCATGGTGTATATGTGCCACATTTTCTTAATCCAGTCTATTGTTGTTGGACATTTGGGTTGGTGCCAAGTCTTTGCTGTTGTGAATAGTGCTGCAATAAACATATGTGTGCATTTGTCTTTATAGCAGCATGATTTATGGTCCTTTGGGTATATACCCAGTAATGGGATGGCTGGGTCAAATGGTATTTCTAGTTCTAGATCCCTGAGGAATCGCCACACTGACTTCCACAATGGTTGAACTAGTTTACAGTCCCACCGACAGTGTAAAAGTGTTCCTATTTCTCCACAACCTCTCCAGCACCTGTTGTTTCCTGCTTTTTTAATGATGGCCATTCTAACTGGTGTGAGATGGTATCTCACTGTGGTTTTGATTTGCATTTCTCTGATGGCCAGTGATGATGAGCATTTCTTCATGTGTTTTTTGGCTGCATAAATGTCTTATTTTGAGAAGTGTCTGTTCATGTCCTTTGCCCACATTTTGATGGGGTTGTTTGCTTTTTTCTTGTAAATTTCTTTGAGTTCATTGTAGATTCTGGATATTAGCCCTTTGTCAGATGAGTAGGTTGCAAAAATTCTCTCCCATTCTGTAGGTTGCCTGTTCACTCTGATGGTAGTTTCTTTTGCTGTGAAAAAGCTCTTTAGTTTAATGAGATCTCATTTGTCAATTTTGGCTTTTGTTGCCATTGCTTTTGGTGTTTTAGACATGAAGTCCTTTCCCATGCCTATGTCCTGAATGGTATTGCCTAGGTTTTCTTGTAGGATTTTAATGGTATTAGGTCTAACATGTAAGTCTTTAATCCATCTTTAATTAATTTTTGTATAAGGTGTAAGGAAGGGATCCAGTTTCAGCTTTCTACATATGGCTAGCCAGTTTTCCCAGCACCATTTATTAAATAGGGAATCCTTTCCCCATTTCTTGTTTTTGTCAGGTTTGTCAAAGATCAGATAGTTGTAGATATGCGGCATCATTTCTGAGGGCTCTGTTCTGTTCCATTGATCTATGTCTCTGTTGTGGTACCAGTACCATGCTGTTTTGGTTACTGTAGCCTTGTAGTATAGTTTGAAGTCAGGCAGCGTGATGCCTCCAGCTTTGTTCTTTTGGCTTAGGATTGACTTGGCGATGCGGGCTCTTTTTTGGTTCCATATGAACTTTAAAGTACTTTTTTCCAATTCTGTGAAGAAAGTCATTGGTAGCTTGATGGGTGTGGCATTGAATCTATAAATTACCTTGGGCAGTATGGCCATTTTCACGATATTGATTCTTCCAACCCATGAGCATGGAATGTTCTTCCATTTGTTTGTATCCTCTTTTATTTCATTGAGCAGTGGTTTGTAGTTCTCCTTGAAGAGGTCCTTCACATCCCTTGTAAGTTGGATTCCTAGGTATTTTATTCTCTTTGAAGCAATTGTGAATGGGATTTCACTCATGATTTGGCTCTCTGTTTGTCTATGATTGGTGTACAAGAATGCTTGTGATTTTTGTACATTGATTTTGTATCCTGAGACTTTGCTGAAGTTGCTAATCAGCTTAAGGAGATTTTGGGCTGAGACAATGGGGTTTTCTAGATATACAATCATGTCATCTGCAAACAGGGGGAATTTGATTTCCTCTTTTCCTAATTGAATACCCTCTATTTCCTTCTCCTGCCTGATTGCTCTGGCCAGAACTTCCAGCACTATGTTGAATAGGAGCCCTGAGAGAGGGCATCCCTGTCTTGTGCCAGTTTTCAGAGGGAATGCTTCCAGTTTTTGCCCATTCAGTATGATATTGGCTGTGGGTTTCTCGTAGATAGCCCTTATTATTTTGAGATACGTCCCATCAATACCTAATTTAGTGAGAGTTTTTAGCATGAAGGGTTGTTGAATTTTGTCAAATGCCTTTTCTGCATCGATTGAGATAATCATGTGGTTTTTGTCTTTGGTTCTGTTTATATGCTGGATTACATTTATTGATTTGTGTATGTTGAACCAGCCTTGCATCCCAGGGATGAAGCCCACTTGATTATGGTCGATAAGCTTTTTGATATGCTGCTGGATTTGGTTTCCCAGTATTTTATTGAGGATTTTTGCATCAATGTTCATCAAGGATATTGGTCTGAAATTCTCTTTTTTGGTTATATCTCTGCCAGGCTTTGGTATCAGGACGATGCTGGCTTCATAAAATCTGTTAGGGAGGATTCCCTCTTTTTCTATCGATTGGAATAGTTTCAGAAGGAATGGTACCAGTTCCTCCTTGTACCTCTGGTAGAATTCAGCTGTGAATCCATCAGGTCCTGGACTCTTTTTGGTTGATAAGCTGTTGATTATTGCCACAATTTCAGAATCTGTTATTGGTCTATTCAGAGATTCAACTTCTTCCTGATTTAGTCTTGGGAGGGTGTATTTGTCGAGGAATTTATCCATTTCTTCTAGATTTTCTAGTTTATTTGCATAGAGGTGTTTGTAGTATTCTCTGATGGTAGATTGTATTTCTGTGGGATTGGTGGTGATATCCCCTTTTTCATTTTTTATTGCATCTATTTGATTCTTCTCTCTTTTCTTCTTTATTAGTCTTGCTAGCGGTCTATCAATTTTGTTGATCTTTTCAAAAAACCAGCTCCTGGATTCATTAATTTTTTGAAGCGTTTTTTGTGTCGCTATTTCCTTCAGTTCTGCTCTGATTTTAGTTATTTCTAGCCTTCTGCTAGCTTTTGAATGTGTTTGCTCTTGCTTTTCTAGTTCTTTTAATTGTGATGTTAGGGTGTCAATTTTGGGTCTTTCCTGCTTTCTCTTGTGGGCATTGAGTGCTATAAATTTCCCTCTACACACTGCTTTGAATGTGTCCCAGAGATTCTGGTATGTTGTGTCTTTGTTCTCGTTGGTTTCAAAGAACATCTTTATTTCTGCCTTCATTTCATTATGTACCGAATAGTCATTCAGGAGCAGGTTGTTCAATTTCCATGTAGTTGAGCAGTTTTGAGTGAGTTTCTTAGTCCTGAGTTCGTGTTTGATTGCACTGTGGTCTGAGAGACAGTTTGTTATAATTTCTGTTCTTTTACATTTGCTGAGGAGAGCTTTACTTCCAACTATGTGGTCAATTTTGGAATAGGTGTGGTGTGGTGCTGAAAAAAATGTATATTCTGTTGATTTGAGGTGGAGAGTTCTGTAGATGTCTATTAGGTCCACTTTATGTAGAGCTGAGTTCAATTCCTGGATATCCTTGTTAACTTTCTGTCTCGTTGATCTGTCTAATGTTGACAGTGGGGTGTTGAAATATCCCGTTATTATTGTGTGGGAGTTTAAGTCCCTTTGTAGGTCACTCAGGACTTGCTTTATGAATCTGGGTGCTCCTGTGTTGGGTGCATATATATTTAGGATAGTTAGCTCTTCTTGTTGAATTGATCCCTTTACCATTATGTAATGGCCTTCTTTGTCTCTTTTGATTTTTGTTGGTTTAAAGTCTATTTTATCAGAGACTAGGATTGCAACCCATGCCTTTTTTTGTTTTCCATTTGCTTGATAGATCTTCCTCCATCCCTTTATTCTGAGTCTATGTGTGTCTCTGCACGTGAGATGGGTTTCCTGAATACAGCACACTGATGGGTCCTGACTCCTTATCCAGTTTGCCAGTGTGTGTCTTTTAATTGGAGCATTTAGCCCACTTACATTTAACGTTAATATTGTTATATGTGAATCTGATCCTGTCATTATGATGTTAGCTGGCTATTTTGCTCGTTAGTTGATGCAGTTTCTTCCTAGCCTCAATGGTCTTTACTATTTGGCGTGTTTTTGCAGTGGCTGGTACCGGTTGTTCCTTTCCATGTTTAGTGCTTCCTTCAGGAGCTCTTTTAGGGCAGGCCTGGTGGTGACAAAATCACTCAGCATTTGCTTGTCTGTAAAGTATTTTATTTCTCCTTCACTTATGAAGCTTAGTTTGGCTAGATATGAAATTCTGGGTTGAAATTTCTTTTCTTTATGAATGTTGAATATCGGCCCCCACTCTCTTCTGGCTTGTAGAGTTTCTGCCGAGAGATCAGCTGTTATTCTGATGGGCTTCCCTTTGTGGGTAACCTGACCTTTCCCCCTCTGGCTGCCCTTAACATTTTTTCCTTCATTTCAACTTTGGTGAATCTGACAATTATGTGTCTTGGAGTTTCTCTTCTCGAGGAGTATCTTTGTGGCGTTCTCTGTATTTCTTGAATCTGAATGTTGGCCTGCCTTGCTAGATTGGGGAAGTTCTCCTGGATAATATCTTGCAGAGTGTTTTCCAACTTGGTTCCATTCTCCCCGTCATTTTCAGGTACACCAGTCAGACATAGGTTTGGTCTTTTCACATAGTCCCAAGTTTCTTGGAGGCTTTGTTCATTTCTTTTTATTCTTTTTTCTCTAAACTTCCCTTCTCACTTCATTTCATTCATTTCATCTTCCATCAGTGATACCCTTTCTTCCAGTTGATCGCATCTGCTACTGAGGCTTCTGCAATCTTTGCGTAGTTCTCGAAATTTGGCTTTCAGCTCCATCAGCTCCTTTAAGCACTTCTCTCCATTGGTTATTCTAGTTATCCATTCTTCTAATTTTTTTTCAAAGTTTTTAACTTCTTTGCTATTGTTTTGAATTTCCTCTCGTAGCTCGGAGTAGTTTGATCGTCTGAAGCCTTCTTCTCTCAACTCGTCAAAATCATCCTCCATCCAGCTTTGTTCCATTGCTGGTGAGGAACTGCATTCCTTTGGAGGAGGAGAGGTGCTCTGCTTTTTAGAGTTTGCAGTTTTTCTGCTCTGTTTTTTCCCCATCTTTGTGGTTTTATCTACTTTTTGTCTTTGATGATGGTGATGTACAGATGGGTTTTTGGTGTGGATGTCCTTTCTGTTTGTTAGTTTTCCTTCTACCAGACAGGACCCTCAGCTGCAGGTCTGTTGGAGTTTCCTAGAGGTCCACTCCAGACCCTGTTTGGCTGGGTGTCAGCAGCAGTGGCTGCAGAACAGCGGATTTTCGTGAGACCGCAAATTCAGCTGTCTGATAGTTCCTCTGGAAGTTTTGTCTCAGAGGAGTACCTGGCCAAATGAGGTGTCAGTCTGTCCCTACTTGGGGGGTGCCTCCCATTTAGGCTGCTCAGGGGTGAGGGACTCACTTTAGGAGGCAGTCTGTCCATTCTCAGATCTCCAGCTGCGTGCTGGGAGAACCACTACTCTCTTCAAAGCTGTCAGTCAGACAGGGACATTTAAGTCTGTGGAGGTTCCTGCTGAGTTTTTGTTTGTCTGTGCCCTGCCCCCAGAGGTGGAGCCTACAGAGGCAGGCAGGCCTCCTTGGGCTGTGGTGGGCTCCACACAGTTCGAGCTTCCTGGCTGCTTTGTTTACCTAAGCAAGCCTGGGCAATGGCGGGCGCCCCTCCCCCAGCCTTGCTGCCGCCTTGCAGCTTGATCTCAGACTGCTGTGCTAGCAATCAGCGAGACTCCGTGGCCATAGGACCCTCTCAGCCAGGTGCGGGACACAATCTCCTAGTGTGCCATTTTCCAGGCCGGTTGGAAAAGTGCAGTATTAGGATGGGACTGACCCGATATTCCAGGTTCCCTCTGTTACTCCTTTCTTTGACTAGGAAAGGGAACTCCCTGACCCCTTGCGCTTCCTGAGTGAGGCAATGCCTCACCCTGCTTTGGCCCTCCGCACAGTGCGCTTCACGGACTGTCCTGCACCCACTGTTTGGCACTCCCTAGTGAGATGAAACCGGTACCTGCAGCAGAAATGCAGAAATCACCGGTCTTCTGTGTCACTCGGGCTGGGAACTGGAGGATATTGTATTTATATATAGGGATGTTTGTGTGTGTCTGTGTGTGTGTGTGAGACAGGGAGAGAGGGAGAAAAGAAAGGGACACTCTCAAAAAAGATACAGTAAAATTATTGGTTCTAGCTAACTGTAGAAAGTTAATTTTCAACTTTTAAAAATTAACATCCCCTACTATTGTAATTAAATATGTATTTTTAAAAAAGAATGGAATAATGATAGCATTTTATTTTGAGAATGTGGAAAATATTTATGTTACAATCCAATAATAAGGCAATTATTGTAAATGAATAGTAAATTTAACTCTAAGCCTTATGGAAGCCAAGATAAAAAGAGAAAGATTATATATTATATGATTTTATTGACAAAAGAAAATACACAAATATCAGGAAGACTAGACTTTCTCCTAATACTAAACTTTGGAAGAATTTTATCACAAAGGTCTGTATATATAAAACACTGAATAACATATTGAACAAAGTTTTCAGTAGTAGTCTTAAAAAGTTATAGAAAAAATGTGTTTAATCCCTATTACATCAATCCTGCTGCTAATTATATTTTCCAGAGATGGCTGCCACATGCTCTTCTCACATTATGTTGATGTATCTCCATCAAGAGGAAGGGCCTATGTTCCCTTTCCTTGAAAATGGGAAGATCTTTGTATTAGGTTGGTGCAAACGTAATTGTGGTTTTTGCAATTAAAAGTAATGGCAAAGCCCCAATTACTTTTGTACCAACCTAATAATTGCCTTGACCTACAGAATGTGGTAGAGGTGATATTGAGTGACTTCAGAAGCTAGATCATAAAAGGCAACATAGCGTCTACCTGATACACTCTTATATCACTTATTCTGGGGGAAGCCAGTCATCATGTTCTAAGGACGCTTAGGCAGCCCATCAAGGGACCCATGAGTCTCTGAGGTTCATGACTAAGAGACTGCACTAACTTGAAACCCATGTTACTGACTTTAGTAGAAGTGGATGTTCTAATCCCAGTTAAGCCTTTGGATGACTACCCCCGCAGACAAATACCTCTGCAATTGCATGTGGAAACTGTCCAGGGGAGGTCTTTCTGAGTTCCTTACCTACAGAATCTGTGGGGAATAATAAGTGACTATTGTTCTTTTAAGCCATTAAGTGTTGAGATTATTTTTTATTCAGCCACAGCAATACTAACTCAATCAAAAATAAAAAGTGCAGCAGCTTAGTAGAGACATTTTCGAGGTAGCTAAACTACTATTATTTGGTCGAAATATTGTATTCAGGTACCTCAACTTAATGCAAGGAGAAAATTCACAGAACTTGGAGTCAAATCATTTTAACATTTATCTTAACACAGTTAGCCAGGAATGAAATAGAAATTTTAAGACTGAACTTTCTGTAGAATATCTGAAGTATAGATGTTCTGGGATGTTGGCTGAGAAAAGAGACCCAAATGTTTTAGATACATCAGAATTGGTTAGAGCAGAGTTGATATGCAGTGAAAAGTAAAGAAACTGAGTTTGTCATAAAGGCTTCTTTGCATTTCCTTTACTTAGCCAATGAGTATATAATAAATATAAAAAGTCTAAATAGGATCTATAGTAAAGCTCTACAATGAAAAGCCCAACTCTATTTTTGATATCTGGCCACTGATAATTTTAAGCTCCGTATCTCCTTTCCCCTTTTGCACTACATCCATGTAAGCCAAAAAGAAAGCCAGTGTGCTCCCTCCCTTAGTGCTGGTAGGAAGTTCAAATCATGTAAGCCCCAGATTGCACCCCTACCCACAAAGAAAACCAAGACCACTATTTCCCACTGTCTTTCTGGCTGCTCAAGCTTTCAGACCAGCTTGAGTGTCTGCCCTGCTCTCCTCAGAAAGTGTCCATGTATGAGTAATGAATCTCTTAACACCCACTTAATATATTTGTGCCATCATTTGTCTTGACAGTGGACCCAAATTTGGGTGGGAGATCCATCCCACTTCTGTGGGGTGACTGTGAAACACAGGCTCCAACTAGAAGGGCTTGTCCCTCTCATTCCTTTCTGCTTGTCCATTTGTGTGATCTGATGGCGTGCCTTGATCACACTATCACCACACCCATCTACAGATTATATGTGGGCATGTACCCCTCAGTAACATCTGTATTGGTTAAAACCATGTGAATAGTAGTAATCTTTCCAGTCTTAGGACATGGCTGACATCATAATTATTTGGAAAATATCAAAATATTGTTGTTGTAAAAAATGCACCTATTTGAAATGCTTGTTATTTTTGGCTTCAACCTGCTCATGCGGTCACCAGCATTCTTTATCTTCATTCTTCATCCCTCTCCTCCCCTTTTATGAGCCTCCACCTCTGCCAAAAGGTTATAATATAGTAATAATGCTCAATACAAATTTTAAAAACTCATTATTGTATTTTAGAAAGGACTTTATTATTCCTGTCTTGCAGATGAAGAAACTGTGTCCAAGATATTACACAGCTGTGTAAATTCATTGTTCTATCCACTGTTTAATGCTACATCCATTGTTTGGTCCCTTAGGGTCTTTCCCATGCAGGGATCAGTCTGAAACATCCAGCCAACATGAACATGTTACCCTTCATGCCCACACATTTGCATATTTAACAGGGATACTGGATACCTTTATGTAAACAAAATTATTACCAGTAAGATTTCTAGATCACCTGCATGGTAATGTAATTTGCAGGTATAATATGGTGGAGGAAATCTCCTTAGCTTGTTTCCCCAGCATTTAAAATTAATTTTTGACATTGTAAGGAAAGCTAAATATGACCGTCTTATATTCCTCCAACACTTTGGTGGCAGGGTGTACTGTTAACAGCAAAGGGAAGCACAGATAAAGCCATTATAACATAACCTTAGAGAAGAGCAGTGCTAAAAGAGACCTTAGCCATCATTCAGCCAAGACCTTACTTAGGGTCAAGGAAACTGAGGCCAGGGCTAGGAATGAGGGAGGTCGTGGGTGGAGAACCTGCCCAATTCTCATGGTTAGCTGGCAGGAGACTGAGACTAGGGCCTGGGTCTCCCTGTTCATGCCTTATCAGAATACTCTCAACCAATACATTTGTACCGAAGTCCAGAATAAATTTCTATCCTATAAAGTGCTTGCATAAGTAGAATTTGAAAATTATATGAATCTTAGTGAAAACCAGCCTCTACCAAGAAGAGCTGACCTAACATTACTCTGGTACATGGGTACATTAATCTAAAAAGGTAAATTCCATAGCAGAGTGAAAAGGATTTGCAAATGAGAATTCAAATACGATTCATTGTCTAAGCAAGAATATTGTGCTCAAAAAAGTCTTGTCTGTGGGCAGATGCATATTTCAGTTAGTCAATCAGCAAGTGATCATCCAGCCAGTATGTGCCCAGCACACTGCAGACTTACAAAGGATGCCAAGAAATGGTTGTGCCCAGAAAGAGCTCTTAATGTGGTTAGGAGGCACAACTACCACCCACAAAATCATTAGGAACAATTCAATACAACACAATGGTATTGACTCAAACTTCAACTACTGAAATCTGAACGTTCAGTCTTCCCCTAGCCCCATTAGAAAAATCACAGTGTGAGCTGGATTTGAACAATGTGCAAAATAGGGAAATGTCAGCAATGTCTTGCACAGGTAGGATGGCGTGTGTGGGAACAATTCTTTACACAGCAGGATAAGAGTGCTGATCTTGGCATCTCAGAACTGGCTCTTTGCCAGCTCAGACTTGCATATGGTAGCCATCCTGTCTTCCTTGAGCTTCTGGCCCCCCGACAGCTGAGACCCAAGCTCTCTTGGTGCATTCAGGGTCAACCTCCTAAAAGATTTGAACTTCTTCTTCTTACACTGTGCATCTGACATGTTCCTCTGGAGTCCAAACCCTTTTACTTCTTCTCCCCACTGCATCTGTGTCTTGCTTTTCTTCTATCAGAGTCTTAGCACTATTTCTCTGGTAATGATGGTGTCCTTTCCAGCAGATGCTGTTTACGTTGACCCATTGAACTGGGTCCTTTCTCCACTTGGAGTAGCACTGATCTGGTCAAGCCTCAACAGTGTCACTAAAATTTTTACCCATGGGGCTGGAATTTCCTTACAAAAGGCATCTGAAATATTCATTAATTCCTGCATGTATTCATTTATCAAGCATTTACTAAAGAACTACTAAACTGGACACTGTGCTAGGTGTCAGGCCTATAAAACATTGAAACCAGGTTTCTGCCTCAAGGAGTTGATTCTCGGTCTAATGGGGGAGACAGATAAGAATATAAGAAATTATAAGTCCTGAGTGAGAGCTTTGAGAGATGTAATCATGGGATGTTTTGAAACACAGCTGTGGAAGGTGGGCCCAGGCTGGGAGCAGTATGCATGTGGGACGGCATGAGTGTGCATGTCTGGAGGTGGGAGTGGAATGGGAATGCTTCTGAGAAGTGCTGACCCAACAAATAATACCTGTTAAAACTGTTGGGTGGCTATGAAGGTCACTGTCTTTTCACAAGGCCCTGGAAAGCCCACACACATCTTTTTATTTGGAGATGAGTCATTGCACTTTTTGTCATCTCAATTGAATCGTTTGTGAGTAGGTGCAGGGTTAACAGACATGCCCCTTTTAAATGCTAGCAAAAGGAATATATTTATGAAAACTGCCTAAAATTTTACTTAAAGTATGTAAGAAACCACCAAGGAATGCTAATTCCTACTCAGGCCAGCACCTGCGGGGAAGGAAAAAAGGATCTGAAGAGATTCAAATGTGATGAATGGGTGTACTTTTCTTCTGAAAAGGTAATTAATGCACATGGCACAACATTCAAAACTTACAAAAGGTTGCATGGTATAAAGGCAGCCTAATTCCCTTTCTGATCCCACATATTCTAGCACTGTTCTCAGAAGCAAGCCCTGTTACCAGTTTCTAATCATTTAGAAGTGAATATATGTATATATTTATTCATGTTTTCTCACATATAATTGTAGCATGCCATTCTGCACCTTGTTTTTTTTCTTTGTTAGTTCATCAAATATTTATTGAAAGTCTAATATGTGCTATACATTGTTCTATGTGTTAGGGATACAGAAGCAAGCAAGACAAAAATCCCTGCCCTCAGAAAGATTTTCAGAAAATCTTTCCGTATCACCACATTTGCTTATGCTTTCTTCTTTGTAATAGGTCCATAATTTATCATTGTTTGATGTATTATAATTTATTTAATCGGCCCTCTATTAATGCACACTTCGATTGTTTCTAATTTTTATCACAAAATATTGATATCCAGTAAATACTTTTATATAGAGAGTGACTGGAAGAGTGTTTTAAATAGAGTAGACAGTTGTTTGTTGAATGAAGGAGTAAATTCTTTCACACATTTGAGAGTGTATTTTGGGTTACATAACTAGGAATCAAATTGATTAATCAAAAGATATGTACATTTTTAATTTGAAAAGATACTTCCATATTTTCTGAACTTGTGTTTGAAGCAATTTATACACTCACTAACAATGTATGAGAGTAGAATCCTATTTCTCATTCCCACCATGTTGATCTGATGTGCTAACATGCTATGCCATTTAATTTTAACTTGTAATAATCTGATCATGAGTAAAATCAAATGTCTTTCCATATGGTTAGGAGTCATTTGCTTTTTCTCTGTGACCTATCTGTTCACACCCTCTACTCTTCTGTTGCATCAATGGTCTTTTATTTATTGGTTGTAGAGCTCTCTATATGCGTACATCAAGGAAAATATCTCTTTGCTGTGATATCAATTGCAAATATTTTTCCCAGCTTGTTAGTTCTCTTTTAACTCTGCCTATGGATTTTTGCCATGCATTTTCCTTACTGTTATGTAATTGAATTTATCAATCTTTTATTTTATGGCTTTTACATTTTGTGTTGTACTTGGAAAGATCTTTTTCTCTGAGATTATTTTTTAAATTCTCCTGATTTCTTTTTGTACATTTTTAGTTTCACTTTTTACATTTAAATGTTTGATTCATATTAAATTCAATTTGAATAATGTAAGATATTGATCTCACTTTACATTTTTTTCAGATGGTTATCCCATTTCCCAGTAACATTTTTTTAATTATCTAAATTCTCTTTACTAACTTGAAATGTCACTATTGTCATTTTATCCCATATCTTCTTAACCAAACATTGTATATATTTTTCACCTATTTTAAAAATTTTTCAGATTATTGCACTAATCTGTGATTAAGTTGAGGTTTAGTCTGGCTTCATGTAAAAGAAAACCAAAATAATAGTTGATTAAACAAGATGGTTTTATTTCTCTTTCATGTAACGTAAAGGCTGGTGCCAGCAGGCAGCACCATTGCATGGTCCAACAATATCATTAATATATCAAGCTCTCTCCATCACTGTTCTGACAACCTTATTACTGGCTTTCAGCCTTCAGCCTCAGGTGTTTCACAGTGGTAATATAACTGCTGTAGCTCCAGCAATCATGTGAAAGTTTGCTGCAGAAAGAGATAGAAAGAGAAAACTTGCAAAATGGCTAATACAGCTGACTCAGTTTCCTGCCAATTTTTGCCTTTTTATTTTTATTTCTTTCTTATCCATATGCACCTACTTTTTTTCCCTTTATTTCTTCTTTTTTCTCTCCTTCCCCAAAGTAATTTTCACTTCAGTGATAGTTCAGTACTGTTGCTAAGATGTGATCCTCGGAGTCTCCACTGAATGACCTGGTAACCACCAATGACTTCTACTCTTCCTAGTTGGGACTCAAAATCTCCATGCTTTATGCATCCTCTTATTGCTCATCTCACAACTACCTGGTAGCTTTTTTGGCTAGCTTTGTGAAATTTCACTTTCTGCATGCATGGCTTAATATTATTTAAGGACTCAAGATGGTCCTTACACAAATATTTGAAGCTCATTTTCTGTGTAGCTTTTTCACCTTCCTTGGAACTTCTTGTCACTTTTGGCCAATTGCACTCCAATCTTTGTCTCTTTAATTCAGAGTCCCCAAGACTGGTTTCCTTTGCCTTCACATGTCTGGAAACTACCTCCAGAAACAAATCTAGGGTGACTGCAATAATCATTTAATCTGTGTCCTTTTCTCAGAGATCAGTCTGGTGCTGCATATTTTACCATAACTGAAAGCAGTTGCTTTAGATATTTTTTCCAGTTTTCTAGCTGTTTATGGCAAGAAGTCAAGTTCAGTTTTTTGCCATCATGGCTGGCATTGGGAGTTCTCAGGTTTCTTCTAAGAAGCTTTTCAAAAGGTCCACTGTGGCAGGCAGAATCTTGCTATCCCAAAATGTTCTATTCCCTGGAATCTATGAATTTGTTACCTTCTATGGCAAAAGGGACTTGGAAAGTATGGTCAAGTTAAGATTCTTAAGATAGGAAGATTATCCTGAATTATCTGGTGGGCCCAATGTAATCAAAAGGATCCACATAGGGCAGTGGAAAAGTCAAGATTAGAAAGGCATTTGTGGTGACAGCAGCGAAGGTTGGAGTGATTTGCTTTGAAGATGAAAGAGAGAGGCCATGAGGCAAGGAATACAGGCAGCTTCTAGAAATTGGAAGGCAAGGGATTGGATTCTCTCTTGGAGCCTCCAGGAGGACTACAACACCATTGACAACTTGATTTAGCCCCATAAGACGTATTTTGAACTTCTGACCTCAAAAACTGTAAGGTAATAAATTTGTGTTGCTTCAAGACACTCAGCTTGTGGTAACTTGTTACAAGAGTAATAGGAAAATAATACACTCAGCCAATAACTTCTAGTTAATCTACAGTGACCCAAATTTAGTCACATGCCCACCCACTGTCTGCAACAAAATGCCAGAAAATGTATTTTTAAACTATGGGTACATTGACACTTCCAGCAAAATTATTAGTAAAAACGAACAGCCTGTACCATAATGATTTTTGTTTTAGTTCTTCACTATTTTAATTATTTCAGCTATTGCAAAGTATTCTCATATCTAGTATGTCTACTTCCTTTTCTTTCATTTTTCATAGTTATTCTGACTATTCCTGCTTGCTTATTCTGCCATATGTATTTTACAGTCAGCTTGTCTAATGGACAATATCCTGTTGGTATTACATTAAATTTATAGATGAACTTATATAGTATTGACATCTTTATGATGCTGAGTTTTTCTACCTAAGTACATGGTGTGGCTCTCTATTTGCTTAGTCTTTATTTATTTTCCTATGTAAATTTTTGATTTTTTGTTAGATAGAGGCTAATGATATTTGTTGTAGAATGGACAAGAGTGATTTTTAAGGGTTAAAATAAAGAAGGAGTATGACAATAGTATTACATCCAGTTTCTTCACATGTGAGTCCACTTGTGGAAAAAATATCACTGGGAACAGAATTACAATTTTGTTCACTATTCCTCACTATTTGAGAACACAATATATGTTTCTGTGGATAATAGCACCTGAAATCTCTTAAGAAGTCTTTGATTATATTGTCAAACACATAAAAAACTCTTGACATTGAAATAACTGCATATGAAAACTTTATTAAAACTGAGGTTCAAAACAGCTCCATAAAATTCTGAGAAGTGAGGTTAGAACAAACTGAATTAAACTGAAATAAAGGAAAACACTGATTTGTGAAACAGCAGGGAGTTTTAAATAACTCATGATGTTAGGAAGGAAAGCCAAGGAGAAAACTGTAAATGTTTCCAGGTCTCAGTGATCTATGAGACCCACAGCTCAGAAACCACATTAATTTTTATGCTGCCATATTAAATTGCCAGTCTATTAGCATGATTCTAGCACTTTAGTATCTGATTTTACTGAAAAATTCTGTATAGACATTCAGAAGTATTACTTCCTAGCCATCATACATAACCAACCATAAATTCGTTTAAATAAAATAGAGGTTGTACCGACTTGTCCACTCTTAGTTGAATTCAGAAAAAAAAAAAAAAAAATGTTGATTAGGACTATTAAGCAAGTGTTTCACCTCTTCAGGTACTCTGTTATTTCTTGGGATAATTGAGTATATAGAATTGCAGGCCGTCACCCAGATGCAAGCATAAACAAGAAAAATAAATTAGGGAGAACCTTCAAAATAATTACCAGTTTTTGAAAAAAAGTAGTCTTATAAATTGAGTGCTTTTATCACCATCAACAAATGAGAGAGTCAGAATGGGTTGTGATAAGGAAGGATGCTTAGACTAATCAGAATACCAACTTTAGTTGCTTGAATCGAAAGAGCTACATAATCATTAAGAGTTTTCCAGTTTAGCTCAAAACGGAAGTAGCACATTTTCAAAATGAAACAAGAAAATATGTGGGGTCTTAGGGGAAGGGCAGTATCTGAATGAATATTCAGGTAAACAAAACTTTGTAATTCCATGAAGGAATGGAAAAGTAAGGGAAAGAAGTCCCTGGTTTATAGGTACTGTTAAAATCCTAGACTTGACTGCCTACCATAAGCTAGAAGCTACAGACACTAGACTGAAAAAAAATGCAGAACATCATAGACTCAGTTTTGGAAAGTGTGTTAAATGTCATCTTCAGTGATCCATCTCCCTTTCCATGCTTAATTTATTTCTGTAGAAGCCTCACAAAGTTATCACCAAATCATATCCTGTTATGGAGTATGCATTTCTTCCCAAGGCAATCTACTCCATCTTTGGTGAGCTCTGGCTACTATATTCTACTGTATATTGATGCAAAATCTGCTTTGCTGTGGCATCTACCCATTACTTGTGGTTCTGTTCCTTAAGGAAGAATGAACAAGCTTAATCTTGGTTTTATGTAATCATTCTTCAGTTCTCTAAAACTAGCTATCATGTTTCCACAATGTCTTCTGTTCAGCTATCTAAATAGCTCTAGTTACTTCAACTGCGCATTGCAGAACAAGAGGTAAAATCATCATCCCTGTCTCTATGAATGTGCTTGAGTTTCCTATGTCACTCTAGGAAATTAACTCAATAATCCAGGTATGAACCATTAATTGCTGAACAGAGCACATTTCCCTTGTTCTAAATCCTTAACAACAATTGTCTTGTGAGCCAGTGGAATTACCCAGGGAGTTGTTAGAAATGAAAACTTCACAGCCCTACTCCAGGTCTACTGAATTGGAATTTGTATTTTAATGAAATTCCAGGTGACTCATACGAACTCATATTAACTTTTTCAAACACTGTTCTAGATCAGTGGTTCTCCAAGTTGACAGCACATTTGAGTCACCAGGGGAGTTTTAAAAAATACTGATGTCTGGGTCTCTAAGAGACAAAATTTGGATACAGTCTAGGCATGAGGATTGTTTGCAATTTTGAAGGTCATTCAAGGGTGCAATCATGCCTCAGAACCACTGTTAGAGAATGATAACAGTCTTTAATAAGGCAAGCTAAAATCCTGCTCTGTTTTTAGCAGCTATATCATAATATAGATATATTAAGCTAGTAGCCCAAGTCATTTTTATTGGTACTATTGCTAAATTCGGATGCCCCCATCCTGTAAGCAAGAGGTTGGATTTTTGGACCAAGTTCAGAATCTTAAACTCATCTCTATTAAATTTTATTTTATAAGATTTACTACCATTCTACTTTAGAATGAAATAGAAGGAAAAGTCATTATTAAGTTAGAAAAACCTAAGATATGTAAACATGACAGATTAGAAGATTTAGGGAAAAAAGTACAGTCTGATAAATTGCTGAGGTAGAGAAGAAAAAGCATCTATTTTATCAAATTGAGTAAAATACAAATTTAATGCTGTACAAAATATCCCAATGGACAGAGTTTCAGGATATCGTCAGCAGATTTATTGCCCTCCTCAAGAGGGTTGACTTAGACTTATTTAACTGATTTGTTTGAACATCTTCCTAATGATTTTCTAAAATCAAGTTAGCAGTTGTGTGTGCTCAAGTGGGTCTGTACCACCTCATAATACCTGGTTGCTAGCATTTCTTTCCAACTCTCCATTCAATGATGACAACTAGTAACTCAGAATCAGCCATCGTGGGAATATTTACATTATAGAACTCAGCAAGAGATACAAATCAGTTCATTCCATCCCTCTTCCTTCCCTAGTGCTGGTTATTTAACATTTACCAATGCATCACTGAAAAGAAAAAGATTATCAATTTGGAAGTTCCCTTCTAAAAAATATCAGAAAAACAAGTGAACTCATCTGGAAGGACCAATACCTCTTATTTTTCTTTAAGAGTGTCTAAGAGCAGAGGTAACTACAAGGTGCAGGGCCCAAAAGGTATGTAATAGAGCAAGAATACCAACAATTCCAACCAAAGGAAACTCAATTGTCATCAGCTAAGTGCTGGGGTTATTCAGCTTTGGCCCTACCCTTTTGAAATGCAACCTAATACTCACAGGCAATTATAGTGATTAGACATTTTGTTGATATAAGAATCTGGAGAATAAAACAGAAAACTCACCCAACTGAATCATGAGTATTGATATGGTTTGATTGTGTCCCCACCCAAATCTCATCTTGAATTGTAGCTCTCATAATTCCCACATGTCGTGGGAGGGACCCAGTGGGAGGCAATTTAATCATGGACTGGGTGGTGGGGGTGGTCTTTCCCATGCTGTTTTTGTAATTGTCAATAATTCTCATGAGATCTGATGGTTTTATAAAGGGGAGTTCACCTGCACAGGTTCTCTCTTGCCTGCTGCCGTGTAAGACATGACGTTGTTCTTTTACCTTCCACCATGATTGTGAGGCCTCCCCAACCATGTGGAACTGTGAGTCAGTCAAGCCTCTTTTCTTTGTAAATTACCCAGTCTCAGATATGTCTTCATTAGCAGCATGAGAACAGACTAATACAGTAAGTTGGAACTGGTAGAGTGGGTTTCTTCTGTACAGATACCTGAAAACGTGGAAAAGACTTTGGAACTGGGTAATGAGCAGGGGTTGAAACAAGTTGAAGGACTCAGAAGAAGATAGGAAAATGTGGGAAAGTTTGGAACTTCCTAGCGACTTGTTGAATGGCTTTGGACAAAATGCTGACAGTGATATGGACAATAAGGTCCAGGCTGATGTGGTCTCAGATGGAGATAAAGAACTTATTGCAAACTGGAATAAAGGCTACTCTTGCTATACAAAGAGACTGGCAGCATTTTGCCCCTGCCCTAGATGTCTGTGGAACTTTGAACTTAAGGGAGATGATTTAGGGCATCAGGCGGAAGAAATTTCTAAGCATCAAAACGTTCAAAAGGTGACAGAGCATAAAAGTTTGGAAAATTTGATGTGCTGCTGGATTCAGTTTGCCAGTATTTTATTGAGGATTTTTGCATCAATGTTCATCAAGAATATTGGTCTAAAATTCTCTTTTTTGGTTGTGTCTCTGCCAGGCTTTGGTATCAGGATGATGCTGGCCTCATAAAATGAGTTAGGGAGGATTCCCTCTTTTTCTATTGATTGGAATAGTTTCAGAAGGTATGGTACCAGTTCCTCCTTGTACCTCTGGTAGAATTCAGCTGTGAATCCATCTGGTCCTGGACTTTTTTGTTGGTAAGCTGTTGATTATTGCCACAATTTCAGAGCCTGTTATTGGTCTATTCAGAGATTCAACTTCTTCCTGGTTTAGACTTGGAAGCGTGTATGTGTCGAGGAATTTATCCATTTCTTCTAGATTTTCTAGTTGATTTGTGTAGAGGTGTTTGTAGTATTCTCTGATGGTAGTTTGTGTTTCTGTGGGATCAGTGGTGATATCCCCTTTATCATTCTTTATTGCATCTATTTGATTCTTCTCTCTTTTCTTCTTTATCAGTCTTGCTAGCGGTCTATTAATTTTGTTGATATTTTCAAAAAACCAGCTCCTGGATTCATTGATTTTTTGAAGGGCTTTTTGTGTCTATTTCCTTCAGTGCTGCTCAGATTTTAGTTATTTCTTGCCTTCTGCTAGCTTTTGAATGTGTTTGCTCCTGCTTTTCTAGTTCTTTTCATTGTGATGTTAGGGTGTCAATTTTGGATCTTTCCTGCTTTCTCTTGTGGGCATTTAGTGCTAGAAATTTCCCTCTACACGCTGCTTTGAATGTGTCCCAGAGATTCTGGTATGTTGTGTCTTTGTTCTCGTTGGTTTCAAAGAACATCTTTATTTCTGCCTTCATTTTGTTATGTACCCAGTAGTCATTCAGGAGCAGGTTGTTCAGTTTCCATGTAGTTGAGCGGTTTTGAGTGAGTTTCTTAATTCTGAGTTCTAGTTTGATTGCACTATGGTCTGAGAGACAGTTTGTTATAATTTCTCTTCTTTTACATTTGCTGAGGAATGATTTACTTCCAACTATGTGGTCAATTTTGGAATAAATGTGGTGTAGTGCTAAAAAAAATGTATATTCTGTAGATTTGAGGTGGAGAGTTCTGTAGATGTCTATTAGGTCCACTTGGTGCAGAGCTGAGTTCAATTCCTGAATATCCTTGTTAACTTTCTGTCTCATTGATCTGCCTAATGTTGACAGTGGGGTGTTAAAGTCTACCATTATTATTGTGTGGGAGTCTAAGTCTCTTTGTAGGTCTCTAAGGACTTGGTTTATGAATCTGGGTTCTCCTGTATTGGGTGCATATATATTTAGGATAGTTAGCTCTTCTTGTTGAATTGATCCCTTTACCATTATGTAATGGCCTTCTTTGCCTCTTTTGATCTTTGTTGGTTTACAGTCTATTTTATCAGAGACTAAGATTGCAACCCCTGCCTTTTTTTGTTTTCCTTTTGCTTGATAGATCTTCCTCCATCCCTTTATTTTGAGTCTATTTGTGTCTCTGCATGTGAGATGGGTTTCCTGAATACAGCACATTGATGGGTCGTGACTCTTTATCCAATTTGCCAGTCTGTGTCTTTTAATTGGAGCATTTAGCTCATTTACATTTAAAATTAATATTGTTATGTGTGAATTTGGCCCTGTTGTTCTGATGTTAGCTGGTTATTTTGCTCGTTACTTGATGCAGTTTCTTCCTACCCTTGATGGTCTTTACATTTTGGCATGTTTTTGCAGTGGCTGGTACTGGTTGTCCCTTTCCATATTTAGTGCTTCCTTCAGGAGGTCTTTTAGGGCAGGCCTGGTGGTGACAAAAAATCTCTCAGCATTTGCTTGTCTGTAAAGGATTTTATTTCTCCTTGACTTATGAAGCTTCGTTTGGCTGGATATGAGATTCTGGGTTGAAAATTCTTTTCTTTAAGAATGTTGAATATTGGCCCCCACTCTCTTCTGGCTTGTAGAGTTTCCGCCGAGAGATCTGCTGTTGGTCTGATGGGCTTCTCTTTGTGGGTAACCCGACCTTTGTCTCTGGTAGCCCTTAACATTTTTTCCTTCATTTCAACTTTGGTGAATCTGACAATTATGTGTCTTGGAGTTGCTCTTCTCAAGGAGTGACTTTGGGGCATTCTCTGTATTTCCTGAATCTGAATATTGGCCTACGTCAAGTGGGCTTCATCCCTGGGATGCAAGGCTGGTTCAACATACACAAATCAATAAATGTAATCCAGCATATAAACAGAATCAAAAACAAAAACCACGTGATTATCTCAATAGTTGCAGAAAAGGCCTTTGACAAAATTCAACAACCCTTCATGCTAAAAACTCTCAATAAATTAGGTATTGATGGGACATATCTCAAAATAATAAGAGCTATCTATGACAAACCCACAGCCAATATCATACTGAATGGGCAAAAACCGGAATCATTCCCTTTGAAAACTGGCACAAGACAGGGATGCTCTCTCTCACCACTCCTATTCAACATAGTGTTGGAAGTTATGGCCAGGGCAATTAGGCAGGAGAAGGAAATAAAGGGTATCCAATTAGGAAAAGAGGAAGTCAAATTGTCCCTTTTTGCAGATCACATCATTCTATGTCTAGAAAACCCCATTGTCTCAGCCCAAAATTTCTTTAAGCTGTTAAGCAACTTCAGCAAAGTCTCAGGATACAAAATCAATGTACAAAAATCACAAGCATTCTTATACACCAATAACAGACAAACAGAGAGCCAAATCATGAGTGAACTCCCATTCACAATTGCTTCAAAGAAAATAAAATACCTAGGAATCCAACTTACAAGGGATGTAAAGGACCTCTTCAAGGAGAACTACAAACCACTGCTCAATGAAATAAAAGAGTATACAAACAAATGGAAGAACATTCCATGCTCATGGGTAGGAAGAATCAATGTCATGAAAATGGCCATACTCCCCAAGGTGGTTTATAGATTCAATGCCATCCCCATCAGGCTACCAATGACTTTCTTCACAGAATTGGAAAAAACTACTTTACAGTTCATATGGAACCAAAAAAGAGCCCACATCACCAAGTCAATCCTAAGCCAAAGGAACAAAGCTGGAGGCATCACGCTACCTGACTCCAAACTATACTACAAGGCTACAGTAACCAAAACAGCACAGTACTGGTACCAAAACGGAGGTATAGATCAATGGAACAGAACAGAGTCCTCAGAAATCATGCCACATATCTACAACTATCTGATGTTTGACAAACCTGACAAAAACAAGCAATGGGGAAAGGATTCCCTATTTAATAAATGGTGCTGGGAAAACTGGCTAGCCATATGTAGAAAGCTGAAACTGGATCCCCTCCTTACACTTTATACAAAAATTAATTCAAGATGGATTAAAGACTTACGTATTAGACCTAAAACCATAAAAACCCTAGAAGAAAACCTAGGCAATGCCATTCAGGACATAGGCATGGGCAAGGACTTATGTCTAAAACACCAAAAGCAATGGCAACAGAAGCCAAAATTGACAAATGGGATCTAATTAAACTAAAGAGCTTCTGCACAGCAAAAGAAACTACCACCAGAGTGAACAGGCAACCTACAAAATGGGAGAAAATTTTTGCAACCTACTCATCTGACAAAGGGCTAATATCCAGAATCTACAATGAACTCAAACAAATTGACAAGAAAAAAACAAACAACCCCATCAAAAACTGGGCAAAGGATATGAACAGACACTTCTCAAAAGAAGACATTTATGCAGCCAAAAAACACATGAAAAAATGCTCATCATCACTGACCATCAGAGAAATGCAAATCAAAACCACAATGAGATATCATCTCACACCAGTTAGAATGGCCATCATTAAAAAGTCAGGAAACAACAGGTGCTGGAGAGGACGTGGAGAAATAGGAACACTTTTACACTGTTGGTGGGACTGCAAACTAGTTCAACCATTGTAGAAGTCAGTGTGGCGATTCCTCAGGGATCTAGAACTAGAAATACCATTTGACCCAGCCGTCTCATTACTAGGTATATACCTAAAGGATTATAAATCATGCTGCTATAAAGACACATGCACAAGTGTGTTTATAGCAGCACTATTCACAACAGCAAAGACTTGGAACCAACCCAAATGTCCAACAACAATAGACTGGATTAAGAAAATGTGGCACATATGCACCATGGAATACTATGCAGCCACAAAAAATGATGAGTTCGTGTCCTTTGTAGGGACATGGATGAAACTTGAAACCATCATTCTCAGCGAACTATCACAAGGACAAAAAATCAAACACCGCATGTTCTCACTCATAGGTGGGAATTGAACAATGAGAAGTCATGGACACAGGAAGGGGAACATCACACTCCAGGGACTGTTGTGGGGTTGGGGGAGGGGGGAGGGATAGCATTAGGAGATATAACTAATGCTAAATCACGAGTTAATGGGTGCAGCACACCCACATGGCACATGTATACATATATAACAAACTTGCACATTGTGCACATGTACCCTGAAACTTAAAGTATAATAATAATAAATTTTTTTAAAAAACTAGACAAAATAAAGTGTTTCGAAAATTTGCAGCCTGACAATGGGATAGAAAAGAAAACACATTTTCTGGGGAGAAATTCAAGCCTGCTGCAGAAATTTGCCTAAGTAACAAGGAACCAAATGTTAATCACTAAGACCATGGATAACATGCCTCCAGAGAATGTCAGGGGGACCTTTGTGGCAGCCCCTCCTATCACAGGTCCAGATGCCTAGAGAAAAAAAAGTGAATTCTTGGGCTGGTCCCAGGCACCCCCTGCTATGTGCAGCTTAGGGACTCAGTGTCCTGCATCCCAGCTGCTCTAGCCATGGCTAAAAGTGGCCAAGGTACAGTTCTGGCCATGGCTTTAGAGGGTATAAGCCCCAAGCCTTGGCAGCTTCTATGTGGTGGTGAGCCTGCAGTTGCACAGAAGTAAAGAATTGAGGTTTGGGAACCTCTGCTTAGATTTGAGAGAATGTATGGAAATGCCTGGATGTCCAGGCAGAGGTGTGCTGCAGGGGCAGAGCCCCCATGGAGATCCTCTGCTAGAGTAGTGCAGAGGGAAGTGTGGGGTTGGAGACCCCACACAGAGTCCCCTCTGGGGCACTGCCTAATGGAGCTGTGAGAAGGGGGCCACTGTTCTCCAGACCCCAGAATGGTAGATTCATCAACAGTTTGTATGTGCACCAGTAAAACACACAGACACTCAGCATCAGCTCATGAAAGCAGCCAGGAGTGGGACTGTATCATGCAAAGCCACAGGGGCAGAGCATCCCAAGGCTCTGGGAGCCCACCTCTTGCAGCAGCATAACCTTGGTGTGAGACATGTTGTCAAAGAGATCATTTTGGAACTTTAAGTCTTAATGACTGCCCTATTGGATCTTGGACTTGCATGTAGCCCATAGCTCCTTTGTTTTGGCCAATTTCTCCCATTTGGAATGAGTATATTTACCCAATGCCTGTACCCCCATTGTATCTCTAACTTACTTTTGATTTTACAGGCTTAGAGGTGGAAAGGAATTGCCTTGTCTCAGGTGAGACTTTGGACTGTGGACTTTTGAGTTAATGCTAAAATGAGTTAAGACTTTGGGGGACTGGTGGGAAGACGCGAGTGGTTTTAAAATGTGAGGACATGAAATTTGGGAGGGGCCAGTGGTGGAATGGTATGGTTTGACTGTGTCCCCATCCAAATCTCATCTTTAATTGTAGCTGCCATAACTGTCATGTGTTGTGGGAGGGACCCAGTGGGAGATAATTGAATCATGGGGGTGGGTTTTTCCTATGCTGTTCTTGTGATAGTAAATCAGTCTCATGAGAGCTGATGTTTTATAAGCTCACACACACACTCTATCTCTTGACTGCCACCATATAAGACATAACTTTGCTCCTTTGGCTTCTGCCATGATTGTGAGTTCTCCCCAGCCATGTGGAACTGTGAGTCAAGGAGGAAAAACATCAAAGAGGTTCCTGTTCTAAAGGAACCTCTTTCCTTTATAAGTTTGTCAGTCTTGGGTATATTTTTATTATGACATGAGATAGACTCAAATAAGTAGTATGATATTAAATTTTATCATTTATGAAGACCTAAAATTGTATGCTATAATTTGCTGATTTATAAAAAATAATAATTTTGTATTTATTTGCTAACACCATATGATGATTTGCACTCAAATAGATGTCCAATATTCTACCTACTACATGGAGGCCTAAACTCAGGTCTGTTTACTTGTTGAAGTTTAAGTCAATTTTATAAATAATACAATTCATTTGTTATTTTAAAGGCAGTGTCAGGGTGTATAGTTTCTTTCTTTTATGAAAAGAAAATAGAAGTTAAACTTTTGTACAGTAACCATAAGAATTCAGATTAAAATTGGCTAATTCATTGGGAACAGAAAGAGTTGGAAGTAGAAATTAAAACGAATTTTCAAAGGCTCTCTAAAGAAAAGAGAGAGAATCAGAGAAGAAAAGATTTTATCTCACAACTGTGCTTTTTGAATAACATTTTATCTGTGCAGAATAAATGAATTGATTTATTTTATCAAATCTCACAAGGAAAATTCTCTCTGCTTCATTAGGAAAAACAATAACCTGAATCCTGCAATATTTCTTTAACACATCAGCATCTTTTAAAAGGACTTTCATTGTATTGTAGGAGAAAAATCACATGTAGCCCATGAGTCATGTTGAATTAATGGTTCCAGTTGTTAGTATTTGTGTGTTGCTTCTTCTGTAGAAAATGCCTCATCACGTGGTAAGGAATGAACTATACCATCAAAATTAGGTACAAATATATTCCCCAGGGACGTAAATTACTAGGGATTGCTCCCAAACCATTCCCCATACATCCCTGGTGATCGTATTCTTCTTCAATCACGTACCCTATAATGTGGCAGAAGGGAATCATGCAGTTGCACAAGGTCCCCTCAAAAGAGCCTCACAATGGGTTTAGAGTTCTGCTGTTGCCATCTTGAAATTATTTGTAATTACATCTTTTCATTTACTTTTTTTGGAAGTGAAGTCTGGTGGGGCAATAGAGGATATACATGAAGAGAGGAGATATGTACAATATGTATGTCCTTAATCACTTCCTTCTTTATTTGCATATGCCATACATCATGACTCATGAGCACAGGATGCACCGTAAGGAAAGGTGTCCATCAGCACAGGATGCTCGTGAGCACAAGATCTCCATAAGCATGGGGCACCCATGACCACAAGGTGCCTGATGTGCACTGGGTACATGGGACATAAGACTCAAAATGAAAACAAGGTAAATGTGTTTCATATATGACTATTTAGTGCATTCTGGCACTGCTATAAAGAAATACCAGAGATGCCGGGTGCTGTGGCTCACACTTGTAATCTCAGCATCTTGGGAGGCCAAGGCAAGTGGATGTCCTGAGATCAGAAGTTTGAGACAAGACTGGCAAACATGGTGAAAACCTGTCTCTATTAAAAATATAAAAATTAGCCAGATGAAGTGGTGGGTACCTGTAATCCCAGCTACTTGGCAGGCTGAGGTAGAAGAATTGCTTGAACCTGGGAGGTTGAGCTTACAGTAAGCTGAGATGACAGCCTGGGCAAAGGGAGTGAAGCTCCATCTCAATAAATAAATAAACAAATAGATGGTGGAGCCAAGATGGCCGAATAGGAACAGCTCCGGTCTCCAGCTCCCAGCCTGAGCGACACAGAAGACGGGTGATTTCTGCATTTCTGCTTGAGGTACCCCGGTTTCATCTCACTAGGGAGTGCCAAACAGTGGGTGCAGGACAGTCGGTGAAGCGCACTGTGCGCGAGCCGAAGCAGGGCGAGGCATTGCCTCACTCGGGAAGCGCAAGGGGTCAGGGAGTTCCCTTTCCTAGTCAAAGAAAGGAGTAACAGAGGGCACCTGGAATATCGGGTCAGTCCCACCCCAATACTGTGCATTTCCAACCGGCCTGGAAAACGGCACACTAGGAGATTGTGTCCTGCACCTGGCTCAGAGGGTCCTATGGCCACGGAGTCTTGCTGATTGCTAGCACAGCAGTCTGAGATCAAGCTGCAAGGCGGCAGCCAGGCTGGGGGAGGGGCGCCCGCCATTGCCCAGACTTGCTTAGGTAAACAAAGCAGCCAGGAAGCTCGAACTGGGTGGAGCCCACCACAGCTCAAGGAGGCCTGCCTGCCTCTGTAGGCTCCACCTCTGGGGGCAGGGCACACACAAACAAAAAGTCAGCAGGAACCTCCTCAGAATTAAATGTCCCTGTCTGACTGACAGCTTTGAAGAGAGTAGTGGTTCTCCCATCACGTAGCTGGAGATCTGAGAAGGGACAGACTGCCTCCTAAAGTGGGTCCCTCACCCCTGAGCAGCCTAACTGGGAGGCACCCGCCCCAGTAGGGACAGATTGACACATCACATGGCCGGGTACTCCTCTGAGACAAAACTTCCAGAGGAACTATCAGACAGCTGAAGTTGTGGTCTCACGAAAATCCGCTGTTCTGCAGCCACTGCTGCTGGCACCCAGCTAAACAGGGTCTGGAGTGGAACTCTAGTAAACTCCAACAGACCTGCAGGTGAGGGTCCTGTCTGGTAGAAGGAAAACTAACAAAGAGAAAGGACATCCACACCAATAACCCATCTGTACATCACCATCATCAAAGACCAAAAGTAGATAAAACCACAAAGATGGGGAAAAAACAGAGCAGAAAAGCTGGAAACTCTAAAAAGCAGAGCACCTCTCCTCCTCCAAAGGAACGCAGTCCCTCACCAGCAACGGAACAAAGCTGGATGGAGGATGACTTTGACAAGTTGAGAGAAGAAGGCTTCAGACGATCAAACTACCCTGAGTTACGAGAGGGAATTCAAAACAATAGCAAAGAAGTTAAAAACTTTGAAAAAAAATTAGAAGAATGGATAACTAGAATAACCAATAGAGAGAAGGGCTTAAAGGAGCTGATGGAGCTGAAAGCCAAGTTTCGAGAACTAAACGAAGATTGCAGAATCCTCAGTAGCAGATGTGATCAACTGGAAGAAAGGGTATCGCTGATGGAAGATGAAATGAATGAAATGAAGCAAGAAGGGAAGTTTAGAGAAAAAAGAATAAAAAGAAATGAACAAAGCCTCCAAGAAATTTAGGACTATGTGAAAACACCAAACCTACGTCTGATTGGTGTACCTGAAAATGATGGGGAGAATGGAACCAAGTTGGAAAACACTCTGCAAGATACTATCCAGGAGAACTTCCCCAGTCGAGCAAGGCAGGCCAACATTCAGATTCAAGAAATACAGAGAACGCCACAAAGATACTCCTCGAGAAGAGCAACTCCAAGACACATAATTGTCAGATTCACCAAAGTTGAAAAGAAGGAAAAAATGTTAAGGGCAGCCAGAGAGAAAGGTCGGGTTACCCACAAAGGGAAGCCCATCAGACTAACAGCTGATCTCTCGGCAGAAACTCTACAAGCCAAAAGAGAGTGGGGGCCGATATTCAACATTCTTAAAGAAAAGAATTTTCAACCCAGAATTTCATATCCAGCCAAACTAAGCTTCATAAGTGAAGGAGAAATAAAATACTTTACAGACAAGCAAACGCTGAGTGATTTTGTCACCACCAGGCCTGCCCTAAAAGAGCTCCTGAAGGAAGCACTAAACATGGAAAGGAACAACCGGTACCAGCCACTGCAAAAACATGCCAAATTGTAAAGACCATGGAGGCTAGGAAAAAACTGCATCAACTAACGAGCAAAATAACCAACTAACATCATAATGACAGGATCAGATTCACACATAACAATATTCACGTTAAATGTAAATGGGCTAAATGCTCCAATTAAAAGACACAGACTGGCAAACTGGATAAAGAGTCAGGACCCATCAGTGTGCTGTATTCAGGAAACCCGTCTCACGTGCAGAGACACACATAGACTCAAAATAAAGGGATGGAGGAAGATCTATCAAGCAAATGGAAAACAAAAAAAAGGCAGGGGTTGCAATCCTAGTCTCTGATAAAATAGATTTTAAACCAACAAAGATCAAAAGAAACAAAGAAGGCCATTACATAATGGTAAAGGGATCAATTCAACAAGAAGAGCTAACTATCCTAAATATATATGCACCCAACACCGGAGCACCCAGATTCATAAAGCAAGTCCTCAGTGACCTACAAAGGGACTTAAACTCCCACGAAATAATAATGGGAGATTTTAACACCCTACTGTCAACACTAGGCAGATCAACGAGACAGAAAGTTAACAAGGATATACAGGAATTGAACTCAGCTCTGCACAAAGTGGACCTAATAGACATCTACAGAACTCTCCACCCCAAATCAACAAAATATAATTTTTCAGCACCATACCACACCTATTCCAAAATTGACCACATAGTTGGAAGTAAATCATTCCTCAGCAAATGTAAAAGAAGAGAAATTATACCTAACTGTCTCTCAGACCGCAGTGCAATCACACTAGAACTCAGGATTAAGAAACTCACTCAAAACTGCTCAACTACATGGAAACTGAACAACCTGCTCCTGAATGACTATTGGGTACATAACGAAATGAAGGCAGAAATAAAGTTGTTCCTTGATACCAACGAGAACAAAGACACAACATACCAGAATCTCTGGGACACGTTCAAAGCAGTGTGTAGAGGGAAATTTATAGCACTAAATGCCCACAAGAGAAAGCAGGAAAGATCCAAAATGGACACCCTAACATCACAATTAAAAGAAGTAGAAAAGCAAGAGCAAACACATTCAAAAGCTAGCAGAAGGCTAGAAATAACTAAAATCAGAGCAGAACTGAAGGAAATAGAGACACAAAAAACCCTTCAAAAAATTAATGAATACAGGAGCTGGTTTTGTGAAAAGATCAACAAAATTGATAGACCGCTAGCAAGACTAATAAAGAAGAAAAGAGAGAAGAATCAAATAGACACAACAAAAAATGAAAAAGGGGATATCACTACGGATCCCACAGAAATACAATCTACCATCAGAGAATACTACAAACACCTCTACACAAATAAACTAGAAAATCTAGAAGAAATGGATAAATTCCTCGACAAATACACCCTCCCAAGACTAAATCAGGAAGAAGTTGAATCTCTGAATAGACCAATAACAGGTTCTGAAATTGTGGCAATAATCAATAGCTTACCAACCAAAAAGAGTCCAGGACCTGATGGATTCACAGCTGAATTATACCAGAGGTACAAGGAGGAATTGGTACCATTCCTTCTGAAACTATTCCAATTGATAGAAAAAGAGAGAATGCTCCCTAACAGATTTTATGAAGCCATCATCGTCCTGATACCAAAGCCTGGCAGGGACATAACCAAAAAAGAGAATTTCAGACCAATACCCTTGATGAACATTCATGCAAAAATCCTCAATAAAATACTGGCAAACCGAATCCGGCAGCATATCAAAAAGCTTATCCACCACGATCAAGTGGGCTTCATCCCTGAGATGCAAGGCTGGTTCAACATATGCAAATCAATAAATGTAATCCAGCATATAAACAGAACCAAAGACAAAAACCACATGATTATCTCAATAGATGCAGAAAAGGCCTTTGACAAAATTCAACAACTCTTCATGCTAAAAACTCTCAATAAATTAGCTATTGATGGGACGTATCTCAAAATAATAAGAGCTATCTATGACAAACCCACAGCCAATATCATACTGAATGGGCAAAAACTGGAAGCATGCCCTCTGAAAACTGGCACAAGACAGTGATGCCCTCTCTCACCGCTCCTATTCAACATAGTGCTGGAAGTTCTGGCCAGAGCAATCAGGCTGGAGAAGGAAATAAAAGGTATTCAATTAGGAAAAGAGGAAGTCAAATTGTCCCTGTTTGCAGATGACATGATTGCATATCTAGAAAACCCCATCGTCTCAGCCCAAAATCTCTTTAAGCTGATTAGCAAATTCAGCAAAGTCTCAGGATACAAAATCAATGTACAAAAATCACAAGCATTCTTGTACACCAATAACAGACAAACAGAGAGCCAAATCATGAGTGAACTCCCATTCACAATTGCTTCAAAGAGCATAAAATACCTTGGAATACAACTTACAAGGGATGTAAAGGACCTCTTCAAGGAGAACTACAAACCACTGCTCAATGAAATAAAAGAGGATACAAACAAATGGAAGAACATTCCATGCTCATGGGTTGGAAGAATCAATATCGTGAAAATGGCCATACTGCCCAAGGTAATTTATAGATTCAATGCCATCCACATAAAGCTACCAGTGACTTTCTTCACAGAATTGGAAAAAACTACTTTAAAGTTCATATGGAAACAAAAAAGAGCCCGCATCGCCAAGTCAATCCTAAGCCAAAAGAACAAAGCTGGAGGCATCACCCTACCTGACTTCAAACTATACTACAAGGCTACAGTAACCAAAACAGCATGGTACTGGTACCACAACAGAGGCATAGATCAATGGAACAGAACAGAGCCCTCAGAAATAATGCCACATATCTACAACTATCTGATCTTTGACAAACCTGACAAAAACAAGAAATGGGGAAAGGATTCCCTATTTAATAAATGGTGCTGGGAAAACTGGCTAGCCATATGTAGAAAGCTGAAACTGGATCCCTTCCTTACACCTTATACAAAAATTAATTCAAGACGGATTAAAGACTTAAATGTCAGACCTAAAACCATTAAAATCCTACAAGAAAACCTAGGCAATACCATTCAGGGCATAGGCGTGGGCAAGGACTTCATGTCTAAAACACCAAAAGCAATGGCAACAAAAGCCAGAATTGACAAATGGGATCTAATTAAACTAAAGAGCTTCTGCACAGCAAAAGGAACTACCATCAGAGCGAACAGGCAACCTACAGAATGGGAGAAAATTTTTGCAACCTACTCATCTGACAAAGGGCTAATATCCAGAATCTACCATGAACTCAAACATATTTACAAGAAAAAAACAAACAACCCCATCAAAAAGTGGGTGAAGGACATGAACAGACACTTCTCAAAAGAAGACATTTATGCAGCCAAAAAACACATGAAAGAATGCTCATCATCACTGGCCATCAGAGAAATGCAAATCAAAACCACAGTGAGATACCATCTCACACCAGTTAGAATGGCCATCATTAAAAAATCAGGAAACAACAGGTGCTGGAGAGGATGTGGAGAAATAGGAACACTTTTACACTGTTGGTGGGACTGTAAACTAGTTCAACCATTGTGGAAGTCAGTGTGGCGATTCCTCAGGGATCTAGAACTAGAAATACCATTTGACCCAGCCATCCCATTACTGGGTATATACCCAAAGGACTATAAATCATGCTGCTATAAAGACAAATGCACACGTATGTTTATTGCGGCACTATTCACAATAGCAAAGAGTTGGAACCAACCCAAATGTCCAACCATTATAGACTGGATTAAGAAAATGTGGCACATATACACCACGGAATACTATGCAGCCATAAAAAAGGATGAGTTCATATCCTTTGTAGAGACATGGATGAAACTGGAAAACATCATTCTCAGTAAACTATCACAAGGACAAAAAACCAAACACGGCATGTTCTCACTCATAGGTGGGAATTGAACAACGAGAAGTCATGGACACAGGAAGGGGAACATCACACTCCGGGGACTGTTGTGGGGTGGGGGGAGGGGGGAGGGACAGCATTAGGAGATATACCTAATGCTAAATGACGAGTTAATGGGTGCAGGAAATCAACATGGCACATGGATACATATGTAAGAATCCTGCACATTGTGCACATGTACCCTAAAACCTAAAGTATAATTTAAAAAAAAATTAAATTAGCACATGTGCACATGTACCCTAAAACTTAAAGTATAATAAAAAAATAAATAAAATAAAATTCAAGGTAAAAAAAAATAAAATAAAATAAAAAATAAATAAATAAATAAATAAATAAATACCTAAGAATGGGTAATTTATGAAGCAAAGAGGTTTAATTTGGTAGTAGGTTCCAAGGTGGCAGAATAGGAAGAGTTCCAGTCTACAGCTCCCAGCATGAGCAACACAGAAGACAGGTGATTTGTGCATTTCCAACTGAGGTACCGGGTTCAACTCACTGGAGCTTGTCAGACAGTGGGTGCATCCCATGGTGGGTGAGCTGAAGCAGGGTGGGGCATCACCTCACCAGGGAAGCCCAAGAGGTTTTGGAATTCCCTTTCCTAGCCAAGGGAAGCCATGACAGGCAGTACCTGGAAGATTGGGACCCTCCCACCCTAATACTGCACTTTTCCAACAGTCTTAGCAAACGGCACACCAGGAGATTATATCCCGCGCCTGACTCAGAGAGTCCCATGCCCACAGAGCCTCACCCACTGCTAGCACAGCAGTCTGACATCGAACTGCAAGGCAGCAGTGAGGCCGGTGGAGGCATGCCCACCATTGCTGAGGCTTGAGTTGGTGAACAAGGTGGCAAGGAAGCTCGAACTGGGTGGAGCCCACCGCAGCTCAAGAAGGCCTGCCTGCCTCTGAAGACTCCATCTCTGGGGACAGGGCATAGCTGAACAAAAGGCAGCAGAAACTTCTGCAGACTTAAATGGCCCTGTCTGACAGCTTTGAAGAGAGTAGTGGTTCTCCCAGCATGGAGTTTGAGATCTGAGAACAGACAGACTGCCCCCTCCAGTGGGTCCCTGAACCATTAGTAGCCTAACTGGGAGGCACTTCCCAGTAGGGGCTGACTGACACCTCATACAGCCGGGTGCCCCTTTGAGATAAAGCTTCCAGAGGAATGATCAGGCAGCAACGTTTGCCATTCTGCAATATTTGCTGTTCTGCTACCTCTGCTGGTGATACCCAGGCAAACAGGGTCTGGAGTGGAACTCCAGCAAAGTCCAACAAACTTGCAACTGAGGGTCCTGACTGTTAGAAGAAAAACTAACAAACAGAAAGGGCATCCACACCAAAACCCCATCTGTACGTCACCATCATAAAAGACCAAAGGTAGATACAACCACAAAGATGGGGAGAAACAAGAGCAGAAAAGGTGAAAATTCTAAAAATCAGAGCACCTCTACTCCTTCAAAGGAACACAGCTCCTCAACAACAACGGAACAAAGCTGCACAGAGAATGACTTTGATGAGTTGAGAGAAGAAGGCTTCAGATGATCG
This sequence comes from Symphalangus syndactylus, assembly GCF_028878055.3. Taxonomy (NCBI): domain Eukaryota; kingdom Metazoa; phylum Chordata; class Mammalia; order Primates; family Hylobatidae; genus Symphalangus; species Symphalangus syndactylus. The sequence goes on from NC_072424.2 coordinate 64,211,710, forward strand.
GTAATAACAAACTTCTCCAAGCTAAAGGAGGATGTTCAAACCCATTGCAAAGAAGCTAAAAACCTTGAAAAAGGATTAGACAAATGGCTAACTAGAATAAACAGCATAGAGAAGACTTAAAATGACCTGATGGAGCTGAAAACCATGGCACAAGAACTACATGACACATGCACAGGCCTCAGTAGCCGATTTGATCAAGTAGAAGAAAGTATATTAGTGATTGAAGACCAAATGAATGAAATGAAGCAAGAAGAGAAGTTTAGAGAAAAAAAGTAAAAAGAAATGAACAAAGCCTCCAAGAAATATGGGACTGTGTGAAAAGACCAAATCTACGTCTGATTGGTGTACCTGAAAGTGACGGGGAGAATGGAACCAAGTTGGAAAACACTCTGCAGGGTATTATCCAGGAGAACTTCCCTAAACTAGCAAGGCAGACCAACATTCAAATTCAGGAAATACAGAGAATGCCACAAAATACTCCTCAAGAAGAGCAACTCCAAGACACACAATTATCAGATTCACCAGAGTTGAAATGAAGGAAAAAATGTTAAGGGCAGCCAGAGACAAAGGTCAGGTTACCCACAAACAGAAGCCCATCACAATAACAGTAGATATCTCAGCAGAAATTAATACAAGCCAGGAGACAATGGGGGCCAATATTCAACATTCTTAAAGAAAAGAATTTTCAACCCAGAATTTCATATCCAGGCAAACTAATCTTCATAAGTCAAGGAGAAATAAAATCCTTTACAGACAAGCAAATGCCGAGAGATTTTTTGTCACCACCAGGCCTGCCCTAAAAGAGCTCCTGAAGGAAGCACTACACATGGAAAGGAACAACCAGTACCAGCCACTGCAAAAACATGCCAAAATGTAAAGAACATCAATGCTAGGAAGAAACTGCATCAACTAATGAGCAAAATAACCAGCTAACATAATGACAGAATCAAATTCACACATAACAATATTAACCTTAAATGTAAATGGGTTAAATGCTCCAATTAAAAGACACAGACTGGCAAATTGGATAAAGAGTCAAGACCCATCAGTGTGCTGTATTCAGGAGATCCATCTCATGTGCAGAGACAAACATAGACTCAAAATAAAGGGATGGAGGAAGATCTACCAAGCAAATGGAAAACAAAAAAAGGCAGGGGTTGCAATCCTAGTCTCTGATAAAACAGACTTTAAACCAACAAAGATCAAAAGAGACAAAGAAGGCCATTACATAATGGTAAAGGGATCAATTCAACAAGAAGAGCTAACTATCCTAAATATATATGCACCCAACACAGGAGCATCCAGATTCATAAAGCAAGTCCTTAGAGACTTAGACTCCCATACAATAATAATGGGAGACTTTAACACCCCACTGTAAACATTAGACAGAAAGTTAACAAGGATATCCAGGAATTGAACTCAGCTCTGCACCAAGCAGACCTAATAGACATCTATAGAACTCTCCAACCCAAATCTCCAGAATATACATTCTTCTCAGCACCACATTGCACTTATTCCAAAATTGACCACATAGTTGGAAGTAAAGCACTCCTCAGCAAATGTAAAAGAACAGAAATTATAACAAACTGTCTCTCAGACCACAGTGCAATCAAACTAGAACTCAGGACTAAGAAACACACTAAAAACAGCTGAACTACATGGAAACTGAAAAACCTGCTCCTGAATGACTACTGGGTACACAACGAAATGAAGGCAGAAATAAAGATGTTCTTTGAAACCAGTGAGTACAAAGACACAACATACCAGAATCTCTGGGACACATTCAAAGCAGTGTGTAGAGGGAAATGTATACCACTAAATGTCCACAGGAGAAAGCAGGAGAGATCTAAAATTGACACCCTAACATCACAAAAGAACTAGAGAAGCAAGAGCAAACACATTCAAAAGCTAGTAGAAGGCAAGAAATAACTAAGATCAGAGCAGAACTGAAGGAAATAGAGACACAAAAAAAACCCTTCAAAAAGTCAATGAATCCAGGAGCTGGTTTTTTGAAAAGATCAACAAAATTGATAGACTGCTAGCAAGACTAATAAAGAACAAAAAAGAGAAGAATCAAATAGATGCAATAAAAAATGATAAAGGGGATATCATCACCGATCCCACAGAAATACAAACTACCATCAGAGAATACTACAAACACCTCTACACAAATAAACTAGAAAATCTAGAAGAAATGGATAAATTCCTCGACGCATACACCCTTCCAAGACTAAACCAGGAAGAATTTGAATCCCTAAATGGACCAATAACAGGCTCTGAAATTGAGGCAATAATTTATAGCCTACCAACCAAAAAAAGTCCAGGACTGGATGGATTCAGAGCTGAATTCTACCAGAGGTACAAGGAGGAGCTGGTACCATTCCTTCTGAAACTATTCCAATCAATAGAAAAAGAGGGGCCGGGCGCGGTGGCTCACGCTTGTAATCCCAGCACTTTGGGAGGCCGAGGCGGGCGGATCACGAGGTCAGGAGATCAAGACCACGGTGAAACCCTGTCTCTACTAAAAATACAAAAAATTAGCCGGGCGTGGTGGCGGGCGCCTGTAGTCCCAGCTACTCGGAGAGGCTGAGGCAGGAGAATGGCGTGAACCCGGGAGGCGGAGCTTGCAGTGAGCCGAGATTGCGCCACTGCACTCCAGCCTGGGCGACAGAGCGAGACTCCGTCTCAAAAAAAAAAAAAAAGAAAAAGAGGGAATCCTCCTGAACTCATTTTATGAGGCCAGCATCATCCTGATACTAAAGCCTGGCAGAGACACAACAAAAAAAGAGAATTTTAGACCAATATCCCTGATGAACATCAAAGCAAAAATCCTCAATAAAATACTGGCAAACTAAATCCAGCAGCACATCAAAAAGCTTATACACCATCATCAAGTTGGCTTCATCCCTGGGATGCAAGGCTGGTTCAACATGTCCAAATCAATAAATGTAATCCATCATATAAACAGAACCAAAGACAGAAACCACATGATTATCTCAATAGATGCAGAAAAGGCCTCTGACAAAATTCAACAGTCCTTCATGCCAAAAACTCTCAATAAACTGGCTATTGATGGGATGTATCTAAAAATAATAAGAGCTATTTATGACAAACTCGCAGCCAGTATCATACTGAATGGGCAAAAACTGGAAACATTCCCTCTGAAAACTGGCACAAAACAACTATGCCCTCTCTCACTACTCCTATTCAATATAGTATTGGAATTTCTGCCGAGGGCAATCAGAAAGGAGAAAGAAATAAAGGGTATTCAATTTGGAAAAGAGGAAGTCAAATTGAACCTGTTTGCAGATGACATGATTGTATATTTAGAAAACCCCATCGTCTCAGCCCAAAATCTCCTTAAGCTGATAAGCAACTTCAGCAAAGTCTCAGAATACAAAATCAATGTGCAAAAATCATAAGCATTCCTATACACAAATAACAGACAAACAGAGAGCCAAATCATGAGTGAACTCCCATTCACAATTGCTTCAAAGAGAATAAAATACCTAGGAATCCAACTTACAAGGGATGTGAAGGACCTCTTCAAGGAGAACTACAAACCACTGCTCAACGAAATAAAAGAGGACACAAACAAATGGAAGAACATTCCATGCTCATGGATAGGAAGAATCAATATTGTGAAAATGGCCATACTGCCCAAGGTAATTTATAGATTCAATGCCATCCCCATCAAGCTACCAATGACTTTCTTCACAGAATTGGAAAAAACTAACGTTCATAAGGAACCAAAAAAGAGTGCACATTGCCAAGACAATCCTAAGCCAAAAGAACAAAGCTGGAAGCATCACGCTACCTGACTTCAAACTATACTACAAGGCTACAGTAACCAAAACAGCATGGTACTGGTACCACAACAGAGACATAGATCAATGGAACAGAACATAGCCCTCAGAAATGATGCCGCATATCTACAACTATCTGATCTTTGACAAACCTGACAAAAACAAGAAATGGGGAAAGGATTCCCTATTTAATAAATGGTGCTGGGAAAACTGGGAGCCATATGTAGAAAGCTGAAACTGGATCCCTTCCTTACACCTTATACAAAAATTAATTCAAGATGGAATTATCTTGCAGGAGCAAGATAGAGCAAGGAGTGGGGGCTGGTACACACTTTTAAGCAACCAGATCTCATAACTCACTCACTCACTATCACAATAACAGCAGTGAGGGGATGGTGCTAAGCCATTAGTGATAACTCCACACCCATGATCCAATTAGCTTCTACCAAGCCCCTCTTCCAACAATGGAGATTAAAATTTGACATAAGTTTTGGGCTTAGACACAGATTCTAACCATATCACTCCACTCTTGGTCCTTCTCAAATATCATGTACTTCTCACATTTCAAAATACAGTAATGCCTTCCCAATGGTCCCCCAAGGTCTTAACTCATTCCAGCATTAATTCAAAAGTCCAAAGCCCAAAGTCTCATCTGAGACAAGGCAAGTCCTTTCCACCTATGACTCTGTAAAATAAAAAACTAGTTACTTCCAAGATGAAATGGGGATATAGGTATTGGGTAAATACTCCCATTCCAAAAAAAAGAGAAATTTATCAAAACAAAGGGGTTACAAGTGTGAAACACAGCAGGGCAGTCATTAAATTTTAAAGCTCCAAAATAATCTCTTTTAACTCCATGTCTCTTATCCAGGGCACACTGATACAAGAGGTGGGCTCCCAGAGCCTTGGGAAACTCTGCCCCTGTGGTTTTGCAGGGTTCCCCACCCAAGGCTGCTTTCAAGAGCTGGTGTTGAGTGGTTGAGGCTTTTCCAGGCATGAGGTACAAGCTGTCAGTGGACCTACCATTCTTGGGTATGGAGGACTATGGCTCTCTTCTCACAGCTCCACTAGGCAGTGCTCCAGAGGGCACTCTGTGTGGGGGCTTCAACCACAGATTTCTAATCTGCACTGCCATAGTAGGGGTTTTACATGAGGGCTCTGCTCCTACTTCAGGCTTTTGCCTGGACATCCAAGCACTTCCATACATCCTCTGAAATCTAGGCAAAGACTCCTAAGCCTCAACTCTTGCACTCTGTGTGCCTTCAGGCTTAACACCACATGGAAGCCATCAAGGCTTATGGCTTGCATCTTTTGAAGCAGTGGCCTGAGCTGTACCTGGGCCCCTTGGAGCCATAGCTGGAGCTGGAATGTCTGGAATGCAGGGAGCCATGTCCCAGGGTTGTGCAGGGTGGCAGGACCCTGGGAATGGCTCATGAAATCATTCTGTCCTCCTAGGCATCTGGGTCTGTGATGGGAGTGGCTTGGTACGCAGGTCTCTGAAATGCCTTTGAGGCCTTTTCCCCATTTTCTTGGACATTAGCACTTGGCTCCTTTTTAACTTGTGCAAACTTCTCTAACTGCCTTGAATTTCTTCCCTGAAAATGGGTTTTTCTTTTCTACCACAAGGCCACACTGAAAATTTTCTAAGCTTTTATGCTATGCTTCTCTTTTAAATATAAGTTCCAGTTTCAGGTCATTTATTTGCTCATGCAAATGATCATAGGTAATTAGGAGCAGCCAGATCACGTTTTGAATGTTTTGCTGCTTGGAAATTTCTTTCACCAAATACCCGAAATCATCACTCTGAAGTTCAAAGTTCCACAGATACCTAGGGCAGGGGCACAATTCCACCAGGTTCTTTACTAACAAATAACAAAAGTTACCTTTGTTCCAGTTCCCAATAAGTTCTTCATCTCCATCTGAGACCTCATCAGCCTAGCTATCTCTGTCCTTATTGCTATCAGCATTTTGGTCACAACAATTTAACAAGTCTCCAGTAAGTTACAAATTTTCCCTAATCTTCCTATCTTCTTCTGAGCTCTCCACACTCTTCCAGTCTCTATCCATTACCCAGTTCCAAAGCTGCTTTCACATTTTCAGGTATCTTTATAGCAATGCCCCACTACCGGTACTAATTTTCTGTATTAGTCCATTCTTGCACTGCTATAAAAAAATACCTAACAGTCTGGATAATTTACAAAAGAAAGAGGTTCTACAAGATGTATAGGAAGCATTAAGTTGGCATCTACTCAGCTTCTGGGTAGGCACCAGAAAACTTACTGTATTTGTCAATTTTCATGCTGCTGATAAAAACATACCCAAGTGTATTAGTCTGTTTTCATGCTGCTGACAAAGGCATACCCAAGACTGAGCAATTTACAAAAGAAAGAGGTTTATTGAACTTATAGTTCCACATGGCTGGGGAGGCCTCACAATCATGGCAGAAGGCAAGGAGGAGCAAGTCACAGCTTACGCAGATGGCAGCGGGCAGAGAGAGAATTTGTGCAGAGGAACTCCTCTTCACAAAACCATCAGATTTTGTGAGACTTATTCATTATCATTAGAACAGCACAGAAAAGATCCAACCCTGATTCAATCATCTTCCACCAGGTGCCTCCTATAACAAGTGAGAATTATGGGAGTTATAAGATGATAATTGTGTGGGGACACAGAGCCAAACCATATCATTCCACCCCTGGCACCTCCCAAATCTCATATCTTCACATTTCAAAACCAATCATGCCTTCCCAATAGTCCCCCAAAGACTCATTTCAGCATTAACTCAAAAGTCACAGTCCAAAAGTCGTATCTGAAACAAGGCAAGTCCCTTCCACCTATCAGCCTGGAAAATCAAAAGCAAGTTAATTACTTCCTAGATACAATGGGGGTACAGGCATTGGGTAAATACAGCCATTCCAAATGGGAGAAATTGCTCAAAACAAAGGGGATCCAGGTCCTATGCAAGTCTAAAATCCAGTAGGGCAGTCAAATATTGAAACTCCAAAATGATCTCCTTTGACTCCATGTCTCACATCTGGGTCCTGCTGATGCAAAAGCTGGGTTCCCATGGTTTTGAACAGCTCTCCCCTGTAGCTTTGCAGGGTAGAGCCCCCCTCCTAGCTGCTTTCACAGACTGGCGTTGAGTGTCTGCAGCTTTTCCAGATGCACAGTGAAAGATATTGGTGAATCTACCATTCTGTGGTCTGCAGGACGGTAGGCCTCTTCTCACAGCTCCACTAGGCAGTGTCCCAATGGGGACTCTGTGTGGGGATGTCAACCCCACATTTCCCTTCTTCACTGCCCTAGCAGAGGTTCTTCATGAGGGACCCATCCCTACAGCAAACTTCTGCTTGGATATTTAGGCATTTCCATACATCCTTTGAAAGCTAGGCAAAGGTTCCCAAACCTCAGTTTTTGACTTCTGTGCATCTACAGTCTCAACACCACATGAAAGCTGCCAAGGCATGGGGCTTGTACCCTCTGAAGCCATGGCTGGAGCTGTACCTTGGCCCCTTTTAGCCATGGCTAGAGCAGCTGGGATGCAGGACACTGAGTCCCTTGGCTGCACACAGCATAGGGGGCCTGGGCCCAGCCCAGGATATCACTTTTTTTTCCCCAGGCATCTGGGCCTGTGATGGGAGGGTCTGCCACAAAGGTGTCTGACATGCCCTAGAGACATTTTCCCCATGGTCTTGGCAACTAACATGCGGCTTCTCGTTACTTAAGCACATTTCTGAAGCCAGCTTTAATTTTTCCTCAGAAAATAGGTTTTCCTTTTCTATCACATTGTCAAGCTGCAAATTTTCCAAACTTTTATGCCCTGTTTGCCTTTTAAAACAGAATGCTTTTAACAGCACCCAAGTCACCTCTTGAATGCTTTGCTGCTTAGAAATTTCTTCTACCAGATACCCTAAATCACCTCCCTCAAGTTCAAAGCAGGGGTAAAATGCCACCAGCCTCTTTGCTAAAACATAGCAAGAGTCACTTTTACTCCACTTCCCAACAAGTTCCTCATCTCCACTTGAGACCAGCTCAGCATGGATTTCATTGTCCATGTCATTCTCAGCATTTTGGTCAAAGTCATTGAACAAGTCTCTAGGGAGTTCCAAACTTTCCCACATTTTTCTATCTTCTTCTGGGCCCTCCAAACTGTTTCAGCCTCTGCCTGTTACCCAGTTCCATAGTTGCTTCCACATTTTTGGGTATCTTTACAGCAGGGTCCCAATCTTCCAGTACCAATTTACTGTATTAGTCCATTTTCACACTGCTAATAAGACATACTTGAGACTGGGTAATTTATAAAGAAACAAAAGGTTTAATGGACTCACAGTTCCACATTGCCTCACAATCATGGCAGAAGGCTAAAGGCACATCTTATATGGGTTTCCCCTTATAAAACCATCAGATCTCGTGAAACTTGTTCACTACCATGAGAACAGAATAAGGGAAACTGCCCCCATGATTCAATATCTCCCACCGGGTCCCTCCAATAATACATGGGATTTATGAGAGCTACAACTCAAGATGAGATTTGGGTGGGGACACAGCCAAACCATATCACTTGCAATCATGGTGAAAGGCAAAGTGGAAGCAGGAACATCTTATGTGGCTGTAGCAGGAACAAGAGAGAGCGAAGATTTGGGTCAGCTATACACTTTTAAACAACCAGATCTCATGATAACTCACTCACTCACTATCATAAGAACAGTTCAGAGGGGATAGTGCTAACCCATTAGTGAGAACTCTGTCCCCATGATCCGATTACCTCACACTAGGCCCCTTCTCCAATACTGGGGATTACAATTTGACCTGAAATTTAAGCAGAGACACAGATAGAAACCACAGCAATTACTAAGTGGCAGTTATGACAATTCTAAGAGATCACACTTTCCATTCTAATCAGAACTTGCTTCAAGTGCAGAAGGAAGGCAATAGCATTTTCAGAAACAGGAATGATCAAGGAACTCCATCATATTCCTTCTTATTCATGTTACTTCCTTGGATTAGTCAATCACTGATGCTGAAAATGATGACATTCAAGAAAAGGGAAAGATAAGGAAATCTATAGTTTCTTATTTCATTCTTTAATGATGACATTCAAGAAATGGGAAAGATAAGGAAATCTATAGTTTCTTATTTGATTCTTTCTCATTAGTAAGCTGAGGGTAAAGAGGTTAGGTAGAATGTGTGTGTACAAAGAAGTACAAGAAAAACAGTTGATTTGGCTTTGTGCAGTGCTTCCACTGTTCTGAAAAGAACAAAAAAGATACACATGTGTATGTCATGAAATATAAATTGTGTAATTTTGATGATCCACAAATGAGTTAAATGCTCTTATCCTTGAATTTAAAACTAGCATTGTATAATAAAAAGGTAAATGATAACATTCAAGCTAATAATTTAAAATATTAATTTTTCTCTACTTAGAATAACATTAATTATTAAAAAAACAAACCATAATAAGTGGAAACAGAAAGAAAGAAATATCTTTATATTCTAGTACTTTTCACAATACTTTATTTCCTGCTTTTGGAAAAGGGGGTTCCTGCATTTTCATTTTGCCCTGGACTATACAAGCTATATAGCCAGGCCTGCTTCTCCCAGATAGATCAGAGAAATCTTCAGCAACAAGGCAAGCTTAAAATCAGGAAGAGAATAGGAGTCATTGATTTTGAATTTAGCTCAGATGAACTAGACGATGCTCATTAAAGTGAGGACCAGGCCAGGTTATATGGAGCCCAGGTGGATATTCGAGGACTGCCTTGATGAAGACACTAACAAGTCTCAAGCACATGTGATTCCCAGTGAAGCTTCCTAGTCCATTTTCTGGCCCTTATATGGTTCCTGTGAGGAGTGGGAAATGGCCCTGGAAGAAGAAAGGACAAGTGCTGGCAGCTAGTAGAACCAGGTATGTATGATGTGCAGTGTCTGAGCTGTGGTATTTCCTGTCATTCTGTCAACTTCTTATACTTTTATTGCTGAACTTTAGCTCCAAACTCTTATGGTCAGCCAAACCACATCTTGTGTGTTTTCAAGTAGCCCAGGGAAAATTTCTCTTTGCACCAGATGTCTAAAGCAATACAAGATCATGATGATTTTGCGATGTCAACCCTAGGGTAAACGGAGGCCATGAGACAGGAAAACAAAGATATTATTGGAGGTTGGAACTGTATCCCATCTGGGCAGCAGCTGGCAAGCATTATCACAAAATGCATCTAAACTTCACAGCTCTCTCTGCCCACATCTGCCAAATAGAGTGCGATTCACAGGCAAAATGTCCTTTGCTTCCCACCCTCGCTTCCAACTTTGAGCCTGTCCTCGTGGAGGCTGAAAGAAACACCAATGTGCACTTTCCTCCTTCCTTCATGCTAACACATCACAAAGAAATGCGTATTACACAAAAACAACTATAATGACCAGCTATCCTTAATGTCTTTCATTTGACTGTTTTGCTTTACCATCGATGCTAATAGTCTTACATATAATATATTGTATAAGGATTTACAAATTAGGGACTAAAGGGGTCTCAGAATGACAGAACTTCTCCCACCCTCATTTGTACCCAGGAATTGGATACTGCATCTGCAAGGTATTATGATTTCTTTTAAACCTTAGGAATAGCCAGAGGCAACAGTTTGTGTTGAGATAAGAAACACACTGCATTTAGCATCAGAACTTGCCACCAAGGAACCTGAAGTTACTTTACATCACTGAGATGTCTCCGTGAAATGGGAAAAGATGTCATGATCTCTGCAGACTATAGGGATGATGGCTTTGTTAGTGATTGTGATGGACTGAGTGTTTGTGTCCCTACAAATTCACATGTTGAAGCCTTAATCCTCGGTGTGACTGCATTTGGAGATGAGGTCTCTAGAAAAGTACTTAGGGTTAATAAGCTCATAAGGGTGTGTCCCTGATCTGATGGGATTCGTGTCATTATAAGAGACACCAAAGCTCTCTCTCTCCACATGTGCCAAGAAAAGGCCATGTGAGGACATGGTGAGAAAGTGGCCATCTACAAGTCAGAGAAAGAGCCCTCACCAGGAAATGAATTTGCCTGTACCTGGATCATAGACTTCCAGCCTGCAGAAATGTGAGAAAATACATTTCTGTTGCTTAAATCATCCAGCCTATGGTATTTTGCTACAGCAGCCAGAGCAGACTACATATTGTTAGTCTATGCAAGTGTGAATTTTCATTCTTACAGTTGGTACTTGATAAACTTGTTCTGTTGAATTGTTGAATTCCAAGGAAACTTGGTGTGGGAAGTTCCCATGGATCATTTCTTTGACAAAATCTTAGAATTCTCTTTGTCATTAAATGTCCCAAAATGGGGGAAAATGACATAGGGTAAGATGATAAGAACCAGTGTCTGGAACATGCTGGCTAATTCTCAAAACAAATGGCATACTCAACACTGATTAAGAGGTGTGTTGAGGCATGGCTATCTGTTAAAAGGACATACTAAAGACAACTTTATAGCTCACTAAGAAATTCCATCATCTTATATAGGGCACAGGTACACTTTTGAACTTTAAAGTACTTTTAAAATCAGTTTGTATTAGTGTTGTGGCTGGCACAAAATTATATTAGAATCTTTATGCAAAAATTTATCAAACAGTTAGAAGTAACAATAATTAGTGTTTATATGATGTCTTTATAAAGTGCATCTTTATTCATAATTGCATTTGTTTCTCTCAATAACCCTGTGGGAATAGTAACTGTCATACCTGTTTTATAGAAGAGAATACTGGATTCAGTATAAGAACAGGAAAAACTAGAAAATCATAGGTCTTGGGTTTGAACACAGGTCTTCTGACTCCAAACTACAAAACTACATAGTTTAATAAAAAGTACACAATAGATTCTACACATTAGAGACAAGGCTGCCCAGCACTCAGTAAATATGGATTCTAGTCCTAGCCCTGTCACCATCCACTTCATCCACAAAATGAGGAGATTCCTTAGAGCAAATTAAGTTGTCTATTTCTTTTTTTTTTTTTTTTTTTTGAGACGGAGTCTTGCTCTGTCACTCTGTCGCTCAGGCTGGAGTGCAGCAGCACGATCTTGGCTCACTGCAAGCTCCGCCTCCCAGTTTCACGCCATTCTCCTGCCTCAGCCTGCCAAGCAGCTGGGACTACAGGCGCCCGCCACCACGCCTGGCTAATTTTTTTGTATTTTTAATAGAGACGGGGTTTCACCGTGTTAGCCAGGATGGTCTCGATCTCCTGACCTCGTGATCCGCCCGCCTCGGCCTCCCAAAGTGCTGGGATTACAGACATCAGCCACCGTGCCCAGCCTAAGTTGTCTATTTTTTAATAACCTGATTGGTATGAGGAAAAAAATTGCAATCGAACAGCATTGAAAATAAATTATACTTAAATGCTGTCTGTTTTAGATGTGCTTTTTGTATGGATTATGGGAAGTGAGATAAGCGGGGACACCCAAACAAGTGCCAGAACCACTCAAGAGATCTTTCCCACTCAGAACAAGTCCTTGAAGAAAAGAAATTCCCCTGGGCACTGAGTGCCAAGGCCTCTCCTGTAGGAATTCATGGCAGATCCACAGTGGAATGAGCTGTGACTGTGCACCCAGCATACATTCTAGTCTGCCGAGCCCAGAGAAAGGAGGGAGCTCCATCAGGAGTGTGGGGATTTAAATCCAACTGAGAAATGACAGTTTCAGAGGAGGCTGAACCCACTCTACATGCATCACACCTTTCCTAGAGGAGAACATAATCATTAGTCATAGATAAGTCCTGTGAAATGCCTCCCACATCTCACACAAAGATTGCAAATATCATGTTTGGGGGGAAAAAAAGGAAGAAATCTTTCTTTTTAAGCTCACTTGCTCACTTGCCTGCTCTTTTTTCCTTCCTCCCTGACTCCCTCTCTTTTGTCCTTTTCATTCTCTCTCCTCCCTCTTCCTTTTTTTCTTTTGTTCCCTCCCTTTCTTTTTCTTCCTTTTCTTTTCTTTCTTCCTTTCTTTTTCTTCTCTTTCTCATTCTATCCCTCCCTGTCTCTCTTCATGCCCTCTCTTTCCCTTCAGCCCCTCTTTCCTTCCTCCATCCCTCTCTCTCTCCCTCTTATCCTCCTCTTCTTTTTTTCTCTCTCCCTCTCTCATCCCTCCTTTTCTTTTTTTCTTTCCTTTCTTTCTTTCTTTCTTTTTCTTTCTTACTGCCTTCCAAATTTAATCTCTTGAAAATAATTTTGGTGTGACGTCTTTGAAATTGTCCTTAATTACATTTCCAAATGAGACACCCAAACATTCATGTGAAGACCAGAGCTTCTTGGGCCCCTTCAGCGCTTCTTTATACTCCTTCCTGTTCCCACCACTGAAGGTCTTCTCCATGCTAGAGGCCAGGCAAAGTGCTATGAGAGGAAATCATGGTAGGGAAGCAGGTTTCACTACAGCCACCAGCCCCTAGGTGATCACGAAAGTTGTTGGTATGTGTTTCTACAGTTATGTAGCTCCCCACTGATTTACGCAGCAAAAAAAATATCGAGCAGCTACTATATAACAACCACTGTTTTTTACTTTAGCAGGAGAAAAGATGAATGAGACACCATTTCTATTCAAGCAACCCACAGTGTTAGTGGAGATGGACCACTAGGTAAAGGAATCTAATAGAGCACTGTAAAATGTGTGTTTGGAGGGACACATATGGTTTAGCATGGGCATACAGGAGAGAACACACAACTGTACCATACCTGAGAGTAGAAGGAAATTCAGAAGAGCCTTAATAATCAGACGATATTGGAGCTGGATTTTGAAGGAAGTGTTTAATATCACAAAAGGGATGAAAGAAGGGAAGAACCTTTCAGAGAGAAAATAAGGCATGTACAAAGCAGGGAAAGAACATGGCCTCTTCTAGGAGCCATGAACTTTTTCAGATAGCAGGGATCCAGGATTTATGCGAGGCAGTGGTGTGCTATCAGCCTGGAAGTTTGGACATCACCCAGAAGGAAAAGGGGTTTATAAACTATAGAGGTAGAGAGCTTAGAGTTTGCCTTGGGGGCAGTGAGAATCCAGTTTCTGGATTGTCATTCTGGCAGAAGTGAAGAGAATGGATTAGATGGAAGAGAGGCTGGAAAAGTAGGAAGACCAGTCAAAAAACTGGTGTCTAGTACAGATGCAAAGGAGAGAATATGTAAGCGATATTTAGAAGAGAGAATTGCCAGGATTTGATGTGCAGCTGGACAGATGTTACATCCAATAGGATGTTACTATGCCCCAAAGCCATGACTATGCATAATGTTTGCCCATTGCCTGACGAGCTAACAAACACTAGCTGAGCTATTTGTTGGTATTGAGGCCTGGGGTGGGGGTAGGGGCTGAGCAGGAAAGTGGAGACAGCAGTGAGAAAAGCATCTTCCCTCTCCCCAGGACTTTGTCCCCTACCTCACTGTTCAAGGAGTGGCCCGTGATCTGTGGACCGGCAGCATCAGCATCATCTGGCAGCTTGTTATGCAGAATTTCAGATCCTACCTGAATACCAAATCAGATTCTGGTTTTTAATAAGATCCCCAGGTGAGTTATATGTACGTCATAGTTTGAGAAACACCAGCCTAGGGTAATTCTTGGAATTTTCCCCATTGGCAGAAGAATTATAGAGGGAGTAATAAGAAAGAAGTAGCATAAAGCAGAAATAATATAGTGCTGGAGATTCAAATTGTTAATCACAAGACTGTGGAGATTTATGTTTCTCTTTGTTCTGAAATTCGTACTTGATAGAAATTATTCCTAACTACTAATCTGACCCTTTAGTCTTGCTCCCATTTCATATTTCTCTGCTGTCCTTTGTTTAAATGTGGTACTTAAAAGATCACACAGTGAATAAAGCTACTTTGGGGCAATTAAGATGGATAAGTCTGACAACCAACTTGGTCTCATCTCTGTGGCATCTTCATGAACTCATTATTTCAAGGACATAAGGAGCTGGTAAATATGGTTTTTATAAAGACTGAGCTAAATTCTCCAACATCTAAGACAGAGAAGAGACTCACAGGGGTGGGGCAGGTTCGTATGGTCCTGAAAGGCAGCTCCAGGCATGGAGATTGAGACTGTGCCATTGTGACATCTCCCACATGCTTCAGAAGCTGTCCTTTTCTCCAAACATGAACTTGAGAGGTTGTGACTCTTGCCTTTTCAGCCTCTCATCTACTTTGTTAGTATGAAATTACTGGAATGAAAACTTGATGCAGATATTTAAATTAATGGATAAATAAATAATATTGCCTTGAAATTATAAAGACGATTCAGGCCAACAACAGAAAGAGAAAAGGCTTTGTAAAATGCTTAAAGCATACCAAGATCGAGAACAGAATATGTTGCTTTTTCACAAGCTTCAAATTATATTCAGCTATAGAAATGCGTTTAATATAAGTTTTTTTTTCTTTTTCTTATTATACTCTAAGTTCTAGGGTACATGTGCACAATGTGCAGGTTTGTTACATATGTATACGTGCACCATGTTGGTGTGCTGCATCCATTAACTCGTCATTTACATTAGGTATATCTCCTAATGTTATCTCTCCCCCCTCCCCCCACCCCATGACAGGCCCCAGTATGTGATGTTCCCCTTCCTGTGTCCAAGTGTTCTCATTGTTCAGTTCCCACCTATAAGTGAGAACATGAGGTGTTTGGTTTTTTGTCCTTGGGATAGTTTGCTGAGAATGATGGTTTCCAGCTTCATCCATGTCCCTAGAAAGGACATACCGTTGTGGAAGACAGTGTGGCGATTCCTCAAGGATCTAGAACTAGAAATACCATTTGACCCAGCCATCCCATTACTGGGTATATACCCAAAGGATTATAAAGCATGCTGCTATAAAGACACATGCACATGTATGTTTATTGCAGCACTATTCACAATAGCAAAGACTTAGAACCAACCCAAATGTCCATCAATGATAGACTGGATTAAGAAAATGTGGCACATATACACCATGGAATACTATGCAGTTTAAATAAGTTTTGATATGCACCATCAAACTTAAGATTTCCAGTCTGATGATATATTAGTTGCACCAAAATGATAGTAGAAGGTAGATAATATTCTTGTCCCTGTGATGACTAGAATGACTATATGTTAGTGCAGAGAAGTGACAGAGAATGCATTAACTTTAGAAGCACTGAAGTGTTGCAGTCTAAGCAAATCACAGATGACTTCCAGTGACAATGTTAACTTGTTTTCTTTAGACTGCATCACTTTAGTGCTTCTTAAGTTAATGCAATATTCCATTGATAGGGATATTCTCTTTTAAACTACTCTTGTTTCCGTGAGCCACAGTTGTGGAGGAAATTTACTTCTCAGGAGCAGGACAGACACTTTGAAACATTCAAAAGCACAACACAGTCCACAGACTAAACAAATAGCTATTTTAAATCACAGAAATCACTTTAGGGTAGTTTTTAATAGCATTGTCCTAGGAAACGCTGACATGGTCTCTCATCCTGGCTGCCACTGCTTGCTTAGACTTCGGCAAGTTACTTTACCTGAGTTTTCTCGTCTGTAATGAGAAGCATCTTAAAGTGGATGGAGTGGGTCCAACAGACCATCCTGTGTTCCTGGGTATACAATTAATGATTATGCTCATTGGCATCCCTATTTTTGTTCTTTAACCTATGGATTTAGGATAATGTGCCAAATGGAAGTTCAGATGGAAGTTCCTGACATCTTCTGAACCTCATAACAAAATTGAAAAGACATGTGGGATGGAACAGAGGAAACAGTGATTGTCATCACATTCTTTTTTTGCCTACTCGTTTGACCTGTGCAAAAATTGTAGGATTAATAACAACTTACTCCAGAAGTCTAATTAGCTGGTGGCTTGAGTTACAGTTGCTCTCTTAGATGTCATGCCTTTGCTAGCACAAATAGACAAATCATTTGACAATTGTTATGCAGCTATAGATCTGACACACGTTATTATTATTTTCCCTAATTCAATAGTCAGAGAATACCAGATCCAGTGGCATTACCTGAAAGGTTCAGCAATGCACGTTTTGCCTCGGTGCTACATCGGCTCTATGGCTCTTTGTTATAATGGTCCACAGGAACCAAGAACATTACATTATGCCACAAGATATAATACTGTATAATGACTTAAATGAAATCATATTGCTAAGATCTGGTGGAGAGTTTAACTTGGGAGGATTTCTCTATGGCTTGTAAGATACATGCATGCAGGGTGTAGGTAAAAACAAACAAACAAAAACTGCTCTCTGAGAATTCAAGGGAATGCCACTTCAGGACAGTTTCTGCATGTAGAATTATTTAAAACATATTGGAATATCACCTCCAAAGTGAAACATAAGTCACTATGTCTTATGCTTTTTGACCTAAAAAAAGAGGCACACTGTTTAATGAATATTATTCTGTTCTGTTTTGGAGGTAATATATATCACTTTCCAGAGTGTATTTGTACTTCTCTGATCCGCTTTTTAAATCTGTAAGATCACTAGCTTTGAGTGTGCTCCAAGCAAGAAAAGGTTATGCAGGTTGCAGTACACTGAGTCTGCCCTTATGACTCAGTAAAGTCAATGCTCCTCAATATGTCTGAGAGAGTTTGATGCACTGTATGGATCCAATAGCAGTCATAATAGAATAATCACAGCAGAAGTTCTAGAGCTTTAAAACAAAGTCATGGCTTTTTCAGAAAATATTCTCTTGATTTGCTACTAGATCTTGGTATAGCATGAGTGGCAGTGAAAAAAAAGACAAGTGATCTTTGACTTGAGTTTTCCATCAAACAGGAAATGTTATCCAATATGTCATCAATAATTTGAGATTCCTGAAAGTATTCCATTGTAAAATGGAAGTGACATAAACATTATCAGGCTTAGAGAAGTCTTAGGGTCACAAATAAGTGCATGAACTGGTGGTTAATGCTTCTAGTGCACCTAATCCTGACACATTACCAACTCTCCTTGACCCATACTTACTTACTAATGGGAAGTTCTCTAAGATCACTTGACTAAGAAAAAAAAATTGGTTTCCATTTATAGGGGACTTTGTAAATATCCTGGCACCACACAGAAATGAACTGCTATAGATTTACAGGCTCATTAAAATGTGGCTCTGAAGGTTGTTCTACCCATCTAATGGGTAGAATATTGAGTTGTTACATCTGAGTGTCCGTCCTCTTTGCCTTCAAAAAGAAATAACTAGAGGTAAGGATGCACATTAATTCATGGGTAATGACTAATTGTTTTCCTGAATGGTCAGGGACTTGAAAGGAAAAATAATGGAGGATGACCAGCGAAGAAGTTAGAGAAAGAAGACAGTGATAAACCTCTTCTGAGTGGGTTAAGAGGGTGTTTGTGGATGCTCATCAAAAGACCCCTCTGCGGAGAATGTTCTCAATTATCAGGGAGCAAAGGCAACCTATGCTATGTGTGTCTTTCAGCAGTTCTGCCCAGCTGCACCAATGCTTGTTCATTTGGATCATGATGGTAGCTGTGTAGGACATTATGCGTGAACTCAACCACTTGTACTTCCTCTTCATGTATTTGAGTAAACAGTTTTTAAAAATCAAGTTTTGGCTGAAGTGATCTAATAAATCATGAATAACAGGGTTGCTGCTACATAACAGGGGTAGTAATGAGTGCTACTAGAACACAGGGAATCTTGTTGGGGGATTTTGGCATTCTTATGTCCACTTGTAACAGTTGAAGTTTAAGTAACCTCAAATAGACAATACTACTAAGATCATGTACTCTTCAGGAATGAAGGTTTGGGTTAGTTTGTTAGGGTAAGAACCTTAACTGAATGATAGCAAAGGGTTATGGAATTGGAAATAGGTGAACAAAGTTATAAGTACCAACTATGTCAGGATCAGTGGCAGAAGTGAGGATTTAGTAGCCAGGCATGTCTTCCTTGCTCAGTTACTACAAAATTATTTCTTTTAGAAACATGTTGTGTACCTTGTCAGATTTTATCATCTTCACTTCTCTGATAGACTCTCAGTTGGCAGCCCCACATCAGCCCTCTTATCCTTTGTTGCTGTGGCCAACAAATTTTCAAATTCCTACAGTCTCTGGCTCCTTCTGCCACCTTCCAAAGTGTATTTAACACTACAGCACACTTCAGGAAGTGGGATCTAACTTTATGAGAGGTGACCAAAGGAAAGGGACTGGATGTTGTGAACTGTAAGTATGGGAAGGTTAGTTTCTTATGGTGAAAACTTTAACCAATAGGACATAGTTGACAGGAGCAATCCAGGCAAATAAATAGCAGGCCTCAGAAGAAAATCTCTATGGCTTCTATGAAATATGCATCCAAAAAGCGGTGGTGGGGTGGTAAATCTCTATGAGAATTTAAGGTCATATCACCATTGTTTCCTTTCTGCACTAATAGAATGTTCACTGTTCTGACATTTTTGCATAGCCTGTCTGGAGTCATCCTGCGTGATTGAGGATAAACACCTGTGTCTTTTCTTGACCTACTGAGAAGCAGTGGCCAGCATGTTAAACTATCTCCTTGTACAGTTATCTCTTGGTATCACCAAGGGATTGGTTGCAGGACCCCCCAAGGATACCAAAATCCACAGATGCTCAAGTCTTTCAGTCAGCCTTGTAGGACCCACGAATATGCGGGGCCAACTTCTCCTTTTTCCCCCCTCACTCTTGGTGCCCAGAGATTGAATCTCTCAAGTAAAGTAGTATTGAATGAAATACCATTTCCTTTGAGCAAATGCCTGCCCATGTTTTTCTGTCTGAATAGGAGACAGAGAATGGCGGATTAGGGAAAAGAACTGAAAAATGCATGCTGTCAGATGCCCCCCGATGTTGGTTTAACACAATACTTATCATCTTGCATACTTTTATTATGATCATATGCACTTGTTTTCATCATTTTTTTCTTTGAGTGAGAAACATCAACTCTAACATGAAAATTGGTCACAGATTAAGAGTTAGAATCCTTTATTTTATTATTATTATTATTATACTTTAGGTTTTAGGGTACATGTGCACAATGTGCAGGTTTGTTACATATGTATCCATGTGCCGTGTTGGTTTGCTGCACCCATTAACTCCTCATTTAGCATTAGGTATATCTCCTAATGCTGTCCCTCCCCCATCCCCCCACCCCACAACAGTCTCCAGAGTGTGATGTTCCCCTTCCTGTGTCCATGAGTTCTCATTGTTCAATTCCCACCTATGAGTGAGAACATGTGGTGTTTGGCATTTTGTCCTTGCGATAGTTTACTGAGAACGATGGTTTCCAGTTTCATCCATGTCCCTACAAAGGACATAAACTCATCATTTTTTATGGCTGCATAGTATTCCATGATGTATATGTGCCACATTTTCTTAATCCAGTCTATCATTGTTGGACATTTGGGTCGGTTCCAAGTCTTTGCTATTGTGAATAGTGCCGCAATAAACATAAATGTGCATGTGTCTTTATAGCAGCATGATTTATAGTCCTTTGGGTATATACCCAGTAATGGGATGGCTGGGTCAAATGGTATTTCTAGTTCTAGATCCCTGAGGAATCGCCACACTGACTTCCACAATGGTTGAACTAGTTTACAGTCCCACCAACAATGTAAAAGTGTTCCTATTTCTCCACATGCTCTCCAGCACCTGTCGTTTCCTGACTTTTTAATGATGGCCATTCTAACTGGTGTGAGGTGGTGTCTCATTGTGGTTTTGATCTGCATTTCTCTGATGGCCAGTGATGATGAGCATTATTGCATGTGTTTTTTGGCTGCATAAATGTCTTCTTTTGAGAAGTGTCTGTTCATGTCCTTTGCCCACTTTTTGATGGGGTTGTTTGTTTTTTTCTTGTAAATTTGTTTGAGTTCATTGTAGATTCTGGATATTAGCCCTTTGTCAGATGAGTAGGTTGTGAAAATTTTCTTCCATTTTGTATGTTGCCTGTTCACTCTGATGGTAGTTTCTTTTGCTATGAAGAAACTCTTTAGTTTAATTAGATCCCATTTGTCAATTTTGGCTTTTGTTGCCATTGCTTTTGGTGTTTTAGACATGAAGTCCTTGCCCATGCCTATGTCCTGAATGGTATTGCCTAGGTTTTCTTCTAGGGTTTTTATGGTTTTAGGTCTAACATGTAAGTCTTTAATCCATCTTGAATTAATTTTTGTATAAGGTGTAAGGAAGGGATCCAGTTGCAGCTTTCTACATATGGCTAGCCAGTTTTCCCAGCACCATTTATTAAATAGGGAATCCTTTCCCCGTTTCTTGTTTTTGTCAGGTTTGTCAAAGATCAGATAGTTGTAGATATGCAGCATTAATTCTGAGGGCTCTGTTCTGTTCCATTGATCTATGTCTCTGTTGTGGTACCAGTACCATGCTGTTTTGGTTACTGTAGCCTTATAGTATAATTTGAAGTCAGGTAGTATGATGCCTTCAGCTTTGTTCCTTTAGCTTAGGATTGACTTGGTGATGTGGACTCTTTTTTGGTTCCATATGAACTTTAAAGTACTTTTTTCCAATTCCGTGAAGAAAGTCATTGGTAGCTTGATGGGGATGGCATTGAATCTATAAATTACCATGGCAGTATGGCCATTTTCACAATATTGATTCTTCCAACCCATGAGCATGGAATGTTCTTCCATTTGTTTGTATCCTCTTTTATTTCATTGAGCAGTGGTTTGTAGTTCTCCTTGAAGAGTTCCTTCACATCCCTTGTAAGTTGGATTCCTAGGTATTTTATTCTCTTTGAAGCAATTGTGAATGGGAGTTCACTCATGATTTGGCTCTCTGTTTGTCTGTGATTGGTGTACAAGAATGCTTGTGATTTTTGTACATTGATTTTGTATCCTGAGACTTTGCTGAAGTTGCTAATCAGCTTAAGGAGATTTTGGGCTGAGACACTGGGGTTTTCTAGATATACAATGATGTGATCTGCAAACAGGGACAATTTGACTTCCTCTTTTCCTAATTGAATGCCCTTTATTTCCTTCTCCTACCTGATTTCCCTGGCCAGAACTTCCAGCATATGTTGAATAGGAGTGGTGAGAGAGGGCATCCCTGTCTTGTGCCAGATTTCAAAGGGAATGCTTCCAGTTTTTGCCCATTCAGTATGATATTGGCTGTGGGTTTGTCATAGATAGCTCTTATTATTTTGAGATACGTCCCATCGATACCTAATTTATTGAGAGTTTTTAGCATGAAGGGTTGTTGAATTTTGTCAAAGGCCTTTTCTGCATCTATTGAGATAATCATGTGGTTTTTGTCTTTGGCTCTGTTTATATGCTGGATTACGTTTATTGATTCACGTATGTTGAACCAGCCTTGCATCCCAGGGATGAAGCCCACTTGATGATGGTGTATAAGCTTTTTGATGTGCTGCTGGATTCGGTTTGCCAGTATTTTATTGAGGATTTTTGCATCAATGTTCATCAAGGATCTTGGTCTGAAATTCTCTTTTTTGGTTGTGTCTCTGCCAGGCTTTGGTATCAGGATGATGCTGGCCTCATAACATGTGTTAGGGAGGATTCCCTCTTTTTCTATCAATTGGAATAGTTTCAGAAGGAATGGTACCAGTTCCTTCTTGTACCTCTGGTAGAATTTGGCTGTGAATCCAGCAGGTCCTGGACTCTTTTTGGTTGGTAAGCTATTGATTATTGCCACAATTTCAGAACCTGTTATTGGTCTATTCAGAGATTCAGCTTCTTCCTGGTTTAGTCTTGGGAGGGTGTATGTGTTCAGGAATTTATCCATTTCTTCTAGATTTTCTAGTTTATTTGCATAGAGGTGTTTGTAGTATTCTCTGATGGTAGATTGTATTTCTGTGGGATAGGTGGTGATATCCCCTTTTTCATTTTTTATTGCATCTATTTGATTCTTCTCTCTTTTCTTCTTTATTAGTCTTGCTAGCAGTCTATCAGTTTTGTTGGTCTTTTCAAAAAACCAGCTCCTGGATTCATTAATTTTTTGAAGGGTTTTTTGTGTCTCTATTTCCTTCAGTTCTGCTCGGATTTTAGTTATTTCTAGCCTTCTGCTAGCTTTTGAATGTGTTTGCTCTTGCTTTTCTAGTTCTTTTAATTGTGATGTTAGGGTGTCAATTTTGGATCTTTCCTGCTTTCTCTTGTGGGCATTTAGTGCTATAAATTTCTCTCTACACACTGCTTTGACTGTGTCCCAGAGATTCTGGTATGTTGTGTCTTTGTTCTCGTTGGTTTCAAAGAACATCTTTATTTCTGCCTTCAATTCATTATGTACCCAGTAGTCATTCAGGAGCAGGTTGTTCAGTTTCCATGTAGTTGAGTGGTTTTGAGTGAGTTTCTTAATACTGAGTTCTAGTTTGATTGCACTGTGGTCTGAGAGACAGTTAGTTATAATTTCTGTTCTTTTACATTTGCTGAGGAGAGCTTTACTTCCAACTATGTGGTCAGTTTTGGAATAGGTGTGATGTGGTGCTGAAAAAAAATGTATATTCTGTTGATTCGACGTGGAGAGTTCTGTAGATGTCTATTAGGTCCACTTTGTGCAGAGCTGAGTTCACTTCCTGGATATCCTTGTTAACTTTCTGTCTGGTTGATCTATCTAATGTTGACAGTGGGGTGTTAAAATCTCCCATTATTATTGTGTGGGAGTTTAAGTCCCTTTGTAGGTCACTCAGGACTTGCTATATGAATCTGGGTGCTCCTGTGTTGGGTGCATATATATTTAGGATAGTTAGCTCTTCTTGTTGAATTGATCCCTTTACCATTATGTAATGGCCTTCTTTGTCTCTTTTGATGTTTGTTGGTTTAAAGTCTATTTTATCAGAGACTAGGATTGTAACCCCTGCCTTTTTTTGTTTTCCATTTGCTTGATAGATCTTCCTCCATCCCTTTATTTTGAGTCTATGTGTGTCTCTGCACATGAGATGGGTTTTCTGAATACAGCACATTGATGGGTCTTGATTCCTTATCCAATTTGCCAGTCTGTGTCTTTTAATTGGAGCATTTAGCCCATTTACATTTAAAGTTAATATTGTTATGTGTGAATTTGATCCTGTCATTATGATGTTAGTTGGTTATTTTGTTCGTTAGTTGATGCAGTTTCTTCCTAGCCTTGATGGTCTTTACAATTTGGCATGTTTTTGCAGTGGCTGTTACCGGTTGTTCCTTTCCATGTGTAGTGCTTCCTTCAGGAGCTCTTTTAGGGCAGGCCTGGTGGTGACAAAATCACTCAGCATTTGCTTGTCTGTAAAGTATTTTATTTCTCCTTCACTTATGAATTTTAGTTTGGCTGGATATGAAATTCTGGGTTGAAAATTCTTTTCTTTAAGAATGTTGAATATCGGTCCCCACTCTCTTCTGGCTTGTCGAGTTTCTGCTGAGAGATCAGCTGTTAGTCTGATGGGCTTCCCTTTGTGGGTAATCTGACCTTTCTCTATGGCCACCTTTAACATTTTTTCCTTCATTTCAACTTTGGTGAATCTGACAATTATGTGTCTTGGGGTTGCTTTTCTCGAGGAGTGTCTTTGTGGGGTTCTCTGTATTTCCTGAATCTGAATGTTGGCCTGCCTTGCTAGATTGGGGAAGTTATCCTGGGTAATATTTTGCAGTGTTTTCCAACTTGGTTCCATTCTCCCCGTCAGTTTCAGGTACACCAATCAGACGTAGGTTTGGTCTTTTCACATAGTCCCATATTTCTTGGAGGCTTTATTCATTTCTTTTTATTCTTTTTTCTCTAAACTTCCCTTCTCGCTTCATTTCATTCATTTCATCTTCCATCACTGATACCCTTTCTTCCAGTTGATCGTATCAGCTACCGAGGCTTCTGCAATCTTCACGTAGTTCTCAAAAGTTGGCTTTCAGCTCCATCAGCTCCTTTAAACCCTTCTCTGCATTCGTTATTCTAATTATCCATTCATCTAATTTTTTTTCAAAGTTTTTAACTTCTTTGCTATTGTTTTGAATTTCCTCCCGTAGCTCGGAGTAGTTTGATCGTCTGAAGCCTTCTTCTCTCAACTGGTCAGAGTCATTCTCCGTCCAGCTTTGTTCCGTTGCTGGTGAGGAACTGCGTTCCTTTGGAGGAGGAAAGGTGCTCTGCTTTTTAGAGTTTCCAGTTTTTCTGCTCTGTTTTGTCCCCATCTTTGTGGTTTTATCTACTTTTGGTCTTTGATGATGGTGATGTACAGATGGGTTTTTGGTGTGGATGTCTTTTCTGTTTGTTAGTTTTCCTTCTACCAGACAGGACCCTCAGCTGCAGATCTGTTGGAGTTTGCTAGAGGTCCACTGCAGACCCTGTTTGGCTGGGTCAGCAGCAGTGGCTGCAGAACAGCTGATTTTTGTGAGACCGCAAATTCAGCTGATAGTTCCTCTGGAAGTTTTGTCTCAGAGGAGTACCTGGCCAAGTGAGGTGTCAGTCTGTCCCTACTGGGGGGTGCCTCCCAGTTAGGCTGCTCGGGGGTCAGGGACCCACTTTAGGAGGCAGTCTGACCATTCTCAGATCTCCAGCTGCGTGCTGGGAGAACCACTACTCTCTTCAAAGCTGTCAGACAGGGACATTTAAGTCTCCAGAGGTTCCTGCTGAATTTTTGTTTGTCTGTGCCCTGCACCCAGAGTTGGAGCCTACAGAGGCAGGCAGGCCTCCTTGAGCCGTGGTGGGTTCCACCCAGTTCGAGGTTCCTGGCTGCTTTGTTTACCTAAGCAAGCCTGGGCAATTGTGGGCGCCCCTCCCCCAGCCTGGCTGCCACCTTGCCATTTGATCTCAGACTGCTGTGCTAGCAATCAGCGAGACTCCATGGGCATAGGACCCTCCGAGCCAGGTGCGGGACACAATCTCCTGGTGTGCCGTTTTCCAAGCCCGTTGGAAAAGCGCAGTATTAGGGTGGGACTGACCCGATTTTCCAGGTGCCATCTGTTACCCCTTTCTTTGACTAGGAAAGGGAACTCCCTGACCCCTTGGGCTTCCCGAGTGAGGCAATGCCTCGCCCTGCTTCGGCTTGTGCACAGTGCGCTGCACTGATTGTCCTGCACCCACTGTGTGGCACTCCCTAGTGAGATGAACCCGGTACCTCAAGTGGAAATGCAGAAATCACCCATCTTCTGTGTCGCTCACTCTGGGAGCTGTAGACCGGAGCTGTTCCTATTTGGCCATCTTGGCTCCACCCCCTAGAATCCTTTAAAAAGCAGATTGTCTGTTGGCCTTGAGCTGGGCAGAAGTTCAGAAGGAAGCACCCCAATCTCATACTGTAGAAGGAGAGAGTGGCAGGCAGTGATGGTCATGGTCACAGAGGCTTGTGTATATTCAGGAGGCTTTTATGCCACTGATATCATGCATTTGCTATCTTGGTGCATATTTCATAGATTTCATATATGTTCTGCTGTATATCTTTCAACTCTAAGTAAAGAGTCCTCTAGAGTGGTTGGCTATGACAAGACAGTGAATGTAGGAAGAGAAGTCTAAGAAGGCTTGCAGGGAATTTCTCTGGTGTACATGAAGTGACACTGCATTAATTACCACCTCCTCTCTTTACACTCAGGGGAACTGAGGAGCTGTCCTGAATACTCCAGAGGCAGGAACTTGGAAGTTCAAGGCAGAGGGAATTCAAGGAGGGAGTGGTGGTGCTCAGTGGCATCAGATAGTATTACACAACTACATCTATGTAAACACTTATTAGGAAGTTGATGAAGCTATCAGCATGACTGGAGACAGATTGGGTGCCCTGGGACTCCTAAATTATAAGAAATTATGTCAAAGAATGGGATTTATTTGACCCAAATCATCAGGTTTCCTGAGGTAAGAGTTCAGAATTTTTATCCCAGCAGTCTGTATATGGTTTATGTTGCATTCTAGGTTAACCTCAAAAAGATAAGCCAAAAAACTTCAGGAAAAAGCAATGAGATGTCCCAAACATCACATTTGTATGTTTAACCCAGTCTCACATTAGAATAAATCATGTACAATTGGATTGAGGGCTCGCTTATGACAAGCATTTCCCTAAGGCCTCATGTATTCTTTATTAATGAGGAACATCACTTTGTAAAACTGAGATTGGCATTACCCCTTTCAGACTCAAAGTTGCTTAATGTTTATGTACTAGAGGGAAGTCCACATTTTTAGGATTTTCTTTCAGGATTAAAGACCTATGGTGAGAAAAACAGAGATAATCAAGAGTAAGTGACTAGACAATTTTTTTTTAAAAGGGAAAATCCAAATGCAGAAATCTTAGCATTCAAGCTATTTTAGTTAAGTTTAGCATCAACTACCTGACAGTGAATGGACAGTGGAGATTTCAAAGTATTCCTGCTCACCTTCAGAATTTAGTATGCTTTAATATTAAAAATTAGCAATTTTAACACACACTTTTTACTTGGCTGAGTTGAATCTTCCCAAGTTCTTCTACAGATTCCTTCCACAGAGAGACAAAGTCCCACACAAATGCAGGTGAAAGTGATTACCAATATAAAAAAGAGCTCTGTTATAAACATTTATTGGCACTCACATGTTATAATTGGTGAATAGCTTTCCAGACAAAGCCTCAACAGCCTATTTAATCCATTTCGTAGCTCCTCTGAGAGACCTGGTCTGGAGATCACTTGAACCGTAAGCCCCTGAGCTTCCCAGAGACCTGTGGGCTGTGTGTTCTCCTAAGGGCCCTGCAGCAGAGCTGGGGGAGCTGGTTGGGAGAAGGTGAAGAGAACAGACTCACTCCTGGCAGTAGGAGAGGGGCGATGGAGAGATGAGCACCAATTGCTTCATGGAGCAGGTTGTCCAGGCAGAGGACTGCCTGAAATCTTCAGTTCTGAGCTTACCGCTTGTAAATACCGAATAAAACAGATGCTTGATTT
Organism: Symphalangus syndactylus; assembly: GCF_028878055.3. Taxonomy (NCBI): domain Eukaryota; kingdom Metazoa; phylum Chordata; class Mammalia; order Primates; family Hylobatidae; genus Symphalangus; species Symphalangus syndactylus. The sequence continues at coordinate 64,239,275 of NC_072424.2, forward strand.
GCTCAAAAATAGAAAGGGTGAATAGGTGGCTAGCTATTCTAGAGTAAGAAAAGCAATGAAGCTGGGTGGTTTTTATCTTTCTCAATTTTTTTTTTAATCTTCTAATTTACATATCTGTCATAGCTGTTGTTAGACTATCTACTATTGTGCTGGAAAAGGAAAAGGATTTTTGTGGTATGCAAATTTGGGATGTATTAAATATTAAATAAATAGATGAGGACGGATGTTATCAAGTGATCCCATTTTCTCCCAACACATAGTTCTCACTTTTGTTCATACCTCAAACTCCTCAAAATTTTAACTTCTTGTTTTTGTTCTTATTTGTAAAGAGGTATCTCTTTTTTTGGATTAACTTGTTATCTGTAGAAAAGGACATAGACATTGGGGATTTGATGCTTCTCTTCGCTAAAGAAAGAATATTATGTACTTTTATAGAGCTTAAATAGAGAAAATATTATATACATATAGTAAGTCCCAAAAGAAATATAAACTTTCTTCATTTACTCTTCAAAGTGTACTCATATGAGGAATCTGTAAATAATAAGAGAACATGCAAGGCACATACAGGGCTTAGAAAATACTTTGTTGTTGTTGTTGTTGTTGTTGTTATTGTTGTTGTTGTTGGAAAACCAACATTAGGTTAACCCCAGCCAACACCTGTACCTGCTCAGCACATGACCACAGAACTCAGCATCTCCAACTCTGTATCCTGGTGCCCCTGATGCACATAACATCCCTTTCTCATTGCCCACACACATTTTAACCTCTCAGAGCCTCTTAATTAGAAAACAGTTTCCATTCTATTCTAGAAAGGTAATCTCTACTTGAGAAAATGTGATACCCAGATAAGAAATATTTCTTCTTTCCTTTTATTGATCTGATACCATCTCCTGAGGTAAGGATGAAAAATCAGTGAGAGCTGCCTATCGAAAAGACACTTCTGTCAAATTAAGCAATTTAACATTTTGGAGTGTGACATGAAATTCCTATTTTTAATAGCATTGTCACAAAGTTGCATCACCAACTACAGACATGTATATGGTTCAGTCATGAGTCACCAGTTACCACTGGTTAGAGATCTTTCCTGAGGGATTAGAGCTAGTAAGAAGGGACTAACAGATACCTGTGGGTATTTAAAACACACACACACACACACACACACACATATAAAATATATATATATATACTTTATTTTTAAAAGCAATTTTAGCTTCATAGCAAAATTTAGCAGAAGGTACAGAGATTTCCCATATACCCTGTACCCCTGTCCCCTTCCCAAAGCCCCCACCATAATCAACATCCTCCACCAAAGTGGTACATTTGTTACAAATGATGCATTTATGCATTATTATTACCCAAAGTCCATAGTGTACATTAGGGTTCACTCTTGGTGTTGTATATTCTATTGGTTTGAACAAATTTGTAATGACATGTATCCACTATTATGATATAAAGAGTCATTTCCCTGCCTTGAGAATCCTCTGTGCTCTATCTATTCATCCTTCCCTACCCACTAATTCCTAGCAATCACTGATCTATTTACTGTCTCCATAGTTTTATCTTTTCCGGAATGTTATATAGGTGGAATCATACAGTATGTAGTCTTTTCACATTGGCTTCTTTCACTTAGTCATATGAATTTAAATTTCCTCCATATTTTTTCATAGCGCATTTCTTTTAGCCCTGAATAATATTCCATTGTCCATCCATCCACCTGCTGAAGGATATCTTGACTGCTTCCAAGTTTTGACAATTATGAATAAAGCTGCTATAAACATTTATGTACAGGCTTTTTGTGTAAACATGTTTTCAATTTATTTGCATAAATACTAAACAGCACAGTTGCTGATTCATATGGTATGTTTAGTTTTGTAAGAAACCTTCAGACTGTCTTCCAAAGTGGCTGTATTATTTTGTATCCTAACCAGTAATGAATTGGAGTTTCAATTGCTCCACATCCTCACCCACAGTAGGTGTTCTCAGCATTCTGGATTTGAGCTATTCTAAATGATATGTGATGCCATCTCGCTGTTGTTTTAATTTTCATTTTCCTGATGACATATATTGTGGAGCTTCTTAAAGTATGCATACTCATCATCTGCATATCTTCTTTGGTAAGGTGTCTGCTGAAATCTTTGGCCCATTTTTTAATCTGGTTGTTTTTTCTTATTGTAGAGGTTTAAGAATTCTTTGTATATTTAAGGAACAGTCCTGGCTGGCCACAGTAGCTCACTCCTGTAATCCCAGCACTTTGGGAAGCCCAGGTGGGCAGATCACCTGAGGTCAGGGGTTCAAGACCAGCCTGGCCAACATGGTGAAACCCCATCTCTATTAAAAAATACAAAACTTAGCCTGGTGTGGTGGTGGGTGCCTGTAATCTCAGCTACTCAGGAGTGTGAGGTAAGGAGAATTGCTTGAAACCAGGAGGCAGAGGTTGCAGTGAGCCAAGATCATGCCACTGCTCTCCAGCCTGAGTGACAGGGCGAGTCTCCGCCTCAAAAAACAACAAAAGCAACAACAACAAAACCAGTCCTTTATCAAATATGTCCTTTGCAAATATTTTCTCCCAGCCTGTGACTTATTCTTTTTATTCTTTCGATGATGTCTTTGAGCAGAAACTTTAATGTTAATAAAGTTTATCTTATCAGTTCATTCGTCACTTGTGCTTTTGGTGTTGTATTTATACTTGTGGCTTTGATGGAATGCTCTTATGGTGTGGTGGAGTTTATACAGAACTGAAGTGTGGCTTTCCTGAAGACCTGTGCCTCTGTTAATACTTTGCTATCTTAGCTTTGCTAGAATCTCTTGGGACTATCAGTTGATGTCCTTTTTGCCAATGGGCTATGTCAAGCAATGTCTTATAGTTCTTAGGAGGTTTGGTAACCTATGAAAGCCTTTCTATGAGGACATGTCCTTGGAATCACAATTAGACTTTCATCCACTTTAATCTATTTCCTCATTGACTTATTAATATAAAGAAACTTTCAAATTCAATATTATAGAATGTGTCATCTTTTTATTCTTGTTATATTATCACAACCATTAAATTTATATTATTAAATGTATATTATTTCAAGTGTTATAAATAATTCATAACAGTGAAAAAAGCCATTAACTGATATTCACTTCATAGTGCCCCAGATTTCAAAAGGCTTTGCTATTGTTAAGACACACTTAAAGGATCACCTTTATATCAATTATTATGGAAATTAACTTGAATATAATTTATATCATCTGAACCTCGACAAAAATGTGGTAGCTAAAACTAACCTCTACCTGGCTCCATAGGTCCTAGAAAAGTCCGTTTCATAACAAGAAAATGAAAGTGAGAGGCAAGTATAGACAGATAAATAAATGTCTAGCACATGAAGCTTCCTAGTTCCTCCACTGCTTTATCATCTGTGACCTCTCACCCACTCATCTTTGCTACCAATCCCACTGTCACATTCAAGACATTGCTGCCACCTTCATAACCACTAATTCAGCCTTCTGAATAAAACCTCCTTTCCTTTCAGCTTATTTGTGGGACTATATCCACTGAAACTTTTCTCCAACTTCATCAGGACCTTCAGGCAATTGATTCTTCCTTCATGTTTGTCTTACTGCATTTATCTTCTACTCTTATCCAACCTAGATTCCATTGTCCAGAATTTCAACAGCCCTCTTACCAGTAATCTAAGTTCAAATGCCTCTCTTTCTGTCACCTTGTCTGCTAAAAACAAAATCTTGTATGAAACCAACTCTCTGCTTCCTCTGTGCCTAGACAAAAATCACTAAATAGTTCAGATTGGATCCTGTATTCATTCATGATCAAGGTTGGAGTGGGGTGCTTATCATCTACTTCTGATTTCCATGAAGAAAGCTATTTCTCTTAACATTCATTACTTATGCTGCCGTCCCTAAGGCAAGAGGATTTACTTCTTTGATTAGAAAGTTTAAAGAGAGGATCTGACTGTGCCTCCTGGCTCAGTCTTTCCCTCTCTCCTTTGTTGTTGTGATGTGTCCACCTGCAGAGAACACACATTGTGCTCAGCTCCTCCACACTGCCAAAATTTCAGGGGATGCCTTGACATAAGTAGAGAGATGGGGAACATTTCAGAGCAGAGACTATAATCATGGCCTGAAGGTGCCAGTCCCCTGGACATTATTGAGAAAAGGCTTTTAAGATTGTAATAGCAAGAATCTATACCAAAAGCAGTTGGAGAAACACCTATACTCTTTTTTGCTGATTGTCCTTTCAAGTGTCCCAACATTGCATATTGTCTGCATCCCAAATCTAGACCACAATCCCATCAAGAGAGGATAAGATATATGTATATAAAAATTATTCACGTAAAGATTCCTAAGCTACTAGGAATCACTGAGGAGACTTCTCAAGAAGATCTTAAAGATGAGGAAAATTAAGTTTCAAAAGTGATTCAGTGGCACTTGTAGAACACAATGTATAGAAGCAGCAGAAATGGTTACACTTTATTTAACTAGTTGTTTGGTATTTTATTGTTTAAAAATACCCTTATGCATATCATCTCCTTCAAGTCTTGCAATGCCCTGTGATGAAGAATGGATTACTGCCAGAATTATCAGTGATGAAACTGAGGCTCAGCAGTTGTTACTTGCTCAGGGGAACCCAACTAAAAATTGAATTGTACTTCAGATCAGTGAGTTATGCCATTTACTTTATTCCTCCAAATCCCATCCTTCTTCCCAAGCCTAAGATGTGCTACTGAACCTGAAGAATAACCAATAGCTATGTAGGACCTGAGTAGTATAATAAGATTAAAATATCTTGAGAACTAATATAAAGAAGAATGAGGAAAAAAATCAATACCAAATTTGATACTTTGGCCTTTTAAAGGATCCTTGAGGAGTGACTATGTTTGGCTTAAAGGAAGAACTGTCTTTTAAATGAGAGATTTTAAAACATATTTGAGCAGATTCAGAAAATTCTTGCACATAATAAAAACACCTCTCCTTCAGCCATCCTGCACAGTTGTTATTATGAATAATTTATATTTCTCTAGGGGATTTTGCTATTTATTGCTCTTAATTATGTGCTTTTCAAGTGCCACTGTAGATTCCCTGGGGAAACCCTTGAGAGAAGTAAGTTGTCCCGCTGGGAAGCATCAGCCTGATGGCTCACTGGTACTAAAGTCTGTGGTCTGCGGGTGACAGCAATTACCCTTCATTAGCTTAGCAGAGCCAATGGAGGAAAGTTCTTCTTAATGGGCACTTGAAATGGGTGTTAACTTTGTCTTTTCAAAAGACAAACTTCTTTGGGGGAGGATGTACAAAGGGAAAATGGAATGCTGGAAAGAAGGGAGGGAGACTCTTAGCTGTTTTTATTCTTTGTATTAAATCAAATAATATCTTATTAAATAGCCTTAGAACAATACGGGCGCTGACAAGAGAAATAGATAGAAGATTCTAAAATCTGGGTTCTATTTCAAGGGTGCTATTAACTTACTAGGATTTTTGTGCCCTGGATTCTTCATTTGCAAAATGCTGTGGGAGGTGGCAATGAGGAGAAATTGAACCAAATTTAAGAAGCCTTAGTTCAATACCAAGGATCTGGGTCTGAACAAAAGACACTCTAAGTACAGGAAAAGAAAATGCCTTAAAACAATTTACTCAGGCACGCTGGTTAAATTCACAATCTCTGTAGTTGCCCTTTTAGCACCCAGGGAGTAGTGAAGAAGACCTGAAAAATTTTAGGAACATGGGAACCAAATGATGATGGACAGCTTAGTTCCGTGGTGTGATAATGAGTGGAGTGGCTCTGAGATTCAAAGAAGGCGCCAGTCTGGGTCATGAATGATACACAGCTGGCACTCATTGTTACCAGCCATCTGTAGATTCCAGAGGCTTTGTCATTTGCTAGTGTCCTGTCTGTTGTCTAATATTTTTAATATTTAGTCTAGCCTGGGGTGATTTTAGAGACCCAGATATCTACTAGCCAGCTGTGTGAACTTAACTCTCTCCTCAGAACCTGAGATTTTTATGAGGAGGTTGTACGACATGATCTATACATTTTTTTTTCTAATGTTCACATTATCTGGTATTCTGAATTACTCTACTTCAGACTTTCATCACAGAGTCAAAAGCTAGCTCCCAAAACATAAAGAACATTTTTTTTACTATACTGAATATCCTTAAATCACTGTTCTAATGAACCTGAAGAGTTAAACTGATGATTTTTAAGAGAGTCGATAATTTAGGTACAAAGTCAGCAACATGATTCTCTGCACAAATCCAGGATAAGAATACATATAAGGTCAACCAGGTATTCCTAGCCCTTGAAATCAACAGATAAGATTATGCTAATATCATCATTATGTTGTTTTATAAGGAAGACAACATGACAATATAGTCATGAAAGGAATAGGAAGTTGGCAGCAATAAAGCTCTAAAAATAACTTGAATCTTAAAGGAAGTAAGGGCAAAATGGGCACTGTTGCATTCACCAAACCAAGTTCTACCCAGGAGATTTGGGAAGGACTGAAGAATCAGCAAGTGCATATTTAGAGAATTATTTTAGTAGCAGAATAGCATGTGTGTATTATTCTAGTAGCAGAGTAATGTGTTGTAGTGGCACCAAAATATGGTGCATGTGTATGTATGGGGTTGAGGAGTGTATTTAGAACAAGTAGAAGATCTTGGCCTGGAAGAGCCAGGTCACTGGCCTACACCAGCTACATAACTCACACAAGCACATTGCCTGCCCTCCCTACAGGTTCTACTTGTTCAGCATGGACACTGATGTTGGCACTTCAGTTAATTCTCTCCACAAAGCAAGTTCTGCATCCCTCTCACATTCATGGTGGTGCTTCCAAATTCAGGTAGTACAAACTGAATTGCTGTTTATCACCCCTCCTGATACGCATGTAACACTTGGGTATAAACCACGATAATACTGGCATTCTTAAGACTCTAGAGGCATGTCCTAGGGTTTTAGTCCTAAAGTGAATAAAAAATAAGCAAGGGTCAAGCTTATTTCAGAACCCTTGGGCACAGATGAACTGTCTTTGATAACACGGAGCCTTCCCTCCACAGAGACACTTCGGGTACACTCTGCTCTGCCTATTATGACTACATTTTCCCAGTCACCAGCTGGGTGGGACAGGAGCCATGGTGCCAGTAGGAAGCAGTGTCAAATTATGTCCAGGCTTGCCAATTAGCATAGACCCAAATGCCATGAGTCCACTTCTCTGCTTCTAGCATTTGGTGATTGGCACACTTGCAGATTGAGTATTCCTAACCAGGAGGTAGCCAAACTTCCTTGGCTTTTTGGCATTTGAAGTTATAGGGAGGATTGATTTATAATATTATATATAATTTTTAGAAAATCCTGACATATTCTAATTTGTATATTTTAGGGCTATAAACATTATTTAATCCAGAAATAGAAAGGAAAAATTTGGATAAACATTATGATAATAATAGTCTGGTGAACCTAGGGAGGGTTCTGATATTAGTAGCCAGAATGTCTATAATCTTGAGTGGGAGTAGTTCCAAGTCTGTTTCTTAGGTAAGATGGTGAAAAATATGTCTTCAGGAAAGACAGCAAAAGCTGGGAGAAGATTGTGCATCAGGAGTAGGATTGATTAAGCACCTACCAAGCTCTCTACAAAGAACTCAGCTCATGAGGGGGGAATAAAAAACACTCGTTTATCCACCTCATATTTATTAAGTATCTACAATGTGCCAGATACTATTCTGGGACATTGTGCCAGAGTAGGCTAAAATCTTGCCCTAGTTCATTTTACATTCCAATGAGACTCAAGCAACATATAAGGAAAATTATTGAGAGGCAATGTGGTGTTAGAATGGGAACCGGCTTTGGAATCAGGCAGGCTCTCTTTAAATCCTGGCTTCATCACTTCCTAGATATCTGACTGGGATAGGTTACAAAATTCGTTGTGTAAGAAATGCAACACGATAACATAGTCATGAAAGGAATAGGAAGTTGGCAGCAATAAAGCTCTAAAATTAATTTGAATCCTAAATGATACAAGAGTAAATTAGACTTGACTCTACTCATAAAACTAAGCCCTACCCAGTTGACTTGGGAAGGACTGCTTTAATTTTCTCATTAGTTATTTGAAAATAAAAAATACCAGTTTTGCAAAGTTGTTCTAAGAATTTGCAATAATGTATACAACGTCCTTGCCCAGGTCCAGCACATAGATGCGGCTTCACTCAGACAATTCTTATTATTGTTATTGGAAGATAGAATTGTTCAAAGACAGAGAGGAGAAAGACTTAGTACTCCTCTTTTCCCCCCTTTTACATTGTCCCACTTATTGCTTCTTAGTTGGCATACTTGGAGACTAACTGGCCTTGTCACCTTCAGTGTTGCTGCCCTGAGCCCATTTTCTATTCTACAGCCAGACAGAGCTTGCTAATGCTCAAATCTGATCATGTCACTGTACTTTGTAGACCATTTCAAAGGATCCTCTAAACAAGAGATAAAGTTTAAATTGTTTGACACAGTTAAAAGATCTTGCATACACTAGGGCATACCTACTTAGCAGCCTCCTCTTACCACACATTCTCCTTCCACCTTTTACTTGGACCTAGCTACTTAGCAAACTGAACCATTTAGGTTTTACTTTTTAGCCTACGAGCACATCAAAACACTGAGATGGTAAGGGCAACAAAGTCTGGGATCCTCTGTCCTATACTATAATTGCTTCTTTACTTCTTCGAGGGTCCCATGGGAACCTTTTCATGTTATGGAAGTATTTAGGAATCAGTGAAAAGGTTTTGTCCCCTAGAAAAATAATTACATATGTTAGAAAAAAAGTACATATCCTCCTGCATTTAAGAGATTCATGGGCCCTTGCACCCCATCTGTGGACCCACTAGAGTAAGAACATCTTGTTGAGGGTTTGACATAGGCTGAATGAATACATAAGAGGTTTAACCTATCTAGTTTTACATCTGCCAGCATATCCAAGGGAAATTAGAATACTGGAAATAGCCCTTAGGAAGGGAGAAAATGTTCAGTTTTTTGCAAAAACAAAGTGGAAATCTGGCTCTCCATTTTGGGGGATTTGGCAGTTTAATTGATGATATCTCTCTTTTAGGTTCTGAACAACCAACAGACACAAGGGACCATATAAGACCAAAATATCTGTTCCATTAATGGTTTGGATGTAGTGACAAACAGCTTAAATTGGACTCTGATTGAGAAGGCACAAGGCTCTGGCTATTGCATGGGAAATGAGAGGTGCTGGAGAGCTGGAGCCTTGCTGATCCATGGGACAAGAAGCACAAGCTAAATTATGAGAGGCAGAGTGACAAGTGAGTGGTGATTGCTAATGCATTCCTGCCCAGAGATGAAATGCCAACCCAATGGTATTAACCTCTCACTGGTTTCCCTAGGTGAGCCTGTCACCCCTTCTGTGGGGGCAGGAAGTCACACACCAGCTATGTTCCTAATATTTCCTTAAAAGATTACAAGAGTTGGAAGCTCCTAATTGTAGGAGCCATGCTGGAACTCAGGGAAGGGAAGAGGATTACCCTTACATCCACTTAATCTTATCATTATTGTTGTTTGTTTGTTTGTTCTGTCTGTTGATGGATACACAGTCCTAAATCTTACCCTGAATAACCCAAGGGATCTGTAGAATGCCTTCACAGAAATCATAAAGAAAATAAATACACCTTGAGAAAAGGCTTAAACAAACCCCATATTCTTAAAGGTTCATCTTTTCTTCTCTGTCTCTCCATTTCTCTGTCTCTCTCTCCCTTTAGTTACCCTATAAATATCTCCACTTGCATATTAATTATGAGCTACACTGCCTAGTGTAGCCATGTCCCTTCCCCCTTAGGGGAGACAACTCAATCATCTGAGATCTCAAGGCTTAGTTCTTGATAAGCTAAATAAATTTGGAAAACTCTCCCTTTGGCCTGCTATTTAAGCTTACTGTTTTGCCCTGGGACTTAAACCTCAAGATTTGCTCAGAGGGTAGAAGTCTACAAGATACTAAGATTCTAAAAGAAAGGTAAGAGGCATTTATTTAATATTTGCAAAATGTGATTTCCCATTGCAAATGGTCAACTTCCATTTTAAAAGTAAGGTGAGTACCGTTGGGTAGTAAACTGCAAGCTAAAAGGAATAATATTAGAAGAGATAAGGAAGTTTGAGTACAGGCTGGGTAAGAAAGGAAAATCTATGTTATCACAGTTTGGACCCTAAGTTCTTGTCTCTCATGTAAATAGAAATTAACACCACGCCAAACCGAAATTTTTCTCAAGCAAAGCTTAACAGGCTTGCAGCTCAGGCAATGCAAGAAAGCAGTGCATGGGAATGGGATCCTGGTGCTAGCTCTCTGAAAAGTGTGGCTCTTGTCATTTCAAGAAGTTGAGGTGGAAAAAGGAGCAATGTGTAGGCATGAAAACGGGGAAACTTTTAGCACATGCTTCTCCGTGGGTCACATGTCTCATTAGCATGTTAATTCTGTATCCCTGGGTGTGATTTTGATATTATAATGATATTATAACATGGAAAAATTTGGTGAAGGTCAACACTGGAGTCTCTCTTGTCTTTAGCCTGCTGCATCTGGTCAGGTTCTTATCAGGAACACCAGAGTCCCACTTCACCAACCTTGGCAGAAGTAACTCAAGGAGACAAACAGGTTCTTCCTATTATGGCTGGGAATTCAGCTTGGTCAGCTAGGTTAGGAAGGGGCAGCCTTCTGCTACATGAATTGGGTCAGCTTTTTCCAGTTTAGGATATAATTTTATCAGATATGTCTTAGCTAGTAAGTGAGTGGATGTATTCTTAACATGATAGTTTATAAGGAAACTGGGTAACCAAGATCAGCATCATCTCCAGGCAAAGGAATTTTTTTTTTTTTTTGAGACAGGGTCTCACTCTGTCACCCAGGCAGGAGTGCAGTGGCTCAGTCACAGCTCACTGCAGCCTCGACCCCCTGAACTCAAGTGATCCTCCCACCTCAGCCTCCTGAGTAACTGGAACTACAGATACATGCAACCACGCCTAGCTAATTTTTGTATTTTTTGTAGAGATGGGATTTCACCATGTTACCCAGGCTAGCCTTGAAGTGGGGTCAAGCAATGTGCCCACTTCGGCCTCACAGAATCCTAGGATTACAGGAGTGAGCCACCACACCCGGCCAGAAAATCTTAAGTTTGAACATTAGATAGCTTTAAATTTCAAAAAGGTTACCCAAAGTTGTGAGCTCTTGTGCTCTCTCTTTCTCTTTCCCTCTCCCCTCCCTCATTATTAATACCCCAGCCGCCCCCACTCCCACACAACATATACCTATAGAAACTTGTTTTTGAGATCTTGAAATAAAAAGGCTATGGAAATGACTATGCATTTGTGTGTTGAATTTTTGTGAGATAAACAGCACAGGGGAGAAGTCCCAGGATCCCAATTTCCTTCAATAGCTTACAGCCACCATGGATGGGCACGCAAAGCCTGCGAGGCTCTCCATCTGGACAAACAGCACGTGATTCTGCTATTCACACCACATTTTCCTTCAAAATGCCTTGTAATGTACAAAGATCAATAACAAGTGAACCAGTACTTTTATTTAAATGTCATCTCATAAAGGCAAGCAACACAGACAAACTTTTCCCAGAGTGATTCTATTATAATGTGCTACTCACAGATGGCAAAGCCTTCTCTTCTTCCCAAACTCTTGACCAAGAAGGCTCACATTTATTCTTTTAAAAGTTAGCTATTGTTCACTGAGAAAAAAGAAATGTACGGAAGCCATTTTTTAAGAGGAAAACCAATTTGGAATACACCGAAAATCAAGTTGTTCTTAGGCTGCATTCCTTTTGAGTTTATTTCTTGGTCTTTGAATTTGATGACCAGTGGCCTGTCAGTGGGACAAGCTGAGGTAGAGCCCCATATACCCACTGTGAAGCCAGGTGTGGAAACTGTAGGGGAAAAGAGATGTTCTAGAAATTCTACCCTTGATTCTCATTTTTTTTATTCTCTTTTAAGAAAATAACTGGCCCTGAAAACTAATTTCCCTCATGTTATTTTGTATTTTTAGACCAGGCAGGGTGAAGAACAATGCAGCAATCATGAAAATTAATATCTTCAACACCCTGCTTACCCTTATTTGCCTTTTGAAAAACATCTGCCTACAGTGTTTCTTTTCACTTATTATGGGCATGTCTGATCAATGTTTTGCATGTCATGCAAACAATTTGGTTAACTGAAAGCTCACAAATTATAATTTCCTCTTTTAATAATTGTTGTCAAAATGCATGTCAGAGGTGAAATCCTGAAGTTGTGCAACTTCAAAAAAAGTTTTTAGATCTTCTCCTTTTCTCCCTCTTCCTTTCTTTCCTTCTCTCTCTTCCTCCCTTCCTTTCCTTCCATAGTAGAAATAAGCGAACCAAATCAGCTGAATAAGCTTTAAATCCCTGCTCTCCAAGACACTAGCCATCTAGTCTTGAGTCTTTAGTTTCCATATCTGAAAAGTGACTATGATATTGTCTTCTTTGCATGATTCCTCTGAGATTTGCAGACACTTGTGAAGTACATGGCAAAGTACGTATTCAATAAATAGTAGTGACTCTCATAATTTATATAACAAATATTTTTTACCTAATGTATATAAGAAACCACATTGATGTGCTTATCATCATAGTATTAATAGTATGTGCTTTGACAAGGGTACAGAGGACTCTCTAACAAATGATCTAATACTTGGTATTATAAATAGTAGACTTCATCATAGGCAAAACCAAGCCTATGACGTGTGATCTAACTACCTGATGCAACGTGGGGAGCAGTTCTGAGTACTGTTGACTTACAATCAATGCTAGCTGTTACTCATGGAAAGGGTACAGCTTCACCTGGGAACATTTTAATCCTGTGACAGTCCACACCCCAATCCAATTGTCATAACAGCAGGCTATTTGGCTTAGAGAATGGACAACACTGACATAATGAACTTCTGTTTGTGTGTTTATTTAATATGCAAATAGTCATGCCTTTTGATACTGTTTCTAGGAGAGGAGAGATCCAAAAGACTTTCTTATCAAAAAGCTGTGTTACCATCACCACAACTGTAAACATACTAAGAACCACTGGATTATACACTTTAAATGGGTGAATTCTATATGTGACTTATATCTTAATACAGTTGTTTTTTAAATTAAAAATTTTAAAATAGCTAAAAAGTTAAAAAGCTGTGCTAACAAATCAGTGGGATTGAGTTTAAAAAACTAATATCCAACAGAATGCCTTCCATGTGCTTCTTTATATAGTTATTTTCCATCTTTCCAGTCTTTCCCTTCCCATTCCACAGTTAAATTTTAATATTTGAAGCACGTTAATTTTTTGAAGTATGGAACTTATTTATTTTGCAGATTTTAGGCAATATAATTCATAAGCACCCCTTCTATGGGCTAAGCAAATTATACATCACATTTCCTAGGCAAAGAATATTTCAGGGGATGAGGGATGTGGTGTAACACTTAAGAGTTCTGGAGTCAGGCTGCTGTCACTCAAATGTGAGCCCCACCTTTTTCTGTATTGTGTATTTGTATAAGCTGTTTAACTTCACTGAGCCTTGAGTCTTCATTGGTAAAGTCAGGTTTTTTGAGAGGATCAAATAAAATTGTGATTTACAACACCTTAATACAGTGACTACATTAGTAAGCACTTGAAAAAATTGTAGCTAATATCATTAAGATTTTATAGGATTTTAATCTGAATTATAACAAGGTGCATTGTAATGACACCTCTAATACTTGTAATTTTTATTGGTCCTTCATGTTCTATGACAGTTCAGACTTACAAATGTACACATTTCAGAATTGGACTTCACTTATTGCTTAAAATATTTTCTCTCTCTCTCTCCTCAGCCTCCTCACTTCCTTTATAGATTCATCTTTCATTGAGGAAGCCAGGGAAAAAATGGTATATTTCATTTCAGACAGCCTTTATGAATAAGACTACATGGATGGTCAAACTCTTAGTTTCTGACAAGTTTTGTGGAAAAAAAAACAAACAAGAATTTTTTTGATCTTTGCTTCTTTATTTTCAGCAGACCAAGTAAGTCACATTGGCACAGATGTATGCTTCTGTGGTAGTTAGTTGGAAGGAAAAACGTTCATGCTTTTATGTCTACATATGTCCTCAATGCAAACTTTGAATTTATATTTTGAAATTTGGACAATTTGAGAATAAAATAACCTTAACTGTATTTCTTTATTGTTTCAGTTCAGGTGCTTATACTTGTTTTTGAAAAAAAAAAAAAAGTCTTGATTTCCTATGCTGACATTCCCCTACTTACACCACAGATTGAGGCAGTTTGGAATATGTCAGAGTCCATCTCTGCTGTGAGATCACTCATATCTGACAATCTGTTTAAGAACCTTGAAGATGCTCTGATGCCAATTGTAATTCCCCCCAACCTCCCCAGAGAAATACATGGGGCCAGGGTGGACTGCATAAGCAGCACTGCCACTGCCAGAGGGTGTTGGTTGCTAAGGAGGCTGCTGCCCCACTGCCTGTCTGCCCTGGCGCTTCACCTTCAAGATTCTCAGGCACTTGCTCTTGTGTCCTCTATTGCTAGCTATTTCTTGCTCTTGCTTTCTTTCTCCATCGCTCTTCTCTCTCACTCTCTCTTCTCCTTTCTCTCACTTTCTTTCTCTCATTCATCCTTTGCATGCTTGTGCCATTGCCTGCACTGTTTGGTTCTCTCATTGATTTCTATGGCACCAATCTCCATGGAATCTAACCACTCAGACAAACACATTAGGTTAAATATAGGCCTGTGTAGGAAGAGAAGAGACACATTTCTCTTGCTTCCTTTCCTTTAGGAAAATCTATGCTTGATTAAGTGACATTATTCCAAGGTAAAGAGCAGACATCAAAGGGTGTTAAAAAGAGGAGAAAAATAGATTTGTATTTAGAAAATGTTATCTAGCTGCAATGTGGAAAACAAAGGGGAAGTCAGCATGGGAAGCACGGAAACAAGTTAACAGGCTGTTTCAGTTGTCCAAGTTAGTGAAAATTGTGACCTGAAAAGGGGTAGTAGCAGTGACAATGGAGAAAGTGAGTCTGGACATAGATTCAATCACACTTGGAGACTGATTAATAGATGTAAGTGACTGAGGTAAAGGAAGAGATGATGACCACTATGAAGCTTCTTGCTGAGATGGCTGCCATTACCGTTAGGGAACACAAAAGAACCATAGGTCTGAGGCAGGAGATATTGAATTCCATTTCATTTGGGGCAGGTTTGTAGCATGTATGGTACTTCTAAGTGGAGATGCCCAAGTAGTTGGATGTGTGAGTTGGAAGCCCAGTAGAGATGTCTGAGTTGCAAATATATGTTCTTGACTTACCAGCATAAACATGACAATTGAAGCCATGAGAAGAGATGGGACAGCCCAGGAAGAGTATGAAGAGATCAGAGCTCTGAAAAGACTGAGACAGAATGCCAGGGAATTAAGAAGAAAGTGATGAGAGGGTGGTGACATGGAAACATATGAGGGGGAAAAAGCATTTTCATGAGGATTCAGTGGTCTCCAGTGTCAACACAGTGACTGATAAATCAAATATGAATAAAAAAGAATGGAGGGAAGAGAGAAAGCAGCAAGTAGATGGAAAATGAGGAAGTCGCTGAGAGTTGAGAGGAGGCAGCAGATAACTGGGAAATCCAAATCTTCTCCCAAAGTACCCATGGTGATTCAGGACAACAGTCTTCCCACGGGGCCCACTCCACAGATCCACATACTCCAGAGGCCCACCAGAGTGGTGGGGTCAATAGCCTCTGCTCCACCAGCAGCCGGTCCTCCCAGTCAAGTCCCCAGCACAGCAGAGGCCAGCCCTTCTGGTCAAGTCCCAAGCATAGTGCAGGGCCAGCCCTCCCAGTCAAGTCCCTGACAGAGCACACAGCAGCCCAGAGGTGGATCCTGGGCCTTGCTGGAGGAGGAGCAGGAGAAAGTCATGCTTGACAGGCCAACCAGGATAGCCCAACCCAAAGACAGGAGCCAGCCCAATAATGTGATCAGACATCCTTTGGTCCTTGTGAGTCACAAGGCTTCAAACAGTGCAGTTAAATTAAGGCAAGAAAGGGTGCCTTATGATCTCACTGCCTCCCAGGTCATCCTCCACAGGCTGCACTGACCTGGCAAACAGCTGGATTAGAGCAGAGAACACCTAACTTACTTGTGCTGTGTTCCTCCTTGTTGTGCCCATTGGGACCTTGAACCTCATGTACTGTGCCCTCCTCCCTTTACGTCTTCCCCCTGTGATTGGCACATCTACAAGGGCTGTTCTAAGTCAATGGAAAGGGAAAGGGTGGGAATCAGGGAAGGGTTGGAGGGACCTATCAAGGACTTATGGTAGAGAGTCAAACAGTGCCACTTGGCCACTTGGGGTAAAGCCAGTGCCACCAATAACAGTTTGTCATGCTCATTAATTTGGGATTTCAAAACACAGTTATGAACTCCAACCCACTCACCCCCAAGTGGGTGACATAATCACTTAAAAAGTTCCATTTGAAAACATCCTTTCTTTTCTTTTTTTCTTATTTTCATTTGTTCATACAAATGTTTGATTTGTAAGAAAAAGTGCATGGGTGGGATTTTAGCAGTTTAATGAATTTTTAATCGAGAAAGGGTAGTTTGGTAGTTGACTTAAAAGTGTTTTTGGGAAATTCACTAGAAACGTTAACCAACAGGATTTGAGTGAGCTTAGCTTCGGTATTCCTATTGCCTCCCAGAAAAGGGGCAGGGCTCTGTAGCCCCAAGACAAATTAGCACACCAGGCCTAGACCTCCCTATCCCAGCTAAGTTCCAGAGCATCTTGGCCTTGCCTAGAGACAAAGCAAGTTCTATAGGGTAAGACAGCCTGGGGAGGTAATTTGGGAGATAGAGAAAATGAGCAGACTTCCCCCTCCTATACTGTTCCGGGTGGTTCTCTACCAGCCAAGTTTACTAATTGTAGAAAAGAGCAGGAAGACTCAGAGAGTGGGAAGGCACTCCTGGGCTTAGAAGCAAAAGATGTGAGACTTGTTCAGTATTTCACTGTCAGCACAAGGAAAACCAGAAGAGTCTGGCTTCAGGACTCTCAGCCATCTGCCTGGTATGGTCAGAGAGTGAATAGATCTTCCGACTCCAACAAGGCTTGAACTCTTAAGGATCTGTGGTGCTTCATCTCCATTGATGGCCCCAGCTCAGTAACTATAGCTGGCACATTTCCTCTGTGAATTCAGTACTTTGGGAGCAGACCATTCTGAATAAAATTGAGAAAATTAAAGCTTTGCACTCCAGATTGATAACAGAGTGGTTCTCCAGAGGCCTAGACTACCCTTCACTCTTTTGCCAGAGTGAAGGCCTGGAATCGAGGCTGTTTCTCCTCTGTCCCTGACTCCTGGAGATTTGCTTTGGCTCCTTGAGGTGGAAGAGGTTAGAAGGAAAGCTGCCCAGAGCAGCTCTGTGTGTACAACCTGGCTCCTCTCAGGCTTTCTGATTCCTTCCCTTGCACTGTGCCTTATCCCTTAGCCAGCCAGATGGCCTCCCCACTCCTAGTCAGCAAATACATTCTGGAGTGGATGGTGTGGTTTTGCAATTAGGGCAGCATTTGGGGTGCCCAAGGTGGCAAGCTAGGTTTCACAGCTTATTTCACCTTTGGTTCACCTGGCTCTCAGCCTTGCCCTTTGGGAATGGCAGGCCAGCCAAAACCAGCAAACTATGTTCCACAACATCTTCCCCTTAGGAGGAAAGGCCAGCTACCAGCTGAGTCAGTGACTAGTCCATAGGACAGCCATATAACTGTGTGAAGCCAGGAACTGTTCATGAGCAGAGCTGGAACAGAGTTTCAGTCAGTAAGAAGGGGAATGACCCCCAGGATTGGGCAAGGAAAAAAGTTGGCTGCTATCCTTATGGTTCCACTGCCCTGACCAAGTGTCCACATCTTAAATGTATAATGTCCATCCCTCATGTAAGAGTAGTTTCTGGCCCAAGACGAGACTGTCATTTCAACTGGAGAAGTGTGCTGAAGTAGACCAGGTGGAAAGGCCAGCAGTGCTGATGGCTCAGCAGTTGGGACCACCTGTTTTTGCCTTGCCCCCACCACTCTAGAGGGAGCCAAAGAGAAGGCTGGCTGTTGGGTGTCTGCAGATTGACGATGGGGCAGGGACTAGTACACCCACCTCCCTCTGGCCAAAGATGGGGTTTTGCCCACTATGTGCCTGTCAACACCCACCAGCAATAATTCTCTGGACTTCCCAGATAGAGAGGTTGCAGGCAAAAATTTTAAAAGAGAAAGAAAAAAAGATAAAACTATTGTTTTGGGAGGAGGTGGGAGGGGAGATGATGAAATAGTTTCGATTTTGTGTGTGTGTGTGTGTGTGTGTGTGTGTTTTCTTGTGGGGGTAGTCTGTAAATTTTTTTTCTTTTATAATTTTCTTTCCTTCTTTTTCTTTTTTTTTTTTTTAAGTAAGTTGCAGACTTCAGCTTAGAAAACTCCAAGGGGATGGGGGGCAGAAGCCAAAGGCTACCACCCCTTTATTTGCCCTCATGCTACTGTCCCTTTTCCCCAGCTCCTCTCTAACCCCACAAGCCAGGCCTCAGACCTTCCAGCTAACTGATTCCCATGAGCCACTGCTCTGATGTCAGCCTATAAGCAAAGGAGCTGGTGGTCCAGGTCTGGTGACCAATCCTTCTCAGCCCACTCAATCAGGGTGATCTCCACCTATATGTGGGAAATAAAACTACATCTGCTACCATAAGCCCCTTCCAGAATCCACCATACCCTGCTCTGGCCTACCTAAGGATATCCTGCTCAGGGATGGGTTGGCAGGGCTACACACTCAGCTTTTCTTGTAAGCAGAGACTCAAGAAACCTCTGGGGTACTGTTTTCTGGTCGTGTTATCCCAGAGGTGCACATGGACCCCTTTGATATCTGAACAGAGGGCACTGGAGGGAGGCCAGAAGTGCTGATTGCTCACTATACACCCTTGCAGTCTTACTCTGCTGGTATAATGGGCAGCTGCCCACCCCACCTCACCCTGCACCATGGGCACCTGAGTCAGCATATAAAGCTTTCGTAAATTATATTTTAAATGCATGTTTTAAACTTGAAAAGGAAAAGAATAAATAAATCGGAAAACATTTTGCAGTGAGAAGGAATAGGTAGGAAAAAGAATGTGGAAACAACAAAGGAGGATAATTCTGTCAAGAAGTTTGTCCAGGCGCGGTAGGTGCAACTGTAGTCCCAGCTACTGGATAGGTTGAAGGGAGAGAATGGCTGAAGCCCAGGAGTTCTGGGCTCTAGTATGCTATAACAATCAGGTGTTTGGCATCAATATGGTGACCTCCCCAAAGCGGAGAACCACCAGGTTTCCTAAGGAGGGGTGAACCTCCTTAGGCAGGTCAGAAACAGAGCAGGTCAAAACTCCTTTGCTGATTAGTAGTAAGATTGGGCCTGTGAATAGACACTGCACTCCAGCCCGGGCAACATAGCAAGACCCCATCTCTAAAAAAAAGAACAAGATGAAGATGAAGACAAAAATGAAGAAAAGGAGGAGAAAGAGGAGTGGAGGGATGACTAAGACTAAGGAATTCAATATTTGATAGAGGGATGGAGCATCTCCTCATCTCCTCTCGAGATGAGCGCACTTGAGCATGTTTAAATGCCAGTGGAAAGGAGCCATTAGAGAGTGAAATATGGAAGATACAAGGGAAAGGAGGTAGGTACCTGAAAGATCCATGTCCTCAAGAAAATAGGAAGACAAAATTCAGGGCACTAGCACACTGTTCAGAATTAATGTTAGATAGGGAAAGAGACTCATTTTTTTCCTGAATGGAAGGAAATGAGGAAAGTGTGGGTGTGGATGCAGATGAATTTGCAGGTTTAGTCGAGGAGTTGAGAAAGGTACAGTCTGATGGAGTCTATATTCTCTGAGAATGAAATGAGACTGTCTGCTGTGGACAAGGGTAAAGAAGCAGAATTAGAGCTGTGAAAAGTAAAGAAGATCTGAAATAGTTCCTTCAGTGAATGGAGGGATGGTCAATTAGGGATTGATAGAAATTTTGCCTGTGGCACAAAGGGCGCTGATCAAGTCGGCGCTTGTGATTTTTGAGTGGAGCCCATCTAGGAAATTGTGTGATTTTTCTCCATCAGCCTACTATGGATTCAGAGAACTAGGCACGTGGATTCATTGAGGATTGAGTTTTTTCCTAGATGAGTCAATGGAAAGAAAACAGGCAAAGGAGTTGGTAAGACAATACTTGATGTGACAGAGCATGAAATCTATAATGAAAAGAAAAGAGTGAAGAGAAGCCTGCTGAGTGAAAGGGAAGCAATGAAGAGAAGGTGAAAGAAGAATATCAGTGATGTCAGACAGCACCTGCCATGAGAGAACTGGGTGGAAAGCTAAACAGAGAGGGAGCTATGGAAACAAACAATTCTATTGAGGAACGCAGCTGATTCCTTTGCTGAATTCTGCCTCTTTTCTTGCTCAATTTGGCTCATGCTATCTAGTTATAGTTAGAGAATTTTATATGATCATAAGTGGAAATTTTTTTTCACAATTCCATGTTCAGAAAATGGTAAATGGAAATATCAGCATGAGAAAATGAATGCAGTGGCTAAGGGCTCAGGTTCTGAGGTTGGGTTATTGGATTAAAATCTTGTCTCTTTTCTACTTATGAGTTGTATGGCTTTAAGTAAGTCATTTAACCTCTGTGAACCATGTTTTCCCATTTATAAAACTGGCATAAAATGTTATCTACTAAAAAATGGTTGAGTAAGTGAATACCCATATAGTATTTAGAATAGATTGGGCACAGAAGTTCACACATGTAATCCTAGCACTTTGAGAGGTCAAGGTGGAAGGATTTCTTGAGACCAGGGGATTGAGACCAGCCTGGCAACATAATGAGATCCCATCTCTACCAAAAAAAAAAAAAAGTAGTTGCTAGCACATAGTAAGTATTTAATAATTGTTAGCTTAATTATTGTTACCATTATTATTAATATTAGAACTCATGTCATGCTAGGGCCAAAAAGGCTTCTACTTACTTCATTTTACAAAAGCAGAACCTGATTGAGAAGTGTTGACATTCTCAAAGTAGGCAGTAGATCTAGGTCTAAGTAAGTCCAGGTCTCTAGATTTCCATTCCTTCTCTGTCTTTTCTGTGTCATGATGTTTGGATCTCATCTACTTATATAGAGCCAGCCCTGCCCATTGTAGTGTGTAACACAGAAATAAAGCCCAGCAGAGACCTCCATGGGCTTCTCATGTGCTTTCACCATAGAGAGTCATGCACAAGAAGCAGCCCAAGGAGACCCAGAGAGCTGTGGCAAGGTCAACTGCCTCGTCATGTGCCTTGTGCCATCTTGTTGTCATAACAAAGAAAATTGCACTTTCACAGGCTTCAGTGCATTTTCTGTTGTTCTATGAAATGCAGCCAGCAGCCGTCCCCATCCAATTTACTGTCCTGTCCAGATGGTGGAAGAAAAGACATAATTGAAGTCATTGGTGGTATTTTAACATCAGGACTCTGTAAGCACTGACACTTTTCAGCCTTTGATTGTTTACAAAGTCTTCCAGCCTAAATTGAATGTAGGCTGACCTGTCCCGCTCTGAAGTAATGGAGCTAACACTAAGAAAAATTGATGATTGCTTTCTCAACTCCGATGCCTCCAAAGATTGTGTGCCTAATTTTTTCTGACTGATGGCCTCTGGGTCTGTTGAGACTTAGGCAATTCTAGTTGGGATGTGTGTCACCTCTAACACTTTCCTAAGTTGATTATTGAAGAACTTAACCTGAAGCCTTGGAAATCATATTGGGTAAATTATGCTGATGAGATTTCCAATTTGATTTTGGGTTCAGGTGGCTCAACTTAGTTCAAATCCCTGTGTGCTTCCCATCAGAATCTTGATTTGTATTTTTTCAGCTGTGGCACCAGCCTTTCTACACAATAGTCACGATTTTTGTTTTGTGGTTCTTTTCCCTTTCTAAGTGAAATTAGAAACAAAGGCAATGTGAATTATTTATAAGTGCAATACTTGCTATCATGCTATGCATTTAGGTTTACAGCAGTAGTTCTTAATCTTCACTGTGCATCAGAATCACCTGGTCAGCTTTTTAAAAACAGGGATCTCTGGGTGTTGTTTTTAAGCATTTATTAGGTGGTTTAAATGTATAAGGAAGGTTGAGAATCAATGCTCTGGATCTGTGCTTCTCTCCTATCAAAAGAGTGATGTGGCTTTCTTCCAGATATAGCCCCAGAGGGCTGCAGACATAGGGAGCTTTAAGGTACATGTGAATTTCATTACTACCCAACTGATCATTCTTACTTCTCAAAGTGTGATCTGCAAACCAACACCACTGACCCATGGGCTTGTTAGAAATGTAGACTTTCAGGACAATATTAGCAATAAGCCCAAGTAGATCTCCAATGGGCTGATGGATGGGAAAAAAATGTCAAATAATTTATTCATGGTTTAGAAATATATTCATGGCTGTGCTTCATTTAACATTTCATCAATGATTTGGATGAAGACAGGACATAAGTAACAAATTTGAAGACGTCTTCTAACTGGGGAATATAGAAAACATCAGATCACAGATTCAATATTCAAAAGAATGATGTTCTTATTCTAATATGAAATATTCAATAGATTTAAGTGAAAGGCCAGCATCTGAGTTAAGAACAACTGTCTGTATAATTGTAGGAGAGAGTTGACTGAATCACTTATCGATAAAGTTTTTTTTTTTTTTTTTTTTTTTTAGACGGAGTCTCACTCTGTTTCCCAGGCTGGAGTGCAGTGGCACAATTTTGGCTCACTGCAGGCTCCGCCTCCCAGGTTCATGCCATTCTCCTGCCTCAGCCTCCCGAGTAGCTGGGACTACAGGCACCCACCACCACACCCAGCTAATGTTTTTGTTTTTTTGTATTTTTAGTAGAGATGGGGTTTCACTGTGTCAGTCAGGATGGTCTGGATCTCTTGACCTCATGATTCACCTGTCCGGGCCTCCCACAGTGCTGGGATTACAAGCATGAGCCACCGTGCCTGGCCTATAAGGTTTTTTTTTTTAGTTGAAAAGTCAGTGTAAATAATCAGTCATGTGAAAAGGCTGCCCCTCTCCCCAAACTAATGTGATTTTTGTTTGAATTAGAATCCAAAGCTCCAGAAAAGGGGTGGGGGTGGTAACTGTCACTCTATTCTGTGCTGAACAGACAGTAAAGATAAACTAAATTATGTGCATGAGACTTATGACCATGGTAGTGGATATTTAAGCTGGAGAATGAGGCTCTGTTCCAGAAAGGAGGTATAAAAATGGATCCTGAGGTATGTTTCAAATATCTAAAACTCTCCTATCAAAGATACATGTGGCCTTCTTCCAGATCTGGGGCCAGAGGGCTAAAGGCACAGGGAGCAGAAATCAGATTACATAAAGAATCAACATGTAAACAATCAGTGCCACCTGAAAATCAAATGAATACACTTGTGGGATGGTGAATTTTTTTATCCCTACAGGCATTCAAACAAAGGCTGAATGGTCACTTACCAGATCCACTACTAAGGAGACCATGTACCATGGGAAAGAGTTGGACACAGTCACTGCTAAGATACCTTCCGCTTGCTCAGGTCTCTGAAGTCTTAAGATTTGTCCATAGCTTGGTTGTGGAGAACTGTGTTCCTGTGTCAGCTTGGAGCTGAGATCCCACCATACCTGGATTCTCAGGGTTATTGTATCTCCTTTTAATCTTGTTTTCTTCTCTGTACCGCTATCAACTCTAAATGTTTATGGTTTCTTCACCTTCTGTCTCCCAAAGCCAAGCAGAGATATTAATAGAAGCCTAAGCTGTGGAGGTTTGAGAAGGCCTTTGAAGCTATCGAGCTGCTGTTCCCAATTTCCACCAATTGCTTAAATCTCCTCATTAAACATTAAGAGCTCTTCTGGTGTTTTATACCAGTCACTCCTTTTAAAAATATAAAATCGTTAAAAAGAAATTTTGAGTTAGGCCTTTTTTAGCCTTTAATTTTTCTGTTTATAAACGTTTAAATAAAAATTGTTTAAAAGCTATAAAAATTAAAGCAAAAATCTCTGGAAATGCTACCACCCAGAAATAATCACTATCAACATTTTGGTGTGCATTCTTCCAGACCTCTCTCTGTGCATACCACCATATGCCTTTCTAGATCCATAGAAAGATAATTTTACATAGGCAGCTTTGTATTATGTATGTTTCTTTGCCATCTGCTTTTTATATGCAACATTATGTTGTTGAAATACTTCCGTGTTAGTGGATGCTTTTCAATGCTTTGTATGGATTTGAATATAATAGTTGTAAAGCCATTTAAATAGAATATAGTAAAAATTTTAAGATGCTGCTCTGGTCTGAATGTTTGTGTCCCTTGACAATTTATATGTTGAATCCTAATCACCAATGTGATTAATTTAGGATGTAATTCAGTCATGAAGAGGAGTTGTCATGAATTAGCTTACTGTCCTTATAAAAGAGGCCCCAGAGAGCTGCCCTGCCCCTTCTACTATGTGAGGATACAGCAGGAAGCTATTGTTCTATGATCCAAAAGTAGGCCTAATCAGGCACAAAATCTTCCAGATCTTAAACTTACAGCCTCCAGACTGGAAAAATCAATTTCTATTTTGTGTAAGATACCCAGTTTATGATATTTTGTTACAGCAGCCTAAACGGACTAAGATAGTTCCATGCACGTGTTCTTTTAAAAATGGGCTACTAGGCCGGGCACGGTGGCTCACGCTTGTAATCCCAGCACTTTGGGAGGCCGAGGTGGGCGGATCATGAGGTCAGGAGATCAAGACCATGGTGAAACCCCGTCTCTACTAAAAATACAAAAAATTAGCCAGGTGTGGTGGCGGGTGCCTGTAGTCCCAGCTACTCGGAGAGGCTGAGGCAGGAGAATGGCGTGAACCCGGGAGGCGGAGCTTGCAGTGAGCCGAGATCGCGCCACTGCACTCCAGCCTGGGTGACAGAGTGAGACTCCGTCTCAAAAAAAAAAAAAAAAAAAAAAATGGGCTACTGAAATAATATGGTGTCCAAGATGATGCAATTTCAACTCCCTTCCTGAATGACAGCAGTACTCAGGAAGACATGCACATGATTTTGTGGTGAGGCTTCATAGGATGCTGGGAAGCGCTAGAGTTGTGAGGCTTAAATGAAAATAATGTAAGTAAAAATGCTTTCAAACCCATGCTCCATTTTGTGTAGATATTGTTTTAACAGGTTTGATTATTTAATAATTTTCTTTTACAAAAGAGTATAAATCAGAAAATAAAAGCCAGTCATAATCAAGACCATCCATGCCAAAAAGACCACCCAGTGTAACAAAATAAAACGATCCATTTTTCTTTTCTGATTTGAGTTTTATGGTATATTATGAGCATTTCCTGTCACCATCATTCTAAAATTATAATTTTAAATAATCTTATTATACAAATAGAGAAATTTCCATTCTAGAAAAATTGAAATAATTGCCAAGTGAACTAATGATTATTTTTTCGCATTTATATATATATAGATATATAATTATCCTTCCATACTTGTTATA
Source organism: Symphalangus syndactylus (assembly GCF_028878055.3). Classification (NCBI taxonomy): domain Eukaryota; kingdom Metazoa; phylum Chordata; class Mammalia; order Primates; family Hylobatidae; genus Symphalangus; species Symphalangus syndactylus. Next base: position 64,264,835 of record NC_072424.2, read on the forward strand.
GTTAATGTGAGCTTATTTATTTAAAATTATATTCAATATTTAGGAACATATTTTTCAAAACATCATCTCAGAATTTTAAAACTTCGATTAATATTGTAGTTTAGAACTTAAATACAAAAACTGCTTGTAAAAACTGGGCAAAAACCAAATTTGGGTCAAAATTTCTTAATGGCTACTTAGTATCTCCTCATGTGGATGTAGCATAATTTAATCAGCCCCTAATTCCTGGATACATAGCAGTGAAATCTGGTTAAAAGGCAAAAGATGAAAGCTAAGAAGAAGCAAAAGCAATTTGAAGGTTGAAATGGACTCAACTGTGGCTTGGAAATTGAGGAGGTAGACCATTAATCAAGAAACTAGGGAGCCTCTAGCAGTTCAGAACGGCCCTCAGTTGACCTCCTGCAAGGGAATGGGGGCCTCAGCCTATGATCTACAGCAGCAAGAGACTGAATTCTGCCAAAAGCCCGAAGGAGCAGGAAACAAATTCTCTCTGGGAGTCCCAAAAAGGGAATTCAGCCCTCCTAACACCTTGATTTTAGCCCAGTGAGATCTGTGGCAAACTTCTGACCAACAGAACTATAAGATAATAAATATGTGACATTTTAAGCCACTAGGTTTGAGGCAATCTGTTAGAAATAGAAAACTAATACATTCTGGTTTCTGAATCATAGTCGATATACTTGATAGGTTTTCTGATTTTATGCTTCTTGTCTTTTATTTTTATTTGATACTCCTCTCTCCCCTTAACAGTTTCTTAGGAAGCAGCATCAGCATTTCCTTTCAAGAGCAGGTTACACATTTTGACTTTCTGGGCTTCAATCTTATGTGATCTTGGACAAGTTATTTAAACACTGTGTGCCTCAGTTTTCTCATGAGTCAAATGCAGATAGTACAGATTTTGTGAGTACTAAGTGAGTTAGTTCATATAAAGTACTTAGAACAGCAACTAGCACATAGTAAGCCATTATTTTCTTATTTATTATTTGCTCTTGTTTTCAACACTAATTTGGAATATATACATTATTCTGTTTTAATTTTATTAGGACCAACTTCTAAGTTTTGCAAAAACATATGTAAACCAGATTTTATCTATTAATTTCAGAAATGAAAAAAGTATTTATTAACTCATTGCTTTTTCAAGATGAGAAATTTTGTGTTTTTATTTCTTTGTCTATTCCTGAGACACATAACGAGCTGATTTAGTCAGATTTATATTATTTTTAACATGCTTATTTTTTGGCGTCCATCAAGTAATATATAGTTCTTGAACATCTAAAGATCCTATTTCATTCTGTCTAATAACTCTTGATAATATTGGATATTTTTCTCCTGTGGTTTGTAGTTCTAAATTGTGAGTTCATCCTCAGTGAGCTTTTATCTATGAAAATCTTGCACCCCGTGGGCCAGGAATACTTCTTTCCAGAGAGGCTTTGTATTTGATTATGCTAAATGTCCCCAAAACCAACTTTTAAGTTAATTTCTATTTGGGGAATTTCTACACCGTGTAGGTAGTGTGAATTCAAATCACAGCTTATATGATACAGGCATGTGATTACGATAAATTCTAAACATCCTACCGAGAACTGTGGCCATGATAAAAATTCCTTTATCACTGTTCTTCGTACTGGTGAAAAGAATTTTCATTTTTTCTTTCACTGAAGGTCCTGGCCTTTAAAAGAGGGTCTCAGAAGGACAGTCACCTCCACACTAACTTAATGTTAGAATATTGAATGCTTTCCCCTTGAAACTGATGAGACTGATAACAAGACGATGTTCACTATCACTACTTCTACTCAACAGGAGGTACAAGCCAAGGAAATAATGAAAGAGAAAGAAACAATAGGCTTACAGATTAAAAAGGAAAAAGAAAATGTTTTTATTCTCAGAAAATGTGATTGTTTCACAGGGAATCCAATAGAATTTATAAACTGCTATAAATCATAAGTGAATTTAGAAATATAAGGTTGTGATATTATGATATATATACATATATAAATTGATTTTTGTCCACAGTTTCTGGCTTTTAACTATGATAACACTTGTAATATCCTAAGTGACTAAAACAACAAGCATATCTTTTGTTAAAGCATTTGGCCTTTGTCTTTGTTTCCTGAAGTGGCTTCAGAAAAGCTTCAGAGTAATAAAGGTGAAAGACAGTCTTTTGTTATAATTGTTATAATATTGGAATGCTTTAGGCTTCAGGAGCAGGCCTCAAAAATCAGAATCTATCTCTCTGACCTTCTTCTGCCCTTCTTGCACCTGCTACTTTTTCCCCCAAGGCAGGCCATAGAAGCTAAAAATATACTCTAATCTTCTCCCACATTTCTGTCTTAGAACTGGTCGTAAAGAAATTCTTTTGTCTGATTGTAGGTCATAAGAACTCCATTTCAGAAGTGGTCCTGCCCCACCTCCAGGAGGAAGGAAAGCCACACAGGTAGGCCAAGAAAAATCTGGACAGATCTTGCTCCCAGATTTCCACACTTACTCTGTCAGTATTCGATCGTAATGTTACCGGTGGAAGAGACCCAAGTTACCCTGAGTTACTGGTGGTGAATATATACGAGTCCAGAACAACTTCAGTCTTTGGCCCCTCCAAAGAGAGAATTCAACTGAGGGTCATAAAGCAGAAAAAGAGACTGAGGCAAGTTTCAGAGCAGGAGTGGAAGTTTATTAAAAAGACTTTAGGCCGGGCACAGTGGCTCACACCTGTAATCCCAGCACTTTGGGAGGCGGAGGCGGCCAGATCACAAGGTCAGGAATTTGAGACCAGCCTGAGCAACATGGTGAAACTCCATTTCTGCTAAAAATACAAAAATTAGCTGGGCATGGTGGTGGGTGCCTATAATCCCAGCTACTCGGGAGGCTGAGGCAGGAGAATTGCTTGAACTTGGGAAGCAGAGGTTGCAGTGAGCTGAGATCGTGCCACCACACTCCAGCCTGGGCAACAGAGCAAGACTCTGTCTCAAAAAATAAATAAATAAAAATTTTTATAAAGACTTTAAAACAGGAAAGAAAGGAAGGTGCACTTGGAAGAGACCCAAGTGGGCACATGAAGGTTAAAGAGAGGTCAAGTGCCCCATTTAACCATGATCCTAGGACATTTATAAGTTTGCCTCTTTTCCACAATTCTTCCCTCAGGGTGGGCTTTCCCCAGGTGCCGAGACCTCTTTAACTTGGGAAGTCAGCACACGCAGTGTATTTAGGGAGTTATATGCATGACCATCTGAGGCTTTCTTCCTTTTTCCAGTGGAATATACCTGGAAGATCACATTTATTTCACCCTTTTGTCTCTTAACACTCATGCCCAGGAAGCTTTTCCTCCTTGGGGTCTGCATTCAGTTAACATGTTTAATGATAACAGGTGTGGACCATTAGGAGCTTGATGACTGCTGAATTATTTTTAGAGAGGCAATGTGATAATTGCCAAACCATCACCCGACATTCTAGTGGGTAGGGAGAGAGCCCTCTCTTGCCATGCTTATGCCTAACTACCTGCAACAATAACATTTTTGTCCAATAATATTTCTATACTACTGTCCCTGCTTCAATTATGCACATGCAATGAAGTCTTCATCATAGGCCCATGAAGATGGGTAGCTGAACACGTTGATGCTCCTAAAGGGTGGTGTACCTGATGAAGGCATGGAAACTCTGCATCCTTCTTCTACACCTCATCTTGTGCATCTGTTCATCTTTTAGTATCTTTTATAATAAACTGATAAATGTGTTTCCCTCAGTTCTGTGAGCTACTCTAGCAAATTAATCCCAAGGAGGAGATTAAACCCAAGGAGGGGAAGTGTGAGAACCCCAATTTACAGCCAGTTAGTCAGAAGCATGGGTTAACAATCTGAAGGCTGTGATTGGCATTGACAGTGATAGCAGTACTGTGGGATGGAGCCCTTACCCTGTGAGATCTAACACTATTTGTAGGTAGATAATGTCAGAATCGAACTGGATTGGAGAACACCAAATGATGTCCACAGCAGAATTGATTGCTTGCTTGGTGGGGAGAAACCCCCACACATTTGGTAACAGAAGTCTTCTGTGTTGATTGTTGTGGTATGAGAGCAGAGAAAAAAACTGTTTTTTCCACACAAAGGTCAAAATTTTAAAAATCAATTGTATTTCATATAATAGCAACAACAATTAGAAAATAAAATTTTAAAAATAACACTTATACTAGCATAAAAAACATCAAATACCTAGGAATAAATCTATAAAAATGCTTGTAAAACCCTTACATTATTAAAACAACAAAGAAGAAATCAAAGACCTAACAGAAGAGTTATAAATGGGGAGATATTATATATTCATGGATTGGAAGATGCAATATGGCTAAGTTGTCTATCCACCCCAGATTGATCAGTGGGCTCAATGTAAGCCTAATTAAAATCATTAGTTTTTTTTAGGTGAAAATTGGCAGGCATAGTTCTAAATATATATGAGAATACAAAGAACATAGATAGACAAGGCAGTTGTAAAGCAAAACAAAGCTGAGATTTTCCTCTACCAGATTCTGACTTACTGTAAAGTTTTAATGAAGTGGGATACTTCCCTTCACCCCTTCACGGGACTCCCAAAGGGGTTGGCTTGTTTATTGAGCTTGCAGCTCTCAATCCCTTCTGAGAGCGGGAGCACATAAGTGAGCGGGTGCAGAGGCCAGGACGAGTGTTTCTGGGCAACCAGCAGGAGCAAAAGTCTGTGCGGGCTCACGGCAGTGTCTGGTGCCTGTGACCCCTAGAGCCCCAGAGGGCATGTGTTACAGTGTGCTCTTTTAACTTTGCCATCCAAGGATGGCCTAAGTGTTAAACAGCTCAGTGGAGGGTCAGTGTGACAGCCTCTTGCACCACATCCAGGTCCTTGTCTGGCATCCAGGAAGAATCAGGTCACACAAACAAATTTAAGGGTGGTGAATATAGAGGGTTTTATTGAGCAGTAGAAGTAGTTCTCAGTGGGATGAGGAGCTGGAAAGGGGATGGTGTGGGAAGGTGGTCTTCCCCTGGAGTTTGGCCATCCCTGGCTGAGCTCTTCTCCAAGGTCCCACCATCAAGCCATCCCTCTGAAGTCAAGCAGCTTCTCCCCATTGTCTGGCTGCTTCTTCTCTTCTCTCCTTCTCTACCGCTCTGCCAGTCCATTGGTGGGGCCTGGAGTTTTAATAGGTACAGGATGGAAAGTGGGGTAGGACAGAGTGGTTTTGGAAAAGGCAACATTTGGGCAAGAGGACAGGAATGCACGTTCTCACTTTGGGCTGCAGGTGCAGGCTTGAGGGTGTGGCCCTAACTGGAGATCACCCTTTTCTACCCAGTATTTCTCTGCCTCCTGCCCATATTAGTAATACCACAGTAATTAGGACACTTTGGTCCCGAAATAAAGATACACAAATAGAACAATAGAAAACAGAGAGGCTAGAAATAGACACACACACACACACACACACACACACACACACACAAATATGGTCATTTAGTTTATGCAACGATACCACTTTAACTCAGTGAGGAGAAAAGATGGTCTTTTCAATGAATAGTACTAGTACAGTTGGAAACTCACATGGGAAAAAAAACAGAACCTTTGACTCTTATATCAAACCATCCACAAAAGTAGAACATAGACCTAGTGAAAACTAAAAATAAATTAAGCTCTAGTAAAAGATAGAAAAATATTTTCATGACCATGGAGTAAAACATGATTCTTAAACAAGACACAAGTCATATTAAGCATAAAAGTGAAAAAAAATTCTATTAGACTTTATTAAAATAAAAAATTTCTTTTATTGCAAAATGTACAGCATTTAATCACATACAGACAAAAAGGCACAATTCTACTGAACACTTCAACAACAAAATACAGCTGTCCTCAACTAGTTTTATAAATACTTTCAAAAAGGGGGTAGAAATAAATACAGGATTGGGTCATGTAATATAAAATACTCATCTCTACATGTACTTTAATTTGATTTTAACTCTTCATGCACCTTTTTTTTTTTCAATTTTAGCTGAATGGACACCAAGCTAGGCACATAGTGAAAAATCCTCCATACAAGGTTACAAATGTAATGACAAGTTTGTCCATTTCAAAATAATTAAGATTTGTACACAACACATAAAACCCTTCATTTCGATCTTGTGTTTATAACCTAACAAATGACGTTCCCGGCAACTTTACAAAAGTTTAACTAGCCTACATTTTGACATAATACATTAATCATAATCAAAGATATTTCTTGGTCAGGATGCACAAGGAAACTTTTTATTCCTGCTTTGAAATGCAAATGGCATAGAGCATGGTTACTCTGACAGTATAATGATAGCTTTGTGAGTTAGTTTCATGTCATGCTGGGAACTCTGTATGAGGTGGCCATAAGCAGCAACCAGCCCAAACACCCACTTGCATTCTATTAGTATGGAGCCATTTGCATTTTTTAAAATTTCTTTAATTTAAGACCATTTCTGTGACCTCAGAAAAATTATTAAATATGTGAGTAAGAAATCCACAGATAAGAAGTGATTTATAATACAAAGATCTTGTATACAGACTATTGAAGAAACTTTTAAAACTAATAAGAAAAAGACAAAGTGCTAATTTTAAAAATTGGCAAAGACTTGAACAGGCACTTCACAAAAGACACAGCCAATAAGCATGTAAAATGGCTCAAAATGATTAGTCATCAGAGAAATGCAAAGTAGAACCACACGGATATACCACGTCACACCTACTGAGACAGCTACAATTTTTAAAAACTGGTAATACATAGTGTTGGTGAGGGTATGGAGAAACTGGAATTTTCTTATATTGCTGAAGAGAAAGTAATTTGGTTCAACCACTTGAGAAAACAATTCAGCAGCATTTTATAGTCAAATGACCTAATAACCCAACAAATCCACTCGTAATTATATAACCAAGAGAAATTTGTGGCTTTTCCACTGAAAGATATGTACAAACATATTCATAGCGGCTTTTATTTATAATAGTCAAATAATGGAAATGGCCCAAATGTCCATCAAGAGGAGAATGGATCAAAACATATTCATACAATGGGATGCTTCAAAGCAAAAGAAGGAAAAACAGGGAAAAACAGAACTACTAATACATACAACAGCATATATGAATAATAAGAATATTATAATCAGAAAAAGAAATCAGGTACAAAAGAGTATATACTATATAATTCTATTTATACAATGTTCAAAGCAGAACAGAAAACTCATCTATGGTGACAGAAATCAAAATAGTAGTTATCACTGTGGAAGGCTAATGACTAGGAAGGAACATGAGGATAACTCTGGAATGATAAAAATATTTTATATCTTGATCTAGGTGGTGGTTACATAGTTTAAACATATCTAAAAATGCATCTAACTGTGCACTTAATATTTATGAATTTTATTGTACATAAATCAAACCTTATTTAAAAGATTTACAAAAATTTAAAAACAAGTATTATTTTAGGTAGAATTGACATTTTCATGATATCAAGCTGCTAGTGTATTAACTAAAACAGCTATAACCAAAACTCTAATTAAGCACAAATTTTTCAAGAAAGTTGTCTCCACCAACTCCAGTAATTTCTTTTTCACACATTCATTCTCCACTCCCTTCTGGCTTTCATAAGCACAAACACCTGTTCCCACATTGTGTCTTTCTGAGGTCATTAGCCCTAAATAACTAAACACAGTGAATATTTTTATTTTTATTTTTCAAACAATACAGATTTACTTAGCAGTAAAAGTTGTATTAAAAGTGGTTATGATCATGGTAATAAGGATAACAACAGTTGTATGACAAAGTTTATAAATTTCATAGATTTATAATTTCACACTTAGAGCTAGCTGGTCAGAAATGTAACTTTATTTTTCCATGACTGAATTCAACTTAGCTCTGAATTTACTTTATTCATTTAAGAGTAGACAGCTCTTAATCTTGCATTTCAGCATGACTTAGTCACTTCAGGTTAGAAACAGTCATTAGAGGATAGTCAGTTCAGAGGTTAAATTGACTCAGGGCTGTTTTCCTCAGAAGGGTCTTGCTTTGCCTCCTACTCCACTTTATGGCAGTGTTAGGTTTCAGGAGGCAGCTGATGAAACATTCTGGCGTGATCCCCCATTTCTCATTGGCTGTGATGACAGGGGGCTGGTCCTACTGGGTCTTTAGGTGGCATATTCTGTCTTTGCATCAGCTTCAGCTAGAGTCTTCACAGTTAGTACAACTTGTGTTCTTTCTCTTGGCACAGTCAGGTCTCCCAACCCTGATGTGCAACTTCCTTCATCCTTCACCAGCACTGTTCAGAAGCAAGTGTCATCCCTGCTTCTTTATGTAACTCAAGTATCTTCATGAGGAAGACAGGCCTGTTGGATTGAAGAAATGTTCAGAAAAGGCCTAAGGGCAATTACCAATTCTCTGAATATAAGATTTAATCCACAATTCTGTCAATCTGAAAACTTTTAAATTCAGTTTATCCTGGACTTTTCTTTTACATTTTTCTTTTTTAAAATTGATAAATAGTAATTGTATATATTTGGGGAGGCATATGTGATATTTTGATACGTGCATGTAATGTGTAATAATTAAATTCTAAGCATTTATTTTTTCTTTATGTTGTGAACATTCGAATTCTTCTCTTCTAGCTATTTTGAAATATATGATAAATTGTTGTCAATTATAGTTTCCCTATGTACTATCAAACACCAGATCTTTTCCTTCTATCTAACTATATTGTTGTACTCATTAATCAAACTCTCTTCATACCCCCTCCTGCTTACCCTTCTCTGCCTCTGGTAACCACCCCAGCTGAAGCTGATGGACAGAATATGTCACCTAAAGACCCAGTAGGACCAGCAACCAGTCATCAGAGCCAATAAGAACTTTCTACCTCCATGAGATTCACTTTTTGTTTAGCTCTCACATATGAGTAAGAACATGGGATATTTGTCTTTCTATGCCTGGCTTATTTCACTTAATATAATAACTTCCAGTTCCATTCACATTGCTGCAAATGACAGGATTTCTGTTCTTTTTATGGCTGAATAATATTCCACTGTGTTTATATATACATTGTATACATATATAAATTGTGTATATATACACATTGTATATTCCACTATATATACATTGTATACATATATACATTGTATACATATATTCTGAGTTCTGGTAACTGCTCCCTTGCCTTGCCCCTTCATTCCCAAGGGCACTCACAGCCCTGCCATTGTAAGCAAAATAATGAGGCACATAGTTTGTCCACTCATACGTCAATAGTCCTTTCAGTGAATTCTCCTCAATTATCTTATTCAAGTGTGCTATCTGTTTCATCTCAGGGCTGTACCAACACAGATAACTTAGCACTTGTGCAAGCTTGGGTCAGATGTCCATTCACATATGAGTCGGTATCCTCAGTGTGATGGCTGCTTGAAGCAGAGTCATTGTCGTGGGTGGAAAGGTCGCTCAGAGGAAAGCAGCCATGGGTGGTCACTGAGTTTTTCGGCCTCTCCTGCTTAAAGCTATGAAGTTTCAAACTAGCTCCTGCTAATAGTTAAAGAAGCTGTGTATTACGCAAGAGGCAGTTTATTGCAGAGGAAAAGAGAATTTGTATAAGAACCTACAATACTTGATTTCTAGTCCTAGTTTGCTACCAATCAGCTATTTGAGTTTAGACACATCTCTTTTCCTTTTTGGGTCCCAATTCCTTCTGTAAGTTAGTACTTTTGCATCAGATGTTTTCTAAGATCTCTTCTATCTCTATGATTCTCCCTCCATGTATATTATTATTATCATTATATTAGATATTACACACATATTTATATTATACTACACATTCATTATGTAATATTATACATGTTTCCATTAGAATTTTGTTAGAATAATTGGAATATTGTACACAAAAATTAGGCAATGAATTTCAGGGTTTCTTAAACATTTTTACTTATTATAAACTAACGGTTTTGTTGTTTTTATTATGTATATCAAAATGATTGAAAGAAAAAAGCAAGAGCTCAAAAAATCACAATAATCTAGACTCTTAGAAAAAAACAAACTACTTTAGGGAAATTCTAGAAATGCCATTAAAAGGTATTACTGCTTCTTTTGTAACCAAAACAAAATTTAAGTTACTATTTTATATATAGCAGAATATACAACATTTCTGGCTTCATAAATTGAATAAAAATTATACCTGATATTTATATCATATTTGTTTCCAAAGAATTAATATTGCTCCATATTTTTAAATGAATATTTTTAGCTTGTCTACTAGAAATAAAATTTAATCAATGTATTATCTCATTTGGCAGGTAATTAGAACTTTTTAATATCAGAGAGTAGATGCGACAGCTGAGAAGTTAAAGGTTGTTAATTCTCATCTATTATCCTTTGATATTTCATGTGCCTGGAAATGTTTTGGTGCTCGGTTTTTCTCATCCTAAGAATATTTACAGAAAGAGAATATTTACTTGGAATATTTATAAGCTTATGTTTGTCCATATATCTATGGCAGAGTTTCTATTTCCATTTAGAAAGTCACTGGAGATGAGAGCTCCCACTCTTATATGGTTTGGCTGTGTCCCCACCCAAATCTCAACTTGAATTATATCTCTCAGAATTCCCATGTGTTGTGGGAGGGGCCTGGGGGAAGTAATTGAATCATGGGGGCCAGTCTTTCCAATGCTATTCTCGTGATAGTGAATAAGTCTCAAGAGAGCTGATGGGTTTATCAGGGGTTTCTACTTTTGCTTCTTCCTCATTTTCTCTTGCTGTTGCCATGTAAGAAGTGCATTTCACCTCCCACCATGATTCTGAGGCCTCACCAGCCATGTGGAACTGTAAGTCCAATCAAACCTCTTTTTCTTCCCATTCTCAGGTATGTCTTTATCAGCAGAGTGAAAATGGACTAACACAGTAAATTGGTACCAGCAGACTGGGGTGTTGCTGAAAAGATACCCAAAAATGTGGGAGTGATTTTGGAACTGGGTAACAGGCAGAGGATGGAACAGTCTGGAGGGCTCAGAAGAAGATAGGAAAATGTGAGAGAGTTTGGAACTTCCTAAAGACTTATTGAATGGCTTTGCCCAAAAGGCTGATAGCAATATGAAAAATAAGGTCCAGGCTGAAGTGGTCTTAGATAGAGATGAGGAACTTGTTGGGAACTGGAGCAAAGGTGACTCTTGTTATGTTTTAGCAAGAGACTGGTGGCATTTTGCCCCTGCCCTAGAGATTTGTGGAACTTTGAACTTGAGACAGATGACTTAGGGTATCTGGTGGAAGAAATTTCTGAGCAGAAAAGCATTCAAGATGTGATTTGGGTGCTGTTGAAGGCATTCAGTTTTATAAGGAAAGCAGAGCATAAAAGTTTGAAAACTTGCAGTTTGACTATGTGACAGAAAAGAAAAACCCATTTTCTAGGGAGAAATTCCAGCTGGCTGCAGAAATGTGCATAGATAACAAAAAGCCTAATGTGAATCCCCAAGATCATGAAGAAAATGTCTCCAGGCTATGTCAGAGACCTGCACAGCAGCCCCTCCCATCACAGGCCTGGAGGCCCAGGAGGAAAAAGTGGTTTTGTGGGCTGGGCCCAGGGTCCCCATGCTGTGTGCAGCCTAGAGACTTGGTGCCCTTTGTTTTGGCCAATTTATCCCGTTTGGAATAGCTGTATTTACCTAATACTTGTACCCCCATTGTATCTAGGAAGTAACTCGCTTGCTTTTGATTTTACTGGCTCATAGGCAGAAGAGACTTGCCTTGTCTCAGATAAGACTTTGGACTGTGGACTTTTGGGTTAATGTTGAAATGAGTTAAGACTTTGGGGAACTGTTGGGAAGGTATGATTGATTTTGAAACGTGAGGACATGTGATTTAGAGGGGCCAGGGCAGAATGATATGGTTTGGCTGTGTCCTCACCCAAATCTCAACTTGAATTGTATCTCCCAGAATTCTCATGTGTTTTGGGAGGGACATAGGGGGAGATAATTGAATTACAGAAACTTGTCTTTCCCATGCTATTATTGTGATATTGAATAAGTCTCATGAGATCTGATATGTTTATCAGGAGTTTCTACTTTTGCTTCTTCCTCATTTTCTCTTGCCACCTCCATGTAAGAATTACCTTTCACTTTTCACTGTGATTCTGAGACTTCCCCAGCCATGTGGAACTATAAGTCCAGTAAAACCTCTTTTTCTTCCCAGTCCCCTGGGTATGCCTTTATCAGCAGCATGAAAATGGACTAATGCATACCCTAACAATAAGAATAAGCATGTTAGCCAAATAACTACAATTTAAAAAACAAAACAAACAAAAAAAATCAATTCAGAGATCTAAGGACTTAAAGAAACCCAAATGAACTAATTCCTGAAAAGTGGTGATTCCTTCATTGTGATATTGTGAAATATATATTTGGTCTGCATCCAGTTTCCTGGCACACAGCTCCTAAAACCCTTGAGATCTCTAAAATTATGTGTCTTTCTGTACCCTAGTGAGATGGCTAGTATTGGTGGGGGGGGTCCCTGCATATCCTAGGATTGGAACAGCTTGCCAGAGAATACAATCCTGAGATTAGATGGCTGGAACTTTCAGCTTTTCCTGTCCCACCTCATCAGGGTGGAGACATTGAAGATTGAGTCAATCACCAATGGCCATTGCTTTAATCAATTATGCCTATGTAATAAAACCTCTGTATAAACCTAAAGGGACAAAGTTTAAAGAGCTTCTGAGTTGTTGAGCATATGGAGGTAAGGGTGGCACAGCCAAAGAGGGCATAAAACTTCTGTACCTCTTCTCACAGACTTACTCCTGTATATCTCTTTATCCAGCTATTTACTTGTATTCTTTAATATATCCTTTGTAACAATAAATCACCAACAATAAGTAAACTGTTTTCCTGGGTTCCATGAGCCACTCTAGCAAGTTATCAAACCCAAAGAGAGGATTGTGGGAATCTTTGATTTGTAGCCAAGTCAGACAGAAGTTGTGGGTAACCGGGAACTTACTACTTGCTTTTGACATCTGAGATGGGGAGAAGTCTTACGGACTGAGCCCTTCACCTGTGGAGTCTGTGCTATCTCTGGGAGAATTAAGTTGAATGGTAGGACATCCATCTGCTGTCAGAGAATTGGTTAATGTGGAAGAAACTCCCATACATCTGGTGTCACAATTGAGGTATTCAGATTGCTGACAGTATAGTAATGAGAAAAAATGTTGGTTGCTTCCTACATTACACCTTCCTAGGAGAGAAGAGATCCATGGCCATTTTCCTCCCTAGCACAAGAGCAGAAGGTGGAGGAATCTCCCATATATAGGTAAAGAAGAAACCAGTCGAACTTAGAAGAAATTAAATGTCTGCATATAGTCTTCCATGATGGATTAGAAGTTGTAGCCACAGAAGAATCTACAACCATTCATCAACTCTTTCCTATGGACCTTCATCAAGTACAAGATGCTCAGGTTGGGGATGGGATGGGAGAGAGAAGAGACATCTAAATGAGACATGTGAAGTCTTCACCTCATGTGCAGTAACAGTTACTGAAGGCTGTGGCAGGGCAGGAGAGTAGAAAAAATATCTCCAGGAGGCATTCAGATGTGCTTGCTAGTATGGATCTCATCATAGACTCCAGTATGATAAAATTTGTGCCACGTTCAATCTTTCAAGGCTACAGCTCTTGGTTTACAACATGCTCAGCCATAGTTACCAGAATAAGTGCTCTGTTCCAAAAACACAGGCTATAATAAAGATCTCGACAAATTTCCTGGCACTCTGTACTTAACACCTTGTAGTGTTTAACCAAACTCCTTTAGGAGAACTTCACCAAATATGTGCTGTTATTGTGCTGGCTAAGTTAGCAAGACAGAGTCTGAAGTAGCTAAAGAAAAACTTGTGTGAACTTGTCTGTCATGCAGGTAGTTTGCTAAAAAAAAGCCACAGGAGGAGACTTTATGTTTATTTCATTCTTTAAGTGAAAAAATCCAAAGTGATATTTTATGTGAAAAATCTCTATCTGAACTTGTTAAAAATTGTATCAATGTGATATCTGTTTTTTAAATGATTTTGATAATATGTGCACAAATGGACTTCCTATCTAAGGTTATCCCCCTCTTTTAAAAATATCAGATCAAATTTGCCACATTTCAATTAACAAAAAAGAAGGGAAGAAGAAACAATTGCTGTGACACAACGGACTGTGGAAGTGAGAAGCTCCACCTTCAGTCTGGTCCCTATTAGGCCAGTAAGACATCAAACTCAAGGAACTACATATTTCAGGACAAAACCTACCTATATGGTGAATCTGGCCAAGGTCAAAAAACTTTCATTCATTCAACCTGATGCCTATTATGTGCCAGACATATCTCTAGGCACTGAAGAGTTACCAGTGGAAAAACAGTCCCTGACCTCATGGAGCTACCATCATAGCTTAAGAGAGATACAATAAATGAACAAACAAGTAAATAAATAATCTATAAGATGCTAATAAATATTATGGAGAAAAATAAGACAAGAAGAAAGGATAAGGAGGCATGGAGGGCAGATTTAAAGAACTTATATTAAAAGAAAATGATTAACAGCACAGAAATTAAGAAAGTAACTCAATAGAAATACAGGCATAAATTAAATGGGCACTCCACAGAAGAAGAAACCTTGATGCCTAATAAACATAAAAATATATCACTAATATTCAGGAAAATAAAAATCAAAACAATAGACATCATTTCCTAAGGTTTTATCACAGCAAAGTATAGTCTAAGAATACCAAGTATTGGCAAGGCTGTGAAATAACAAGAACTGTCATCTGCTGTTGGTAAGTAATACAAAAATTGGCTCCACCTCTTTGGAATACAGCTTGGCATTATTTACTAAAATTGAATAGAAGCCTTCCAAGGAAATCCACTCAATACTAATTTCTATATAAGGATAAGCTAGACAATGCTTTGGACAACATACATAAAGTGGCTTAAAACAACAAAGATTTCTGTTTCACTCCTGCTACAATGTCATTGTGGGTTGACTGGAGTCTCAGCTCCATGTCTTTGTCAGCCTTACTTGTGGACCTATGCTGATGAAGCAGCTGCTAGGCGGAACACTTCCAGTTACTGTAGAAGAGAGAAAAGAACATTGCATGTGTTGCCTCGCAAGGCTTCTACCCAGAAAGGTCACACATCACTTAGCTCACATTTCATTAATCCAACATGGCCACACCTAAATTAAGTGGGCAGTGAAGTGCAATCCTAACAGGAACCTTGGCAGGAAACAGCAGCAGAATATATAGGAATAGCCTTAATGGCTCTTACAATGTATTCCCTAGACAAATTTTTATGCATGATTACCAGGAGTCACATACAGATTCCAAAGCAGCACTGGCTATTAAAGCACAAAATATCCATTAACAGCAAAACAGATAAACACATTATATTATACTCACAGCAAAATATGAACTAGGGACAAGAAAGAATGATCTACGGCCTTACACATTAGTATGTTTGAATTTCAAAATGTTTAGTGAAAAAGCAAGTCACAGAGGCATACTGTGTGATTCATTTACATAAAGTACAAAATTATATAGAGAAAAATCAGACATATTATGTTGGGATACATGCATATGTGGTAAAGCTATACAGGAAAGCAAGAGAATGACTAACCAAAATTACAAGAGTTTGGTTACCCCTGGGCTGGTAGGGTGTGATGGAGGCAGGGAGACATCAGTGAAGAGTACACTCATGGGGCTTCAAAGATACTGGTTATATTCTACATTTTTAAGTTGGCTGGTGTACATGGGCACTTTATTTTATTTTATTTTTATTCTTTAAAAATATGTATGTATGTACGTATATTTAAATATCATTTATAGAGTGGCTTAAACACTGTTTGATTAAAAAAAATTATTTTTCACAGTTCTGGAGCTTGGGAAGTCCAAGATCAAGGGGCCAGCAGATTCAGTATCTGGTGGGGCCCTCTTCCTGGTTTGCAGACAACTGCCTTCTTACTGTATTCTCACATGGTAGACAGAGATAAATCATCTCTCTCATGTCTCTTCTTAAAAGGCACTAATTCCATTTATAAGGGCTCCATGCTCATGATCTTGTTGGGGCTTAGTAAATGATACTCCAAAATATGCAACTTTGGACTTCAAACTGATAGCACCTGGGGAACAGCAAATCCAGGGAGGGCTTTCTCTGAAGCTCCCTCATCTGACTAAGGGAAGTTCTTCCAGAAGGAATGCAGTGGTCTTGGCCCCTTCCTTATAATCTCATGAAATGAGAAAGATTAACTCATAGGAAAAATTTAAAAAGGTGAATACCACTATTCTTCTGAGGACTGCTACCTGAGACATTTCTGCATAACAAGACAGCTTTTCTCATGTATTTTCTCCCCTCAATTTCACATAACCTGTCACCACCCCTCCTCAGAGACCACAAGCTACCATTTCTTTCTGAGGCTCAAAACTCTGTTTAAACTTTGATCATCCGATCCTTCTTTAAGCCATGTTTTGTGAGGCCCCTGTGTGTATGTATGTAATAAATTTGTATGCCTTTTCTCCTTTTAATGTGTCTGTCAGGCCTCTGAGCCCAAGCTCAGCCATCATATCCCCTATGACCTGCATGCATATATCCAGATGGCCTGAAGTAACTGAAGAATCACAAAATAAGTGAAAATGGCCTGTTCCTGCCTTAACTGATGACATTACCTTGTGAAATTCCTTCTCTTGGCTCATCCTGGCTCAAAAGCTCCCCCACTGAGCACTTTGTGTCCCCCGCCCCTGTCCACCAGAGAACAACCCCCTTTGACTGTAATTTTCCACTACCCACCCAAATTCTATAAAACGGCCCACCCCATCTCTCTTCGCTGACTCTCTTTTCAGACAGCCTGCCTGCACCCAGGTGATTAAAAAGCTTTATTGCTCACAAAAAGCCTGTTTGGCGGTCTCTTCACATGGACACGCATGACAGTGTCTACTGTCAAGTTTTTTTTTTTCTTTTCAGAAATTCAAGTTATTGAACCTTCAGAGGTAGAAGAAAAGTTTACTTTACCCCTACAACCTTATCACTTCCCCCAAGGCCTCACCTCCAAATGCAGTCAAATTGGGAATTAGGGCTTTAACATATGAATTTTAGGGAAACAAAAACATTCAGTTCATATTGTGTGTGTGTGTTTCATACTGTGTGTGTGTGTGTTATGTACAATACATTTCACAATAAAAAGTTTACAATAAAAAGGTGTCTTTTAGGTGACGTTTCCTGAACAAATAACTTGATTATATGCCTTTATTGACAACTTCTTGAATTCTCACCTAAGCACACATCTCCGGTGCCAATGCTAAGAAACTGACCTCCCTAGATGGTCACATTGAGGAGAGAGGGATTGGGTGCTACTATTAAGGCATATGACTTTTACTGGACTGTCTAAGTCAATAGAAAAAAATATTTTAGTATCCTGAAAAGATTCTTATCTGATCTCTTCTGTGGTTCCGTGTGGCCTAATGGATATATCATGTTATAAACTGTCTGAGAAGGTAACAAGAGGACATTTGATATCTGCCCTCAAATGTAGGAGATGAGAAAGAGGACTGTCATATGGCAAATAGCATTCCCCACTCTTTTCAGCTGTTTGTAAAGTGTTCCATGCTGATATGGTTCGTATTTGTGTCCCCACCCAAACCTCATGTTGAATTTGAGGAGGTTCCTGGTGGGAGGTGATTGGCTCATGGGAGGCCAACTTTCCCCTTGCTCTTATTATGACAGTGAGTGAGTTCTCACGAGATCTGATGGTTTAAAAGTATGTGGCATTTCCCCTTCACTCTTTCTCTCCTGCCACCATGTGAAGAAAGTACTTGCTTCCCCTTTGGCTTCTGCCATAACTGTAAGTTTCCTGAGGCCTCCCAGCCATACTTCTGTTAAGCCTGTGGAACTGAGTCAATTTAGCCTCTTTATAAATTACCCAGTCTCAGGTAGTTCTGTATAGCAGTGCAAAAACCGACTAATACACATGTAATTAGCAGACATGAAAAAGAGTAGAGCAAAGTAGGAGCTGTGCAGATAGCCAAATGCTAGAGAATTCCAATAGGTCTTTGTGGAGCTGGGATCTGAAGAGTTAGCTTGCCAAAAACAGGCCCTTGTGAGTAAAAATAGAATTTTAAGTCCCTTGACTGACTGAACCAACCACTGTTGGCCAAAGAGAGTTTGCTCATGCTTCAGTACATTCCCTTCCTCTCTAAATGATACCAGATTTTTTTTCCTAGGAGTTAAACAGAAACCATCCCTGAAAAACAAAAACTGGGAGACTCCTCCACTGACTTCAACTTTAGCCAACTGCCTGCTGCCGTGGGAAGACTTCCCTCCTTTTTGCAGTTTGAACATAGCAGCTGACCAATTTCACAAAGCATTCCTTCCTGATAAATGACCACCAACCATACACTAGCTCTGGCCAATTTGTGGAGGCTGGGTACAAAGCACCTTTTGTCCTACATTTAATCTTTTTGATATACAGAGCCCAATTGTACTGCATTTTAATGTTGTCTCCACCCCAATGTAAGCATGGGATGTATGTAGCATACATGTTTGCTTACCATGCATGCATGCAAACTCCCTTCATGAATATTCATATATCACATGTTAAATATGTATGTTTAGCCAACTCATTTAGCATAAAACTCCTGTCCCATTGCTCTTCTGGTAAAGCACCTGCTTTCAGTCTCAGGTGAATGTTTTGCTTCCCAGCTGCAGGTTGTAGCCCTTCATAAGACATAAACCTTTCCTTTCCATATTTATAAATCCCATGATTTTAAGTTGACACCCTCAGTGAGCAACAGCAATCTTTTGCTAAAGTCACCCAATATGCTGAATAACCTAGGCCAACATTAGACAAATACTGTCTGTAAAAAATAATAATAATAATCTGTGCAGTCCAATGAGAAAATAAAATTTGTGAAAACACAAACAAGTAGAATGGCTTGGTTTCTGCTCTCTAGTCCTGTAACTGGGGAAAATATAGAATGAAAAAATTATAAAACACTTTGTCATTTCAGACATGGCACAGATTGATGGCAAATGTGTAACCTTCACCAGTTGTGCTGTCTACAGAAGCAAAGTGGAATGGAGTATTGGGGGCCAATCTAGGTAAATTCACCATTCTGAGTAAGAAAGCATCTTTTACAAAATCTAGAAATGTCATCTATCTATTTCATCTATGGTAATTGATTACATAAACCATAAGATAGTGGGCCTAAGGAAAAATAAATTTTAAAGTTTCAACTTAGACACTGGCTAGCTTGTGCAACTGTCCCAGAATGCTTTCACTTGCATATGACTAAAAAATAATATGAGACCAGGAGTGGTGGCTCATGTCTGTAATCCCAGCACCTTGGAAGGCCAAGGCACGTGGATCACCTGAGGTCAGGAGTTGAAGACCAGCCTGGCCAACATGGTAAAACCCCATCTCTACTAAAAATACAATAATTAGCTGGACATGGTGGTGCACACCTGTAATTCCAGCTGTTCGGGAGGCTAAGGCAGGAGAACTGCTCATACCTGGGAGACTGAGGTTGCAGTGAGCTGAGATCGTACAAGTGCAATGCAACCTGAGTGGCAGAGTGAAACTCTGTCTCAAAAAAAAAAATGAGAGGAGGAGGAGGAAGAGGAAGAAGAAGAAGGAGAAGAAGAAGAAGAAGGAGAAGGAGAAAAGAAGAAGAAGAAGAGGAGAAGAGAAAAGAAGAAGAGAATAAAGAAGGTGGAGGAGGAGAAGGAGGAAGAGGAGGAGGAAGAGGAGGAGGAAGAGGAGGAGGAGGAAGAGGAGGAGGAGGAAGAGGAGGAGGAGGAAGAGGAGGAAGATGAAGAGGAGGAGGAGAAGGAGGAAGAGGGGGAGGAAGAAGAGGAGGAAGAGGAAGAGGAGGAGGAGGAGAAGGAGGAAGAGGAGAAGGAGGAGGAGGAGAAGGAGGAAGAGGAGAAGGAGGAGGAGAAGGAGGAAGAAGAGGAGGAGGAGGAGAAGAAGAAGTAGAAGAAGAAGAAGAAAGAAGAAGAAGAAGAAGAAGAAGAAGAAGAAGAAGAAGAAGAAGAAGAAGAAGAAGAAGAAGAAGAAGAAGAAGAAACAAAAGAAGAGAAGAAGAAAGGAGGAGGAGAAGGAGGAAGAGGAGGAGGAGAAAGAGGAGGAGAAGGAAGAGGAGGAGAAAGAGGAGGAGAAGGAAGAGGAGGAGGAGAAGGATGAGGAGGAGGAGAAGGAGGAAAAGAAGAAAGAAGAGAAGGAGGAAGAGGAGAAGGAGGAGAAGGAGAAGAGGAAGGAGAAGAAGAAGAGGTAGAAGAAGAAGAGGAGGAGGAGGAGGAGGTTAATCCATTGCATCTCAAACATTAATGTGTATATGGACCACCTGGGCACTTGTTAAAATGCAGATTCTGATTTGGCAGGACTGGGATGGGGCTTAAAATTCTGTATTTCCAACAAGATCTCAAGTGATATTGATGGTTGCACAGACCACACACTGACTAGTAAGGGCTTAAATATTAAGTATGTTTATTAAGTCAATAGCAAGAAGTAAACAGGCAGGCAGTTTCAGGTTTGGCTAATTTGACAACTCTAAGATACTATGAGGACTCTTGCCATCCTTAGCATGGCAGCGACTCCTTTTGGTTGCAGGATGGCTTTAGTAGTTTAACAACTTTGCAGACTTTACTTCCCAGAGGCATTTTTTCCCTTGATATTCGCCTGACTTCCCTTCCCATCTTACAAGTTGAATTGTGTCACTTACCCATTCCTAAACTCATATCTGGCAAGAGGAATGTAGTTTCCTCTTGATTGACAGACTAATCAATAGATTCCCTGCCTCTCACCTGGGGAGGGAACTGGCTTTCTCCAAAATATAACAGATGTTTGAACAAAATCTGTTACTAAATAAGAACAGCTATTAGATGGAAAACCTGCAGTGTCTGCTACAGGCCTTTAGCAATTTACATTAAATTAAACTCACAGCAAGGTGACATGCCTTACTGAGAGAGAACTCACTGTTCTGGGAGGAAAAAGTCTCTCACAGATTATATCTATTGCTAAGCCTAGGAACTTTTGTTTGTAATTATGAGAGCTTTGGTTTGGCCTGGACATCTGAGAGAAGGAATTGGAACAATATAGGATATAGAATGGTATCTGGTCCATCTTGTTATTTGCATTGGTTTGAGACCTTGTGGAATGTGGAGTTAAAAGCAGAAATTGGGCCAGGCCCAGTGGCTCATGCCTGTAATTCCAGTGCTTTGGGCAGCCGAGGCGGGTGGATCACGAGGTCAAGAGATTGAGACTATCCTGGCCACGTGGTGAAACACTGTCTCCACTAAAAATACAAAAATTAGCTGGGCATAGTGATGCATGCCTGTAGTCCCAGCTATGTGGGAGGCTGAGGCAGGAGAATTGCTTGAACCCAGGAGGCAGAGGCTGCAGTGAGCCGAGATCACACCACTGCACTCCAGCCTGGGTGAGAGAGTGAGAATCCATTTCAAAAAAAAAAAGAAAAGGAGAAATTGACATGACTACACAGAAGAAGTTAACCTGTACTCTATGGCCCAGGTTACCAATGTGGCCTGGAGTTTGAGAAGAGGTCATTTTCCCTACCTCTGCATGGCATCTGATGTTCTGAGTTGAGTAGGTTTGGGAGCCTCTGGAGACAATAAATTTGTCATGGCCATTTATATTCCAGTGGTGGGCAGAGGCAGTTCCCAAATACCTTGAGGGAATTCATAAGAAGTGGGTATCAGAGTCCAAGGAAAAGAAAAATGCAGTTGCTTCATAAAGACTCATCTGGTTATAGGCACATATTAGATGTTGCTATATATTCCTGGGCAGATACTGCAAATAACTGGGCAACACTGTGGGAGCTAATTTTCAATAGATAAGCTGGTTGGGGTTCCTGCTATTAGAATCCACATATAGGAAGGAAATGTGACCTACTTTGTTGTCACAGGCTGTGACAGGCATTTAATACAATGCTTTTCCTAAAACAAATACTCAACAAATTGTAATAGCACTAATAATACTTCCCATTTCTTGAGTCCTTAATATGGGACAGGTGTTTTTCAAGCACTTCACATATTGATTCATTTAATAACCCAAAAAAGCCTATAAGGTAAATGTTACTACTTGCCCTAGTTAAAACTAAAAGCCAAAAAGGTTTATCAACTTGTTTGAGATCACAAAATGAGGAAAGATCGAGTAAGGATTCAAACTCATGCTGTCTCAGACCTTAGGTCCTGAAACAGCTAATATTATTTCCATCCTACTGAGTGTCAGTCACTTTGCACATTTTATTTCATTTAATCTTTCTAATGGCCTTATTATTTTTCCTGATTTTACAGATGAAGAAATCAAAGGGCAGAAATTTGTAATTTGTGAAGCCAACATTCAAAACCAGGCTGTCTAACTCCTAACCACTATGTTCTACTCCTTTCCCTACAATAGTAGTCACTAGCATTTATATTATTTCCATGGTTATTTTTTTTTAACACAGCAGTCTTTCCCCAACCCATGAACCAAAGAATTCTGACCTCTCTAAAGCTGATGTAAAAGGAAAAAGTTTGAATGATATTCTATTGACCTACTTTATTCAGTTTACTAAGAAAATTTCCTGGCATGATCACCATTCCAATGCCTTGGGTGACTGAGAATTAACTTTACCCAAAGTAGATCCATACCAAGTATTGTGAAATCTGGTGGAGTGCTAAACTCTAGGCTCTTGACCTTTCGTTCAGGCCTCCAGACTCTAAGCCCAAGGCAATTTCTTTACTCTTTATCTCTCCAGGAGATTTGAGCAGAAGCATTGTTTCTATTTTATCAACTTCGTTTCCAGGTCCTTCCTTTTTGTTCTAACACTAACACTTTCAAACCTTTTATTTCATGTTACAAGCCTGTTTTGCTTTCCTAGATAATATGGTTGGGCTATCCCCACCCAAATCTTACCTTTAATTGTAATAATCCCCATGTGTTGAGAGCATGGCCAGGTGGAGATAATTGAATCATGGGGGCAGGTTTCCCCATACTATTCTTGTGTTAGTAAATAAGTCTCATGAGATCTGATGATTTTATAAATTGCAGTTCCCCTGCACAAGTCCTCTCTTGCCTGCCACCATGTAAGGCTTCTCTTTGCTCTTCCTTGATGATTGTGAGGCTTCCCCAGCCATGTGGAACTGTGAGTCCATTAAATATCTTTCCTTTATAAATTACCCAGTATGGAGTATGTCTTTATTAGCAGCATGAGAACAGACTAATACAGTAAATTGGTACTGGGTAGTGGGATGCTGCTACTCTACTAATGTGGAGTGAAAGTGACTTTGGAACTAGATAACATGCAGAGGTTGAAACAGTTTGGAGTGCTCAGAAGAAGATAGGAAAATGTGGAAAAGTTTGGAACTTCCTAGAGATTTGGAGGGCTCAGAAGGGAAAGTTTGGAACTTCCTAGGGACAAGTTAAATGGCTTTGACCAAAATACTGATAGTGAAATGGACAATAAGGTCCAGGCTGAGGTGGTCTCAGATGGAGATGAGAAACTTGTTGGGAACTTAAAGGTCACTCTTGCTATAGATAAATGCAAATCAAAACCACAGTGAGATACCATCTCATGCCAATTAGAATGGCGATCATTAAAAAGTTAGGAAACAACAGATGCTGGAGAGGATGTGGAGAAATAGGAACGGTTTTATGCTGTTGGTGGGAGTGTAAATTAGTTCAACCATTGTGGAAGACAGTGTGGACATTCCTCAGGGATCTAGAACCAGAAATGCCATTTGACCCAGCAATCCTATTACTGGGTATATACCCAAAGGATTATAAATTATTCTATTATAAAGACACATGCACATGTGTCAATGCAGCACTATTTACAATAGCAAAGACTTGGAACCAACCCAAATGTCTATCAATGATAGACTGGATAAAGAAAATGTGGCAGATATACACCATGGAATACTATGCAGCCATAAAAAAGAAAGAGATCATGTTCTTTGCAGGGACATAGATGAAGCTGGAAATCATCATCCTCAACAAACTGACACAGGGACAGAAAACCAAACACTGCATGTTCTCACTCATAAGTGGGAGTTGAACAATGAGAACACATGGACACAGGGAGGGAACATCACACACTGGGGCCTGTCAGGGGGTAGGGAGAAAGGGGAAGGAGAGCATTAGGACAAATACCTAATGCATGTTGGGCTTAAAACCTAGATGATGGATTGATAGGTGCAGCAAACCACCATGGCACATGTATACCTACATAACAAACCTGCATGTTCTGCACGTGTATCCCAGAACTTAAAGTAAAATTAAAAACAAAACAAAGAGACTGGTGGCATTTTGCCCCTGCTCTAGAGATCTGTGGAACTTTGAACTTGAGAGAGATGATTTAGGGTATCTAGTGGAAGAAATTTCTAAGCAGCAAAGTGTTTAAGAGGAAGCAGAGCATAAACGTTTGGAAAATGTGCAGCCTGACAATGCACAACAGGAAAGAAAAACCCATTATTGGGGAGAGAAATTAAAGCTTGCTTCAGAAATTTGTGTAAGTAAAAAGTAGCCCATTGTTTATTACCAAGACAATGGGGAAAATGTCTCCAGGGCATGTCAGAGACCTTCCTTGCAGCTCTTCCCATCATAGGCCCAGAGGCCTAGGAGAAAAAAAATAATTTAGGAGGCCAGGCCCAGGCCCTCCCTACTGTTTGCAGCCTAGGGACTTGGTGCCCTCTGTCCCAGCTGCTCCAGCTGTGGCTAAAAGGGGCCAAGATACAGCTCAGACTTTGGCTTCAGAGGGTGTAGGTCCTAAACCTTGGCAGCTTCTATGTGGTGTTGAGCCTGCAGGGCACAGAAGTCAAGAATTGAGATTTGGGAAACTCTGCCTAGATTTCAGAGGATGTATGGAAATGCCTGGATGTCCAGGCAGAGGTGTGCTGCAGGGGTAGAACCCTCATGAAGAACCTCTGCTAGGGCAATGCAAAATGGAAATGTGAGATGTGAGCACCCTCGCAGAGACCCCACTAGAGCACTGCCTAGTAGAGCTGTATGAAGAGGGCCACCTACCAGAATGGTAGATCCACTGACAGCTTCCACTATGCACCTGGAAAAGCCACAGACACTCAATGCCAGTCCAGGAAAGCAGCTGGGATGAGGGCTGTACCCCAGCTCCTCAGGGGCAGAGCTGCCCAAGGCTGAGGGAGCCCACCTCTTGTATCAGCATGACCTGGATGTAAAACATAGAGTCAAAGGAGGTCATTTTGGAGCTTTAAGATTTGACTGCCTCATTGGATTTTGGACTGGCATGGGGCCTGTAGCCTCTTCATTTTGGCCAACTTCTCCCATTTGGAAATGGTTGTATTTACCCAATGCCTGTACCCCATTGTATCTAGGAAGTAACTAATTTGCTTTGATTTTACAGTCTCATAGGCTGAAGGGGCTTGCCTTTTCTCTGATGAGATTGGACTGCGGATTTTTGAGTTAATGCTAAAATGAACTAAGACTTTGGGAGACTGTTGGGAAGGCATGATTTATTTTGAAATGTGAGGACATGAGATTTGAGAGTGGCCAGGGGTGGAATGATATGGTTTGACTGTGTCCCCACCCAAATCTCACCTTTAATTGTAATAATACCCACATGTCAAGGGTGGGGCCAGGTGGAGATAACTGAATCACAGGGGTATTTTCCCCCATATTGTTCTCGTGGTGGTAAATAAGTCTCATGAGATCTAATAGTTTTATTAATGGGAGTTCTGCTGCCCACGCCCTCTCTTGCTGCCTCCATGTAAGACGTTCCTTTGTTCTTCCTTCATGATTGTGAGGCCTCCCCAGCCATGTGGAACTGTGAGTCCATTAAACCTTTTTCCTTTATAAGTTACCCAGTCTCAGGCATGTCTTTATTAGCAACATGAGAAAAGACTATGGGGATGTTCACTCCTTCAACAATTCATTCAGTGAAAACTAACTGAGCGCCTGCCATGTGCCAGACATTCTTAGGCGTGGACACACAAGAGAAGGCAAGAAAGGCCCCTTTCCTCATCTAGTTTCCATTCTGGTCAACAGTTCACAAATTAGTAAATCCTATATATTGGTATAGTGACAAACACTATGAATATAATTGCAGGGCAGTGAAAAATGACTTCCCTCCACCCTTCTAGATTCTTTGTCTGGGCTACAAATTAAATTGAAAAAAGACAGACTAACAAGAGAAAAACAATAATTATGTACATATGCTCTGGAGTCCCAGAAAATATGATACTGGAAGAATGGTCACATAAATGAAGCTTATATAGAAGCCTGAGCTACAGAAAGGGATAGGGGTTTGGGGATTCTGGGGGTGGTAGGAACACAAGTAATGGGAGGGTGAGGGGTGGAAATGTGTGATGGATAAAGTTTGTCTTGTTATTCAGATAAAAAGTCTCTTGGGTGAGAAAAATTAGCTCTAAGCAGTCCTCTCCTGACACAGATACTTTTACTAATGTACTTTTCCTCTATAGATATAAATTTAACTTACAAAAGGATAGCTTTTCAGAGCTACTCCTGTATTTGCAGTTTCTCAGAACAACCAACTTGAATTATGCCAAAGAAGTGTATTTTGGGGTTTCTGGTCTCCCACATTTGTATATTGGGGTAGTGTGTCTTGGGTCCCAACAAAACTAAACAGAGTAAGAGAATAAAGAGCAATTGGCCATCCCTGAGGAGGTGATATCTGAGGAAAGAACTGAATGAAGAGATGCCCTTTGCATAGACGCTCTTTCACTTTTCCATGTCTTTCATCCTGCAAGACCACTCAGAGTCTATGGAGTAATAAATGATTCCCAAACAGATGACAATGTCAACAGTAGATTAATATCATCTCAAAAGCATGTAAATTGTACATCTGTTCTTAATCCTTGAGACAATAACTTGAAATTATTGAGTATGTAAATATTTAGTAAATGAATGGTATTAGCTTATTCCTCTGGCAACACCTGGCAGACCTAATCACCCAGCAACAAAACTGGCCTTACCTTAAGGAGTCACACCTCCCAAGGAAGCACAGCATGCAGCATTGCAAACCAAATCACCATATTCTACACATGGAATAATAATGAGGATATATCAAGGGAAAAATACTGCCTTTGGGTTTTTGTTGAAATCCTTCTTCAGCTCTTCTTTGGCATGGGTTAATAGCTGCTGTAAAATTCTATTCCCTGTCTGAATGCCCAGGTGTTGTCTTCTTTTATGCTTTTATTCCCAGAGTACCACTGTCCATTTTAAAGACTTTTTTCTTCCTTTTTATCCTAGGCAGAAAATTGTTGCTGATTTCCTTTCTCTCTTTGTCTTTTCTTAATTCAGACTAAGAGTAGGTTTCAGCTTCCTTCTTTCAAGAGCCATGTTTCCGGCAGAAGTTTACAGCACATGAGGTAACAGATAGCATTTCCTTCCATGTGCTATAATAAAGAATGGCTCCTAATAAAGATTCCTTTCAGTGACTCATGTGTAAAGATAAAAAATAAGATCAGAAAAGCAACCTTAAGGAGTTTCCTCCTCAGCTGGGCTTGGGTCCAAAGGGCCAAGAGAATTAAGAATCACTAGTAAAGCTAGGTTTTCAAGGCTCATTATAATCATGGTGACCTCCATATGTAGGTCACCCTACAATATACCCTTCCCTTTATTGGATCAAAATGTCAGTTAGAAATTACCACCATTACATGGTGTGCAGAGTAAAAGCTTCCTCTCTACCCACCGAAAGACTGACAATACATAGATCAAAAGGAGAAAGAGACATACAATTATTTTTTTTTAAGATGAGTCTCACTCTATTGCCCAGGCTAGAGTGAAATGGCACAATCTCGGCTCACTGCAACATTCACCTCCCAGGTTCAAGTGATTTTCCTGCCTCAGCCTCCCAAGTAGCTGGGATTACAGATGCGCACCACCACGCCCGCCTAATTTTTGTATTTTTAGTACAGACGGGGTTTCACCATATTGGTCAGGCTGGTCTCAAACTCTTGACCTCATGATCCACCCGCCTCAGCCTCCCAAAGTGCTGGGATTACAGGTGTGAGCCACCATGCCCAGCCTTTTTAAAACTCTTATCCCAAACTTTTCTTTCCTTTTTTTTTTTTTTTTTTTAGACAGAGTCTGTCTCTGTCGCCCAGGCTGGAGTGCAGTGGTGTGCAATCTTGGCTCACTGCAACCTCCACCTCCCGGGTTCAAGATACTCTCCTGCTTCAGCCTCCGAGTAGCTGGGACTACAGGAATGTGTCACCATGCCTGGCTAATTTTTGTATTTTTAGTAGATATGGGGTTGCACCATATTGGTCAGGCTTGTTTTGAACTCCTGACCTTGTGACCCACCCGCCGTGGCCTCCCAAAGTGCTGGGATTACAGGTGTGAGCCACCGCGCCCAGCCAAGGCATACAAATTTTTTAATGTGCATATGAACATGGGAGTCCCACAAATATGTGACTCCAAAAAGAGCCAGATGGTTGAAGCCTAAATACCCTATACATAGGGAAGAGGAAATTGGGGACTATTGGTAATTTTAGAGGGGTAGTAAAAAAATTTTAGGTAAAATGAATAAACTCAAAGAACAATGGCCTGGGACACAGTTCTGAACTTGGCAAGGAGGTTGCACAAAAGTGAGGAGTAAAACTTTACTTTGAATGAAGGTTGTCTTATTATGCAGTTAAAGCCTCCTGGGTAATCTCTCAAAGTTGCTTTCAGAAGAATAGATGAGGAGCCTCTCTGAACCTATTCTGGTTCAGGGGCTGCCTGATTCTTGAATTGTTCTTTGCTCAACTCAACTCCGTTAAATATTATTCGTCTAAGGTTTTTCTTAGTAGATGGCATCAGAAATGGGATATGAAATAAAGCTTCTAGTGACCCCCAGGAGCATCAAGTGACCAAGCAATGTACCATTGTGTCCACTGCTTTCTCAGCAACTGGAGATCATCAGTAAGTTCTCTCTCAGATTCCAAAGCTTCACAGATTTGCATTTTGAGCTATCTGAGTTTGAACACATTTGAGATCCAAACTGGGTTTGGAAGTCATAACAGAAGCTGCACTGGGTCCAGAATCAGACTGGATCCAATGATTAACTGGCTTGGATCCATTAGGGGCCTCTTATGTCTGACTGGGTCAGACAGAAACTGCTAGTCAACAGCAATATTGCAGAGCGTGTAAAATCCAGGTTTTGGAAATTTGTAGGGATTTTTATGTTCTTCTCCCTTTGTTTATTTGTCTTGCATACTTAGGTAGGGAAAAATCATTGCCTAATTTGATCAAGGGGATCTGAGAACCAAAGTCAAGATTCAAGGTAAAAATGAGTTCCTTAATTTCTGAAGAACTACCAGTTTGTAGATGCGTATGTATTAGGCCCTAGAAGCAGCAAACACTTACAAAAATGGTGAAATCTTATTAAAGGTAATTTAAAGTTATAGTGGAATGTTTCAAATGAACAACACTGCACTTTCAGAAGTTCATTTGAAAATAAGAGCTCTGAAATTAGTCTCATCCAAGGATGCCTATTGATGTGCAGAAGCTTCTAAAAGTGTTTCAATGCTGTTATTGCTTTTTAAAAAAGACTATGAAAGGTAGACAAAAAGCTTAAGTGACTAATTGATAAGAAAAATTAAATCTGCTAATCTTTTGGCTTAGTTACTATCCTGCCTTGAAGGCAAAAAGAAAGCTTTTGTAGATAAAGTGTTTATAAAAGGGAGGCCCTCAGGTAAGTATGCTTACTTCTTTCTTAGATCTATCCATGCTGAATCAGTCGTGGAGAATGCTTTCTCTGTCCTATTCCTTAAAGAACTCTACCCTGAACTCAGTAATTTTAGTTAAGAAACAGCTATATTAAAAAGACCCAATAAACTAAAATACACCTTTCTGGAATTTACCTAGCTGTCTTGAAGTCCTTTAGTAAAATAAATTTATATCTTTAAAGGAAACCTCCATTTGTAAGGGCATCTCTGTTTCTGCATCTAACCACTAGGAACTTCAACTATGGGGAAGACAATGATTTAAAGTTTACATAACAGACCTTGCCTTTGTTTAGATCTAAGTTCTGTGCCTTTGAGATGTCAATGTTCTACTTTGTTTCACATGAGTCCCATCTTTGGAGGTGTAAATTTAGAGCTGCCTCCCTGACAATTGTTTAGGGCAATAAAACATGTAATTCGAAGAATGAGAGTCTGAATGGAGAAAAAAAAAAACTACTTAAAAGCTAGCAAATAAGAATATTTTATGAAAACTATAAGATCTGCTTCTGTCTTTCTGTCTCTATGTCTATGTGTTATGTGCATATGATAATGATGTTTGGTAAATGAAGCTAGTTTTTACATTGTTGGTAAAATAGGAACCGCTTCAACATTTTCAGTTAAATATAATTCAATACTTCTTGATTTGACTGTGAGCTTAAGGTTTTTGTTTTGAGCCTCTGAATTCATGAATCTGGATGTTACATGTAGTTAGACAGGCATGAGTGGGGCAGGACAGAGCTCTCTCTCACCCACTGGGAATGTTGAGTGATGGTTCAGCAATTATCACATTCCCTCTCTAAAAGTGATAAATTGGCAGTGGTGCCAGGGAGAGGCCATTTCCTAATGGTTCACATTTATCGAAGTAAAGTGTTAATTGAACACAGATGCAAGGGAGAAGCAACTTCCCAGGCATGTGAATTAAGAGACAAAATGGCAGAGTATGACCTTCTGGGACACACCATTAGAAAAGTGAAGAAAGGTTCAGATGGACATGCATACAGCCTCCTAAACAAACTGCATATGCTCATTTCCCAAGCGTAAGAAGGGTATACACATGCAGGCAGCCCACCCTAAGAGAAGAATCATGGGAGAGGGGTCAGCCTATAAAGTCCTAGGATCAAGGTTAAACACTGCACTTGACCTTCACATGCCTACTTGGGTTTCTTCCAAGCATACTTTCTTTCCTTTCCTGTTCTAAAGCTTTTTAAAATAAACTTCCACTCCTGTTCTGAAACTTGCCTTAGTCTCCTTTTCTGCCTTATGCCCCTCAGTCATTCATTTTTTCTTGCTTGCTGCAGACCTGTAAAGATTCACCACTAGTTCTCAGATACCTTCCACTGATAACATGAATACGTGGCCATGGTGAGAACAGCCACAAGGCAGACTCAAACCACATATAGTCCCTCCTCTGCCCCAGCTTGCCTCATGGGTCTTCTTGGTTGGGTCTGATCTTCCAGGCTTCGTCTTCACAGCTCTGCTGTCAGTCCTGAGTTTTGCATCTGTTATGTAAATTCAGGACTCAGAGAGGCCCTGCCCTTCATAGCCATCTTTGGTGCCACATGGCTACTTGACACCCAGGATGACTGGGGAAGACTTTAGGGAGGGTACTTTCATCATAGTTTCAAAATTCTTTTATTTTAAATTAAATAACAGATAACCATGAAATATCTCAGTCATTTGCAAGTAAGTTAAAATACTAAAACATTAAGTTTATATATTTTGACATCTTATTTTTATATGATATAGAAAAGCTAAATATATTTTTATATATATTTATATCTGTTAATAAACAATAGTTTAAGCAAATAACTTCTAAATAGTTACAATATGGTTTTCATCTACAAATACTGATATAAAACAGTTCAAAATAACTTCGTAGGGTTTTCTCTGTAAATTAGGGTTCCTAAGAGTTATCGTTGTCATTAGATACAATCAAAATGACTAGAAATGCGAGAATTCTTTATACAGAGTGTATAAACGCAAGCAAGATATGGTTTTGGTGAAGAAATTTGTAAAGGCATGAAAATGCATGTTGAGGAAAAACTACTTTTGTCTAGTTTAAGAGTTATTTAAAGGTTGTTTCAAATTGAAGGAATAAAAATATACAGATAAAACTGACTGAATATAGAAAGTTGAGAAGAGAAAAAAAAACCTAAACAACTATAAAGGATGTATGGAAATCTTGTGTGGTCAAAAGGTGATATATTTATTTATAAAGTTTTATTAAAATTAGCTTTAGTATTGATAGCACACTAACACAAAAGTAAAATTTGGGGCCAAGCATGGTGGCTCACACCTGTAATCCCAACAGTTTGGGAGGCCAAGGCAGGAGGATCACTTGAACCCAGGAGTTCCAGACCAGCGTGGGTAACATAGTGAGACCCTGTTAAATAAATAAGTAAAGTAAAATTTTTAAGGAGTAAAATTTGGTTTTCTCTTTTGAACAAAAATATCATGTGGTAGTAATAAGACATTCTAAAATATTTTTGTTCACTTTTTGAGTAAACTGCAAAAAAAAAGAGCAAAAGATAGGAGAGAAGAAGAAACAGATTGTGTTTCATGATACTTTTCTCAGGTCTTTTGATTGTTTAGAAAACTGAGTCTCCTTTCTATCAAAGAATACAGGTTTTTGCTTTTTAAAATGTGTTAATAATCACTTTGGCTAAATTAATGACTGCCATTTTACAGTGACCTGTGATTTTGTTTTGGTCAAGTGTTTTAAATCTTTGACATACTTGACAGGCTTCCCTAAATCAAATTTCAGCTTCAAAAATTTTTTTTTTTTTTTTTTATACTTTAGGGTTTAGGGTACATGTGCACAATGTGCAGGTTTGTTACATATGTATCCATGTGCCATGTTGATTTCCTGCACCCATCAACTCGTCATTTAGCATTAGGTATATCTCCTAATGCTGTCCCTCCCCCCTCCCCCAACCCCACAACAGTGCCCGGAGTGTGATGTTCCCCTTCCTGTGTCCATGAGTTCTCATTGTTCAATTCCCACGTATGAGTGAGAACGTGCGGTGTTTGGTTTTTTGTCCTTGCGATAGTTTACTGAGAATGATGTTTTCCAGTTTCATCCATGTCCCTACAAAGGACATGAACTCATCATTTTTTATGGCTGCATAGTATTCCATGGTGTATATGTGCCACATTTTCTTAATCCAGTCTATCGGTGTTGGACATTTGGGTTGGTTCTAACTCTTTGCTATTGTGAATAGTGCCACAATAAACATATGTGTGCATGTGTCTTTATAGCAGCATGATTTATAGTCCTTTGGGTATATACCCAGTAATGGGATGGCTGGGTCAAATGGTATTTCTAGTTCTAGATCCCTGAGGAATCGCCACACTGACTTCCACAATGGTTGAACTAGTTTACAGTCCCACCAACAGTGTAAAAGTGTTCCTATTTCTCCACATCCTCTCCAGGACCTGTTGTTTCCTGATTTTTTAATGATGGCCATTCTAACTGGTATGAGATGATATCTCACTGTGGTTCTGATTTGCATTTCTCTGATGGCCAGTGAAGGAAATAGAGACACAAAAAACCCTTCAAATAATTAATGAATCCAGGAGCTGGTTTTTTGAAAAGATCAACAAAATTGATAGACCGCTAGCAAGACTAATAAAGAAGAAAAGAGAGAAGAATCAAATAGACGCAATAAAAAATGAAAAAGGGGATATCACCACCGATCCCACAGAAATACAATCTACCATCAGAGAATACTACAAACACCTCTATGCAAATAAACTAGAAAATCTAGAAGAAATGGATAAATTCCTCAACAAATACACCCTCCCAAGACTAAATCAGGAAGAAGTTGAATCTCTGAATACACCAATAACAGGTTCTGAAATTGTGGCAATAATCAATAGCTTACCAACCAAAAAGAGTCCAGGACCTGATGGATTCATAGCCGAATTCTACCAGAGGTACAAGGAGGAACTGGTACCATTCCTTCTGAAAATATTCCAACTGATAGAAAAAGAGGGAATCCTCCCTAACACATTTTATGAAGCCAGCATCATCCTGATACCAAAGCCTGGCAGAGACATAACCAAAAAAGAGAATTTCAGACCAATATCCTTGATGAACATTGATGCAAAAATCCTCAATAAAATACTGGCAAACCGAATCCAGCAGCAAGCACATCAAAAAGCTTACCCACCATAATCAACTGGGCTTCATCCCTGGGATGCAAGGCTGGTTCAACATACGCGAATCAATAAACGTAATCCAGCATATAAACAGAACCAAAGACAAAAACCACATGATTATCTCAATAGATGCAGAAAAGGCCTTTGACAAAATTCAACAACGCTTCATGCTAAAAACTCTCACTAAATTAGGTATTGATGGGATGTATCTCAAAATAATAAGAGCTATCTACGACAAACCCACAGCCAATATCATACTGAATGGGCAAATACTAGAAGCATTCCCTCTGAAAACTGGCACAAGACAGGGATGCTCTCTCTCACCGCTCCTATTCAACATAGTGCTGGAAGTTCTGGCCAGAGCAATCAGGCAAGAGAAGGAAATAAAGGGTATTCAATTAGGAAAAGAAGAAGTCAAATTGTCCCTGTTTGCAGATGACATGATTGTATATCTAGAAAACCCCATGTCTCAGCCCAAAATCTCCTTAAGCTGATTAGCAACTTCAGCAAAGTCTCAGGATACAAAAATCAATGTACAAAAATCACAAGCCTTCTTGTACACCAATAACAGATAGAGAGCCAAATCATGAGTGAACTCCCATTCACAATTGCTTCAAAGAGAATAAAATACCTAGGAATCCAACTTACAAGGGATGTGAAGGACCTCTTCAAGGAGAACTAGAAACCACTGCTCAATGACATAAAGGAGGATACAAACAAATGGAAGAACATTCCATGCTCATGGGTTGGAAGAATCAATATCGTGAAAATGGCCATACTGCCCAAGGTAATTTATAGATTCAATGCCATCCCCATCAAGCTACCAGTGGCTTTCTTCACAGAATTGGAAAAAACTACTTTAAAGTTCATATGGAACCAAAAGAGAGCCCGCATCGCCAAATCAATCCTAAGCCAAAAGAACAAAGCTGGAGGCATCACACTACCTGACTTCAAACTATACTAAAAGGCTACAGTAACCAAAACAGCATGGTACTGGTACCACAACAGAGACATAGATCAATGGAACAGAACAGAGCCCTCAGAAATGATGCCGCATATCTACAACTATCTGATCTTTGACAAACCTGACAAAAACAAGAAATGGGGAAAGGATTCCCTATTTAATAAATGGTGCTGGGAAAACTGGCTAGCCATATGTAGAAAGCTGAAACTGGATCCCTTCCTTACACCTTATACCAAAATTAATTAAAGATGGATTAAAGACTTAAATGTTAGACCTAAAACCATTAAAATCCTACAAGAAAACCTAGGCAATACCATTCAGGACATAGGCGTGGGCAAAGACTTCATGTCTAAAACACCAAAAGCAATGGCAACAAAAGGCAAAATTGACAAATGGGATCTAATTAAACTGAAGAGCTCCTGCGCAGCAAAAGAAACTACCATCAGAGTGAACAGGCAATCTACAGAATGGGAGAAAATTTTTGAACCTACTCATCTGACAAAGGGCTAATATTCAGAATCTACAATGAACTCAAACAAATTTACAAGAAAAAAACAAACAACCCCATCAAAAGGTGGGCAAAGGACATGATCAGCTTCAAAATTAAGTCTTGTTTTCCAGCCTTTAACTTGGGGATGCTACAGAGGTCCCCTGAAGCAAAAAAAGATATAAACAGGATTATTTGATGTGTTAAATTACACGGGAAGCATTGTCAAATAAAATATGATGTTTAAACTTTGAGTTATATTTTTATGAATATGTTGTTAATATATGTTCCAATATTGTGTGGGAGTCCTAAAATTCTGATATATCTGGGTATATGGTATCACTTATAATTATTGTTAATTGTGTTAAATTATTGTAGGCCACAGAAATAATCAGTTTGTCAGTTGTCTTTATGCTCATTTTTAGTCATTTTCCATAGTTAATTGCTTAATTCTGATGCAGTTTCTGAATGTGTTACAACCAAGCAAAATCCTAGAGTATGGTGTCTTCAAGGAGGTTCATGGAAGTATAGAAAGAACTCTAACAAACATTTTTTTTTTTTTTTTTTGGGACAGAGTCTCCCTTTGTCACCCAGGCTGGAGTGCAGTGGCATGATCTCTGCTCACTGCTACTTCTACCTCCCAGGTTCAAGCAATTCTTGTGCCTCAGCTTCAGCTGGGATTACAGGTATGTGCCACCACATCTGGCTATTTTATTTTTAATATTATTTAGTGGAAATGGCATGTCATGTTGGCCAGACTGGTCTCAAACTCTTAGCCTCAAGTGATCCACCCACCTTGTCCTCCTAAATTACTGGGATTACAGGCATGAGCCACTACACCCAGCCTGACAAGCACTCTTGAATATAAGTTTCTGATAACTTTAAGATCATATCATTTCAACTGGGTAAGAATTCTCAGAACCCTAATGAAGAGACTTATTGGTTTGTAAAACTACTAACCCAAACAGCACAAAAATTAATTGAATATTAAGAAAATTCTTTGCCATATTTTTGTGCTAAATCAGCCAGTACTGAAATTGTTTAGATATGCAATTGGAATTAACTCCATGGTTCAAGTCAAATTACTCATGACAACCCATGCAATAAACAGTCCTATGCACCTAAACTGGATAAACAAAATTGGTATTTAAGAGGCTTTAAGTCCAATGTTAAGTGTGGACTCATGGAGAGCCTGGGCCTTTCATTATTAAAAGCTCTGCATTCCATGACTTATAATAGAAGAGATAAAATAATTCAAATTAAATATATATGTGTGTGGGGGAGAGTGGGTGAGTGTAGTGACTGTTATGACCAAAATTTTGTTTTTCAAGCCCATAATCCTGGGAAGACAATAAAAACTTTAGGTACATTTCTGCTATCTGATTGACCATTTAAACATTTATAGAGAAATTGCATTCAATTGTCATTTTCAATGCATGTTTTCTGATTGTATAACAGCTTTCCCATGCAAGAGGACTGATGTTACAACAATATCTAAAAGGTTCCTGGAAAATGTGTTTTTCCTCATGTGGCATTCCTGGAGAAATCTCTAGTGATAGAGGTA
The DNA here is from genome assembly GCF_028878055.3 of Symphalangus syndactylus. Classification (NCBI taxonomy): domain Eukaryota; kingdom Metazoa; phylum Chordata; class Mammalia; order Primates; family Hylobatidae; genus Symphalangus; species Symphalangus syndactylus. Next base: position 64,301,703 of record NC_072424.2, read on the forward strand.
CTTGCTTCACTAGACGAATTGTAAAACAGTTAAATAAAGTATTACAGATACAATAGCATTAGGCAAAGTTAACTGAATTGACTGGATTTCCCTAATCAAAGGTGTTATAGACAGATTACAATCAGATCCACTTAGAGTGGAAAACATAAGTTGACCTTTTATAAAAGTCACTGGAAGGCCTATACACCTAAAAATAAAACCTCATGTATCTTCCATTTCTAAACTCTGATATAAGCAAATGCTACAAGGTTTTAATGCATTATGTTAAAGTGCAGTTTCACTAGGTAAAGAAAGATTTTCAGTGTCCATTGAGTGAGGACAATCAAGCCCTTCACTAGCTGGAACGTAAAGATTGGACAGTCTGAGAGTGACATTACAGAAAAACTGCCCTTGCCACCCAGACTGCAGCTAAACTTTGGGACCTTGAACCTTGGGTTCATAACTCAGAAGGGATCCTCTAAATTACCCATTGGAGATGTTAAGGTAAAGCTAACCAAGGAAGTTGCTCCTGAGAAGCAGACAGCATCCTAGATGTGGACAGCTTTTTTTTCCCAAGATCATAGATCAAGACATTTCTGCAATATGAGACTCTTATCTCTCAATTATTTCCCTTGCCTATGCCTCTATGAACAACTGAGAAGGGGGTTTCTTATGTGCACTTGTGGGTATACTTTTATTTGTGAAGGATTTTGCAGCCATTCTCACTCATGGACAAGCTTATGCCTTGATAGATGAAAGACGAAGGGTAATGTGGGTAACAAATTTTAATGGTACCTTTGCTGCTTTGTAATCAGTCAGAAACAGAACATTGTTCCACTCCTCTTAACCCACGTCATAAGTTAAAGAGAAAATTGCCAGGAGGCCTTCACTCTTCCAGTTGAGTATCATTTATTAGGTCTCTTTCTTCATGATTTGGAGTAAATGAGGCAAAAATTAGAAATGTATCTCTCATAATAGGCTCAATAGCAGATTCTACTGTAAGTGCTATGGTTATGCAACAGACTTTAAATTCTCTCCAAAGTTGTGCTAAATAGTATAATAGAATTGCTTTAGATTACTTTCTGGCTAAACAAAAGTTTCTGTGCAGTTGCTGATACTTCTTATTGCACATGCAAGAATACATTGGGTATTACAGAGATTCAGTTGTAAGAAATTAATGAACAGGCTGCTTGTTTAAAATGAATAGACTCTTTATCTGGCTCATTCTTTGATTTACTTGATTTTAGTTGGTTTTGGTTTATGGGGACCCTGGCGAGTGCATACTCCAAACTTCTGGTATTATCCACCTGAAAGTCATAAAAGTAGTCTCCCTGGTGTGCTGTATCCTCTCAAAAGTTTTCAATGTTTGCATGCAGTCATCTCTAGAATTTCAGATGGTCTCTTGTCAACTTGAAATGACAAAAACTGAAAGAAATGTGTGACCACGAGAACACCATAACCTATGAATGATGTGCTGAAACCAGAAACCCAAAACGATGGTAACTGAGGGTAGCACTAAAGCCCCAAGTTATTGTTATGTTCTCACCTAAGTGAAAACCTAGCTAAAAGTGGGGAATTTTGAAACAAAATTATGAGAGGTCATCGTTTTGCACTGAGCTCATGCACAAGGCTCCTACATATAAGAACAAACCAAAGCAGTGTCATTCATGCTAAATACAACATAATTGAACTGCAACTTTAAGGAAACAGATCCTAAAACAGACCAATTTTTTCTTCTGTAAAAAGGAAATTCTTATATGGGGGAGGGGGAGATCCCCTCTACTCTAACCCTTTTAAAAAATAATAATCTTAAGTCCTTGTTTCCACTTCACAAAATCCATCATGCTGCTATTTCCCAGTGAGGCTTAAGACCAAATAAGAACATTTATGGTGGTGATTGAGTGATATCAATGACTACATTTTGGTCTATCTCTCAAATTTGAGAGGATGACCAAAAGGGGAGAATTATTAAATAAGTTTAGTCTAAAGCTACCTCCTTACATATTTTAAACTCAGCCTGAAGGTTTCTCCAGAACTGTAACATAACTGGATGTGTAAACAGACTGTAACCTACTCTTGTGCCAATCACCAAGTTTGGACCAATCAAGGGTGGCCAACTGTTCAAACCGTGTTTAAATAAGGAAAACACTGAGCTAAAACCAATCCAGCTGTTTCTCTACCTCATGTCCATCTTCTGTATGTCACTTTCCTTTTTCTCTCCATAAATCTCCCACCATATGGCTTTGCTGGAGCTTCTCCAAAACTATTGTGGTTCAGGGGCTGAGAGATTCATGAATTGCTTTTTGCTCAATGAAACTCTATTAAAATTTTTAAAAAGAAAAAGAATAATAGATGAAAAGTCTATCTTGGCATGTTGATGGGCTTTTAGTCTCTTCTCTGGTGGTTAGTCTTTCCTGGTTATTTGATAAAATTCCTAAGGAGGGGATTTTAAGAAAATTGAGCTTCTTTTAGAATGAAGTTTTCTTAGTCAGATAAGGAATTTCCAGTGAAAGTTCCTCCCTGTACTTGGTGAAGGGAAAAAACAAGAGAAGGTTAGAAAGTCTTTGGTTTTGAGGCAGCTTCTCAGGCCTTCCTACTTTAATTCAAATTTCCCAGCATGGCAAAGCACCAAACTTTTGCAGTATTGTTTTCTGAGCCCTAACAATAGTCACAGTTCAGATATCAGTGCTATACTCATCTCAAGCTGTTCACACATATACCAGCTGCAAATATCCATTCACACTGCAGATATAGATATTTTCCCAATATCATTTTAAGTAAATCCTTTGATACCCTGGGCAAAATTTTATGGCAACTTTCAAACAAAATAGAAGTAGGACTCTCAGAAAATTAAAGAATACAGTCACTTTGCATTGTAAAGTAAAATGCATTTTAGGATTTTATCAATAAGGAAATGGATAAATAAAATATCAAGTGACTATACAATGCAATGCTATCTCAGAAAAAGTCATGGAAACAATGTTAAATAAAAAGAGTCAGAATTTATATATAGCACACCACTTAATGTAAACAATTGAAAGCATTTCTGTGGCAGTCATCGAGTTACATCACATGGATCTCCCCTTAAGAAAGAATCTTCCATTCAGTTTCTGGGAGTACAACTAGCTGACAGCCTTCAGCTGTTACAGATTTGAGGATGCCCTCAGCTTTCAAACTCAGGTTACATTCTTCTGGGGAAGCCTCTGGACAATGTCTGAGCATGATAGGAACACTAAGAACACAGTCATTTCTGCCCAGTGTGGGGGTCCACTAATGAGTAATCTTTTCTCTGAAGCTCCCCATCAGGATTTTACAGAATGTTATTGCCTGATATTCTCTCTTCTCTAATCCTGCTCCTGCTTTCTTTTCTTTCATTGGTGTCAGTGGTGAAAAAATGTTCAGGATGAAGTTTATCAAAAGTCATGACTGGAGAATCACAATGCCAAACCTTGAATTTGAGGACTAAGGCAATGTCATTTGCAGCTGAGAGTTACAAGCCTTTTGAAAAATACCTCTTGGTGTGCTACTGGGCCATGGTAGAGATGAAACACAACTATGGGACATCAAGTGGCCATGCACCAGAAACTGCATATCATGAGTTGGATTCTATGGAAGCCACTATGTTTCAAAGTTAGGTGGGTTCAGCAGCAATCTATTGTGACATGGAAAAGGTACATCAAAAATCAAACCTGAGTAATATCAGATGACATAAGTAACTACTTCAGCAAGTGGTTCAGACAGCTATGTTACCCACAATTTTGGCACTAGTTCTCTATCATGGTTCACACCTATATCTATATGAGGGAATTTCCCCATATATTCAGCTACAGAAAGAAGAAAAAAACCTACTTTGGTTTATGGATGCATAGGCTTTCTATGTGGATGTAAACCAAAAATCAACAATCAGATGAATCACAATCACACTCAACTGTGGCCTTAAAAGATGGTGGTGAGGGGAAATCTTACAAACCACTGTTCATTCACTTTTCCTTTAGGGGCAGAAAAGTATGATACTTTTACTCACTTATCATAAGAGTCATGGCCCACACTCCTATAACAAGGCAGGTTAACAAGAGAAAAGCATAACAAATGTATTTAATCTAGGTTTTACATGACATGGGAACATTTAGAAATGAAGACCTAAATATTCAGGGAAAACTGTCCATTTTTATGCTTAGGTTCAATGAAGAATAGACAGCCAGGTAGAAATGGAATTGGACAAAAGGGTATGATGGTAATAGACTGATGAGGAAATCTGAACAGAAAGACCTGTTTGTTCCAATTCTTCTTGGCCTCTCTGTGTAGCAGTCCTTCCTCCCAGGTATGTGGCAGGACCCTTCTGGATTAAGAGTCTTATGACCTACTATCAGACAAGGTAGGTCAGAGGATTTCTTTATGACCAGGTCTAAGACAGAAAAACAGGGAAAGTTTAGAGTAATATTTCTGAGTTTTATGGCTTGCTTTGGAGGAGGGGAGTTCTAGTTTCTATGACCCACCTTGGGGAAGAGGAATTCTATTTTAATGACTTGCCTCAGGGCAGAAAGAAGGACAAGAAAAAAACCAGAAGTGTTGCAAGAAATCAGGGCCCCTGAATGGAGGGACTGGCTGATGCCACAGCAGAAGAACATAAATCGTGAAGATTTCATGGACATTTGTGAGTTTCCCAAATTAATACTTTTATAATTTCCTACACCTGTCTTTACTGCAATCTCTGAAGATAAATTGTGAAGATTTCATGGACATTTATCACTTCCCCAATCAATACTCTTATAATTTCCTATGCCTGTCTTTACTTTAATCTCTTAATCCCATCATCTTCACAAACTGAGGATGTATGTTGCCTCAGGACCCCTGTGATGATTGCATTACCTGCACAAATTGTTTGTAAAGCATATGTGTTTGAACAATATGAAATCTGGGCACCTTGAAAAGAACAGGATAACAGTGATTTTCAGGGAACAAGGGAGATAACCATAAGGTCTGACTGCCTGCAGGGCCAGGCAGAACAGAGTCATATTTCTCTTCTTGCAAAAGCAAATAGGAGAAATATCGCTGAATTCTTTTTCTCAGCAAGGAACAACCCTGGGAAAAGAATGCATTCCCAGGGGGAAGTCTCTAAAATGGCTGCTCTGGGAGTGTCTGTCTTATGCAGTTGTAGATAAGGGATGAAATACACCCTGGTCTCCTGCAGTGCCCCCAGGCTTGCTAGGATTGGGAAATTCCAGCCTGGCAAAATTTTAGTCAGACCAGTTGTGTGCTCTCAAACCCTGTTTCCTGTTAAGACGTTTATCAATGACAATGTGTGCCCAGCAGGACATGGACCTTCATCAGTAATTCTAGTTTTGCCCTGGCCTTGTGATCTCATTCTGCCTCTCTGCCCTTGTGATATTTTATTGCCTTTGAAGCACGTGATCTCTGTGACCCACTCCCTATTTGTATACCCCTCCCCTTTTGAAACCCCTAATAAAAACTTGCTGGTTTTGCGGTTCAAGGGGCATCATGCAACCTGCCGATATGTGATGTCACCCCCGGAGGTCCAGCTGTAAACTTTCTCTCTTTTGTACTCTACTTTTTGTTTCTCAGACTGACCAACACTTAGGGAAAATAGAAAATAACCTATATTGAAATATTGGGGGCTGGTTCCTCCAATACAGAAGGACAGAAGAAGATCAGAGAGAACTTACTCATGATGCTGCTTCTGAAGCTGCTTCTGAGGCCTTCCAATCTCTTTTAGTTCAAAGTACTAAGCATGCCAAATTACCATACTTTGGGATATAATTTTCTGGGCCCCAATGGTACACAAGGAGAAATGTCCCAAGGTAAGAATATATATGAGGTTATGGGCAAAGTTGAATGAATTGTCTGGCTGGTTGGGGGCCTTGGAGGGAAAATATTGGAAGACCAGAGACATGAAGGCATGGGGAAGAGGTGTGGCAAGTCTACAAAGTGGTTTTTGAGGTGGATGGACATTGGAAATGAATATGGAGTGTGAATATCTTTGCATCATATGTAAGCACACATCAGAAATCATCCATCTGCAAAGAGCTACAGAAGCTAGTAGAGGAAATTGCTTGGCCAATAGATATTAGACAATTTTGTTGTTGGCTATCCCAGCACTGGCATGATGGGTCCATGAACAGAGGAGCCTCCATGGCAGAGAAGGATGTAATGCATGGTGGGATTCCCCCTTAGCAAGGCTGGTCAGCAATTACTGCTTCTAAGTTTCTGTACCTGTCTACAGCAGATGTTAACACTGACTCCCTAAATCTCAAAGGACAACTGGCCACTTTTTGGTAAGTTGGCTTCATTGAACCCCTTCTAGCTTCCTCCTCTTTTCCTTTCATGGGCATCAAATCTGCATCACACTTTGAAGGCTTCCCCTGACCAGTTCTGTTTCATTCCCTTTTACCTTTCACAGGCATTACTCCCAAATGAAGTTTTAACAATCTAATCTTCATCTTAACATGTTTTCCAGATGATCTAACTGCCACAATATCCAAAACAATAATATATATGGTTCATAGATACATTTCCATGTAAATAATTTTTAGAAGACATTAAATACCCTAGAACGGGTGCCTACAGGGAGAGGAGCAGAGTGTGGTGAATGGGGCAAGAATAATAGGAAATAAGGTAAACAAAAAATCAGAAGACAAGATTGGATGGAGAATTGTGTGCAAAAAACTGAGACGTATGATTGGTTGTGTCAATCCTGTTACATGCATCTGAGGTATAAAAGGAAAACATTTATAATTTTTATTATTTGTTTTTCTCTTGAGAGCCTGAGTGTTTCAGCTCTTACTGCAATTCTGATTGGACAGAGAAGGACTCAGTGACAGGAGCTGACTTTAGAGTGGGCTTTTTTTAAAGAAACTTCTCTCTTTTTACTGAAGGAAGAAAGAATTATTCATAGTCCAGTTACCATCACTCTCTCAAATGGGTTTCAGAATTCCTGAGTGCAGGATGTATTCTAAAATATTTTGCAATTTTTTTCTTTCTGAATGAATGTTTGATAGTCCTAAATGTGGGCTAAGCACGGGTATTTCTTTGGATACCTATGTCCAGCTCCCAACTACCACCTCACCTCATCTCCCTCCTTGAACAGCAACCTTCCCTTCCCTTTCCTGCCTACTTTTGGCTACTTTCATTTGTCCTAAGCTGGATGATCTCTCTTCTTGCATCTGGAGAATCTCCCTTCTTTCTCACACATTTGATTGGCCTACCATAATTTACAAAGAGTGAAATATTCTACAGAAATATTCAAGGATTATCAATTTTACTTTCAAAGGATGATTAAGATTTCCTTTTTTGGTCACCAACAGATGAAGCACAAACTGATTTCAGGTCACAAGTTTCCTTCAGATCACTCCTTGGTTCATTAAGAGGAACTAAAAATTATAAAACTTAAGATAATTATTAAAACTTACCTGCCAACCAAATGCTCTCCCTGAGGTATTTGTGTTCCCTGTGGTCAAGCAGTTATGATGCCTCTCAGAAAGGGGAATACTGATTGGAAGCCAGTGGATTCTATTCTGGGTTGGTAATTCTTACCTCTGGGATAGCTGTGGTTACAAAGGCTATTGCTGACTTTATGGTTTAGAACAATGACATTGACCTTTAAGTAGTTACGGCCTCCTTAGACACTTCTGTAGGAAGAGCTTTGGTTAATCTTATATTAACCTCATATTAACATTCTTATCTCAGAAACATAGAGGAAAAGCATTGTAACTATCAGAGTTACAACATCTTACTTCCTCCACTCTATTGTCAGGTCCATCCCGCAGACCCTGGCCGACTGACAGAAGAAAGGAGTACTCAGACACAAGTATCCAGTGAAAGAGCAGGCTAGGGGACTGCCAGCACTAGGGGCTGAAGAGGGTTAGCAGCCCCAGTAAGCTGGGGCCGCTTGTATTTATTCAGTACTGGTATAGTGTCAAAGGCCTGGAGCCAACACAATCTGTGGGTAATTAGCATTGTCATACCCCCTTGCAGGGAGCAGTCTTGCATGCAGATGATCAAAGGTTGTTCTCTGGATGACATAAGTAAATAAACTTATCTAGATAGATTTCTTTACACTGCCTTGTTACCTAGTCCTTGCCCTTAGCCTCAGGGTAAGAGAATTAGCTGCCTTCAGCTTTATTCTCTCCTGAAGCTTTTGCAAGACCTTCCAACCTTTCAAGGTTTGCGTCTTTCCTTATACCTTCTCCCATCACCCTGATTGATCTCCTACATCTCCCACTTTTCTGTTTTTGCATCAGGTTTTGTTGATTGACGAGTACAGATGGGTGCAGCAACAGGTTTGTCAGGCGTAGTGGTTACATCTTGTTTTCCAGCTTTGCATCCTAGAATTAGTAAATAACATGAGATAAACTGAGTATAATTAGTCATATTCTTTTCCAATCAAAGAGTGACATGTAGTGTTACTTGGCACCTCAGTCTAATGTATGCTGTTACTAAGAAACCCCACTGGGGGTATGTCAATCCCTCCTAGCCAAGTAGTTACATTATTAGTGGCTGAGAAGAGGGTGTCCGCCCAAGTAACAGGACGGAAGAAAGGCAGAGCTAGAAGATGGGCCTAATAGAGAGTAGCAGGTACAGGTAGCAGGCAAAGTGAGAGGATTAAAAAAGGTTAATAAAGCATAGCAAGGAACAAATTATCTGGAGTTAATGGTATCTGTGTCCAGAGCAGGATTCCCTCAGTCCTCTGAGTTTTCTTCTTCAGCATAATGGTCAGGACCTGTGTTGTCCAAGGAAGCTGCATCGTCTGGGGCTGTGGGTCCTGCAGGGTTATTTCCTTCATTTCTGGTACCAGGTTGGGTCCTAGCCACACCATGGTGTGGTTTGATGCATGACACTGGAATCCGAAGAGGACCTGAGGGGGTGTGAACACAAGCATATTCTCTTCCCCATGTTAGCAGATCATTTGAACCACACCTAACATTACTATTTACATCTTTCCATAAAATCACAGGTTTTATGTTTTGAGGGGCTTTAGTAAAAAGCTTTTCTATGGCTGATTAAAATTTGTCATCTAAATTTTAAAAATTTAGGGCAAATAAGTCTTGTGCCAATAGTATTGCAGGGTCCTTACTTGTAGTTCCCCTTTTTTGTTTTTTGAGCATATTTTTAAGGGTGGAGTGGACACATTCTATTATGGCCTGTCCTTGAAGGTTATAAGGGATACCTGTGGAATGTTGGATGTTCCATGTGTGATAAAATTGTTGAATTTGTGAGCTGGCATAAGCCAGACCATTATTAGTTTTAATTTTTGTGGGCCACCCCATAAACACAAAAGTTAAGAGAACATTTTTAATGACATATAGGGCAGACTCTCCAGGAAGAGTATGAGTGCTAATTAAGTGGGAATTGGTATCAATGGATACATGTACATATCTTACTTTTCCAAATTCAGGGATGTGTGTAACATCTGTTTGCCATAACTGATTATGTCCTTGTCCTCTAGGGTTAACACCTGTTGAAGGAGAGGATGTGCCTGTGATCTGGCAATCTGGGCATTGTAAAATAATTTGTTTAGCTAGTCTTTGGGTAAGTTGTAATTGTTTAGGTAAATTTCTCCAATTTTGGTGGAGAAATTGATGTAATTGGGTGGCTTGGTCGAGCAGTGACATCGTAACCTGCAGGTCTGCTTGATCATTGTCATAAGCCAGTGGGCCAAGGAGTGAGCTGTGGGCTCAAATATGTGTGATAAAAATAGGATGTGTTCATTGATCCAGCAATTACTGAAGTTGAAGAAAAAGGGCACAGGCCGTGGGCTCAAGAGTGGACTTAATGAGGACTGTCTCAAAGTTCTGCAATAAATAAATGAAGTAAGCAGAGTCACTAACAATATTGATGGGCTGAGTGGAAAAGGTTTCTAGGGCCGATATTAGGGGTCCAACCTCAGCTTTCTGAGTGCTAGTATATCCAGATCGAGTGAGGGAGTCATGCAGTTCCCACCAGATAGCTGCTTTTCCATTTTTACCAGAGCCATCAGTGAAAAGCATTAAAGCATTAGGTATGGGGGAGTGAACTACTTTTGTAGGCATAACTAGAGGAATACGAGATAAGAACTGAAGTAGTTTGTCAGCAGGAAGGGCATATTCTACATGGCCTGCATAATCTGAGAGTGCTATCTATAGGTCTAGAGATAAGGGCAAGACTGCTTTGAATTGTTTTTTTATTCAAGGGAATTTTTATGACATCAGGGTCATGACCTAGCAACAGATTGCATCATCTGCAGCCCATATAGATGACTTTAGTAACTAGCTGGATATAGGGAGATAGTGCTTTAGTCCTGGTATATACGCAAAAAACCCATTCTAGAAAGTGCAGCCCTGGGGCTATCTGTCCTATTAATCCTGCTGGGGAATGTTTAGTGGGAAAAACAAAGAATTGGACTGAATGTCGTGGGTCTAAGCGATCTAGTTTCCTCTGAGAAATAGCTTGCTCTATTTCCTCAATTTCCCTTTTAGCTACATGGATTAAATACCTGGGGAAGTCTAGGACTGTATTGCCCTTTAGGATAGAAAACAGGTTATATAACTTATCAGTAGTTATGCCTAAGTTGGGGTGAAGCCAGTTAATATCACCTAGCAATTCTTGATAATCATTTAAGGTGTGTAAGATGTTAGTATTTAATTTAACCTTCTGGGGTCTTACTGACCAGGGAGTTAGTAGGCATCCAAGATATTTCCAAGGAGAGGACATCTGTACTTTTTCAGGTGCTATGATTAAACCTCTTAACTGTATATTCTTTTTGACAGAGGCATATAAATTTAAAAATATCGGCTCTGTTGGAGCTGCCAGTAATATATCATCCATAAAATTAATAATCTTGCAATTAGGAAATTCTTTTCTACTGGGGAGCAAAGCCTCATTTCCATGATACTGACCGTGGTAGGACTGTTCAGCACTCCTGAAGGAAGTACTTTCCAATGAAATCAGCGAGCTGGCCTTTCATTATTGATAGCTGGTATTGTAAATGCAAATTTTTCTGTTTTGTTTTGCAAGGGGAATAGTACAAAAACAGTCTTTTAAGTCAATAATGACTATAGGCCAATCTCGAGGAATCACCATGGGGGAAGGGAGCCCCTGTTGAAGGGGCCCCATAAGTTTCAAATTAGCATTGATAGCACATAAATCATGCAAAAGAAGTCTTCATTTACCAGACTTCTTGGGAATGATAAAAATGGGCGAATTCCAAGGGCTGTTTGATGGTTGTATATGGCCAGCTTTTAATTGTTCCTCAACTAATTCATGGGCTTGTTGTAATGTCTCTCCCTTTAAAGGCTACTGTTCTACCCAAATAGGATTTTAGAGAGCCACGTCGGGGGTAGGGGAGGAATAACAGTGGCTATTACTAGAAAGAGGTTTGCTGTTCACAAAATCCGTTAAATTCTGCCCTCCAGAGGAGGTATTGACTGCCCTTTAAAGTTGTTTTAGCTAGCACTGACCAGTCCCATAGGGTTATACAGAAGTTGTCTACTATGGTCTTAATTAATCCTTTCATACATGGGCTAGTAGCTTCATTTTCTCTAATACTTTTCCTTATCTCCTTATAAGTGTTGAAAGTAATGGCTTAATATACCTGATTGCCTTGCTGATCTTGCATCACAGGTAGGCCAAGAGCTCCCCTTCTAATGACGCTTGGCTAAGACAGGGTTCCGTAACTGTAGTATATTCCTTGTCTTCTTCCCAGTTTATTGGAGGAGGGTCTCAGAAAAAATCTCCGTGATCTCTTTTGTATCTTTACCCGGTAATGGTGGGGCTGAGGGAGTAGGAGGAGGCAGTAAGGTAGGTGATGATTCCTCCTCCCTTCCCTTTTTAGGCTCTTTTGTACACAGCAGGGCCAAAGCAGCCCTGACTAAGGCCCATAATGTTAAAGATGTTACTGGGACCTGTTCCCTTGCACATCATGTTGTTTAAGATTTTTCTCCCCACTTGTTCCCACAGCTCTAGGTCTAGAATGCCTTTTTCCAGAACCATGGGTTATGGGAAACAACAGTTTGCATTAGGTCCCTTAATTGAGCCTGAGAAACTGAGGCTCCGCTAGCATTAAGCAGCTGTTTGAACACTTTTATATACTGTTTCTGTTGAGCTGATAACTGTTGTTCCACGATGAAACCCTAGCTTGAAAATTCCCTCGAACTTGGAAATCCCGAGTGGGCACCAGTGACTTATTGACTGCACAGTCTCTTCTCCTTCATTTCCTAGGGTTCCGTCATGATCTACTGCAGTGTTCCTCACACAGGGCACCAGCCGCCAGGTCCGTCCCACAGACCCTGGCTGAACAATGGATGAAAGGAGTACTCAGACACAAGTATCCAGTGAAAGAGTGGGCTAGGGGACTGCCAGCACTAGGGACCAAAGAGAGTTAGCAGTCCCAATGAGCTGGGGCCACTTATATTTATTCAGTACTGGTATAATGTCAAAGGCCTGGAGCTAACACAATCTGTGGGTAATTAACATTGTCATCCCCCCCTTGCAGGTAGCAGTCTTATGCACAGATGATCAAAGGTTGGTCTCTGGATGACATAAGTAAATAAACTTATCTAGATAGATTTCTTTACACTCCCTTGTTACCTAGTCCTCGTCCTTAGCCTCAGGGTAAGAGAATTATCTCCCTTCAGCTTTATTCTCTCCTGAAGCATTTGCAAGACCTTCTGACCTTTCAAGAAGGTTTGCATCTTTTCTTATAGCTTCACCACCTGACCAATCTCCTACACTCTATATAATTTCTCACCACAGAAAGTACACGCAGAATGTGTGAAGGCCACATAGCTAGATGTGTACCTCAGGCATGCACTAAAAACATTCATATTTGTCTTACTTTTTATTTTCTTTTTCAAGTGCCAGTTACAAAACTATTTTCTGTCAATCATCTGAGCGCTACTCTCTGAGAACTTAACTCCTTGATAATAAAAAATTACTATATCCTAAGACACAATCTTATAACATTTCAATTTTTTTGCCAAAATCCTCAGGTGCCACAGTTACAGATATGGTTTGAATTAGTCTGAAGTTCTTCAGGAGATTGTAATCTGCAGCCAAGTTGCAAACTAAGGTGCTAACACCTTAATTTCCAACTAGTTCCTTCCTTAACAGATATTTATTCACACCAGAAAAATGTGACTCAAGATTGTATCTAATGGGTCTTTACTCTGGAACACAGATTTGCTAGTAGGAGAAAAAGGGGACTAAAAGTAGAGTTGGAAAGTGCTAAAGATGTATTTCTACTCCAAAATTGTACCAAAGGCCCCTGACTGTATTTCTTGGCTTGATGACAGCTAGATGTGTCAAGTCAAAATTAACAAATTACAGCTTTTCTGAGGAATTTGAGATTTTATGTTCATTACCCAAATAAGGTCATATATAATTAATTTTAGAATACAAAAAATGATGTATTTGGCTCTTAGAGTGGACACATATTGATGGTCCTTCGGGTTATGCTTCCATTGGAGAAGTGCTAGTCATCCACTCAATGATGTACTGGTGGGATTCTCAATCCCTGTATCCTGTCTATCCAGTATAGGAGTGGGCACATGATCCAAGCTGGACATGTGTGACTATTTTTGTAGGATAAAGAGGTGGAATTACTGTGTTCTAAGATGTTCATATTTTCCATTTGGGATATGCCTAATGACCTCCAAAACGGGTGCATTGACTTGTGCTTTCCTGAGAAGTGGATAAAACTACCTGTTCTCTTCAACAACACAAAATATTGAACTTAAAATCTTTTTATCTCTGTAAACATTTATTCTAAAAAGCATATGAAGTGGTATTTTGTGGTTGTTTTATTTTGCCTATTTTGACTACTAATGAGATAGGCATATTTTGCATGTTTGTTGAACATTTTATATACTTTTCTGTGAAATATCTATTACCATTCTTTGATCATCTAAATTATAGTTCAGGATTTAAATTAGTTTTTATGATGGACAATTTTATTTTGTTTTTATCTATTAAAACTTTTATTCTTATTTTGTGGGCACATAATAGATACATATATTTATAGGGAACTTGAGATGTTTTGATAGACATACAATGCATAATAATCACATCAGGCTAAATGGGGTATCCATTATGTCAAGTCTGTATCCTTTTTCTGTGTTACAATCCAATTACACTCTTTGTTATTTTTAAATGTGTAATAAATTATTGTTGACCATAGTCACCCTGTTGTGCTATCAAATACTAGGTGTTATTCATTCTATCCAACTATATTTTGTACTCATTACATCCCCACTCCCACATCACAATACCCTTCTCAGCCTCTGGTAACCAACATTTTACTCTCTACTCCATGAGATCCATTATTTTAATGTCTTTGTTGCCACAAATAAGTGGAAACATTTAAAGTTTATCTTTCTGTGCCTGGCTTATAGTCCCATCCATGTTGCTGCAAATGACAAGATCTCATTCTTTTTTATGGCTGAATAGTACTCTGTTGTCTATATGTACCACATTTTCTTTATTCATTCATCTGTTGGTGGACACTTAGGTTGCTTTCAAATCTTGGCTATTGTGAATAGTGCTGCAATAAACATGAGGGTGTGGATATCTCTTCAATATACTGATTTACTTTATCTGGGGTGTATACCCAGCAGAGGAATTGCTGAATCATATGGTAGTTCTACTTTTAGTTTTCTGAAATATGTCCAAACTGTGCTTCTCTATAGTGCTTCTACTAATTTACATTCCCACCAGTTATGTATGAAAGTTCCTTTTTCTCCACATCCTCACCAGCATTCATTATTGCCTGTCTTTTGGATAAATGCCACTTTAACTAGGATGAGATGATATCTCATTGTACTTTTTATTTGCATTTATTTGATAATGAATGATGTGGAGCATCTTTTCATATACCTGTTTGCCATTTGTATGTCTTCTTTTGAGAAACATCTGTTCAGATCTTTTACCCCTTCATTACCAGATTATTGGATTTTTGTCTTATGGACTTGATTGAGCAGCTTATATATTCTGGTTATTAATCCTTTGTCAGATGGATAGTTTGCAAATATTTTCTCCCATTCTGTGGATTGTGTCTTCACTATGTTAATTGTTACCATTGGGCAGAAGCTTTTTAACTTGATATGATCTCACTTGTCTTTTTATGCCTTGATTGCCTATGCTTCAGGACTCTCCAATGTCCTACAGAGTTTCTCCAAAGTTTTCTTTTACTAGTTTTATAGTTTTGTGTCTTAGATTTAAGTCTTTAATCCATTTTAACTTGATTTTTGTATACAGTGAGAGATAGCAGTCTAGTTTTATTCTTCTACATATTAATATCAAGTTTTCCCAGCACTATTTATTGAAGAGACTGTCCTTTTCCCAATGTGTGTTTGGCACCTTTGTTGGAAATGAGTTGACTATAGATGTATGGATTTGTGCCTGGGCCCTCTGTTCTGTTTCACTGACTTGTGTGTCTTTTTTTTTTTTTTTTTAATGCCAGTATCATGCTGTTTTGGTTATTCTACCTCTGTAGTATTATTTGAAGTCAGACAATGTGATACCTTCACTCTTGTTATTCTGGCTCTCTTGTAATTCCACATATATTTTAGGATTTTTTCCTATTTCTGTGAAGAATGTCCTTGGTATTTTGATAGGGATTGTACTGGACTTGTAGACTGCATTGGGTAGTATAGACATTTTAACAATATTGATTCTTCCAATCCATAAACAGGGAATATCTTTCCTTTTTGTGTTCTCTTCAGTTTTTTACATCAATGTTTTTTAGTTTTCATTGTAGAGATCTTTCACTTCTTTGGTTAATTTTATCCATAGGTATTTTATTTTATTCACCCTGTTGTAAATGGGATTATTTTTTCTTTCTTTTTCAGATTGTTCACTGTTGGCAATAGAAATCCTACTAAGTTTTGTATATTATTTTGTATCCTACAACTTTACTGCATTTGTTTATCAGTTCAATAGTTTTTTGGTGGAGTCTTTAGATTTTTCCAAATATAAGATTATATCATCTGCAAGCATGGATAATTTGACTTTTCCTTTTTGATTGGGATACCATTTATTTCTTTTTCTTGTCTGAGTGCTCCACCTAGGACTTCAAGTACTATATCAAATAACAGGGGTGAAAATGGGCATCCTTGTCTTGTTCCAGATCTCACAAGAAAGACTTTCACTTTTTCCCCATTTGGTATACTACGTTTGGTTCTGTCATATATGGCTTTTATCATATTGAGGTATATTTATTCTACACCCAGTTTTTTTAGGGTTTTTATCATAAAGGGATGTTGAATTTTGTCAAACGCTTTTATGGCATCAATGGAAATGATCGTATGGCTTTGTCCTTTATTCTGTTGATAGGATGTATCACATTGATTTGCATATGTTGAACCATTTTTACATCTCTGGGATAAATCCCTCTTGGTCACGTTGAATTATCTTTTAATGTATTGTTGAATTCAATTTGCTAATATTTTCTTAAGGACTTTTGCATCAATGTTCATCAGAGGTATTGGCCTGTCGTTTTCTTTTGTTTGATGTATCTTTATCTGCTTGGTTTTAGTATCAGGGTAATAATGGCCTTGTATTATAGAATGAGTTTGGAAGTATTTCCTCCTGTATTTTTCAGAATAGTTTGAGTAAGATTGATATTCATTCTTCTTTAAATGATAGGTAAATGTAGCAGTGAAGCAAAATTGGGTGCTAGACTTTGCTGAGAGACATTTTGTTACAGTTTTGATCTGATTACCTGTTCAGGTCTGTTATTTGCTGTTATTGGTCTGTTCAGATTTTGGATTTCTTTGTGGTTAACTCTTGGTAGATTGTATGTGTCTAGGATTTTATTTATTTCTTCTCAAGTATCAAATTTATTGATATATAGTTTATCATAGTAGCCTCTAATGATTTTTTGAATTTCTGTGACATTAGTTGTAATGTCTCCTTTTTCATCTCTTGTTTTATTTGTTTCTTCTCTCCTTTTCTTAATCTGGCTAAAGGTTTGTGGATTTGTTTATGCTTTTTAGAAAAAACAACTTAGCATTTTGTTGATCTTTGGTTTTCTTTATTCATTTCAATTTCATTTATTTCTTCTCCGATGTTATTTTTTTCTTCTAACTTTGAGTTTGATTTGTTCTTGCTTTTCTAGTTTTTTAAAAGGCATCATTGGGTTGTTTATTTGAAGTTTTTCTATTTGTTTGATGTAAGTACTTATTCTTATAATAATACATTTTATTACTGCTTTTGCTGCATCTCATAGGTTTTGGAATATTGTGTTTGCATTTTCATTTGTTTGAAAAAAATTTAATTTCTTTTTTAATTTTTTTATTGATCCATTGGTCATTCAGAAGCATATTGTTTATTTCCAGGTGTTTGTATAGTTTCCAAAATTCCTTTTTTTATTGGTTTCTAGTTTTTATCCTTTGTGATCAGAGAAGATACTTGACATAATTTTTATTTTTTTAAATGTTTTAAGACTTGTTTTGTGGCCTTGACATGACGCATGTTCTACCCTTATGAATAATCCATGTGCTGAGAAGAAGGACATGTATTCTCCAGACATTGACTGAAGTGTTCGGTAAATATCTGTTAAGTCCATTTAGCCTATAGTGCATATTAAGTCCATTGTTTCTTTATTGAATTTCTGTCTGGATGATATGTACAATACTGAAAGTGGGGTGTTGAAGTCTCCAGTTAATACTGAATTGGAGTCTCTCTCTCTCTCTCTCTCTCTTTTGGTCTAATAATATTTGAGTTATATATCTGGGTGCTCTAGTCTTGGGTGCACAGATATTTATAATAGTTATGTCTTCTTGCTGAATTGATTCCTTTATCATATAATGACAATTTTTGTGTCTTTTTAATAGTTCTTGTCTTAAAATCTATTTTGTTTGATATAAGCATAGCTCCTCCTGCTTTTTTTTTTTTTTTTTGGCTTTCCATTTGCATGGAGTATCTTTTTGCATTCCTTTATTTTCAGTCTATGTGTGTCTTGACAGGTAAAGGGTTTCTTGTTGGCAATAGATCACTGGGTCATGTTTTTTCTTCATTCAACCACTGTATGTCTTTTGATTCAAGGGTTTAGTTCATTTACACTCAATGTTATGATTGATGAGTCAGGACTTACTCCTGCAATTTTTAATTTGTTTTTTGGTTGTTTTTGCAGTCTTTTCTTCTTTCTTTCCTGTCTTCCTTTTAGTGGAGGTAATTTTCTCAGGTAATATGTTTTAATTTCTTGCTTTTTTGTGTATCCATGCTATGCTTTTTGATTTGTAGTAACCATGATGCTTGCAAATAGTATCTTATAACTCATTATTTTAAACTGATGACAACTTAACACTGATTGCATAAGCAACCAAACATGCAAAGAGAAAATTAATAAAAACTTTATACTTTAACTTCATCCTCTGCTTTTTAACTTTTTGTTGTATCTACTTATATCTTAATATACTGTCTATGTCTTGAAAAATTGTAGTTATTATTTTCGATAGGTTCATCTTTTAGGCTTTCTACTCAAGATATGAGAAGTTTACACACTACAATTACAGTGTTACATTATTCTCTGTTTTTCTCCATACTTACTATTACCAGTGAGTTTTGTACATTCAGATAATTTCTTATTGCTTATTAACATTATTTTCTTTCATATTGAAGAGCTCTCTTTACCAGCTCTTGTAGGACAAGTCTGATGCTGGTGAAATCCCCCAGCTTTTGTTTTTCTGGGAAAGTCTTTATTTCTCCTTCAACTTTGAAGTTTTTTTTATGGAATATACTATTCTAGGTAAAAAAATTTTCCTTCAGCACTTTAAATATGCCATGCCATTCTCTGCTGGCCTGTAAAATTTCCATGAAGAAGTCTACTCTCAGTTGTATTGTATGTTATTTGTTTCTTTTTTTCTTGCTGCTTTTGGAATCCCTTTTTATCCTTGACCTTTGCGAGTTTGGTTATAAAATGTCTTGAGGTAGTCTTCTTTGAGTTAAATCTACTTTGTGTTATATAACCTTCTCGTACTTGAATATTGACATCTTTCTTCGGGTTTAGGACATTCTCTGTTATTATCTCTTTTAGTAAACTTTATACTCCATTTTCTATCTCTCTACTTTCTCTCTAAGGCCAATAACAGATTTGTCTTTTTGAGGCTATTTTCTAGGTGTGTATCATTCTTTTCTTTTTTCATTATTTTGTCATCTCTGACTCTGTATTTTTAAATAGCCTGCCTTGAAGCTAACTAATTCATTCTTCTGCTTGATTAATTCTGCTATTAAGAGACTCTGATGCATTCTTCAGTATTTTAATTGCACCTTTCAGCCCCAGAATTCCTACTTGATTCTTTTTGATTATTTCTATCTCTTTGTTAAATTAATCTCATAGGATTCTGAATTCTTTTTTTTTTTTTTTTTTTTTTTGCGATGGAGTCTCACTCTTTCGCCCAGGCCGGACTGTGGTGGCGCCATCTCGGCTCACTGCAAGCTCCACCTCCCAGGTTCATGCCATTCTCCTGCCTCAGCCTCCCAAGTAGCTGGGACTACAGGCGCCTGCCACAGCGCCTGGCTAATTTTTTGTATTTTTAGTAGAGACGGAGTTTCACTGTGTCAGCCAAGATGGTGTTGATCTGCTGACCTCGGCATTTGCCCACCTTGGCCTCCCAAAGTGCTGCGATTACAGGCGTGAGCCACTGCGCCCAGCCAGATTCTGAATTCTTCATCTATGTTATCTTGGATTTTCTTGAGCTCCCTCAAACAACTATTTTGAATTCTCTGTCTGAAAGGTCATATATCTCTGTCTTTCTGGGATTAGTCACTAGTGCCTTATTTAATTCATTTGATATGATCACATTCTCCTGGATGATCTTGATGTTTGTGGATGTTCACCCTTGCCTGAATATCTGAGAGACAGGTTTTTATTTAATCTTCACAGCCTTGCCTTTTTTTCCTGTCCTTCTTGGAAAGGTTTTCCAATTATTCCAAGGATCTTTAGTGTGGTGATATAAGTCTTTTGTCACTGCAGCCATATCTGCCTTAGGGGGCACACTAAGCCCAGAAACACTGTGACATTTGCAGACTTATAGAGGTACTGTCTTAGTGGTCTTAGGCAAGTTCCAGAAGAATTCCCTGGATTACCATGCAGAGACTCTTGTTCTTTTCCTTTACTTTCTCCCAAACAAATAGGGACTGTCTGTGCTGAACTGCCCAGAGCTGAGAAAAGGGTGACACAAACACCCCTGTAGTCAGCACCACTGAGACTGCACTGGGTCAGACCCAAAGCCAGCATAGCACTGGGTTTCACCCAAGACCTGCAGTGACCACTGCCTGACTGCTGCCTATGTTCACTCATGAAGACCCAAGGGGTCTGCAATCAACAAGTAGCAAATCCAGCCATGCTTTTATTCTTTCCTTCAGCTATTGTGTTCCTGCTGGCCCAGGCAGGTTCAGAAGTACCATCTGGGAGCTGGGGCCTAGAGTCAGGAAACTTAGGGATCTACCTGGTGCCCTATTCTACTGTGGCTGAGCTGGCACTCATGCTGCAAGACAAAGTCCTTCCCACTCTACCCTCCCCTTTTCTCAAACAGAGGAGACTTTCTAGATATCCACCATCACCTCAGGTCTGTGGCAAGTACTGCCTGGTTACCACCAACATGCATGCAAGGCCCAGTGACTCTTCAGTCAACTCGTGGTGAATGCTGCCAGTCCTGAGTCTCTCCCTTCAGGGCAATGGGCCCCCTCTGGCCCAGGGCAAGTCCAGAAATGCTGTCCAAGGCCTGGAATTGGGAACCCCTGGAGACTGCTTGGTGACCAACCTGTGACTAAGCTGGTATCCAAGCTGCAAGACAAAGTTCCTTTAATTTTCCCTTTCCTCTCCTCAAACAGATAGGGTATCTCTCCATAGCTACCATAGCTAGGAATATGCTAGGTTACTCCTAAAGGCAGCATGGTTCTGAGTCTCACCCAAGGTTGCAGCAAGTACTGCCTGGCTACCAGTGCTGATTATTCAGGGCCCAAGGGCTCTTAAGTTAGTAGGTGATGAATCCAGGATTGGGTCCTTCCCTTTAAGCCAGCAGGTTTCCTTCTTGCCCAGGGTGTGTCTAGAAATGTCATCTGGAAGACAGGGCTTGAAATGGGGGCCTCAGGACTTGCCTGGTGCCCTATTCTACTGTGGCTGAGCTAGTATCCAATTTAGTATCCAATAAACTCCAGAGCACTTTAACCCACTATGGCGATACTTACCAGAACCTTGGTTCTGACCAACAATTTCCTTCTGGCTAGGACAGGTCTAAATGCTCCCTCCATGGGCACTGGTTGAGTTCTGTCCTGTGTTGCTTTCCCCTGGCAAGGCAGCACTAAGTCCCAATGCAAAGTCCCACAATTACTGTTCTCCCCCTCTGAAAGCACACAGATTATTTCTCCACTCCATAACATAGGGCTGCTGCCTGGGGATTGGGAGGGTGCTATAGGTGATTCAAGGCTGTCTTTCCTACCACCTTCAGTGCCTCTTTCCTTAATATGATGTTGAAACCAGGTAATGTGATCACTCATCTGATTTCTAGTTCTTATGAAGATGCTTTTTTTAGTGTGGATAATTGTTCAGTTTGGTGTTCCTATGATGGGGACAGTCACTGGAGGGTTTATTCAGCTGTCTTGCTCTACCTCCCTCTGGCAATTTGGTTTTGAAGTCTTGCTTATTCCATGAGGTAACAATAAATTGCAAAAATGTATTCCAAGAAACTATACATATTATTAGACATTCTGTCAAGAACATTTATCACAGCACTGCTTATAGTTGCTCTATTAGGGTGCTTCAGAGAAACAGAATTGGTAGTATATATAGAGATATAGAAGAAGGAATTTATTATAAAAATTAGCTTACACAATTTTGAACACCAAGAAGTCCCGTGATAGGCCATTTGCAAGCTGGAGAACCACAAATCTTGTAGTGCAGTTCAGTCTGAGTCCAAAGGCTGGAGAACCAGAAGTGCCAGTGTCCAAGGACAGGAAAAGATAGGTGTTCCTGCACAGGGGAGAGAGAGAGAGAAATATAATTCACTCCTCATATGCCTTTTTGTTCTATTTTGTCCCTCAATGGTTTGAAGGATGCCTGACCACATTGGGGAAAATGGTCTTCTTTTCTCAGTCTCCCTATTCAAATGCTAATTAATTCTGGAAACACCCTTGTGGCAGGCCAGTTCTCACTAACACAGGCCTGAATAACAACTATTTTACTACTGACTGAGTGGTTTAGTTAAATATTAAAAGCCAGTGCCCTTCTACAAAGGCTGGGATGTAACAAAAGCCCATCAAGAGTTTTGCCTAGGCCTTTCCTGGGCCTTAAAGCATGATAAAATAATGAAGGAATTTTTAACAGGACTTTTATTGTGGGTCTGAAGAAACTACCCAGGCCTCCACAAACAAGTTTATTGGGGGTCTGAAGGAACTCCCCAAACCTCCATGATTTGGCAGGAGGCAAGATAAGGGTAATCACCCCAGCACCTGGACCCATTTAGATTAAGTAAATTTGCTGAGGTTCCAGAGGAAGGTCTTCAGGTCTAAGACCTTAGTTATAGATTAAAAGAAGTTAATCACGCATGTCTTTAGATGAATGCATACTTACACATAGACATGTAACTTAGAAGTTATATAAGCTCTGAAAAACTTTGTAATTTTGAGTTGGTCTGAATAATTCCCAGGACTTCTCCCTATAAGCAGCTGCGGAAATAAAAACTCTTTTCCTCCCCAGTTCATCTGCATCTCGTTATTGGGCCATGAGAAATAGAAGCCCGACCCTCAGCTTGGTCTGAGAACACCTTCACATACACATTCAGAAATAGTATTTTACCTGCTATCTGGGTATCCCTTAACCTAGTCAAGTTAACATATAAGATTAACCATCACAATTACAAGGAAAAAAATGGAAGCAAAATTAATGTTCAATAATATGGGATTGATTACACAATTTATGATAAACATGAATAATTATGCATTATAAAATATGATAATATGATAGGAGATTATAGTTACACAATATATATAAGTGATTAAAAATAGAATGTATATCATGATCCCTTCTTTGTGAAAGTAAATTATGTATGTGCTTATGTTTATACATTTTCAAAAGCATGGAAGAAAATTTAAAAATCTGAAACAATGACTTTTTCAAAAGTGTTCTTACAGATGATTTTCTTTTTCTTCTTGTTAATGAACTACATTTTCTAAATTTTCTGTTTAAAAAACTATGTAACTCTGTATTAAGACAAAACAAAATTTACTTTAAACTGTTGATCAAGGGCTGGGTGTGGTGGCTCATGTCTGTAATCCCAGCAATTTGGGAGGCCGAGGCAGGTGGATCACCTGAGGTCAGGAGTTTGAGACCAGCCTGGCCAACATGGCAAAATCTCATTTCTACTAAAAATACAAAAATTAACCAGATGCGGTGGCATGTTCCTGAAGTCCCAGCTACTTGGGAGGCTGAGATACAAGAATCACTTGAACCCAGGAGGCAGAGGTTGCAGTGAGCCGAGCATTGCACTCCAGCCTGGGCAACAGAGTGAGACTCCATCTTAAAAAAAAAAAAAAAAAAAATACCGTGTTGATCAAGCTGAACCTTTTGCTTGATCAAACAAAATCTATTTTAATTTTTCTCTTCAGTGTTTGTCATTTTAAATGCAATAATCATGGCTTTGTACTGCAATTTGCATTGAAATTTTGCCTAAAGTCCACTGGCATTATAATGCTGTAATCTATGCATATGGTAATCTAAGAATTAGTAGAAATTATATACTTTAAGAAAATGAATAGTATTACGTTCTTCTGCAGCTGCTTCAATTATATCCTAGGGAAGTAAACAATATTGGACTTAACCCTATCCATGAAGCATTTGAAAACACATTACAGTTGATTATGAGTATTATTATCACAAATTGAATCAAGATGTGCAAACAACATACTTTTTTATTGATGATAATTTTCTCAAGCTCTTGATTCCTACTGTAGAATCCTTAACTGTGTCCTGAAATGGAATAATTTATAACCATGCTCTGAAAGGAGAACCTTCCATTGATATGTTCTTGGTAATCTCTTATCATAACTGGCTCATTTCTGGCTGCTTCTTGATGAATGAATAATGTCACCAATAGATTTATCTTGTTAACAGAATTTCATTAAGCTATTAAAGGCCATTTTTATTCAGGTAATAGATAATTATCTGTTTCTTTTTTACATGTTGCTTCTCCTATGGGAAATTCCTATATAAAATGTAATTAGCTCTATCCAAAGGTCCAGTGAGTTGTTCTGTGAGTGCCAGATCAGTTATTTATTGCTCTCTGGAGATAGAAATGAAATTCTGAGTCAATACCTGTAAACCAATTTCTTTACATGTATTAGAACAACTTCTGGCACATGATATGTTTTCAAAGTCACAGATATGTTTGTCTCTTTTGCAGAGGGTGACAGGCAAACAAGAAATGATTGGCATGAAGCTCATTATTTTCTGTTGTCTGAATCATAGTCAAAAATTTAAGTTTCTAGACAGTGGAAATATAGACACAATATATAGTTATGCATCACTTAATGAGGGGATACATTCTGAGATATATGTCATTAGGCAATTTCATCATTATGCAAATATCACAGAGTGTACTTACACAAATCTAAATGGTATAGTATACTACACAACTAGGCTATATGGTATGGCCTATTGCTTCTAGTCCAAAAACCCATACAACATGTTACTAGACTGAATACTATAGGCAATTGTAACACAAAGGTAAATATTTGTGTTATCTAGACATATCTAAATTTAGAAAAGGTAATTCACTGTGTTATGATGTTATGATGACTACCATGTCACTAGGTAACAGGAATTTTTCAACTCCATTATAATCTTATGGGACGACTGTCATATATGTGGTTTGGCACTGACAGAAATGTTATGCGGTAAATAACATTTCATGAGTGTATATTTTTTTTAAAAATATTGTTTGGCAAGCACCTTGTGTTCATCTCTTTGAATTTGATCCCATCAAATTCACTTTGAAATGAATTTTTCATAGTGCCTGAATACACATATAGCAGAAGCTGAACACATTGAGAGAAAAGCTGAATACATTTAGTTCTACTATGTATTGGAGACACATTCACAAGTGTTTTATATTTTGGTCTAGTTCACATACTACCACCTTTAATAATTCTTCCCCTATCTCCTTTTTTCTTATTAGAAATATTTAATCATATATACAGTATTGAGCATCTGTACCTGATTGGGAGTTAGATTAGTGGTTCTTAGAAAAACAAAAAGCTAGAAATCCCTGCTGTTAAGGCCATTATATACCTAATGCTCAGGTGTCTCTGAATGTAAACCAGATGAAGCCTGATGGAGTTTATCACAGCCTCTTCTAGAAAATGTGCAAATGGAGAGCTAGGAAATTATCCAAACCACAGGACTCCATATTTTAAATGGAGAAGAAAAGATCCATCTTGGGCAAACAGCCACAAGTTGCCTCTTCTACATCAGCTAAAACAAAGATGGGACCAGTCCTAGCCTCTACCTTTTGGAATCCATGCCACTGACAGATCAGTAGGATCTAAGAAATGTCTGTTTCTCACTCTGACACATTGGAAATGTAATAGAGACTATGGTCTCCCCTTTAGGCCCCAGCCTAGTTTCCAAGCTTCCCCAGTCTGAATAGGGAGCCCTCTAAGACTGGGCCTGGGAGTCAGTCTTCAAGGTGTGAAGCTATCCCTGCTCACCTCTACCCACCAGGTCATCCTCAAAGGTTTTTAGATGTCTTTAATCTTTCTGTCTGCAAGGTTTGTTTCCTTTCCTCTCCATGCTTTGACAAAATGGCCAAAGGAGAATATTTAGAAGACTCCTCAGAGAGGAAGTGACATCTGTTTTTATTAATTCCTGATTCTTTGTCTTTCTTGGGAAATATGACTTAGACATACTTCTAAGCTTGCAAGCCCCATTTTAGAGCTCCTGGTAGATGCTATTAGTAAGTGTTTTTCTACTGAGGACATGAAGTCAGAAGCACATTTCTCACTGATGCACGGTTTTAAGGTGGCACATGACTTCAGTTCTTTCCCCGTAACAGACTCTGGGGCAGGGATGCAAATGAGCTGAGTCTCTGAAGGGCCTTAAGTGGTTGCCCTCTCCACTTTTGAATCTGGTCATTCCTGCAGTGGCTGAGGCATGTCCTAACCATTACTCAAAATCCCCTTTAGTCCATTATCAAAACATGCTTAAGTCTGTCTCCAATTTCTGGCAGAAATTGGTCAGATAGTTGGTTTCCATACCTGAGCACTGCTACTCCCAAAACATCAGTTAGGGGCCAGGATCAAGTACCCAAGCAGAGAAAAAATACAGAATGGAGCTAGTCTCCGTTTCCACCAGTAACTCTCTGGTCCCATGCAGACAGGACTTCAAATTCATGAGCAATTGGGAGTCTATTAAAGGTAGCATTAAAATGGAAATTCCCAAGTAGTAATTTGGCAAGGACTTTTTTTCTTAGACTTCTTCAATTTAATGTCATAAAACATGTTTCCAATATCTTGCTTTTGTCTCAGTGCTGCTTGTGTTAGGTCCTCATTATCCCTTTTATATGAACCTTCAGTATTTTGACATTCATGGTGAAAAAGCATGTTGACTCATATTTAGGGCAATTATTTTTATGTCAAGTACAGGTAGAGTCCCACCTTAGCTTTGAAATTATTCAGAATAGCAATCTCCTTAACAATCCTTGTTCCTTTCCTGTATGGTCCCGATTTTAAAGAGGCACAGTCCAAAGAGGACTCCTCACTCTCACTGCTCTCTCAAATATTTAAAGAGTACACAGAAATTTTTATTAAAATCCTCTCTGCTCTACTTATTAAAATCTCTGCTTATTAAAATCCTCTGTGCTCTATGGAAGAGAATATTGTAGGTCAATAAATCTAACTATTCTAACTTTCAATAAGAGGTGTTTTGGTTATGTTATCAGTTGTTTATTGCTTCATAACAAATTTAAACCAACATAGTGGCTTAAAATAATAAAGTCTACCCCCAAGCTCCGAATTTACTCTTAGTGTATTATCCCAAGAGAGACTTCTTTCTCATCCACATGTGTCTTTCCAGCATGCTATTTGTTTACGCACCACTCTGGATCATCCCTTCCTCACAATGCATCCCCTTCTGTGTTATATCTCTTCCTCCACGTGCATCATCCTGGGAATTTTTTCTTCATAGAGCCTGACTGCTTTCCTTCCATGACTCTTCATTTTGTATTTTTGTCTTTTTATCCTCAGAGAGCAAGGGAGGTAGGAAAATTATAAATCCTGAATGTTGGTAATATATATTCTCTCATATACTTATTATTTCTAATATTTATAACATCTTCATTATTATTATTATTATCCCCATTTTTAGGTAACAAACTGATTTGGGAAGCAAGGTCACATAGTGTATAAATGTAAGGAGCTTGGATTTGACTCCATGTCTGCCTGGTTCATACTACTCCCCAAAGCAGCAGGACAGTGGTGCTGCCTAATTTCCATTTCAGTTATCTTTTCAAAGATTTTATCTTTTCTATAAAATAGAATTGAAAAATGCAAAATAACATTCACAGATTTGTTCATAAATAACTCTATGATATAGTCAAATGTGTGCACTTAATAATCATCTGCATTTTTTGATTAATTGAAAAGGGGGAATCATTTTTCTTCAAAAATTTTTTTAGTGATAAACAGTAATACAAACAGAGCAAGACACAGTTCCTGGCCTATCCAAGTTCAAAATCTCTAGGGGATTTTCTCTCTGAAAACTGCACACACCATCCTTTGAAAAACACTAACATTCCATTTTCTAACCCTAGCACCTAGCAACCAGACATGGTAAGAAGTCAACAAATGCTTTTTGAATGAAATAAACCTGTATTAGACTTTTTTCCAATACCATAATTTCAATATTATGATTGCTCATTTATGACTGTTTTAATTTTTCAAAGACTAGCCTGAATTCATTATTGTGTCTAATTTCACTTCAAAACTCAGGGCTTTCCTTGTCCTTGATTTTGGTATTGTAACAGTCACAAATAAATTTTTTGCTTTACTCACAGGCAACATGAGGAGAGGGAGAAAGATCTTCCTTTAAAAGAAGATCTTGGAAGAGCAAGGCGAAAAGCTAAAAAAGCATTAAGTTTCATATGGCTGAGAAAGTGGGATTTGAGGAATTAAGAACTAAAAAACAAAAAAATGGGAGGGTCCAGCATAGGTAAAATCAGTTTAAGCAGAAAGAAAAGGAGTGATGCAGAAAATGCTGGGTCAAGAAGGTCCTTGGGCAGAACTCTCCCAAGTTCAGAAGTGCCGGTCCCTTAGAATAATTTGGTTATTTGAAAAATTAAATGGTAGTGGTAGGCGATTAGCCCAGGAATAAGGAATGAAAAATTGTGACAATGTATGGTATATCCATTGGATTGAGTGTCTAGTCCAAGGTTTGAATCATGACACAATTCTTCCAGCAAGCCTGCCATCCTAGACTTGAACACTTCAAAGGGTGGAGAATCATGGAGGATGCTCATTCTGTTGCCAGGTGACTTTGTCAATAAAATTACCCTCTTCCTGAGCTAATGTTTCTCTTCCCATAAATTTCCACTCTTGGAGCGATATGGAAAATTTTGGCTTCACTTATAATCATTTATTACCTCTTTGAAAACAGCTCCTTCACTCATGAGTTGGTTACTGTTAATTTGTGGATTGTCTCTATTCAACTAATGAATATGCTGTTGTCAGGTGCTATAACAAGCTTAACTCCCCAAATTGAAATAATAATACACTAACGATGACATTTTTTGGAGGGTTTCTAAAAGCTTAAGTGGCACTGAAGTGTAGCAATATTTTGTGGTAGAAGACAGCTTATGTTTCTCAAATCACTTTAGTAAAATAATTACGTCAGGCTGGGCACGGTGGCTCAGGCCGGTAATCCCAGCATTTTGGGAGGCCAAGGCAGGTGGATCACTTGAGGTCAGGAGTTCGAGACTAGCCTAGTAAACATGGTGAAACCTCGTCTCTCCTAATAGTACAAAACAAATTTAGCCAGGCGTGGTGGCAGGCACCTGTAATCTCAGCTATTTGGGAGGCTGAGACACAAGGATCACTTGAACCCAGGAGGCGGAGGTTGCAGTGAGCCGAGATCATGCCACTGCACTCAAGCCTGGGCAACAAAGTGAAACTGTGTCCCCAGAAGAAAAAAAAAAGAAAATAATTATGTCATAATGCACTAATCCTATTTTCAAACATATTAAAATGTAATAGATTTTCTCATTTCATATTTAATGTTTCTTTTTAGGATTAAAATAATTTTAGGTGACCCATTCAAGCCTCCTTAAGAACACTTTTCTAAAGTTATACTACCACTATTATTTTGAATTACCCCAGCAAGAAATGTGCTAGCAAGAAAAGCCAGCTTCTATGGATATTTCCAAGGACTTCTTTGAAGGAGTTTACCTAGTCATTTTATTTTGTTACCTGGAAGGAAATAACTGAATTTAGTTTTAATTTTTTTTAATTGTGAAATATGTCACCTATGAGGAATAGTTTATTGTGATAGCATTTTGGTGTGTCAGCTTGGCTAGGATGAATTACAATCCCTAGAATTACATTTCTAGTCACTTCCCTGTTGGGGTGGGCTACAAGGGATCATCTCCCCGGAGAGTTGGAGGACTGAAGTGAGGCACTGGCGGTTTGTGGCATAAACACCCCTACTGTCTTTTAGTCAACCAAATACTAATCTAGGCTCTGCTGTGAAAGGACTCTGTCTGTAGATGTGATCATAGTCCTGAGTCATTTGGTTTTAAATTAATCAAAAAGGAGATTATCTTGGGTAGGCATGACTTAATCAGTTGCAATTTTTTAAAAAACAGGGATTAGGCCTTCCCTGAACTTGGAGATTTCAAATGGCAGCTGGACTTGCAACTTTTCTCCCTCCAAAGCCCTCTCTCATCTTTCTTCCTGACTGAAACCTATGGAAAAGAAGATTTCTCTTGTTTCCTGGGATTCTGGTTTGCTCATGATTTGCCCTTTCTGCTTGCTTGCCCAACAGACTTTGATTAGCTGCTGCTATTGCATTAGCCAATTTCTTGGAATATGTGTATGTATATACACATATATATATACACACACACATATGAATATATACACACACATACGAATATATATGTGTGTATATATATAGGATATATATATAGGATATATATACAGGATATATATACAGGATATATATACAGGATATATATATATAGGATATATATATAGAGGATATATATAGAGGATATATATAGAGAGGATATATATAGAGAGGATATATATAGAGAGGATATATATATATAGGATATATATATAGGATATATATAGGATATATATATAGGATATATATATATAGGATATATATATATAGAAAGGATATATATATATATAGGATATATATAGAGAGAGAGGATATATATATATATATCCTACTGGTTTTGCTTCCCTGTTTGAACCCTAACTGATAAACATATGAAATATATATCTTAAATTTAAGAAATATTGAAAATAAAATTCTTATACTCATCATTGATTGAAACTGAGAAATAGAATATTATTAGTTTCTTAGAAGCTCACATGTCTTCCTCTCTCTTTGCACCTTTCTTCCTCCTTCTACTCCAGCAGTAACCACTATTCTTACTTTTGAGTTAATAATTTCATTGTTTTGTTTTCCCTACTTTTATTTTAGATATATGGGGTACGTGTGCAGGTTCATTACATGGGAATATTGCATAATTCTGAAGTTTGGGGTAAGGATCATGTCACCTAGGTAGTGAGCATAGTACCAGATAGGTGGTTTTTCAACCCATGCTCCCTCAGTTATCTGCAGTGTCTATTGTTCTTATATTTATGTCCATGTATGCTCAATGTTTAGCTCCCACTTATAAGTGAGAATAGGTGGTATTTGATTTTCTGTTCCTGTATTAATTTTCTTAGGATTACGGCCTCCAGATGCATCATGTGTTGTAAAGGACATAATTTTATTCAATTTTATGGCTGCCTAGTATTTCTTGGTTTATATGTACCACATTTTCTTTATCCAGTTTACCATTGATGGGCACCTGGGTTGATTCCCCGTCTTTACTATTGTGAATAGTGCAATGATGAACATACAAGTGCATGTACCTTTTTGTAGAATGATTTGTTTTCCTTTGGTTATATACCGAATAATGGGATTGTTACGTTGAATCGTAGCTCTGTTTTAAGTTCGTCAAGAAATCTTCAGACTGCTTTCCACAGTGGCTGGACTCATTTGCATTCCCACCAACAGTGTATAAGTTTTCCCTTTTCTCTGCAACCTCACCAGCATCTATTGTTTATTGACTTTTTAATAATAGCCATTCTGACTAGTGTGAGATGGTATCCCATTGCAGTTTTTATTTGCATTTCTGTGATGATTAGTGATACTTCACATTTCTTCATACATTTACTGGCCACTTGTATGTATTCTTTTGAGAAGTGCCTGTTCCTGTCTTTTGCCCACTTTTTAATGAGGTTTTTTTGCTAGTTGATTTTTCTCTGTAGATTCTAGAGATTAGTCCTTTGTTAGATGTATAATTTTTGAATATCTTCTCCCATTCTATAGGGTGTGTTTGCTCTGTAGATAGTTTATTTTTCTGTTCCAGAAGCTCTGTAGCTTAATTAGGTCCCACTTGTATAATTTTTTTAATCGTAGTTGCTTTTGGGGACTTAGCCAAAAATTCTTTGACAAGAAGAATATTTTCTAGGTTTTCTTCTGGGATTTTTATAGTTTGAGGTCCTAAGTTTACATCTTTGATCCATTTTGAATTAATTTTTGTATATGTTGAAAGGTAGGGGTCCAGCTTCAATCTTCTGCATCTGGCTAGCCAGTTATCCCAGCACCATTTACTTAATAGAGAGTACTCTCCCCATTGCTTGTTTTTGTTGACCTGGTAAAAGATCAGATGGTTTTACATGTGTGGCTTTATTTCCGAGTTGTCTATTCTGTTCTTTTTGGTCTATGTGTTTGTTTTTGTACCAGTACCATGCTGTTTTGGTTACTGTAGCTTTATAATATAATTTGAAGCCAGGTAGTGTGATGCCTCCAGCTTTATTCTTTTTGCTTAGGATTACTTTGGTTATTTGGGCTCTTCTTTGTTTCCATATGAATTTTATAATAGTTTTTTCTAATTTTGTGAAGAACGACATTTGTAGTTTGATAAGAATAGCAATGAATCTGTAAATCACTTTGGGCAGTCCAGCCACTTTTACAATATTGATTCTTCTAATCCATGAGCATGGAATATTTTTTTGTTTATTTGTGTCCTCTTTAATTTCTTTCAGTAGTGTTTTGTAGTTCTCCTTGTAGAGATCTTTTACATCCTTGGTTAGCTGTATTCCTAGCTGTATTACTAGATATTTCATTTTCTTTGTGGCTATTGTAAATGGGATTGTGTTCTCGATTTCACTTTCAGCCTGGACATTGTTCGTGTATAGAAATGTTACTGACTTTTAAATAGTAATGTTGTATCCCAAAACTCTACTAAAGTCATTTTGTCAGTTCTAGGAGCCTTTTGGCAGAGTCTTTAGGATTTTCTAGGTATATAACCCTATGATCAGTGAAGAGAGATAGTTTGAGTTCCTTTTCCTATTTGAATGCCTGTTATTTATTTCTCTTGCCTGATTCCTCTGGCCAGGACTTCCAGTATTATATTGAATGGGAATGGTGAGAGTGGGCATCCTTGTCTTATTCAATTTCTGAAGGGGAATGGTTTGAGCTTTTGCCCATTCAGTATAATGCTGGCCATGGGTTTGTCATAGATAGCTTTTATTATTTCGAAGTATGTTCCTTTAATGAATAGCCTGTTAAGGGTTTTGTTTTGTTTTTGTTTTTGTTTTTGTTCGAGATGGAGTCTCATTCTGTCACCCAGGCTGGAGTGCAATGGCATGGTCTCAGCTCACTGCAACCTCCACCTCCCAGGTTCAAGTGATTCTCCAGCCTCAGCCTCCCGAGTAGATGGAACTACAGGCATGGACCACCATGCCCAGCTAATTTTTGTATTTTTAGTAGAGACAGGGTTTCCCTATGTTGGCCAGGCTAGTCTCGAACTCTTCGCCTCATGATCCACCTGCCTCCGCCTCCCAAAGTGCTGGGATTACAGGCGTGAGCCACTGCGCCCGGCCTAAGGGTTTTTATCATAAAGATATGTTGGCTATTATTGAAAGCTTTTTCTGCATCTATTGAGATGATCATATTGTTTTTGCTTTTAATTACGTTTATTTGGCAAATCACATTTATTGATTTGTATATGTTGAACCAAACTTGCATCCCAGGAATAAAGCCTACTTGATTGTGATGTATTAACTTTTTTGTGTGCTGCTGGATTTGGTTTGCTAATATTTTGTTGAGGAATTTTGCATCTATGTTCATCAGGGGCATCAGCCTGAAGTTTTCTTTTTTCATTACCAGATTTAGGTATCAGGCTAATTCTGGCTTCATAGATTGAGTTAGAGAGGAGCTCCTCTTTCTTGATATTTTGGAATAGTTTCAGTATGACTGGTATCAGTTATTTGCACATCCGGTAGGATTTGGCTGTGAATGTACCTGGTCCTGTGTTTTACTTTTGGTCGGTAGAATCTTTATTACTGATTCAATTTCAGAACTAGATACTGGTCTGTTCAGGGATTCATTCTCTTCCTGACTCATTCCTGGGAAATTGTGTGCTTCCAGGAATTTATCCATTTTCTCTAGATTTTCTAATGTGCATGCATAGAGCTGTTTATAGTAGTTTCTGATGATCTTTGTATTTCTGTGGGATCAACTGCAATATCTCCTTTAACATTTCTGATTGCATGTATTTGCATCCTCTCCTTTTTCTTTGTTAATATAGCTAGTAATCTATCAATTTTATTTATTTTTTCAAGAAACCTAACTTCAGTGATCTTTTGTATGGATTTTTGTATCTCAATTTCATTAAGCTCTTCTCTAATTTTAGTTAATTTTTTTCTCCTTCTAGCTTTGGGGTTGGTTTGTTCACATTTTTCTAGTTTCTTTAAGTGCAAAGTCAAATTGTGAATTTGAGATCTTTCTAAATTCTTGATGAAGGTGTTTAGAACTACAGACTTTCCTCTTAACACTACTTTGGCTGTATCTCAAAGATTTTAGTACATTGTTTCCCTATTTTCATTAATTTCAAAATTTTTTTAAATTTCTGCCTTAATTTTAATGCTGTCCCAGAAGTTATTCTAGAGCAAGTTGTTTTATTGCCATGTATTTCTGTAGTTTTGAGAGATCTTCTTGATATTGATTTATATTTTTATCATGCTGTGGTCTGAGAGTGTGCTTGGTATAACTTTCATTTTTAAAAAAATTTTTGTGACTTGTTTTATGACCAAGCATGTGTTTGATCTTAGAATATGTTTCATGAGCAGATGAGAAGGTATATTCTGTGGTTGTTTGGTGGGGTGTTCTGTAGATGTCTATTAGGTCCATTGGTCAAGTGCTGAGTTTAAGTCCACAGTGTGTTAATTTTCTGCCTTGGTAATCTAATACTGTCAGTGGGATGCTGATATCTCCTACTATTCTTGTGTGGTTGTCTAAGTCTTTCTGCAGGCCAAGAAGAACTTGTTTCATAAATTTGGGTGCTCTGGTGTTGGGTGTGTATATACTTAGGATAGTTAAGGCTTCTTGTTTTGTTGTACCCTTTATCAATACATAATGCTCTTCATTGTCCTTTTAATTTTTATTGGTTTAAAATCTGTTTCATCTGATATAGGCATAGGAACTCTTGCTGTTTGTTTTCTGTCTACATGTTAGATTGTTTTCTATCCTTTTACTTTGAGCCAGTGGGTGTCTTTACATGAGAGATGGGTTTCTTAAAGACAATAGATAGTCAGGTCTTATCTTTTAATTCAGCCTAGCCCTCCGTGCCTTTTAAGTGGGGTGGTTAGTTCACTTACATTAAATGTAGTATTGATTATTTGTGACCTTGATCTTGTCATTGTGTTGTTAGCTGTTTCTAACGTAGATCTAACTGCATAGTTGCTTTATAGTGCCTGTAGGCTATGTGCTTAAGTGAGTATTTGCAGTAGCAGGAGTTGTTCTTTAATTCCACATTTACCATTCACTTAAGGACTTCTTGTAAGGCTGGTCTAGTTGAAACATATTTCCTCAGCATTTGGTTGTCTGAGAAGAATTTTATTTCTCCATCACTTAAAAAACTTAATTTTATGGGTTCCTTTTGGAATTTCTTTTCTTTAAGGCTTCTGAAAATAGGCCTCCAATCTCTTTTGGCTTGTAAGGTTTCTAGTGAGAGGTCTGCTGCTAACCTGATAAGGTTCCCTCTATAAGTAACCTGCCCCTTCTCTCTAGCTGCCTTTAAGATTTTTTCTTTTGCATTGACATTGGTGAATCTGATAATTATGTGCCTTAGCAATGGTTATCTTTTATAGTATTTAGCTGGGGTTCTCTGTATTTATTGGATTTGCAGGTCAAACTCTGTAGCAAAATTAGGGGGATTTTCATGAACTATATCATGAAATATATTTTCATATTGCTATTCTCTTTCCTTCTCTCTCAGAATGCCAATGAGTCATAGATTTGTACTCCTTACATAATCTCATATTTCTTAGAGGTTTTGTTTCTTTTTCTTAATTCTTTTTTGTTTATTTTTGTCTTACTGAGTTGATTTGAAGAACCAGTCTTTGAGCTCTAAAATTCTTTCCTCAGCTTGGTCTATTCTGCTGTTAATACTTTTGATTGTATTTGAGATTCTTGTAAATTTTTCATCTCAAGAAGTTCAGTTTGGGTCTTTCTTAAAATGGCTATTTTATCTTTCAGCTCTTGAATGATTTTACTTCATTTCTTGGCTTCATTGAATTGAGTTTCAACTTTCTTATGGATCTTAATGAGCTTCCTTGTCATCCAGATCCTGAATTCCATGTCTGTCATTTCAGACATTTCAGACTGGTTAAGGACCATTGCTGGGGAGCTGGTAGGCTCATTGGAGGAAAGGGGACACTCTGGCTTTTGAATTGCCAGTTCTTGTGCTGATTCTTTATCATCTAGGAGGGTTAGTGTCCCTTTAACTGTGGTATAAATTAAGGACAGTCAGTTGGCTTTATTTCTGGAAGTTTCAGAAGTCCAAGGCTCTGTACAGGGTCTTTGTGATTGAATTCTTGCCCTTGGTTGTGCAGTGGGGAGAATCAGTGTTGTAGTTCAGGCTACAATCTCATAAATGGCACTTGAGAGCAATGGATGGTAGATAGGCTGTTACTCAGCAGTGTAGTTCCTTTGTGTATCCTCACATTTGCAGCTATGCTCTCTGGGGCAAGGAGGAGCGGAGTGACCCCCTTGCCAGTTTCTTTTGTGGGTCTTTTGGGAGCCACCTTTGATCACTGGCCCACAATTTGTTGTTGTTGTTGTTGTTGTTGTTGCTGTTGTTAGGTCTTATAGACCACAAGGTTCCCTTGGGCAGAGGTCTGGCAGGGGCCAGTTCTGTGGAAGGAGGCACATGTAGATCCCACACCAGTCTGCAAACATGTATGACTCATCCCTGTCACTTTTCTGAGAGTGTGGGCTCCTCCCCTGCTCAAGTGCTGGGGACAGATCCTAGCTTAGCACTCCTGAGTGACAAGCCACAGCCCTGCAGCATGAGGGCCTGCTTGTGGCTTTCTCCTCTGGACCCCTGGGGTTGGATTTAGGTTGCATTAGGGGGCCCAAAGCGTTCCCAGGCTATCAGCACTCAGTCAGATAAAACAAAGCACCCAGGCTGAGCAGTGGAGGTTTCACTGTGTACATGCTCCTGCAGGGTGGCCAGGCAGGAGCAGCTAGCCAGCAGGTGGGCCTGCAGGACAGATGTGCTCCAGTTCTTCTGGGAAGTTGGCTCTCCTTTTTCCCAATCTGGTGGTTACCTGGGGCCAGGGCCTCTCAGAAGGACATGGGGCACTCTGGAGGATAGGTGCTTATGGCCAGCATTCATCGAAGCTGTCTTGCACACAAAGGTCCCCGGCTATACATCTATTGTAGATCTGACTCTGTCTAATCTCCAGGGAGATATCTCTGCCAGCTCAAATGTCCATGGCAAGTGTGGGGTCTCCTGCAGCTAGGGACCCAGAGGTTCATGAAAAGATAGTCCCCCAGTCCCTTCACTCACCCCTTCCCAAGAAGCCAACTGGAGCCAGGAACCAGCCCTAGCATTCAGGCACCCCATACAGCTTTCTCAAGCTTCTTCCATCTTCAGCCTCAGCATCTGCACATTTTTTTTACATAGATATTTGGAAGGATCCAAGGAGAAGATAAGCTAAGCACAGTTACTGAATAATTGTCCAGAAAAATCAGTGGGCACAGTCATGAATGGACCCTAGAAATGATATGGCCCACCACAGGGCATAGGCATCTAGGTATTGTCTGCTTCTAAGTTCACCAAGGACTATATCTCATTCTCTAGTGTAGGTCAAAGAGAATTCATCTTGGGGGAGTATACTTAGATAATCCAAGCAGTAGAACATGGGAGAGAAAACAAAAACATCATCAGCACACATCAAAACAAGCCAAGAAACTGGGCCAAGCTCCCTTTGGCACTCTATCCTCAGGTTAAAAAGATGGTAGAGTGGTAGCTGGAATCCTGAGAATAACAGCCTTCCACATGTCTGTTTTCCGAGTCACACTATTCCTACCTGTTCTCATTCTCCACATCAGGTATTCACCTGTCATGGCATACTCAGTATCTTTCTCCTTTTTGTGTTTTAATATCTGATTTTGATAGAGCATGTGTTCTAGTAGCTTCTTGAGAAAAGGTACAATGACAGGAATCTACACTTTTTTTTAGATTTTGAATGTCTAAATATTTTCTCTTATGCAACTATTTAATTGACAATTTGGTTAGTGACGGAATTCTAGCTTGGAAGTAAATTTTCTTTAGAATTTCAAAAGTATTGCTTTATTTCTTGCTTCTAATGTTGCTTTAAGAAATTCAAATCTATTCTAATACCTGATCATTTGTATATGACTATTTTGTTGTAGTTGCTGTTGTGTTTTTGAACCTCGTACAACTTTCTTTTGGTCCCAATGTTCTGAAAGTTCACAATGATATTTGTGTGTGTATATTTTTATCCATTATTATGGGTACAAACAAGCTAAGCCTTTTTAAATCTGGAAACACATATCCTAAATTTATTAGATATTTTCTTGAATTATTTTATTCATAGCTCCTCAACTCCATTATTTTGTCTCTTTTTAAAATTTATTATTTAGATTGTAGACCTCCTGAAATTGTCCCTTTGGTTTTCTTATTGTTCCCACTTTCTATGTTTATGTCTCTTATTTCTCATTTTCTGGAAGAAATTGATACCTTTATTGCCATACTCTTCTATTATGTTTTTAAACTTTTATTCTTAGTATGCTTTTAATTTCCAATAGCTCTATGGAAATTTCAGCATCCTGTTATTATTTAACTATTATTTCCTGCATGATCCCCGTTTCCTCTAAATTATTTTTTTCCTGTTATTTTTGCCCTTATTCCATGTTAGAAGCATGTCTTTCATGTGTCATAATTCTTCTTTGTCTATTCATATTAAAATGAAGAACTAAGAAGTGAAACCTCCAAGCATGGGTGGGGTTTTCAACTTTGAACTTCACTGTAGAGTTATCTGGGTAGGGAAGAATGGGTATGCACAGGTTTGGAGTAAGCATTAGTGATGATTTCAAACACGTAAAGTCTGAGATTATTATGAAACCTACATGTGGAATAAAAATAGGTAGGTGGGTATATAAGTCTAGCAGTGAGAAGACAAACCTAGACTAGACCTAAATTTAAAAGCTGATGGATGACACATAGATTGTGTTGAGAGGGAGTGTTGAATGAAAATAGGTGATTTTAATATGACAGCATTTTTCATTGAAATTTTTATTGGTAAAAAGGGCAATAAATAGACCTCTCAAAATGATTCTGGAGCAAAAGAATACTTGTGTCCCGTGGAATCCTGACCCAAAGTTTTCTGCTGTGGAGGAGATAAATCACCTTGAACCAGTCACTCGAACTTTTTCCTCGTTCACTTTAGTGGTTTTAAAATGAGCTTATGATCCAATTGGCCAAGATGGCAGAAATCACATCTTGGTAGGTTAATGGTAGGGTAGGTAATGAATGGATTCAATAATAAGTGCATGGATGGAATCTTGGCTATCCTGATTATTGAGAAGTGGTTGGATTCAGGACAGATATTGAAACACAGCTCACGAGATCTGCTGATTTGGATGTGAGGTGAGTGGGGGTTTAGTGCCAAAGGTGACTGAGTTTTTTGGCCTGAGGCAAAGAGTGATGCCACTTAATTCAGTAGAAAGAGAAAGTTTGAAGTAAGCATAGTATAATATGGAAAGTCAGATGATCCCCCCCAGGGGTCTAAATCTTAAGCAAGTGACAACAGAGAGTAAGGGGACATCACATTCTTCACAATGGCAATGGCAGAGCCAGACCAGACTGCTACTGGCTGCTGGCTGCTGCTGGCCACTGCTGTCCTTTCAGATGCCCAAATCCTCAAGGCTCCACTGGTCCATCCCACTATCTGGGCCTGGTTCCCCAGCCTCTCATTAACTTTGTCAACCTTCTTTAGTCTTCAGCTGCTTTCCAGTGAATTTCATCTAGCCAGTTTCAGTTGCAGCCTGACTGACAGGATGGGGAGCATGCTGTGAGCATCAGTTCTTAGTCAGTTCACAGTCTCAGGACAATCAGTATCCTGTTGCCAGAGACAACCTAACTCACAGAAGCTAGTGGAGGTTTCTGTAACACAAAATGTGACGTATCATGTGATCCTCAGTATAAACAGGTTGCTTTCTACCAAATTGCAATTTAAAAAAAATAGTCTTGGTGTGTGTACAAGCAATAATCAAATTTTCTTTTTCTGATTCTGAGTTTTACTATTTGTATCTTGTTTTATTATATTTTTTCTTTAAAATTGCCTCAATTTTTATGTGTGTTTGTGAGGAATAAGATGAGGTAAATATTAATCATTATGGAAGATTATAATTAAATGCCACAAGTACCTGTAAGTCTCTTTCCTAAAGATCTTCCACTGGTGACATCAAAGATAACAAACCTCATTGTTGAAAAATTATTTCTGATACATAATTTAAGATCAACTTGCTTTGACTTTCCATAACTCTCACTTGACTTATCATCAGTAGAGATGTTAAACAACTGCTCATCTTTCTTCCTGTCATGCCCTATGTAATAAACCAATTTTTAATTTTGTGGATTATTAACGTCACTGAATATCTTTGTAATAAGTAGGACTTTTTAGTGCATCCTATTTAGCCATGAATCAATCCTATCCAAGTTTCATGATCCAAAATAAAGCAATTGCTGAAGACTAACAGATTCTGCATTCACATATATACTAGCATATTTGCCTATTCTAAAAATTTCTTATTTTACTAATTGGGATTATCTTTTCTAATTTGGATGATACTCTGTTTATGACTGCAGAAAATAACCCCACCATGTCCGTTCATTTTGAAAACATACATCTTTGTTCAATATCAAAAGAGCTGGTCAAAATTTGGAATGTCCTCATTTCTGGTGAATTGGGGATAGAAGGATTCCAGATAGCATGACTTATTTACTGGTTAAACTTTGGAGAAATGGAAATAACTACTCGTAAAAGTGCTTGAGAAACGAGAATCTTTAAGAACAAACAAAGCCTCAGAATTATTCTTTCTCCTTGTACTCCAATATCAGAGAAGCTTTATATAACCTCACCCAACATAGCTCTATTTAAGACAGGAAGGAAAATAGAAGGAAAGAGAGAGAAAAGGGATAGCATGGTAACACTCAGAGACACCAATGCAAGTAGCTCCTGAAAAACATGGGGAAAGCACCCTCTGCAGGACCAGTGGTCACATCAGGAAGGGGTGGGGGTGGGACCTAAATTGCTCCATAATCTCTACCCTGAACTCATCCCCAATCACTCCAAAAATTTAATTTAAAACTCGCAGATTTCTAGTCTAATCAAAAATATTTGTTAGTGGGTCAAACTAACACAGTAATAAGTAGTATGGCCCATTAACAAGATTATTTGCAGGGAAAAGTCCTTTGAAGACATTTTATAATTATTTCTGAAAGTAACTAATTGTGTTTGATGTAAATGATGCAACTGATCCATATTTGAATAGTCAGGTATCAAAATCAGCTGCTACCACGGTCATTTTATCTTGTTATTTAATCATCAAGATTCCTGAAGTAATTTATTTCCCTGGCAGCATTGTAGCTTTGAGAGGAAAATAACTAAAGGGCAATTATGTTTTTCATCAGCATATTCCACAAATTCTCTTTCTTCATAAAATAAAAATAATACAGTAAATAATACTTCTATTGACAGTGTCTCAACAGTTAACTTTTCATGCAATTCTCACACTTTTACAAATAAATGCCTAAAATGGACCATTAACAGTTAATGAGGCTTAAAAGTTACCGGCTACAAATTGGCTTGATTTTCTCCAAAGAACATTTAAAAATCAATGTATCTACCATAATAGCTCTCTATATTGTTTGCCAGATATCCAGCTGCCCATCTGGCCTTCTCATGAATGAAGGGCTGCCCACAGGACACCACAGCGGCTATTCTATAAGGTTGTAGTACTCATTCCACCACCATAGTTTCACTTACTTTGTTTCCTCACCTGATATACCCTATCTTCTTTTCCCTCTTTATCAAAATCTTAGCCAGCCTTTAAGACTCAAGTTTTACTTTCTTCCTGAAATCTTGGCTATTCCAGGTGTTATTAAATTCTTACACCTATAAATTCCTATAACATATAATAACATGGTGACTGGTGTTTATCTTGTTAACAAACATTGTTTTTTTTTTAAGTTCCAAGCATTATGGACTGGAAATATAACAATTTCAAGAAAATATATGAATGCTATCCCTCAGGAGCTTACTGTTGTTCCATATATATATATATATATGTATATATATATATATACACGTACATACACACATATATATGTATATATGTGTATATATATATGGAATATATATATGTGGAATATATATATGTGTATATACACACATATATGTACACATATATATACATATATATATGTCCTCCTAAGTGTAAATGTTTTAAGAAATTATACTCACATGTAATCCTAATAAGGCCTCTAGATCCAACTCCAAGCTTCTAACATAGAGATGAGAACATATATATATATACCAGTAATAAAAAAAATTAGATTTCCTAAATATCCATAGAGCCTAAAAGAAAAAATAATGCTTTACCATAAATTCTTTCAAAATTATTTGAAAAATATGCCACTTTCATAGCTTCTAGCCATTAAAATCCGCATTTCCCATGTTGCTCTCACTGCATTACTCTGTTCTTTCTATCTCTGGTGCACTATATAATAATTTTTTTATTTTGCTTACAATAAAGCAGAGTGGTGAAAAGTATAGATTCTGGCTCTAGGCTGCCTAGACTTGAATTCTAGAATCTTACATATAAGACCTTGACTTGCCTTAGTTCCATCATCTGTAAAATGGGGATAAGTAGATGTAGTTTATAAGGTGATTATAAAGATTAAATAAATTTATAAATATAAAATACTTTAAAAAGTACATAGCAAATGCCTAGGAATTTCTATTTGTGATAATTATTATTACTCATGGTACTATTAAGAGGTAGTAGTCAGGTGTTGCTATTCAACATCTACAGATGAAACACTTGAGCCAGAGAGAGAATATTTGATGTATTATGAATTACAGTGAAAACAATCTCTAAAGCCAGAATGTGAACTCCCTGAATTCACTGGCTTTGGAGTGAGCATTGAGCAGCATACCCTCTTCCACTGAACAGCCTGCTTTCAGGTTCAGTACAACACAGTATTTGATGTTGAGCAGTTACCATGAAAAGGATGAATAAGGCATGATCTCTTTTCTCAAGTAGTTGATTATCTGAGTTGTGCTAAATAGTGTGATACTACTTTGTCTTCTAACTGTGCTACTATGATAGATGTTAGTGGAATTTCCTTTGACCAAAATCTCAGAAAGCACACCCTTAATTT
The DNA here is from genome assembly GCF_028878055.3 of Symphalangus syndactylus. Lineage (NCBI taxonomy): Eukaryota > Metazoa > Chordata > Mammalia > Primates > Hylobatidae > Symphalangus > Symphalangus syndactylus. Next base: position 64,344,707 of record NC_072424.2, read on the forward strand.
TGTTGTGCTTGGTCTTTTCTATAGCAGTAATAATATGTGAGTGAGTAATTGAGATTACTATTAGAGATGGCATGTCCAAATAATGTACCAGTCAGAACTCTCAGCTGTAGACGATTGAATCCGCTACAGCTAATTTAAACAGAAATGGGTTTATTAAAAGATATAGTTAGCTTATAGAATTTCCTTGAGGTCCAGGAAAGTATATAGCTATATGGCCAGGAAAAAGAATAACTAGGAGAAATGCCCAACTATAATACAGAACTATTGTGGTAGCCCTATTGCTACCATCTCATACACTTCAAAGTCTATGACATAAAGGCTGGACATTGAAATCTTCTCTACTGCTACCTTAAAGGAACAGATCCTGTCACTAATATGCTTGCAAGAAGATCCAACAGCACTGTGGACAGCCACTTTCTCATGTTGGTCATTTCCTCCTTTTAAGTCTTAACAAAGCTGTATCTGCTTGGCAAAATCAAAGCCATACTAGAAACCTACCTTCAAGGAATCAGGTCTCCTCCTTCCTCTCTCCTCCTCCTTCTCTTTCTCCTCCTCCTCTTCTTTCTCTGTTTCTGTTATTTTTAGTTCAGGAGACAAGCTAGAAAAGTGTTAAAGCAAGTGTTGAGTGAAACAATTCACAGTATCCACTACTGTCCACATCTTTGGCTACTCAACACTCTTCTTCCCACATTTGAGTTTCTAAACAATTATATAGAAATTACAACATGCTCTCATTTAATATAATGCAACCATCTCTCTTACAAATAAACATGCTCTAGTCTTTTCCCCAAAAGGGAAGACCCAAAATCTCATTTGTGATATTCATTCTACTTTTAGGCTGATTGGAATTATTTTTTGATTCCTGTAATATATGAACTAATATATTTTATCACTTTATCAAATGGAAGTGGGAGAGGAGAAGAAAAACAACTGGTAAATTATATCAACATGTGAATAACAGAGTGAAAAAAAGCATGATTAACTATTACAGTCCTCTTTTCTGCAACTGGTAATGATGTTCTACATGGTATTTATAACTTTCTCCCCACACTTCATTCATTCATGTTTCCTTTGCCCTCAGCCAGAAACTCAGCTGGTTCAGGTTCTCTGTCTGGTGGTGTGACCCAGCCTTCCTTATCGAAAGGTGTGAGCCTTGATAGTTTCAACTGTGTGGGGTTATTGTCGTCTCCATTAACTTTACCACCAGCCATAGCAGTACCAGGAGGCAACTCAAAAAAATGTTCTGAGTTTATGTCCTATGATCTCTCCCTGATGCTCAAGCAACAAAATGATATCCCCTTGCTAATCAAGATCACCATCTCTAACCAATTTTCATTTCTTGTTTTTATGATCATTTTTCTAGTGGTATTAAAAATCTCAAAGTGACTTAGTGTCAGTACCAACTTTCATTTCAATGTATCCCCTGATGAAAGCATTTCTCCTTGAATACTAAAATATCTAATCAAGTAAAGACACAGTTGTAGGGAAGTGACTGAAAACTGTAAGCAGGTCATTAGATATAATAATAAGAGTTGTCATCTCACTTCTAAGGTTTCTGGATGCCTTCTATTCAGTCTATAGAAAAAACAATAGCACCTTAAATCAATTGCTGGCTCAGAGCAAGGAATACATTCTCTAAGAGAGTATCCAGCAGTGTGCTGGCATATATTTAAAAACTAGCTCAGAAAAATAAAAGGCTTTGATTTGTATCATTAGCTTATTTTGGTGGTATATATGTTCCTACCATGTTTGACATCATTAAACACAGAAGTGGGAAGAGATATGCTGCGTAGCACACCACTATATTGTATTTTTACCATAAGGACATTTTTACCATAGATAACCTCAAGAGCACAGGTAATGGCAAAATTTAGTGAACTAATTAAAATGTAGTACGTTCAATTGAGTATTGATTGTTTTTAATTTTAAGTTTGTGCAACTTAATTTTTAGTAATGACTGTGTTTAACAAATGGCTTATAAAATGGGGCTAATAATATCTATCTCACACGCACATTTTTTGTGACATCAGTAAGAGTGTACAAAGATCTCATTTACATATCCTTTACCTTAATAAATTCTGGCTATAATTCTATAGATCACTTTAGCCAGAGTTCCTTATGACTTTTTTAGAATAGTTTTTTCAATTCCTACCTAATCAAAGCAATATTAATTCCATCTGGCACTCTCGCTCTCTCTCTCTCTCTCTGTATATATATATATATACACACACATATATAAAATATATATACACATACATATATAAAATATATATGTATATGTATATAATTGAATAAATTTAAAAATATATATTAATTTATTATAGCATATTTTTCTGTTTGGACAGTAAATGTTGTCAAACATGTATTATGCCTATGCTATCAACAGGATAGCAACAAAAAGTTTTTATAAACCTCATGGGGAAGGGAACCTGATGTGGGTTTATTATAGTCTCTCCAAAACCCACCCATGTGGTCATCTATTGGCACTAAAATGATAAATGAATCTTAGTTCTTCTGCTGAGCGGAGGCATGGGCAGCAAGCCATATGCTCTCTAGTTAGAATTGGACTCCTTATTTTTGGAATATTTTGAAATAGCCACCCAATTCCTAAGAGATAATTGATTTTAAAGATACAATTTCTATGAGTTTTTTATCATTAAATTCCGAAAGATCAGTCTTTTCTGTCTTTTCACGCTGTATTCTCAGTGCTTAACATAGTACATGAAACATAGCAGGCACTCAATAAATATTGCTTGAATACATAAATTGATTGTTTAAACTTTTGTGTTTTTCTCTTTAGGAAACCTAGCCTAATTAAAAAGTGTCTCTAAAATGCCATAATCCATGACCCAATGATTATATGTTTATAATCTGGACTCAGCTGATTTTATTTCAAACATCTGAGGCAAATATAACTCAGAAGGAAAAATTTAGCTTCTCATGTCAACAAATGATAGAAGATCTCTGCAGAAATATGTTAGTACCAAAAATTACCCATTAGGGTAATTACATAGCTTAATTTCTAAATCAATGTAGTGCTCTCTCTGTACATGAAGATAAATTCAACTACACACATATTTTTAAAAGCTAATAGGAGGGCTATAGCGTAACTTAGATTTATATAGTATAGCAAAAGCAGGCTTCATCAGCTATCATGATGAAATGTGTGGTAATTTTGTCCACATAGATACTTTCTGAATATCAATGACAGGAACTTGAACCCTTACCCCTGATGTAAAACTAAAAAATATAAAAACAACCTTCCAATGAGTGGAGGTTGTTATTCAGGTTCAAAATGTTAAACAGTACTCCCGGGAGTGAAGTCAAGTATAGGTTACCAGACTGAAGTCATTTTCACGATGTTGAGGCAGAAAAGTAAAATTTGCCACTGACTCCAAGCAGGGAGCAGGTCACCAGCACAGAGAAGACATAGGTAATCTAGGATTTTTGATTAATGTAATGGGGTATAAAGGAGAATTGGTCAAAGCTTTTTTAGAATAGCAGGAAAATGTCCATGGGACAAAATAAACAACTTTTCGTATCCATTTGCTTACAGGCTTTCATGACCATGAGAAAAGGAATGAATTGAGACGAGGGCTTGTGAAATATTTATGAAAGCTTTCCTCTATCTGAATGAGTTTTTGCTAGAAAAATATAAAACTTTCTTGACATGACAGTGTTTGTGGTGGAAATTGAAATGGTGAAGATCCTCGATCTAGATAACCAAATTATTTTTTGTAGCTTCTTACATTTATATGTATATGTATCTGACTGTGTATATGCAGATCTGCATCTATCTTTATTTCTGTATATCTTATATAAATATATTTTATATATCTGGCATATTGATTACTTCAGCTGTCCCAAAGTCATGACATTAGGTAAATTTCTCCTGGTACTGGTAACAGTGTGGTAGGTGCCTCTAAAATGAGCCCCCATGATCTGTTCCCGTGGGTATTCATGACATTGTGCAATCACCTCCCCTTGTGTGCTGCTTGGGCCTAGTGACTCTCATAACAAAGAGAATATGGTAAATATGATTAGATGTCACTTCTGAGGATAGATTACATTAAAATAAAACACTCTGGCTTCTGTCTTGCTCAACCTCTCTCATTATTTTTTGCCCTCTTTCAGAGCCCTAGCTCTGAGGGATACTAGCTGTCTGTTATGAGTAGCTCTATAAAAAGTGCCATGTGGTAAAGAACTGACGTCTCAGGTTAATGGTTAATCACGACTAAGGTCCTTAGTCCAAGAGCACTAGAGGAACGGAATCCTGCCAGTGAGTATGTGAGTGAGCTGGGAAGTGAACCCACCCCAGTCAAGCTTTGAGCTTTCTGTTGCCCTAGCTGACACTTTGATCACAGCCTGTCAGATACCGTGAGCCAAAGGATCCAGAAAGCTGCAACCAGAATCCTGAACCACAAAACTGTGAAATAATAAATGTGTGTTGATAGTGTGTTTATTAAGTTTTGGAGTAATTGGTTTGCAGTGATTCTTAATATAAATAGATATATTCTTACTAGCAAAGCTATTTTTTAAACTGTTTTGTTGGCCACTTGTTAACTCATGTTAAATTTGCAGCAAGCTAAAACTACTGAGCTTTTTAATTCTAGTCTCCTCTACTTCAAAGAGTGTGAGAGATATCTACCGCAGCGGTGTCTGGATCTGAATTGCTTATACTCACATCTCGGCCTAACCATACATTAGTTGTGTATTCTTGAAAAGTTATTAAACTTCTCTTGACTTTATTGTTGGCATCTGTAAAATGGGGACAATAATAGTATCCACAGACTGCCTACTACCCACCGCCTCTCTCGCCACATATACACTCTGCAGTTCTTTGCTTTCATGGCTAGTCTCCAGGACAAAGTATGTGGGAAAGACCTGGAAGTGCTGTTCAATCTAATCCTGTTACTCTGTAGATTAACTACAGATCATTGATCTACCTAGAAATTGTGTGAATAAATCCCTAGGAAGTCTGACACTGCTGACTAAAATGTCTGGAAAAATTATTCTTTGACAATTATAATTTAAAGTGTCATAATACAAGAATTAAAAGTTACTTCAATGTCTCATTATATTTTTTTCTAGATCAGGTAAGTAAAACGAAATAGTGAAAGTTTAGATAATTTTCAGGCTTTTACTATTTTATGTCCCTTCTTTCAGTTACAACTCTTACCACAATATTGTGCAATATGACTGTTTTATATTCCTTCTCCCATTGTTCTATGAACTCTAGAAGGGCAAGAATATTTCTTTTTCATATCTACAATTCCAGAAATCAGCATAGAGCTTGGCATACAATAGAGGCTCAATGAAGGTTTGCTGAACAAAGAAACACATGCATGCAAAGTCAATGATAAATACAGAAAACTTTGAAATAATTCCTTGTGTATTGATTTACATAAATGATGCTTTTATTATATAATTGAAGTTAATAAAGATACAAATGAATATTAGAATTAATCACTCAAGAAGATTTATCTAAGAACACCCTTCCTGACTTTTGTAATTTTTCTCTATTCAATGGAGAATATGAGCTCTTTGGTATATGTGTGTATGTGTGTGTGTGTATTCATATAGTTATATATGTGTGTATCTATGCACATATATAATATACTGTTCATGTATACTGTATATATATGCACACATATACATACATATATGTGAGAGGGCTAAGCAAGCCTGTTTGTACAAACACATCAGTAAGGCTGCTATCTTCAAGAAAGGAAAATATTCACAAATTTAGATAGCAAAAAATTGAAGTAGGAGCCTGTTCACCCAAGTGAATGTCTGTTTGAATATGAGTAGGAGATATTTTGACATGGAGGAGGCTTCTGGAGTCCTTGCCTAATGAAAACTTTACCACAATCAACCTTCTCTCCTCCCAACCTCTCTCACCAACACCTCCCATACATCTGCATTTCAAGAAAAACATGATGACAAGCATTGCAGAGGTACACCAACCACCTCTCTCAGTCAACAATTTTCCTCGGGAACATTGCATGACTTCACTTAACACATGTTGAATATTTGAAATCACAAACTACAGGTTTAAAAGTTAGAGCCCACTGTATTGCTGTCAGATTCTCAGTATGTTTCCTCACTTATCCTCTCTCTCTCCCCCTCTTTTACACGCACATACTTTTTTTTTTTTTTTTGCATGATATTGATTGGAATCTATAACCCAGAAAGACACATAGACAGTGCCTGGTAAACCAGAGCATATGACAGTGTGAGTCATCCAGCAGGCTGCAAGAGGAAGAAAGCTGGGTCACAAACTTGCTTTTCAGCACTGTCTTGCTACAGAGGAATTGCTCTGCCTAATTTGTTTAAAATTGCATGGGAAACAATTGTCTTTTGAAAAGAAAACGTTCTCTTAGTCACTACATTATGATGCAATTTTGTGATTAACATGAGCAATTTCAGAACAGGAGATTTCTCTCATATGCGATGATCTAATCAAATTAAGGTAAATGAATACAACATTAATCATTAAAGTGATTTATTAAAATCCATTAAAATGAAACATATGAAATTTAATCAAAGTCATAGGGATGCATGTATGCCATACATGTAAATCAGAAGTGGCTATCTCTGTATTTATATAATCCAGTCACATCTGGATCCCCAAGCAGGACAGTTAGATATCACATAATATAATTAAGGGTAGAGAGCCTAAGGGAAGAATTAGGTAAAACGGCATCAAATGATGGAGGAAGAACTCGGGAGAGGAGTAAAGGAGACCCCATGGAAAGGCCACAGAGGGAATGAATGTGTTTAAAAAGAAGAGGAAATCACAGGGAGAATGGGAGGAATGACTTCTGCTCAGTTGTTGAAATAGTCTATAATTTATATTTGCATGTTTGGTCTTCACAATAACCCCACTGGATAGAACTCTGTGTTCATCTACTCATTGACTCAACGAATATTTATTTAAAACCTGCTCTGTGTCAGGCTTTGTTCTTGATCCTGGAAATAAAACAGTGGACAACAGAGATGTAGCCTCTTCCATTACATAACTTTAATTTTAGTGTGCAGAGACAATAGTAGCAACAAAGGCAAACAAACAAATAGGTAAGTAAGACAGATTTTAGAGATGAGTCTCAGAGCTTATGTTAGTTTCTTATTGCTGCTGTAATAAATTATCACAAATTTAGTGGTTTAAAAGCAATACAAATTTATTGTCTTATAGTTGTAGAGGTCAGAAATCTAAAATGGGTTGGCAGGGCTGTGTGTCTCCTGGAGGCTCAAGGAGAAAATTCCTTTCCTTTCCTTTTCCAGCTTCTAGGTGCTGCATGCATTCCTTAGCTTGTGGCCCCACATTGCTCTGCTCTGTCCTCACATCTTCATCTTTAAGTATGACTCTCTTGCCTAATGAGGGCCCTGCTGATTACGCTGAGTCCATTTGGGTAACCCAGGATTATCTCCGGATCCTTATTTCAATCACTTCTGCAAAGCCTCTTTTGTAATGTAAGGTAACATATTGATGGGTTCCAGGGATTAGGATGTGGGCATCTTTGGAGGGCCTTATTCAGTCTAACACAGAGCCTAAGTGAATTATTCAACTTCCTGCATCTGGTCCAGACCTTCAGTCTTCTGAATCCAAGTGCAGTGGTCTTTCTCCTTTCCCATGGCTGAATCCCATCACCTCTGTTCATCCTCTGCCCCCTACAGACACAGAGTCCATTTTTACATTCTTTGATGATTTCCATATTTTTAGCTGCCCCGCTTCACTCATGTAGTGTTTCTGAATCCGGTGAGAACAAACCTAGTTTACTCCAAGGGAATAGTGACTGACAATGCATTAATATGTCCATATGTTCAACAGATATTTACAGAGTGCTGCTTATGTGCTAAATGCAGAACTACAGAGTAGGAAACAAAACATATTACTCTTGCCTTATTGGAACTTTCAGTCTTGCAGGAAATATAGATATTACATTATCTAAAAAGTAGAAAATTGTGAATTCTATTAAATGGTAAGGAAGAAATTTAAAAAGCCAATGACAGACTGTAATTAGGGGAGTTAATTAGATAGATAGGTCAGGGACAGGCTGTCTCTGGAGGGAAACCTGAAGCACAGACTGGAAGTGGAGCAGAAGCCTTTCTTGTGAAGGAAGGTATGGATAAAGAAAGATGTGTCTGTGTGGGGATGGGGGTGATTTTACAGGAAGGGCCAGCTCAAGGCCCTGAGGTAGGAATGAGCTTGAAAAATTGGATAATTATTTGTTTTGGAAAATCATGCGACTGGAGCATAATGAGCGAAGGAGAGAGTGTCTCAGAAGAGAAAAGGCTGATAGGCAGGATGAGTGTAGGTCAAGTGGGGCACATGGGGAAGAGTTTAGATTTTATTTTAAAGTGCAGTGGGAAGTTATTGAAGAATGTTAAGGTGATAGAAAAGTTATTTAATCATATTTGTGCTTTCAAAAGAAGAGTTTGGCTTTCATAAAAATAGAGGAAAAAGACTCAAGGTGGGAGCCAAGAGTTCAATAACAAAGCTGCTCTCATGAAGGGAAGAGATAACTGTGGCTTGGACTAGAGCTGGACCATGGAGGAGACAAGAAGTAGAGAGATGTGAGATACATTTTGGGGTAGGAGTAGCAAGATTTGCTGATGGATCATATATGAGGGCACATGCAAATCATATTTGACTCCCAGATGGCAATTTTGAGAATCTGAATAGATTGTGGGGCTATTTATTGAGACACCAAAGACCAGAGGAGGAATGACTTTCAGGCAGAAAATCAATAAAATCCTCTTTACACACTGTATTAGGTCATTCTTGCATCGCTATAAAGAAATACCTGAGACTGGGTAATTTATAAAGAAAAGAGATTTGTCTGGGCTCAGTGGCTCATGCTTGTACTCCCAGCACTTTAGGAGGTCAAGGCTGGTGGATTCCTTGAGCCCAAGAGCTTGAGGACCAGACTGGGCAAATGGCCAAACCCCACCTCTACAAAAAAATGCAAAAAAAAAAAAAATTGCCAGGCATGGTGACTCAAGCCTGTAGTCTCAGCTACTCAGGAGGCTGAGATGGGAGAATCACCTGAGTAAGGTAGGTCTAGGCTGCAGTGAGCTATGATGGCACCACTGCACTCCAGCCTGGGTGACAAAATAAGACCCTGTAAAAAAAAAAAAAAAGAGAAAGAAGGACAAAAGAAAGAAAGAAAAAGAAAGAAAGAAAGAAGAAAGAAAGAAAGAAAGAAAGAAAGAAAGAAAGAAAGAAAGAAAGAAAGAAAGAAAGAAAGAAGAAATAAAAGAAATTTAATTGGCTAATAGTTCTACAGGCTTTATGGGAAGCATGGTGCTGGCATTTGCTCAGCTTCTGGGGAGGCCTCAGGAAACATACAGTCATGATGGAAAATGAAGGAGCAGGCACATCACATGTCAAAAGCAGAGAAAGCAGGGGGAGGGAGAGAGGAGGAGAGGTGCCACACACTTTTAAACAACCAGATTTTGCTAGGATTCACCCACTATTATGAGGCCAGCACCAAGAGAATGCCATTCATGAGAAATCCACAACCATGATCCAGTCGCCTCCTACCAGACCCCACTTTCAACACTGAGGAATACATTTCAATATGAGATTGGGCAGGGACAAATATCTAAACTATATCAGACACTTTACATTTGCGATTCTTGTGAAATTTCAAATGAAGATATCAAGTAGACAGTTGGATAAATGAGTCTAGAAGTCAAAGGAGAAATCCAAGGTAAACATATAAATTTGGAACTCCCCTATAGAGACAGCACTTAAAGCTATATGAATGGGTGGGATCAGTAATGGAGAGAGTGGAAACAGAAAATGGAAGGGCTTAGGAGTAAGCCCCAGGTAATCCACACATTTAGAGTGGGAGAAGAATCAGGGAGAAAGAAGGCTAAGAATCAGGACCAGAGATGCAGAGGAAAGTCAGAGAAGCACCCTGTCAATAAAGCCAAGAGGAGAGTGTCTCAAGAAGAGCAAGTGGTTAATGGTGTCCACTAAAGTGACCATTGTTTAGGCAACAAACAAAAAAGTAACCTAAGTGACAGCAGTTTTAAGTTCCATAACAGACATGTGCAACCAAAGATTACATGTCAAAAAGAGGTATTTTTCTTGTTTCTGAGAAAGCAAAAAGGAGCCCCTCATTGCTGGAAACTGGTCTGACATTCACAGTCAGGCCAGGCTGTTTTCCTGTTGGACATAAATGCACAGTATCTCAATAAGGTTGCTTGGACACCTTGACAAAATAAGCCAAAACAAAATCATCATGCAGCACGGGAAGTATCAAACATCCCTCTTTCTTAGCTGAGTGACTGCTACTTCTGAATACTGATTTCAGCATTATCCCCATTTTAATCTGCCCTCCCTATAGATAAGATTCATTCAGACATTCAATCATAAAATTGCTTTGCCTTCTTGTAGCCCCAATCTAGAGAAAGCCCCTACTTCCCTATACCCTTCCCCAAGTTACTCAGCCAAAGGCCAAATTCTGTAATAGCTTCTTTCTTACACATTCTTAGTAAGAAAACTTAGTTTTCTCCTAGTGAGCATTCTTCTTGGTAAGATATCTGCAGGGGTCTCAGTGGTCTTTAGCTGAAGAGCATTGACATTTCCTAGCCCTTTAAAAAACTGGCATCCATAATTGGTAAACATGAATAACTCAGTTAATAAAATACTAAATTGACAGAACTCCCATTCTCCAATTATTCCAGATCAGTTATATCTATTAGTTATACCAAAGTTACTTCCTATTGTTGATAAAACATTTGTATTATAACTTCCTTTGCTTCTACAGGGAAAAGTTGCACCTATGTTTTGCTTCCTCTATTATCTTTTGTCTAACTAAGACATTTGTTTTATTAAGACCTTGAATACCTCTATATACCTTTACTTATTGTCCTGTTCCTTATATAGCATAGCTGATGATTCCCATAGAAATCATGGGAAGCTTAATGTTATTTCATCCCTAAGGTTCTAGAAGATAATTAATAGGGAGTTCTTCCTATTTATGAAGATTTTTGTCAAACTTTTATCTAAGTACTAAGAGTACCGTTCACATAGATCATAGTTGTCAGATCTTTCTAGTCTCCTCTGATCTGTGACAGTTTCTCAGCTTTTCCTTTTTTGTTGTTCTTTGCGTTTTGGGGGCTTTGGGGGGAGTTTTTTGTAGCCTTATTACTTTTAAAGAGTACTGGTAAGGTCAGATATTTTGTAGACTGTTCTTCAGTGTGGGTTTGTCTGATGTTTTCTCATTATTAGACTGAGATTGTAGCTTTCTGGGAAGAGCACCATAAATATGAGATGTCCTTCTCATCATAGCCTGTCAGGGAATACATGACTTTTCACTGGTGATGCTAACTTTGATCACTTTGTTAAGTTGATATCTGTCCATTTTCTTCATTGCAAAGTTACTAACTTTCCCTTTTCCTATCATATTGTTCAGAAGTAGGTCACTAAGACCAGGTCACTCTCAAGGGGAGGGAAAATAAACTCCACCTACAGAAGGGAGAGGTATTTACAAATATTATTTAAAAGCCTTTTATTTTTGTAAAAAAAGATCTGTCCCATTCTCCCATTTATTTATTTGTTCAATCATTTGCTTATATCTGGAAGGAAATTCAAAGATATTTACTTGATTATTCTGATACTGCATGTATGTCTTCTTCTGAGATATATCTGTCCATGTCCTTTGCCCATTTTTTAATGGGGTTTTTGTTTTCGCTTGATAATTTAGTTCCTTACAGATTCTGGACATTAGACCTTTGTCATATACATAGTTTCCAATTTTTCTCCCATTCTGTGGGCTGTATGTTTATTCCATTGATAGTTTCTTTTGCTATGCAGGAGCTCTTTAGTTTAATTAGGTCCCACTTGACAATTTTTGTTTTTGTTGCAATTGCTTTTGGCATCTTTGTCAATAAGCATATGAAGAAATTGTCAACATCACTAATCATCAGAGAAATGCAAATCAAAACTACAATGAGATACTGCCTCACACCAGTCAGAATGACTATTATTAAAAAGTCAAAAAATAACAGATGTTGGTGATGTTGTGGAAAAAAGGGAATGCTTGCACACTGCTTGTGGGTATGTAAGTTAGTTCAGCCACTGTGGAAAGCAGTTCAGCAATTTCTCAAAGAACTTAAAAAAGAACTACCATTTATCCAGCAATCCTATTACTGGGTACCTAAAGGAATGTAAATCATTCTACCACAAAAATACATGCATGCTTATGGTCATTGCAGCACTTTTTACAATAGGAAAGACTTTGAATCAACCTAGATTCTCCTCAGTGGTGCACTGGATAACTAAAATGTGGTATATATACACCATGGAATACTATACAGCCATAAAAAGGAATGAAATTATGTCCTTTGCAGCCACATGGATACAGTTGGAGGCCATTATTCTAGGTGAATTAATGCAGGAACAGAAAAACCAAATACTACATGTTCTCGCTTATAAGTGGGAGTTAAACAATGGGTACATATGGTCACAAAGAAGGGAACAACAGACAGTGGAACCTACTCGAGGGTAGATGGCAGGAGGTGGACGAGTATCAAAAAACTTCCTATTGGGTACTATAGTTACCGTCTGGGTGATGAAATCATTGGTACACCAAACCCCAGTGACACGCAATTTGTCCATGTAACAAACCTGCACATCAACTCCCCCTACAAACCTAAAAGAGAAGTTAGAAGGAAAAAAAAAAAAAAAACAGGAAAAACAACAGATGTGGGAAAGACTGCAGAGAAAGGGGAATGCTTATACACTATTGGTGGGGATGTAAATTAGTTTGGCCACTGTGGAAAGCAGTTTGGAGATTTCTCAAAGAAGGTAAAACAGAACTACCATTTTACCCAGCAATCCCATGACTGGGTATCTACCCAAATGAATATAAATAGTTCTACCAAAAAGACACCTGCACTTGCATGTTCATCACAGCAGTATTCACAATAACAAAGATATGGAAGCAACTTAGGTGCCCACCAATGATGGATTGGATGAAGAAAGTGTGGCACATATGTACCATGGGAAACTGTGAGCCCTAAAAAAAACCAAAATCATGTCCTTTGCAGCAACATGAATGCAGCTGGATGTCATTATTCTAAGTGAATTAACACAGGAACAGTAAACCAAATACTGCATTTTCTCACTTACAAGCAAAACATTTGGTATTCATGGACATAAAGATGGCAATAATAGACACTGGGATTACTAGAGAGAGGAGGGAGGGAGGGAGGGAGGAAGGGAGAGGCACAAAGGGTGAAAAACTATTGGGTACTATGCTCAGTACTTGGGTGACAAGATCATTCATACCCCTAGCCTTGGTGTCATGAAATATACAGGTAACGAACCTGCACATGTACCTCCTGAATCTAAAATACAAGTTGAGAAACATCTAATACTACATTTTTTAATGTTATTGCTTAAATTGTTCTACCCTTGATCAAAGAACTGTCTTTCAGTTGACTTCCATGTCCTATCAACATGCTCTCATTTTTCTTTCTTTTTTTTTCTTTTGCACTTTCTTACTTTCGGGCATGACACAATGCTCCAGCTCATATTGTAATTTTTTTATTTACTCAGCCCCAGATTCAGACACTTCTCAAATGAGCATGATTTGTATCAGAGGGTGTTATTCAGAAACCAAGACCTGGATGCTGAGTGTGATCATTGCCACTGAGTGTCACTACTTTTAGACCCTCTTAACAGACAGGAAAATAAATACATGAATGTATACTTTGTGTACACACACACATCTTGATACACACATCTATAATTATCTATATACACACATCTATAATTACTACTGTAGCTATCTATCCGCATATATATTAAAATAAATAGAAGTTCCTACCAATGTCTCAAACTCTAATTCAGCACCACAGGGTACTTTCTAGGTGCCCCCCATGCTTATTAGTAACAACTTTCCTTGACAATGAGAAAACTGCATCTTATTATCTGCAATTTATCTACTGATTTACTGAACCCTATAAATAAATTCTAACGACTCCTGTGAAATACTCACAAATACCCCTGTGAAAAACAAGTTTACCAACAAGAGTATCATTTGGTTCTTTGGTCTTTAGCTGTACATTATGTAGTTAGAACCTTGTTTTCCAATGTTACTTAGGGCAAATCCTTTTTTCCCACATCTTTGATGAGGTTATATTGTGTATTTGTTAGACATTCAGATTTTTCTTTCATCATCTGTATTCTGTTCTGGATTCCCAGATATTATGGTTATATTTTTAATATATATATTGAAGTTCACATTTTGTGATGTACAGTACTATGGGTTTTAACAAATACGTAGTTTTATGTCCATCACCCCAATACCATTCAGAGAAGTTTCATAACCCTAAAAATTCCCCAGCTCAACTTATTTGTAGTTCATTACCCTTCCTTCTCCCAAACCTGGTAACCACTGTTGTGTTTCATTCTTATACAGCAGTTTTACCTTTTCCAGAACATCTCATAAATGAGATGATACAATGTGTAGCCTTTTGGTCTGGCTTTTCTCAATTAGCTAAACACACTTAAAATTTATCTATGTTGTTGTGTGAATCAATAGCTCTTTCATTTTCACTGTTGAGTTGTAGTCCAAGTATGAAAGTACCACAGTTTTTTTATTCATTTACCTATTACAGGATATCTTGGTTGTTTCCAGTTTGGGTTATTATGAATAAAGTTTCTAAACATTCATGCAAATATCTTATAAATTTTATTCCTAGAGATGAAGTCTTGTGCAGGCTAAAATGCAGTAGCTATTCATAGGTACAATCATGGTGCACTACAGCCTTGAACTCCTGGCCTCAAGCTACCCTCCTGTCTCAGCCTCCAGAGTCACTGGGACTACAGGTGTGTGACACCACCCCTGGCCCACGCATATTGTTTTTGCTTGTTGTTTGCTCTTTTTTTTTTTTTGTATATGCTAGTTTTCAATTCACTTGGGTAAATACCCACAAGTGGGATTACTGGGTCTTATGTTAAGTGTATACAGTGTATTTTTAACTCTGTAAGAAACTGCTAAACTATCTTTCAAGGTGCTTATGCTATTTTGCAATTCCAATAGCAACGAATAAGAATTCTTCTAAAAACTTTATAGTTTTACTCTTTACATTTAAATCTCTGACTCATTTTGTGTGAACTTTTGTATAAAGTGTTAGGTTTAAGTTGTTTTGTTTCTTTTGTTTTGTTTTGTTTTGTTTTGTTTTGTTTTGTTTTGATATGAAGGACCAATTGTTCTGATATCATTTGTTGAAAATATTATCCTTTTTCCATTAAGTTGCTTTCAAACCTTTTTAAAAGATCAAATATCCATATTTGCTTGGGTCTATATCTGGACTTTCTATTATATCCTGTTGGTCTGTGTGTGTCTACAGTGACACAAATCCCATACTACCTTGACTATTGTAGCTTGATAATAAATCTTAAAATTCAGTAGAATAATTTATCTAACTTTGATCTTCTGTTTCAAAATTGTTTTAGCTATTCTAGTTCCTTAACCCTCCTGCATACATTTTAGAATAATCCAAATTATTCTAGAAAAATCCAAAAATTCTAGTTGGTATTTTGATTATTATTATGTTAAATCTATAGATCACTTTGGAAAAAACTGATGTTTTTAATAGATTGAGTCTTCCAGTCATGAACATGATATATCTCTTTGCTTATTTAGTTCTTTAATTCTGTCATCAGAGTTTGTAGCTTACAAGTTCCAGTCCTGTACTTGTTTTGTTAGATCTATACCTAAGTATTTCATTTTTGGAGGAATGGTTGCAAATGGTATTTGAGGTTTTCAAAATTTTGATTTCCATTTGTTTATTGCTTATATAGAGAAATACAACTTTTTGTGTATATTGTCATTGTATCGTGCAGCTCTGATAAGCTCACTTATTACTTTTAGAAGATTTTTTTTGGTAGATTCTTTGGAATTTTCTATATAAACCATCATGTTATCTCTCAATGGGAACAATTTTATTTCTTCCTATATAATCTTCATTCCCTTTCTTTCTTCTTTTTTTGTTTTCTTCCTTATTACACTAGCTAAGACTTCCAGTACCATGTTGAATAGGAATTTAAGAGTGTACATCTTGCTTTGTGCCTAATCTCATGGGGAAACTTTCAGTCTCTCACCATTGAATGGGATGTTAACTGTAGGATGTTTTTTAACTCAGAATGAAGAATCTCCTTCTAGTACTATGATGAATTTCTTTTTAAAAATTATTAATCCTGGGCCAGGAGTGGTGGCTTGCACCTATAATCCCAACACTTTGGTAGGCCAAGGTGGGTGAATTGCTTGAGCCCAGGAGTTTGAGATCAGCCTAGGAAAATAGTGAAACCCCATCTCTACAAAAAATACAAAAATTAGTGGGGTGTGGTGGCACACAACTATAGTCCCAGCTACTTGGGAGGCTGAGGTGGGGGGAATCGCTTGAGCTTTGGAAGGCAAGGCTGTGGTGACCTGTAGTCACGCCACTGCACTCCAATCTGGGTGACAAAGCAAGACCTTGTTGCCAAAAAAAAAGAGTGTAATCCAAGACGGAGGAGGATCAGTTGAGGTTGGGTGTTTGAGATAAAACTAGGCAACATAGTGAGACCCCATCTCTACAAACATTTTAACCAATCAGCTAGGTGTGGTGGCATGTAGTCCTAGCAAACCTGGAGGCTGAGGCAGGAGAATAGCTTGAGCCCAGGACTTTGAAGTTATGGTGAGCTGTGATTGTGCCATTGTACTCTAGCCTGGGCAACAGAGAGAGTCCCTATCTCCAATTTTTTTCTTTTGACATTTATATTAGATTTTGTCTCCTTATCTTGTCAAGATATCTGGAAAGTGTTTGGGTCCCTGCTTCCTGTGCAGCAGCCTGAAAACTTTCCAGGTGCTAAGCTGGGGCATCATAAAGCTCACTTCATTTGTTTCCTTTCTCCAAAGGATTATATATTTTGTTCAGTTTTCTAGTCTATTGAGACAGGAGGGTACATTCGATCCCTGATACCCCATCTTGGATGGAAATGGTGTAAGAGTTAAAGAAAGAGGAAAGAAACACAAGATACGGCAGGCAGTTAAAGACAGGTTTTCTTTAGATAAAACCTGAGAGCTGCTTCTGGCCGATTTCGGTCAGGAACACTTTCTCTTACAGACTAAGAGTATGTATTGGTTTTAGGATGAGGGGGCTTATCACAAGCTTGGAGTGTTTATATGTATGGAGAAGTTTATGGTGGGGTTGGAATCTCTCTGGAAGAAGGGGAGGTTATCTTGGGGCAGACATATTTCTGGCCCAGAGAGGGGTTATCTCGAGGCTAGCATCTCTCTGGTCAGGGAGGAGTTTGGAATGTTTCTGGTTGGGGGAGTTATTTGTGGTTTATGGTTATTCTGACTTTAGCCATTAGGCTGACGCCCTTCGGATTTAGGCAGTTTTTATTAAGGTGAACTTTAGAATGAGGAGCTTGTCCAGGATGGCAATGCTCCTGCTCTGTCAAATGGTAGTCATTATCTTGTTTTAATTTTCAATTTGTTTCTAATAAGTTTGCATCTTTCCACTTTGTTAATATTTGTCATTTATCCTTTGTGAATTGTATGTTATGAATAATATGCCCATTTATCTATAAAATATTTATCTTTTTGTATAAATTTTTATGGCACATTATGAAAGGAAAAGCTTCTTAAAAATAAGAAAGAGGCCAGGCATGGTGGCTCATGCCTGTAATCCCAGCACTTTGGAGGCCGAGGCGGGCAGATCACAAGGTCAGGAGTTTGAGACCAGCCTGACCAACATGGTGAAACCCTGTCTCTACTAAAAATACAAAAACATTAGCCAGGCATGGTGGCACATGCCTGTAGTCCCAGCTACTCGGGAGGCTGAGGCAGGAGAATCACTTGAACCCAGGAGGCGGAGGTTGCAGTGAGCCGAGATCACACCACTGCCCTCCAGCCTGGGAGACAGAGCAAAACTCCGTCTCAAGAAAAAATAAATAAAAGTATTAAAGGAGTCAGTGTTCTCTCTTAAAACTTTTCTATTCCCTTACCACACTTCACCTACCTTCTTAGATGTCACTTTTAATATTTATTTGGTTTTCTCTCTTCATATTGGGAATGTTGTGCTGTTGATAAACATTCATGTCTGCCTCTTTTCACTTCCTTGAAGGGACTGCCCCTTCCCCATTCGTTGCCATTCTTATGGGTCTGCCAGACAAAGACCCTGACTCCCTCCTACAAAGGTGTGCATCTAGGCCAGTTGAGCCAATTAGAGACTTTTTCCCCTAGACATACACCTGTTATATTACTCAAGAAAACCCAATCAGAGTTCTTGCAGAATAGGTTTATGTATACCCTTTAAGAGTGAAGTTTTCTCTGTGTTTTGTTTTTTGTTTTTTGGTTTTTTTTTTTTTTTTAGATATTAGGATGAATGAGAATAACGGATCCTAAAGCTTCTAGGTTTTATCTTTTTATCTCCATAAAGAAAGTATACATGAGATTGAAAACAACATTGAAGAAAGTAGAGAAAAGATAAAGAAAGAAAAATAATTTTAAAGATATTACTTGAACCCTTGGCTATAGCAATGCCTAAAACCCATCTTCTCATCAGTGAGGAATAAACTCTGATTTTTTTATCTTGCCCAAATTTCTATCTAAGGGGTCTGGGGAATCATGTCCTACAAATCATAAATTCTCATCAGATGGGTTTTATTTAACCCTATATATCATGACTTACTTTCCAATCTGACTGTGGCATAACATTGCAAGACAAGGAAGAAGATCAAAATATTTTACCCCAAAACATGTTTCTTTGCCATATCTTGAAATGGCCCTGCAAAGCTATCCTTTGTGGAGGAAAATTTCTACCTATAAAATATTTCTATTATGTAGCTAGATCTTTTTCTTCCAGGCCCTCCCAATCCTAAAGAGATTAACTCAAAGTCCAGAACCTTTTAAAGGTCTGAATAGAAAGCATTTGTCATCTTTTGTCCCTAAAGACAACCACTGTAAGACTTCAAAAGAAGTTTGGTCTCCATTTGCTTGGTAGATCTTCCTCCATCCCTTTATTTTGAGCCTATGTATGTCTCTGCAGGTGAGATGGGTTTCCTGAATACAGCACACTGTGGGTCTTGACTCTTTATCCAATTTGCCAGTCTGTGTCTTTCAATTGGAGCATTTAGCCCATTTACATTTAAGGTTAATATTATTATGTGTGAATTTGATCCTGTCATTATGATGTTAGCTGGTTATTTTGCTCGTTAGTTGATGCAGTTTCTTCCTAGCATTGATAGTCTTTTCAATTTGGCATGTTTTTGCAGTGGCTGGTACTGGTTTTTCCTTTCCATGTTTAGTGCTTCCTTCAGGAGCTTTTGTAGGGCAGGCCTAGTGGTGACAAAATCTCTCAGCATTTGCTTGTCTGTAAAGGATTTTATTTCTCCTTCAATTATGAAGCTTAGTTTGGCTGGATATGAAATTTTGGGTTGAAAATTCTTTTCTTTAAGAATGTTGAATGTTGGCCCCAACTCTCTTCTGGCTTGTAGAGTTTCTGCCGAGAGATCAGCTGTTAGTCTGATGGGCTTCCCTTTGTGGGTAACCCGACCTTTCTCTCTGGCTGCCCTTAACATTTTTTTCCTTCATTTCAACTTTGGTAAATCTGACAATTATGTGTCTTGGAGTTGCTCTTCTTGAGGAGTATCTTTGTGGCATTCTCTGTATTTCCTGAATTTGAATGTTGGCCTGCCTTGCTAGATTGGGGAAGTTCTCCTGGGTAATATCCTGCAGAGTGTTTTCCAACTTGGTTCCTTTCTCCCCCTCACTTTCAGGTACACCAATTAGACGTAGATTTGGTCTTTTCATATAGTCCCATATTTCCAGGAGGCTTTGTTCATTTCTTTTTATTCTTTTTTCTCTAAACTTCTCTTCTCACTTCATTTCATTCATTTGATCTTCCATCACTGATACCCTTCCTTCCAGTTGATCGAATCAGCTACTGAAGCTTGTGCATTCGTCACGTAGTTCTCATGCCATGGTTTTCAGCTCCATCAGGTCATTTAAGGACTTCTCTACATTGGTTTTTCTAGTTAGCCATTCATCTAATCTTTTTTCAAGGTTTTTAACTTCTTTGCGATGGGTTCGAACTTCCTCCTTTAACTCGGAGAAGTTTGATCATCTGAAACCTTCTTCTCTCAACTCGTCAAAGTCATTCTCCATCCAGCTTTGTTCTGTTGCTGGTGAGGAGCTGCATTTCTTTGGAGGAGGAAAGGTGCTCTGATTTTTAGAATTTTCAGTTTTTTTGCTCTCTTTTTTTCCCCATCTTTGTAGTTTTATCTACCTTTGGTCTTTGATGATGGTGATGTACAGATGGGGTTTTGGTGTGGATGTCCTTTCTGTTTCTTAGTTTTCCTTCTAACAGTCAGGACCCTCAGCTGCAGGTCTGTTGGAGTTTGCTGGAGGTCCACTCCAGACCCTGTTTGCCTGGGTATCAGACCTAAAATCATAAAAACCCTACAAGAAAACCTAGGCAATACCATTCAGGTCATAGGCATGGGCAAGGACTTATGTCTAAAACACCAAAAGCAATGGCAACAAAAGCCAAAATTGACAAATGGGATCTAATTAAACTAAAGTGCTTCTGCACAACAAAAGAAACTACCATCAGAGTGAACAGGCAACCTACAGAATGGGAGAAAATTTTTGCAATCTACTCATCTGACAAAGGGCTAATATCCAGAATCTATAAAGAACTCAAACAAATTTACAAGAAAAAAAACAAACAACCCCATCAACAAGTGGGCGAAGGATATGAACAGACAGTTCTCAAAAGAAGACATTTATGCAGCCAACAGACACATGAAAAAATGCTCATCATCACTGGCCATCAGAGAAATGCAAATCAAAACCACAGTGAGATACCATCTCACACCTGTTAGAATGGCAATCATTGAAAAGTCAGGAAACAATAGGTGCTGGAGAGGATGTGGAGAAATAGGAACACTTTTACACTGTTGGTGGGACTGTAAACTAGTTCAACCATTGTGGAAGATGGTGTGGCAATTCCTCAAGGATCTAAAACTAGAAATATGATTTGACCCAGCCATCCCATTACTGTGTTTATACCCAAAGGATTATAAATCATGCTGCTATAAGGACACATGCACAAGTATGTTTATTGCAGCACTATTCACAATAGCAAAGACTTGGAACCAACCCAAATGTCCATCAGTGATATACTGGATTAAGAAAATGTGGCACATATACACCATGAAATGCTATGCAGCCTTAAAAAATGATGAGTTCATGTTCTTTGTAGGGGCATGGATGAAGCTGGAAACCATCATTCTCAGCAAACTGTCGCATGGACAAAAAACCAAACACCATGTGTTCTCACTCATAGGTGGGAATTGAACAATGAGAACACTTGGACACAGGAAGGGGAACATCACACACTGGGGCCTGTTGTGGGGTGGGGGGAGGGGGGAGGGATAACATTAGGAGATATACCTAATGTAAATGATGAGTTAATGGGTGCAGCACACCAACATGGCACATATATACATATGTAACAAACCTGCACATTGTGCACATGTACCAAAAAAAAAAAAAACCCTTGGTCTCTACAGTCTTTTATCTTAACTTGAACATTTCCTTTCTTTGATCCCAAGTCTTCTGATAAACTCAGTCAATTGTCAACCAGAAAATGTTTACATTTACCTATAGCCTGGAAGCTCTTCCCACCCCTATACCCCCACCGGACTTTGAGTTGTCCCACCTTTCTGCACCAAACCAATGTATTTCTTAAATGTATTTGATTGAGGTCTCATGCCTCCCCAAAATGTATCAAACCAAGCTGTGCCCCGACTACCTCAGGCACAGGTTCTCAGGACCTCCTACTCGTAAGGGCTGCATCACAGGCCATGGTCACTCATGTTTGGCTCAGAATAAACCTCTTCAAATATTTTACAGAGTTTGACTCTTTACATCAACATCAGTTATATCCATAATACATTCCATTCTATACCTAAGCCACTTTGACTTGGGTTTCCAATAGTTGCAACCATGAGTCCTGGAAAATACAAAATCAAAATGGTTATGTTTCTGAAATTGATCATCTCTATTCTACCACAGCATCAGTGAAGCACACCTCTCTATCCATATCTTTAAGTATCTCGGATATTTGGAGAGTGTGTTTTGTAGAGTTTGATCTTGAGTTTAAGATCAAGTGAGAAAGGAAACCTATTACCTGTATTCTACACTGTAAGTCAACCAGTCATTATTATTGTCTGTGAAGTACATGCACATGGCTTGGGTGGTTTGAGAACTTACAGAAAGAGATATCATACATGTCTAAGTAGATAAGGCATCATTTCTAACTTACAGAATAGAATAAAAAACACATACTCAGATGGATTTTTTTTGTTGTTTTTTGTTTGTTTGTTTTTTAGATGGAATCTTGCTCTGTCACCAGGCTGGAGTGCAGTGGCACCATCTGGGCTCACTGTAACCTCCACCTCCTGAGTTCAAGCAATTCTTCTGCCTCAGCCTTCCAAGTAGCTGGGAATACAGGCATGTGCCACCATGCCCAGCTAATTTTTGTATTTTTAGTAGAGATGGAGTTTCACCGTGTTGGCCAGGATGGTCTCGATCTCTTAACCTCGAGATCTGCCCGCTTAGGCCTCCCAATCAAATGGATTTTTATATATGGTCTGTTGCTTTATTTAGTGACTTAGTTGTCACATGTTAAAATCTAGAATACCATGTACATTATTTTAAAGAAAGAAAACTATTTTATTGATTTTGCCTGTGCTCACCAGTTCTCACCCAACAACCCTTTCAGTTTGCCGATGCTACATCTCTAGTCAATAATTCTGATTTCTGTTTGTTGAGAATCATTATCATGGCTTCTTAAATTTACACATTTTAAGATGCTTTTTAAAAATCGGCACTTCCACGCATGTTATTCCCAATATCAAGTAAGAAGAGCATATGTGCCTGTATTACTCAATCTATATAAACAAAATTCTTGTAAACATTTACATCACATATACAACTGTCACACTGTTGGATTTCAGTGAAAAGGAAGTGCTAGTATGACTTAATTCTTCATATTATTGATTTTTCTAGTTCTCAAATAGCCTAAGTTCATAAACAATGGGTCTTTTCTTTGCCTGGAATAAAAATAAGCCACATCCAGTCATGGGAAGACCTTTAAGAGAAAAATCAGACCCGTGCCATTCTTGCTTTCTGTCCAATACATGCTTTTATGGCTTTTGTAACAGGAGGTCTTCTAGCCTCCTATATCTCTATATTGTTAAGTTTTCCCTTAAAGAAAAGATTTTTCTGATGACCTCTTTCTCCAAAAGATGTCATGTCAGATTTAAGAAAATTTTGGATAGATGTAGGATTTTTTCTTTCTAACATTGACTTGTGTACACTCCCTACCCCTCCAAAAAAGCATTCTACTCTGAGCTGGTTGCACAGATGGCAATCAACACACTGAAGAAAAACACACACACATGCACACGCACACACACACACACTTAAGTGTACTTCCTTTATTATTTAAATCATTTGAATTAGGAATAAAGCAGACTTCTAAAATCTGAGTTGTAAACCAGACTGGGGCACAAAAAATGATGAAAGATATGGGATTTTGAGGTGACAGAGAAAATAAAAGAAATGTGGATATGTGAAAGAGTAAGCACCTGGTTTATCATAGAGATTGATTGTATCTAGTTTGGAATCCTAGTCTAGGCTGGCTTCACAGGTGTGTGACCTCTGTAGTCACACAGAGCTTCATGCTCAGAGGGGTCCTGTGCTTTGTTTAATGATCTGCTGTCACCATTTTGAAATTCTTAATAACTGTTGTACAAGGGGCCCTGTATTTTCTCATTGTACTGAGCCCTCCAATCATGTAGCTAGTCCTGATCCCACTCAGTTCTCCCTTGATTTCTTAGCTATCTTGTTTCTTGTTTCTCATTCCCCAATTCTTATTTTCTAGCACCAATAAAAGAGTAAAATTGGCTTTAGTAAAATCCTATCTGCAAATTAGATACTATAGTAATTTGTACTTCATTGTTTTCTGCTTATATGTTCATTTAAAATAAAGGGAAATCTGCCTTTACTCTGAGTCCAAAAGGACATGCCCTTGAAAGGTGTTATTCAAACCTTTTGATTCTGCTTTTAAGAAGTGAGCCCTGAGGACATTGTTGAGACCCATGTGCACAAGGCATTGAGTTCAGCACTATGGTGATACAGAGAAGAACAAGAGTCTATCTGTTCTCAAAGGAGTTCACAAACTAGAAATGGCAGTAGATCTGACACAAATAAGGGAGTGATTGAAATTTGGAGAGCTGAGAAAGGGGACTGGTGGGTAGATGGAGAAATAGTTATTGTAGGCTGAGTCTGGAAGGATCCAAAATCCACAGTGAGAACAGTGATATCATAGTTTCAGAGAGAGGTTTCCAAACTGTCTCAAAAATAGAGGAATAAGTATTCCTTTGCTACAAAACAAGCAACCTATTTCACAAGGCAAGCTTTAAATGCAGCAGATAATGCTTGAAAAATGCCTGGCCCAATGCCGCAGTATGTGGTAGGTAATTGTTAAAAAATATTTTTCTCATTAATTACCATCTTCATAAAAGTGATTGTTACATCTTCATTAAATGAAAAAAGTACTGAGAGCCCCATAACTCATCATCTGGCCAGGCCATCCAAGCATCTAGAGCAATGCTTAGCACTGATTAAATGCAACCAGTTCTGGCTTCAAATCCTTAGTTCTACCATTACCTTGGTGCATAATCTTGGACACCCTGTCATACCCCTCTAAAATTCTGGCATCTCATCTGACATATGAGATATCTAGATTGAATTATTCCTTAAGCTTATTCTAACTCTAAACTTTAATTCTAAGAAGATTACTTTTTTTCTTTTATTGGTATTAAATAATTGTTATTTAAAAAGATCAATCAACCCAACTCTTCAGAGGTAACCATTATTACAAATTGCTAAGTCTACTAATTTTTTCTAAAATGTAAGTTGTAGAATTTCATATGTGTCATCTCATTTCATTAAATTATGTATATAATTCTAAAACTATGTAATTTCACATACACACACTTTTACATAATTATACATATTATTATAAAATTATATACAAACACACACTTTTATGAAATGAGATCATGGTGTCTGTCTGTATATATATATACATTTATTTTCTTTATACATTTCCACATCTAATCCATTCTTTTTAAGGACTGCGTAGCATTCAATTATATGGTGCTTGCTCACATGCACACATGCACTCTCTCTCTCTTTTTTTCTCTCTCTCTCTGTCTGTCACCTAACCCCCATATAGAGGGAAAATTAGGTTATTTCCAACTTATTGCTATTAGAATGCTGTAGTGAACATCTTCATACACACATTTTTGCATATACTGTTTTAGGAGGTGAAATTTCTAGATATTAAATTGGTTGGTAAAGTGCTTATAAACACTTAAAAAATTTACTAGATATTGTCACATTTCCCTCCATAAATGTTGTATCCATTTGTACTCCCATCAACATGTAATCTACCAGAAGTGCCTGTTTCTCCACATCCTCAGGAACTTTCAGGAACTTAATGTATTGAAAGTACTTACTTTCCAATACATTAATTGAAAGTACCTACTTTCAATACAGTAATATTTTGATTATCTTGTTTAAATTGGCAATTTTCATTATTAGTGAAGTGGAAATTTTTGTATCTTTATTAGTTTTTTGTATTTCTTCTTTAGCAAACTTTCAATTTACATATTTGATCATTATTTTCCACTGGGATATATCCCAACATATGCCAGCTAAACATATATGTCATGACTCAGTTACTCCACAGAATAAGTGGGTACAACACACATGGGTAATTCACTACCCTGACATCTCCATATGTCAACACTAGAAAACATATTTCTCTGGGGGTTCAGGACATGCATCTGGTTGGCATCATAGGAAAGTGCTCTGTCTGCTTAAATGTTACCTATGCCAAAATTGTAATGGAACTTGAATGGAACTTGTAATGGAACTTAGTTTTTGTGTTTATTTTCTTGAGTCTTCATTGATATAACACACTAAGTAATATTTTTCCTATTCCCCTTAGTCATCTAACTCTGCATTTTTGTAAGCTTGGTGGTCTTCTAAGTGAATTATTTATTATACATAGAGTCTATGGTAACATGATCTCAGGTAGAATAACTGAGACTGAGACTCTAAAGGATTCCAGCTTTCTAGAGGAAAAGGTCAGTTTTTTCTTTTTCCCAGTTTACAGACATAATCTAACAAATGGCTGAAAAGCATGTATGAGACTTACTGAATGCTTCCTAAAGACCCAGGGAGATAATTATTTTACATCAAGTGACTTGCACTAACTGTCATTCACCAGGTACATTTCAGGTTCTGTTTTTCGGTTTCCAGTAATTTTCTATGATTGTCACAAGGAATCTATTTGTCAACATTATGAACTGCGATTGGGATAGATAAAAAGCAAATGGAAAACACCTGTCTTGTGCCTGTGTTATCATTACACAAGATTTAAATACTGCAGCCAGGCCCTCTGGTGTCCTTCCCTAGCAAGCACTATCCCCATTACCAACTTCAACCTTTACCCATCAGAAATATATCTCAATTGTCCTATTCTTCAGGGCCTTCCTGTCCTCCCTGATGTTTTTTCCAGTGTGGTCTTCCATATGCTTTATTGTCTTTACATTTTGGAACTTACTTCTCTCCATCTGTCTAATTAAATAGCTAACAGTTATTGAGTACTAACTATGTGGCCGGCACTATCCTAATTTTAGCTTGTTTGATTTCCACAGCGACCCTAGAAAGTAGAAAGTATTACTACCTCATTTTGTATACATAAAAAAATTGAGAAACAGAGAGGTTAGGATTCTAGCCTAGCATTCTAGTTCCAGTCTGGTGACAAAGTCAATGTTTTTAACAATGCTATACCTCTTCTCTAAGAATTAACTGCTGAAAGTATTCACTTCTACTTTTCACTTTACCTTTGCAAGTCAAGCTCTATGACAAACAGGTTGATGATACATTGGAAGCATAGTATTTGAAATGCTGGCAAGTACCACTAGGTGAGGAATGCTGTAATATGCCATGAGAATGCCAGTCATCATCAACTACAGAAAAATTTCCCTAGGAAATACTATTAGAATCTCAGACACTGTATCAATTATGTTGTTTTGTTAAATAAAGATGGGATTCTGCAATAAGTAAAGAAATAATATTATTGAATAAAATATATATTATGTTTTTATCATAAAATAAAATTTTTTTATTTAAATAAAAACTAAATTTTTTATTTAAATAAAAACAAAGTTCACTGTGATAAGTCACCATCCCTTACACAGTGCTTGGTATGCACTAAGCATCCAATAAATATTTGTTAAATGAATGCCAAAAAATCCAGAAAGCAGATTTTTTTTAAAATGCAACCTTTTAGCCACAATTTAAATACTTTTTTCTCATTAGATTAAAAAACAGGGACATTTTCTTCTTCTGTTTCTTTGATGATGTCATTCCATCTACTGTCACTTAGGAATCCTATTTCTAAGACTTTTTGTTCCAGATCATGGGAGATTTTCTTCAACTTGTCATCCATATTACTAGATCATGATTTACCAGGTCAGCAATGAAATGTGTGATTTTAATAAATTTAATTTAATAATTTATTCAATCCAATAGTTATTTTAAAATAGTGATGTGCTTTTATGAATATAACAGTCTTTTGAATTTTGCAGGGAATAGGCTTTTTTAAAAGTTCACTTCTCATACCTGACTTTTCCCTTGTTTGTTCACCTCACGGCTCATTTTTCATGCTACTGCTTTCTCTTAAAGGTCTAGAGATCCTTGGTGATTAAATCATGTTGAATAAAGAACTATGTTTCTTAGTATGAATGGCTAGAAAGAGTTTTCTCAGACACTGGTAAATCCATCTTCTTAATGAATCCTTCTTTTGACTAGGTAGGGTTGCCAAAGGTTTTGTGTGATTGGATAGAGCATTTTCACGGGCAGGTTTTCCTCAAAGCAAAATAATGGGTGACAGAAAGGCAGTATGGGGATCCTCACCACTGCCACAGTAGGAAGAATCTCGCTCCAGAAGTGGAGTACTTATTATTTTAGTCTTGGGCGGAGCTGCTTATTTATTTTCATCCCCCCTCCCTTTTTCCCCTTTTATCTTTCTCCCTCTGTTTCGAAGTCTGGAATTAATCAGACACTGCTATGCTTTTTTTTTCTCTTGCCCACAAAACTTCTGATGTCATATGCTATAATTTTCTCTACTCTGATTTCTCCATCAATCCAACGACAGCTGAAATATATCAAAATGTCTAGTCCATTGATGGCAACTTCTTCTGTTTTAGTGTTATTATGGATTTATTCTTCCATCATTTTGATGGAGTTTTGGGAGAGGGAATGGCAGATGAGCAAGCATGATCAACTCTTGTCCTCAAAGTGATATTTTGAACAGGAAGTCTAGGGTTCACTTAGAAGTGTCTATCATTTTGTGTTAAAGTAAATGGATTAACTTCAAATATATCTTTTGTTCCCACCAAGATGAGGACTTTCTCAAAATTCCACTTTCCCTCCAGAGCCCAAAAATAAAGATTATCTTAACAAATGAAATCAATACCTTATGCACTTTCAACAACTATTTTAAGAATTGACATTTGAATATTGGAAGGCAAATTAAAAGTAATAATTATGATAAAAGTTTTCACATTACAATACTCTTACTCTTCTAATAAGCTGTATTTGGAATCTCTAGGTTTAAAATATAGTAGTACCTTCCAAAGAAAAGTCATGTTTTCTACACAAACTGAAATGCAAAGAAAAACCCCTTCTCTGTGTGTCAATACAATCAGACTGTTTATTAGGATATTAATAACTTCTGTAATTAGGTCACCACACCTGAAATTTCTTGTATCTTGTTTCCCTGTACAAGAGGGAATGCTCCCTCTTACAAAGTTTCTGTTACTTCATTAAGTCCAATAATTAGCTTTGAGTATCATTTCTACATTGAGAAAATGAATTAACCCTAGTCTTGTGATTGAAGGACCCAATCTCCCTCAGAGTTTTGCATTTTTTAGTGTGTAAGATTGCTATCTTTTTCCCTTCCAAGTGTTTAAATGCAGAATACCATCAAAGTCACAGCTTCAATAAACCTGTGAAACAAGGAGAACAATGTAATAAATGTCAGCTATAGGCTCTGAAAGAAGGATAAGTTTGGGCTAGATAGGAATGAGAATTACACAGAAGACTGCATCCTTGATGGAAGCTTCTATAGTTGATCACATCCAATAAAGCAGTGATAGTTATTTCCCACCACTGATGAAACATCTTTGTGTAAGAGGATAACAACCAGCAAAGGAAGAAAGAGGGAGGTACTTTTTCCCCATCCATACTGAGCATTCACAGGAGCATCAGCAATGGGTGTGTGTGTGTGTGAGAGAGAGAGAGAAAGAGAGACAGAGAGAGAGAGGTAGTTCAGCAGTCTCCTCTTCCTGACAAGGAAACTGGGCCAAGGGAAACCTATTACTGGGACCTTAGTGAGTGACCAGGCAGAAGCTACTAAGCCAGGCCTTTGGTGAGCTAGGCTGCAAATTAGAATATATCCCTAGTTCCAATCCTTTTTATGAATTACCCTTATGAAAAGAACAATCTCTGCAGATGAAAGCAATCAAGATTTAGCAATTACTCCCTTACTAAAATGTTTCTTTTCACCGATAACCACTGAAAAAAATGAAAAAGCTCCAGAGAGAGACAGAGTTGTTAAAGTAGAGAAAACAAATGCAAGTGAGCAAAGAAAACCTCTCTCCTATTCTATGGTGTTCATCCCAATGTACTGGGGTTTCAGAGTTAAACCATCATTTATAGAAAGAAGAAAACAGGATTTCCACTAAATCTAATCCAATGAGACTCATGACTCCAGGTGCCTTAAAATTTTTAGATTACAAAGGACGTATTTGTTAATAGCTTGAAACTTGAACTGGTAAATCATTCACTATCTTCATGTGAAATAACAACAATGATAAAAACTAGGTCCATTTATAGAGGTCAAATACTTGTTAACAACTATGCTATGTTTGCAAACATTACTTGTTTTAATCTTTATTACCAATCCTGTGAGAAAGCATTACATCTACTTTTTTTTTTTTTGAGACTGAGTCTCGCTCTGTCACCCAGGCTGGAGAGTGCACTGGTGTGATCTTGACTTACTGCAACCTCTGCCTCCCGGGTTCAAGCGATTTTTCTGCCTCAGCCTCCTGAGTAGCTGGGATTACAGGCACCTGCCACCATGTGTGGCCAATTTTTGTATTTTTAGTAGAGACAGGGTTTTGCCAAGTTGGCCAGGCTGGTCTCGAACTCCCAGCCTCAGGTGATCTGCCCACCTCGGCCTCCCAAAGTGCTGGGATTATAGATGTGAGCCACTGCACCCAACCTGCATCTACTTTTTAAAATGAAGACACTGAAACTAAAGGAGATTACATTGCCCGAGGTAACCCAAGTCCACCTGACTCCATATTCATGAGCATCTATCATCCTCTCATGAGTGAACACCACCCAGAAAGGTTATTTATTCAAATATGCTATAGACTCAGAATTTTGGAACTTGAGGGGACCTTAGAGATGGCTCCACCCAACCTCTTCATTTTATATACAAGGAAACGAAAGCCCAGGGTAGTGAGTGATTGACCAAGATGGTGGCAAGAGCCGAAGTACACTCAGGAATCCACAGTTCAGGAGAGTACCTTTTCCAGGATAAATGGTGCCAGCACTATTTATTGAATGAGGTGTATCAGCAAACACTTAACTAAGTGAGATGACCCTGAGTAAATTTACCAGGAACTTGAAGACATTTTTTATACATATATCTATATGTATACACACACACACACACACACTCATATAAAACATATCATATATATGTTATTAACAGCTTTGGAGTACAAGTGATTTTTGGTTTCATGGATTAATTGTATAGTGTGAAGTCTGAAATTTTAGTGCACTCATCACCTAAATAGTGTACACTATATCCAATATGTAGTTTTTTATCCCTCACTTCCCTCCCATCCTGACCCCCTCTGAATCTCCAATGTCCATTATACCATTCTGTATGGCTTGGTGTACCCACAGCTTAGCTCCCAATTATAGGTGAGAACATACAGTATTTGATTTTCCATTCCTTATTTACGTCACTTAGAATAATGGCCTCCAGCTCCAACAAAGTTGCTGCAAAAGACATTATTGCAGTCTTTTTTTATGGCCTAGTAGTACTCCATGGTGAATATATACCACATTTTATTTATCCACTCATTGGTTGATGGGCATTTAGCTTGGTTTCATATTTTTGCAAACGTAAATTGTGCTTCCATAAACATTTGTGTGCAGGTGTCTTTTTAATATAATTACTCATTTTCCTTTGGGTAGATACCCAGTAGTGGGATTGCTGGGTAGAACGGTAGATCTACTTTTGGTTGTCTGAGAGAACCCGAAGTCCATACTGTTTTCCATAGAGGTTGTACTAATTTATATTCCCACCAGTAGTGCATAAGTGTTCCCTTTTCACCACATTCATACCAACATCTATTGTTTTTTGACTTTTTAATAATGATTATTCTGACTGGGGTAAGGTAGTATCTTATTGTGGTTTAATTTGCATTTCACTGGAGATTAGTAATTTTGAGCATTTTTTTCATAAGTTTGTTGGCCATTTGTATATCTTCTTTTGAGAATTGTTTATTCATATCCTTTTCCCACTTTCTGATGGATTATTTTTCTTGCTAATTTGTTTGATTTTCTTATAGATTCTGGATATCAGTCTTTTGCCAAATGCATAATTTGCAAATGTTTTCTCCCAATCTGTAGGTTGTTTGTTTACCGTGATGATTATTTCTTTTGTTGTACTGAAGATTTTTTTTTAATTAGGTCCCATTTATTTATTTTTGTTTTTGTTACATTTGCATTTGGGGTCTTAGTCATAAATTCTTTGCCTGGGCCAATGTCCAGAAGAATTTTTCCTAGGTTTTATTCTAGAATTTTTATGGTTTCAGGTCTTAGATTTAAGTCTTTAATCCATCTTGAGTTAATTTTTGTATATGGTGAGAAATAGGGATCCAGTTTCATTCTTTTACATATGGCTATCCAGTTTTGCCAGCACTATTTATTGAATGAGGTGTCATTTCCCCAGTTTATGTTTTTGTACGATTTGT
The DNA here is from genome assembly GCF_028878055.3 of Symphalangus syndactylus. Taxonomy (NCBI): domain Eukaryota; kingdom Metazoa; phylum Chordata; class Mammalia; order Primates; family Hylobatidae; genus Symphalangus; species Symphalangus syndactylus. Next base: position 64,376,928 of record NC_072424.2, read on the forward strand.
CAAAAATCAGTTGGTTGTGAGTATTTGGCTTCATTTCTAGATTCTCCATTCTTTTCCACTGATCTATCTGTCTATTTTTATACCAGTACCATACTGCCTCTAGCTTTATGGTTTTTTTGTAGTTGTTGTTTGTTTTGTTTTTGTTTTTTGCTTAGGACTGCTGTAGCTATTCAGGCTCTTTTTTTGGTTTCATATGAATTTTAGGACTGTGTTTTCTAGTTCTGTAAAAATGACTTTGGGATCATTGTCAGAATTGCATTTAATCTGTAGATTGCTTTGGGCAGTATGGTCATGTTAGTAATATTGATTCTTCCATTCATGAACATGGGATATATTTCCATTTATGTGTATTATCTGTGATTTCTTTCAGCAGTGTTTTGTAGTTCTTCTTGTAGTGGTCTTTCACCTCCTTGGTTAAGTATATTCTTAGGTATTTTATTTTATTTTATTTTATTTTGCAGCTATAGTAAAAAAGATTGATTTCTTGATTTGATTCTCAGCTTGGTAGTTGCTGGTGTATAGCAGTGCTACTGATTTATATACATAGATATTGTAACCTGAGGCTTTATTGAATTCATTTATCAAATCTAGGAGTCTTCTGGAGGAGCCTTTAGGTTTTTCTAGATATACAATCATATCATTGGCAAACAGAAATAGTTTGACTTCCTCTTCTACAATTTGAATTCCCTTTATTTCTTTCTCTTCCCCGATTGCTCTGGCTAGGACTTCCAGTGCTGTGATGAATAGAAATGGTGAAAGTGGGCATGCTTGTCTTGGTCCAGTTCTTGGGGGAATGCTTCCAACTTTTCCTCATTCAGTATGATGTTGGCTGTAGCCTTGTCATATATGGATTTTATTATTTTGAGGTATGTTTCTTCTATACCTAGTTTGTTGAGGGTTGTTATCATAAAGGGATGCTAGATTTTGTTGAATTCCTTTTCTGCATCTATTGAGATGATTATGTGGTTTTTGTTTTTAATTCTGTTTATTAAGGGAATCATATTTATTGATTTGCATATGTTGAACCAGCCCTGAATCCCTAGGATGAAACCCACTTGATCATGGTTAATTATCTTTTTGATGTGCTATTATATTAGGTTTTGCTAATATTTTCTTGAGAATTTTTGCATCTATGTTAGTCAAGGATATTGATCTGTAGTGGAGTTTTTTTTGGTTTTTGGTTTTTTGCTGTTGTTACATGCTTTCCTGGCTTTGATATCAGGGCAATACAAGTTTCATAGAATGAGTTAGGGAGGATCCTCTCTTTCTCAATCTTTTGGAATAGTTTCAGTAGGATCAGTGGCAATTCTTCTTTGAATGTCTCATAGAATATGGCTGTGAATTCGTCTGGCCCTGAGCTATTTTTTTGTTGGCATATTTTTATTACTAATTTAACCTCACTGCTTGTTATTGGCTTATTCAGGATTTCTGTTTCTTCCTGATTTAAGCTAGGAGGTTGTATGTTTCCAGGAATTTATCTATTACCTCTAGATTTTCTAGGTTGTGTGCATAAAGGTATCCATAATACTCTCAAATGATCTTTTGTATTTCTGTGGTGTTGGTTGTAATGCCTCCATTTTCATTTCTAAGTGAGCTTATTTGCATCTTTTCTTATCTTTTCTTGGTTAATCTAACTAATGGTCTACCACTTTTGTTTATCTTTTCAAAGAATGTGCTTTTTATTTCATTGATCTTCTGTAATTTCTCTTGTTTCAATTTCATTCAGTTTTGCTCTGATCTTTGTTATTTATTTTCTTCTGCTACCTTCAGGTTTGGTTTGTTCTTGTTTCTCTAGTTACTTGAGCAGTGATGTTAGGTTGTCAATTTGTGATCTTTCAGACTTTTTCATGTAGGTATTTAACACTATAAACTTCCCTCTTAGCACTGCTTTTGCCATAACCCAGAGGTCTTGATAACTTGTGTCACTATTATCATTTGTTTTAAAGAATTTTTAAATTTCCATCTTGATTTCATTGTTAACCCCAAAATCATTCAGGAGCAGGTTGGAGAAATGGCAGATTCTAGGACTGAGACAGAAAATATGCAAGACAATTCTGGAACATCTTGCAGTCCCAAAAGCAAGAATGTGCTTTAAATAAATGAAAATAAATAAATAGACCTACTAGCATCACCAACAAAAAGATTCCATAATGGTGGGGAATATTTCAAAGCAACACAGAAGCCAACTGAAAGAGCTTCTAATATAAATAAATAACATGGCATTAGATTGTTACCCAAAGCATAAAATTAATATCTGTGAGTCCATACTGATATAAATAAATGATTGGTTAAATAAATAAAAGGGGAGAATTGCAGTGCAGAAAATTTTTGAATAATTTGTGTAGATACTCTGCCCTCAAGGAAGTGGAACATAACTCCTCACTCTTTTAAATGTGCTCTGTACCTCATGACTTTCTTCTAAAGAGTCTAATATGTGTGGGGGGCAGAGGAGAATAGTTTCACAGTGGAGAAACCTGACAAACACTACCTCAGCCACCTGACCAAAGTTCACCTCCACAGTAAGAAGTCATATGGGTAAAATGTATCCTGAATTTGATGTGGTAAGAACGGCATTAAACCTCTGTGGTCTTCCTCTCAAAACTCATAACACCTGTCCAGTCATAAGAAAAATATCAGACAAATCTCAATTAAGGGAATTCTATAAAATAGAATCATTCTATAAAATATCTGACCAGAATTCCTCAAAAATGTCAGGGTTATCAAATGCAAGGGAAATCTGTGACACTGTCACAGCCAAGAGGAGCCTAAGGAGACATGATGATGAAGCATAATGTGGTATCCTGGATGGGATCTTGGAACAGAGAAGGAATATTAGATAAAACTAAGAAAATCTGAATAAAATATGGACTTTAGTTCACAATAATATATGCATTATGGTTCACTAATAGTGGCTCATTAGTTGTGACCAATGTACCATACTAGTAAAGATATTAATAAGAGGTGAAACTGGGTATGGGGTATAGGGGAACTCTCTACTCTCAGGCAATTTTCATATAAATTGAAGTCTATTCTAAAATTTACAAAGAACCAAATTATTTTTTATTTCTTTAAATAATCCAACTAGTAGTAAATAGCTGTATCTCTCCTGTTCTTAACATAAACACCAACAGGTTTTATTAAAAATATTTTATACTTTCCCTTTGATGTATTTTTTAAATTTTTTTAATGTTTATAATTTTTAAATGTTTAATCATAATATTCTCTTACATACTAATATAGGAATTCTCTACTTAATGTTGGTAAAGACATTTTAATTTTAATTTCTTACTTCAAAAGTCATCCACAAAAAGGCAGTAAAAACAGGGAAAAAGATCTATCTTCATTCAAATGAATGTAATCTTAACATTTTACAAGTGGAGCTCAATTTGAAAGCAGACCTGCTTGTCTCTTTGCTGCTCAATTATCAGGCCAAATTCTTCCCTGCCCCCTTGGATAAGAATGAAAATGAACCCATGGCTCTTCTAGTCATTCTCAGAGAATTGGAAGTCTCTGATAACTTTAGGAAAGTGTAAAAACAAACTAATTAATTTCTCCACCTCAATGTATTGAAAGCTCATCTTCATCCAAAGTTAAATTTTCTCCCTCTAGCAAACTCAAGCCAGCTGCAGGCAGGCATCTATAGTGTTAAAGGGTAGGCATCACTCCTTTCTATCTCTGCCTTGGCTTTTTCCCTCTTTCCTCTTCTTTCCATGTCTTCTGCCCCTAAGGATTGGAGTAAAGATGACAGAAAATAAATGGTCAGGAAAGACATTACTGGATCAGTATTGTCTGGTGCAGCTACTCTCTGGTCCTGGCAAGCATCTAAAACCAACTCTTAATCTCAAAGGGAACTTTCAGGAATCCAATTTTGAGTTACATTTCTGGAGGTCTTTTATCTATTACCTCCTTGATCAAACAAATGTATCTCGACTCCAGTTGTTAATGTCTCTCCTAGGCACTGTCTACCCTGTGGTATCCTTCCAGCTCTTGCCACTAAGATCTCCTTACCTCATAGACAGCTGTCTTGAACTAGGTCTAAGAAAAGCTATCCTTGCCATCTCTCATTTATGGCCTGCATCTGGCCCATGGAGACACTCAGGCATCACAGCTCCAATAAACTCTGGCAGCTTATGCTGTGCCATTGCAATTCTCTCATTCATTTGCTCTGCTCTCAGTGCACCCTGCCAGAATCCCGCACCCTTCAGATGTCACAAGGTATGAGTCAGACACCAGTCCCCTGGCTGCTCAAAGTGCAGAGAATGTGAAAGGGCCTGCTGAGTGCCCCTTCCCTAGGCTTGCAGAGCGATAGGTCCTCCATTCTCATACTTATTGGGAGGAGTGGAGGCAAAACTCAGAATCACAGCACACTAACGATTCCCTCCACAAATTCTCTCCTATCCGTTATGCATTTTTTTAATTGCTCTTTCTAAGTTTTTTGAAGGCTGACGTGGGTGGTTGGCTAAAATTTGAAAAGTATTGGCTTTTGCCAACCACCTTGTTTGTGAGTCCTCCTAGTGATTATGTACATCGTGTATTAGTGTTCTTTCATTTGTCTTAGGGTCTGGGTGAGAATAGAAACTCTAATAGTTCCTTTCTGTGCACTCTTTTATATAAAGTAGACAAACATAACCACAAAGTACCAAGCACGCCTGCCAAACACTATGGAATCTGGAACATAATAAAAAAGTTAAGAACTAACATTCAGAGAGGGAATAGAATTTCCTAATTCTAAGTGGCACAATTCTAAAGAAGCCTAACCAGTTGTCCTTTCATCAGAACAAGTTCTAAAGGTGTGAGTTATCCAAGAAGAAAGGTGAATGTCTATGGAGAGATCCAGATGCACACAAAAGAAAAGAGCAGAGGAAGAGAAACTGAAAAAGGAATTAGACTCTCAAACCATTTTAACTGTCCACAATGCAGCTTCCACATGAAGTCTTTTGTATTTAATGAGTAACATAGAAGCAACCCAAACATTAAAAACAATTGTAGTAATTATATCTAACACTTACAGCATTTTTATTATGTGCCTGACATTTTTCTAATTGAATTTACATGTAGTAACTCTTTTAACCCTCACATCAATCCAATGAGCTGGGCATTGTTATTATCTCACACCTTCCTCCATTTGACAGCTGAGAAACTGAGTCACAAAGATAGTCAGTTGCACAAGGTTATGCAACAAGCAATTGTTGGAGCTAAGATTTTAAATCAGGCAAGCAGTCCCAAAAACCATTCTTAATTAAGACTTTATAATGTTATGCTTCTTTCAAATTGGAATACCTTGATGAACTTATTTCATTTGCATTTTAATTTTTCTAGTCTGTATCAATAAAAAGTTAAGTAAACAAAATCTCCAAGTTTCAGGGAGTAGTTGTGGACGTTATGGCATAAGTATGTATTCCTCAGAATTCAAAGATGGGTAAATATAGCCTCTATTCTCACAGAACTTAGTGTTCAATTGGGGGCCAGAAATGGATATTTCAAAAGGACAGATGAAGCCCGGCACAGTGGCTCATCCCAGTAATCCTAGCACTTTGGGTTTTTTTTTAAATTATTATTATCTCAGTAGGTTTTTGAGGAAGAGATGGTGTTTGGTTACATGAATATGTTCTTTAGTAGTGATTTCTAAGATTTTGGTGCACCCATCACCCAAACAGTATACACTGTACCCTATTTGTAGTCTTTTATTCCTCACCCTGCTCCCACCCTTTCCCCCAAGTCCCCAAAGTCCACTGTATCATTCTTAAGCACTTGTATTCTCATAGCTTAGCTCTCACTTATGAGTGAGAACATACAGTGTTTGGTTTTCCATTCCTGAGTTACTTCACTTAGAATAATGGTCTCTAATGCCATCCAGGTTGCTGCAAATGCCATTATTTCATTCCTTTTTATGACTGTGTAGTATTCCATGGTATATATACCACAATTTTTTTTATTATACTTTGAGTTCTAGGGTACATGTGCACAATGTGCAGGTTTGTTACATATGTATACATGTACCACGTTGGTGTGCTGCACCCATTAACTCGTCATTTACATTAGGTATATCTCCTAATGCTATCCCTCCCCCCTCCCCCCAACTCACGACAGTCCCCAGTGTGCGATGTTCCCCACCCTGTGTCCATGTGTTCTCATTGCTCGTGGTGAGAGTGGGCATCCTTGTCTTGTTCCAGTTCTCGGGGGAATGCTTTCAACTTTTCCCCATTCAGTATTATGTTGGCAGTGGGTTTGTCATAAATGAGTTATATTACCTTAAGGTATGTCCCTTCAGTGCCGATTTTGCTGAGGGTTTTAATCACAAATGGATGTTGGATTTTGTCAAATGCTTTTCTGCGTCTATTGAGATAATCGTGATTTTTTAAAAATTCTGTTTATGTGGTGTATCACATTTATTAACTTGAGTACTTTAAACTGTCCCTGCATCCCTGGTATGAAACCCACTTGATCATGGTGGATTATCTTTTTGATATGCCGTTGGATTCAATTTGCTAGTATTTTGTTGAAGATTTTTGCGTCTATGTTTATAAGGGATATTGGTCTATAGTTTTTTGTTGTTGTTATGTCTTTTCCTGGTTTTGGTATTATGGTGACATCAGCTTCATAGAATGATTTAGGGAGGAGTCCCACTTTATCTTTTGGAATAGTGTCAATAGGATTGGTACAAATTTTTCTTTGAATGTCTGATAAAATTAAACTGTGGTTCCATCTGGTTCTGGACTTTTTTTGTTGGCAATTTTAAACTTACAACTTCAATCTCACTGTTATTAGTCTGTTCAGAGCTTCTATTTCTTCCTGGTTTAATCTAGGGGAGTTGTATATTTTCAGGAATTTATCTCTCTCCTCTAGCTTTTCTAGTTTATGCATGTAAAGGTGTTCATAGTATCCTTGAATGATCTTTTGTATTTCTGTGGTACCAGTTGTAATATCTCCCATTTTGTTTCTAATTGAGCTTATTTGGATCTTTTCTCTTCTTATCTTGGTTAATCTCACTAATGGTCTATCAATTTTATTTATCTTTTCAAAGAACCAGCTTTATGTTTCATTCATCTCGTCTTATTTATTTATTTATTATTGGTTTCAATTTCATTTAGTTCTGCTCTGATCTTTCTTATTTCTTTTCTTCTGTTGGGTGTGGGTTTGATTTGTTCTTGTTTTGTAGTTCCTTGAGATTTGACCTCAGATTGCCAATTTTGTTCTTTCAGACTTTTTGATGTAGGCATTTAAGGCTATTAACTTTTCTCTTTGCACAGTCTTTGCTGTATCCCAGAGGTTTTGATAGGTTGTGTCACTATTATTCAATTCAAATAATTATTTAATTGTCATCTTAATTTCATTGTTCGCCCAACAATCATTCAGTAGCAGGTTATTTAATTTCCATGTATTTTCAGACTTTTTGATGCAGACATATAAGCCTATGAACTTTCCTCTTAACACAGTCTTTGCTGTATCCCACAGGTTTTGAAAGGTTGTGTCCCTATTATCATTCCGTTCAAAGAATTATTTAATTTCCATCTTAATTTCATTGTTCACCCAACAATCATTCAGGAGCAGGTTATTTAATTTCCACGTATGTTCATGGTTTTCAGGGTTCCTTTTGGAGTTGATTTCCAATTTTACTCCACTGTGGTCTGAAAGAGTATTTGATATAATTTTCATTTTCTTAAATTTGAGACTTGTCTTGTGGCCTATCATATGGTTTATCTTGGAGACTGTTCCATGTGCTGATGAATAGAATGTATATTCTGCAGGTATTAGGCAGAATATTCTGTAAATATCCATTAAATCCATTTGTTCTAGAGTATAGTTTAAATCCATTGTGTCTTTGTTGGCTTTCTGTCTTGATGACCTGTCTAGTGCTGTCAGTGGAGTATTGAATTCCATCCCCCACTAGTATTGTGTTCTTGCCTATCTCATTTCTTAGGTCTATGTTATAAATAAAGTTTTGGTGCCAAAAAAGAAATAGCACTCGAATATAAAATTTTCTTTTTAATCCTCAGCAAGGCAATGTACTTCTATAGAAGGGTGCACCCTTACAGATGGAGCAATGGTGAGCGCACACTTGATCAAGGGAGGGGAAGGGGTTATTATCCCTGATGGATGTGGCCCCTGCTGCTGTGTTGTTTCCCTGTTGTCTAGGGATAGACCACACAGGGTAAACTAGTTCCGATTGGCTAATTTAAAGATAGTGACAGAGTGAATGATTTGGCAGGAAAAATGGTTATGGCAGAGCAGCAAATCAGAATGAGTCAGGGTGGAGAATGAGCAGGTCAATAGGAATGAGTCAGGGTGGAGCAGATAATCAGAATGAGTCAGGGTGGAGCAGGTAATCGGAAAATGCTTCTTTACAAGGAAGTTAAGTTTAAAAGTAGAAGGCAAAGCATTGAACATACTGACATATTGATTCTCTGAAGAGAAATCTAGAACTAATACCTAACATCTAGTAGTAATTATTTTATACATTTAGGAGCTCCAGTGTTAGGTGCATTTTTTTTTAGGATTGTGATAGTCTCCTGTTTGACAAGTCCTTTTATAATTATATAATGTCCCTCTTTGTCTTTTTTAACTGCTGTTGTTTTAGTTTATTTTGTCTGATATAAGAATAGATAATCCTGCTTGCTTTTTGTGTCTATTTGCATGGAATATCTTTCTCCACTCCTTTAGCTTACATTTATGTGAGTCGTTATGTGTTAGGTGAGTCTTTTGAAAACAGCAGATACTTGGTTGGCGAATTCTTATCCATTCTGCCATTCTGTATGTTTTAACTGAAGCATTTAGGCCATTTATATTCAATGTTAGTATTCAGATGTGAGGTACTATTCTATTCATCATGCTATTTGTTGCCTGAATACTTCAGGTTTTTTAATTATATTTTTCTTTTATATGTACTGTATAATTTATGCTTTAAGGAGGTTCTATTTTGGTTTATTTCAAGGATTTGTTTCAAGATTTAGAGCTCCTTTTATCAGTTCTTGTAGAGCTGGCTTGGTAGTGGCAAATTCTCTCAGCATTTTTTCATCTGAAAAAGACTGCATCTGCTGGAAACAGTGGCTCACACCTGTATTCCCAGCAATTTGGGAGGCCAAAATGGGTGGATCACTAGGTAAGGGGCTTGTGACCAGCCTGACCAACATGGTGAAACCCTATCTCTACTAAAAATACAAAAATTAGCTGGGTGTGGTGGCATGTGCCTGTAGTCTTAGCTACTCAGGAGGCTGAGGCAGGAGAATTGCTTGAACCCAAGAGGAGGTTTCAGTGAGCCAAGATCATGCCACTGCACTCCAGCCTGGTGACGGAGTGAGACTCCATCTCAAAAAAAGAAAAAGACAGCATCCTTCCTTCATTTATGAAGCTTAGTTTTGCTGGATACAAAATTCTTGGCTGATAATTGTTTTGTTTAAGGATGTTAAACATAGGAACCCCCTTCCTTCTAGCTTGTAGTGTTTTTGCTAAGAAATCTGCTGCTAGTTTGATAGGTTTTCCTTTATGGGTTACCTGATTTTTATGATTCTCTTAAGATTCTTTCCTTCCTCTTGACCTTAGATAACCTAATGACTATGTGCTTAGGTGATAATCTTTTCATGACAAATTTCCCAGGTGTTCTTTGAGGTTTTGTATTTAGATGTCTGGATCTCTAGCAAGGATCGGGGAGTTTTCCTTGATTATTCCCTCAAATAAGTTTTCCAAACTTTTAGATTTCTCTTCTTCCTCAGGAATTCTAATTATTCTTAGGTTTGATCATTTAACATAGTCCCAGACTTCTTGGAGTCTTTGTTCATTTTTTGAAATTCTTTTTTCTTTGTCTTTGTTGGATTAGGCTAATTCAAAAACCTTGTCTTTGAGCCCTGAAGTTCTTTCTTCTGCTTGTTTGATTCTATTGCTAAGACTTTCTAATGTATTTTGCATTTCTCTAAGTATGCCTTTTATTTCCAGAAGTTATGATTATTTTTATTTATGCTATCTATTTCACTGAAGATTTTTCTCTTCATTCCTGTATAATTGTTTTTATTTCCTTAAGTTGGACTTCACCTTTCTCTGGTGCCTCCTTGATTAGCTTAATAATTAACCTTCTGAATTCTTCTACTGGAAATTTGGGGATTTCCTCTTGGTTTGGATACATTGGAAGCTAGTGTAAACTTTTGTGGGTGTTAAAGAACCTTGTTTTGTCGTATTGCCACGATTCTTTTTCTGGTTTCCTCTCATTTGGGTAGACAATGTCAGAGGGAAGACTTGCGGCTCAAGGTTGCTGTTCAGTTTTTTTTTTTCTTTTTTTGTCCCGTGGGCACTCCGTTGATTCAGTGCTCTTCCCTTTCCCCTAGAGATGGGGCTTCCTGAGAGCCAAACAGCAGTGATTGTTATTTTGTAGCAGGACGAGCTGCAGACAAAACCTCTCAGACACCAAGTTGTAGAAGGAAGGGCTTTATTCAGCTGGGAGCATCGGCAAGCTACTGCCTTAAAATCCGAGCTCCCCAAGTGCACAATTTCTGTCCCTCTTAAGGGCTCACAACACTAAAGATTTTATATGAAAGGATCATGATTGATTGAGCAACCTAGGGGATATGTAACAGGGGTTTCACACACTGGTAGTCAGAAAGAAACAGAACAGGGCAGGGAGTTTCACAGTGTTCTTCTATACAATGTCTGGACTCTATGAATAACATCGGTTTCTAAGTTATGAGTTGATTTTTAACTACTGGGTTTAGGCCAGGCAGGCCCAGGCCTGGTTTCGGGCCTGGGGCCAGGCTGCCTGTGTTTGATTTCACTTTCTTGTTTTTTTCTTAAAACAGGTACTGAGTATAAAACAATATGAAAGGGTCTCTCTCTTCCCTCAATTTCTTTTCTGGATCTAGCCACCCAGTGCAGCTACCAAGCTCTGAGCTGGTACTAGGGGGTATCTGCACAAAGTCCTATGATATGAACTGTCTTCAGGTCTGTCAACCATGGATAACAGCACCTGCTCCAGTGGAGGTGGCAGGGGAGTGAAATGGACTCGGTGAGGTTCCTTAGTTGTGGTTTTGTTTATTGCACTAGTTTTGTGTTGGTTGGCCTCCTGCTGGGGAGTGGTGCTTTCAGGAAAGCATCAGCTGCAATAGTATAGAAAGGATCAGGTAGTGGGTGGGAGCCCTAGAGCTCCTGAGAGATTATGTTCTTTGTCTTTGGCTACCAGGGCAGGTAGAGAAAGACCATCAGGTAGGGGCAGGGCTACGTGTGTCTGAGCTCAGACTCTTCTTGGGCGGGGCTTGCTGTGGCTGCTGTGGGGGATCAAGGTGTGGTTCCCAGGTCAATGGAGTTATGTTCCCCGGAAAATTATGGCTGCCTCTGCTGTGTCATGCATGTTGCTGAGGAAGCGGGGGAAAACAGGCAGTTACAGGCCTTACCCAGCTCTCACACAGCCCAGAAGGCCAGTCTCATTCCTACTGTGGCCTCCCAACAGCACTAAGTTTATTTCTAGGCAGCAGATGAGCAGGGCTGAGAACTTGCCCCAGGCTACCAGCCTCCCAGCTGAGAAAGCAAGCAGGGCTTTCAGGTTTTGTGCCTCCCCACCTGCTGTGGCTTCTGTGTTGTGTCTACACTCCCAATTCACCCCTTCCCCAAGCTCTCTCCAGGAAACTTTGCATTTGGTTGAAATTGTTACAAAGTTCAGCTAGGAGTTTCCTTCTCCCTGTGGTCTTTTCCCATTTCCTCTGGTAGCCTTCCCTAACCATCTGTGGTGAGACAGTCAGAAGTGGCTTCCCTGGGGACTGAAAGAGCCCACAGGGCTCTTCCCACTGCTTCTTCTACCCCTGTATTTCACTCGGCTTTCTAAATTTGTCTAGGCTCCAGGTAAGTTTAAATCCTTCTCCCATGTTCTGGACCTTCACGTTCCTCAGTGAGGGTGTGTGTTTGGGGACAGACAATCCCCCTTTCACACTTTCATACTTGGAGCACTCAGTTTTTTTGGCTGTCTTCCAGGGCCTTTAGGAGCAATCCCCTTCCTTTAAAGGGTCTATGTATTCTCTGGGCTTTCCTGATATGTTCCTGCAATAGTTCTTAGAGCAAAAGTTCATGATGTGAGTATCCACATGCTGCTCTGTACATCCAAGTGGGTGCTTCAATTTAGTCCTGCCTCCTATCTGCCATTTTCCTCAAGTATATAATCTCGGCACTTTGGAAGGCCAAGGTGGGTGGCTCGCTTGAGCTCAGGAATTCAAGACCAACCTGCACAACATGGCAAAAACCCATCTCTATTAAAAAAAAAAATTAGCTAGGTGTGGTGGTGTGCACCTGTAGTCCCAGCTACTTGGGAGTCCGAGGTAGGAGGATGGCTTGAGCTCAGGAGGTGGAGGTTCCAGTGAACTGAGATCACAGCACTGCACTCTAGCCTGGGCAACAGAGCAATATTGTCTCAAAAAAATTAAATAAGTAAATAAAGACAGATGTACCTTATCCTCTTTATAGCACAAGATTTTATAAGTACCATAAGAAGAATCAACAGAGTATTATAACAAGGTGAGATGAATACCTCTTGTTAGCTCAGTACTTATACATAGTAGGTACTTAGTTGATATCCATTTCCTGAATAAATGAATGAATGAAAGTTCAACAAACCACAGTCAGTTGGAGATATTTAAGAAAGATATTAGAGAACTTAGTAAAAAAAGGCTATTGATTGATAAGCACCTTACTATGTGGCAACATATATATATATTATAGTATATATTATAAAGGAATATGTTTATATATATATACCTTTAATCTTCATAATGCTGCAAGCAAGCTATATAATCTTCGTTTTTAAGAGAACATTGAAATGCAGATTGTTCAATAACTCTTCCAACTTTACATGAGTTTTAAGGAAGCAGAAAAATTCACTCTGCATCTGTGCGATGCCAAATCTGTTTTTCTATTGTGCTTCCCTGGGGGTAGGTGTGAGATCATCTTAGGGAAAGGAAAGCAAGAGAAAAGCAAAAGAGCCAGTGAAGGGCTCAGCAGACTTGGGGGACAGTTGGGGTTGAGCATGCATTGAGAACAGGAGAGAGGGAGATGAGGTCAACAGGCAGGGGGAGCCTGAAAGGAGGTACACCACAGCAACCATGCTGAGGGCACATAATGGTAGACTATGGGGACCCACTGATAGGGTATGGACAGAAAGCAATGGGCAGCCAGAGGATGTCAGCAGAATAAGGTGAGGAGCAGATTGGAGAGAGGAGAAATAGGAGGCACAGAGGAGGCTACTCCAACAGTCTAGTTCTCATAATGAACACCAGTAATTTAAAAAGAGCATCTTAGTAATACTTAAGCTGTGCAACAACTAAAGACAAATAATTATAAAGATGTAGCATTTAACGGAGGCATCTCCAGTGCTAAATCAGAAGGTGCAGAATAATAAACACTTACTGAGTTTCTAAGGCAGATCTGTATGATTGTGCAAACATATCTTTAAGAATTATATGCCAAGCACAGTGGCTCACCCCTGTAATCCCAGCACTTTGGGAGGCCAAGGTGGGTGGAGCACAAGGTCAGGAGTTTGAGACCAGCCTGGCCAACATGGTGAAACCCCATCTCTACTAAAAATACAAAAATTATAGGTTTGGCACAAACCTATAATCCCAGCTGCTTGGGAGGCTGAGGCAGGAGAATAGCTTGAACCCAGGAGGTGGAGGTTGCAGTGAGCTGAGATCGCGCCACTGCACTCCAGCCTGGGACAGAGCGAGGCTCCATCTCAGAAAAAAAAAAAAAAAAGGAATTATAGCCCTACTTTGCTATTAACAAATGGAGGGAGAGAACACAATAATTATAACTTTCCATAATTATCTAGAAACAGTAATATGGCAGCAGCAATTTTCCCTTCATTCTTTTTTGCATATGGGTCAGCACATGAGGTCCAACTGTTTAATAATGTGAAGGAAAAGATTACAATTCTGATGGCAGTGGCCGAGAGAGCCCTCTCACCCTTGATTATATACAGCACAGTTGGTCAACAAGGCTGTGTGTATTTTCTCCCCAGCCAGAGAGTCTTGGGCCCTCAAGGACAGAGCCTGAACCCTGCATTTCCTTGTGTCTTCCGTAGAGCCAACACAGAGCAAGTGTGTAAAAAATACTCTTTAAAGGAGAAAATAAACCACACAGACAAAAAGAACTTAGCAGTGAAAAGGACAGTATGACATTTGAGAGCCTGAGTAACATTTACATAAAAGGAGTCTAACTATCTTCTTGCCAGAAAAGTGCCCAAAGACTGTCACTTACATATGAGCAAGATAGTCAGAGTAAGAACATTTAATTGCTTTGACATGTGAGAGAAATGCAAACCACTTGAAACCCCTTTCTCAGAGGTGCACCTGGAGGATAGGAAGGATTAGGGAAGAGAATGGAGAAGAGAGCAGAAAAGGGTAAGACTTATTTTCTTTATTTGCAGGTGCCCACATTGATTGAGGCAGAGAGAAACAGACATTCTCAACCTCATTCCAGATGCACACATCTTTTTTTTTTTTTTTTTGAGGCGGAGTCTTGCTCTGTCACCAGGCTGGAGTGCAGTGGCATGATCTCAGCTCACTGTAACCTCCGCCTCCCAGGTTCAAGCAATTCCCCTGCCTCAGCCTCCCAAGTAGCTGGGACTACAGGCATGTGCCACCATGCCTGGCTAATTTTTTAATTTTTAATTTTTATTTATTTTTTTTTTTTAGTAGAGACTGGGCTTCACTATGTTGGCCAGGATGGTCTCGATCTCCTGACCTCATGATCTGCCTGCCTCGGCCTCCCAAATATGCACACACCTTTTAACCAGTTGTCTCTCATCAGAGCAAAGAAAGATCCTTTACACAGGTGGAAATATATGATCCAGATTTTTATAAAAAGAGACTCATCGCATAGATCTGGAGCTTTTCCAATGCCATATAAACTGTTATAGTCCTTCTAAATATACCTACATATCATCTGTCTTTCAGTTGGACATTATCTTTCATAAATTATGTTGTCAATAGGTAGATTTTCATATAAATTTACAGAAACATTTTCTGAAAGTAACTGATATCTTTGAATATTCATTCAATTTAGAAAATATTCTTGGAGTGCCTACTTTCTGCTAAGGCCTGTGCCAGGGGTTAAGAAACAAAAATATTGAAGACTCAGTCCCTACCTTCAAGTAACTCACAGCTCAATGCAGGGGAGTAGCACACATTAAATAATTGTTCAGTAGTGTGGCAAACTCATACATTGTGATTTTCACAGATCAGGAGAAAAGCCTAATCTGATCTGGGTGAATTGAATGAGGGGAAGACAGGGACATTTCCTACAGCTTGTGATACCTGAATAGATTTCTACAATGGCAAAATCCTAACAAAAAGAGGTAAATAAAGGAAAGGATGAGAGTGGAATTGTATTACTAGTAGAAAGAAGATTGTAAGAAAAGAATACCATGGAGGTAAGAAAGAGTATGGCATTTATGCCAAAATACAAATATTTCAGGGTTTCTGGGACCATGACTCTTCAGCAGGAGGCAGAAGGAGCAGGAGTGAAAGTCAAGTTAAATCACACACAGAAGGTCCTGTGAGCCGAGCTCAGGAGCTTGGCCTTTATCCTATTAGGGATGGATGAGGAGTTAGTGAAGACTTTCAAACAGGTTAATGATATGATCAGATTTGTGTTTTAAATATGCATCTCTGGGAGTTATCAGTTTGGGAAGTTTGAAGGGACAAGAATGAAAGCAGTGAGATTAGCCTGTAGGTAGCAGTTGAGGCTAAACCTAATAAGTAAAGGGATAGGCAAGAAGATATTAGAGAAAACTTGAAGAAGAGAAAGCAATATAAATTGGTGATTAACTTGATATTGGAGTAAGGAAGAGGGAAAAGTCAAGACTTCAAGGGGGGGTGCTAAAACCAAGACTGTAAGAGGTAAAGGTAGGAAGGGAGCTGCAGAGTTCAACATCTGACATGTGTTTGGGGTAATTTTGGGATATCTGAGTGGAAATACCTAGCAGAATTTGGATAAATGAATGTGAAGCTTGAGGTAGCTTCTGGGCTGGAGGTATAATTTGGGAGTCAGTTAACTGCTTTTGTTTGTGACTCACTTAAATTATCCCACTGGCAGATGTTATGCAAATTCCATATCCTTATTTGAAAAATGGCACAAGACTGTGGCTCAGGATGGCATTAATTGGTCTTTTAGGGCTTTGTGAGACTGTGATACTTTAAAATAACAAATTTTGAAAGAAACATCCATTGACAAAGTCAACAATGTACTCATGTACTCATGGGGAGAAGAGAGCTAAGGAAGTCATTACTGTGGAACTGTCTCTGACTTAATGTCAGATGGGGCCAATAATGCCTTTACTGACTACTTTCATGGTTGTTGATAGACTCAAGTGAGATAATACAATTTGAAAAAATAAAAAGGCTTTTGCTGTTTATAGACTTAAAAAATACCGAGAAATTTTATGTTATGCTTTGGCTTGGGCATCTTGCTAAATATTATATTAAAGAAGAAACTGAAATGAGGAAAAGAATCAAATCTGTAGCAGCTTTATTTTTATGTATACAGAGACCCGTCATTCATTAGATGGTGACTGTGTCCTTGGAGAATCTTCATTAAGTCATCAGTTACACTGAATCCAGAGCTCCAAATAGATCCTGGTTTTCATAACATCAGTGTTGAACTAATTTAATTATAAGAACAAAATGCCCGGAGCCAAAAGGATTCAAAGGAGAGGAAAAAGAATAATTAGATAAGCTGCCAGACATAAAATATGAACAACCATTATCACCAAGAATATGAAGAACATAATCCTACAAAAAAAAAAAAAAAAACACCTCCCTGTGTCTTTGGAAATCTGATGACATTGCTGTTTATTGTTAAAGCCACATGAAATGAAGTTAGTATTCCTTGGCTCTACTCAATCTCATCATGACTTAATTTACCACTCTACAAAATGTTCTCTATCAACTTCCATGGAGTTGATAGAGTTTGTATTTGTTTATTTAGTTGGTACACTTGTTTAATACATCCAGTCATTAGTGTGCCTTCTATGTTTTCATGCATTTCTTTTGTGTTGGTTTCCATTTTAAATTACCCTTAGAGTGTCTTGCAAAAGGAATGTTGTGGAAAGTTCTCTTCTTTGGAGTGAGGATGTCAGAGACATGATGCGGTCAAATAATAATGAGAAATACTGTTATGATGGTTAATGTTATGTGTCAATTTGACTGGGTTAAGAAATACCCAGATAGCTGGTAAAACATTTCTAAGTGTCTCTGTGAGGGTGTTTCCAGAAGAGATTAGCATTTAAATTAGTAGATTGGGTGAGAAAGAACCACCCTCACCAGCATGAGCAGGCACCATCCAATCCATTGAAGACCCAGCTGTAACAGCAGGTGAAGGAAGGGCAAATTCACTCTTTCTTCTTGAGCTGGAATACTCATCTTCTACTGCTCTCAGACATCAGAAATCCTGCTTCATGAGCCTTCGGACTCTAGGACTTTCACCATAGGGCCTTCCCAACCAGCCCCAGTTCTTAGGCCTTTAGCCTTGAGCTGAGAATTACACCATTGGCTTTTCCAGTTCTCTGGCCTTCAGAAAGACTGAATTACAGCACCAACTTTCCTGGTTCTCCAGCTTGCAAACTGCAGCATATCATGGGACTTCTCAGCCTCCATAACCCTAAGTCAATTCCCATAATCTCCTCATGTATAGCTATATACATCCTATTGGTTCTGTTTCTTTGGAGAACCCTGACTAATACAACTATGTTCTGCAACTTTTTCTGAGATTCAAAATGAACATTAGCATATTGAAGGCTCTAGAAAAATAAAAACTGCTTAATCTTTTACATCCAGCCTTAAGCTAATTTGATCACAGATTCTTTCTCCTGGAACAATGATTAAGAACCTGAGAAACCAGTGTCCAGTGGATCTACTCTGAGAAATGGCTCCAGAGGTTGGAGGGAGGATGGAAGCCTCACAATATATATTAATAAATAGGAACTCGATAAACAGTTTAATATGATTCCATCTTTTCTAGCTTTTATATCCAGATAACAGAGAAATAATAGGAAACGAGTTTCAGCCCTGAATGTGTGGTTTTGAGCAAATTATTTTACTTCTCTTTTCCTCCTCATGTCTCAGAGAGGGGTAATGTTATGACTATAATGAGTCAGTATGTATTCAAGTACTTTGGAAAATAACATATGCTATTTATCAGGTGTTTACTCTGTGCCACCATTGCACTAAACACTTTGAAACATCACCTTTTAAATTCTTATGACAACCCATGAAGCAGGTACCACTCTTCAAGTAAATTCACAAAATTTCAAGCTGAGGTTTAGAAAAGTTAAGTAACAAACCCAAAGTCAAACAGCTAAAAATGGCACCAGGAGTTTAAACCTAGTCTGTTTTGCTCCAGAACACAAGCTCCTGGCCACTAGTGATATTCAGCCTTAGCAACTCAGGTAAAAAGGCAACAGAATTATTTAGATATCCCACATATTTTGGTGTGAATTCCCTCCATGAGATAACTTATCCCAAAAGCTGTTTTACCTCACCAAGGGAGAGAAATGTAAGGTTTTGTCTTCCCAGCCTCACTCATGTCTGTTTTTCCCTGTGCCATGAGTGGACAGTGCCAAATGGGAGGCGTGTGGGAGGGAGGCAATGGAGTTAGCAGTGCCGAGTGGGAGGGGTGGTGGAGGGTGCCAATGGAGTTAGCAGTGGCAAGTATGCTGCAGGCCTAAGTTGCGGCCACATCCCAAATTTACATTAGTAGCATATCAATACTTCTAAAATTTGTGAGAAAAATACATTGTTTAAAAGGCCTAAGAAAATACAAGCATTTTATTACTGAGTGGAAAATGTTTTTCATTATTCCAGGAACCTTAAAAGATTATTCAATCCATCTCATCTCTTAATGTCACAACAAAGCCATAGTTGTGAGGGCAGATGCCAAATGAAGGTTAGTTATAGCAGTAACATTGGAGTTGCAAAGGATGAGCATCATTATTTTTTCATTCATTCAAATAGTTTCTACTAAATGCCTACTATTTTAGATCTTACGGATACTGCAGAAGAACTAAGTGATACAGTTTATATTTCTTGATAGATTGGATTATTGTTTCTAACAATAGGATTATTTCACCTAATTAGAACCCTAGTTACCATCATTTGACTCCCCTTAAAGAATTATACAGTCTTTGACTTAACGATGATTTGAATTTATGATGGTGTGAAAGTGATACACATTCAGTAGAAACATACTTCAAGTAGCCCTACAGCCATTCTGTTTTTCACTTTCAGTACAGTACTCACTAAATTACATGTGATATTTAACAGTTTACTATAAAATAGGCTTTGAGTTAGATGATTTTGCCCAAATATAGGCTAATATAAAAATGTTCTGATCATGTTTGAGGGTAAGCTAGGTTCAGCTATGATGTTTGGTAGATTAGGTGTGTTAAATGCACTTTTGACTTAAAATATTTTCAACTTGCAATGGATTTATCAAGACATAAATCCATTGTAAGTCAAGGAGCATCTGTATATTCTATTTGACTCTTTGATTTTGCACTTGAGTACATGACATACTTTAGCCAATGGAACTTGAGAAGATGTGACTGTCACAACTGATCATAATTCTTAAATGAGATTTCCTGGTTTGGTTCTGTCACCCTTGTATTCCTCCCCTTTCCTGTATGAACAGTTTCTTCTAAAGAAGGAATGATTTTTCTTCTTCAGTCCTGAAATGGAAGCAAGCCTAGCTGAGCCTAGCTGTACACAGTAGAACCAAGAAAAGCTGCAGCCTACCCACAGTCTTCACATGAAATAAGGAAAGAAATGTTTGTTTGTTGCCACAAGCTACTGGAATATTGGGGGTTTTTTTGTGGCAGAAAAACTGTTTTACACACACACTATTTTGGGATACAATGACATATATGTAAAAAATATGTCAGGTATTAAAAGTTCTATTCCAAAAGTTTAAGGAGGAGAAAGTGAAAAGAATGACAGGGAATCAAATATGCCATTTTATTAAGGTAGTAAAAGAGGGCTTCTCTGCCAGAGTTGCATTTGATCACAGATCTGAAGAAAGAAAGGCTAAGAAATGTGCAGATAGTTGTAAGAAAAGCATTCTAGGCAGAGGGAACATCAAGGCAAAAGCTCTATGAGGTGAGGAATACAGGGGACGAGTATAAATTGAATACTTGTTGGATGCCAACAGGCTATCCAATTGTGGATCATAGTATTGGCAGATGTGAAGTTGTGTGGGAAGTCAGAATTGGGAGACATTATAGGATTGTAGGATTTTATTTCTGGACAGATCTTGGAGGTCATCATATAATATCATCATTGTGTAGAAAAAGAAACAAATCTAGAGAAGTAAAGACATGTTCTTAAAATCACAAGACCAGGCAGAGTTTGGATGAGAACCCACATTTCCTGGTTTAAAGTCTAAGAGCATGAGTATATAATGAAAACACATAGCTTGGCAATTGACTTGTGAAGAGATACAACAGTCAGGAATTGGAAGGAAAGAAGTGGTGTTCCTTATATTATTATCTGAATTGATGAATACCAAACATAAATTCTCCAAGGCAAAGCTGGATTGGACACCACTTGTTGTCACCACTGACCCAATCATAGCTATTTCTGAAGTTTCTGTGCTTTTTAAATGATTGAACAGTTCCCAAATATTTGGTTAGCTAGATCCCTACCTCTGCCATCAAAATATATTTCTGGAGAATCAATATATCAACTTAAATAACAAAAGCACTAGAAAAATGTTGTTGATATAAAAGAAATCTTGCAAGGGAAAAGCCTTTTAAATATTATATAAAACCATAAATTACAAAAGGACTGATAAACTTGATGTAGAAATTTTAACTTCTGAATCAAAAGAAGTTATAGTAAAAGTAGTCAAAACTATAGAGCGGAACATTTGCAACTCATTTGACAGAAAAAAAAAAAGCTGATTTCCTTAACTAACAAAAAAACTTTAAATTAGGATTTAAAAATTAACAAATCAATAATAAAAGGGACAGGGATATGAATAGGTAATTCACAGGAAAAGAAATACAGGGCCCAAAAGCAGATGAAAAATCTCATCCTCTCACATACATAATTGAACAACAAGAATATCAAAACATAGAAATAGAAGTTTTTAATATTTCAATGGTAAAAATTTAAAGCATGAAGAAAGTCATTGCTGGTGAGAGTGTAGCTGCCCAGACACCTTCACATGTTTTTTGTGGGAGGATCAAGTTGCAGAATCAGTTTAAAGCAATCTTTGGCAACATCTATAAAAACATAAAATACACACTCTTATGACTCAGCAACTGCACACATAAAAATATGAATTTGAATATTTATTCTTTCAGCAAATATTTATTCAGTACCTACTATGTGCTAGGAGCTAGGTTCTATGCTAGGAGCTGGGCACAACTGATGAGCAGAGAAGCAGGCTACATGCAAGAAAATTATCAGGGCTTGTCTAATAATGGAATAGAACATAATTTGATGTAAGAATTAGGAAAGCTGAAATATAGTTTTGGTTTGTGGCCAAATTAATGTTGTAATCTTGTAACTCCATTTTTCTTTCATTTAAAACAAGAGGGTTTTAGTAGAATTTTATGACAAAAATCCTATCTCTCTGAGGTTTAAAGCAGAACCCATATTTAGTGAGAAAGGAAATGGATGTTCCAGGTCTTCTCCAACCCCAGACTTTTCAGAATCAAGGGGGCCACTGCTTAAAAATGGAGCACTCTGGGCTGAGCAGGGTGGCTCGTGCCTGTAATCTCAGCACTTTGGGAAGCCCAGGTGGGCAGGTCACTTGAGTCCAGAAGTTCAGGACCAGCCTGGCCAACATGGTGAAACCCCGTCTCTACTAGAACTACAAAAATTAGTGGTGGTGTGCACCTGTGGCCCCAGCTACTTGGGAGGCTGAGGCAGGAGAATTGCTTGAACCCCAGAGGTGGAGGTTGCAGTGTGCTGTGATCACACCACTGCACTCCAGCCTGAGCAATAGAGCAAGACTCTGTCTCAAAAAACAAAACAAAAACACTTTCTCAATCTTCTTAGAACATAACCCCAACTTGATGGCAAGTAATTTAAGACATCATTGATAGTAAAACAAACATAGATAAGTTATGAATAAGATAAAAATGACATCCATTTTTTTCTTTTCAATTTTTATTTTCTTTTTATTTCTTTTTTATTTTCCTATGTCTCTTTTATTTTTTTATTATTATACTTTAGGTTTTAGGCTACATGTGCACAATGTGCAGGTTTGTTACATATGTATCCATGTGCCATGTTGATTTCCTGCACCCATTAACTCATCATTTAGCATTAGGTATATCTCCTAATGCTCCATTTTTAAAATAATACTCTATAGAGAGAGAGAGAGAAAGGAGGAGGGGCAGAGAGAGAAACAGAAAATTTCTCTTGCTGTTGAGGCCTGTTTCACCCACCTTAGCATTTGCCAAAAATGAGTTAGGCCTCTCTTCCAGGGTGAGGGTATTTTGGTGGAATGTCCCAGAGAGCTGTTCTAATCACATTTTTGCTAGCTACTGGTCCTAGAGTTTTTTTTTCTTTTTTTTTTTTTTTTGAGACGGAGTCTCGCTCTGTCGCCCAGGCTGGAGTGCAGTGGCGCAATCTCGGCTCACTGCAAGCTCCGCCTCCCGGGTTCACGCCATTCTCCTGCCTCAGCCTCTCCGAGTAGCTGGGACTACAGGCGCCCGCCACCACGCCCGGCTAATTTTTTGTATTTTTAGTAGAGATGGGGTTTCACCGTGGTCTCGATCTCCTGACCTCGTCATCCGCCCGCCTCGGCCTCCCAAAGTGCTGGGATTACAAGCGTGAGCCACCGTGCCCGGCCGGTCCTAGAGTTTTATGTCAGCTTTTTAAAGCCTTATTTTTAAAGTTGATTCCGGCTAATTTTGCCCCTGAATTTTAGTTTCTTAAAAAGAGACTTATAGCATCTGTTTACTACATAACCTTTTTTACAAACAGTTCCCAGCCATGGAACAAAGTATATCTTGCCATTTGGCCAGCAGATGGTCCGTGTTTAAGAATCAACATTTTTCCACATCGACTTGTTTCCTTCATCATTACAGTCCTGATATTCTTGTCAGGCAAAAAGAGCCCAGAGTTTAGACCCTCATCACAGGCCAGGATCCTGCAAGTTCTCTAAGGTGAAAATATGTATTATTTTACCTTTCTTCTTTCACTAAGCCACATCTCCAGTGATTCCTCCCTCCTAAGCAAAATTCACTCTCTCACGAAAAGTCATCCTGACTTTTACCATAATTAGTTAATTTGGTTTTCTTTACAGGATAATAACTGTATTAAGAAGACACAGGCATGGAAGAATTACAAAGAGAGAGGATTTTTAGTTGCAAACTTTGTTCACCAAATTAAAAAAAATCATCAGATAGTTTAAAGAAAAGACCCCAAATTACTAGTTTCTAAGTTTACAGTCTCTTCCTGGTAGAAAACAGCTATTTTCTTATAGGAACATGTATCAGTATTTTAAGTCAGAGGTATCATTCTATCAAGGAGTTAGTCATTTACAGAAAATGGCTCACTAGACAGAGTGATCCTGTTGGATTTTTGTTTGATTTTATTTTTGCAGGGGAGGGCAGAGTGGGAATTTCAGGATTCAAAATATTTTCTTCTCCTTGACTTGGGACATGATGTGCACATTATTTTACTAATAATAAAAGGAAGCCTCATGTCTTCATGTCAGTTTTTCTCTCACAGGCCCTCCTTTTGGTCATATTCCACCCTTAGCATATGGATTTGAGCAAATACTTTGTTTTTTGTCTTGTTTTGTTTGGATTCAATATTATTAATTTGATGTTTTCTTTGGCCAATTCCATTTACATAGTTGCAACAGAGGTATTAATACACAAGAAACTTCTTATTGTATGCTTTACAAAACTAGAGCCATATGGTACCAAAGCTGGAGAGTTGACCCCTGTCTGGGAGTTTGGTAAAGCCCCTAGGGTCATCCTTTTTATTACTTTCACGTGGCAGACAAATTTGCATGGTTCTCATCAACTCAATTCACTTACTTCAAATCTGGGAGCCCCGATCTCCAATTCTCTTCTATCCAGATTCTGTGTGCACCTCTTAAAACTGTAGTGGTATCCTCAACTTTGTCAGTATCCCTGTGTCAGGAAATGACACTGTTGTCACCTGTAAAACTAAGATTGTAAGCAAAGTAGCAGGTTGCCAGCTGGGTTCTTTGAAGGAAATTTTATGTACCATTACCACACAAAAAGTTTCTTATTTGTTCTTTAATAGTTGAGTTTCAAACCTAATCAACTGGGATTTGTCTTTAAACATGACATTTCTGGCAAGGTCATGTTGCAATTTTGAATTTACCTAAATTTTTGTACCTCTACAAATAACTGCGTGGTTGTGAAAAGTAAAGGAATTCAGTAAAGGCCCTTTAAAAATATTTAACCATTATTCTGAATAATGTTGTATACAAGGGGAATTATCATATATTATTCTTCATATAATACTTTTACTTGATGACTTATTGGCTTGAGAATATATATTATACATCTTTATTTTTTTTCCTAAATTTTGAGGAGTCAGTGGGAAGAAGATAGCATTTTAAAAGCATATTATTCCAGTTTGTACAAGTCTAGCCTGTTAAAGTAAGGTTAGTGATAAATGAAAAAAAAAAAGAAGGGGGAGATTTTCTTATATAGTATGTCTAATAAAAAAAGATGGAATGTTAACAACAATTACATGAGGTTAATGCAGTTGTAGGTAACTAATCTTGTTTTGCTGGCCTGGAACTGAGCAACACATGTTCACAAAGTCTTCTACTTCTAGAATAAAAGTGTTCTGGAAATTCTGTCTGAGAGGTTTTTACTCGTGGTAACAATGCCAGGTTATACTGGGATGCCTGCACCTTTGAATCCATACCCTTTTGGATCAATAGCCAGAAGTACCTGAAAGTCTTTTACTGAGCTGCTTTTGGTGTTTCTTTCAGAAAACTCAGTTTCTGCCATCAGACTTGTAGCTGGGGACTTGAGGCAAGTGTGAATGAAAGGCAAAGATGCCCTGTTATCAATAAGGCAGAATGGCTTATTGTTAAGTTACTGCAATAGCCATCAGTATCAGAATGCAGGACAGTGAGATCCTCTACTGAGATATAATACATAGTTATTTCTAGGGATTCAGTCACTAACTATCCTGAAAATAAAATGTATTGTAGAGAGTGAGGGCACTGTAAGTTTCTGGGGTTTTCTAATTTATCCCCCAAGAATGTGCTATGAGTGCAGGTTCTGATTGTCACCAACTGACAAGGGTATTTTAAACCTAGAGAAAAAAAGTCATTTAAAAAAATAATACTTTAATGTGCCATTATTATTTTCACTGGCGTCCGTATGAAGAGACCACCAAACAGGCTTTGTGTGAGCAACAAGGCTGTTTATTTCACCTGGGTGCAGGCGGGCTGAGTCCGAAAAGAGAGTCAGTGAAGGGAGATAGGTTTGGGGCTGTTTTATAAGATTTGGGTAGGTAAAGGACAATTACAGTCAAAGGGGGCGGGGGTTGTTCTCTGGCGGGCAGGAGTGGGGGTCACAAGGTGCTCAGTAGGGGAGCTTTTGAGCCAGGACGAACCAGGAGAAGGAATTTCACACGATAATGTCATCAGTTAAGGCAGAAACAGGTCATTTTCAATTCTTTTGTGGTGGAATGTCATCAGTTAAGGCAGGAACTGGCCATCTGGATGTGTACGTGCAGGTCACAGGGGATATGATGGCTTAGCTTGGGCACAGAGGCCTGACATTCCTGTCTTGTTATATTAATAAGAAAAATAAAATGAAATAGTGGTAAAGTGTTGGGACGGCGAAAATTTTGGGGGGTGGTATGGAGAGATAATGGGCGATGTTTCTTAGGGCTGCTTTGAGCAGGATTAGGGGTGGTGTGCAAACCTAGAGTGGGAGAGATTAAGCTTAAGGAAGATTTTGTGGTAAGGGATGATATTGTGAGGTTGTTAGAAGAAACATTTGTCATGTAGAATTATTGGTGATGGCCTGGATATGGTTTTGTATGAATTGAAAAACTAAACGGAATAAGACAAAGAGAAAAACTGGTATTAAAGGACTAAGAATTGGGAGGACCTAGGACACCTAATTAGAGAGTGCCTAAGGAGGTTCAGCATAGCCTTGCCAGCAAAGATTATTTATTTACTTTAAGAGTTAAGAGTGGTGGTTTGGGGATAGCACCAGGAGATATCAGCTGTGATGGCTTGGAGAAACAGTGTAAACCGGCAGCGTAAACAAGAGCAGGGCATTTATGAGTAGTTGAGAACGGTGAATAGGACTATGACTAGACAGAAAATAGTAGGGATGACAAGTTTTTTGGGGTGCAGTCTAAGTTGGTCTGGTGTCTGGAATGAAACTGGGGCCTAATAAAAAGGAGCGTCTATACAGGAGCTTAAATGGGCTGTACCTTGTAGAATTCTGAGGACAGGCCTGAATTCTGAGAAGGGCAAGTGGTAAAAGTATTGTCCAGTCCTTTTTAAGTTGGTGGCTGAGCTTGGTGAGGTGTGTTTTTAAAAGACTATTAGTTCACTGAATACTAAGAGCCTGAGAAACTGCTTGGGTGATTTGACTAATAAAGGCCAGTCTGTTATAGGACTGTATAGAGGTGGGAAGGCCAAACCAAGGAATTATGTCTGACAGAAGGGAAGAAATGATCGTGGTGGCCTTCTTAGACCCTGTGGGAAAGGCCTCTACCTATCCAGTGAAAGGGTGTACCTAGACCAAGAGGTATTTTAGTTTCCTGACTCAGGGCATGTTGAGTAAAGTCAATTTGCCAGTGCTGGGTGGGGGAAAATCTCTGAGCTTGATGTGTAGGGAAGGGAGGGGGCCTGAATAATCCCTGAGGAGTAGTAGAATAGCAGATGGAACACTAAGAAGTTATTTCCTTGAGGATAGATTTCCACAATGGAAAGGAAATGAGAGGTTCTAAGAGGTGGGCTAGTGGCTTGTACTATAAAATAGCCTGCCTTTGCTGGTGTGTGGTGATTAGGCCTGGTGGAACTGCCATCAATAAACCAAGTGTGATCAGGGTAAGGAACAGGTAAGAAGGAAATATGGGGAAATGGGGTGAATGTCAGGTGGATCAGAGAGATACAGTCATGGGGGTCAGGTGTGGTATCAGGAATAATGTGGGAGGCCGGATTGAAGTCCGGGCCAGAAACAATGGTAATTGTGGGAGACTCAACAAAGAGTGAGTACAGCTGAAGGAGCTGGGGAGCAGAAAGTATATGTGTCAGGTGTGAGGAAGAAAATAGATTTTGCAAGTTATGAGAACTGTAGAGAGTGAGTTGAGCATAGTTTGTGATTTTAAGGGCCTCTAAAAGTATTAGGGTGGTGGTAGCTGCTGCACACAGACTTGAGGGCTAGGCAAAACAGTAAGGTCAAGTTGTTTGGATAAAAAGGCTACAGGGCACGGTCCTGGTTCTTGTGTAAGAATTCTGACTGCACAGCCCTGCACTTCAGCTGTGGGTAATGAAAAGGGTTGGGATGAGTCAGGGAGAGCTAGGGTGGGGGCAGTCTCTAAAGCTGTCTTCAAAGAATGGAAAGAGGAGTGGGGAAAGGATTTAGGATCTATGGGGTCAGCTAGGTTTCCTTTTGTAAGTTTATATAATGGTTTTGTTAGGATGGCAAAAACAGGTATCTAAAGTTGAAAGTTTCTAACCATGCCTAGGAAGGAAAGGAGTTGTTTTGTAGAAAGTGCTGGGGTTTGAGAGATCAGTCAGACATGATCGGCAGGGAGAGCATGTGTGTTTTTTATGTAAATTATGCCGAGATAGGTAACAGATGAGGAAGAAATTTGGCCTTGACTGAAGTAATGGGGGCTGTCTGTGAAGCTTTGCGGCAGTACAGCCCAGGTAATTTGCTGAGCCTGATGGGTGTCAGGGTCAGTCCAAGTGAAAGCGAAGAGAGGCTGGGATGAAGGGTGCAAAGGAATAGTAAAGAAAGCATGTTTGAGATCCAGAACTGAATAATGGGTTGTGGAGGGAGGTATTGAGGATAGGACAGTATATGGGTTTGGCACCATGGGGTGGATAGGCAAAAGAATTTGGTTGATAAGGCACAGATCCTGAACTAACCTGTAAGCCTTGTCTGGTTTTAGGACAGGTAAAATGGGGGAATTGTAAGGGGAGTTTATAGGCTTTAAAAGGCTATGCTGTAGCAGGCGAGTGATAACAGACTTTAATCCTTTTAAAGCATGCTGTGGGATGAGATATTGGCATTGAGCAGGGTAGGGGTGATTAGGTTTTAATGGGATGGTAAGGGGTACATGACTGGTTGCTAAGGAGTGGGTTAAGGTGGGGAGATACAAGAGGAGGATGTGAAGGAGACTTTGAACTGGGGGAAAGGTGGAAATGAGGTGTGGGTGTAGCCCAGGAATAGTCAGGGAAGCAGATAATTTAGTTAAAGTGTCTTGGCCTAATAAGGGAACTGGGCAGGTGGGGATAACTAAAAAGGAGTGCTTAAAAGAGTATTGTCTGAGTTGGCACCAGAGTTGGAGAGTTTTAAGAGGTTTAGAAGCCTGGCCATCAGTACCCACAACAATTATGGAGGCAAGGGAAACAGGCCCTTGAAGAGAAGGTAATGTGGAGTGAGTAGCCTCCGTATTGATTAGGAGTGGACAGACTTACCCTCCACTGTGAGAGTTACCCAGAGTGTCTGTGATGGTCCTGTAGGCTTCTGAGGCGATTGGGCTGTGTCAGTCTTTAGCTGCTAAGCCTAGAATATCTGGGAAGGAGTCAGTCAGAGAGCCTTGGGCCAGAGTTCCAGGGGCTCTGGGTAGTGGCTGCCAGGCGAGTTGGACAGTCCGATTTCCAGTGAGGTCCCACACAGATGGGACACATCTTAGGAGGAATCCTGGGCTGCAGGCATTCCTTGGCCTGGTGGACAGATTTCTGGCACTTGTAGCAAGCTCCTGGGGGAGGCAGTTCTGGACGAACGCCTGGCCGCTGTGGTTCAGGCATTTGGAAGTTCTTGTGTGCTGGAGATGTGGCAGGGGTTTGTCTCACAGTGGAGGCAAGGAATTGCAACTTTTTTCCATTATTGTACACCTTGAAGACAAGGTTAATTAAGTCCTGTTGTGGGGTTTGAGGGCCAGAATTTAATTTTTGGAGTTTTATTTAATGTTGGGATCAGATTGAGTAATAAAATGTATATTGAGAATAAGATGGCCTTTTGACCTTTTAGGGTCTAAGGCTGTAAAGCATCTCAGGTTTGCTGCCAAACGAGCCATGAACTGGGCTGGGTTTTTATATTTGATGAAAAGAGCCTAAACACTCTCTGATTTGGAATAAAGGAAAAGGAGCATTAACCTTGACTATGCCTTTAGCTCCAGCCACATTTTTAAGAGGAAATTTCTGGGCAGGTGGGAGAGGGCTAATCACAGAATGAAACTGTAAGCCAGACTGGGTGTGAGGAGGGGAGGTGATAAAAGGATTATAGGGTGGAGGAGTGGAGGCTGAGGAAGAATTGGGACCTAGCTCAGCCTGGTGAGGAGGAGAGATGTCAGATGGGTCTGTAGAAAAGGAAGATTAGAAAGACTCAGGAATGCTTGGGGTTGGGACTCAGGGGACAGGCGGGAGGGAAAGAAGGAAGATTCTGGACCAGTTGCATTGGGAACAGACTAGGGAGGGACCAATGTGTAAAAGAATGCCTGGACATCAGGCACCTCAGACCGTTTGCCCATTTTATGACAAGAATTATTTAGATCTTGTAGGATAGAAAAATTGAAAGTGCCATTTTCTGGCTATTTGGAATCACTGTCAAGTTTGTATTGGGGTCAAGTGGCATTGCAGAAGAAAATAAGGCATTTAGTTTTTAGGTCAGGTGTGAGTTGAAGAGGTTTTAGGTTTTTAAGAACACAAGCTAAGGGAGATGAAGGGGGAATGAAGGGCGGAAGCTTGACCATAGTGAAGGAGGCAAGCCCATAGAAATGAGAGAGTGGAGACATGGAGAGAAGGGGTGGGGGGTTCTTGCCCCCCAGAAAAGTGGAGAAGGGGTAGAGACATGGAGAGAAGGGGTCATGGGGTTCTTACCCCCTAGAAAAGTGGTACTTGCCACTACGGGTAAAGGAGAAGGGGCTGGGGGGTTCTTGCCTCCCCAGAATAGCAGAGAAGGGGTAGAGACACAGAGAGAAGGGGTTGGGGGGTTGTTGCCCCCCAGAAAAGTGGTACTTGCCACTAAGAGTGAAGGACCAAGGCAGGCATCCCTGCATGGTCAGACAGCTCTGAAACGTGGGTGAATAATCAGGCAGGCATCCCCGCATGATTAAACACCAAGGGAAGACTGTCTTCCTGAGTCCATGACCAGCGCCAGAGTTTTGTGTCCACAGATAAAACGCATCTCCTTCATCTCTACCAGAAAAGGAAAGGAACTGAAATTAAGAGAAGGGAGAGATTGAAGTGTGGCACCAAGATTGAAAGGATAAAGAGGTTGAGGGATAGTGAGAGAGGTTGGAGAAGAGAGTAAAAAGAGGCTGCTTACCAGATTTAAAATTGGTGAGATGTTCCTCCAGCTGGTTGGTCTCAGGACCAGAGGTTGTAGGTGGATCTTTCTCACAGAACAAAGAGCAGGAGGACAGGGGATTGATCTCCTAAGGGAGGTCCCCCGATCTGAGTCACGGCACCAAATTTCACTCGCGTCCACGTGAAGAGACCACCAAACAGGCTTTGTGAGAGCAACAAGGCTGTATATTTCTCCTGGGTGCAGGCGGGCTGAGTCAGAAAAGAGAGTCAGTGAAGGGAGATAGGGGTGGGCCGTTTTATAAGATTTGGGTAGGTAAAGGAAAACTACAGTCAAAGGAGGGTTGTTCTCTGGTAGGCAGGAGTGGGGGTCACAAGGTGCTCAGTAGGGGAGTTTTTGAGCCAGGATGAACCAGGAGAAGGAATTTCACAAGATAATGTCATCAGTTAAGGCAGGAACAGGCCATTTTCACTTCTTTTGTGGTGGAATGTCATCAGTTAAGGCAGGAACTGACCATCTGGATGTGTACGTGCAGGTCACAGGGGATATGATGGCTTAGTTTGGGCTCAGAGGCCTGACAATTATTTTGACAGCCTTTGTAAATATCCATGATTGTCTTTTATTCATCTGAAAACAATTTTGGTGGTAAGATGAATTTTTACAGGGGCAGATGCATATATGACCAGAATGATTTATACTACTTCTTATTAAGAACATCCTGTATGCTTAAAAATTAATTTCTTACTTTAACATAATAAAAACTAAATTCTACTTTTTCTATGTTCCCCACATATCCTTTTCTGTTAAAAAAAATTCACAATTTTTATCTATCAAGACTGAGTCGATTTGTCAACATTTTAAAACCTTTCATTATTTCTTTCAAACACATTATTTAGAATTAGTATAAATGAAGGAAAAGAAAGTATTACTTCCCCATAGGCCTTCTAAACTTACTGTACACTCTTGTTACTATCTTCTTTCTCACTCTAGCACAAGCAGACAATTTTATTTCAGGATAAAAGTATCCTTTACTTCTTGGTACCATTTAAGTGTATGTCTCTAAACAAGATAGCTTGGTTTAACTAATTTTGGAACTTACACAAATGGAGTTACACATATATATTCTCTTGTCTCTGGATCCTTTTACTAACATTATGTTTGTAAGATTCATGCATGTTTTTATACATGGCTGAAGTTCATTCATTTTTATTATAATCATTGTGTGGTTATACCCAAATTTTCTCCATTCTATTATTGATGGACATTTAGGAAATTTTTAGTTTTTGGCATTTAGGAGCAATGTTCCTATAAACATTCTTGAAAAATGTATCCTAGTGCATATATGCCCATGTTTCTCCAGTTTATTTATGTAGAAGTGGAATTGCTGGGCCATAGATATGTGCATCTTCAACTTTACCAGGTCAGGCCAAACTGTTTTGCAAAGTGCTTTGCCATATTAACTCCTGCTAGCAGTGTATGACCAGTATTGTAAGACTTAAATTTGAATTTTAAAAGGCAATCGTACTGGTTATAACTACTGTGATTAGCCCAGTTCTAGTGAGCAGCAGGGATGTGTGACACTTACCCCTAAGATTGCTCAGCCTTTGCTGGAAAACTCACACTCTTCCTTCCCTCTGCCTTAACTCCTCTGTAACCTTAACTCCTACCTCCCACCTCCTTCTGAGACTTGCTATCCTAATCCTACCTTCTTCTCTTCACTTCTTTCCTTACCTCTTTCCACCAAATGACTATTTCTACAATCTTCTCTTCACTGAGCCTTCTTTTTCATTTCCTTTGCCCAACTTTATCCTTTTTAGCAGCTACTAATTATAGCCTTTGTTTTCTTCTAATTTCAAGAGGCAGGTAAGTAGAACCTATTTCCCATCTCAAAAATATCTCTGTATTAGACATGGTATCAATCATGTTCACTGTCATACTAAGGAGAACAACCTCTCCTAGTCCATTAGGCTACTGTTTGTTTTGAATTATGTGACATATGAGTCCTCCTCTAGTTCTAGATAATTAAACCAAGTGTAGTAATTGGCCCAGCCTATCAATGCATGAATGGGCCAACAACCAGAGCATGACTCTGTAAAAAAAAAGATGAACCAGGCTGGGCATGGTGGCTCACGCCTGTAATCCCAGCACTCTGGGAGGCCAAGGTGGGTGGATTACTTGAGGTCAGGAGACTGTGACCAGCCTGGCCAACATGGTGAAACCCCATCTCTACTAAAAAATACAAAAAATTAGCTGGGTGTGGTGACAGGCATCTGTAATTCCAGCTACTCAGGAGGCTGAGGCAGGAGAATCGCTTGAACCTGGCAGGCAGAAGTTGCAGTGAGCTGAGATTGCTCCACTGCACTCTTGCCTGGGTGACAGAGCCGGACTCCAAGTCAAAAATGATAATAATAATAATAATAAAAATATATAAAAAAGGTGAACTAGCCAATGCAAACATCAACTCAAAATGAATTAAAGACTTAAAACATTAGACCAGAAACTGTAAAACTACTAGAAGATAACATGAGGGGAAAGCTCCGTGAATTGGTCTGGGCAATAATTTTTCTGGGTATGACCCCAAAAGCATAGGCAATAAAAGCAAAAACAGGCAAATGGAATTACAACAAACTAAAAGGATTTTGCATGGCAAAAGAAATAATCGGTGACTTACACTGAGACAACTTGTGGAATGGGAGAAAATATTTGCAAACCTACATCTGGTAAGTGGTTAATATCCAAAATATATAAGGAACTCAAACAATTAAATAGCAAGAAAACAAATGACTCAATTTAAAAATGGGCAAAGGACCTGAATAGGCATTTCTCAAAAGAGGACATACAAATGGCCAACAGATATATGAAGAAATGCTGAGCACCACCAATCATCAGGGAAATGAAAATAAAAACCACAGTGAGATAACACCTCACACCTATTAGAATGGCTATTATAAAAAAGATGAAAGATAAGTGCTGGTAAGGATGTGGAGAAAGGGGAACGTTTATATGCTGTTGGTGCTGTTGGAGGAAATGTAAATTAGTACAGCCATTATGGAAAATGGTATAGAGGTTTCTCAAAAAATTAAAAATAGAAATACTGAGTATATATCCAAAGGAAATGAAATCATATGTCAAAAAGACATCTGTACACCCATGTTTATTGCAGCAGTATTCACAATAGCCAAGATATGTAATAAACCTAAGAGCTCATCAATGAAAAGATGGATAGAGAAGATGTGGTATATATACTCACAATGGAATATTATTCAGACTTTAAAGAAGGAAATTCTATCATTTGCTACAACATGGATGAATCTGGAGGATATTATGTTAAGTGAAATAAGACAGGCATAGAAAGACAAATACTGTATGATCTCACTTATATGTGAATCTAAAAGTCAAACTCATAGAAGCAGAGAGAAGAATGGTGGTTACAAGGGCCTGGCGGGGCTAGGTGAATGGGCAGATACTGGTCTAAGGATACAAATTCCAGTAAGATAGGGGGAATAACTTAAAGAGATGTATTGTACAACATGGTGACTATAGTTAATAATAATGTATTGTCTTTTTGAAAATTGTGAAGGATGTTTTTGCACCATCAAAAATGATATGTAAGGTAATTCATGTGTTAATTACCTTGATTTAGCTACTCCACAATGTATATATATTTTAAAACATGTTGTACACAATAAATATACAAAATTTTAACTTGTCAATTAAAAAATAATTAATTTTTTAAAAGATGAATTATGCCATGCCTGTGATTATATTCCTGGATACCTGTGAGAAACCTCTCTTGATTTTTGCCCTGTCTATAGTTATCTGTTAAACATTTTAATTACTTGAGGCAAGGAAGAATTTCCTCTCTATGTTGCAAGCAGAGAACAGGGCTAGAAAAACTCTAAATTAGTTATACTTCTTCTCATGAGGGACCTTTAATCAATGTTTACCCTCTGGAGGTCCCTGGCCTTCAGTGGAAGCTGATCTTGAACTATACCCACACAAACCTCCCCCGGCTCTTAAAATTTACATTTGTCTTTTATCACAGAAAGGTTGTTATGTTCAGTTTGCTAAAGATGATACCGGCTGTTAGGTTTTTACATTTTTATCCATAATGTTTATCAAGAGAAACTATTTTTACAGAAAACACTACTAAGGAGGATGTAGCACCGCATGTTCCCAAATGGGAGTATTTGTGTCTTCACACATGCTGGTGAAGGGCATCATTGAAGCCAAAGAATAAAAATAAAATAGCAGATATAAGACATGGTAAAAATACAGTCTTACAATATGTGATCTTGAGGGGATAATGTGGATGGCTTATTTTAAACTAACATTAACCTAGACACTAAATAATGGCTTTAGATGTAAAACTCCATCCTTTCCCTGCTTTTATTGCAAAATAGATGTTCTCTATGTTGGTTTACTAGGATCTTTTCCAAGTATCTTCATCCCAACTCTGTGTTTTCACTAGTAACCCTGATGTTACAAATTTATTAACCATTGAATTTAAGTAATTCTTATGGGTGAAAGCTCTTCAGGAAGAGATGAGATCAGCCAACAAAACAGTGTTATAGAATTACAGAAGTTACAAATGAGAAAAGACCAAATGAGGAGACAGTATTGGAGAGTGAAACCGACTTACTTGGGGTTGCATATCACATAGCTTCAGAGGAGCCAGGACCCAAACTTAGATATTGTCTCCCCTTTCTCTAGGACCCTGCCCATTTGTTTATAACTTTTTCCAAAAAAATTATCAACTTTGCCAAATATTTGTCCTGTCATTTTGAAGCATAGGGTATATAAGCTTTGTGGTGTGTTATCCTGACATCAGTGTCCTCTTGTGATTCAGTGCAAATATAAGTCTAGGTCTTACCAGGGGCATGTGAGCTGATGAGAGAATAGGAAAGATTCAAATCTAAGGTGGTGTTCAGATTTGGAGTGCAAGAGGCAGAGAAACATGAATGGGAGAAAAAATGCCATCAGGGAAGATGAGGGTGTTGCAAACAAAATTTGGCCTACTTGCTAATTTTTCTTAGGCCTTCCATTGGCTAAAGTGAAATCAGTCTGATTTTCACTATATGCTGATACAAAAAGAAATAAAAAATAGATGGCATTATTTTGGAGGCACGTGAATTTTATAAGATGTGGATGATGAAATCGGGAGAGCCAAAATAAGTTGTAAGTTTTGTTTTGCAGAAGATATAAAAGGAAATGGAAAAACACTGTTAATATAGAAGACCAAAAAGAGGATAAAGGAAAACAGTTTGCTTTTATTGCAAGGAGAAGTTTTTCCCTAATTTTTTAAATGTTTATTTATATGAAAATAAAAGAAATAGTGGCAATTTGGGAAGATGGACAGGACGCTTACCTTGAATAAGAAAGGAAAGCTTCAATTCTCATATAGCTACACAAAGTAATCCTTTCAAAATGCAAATCTGACCACATCTCTGTCATTCTCCATTGTTGTTAAAAGACCAAAATCCTTAACATATACAAGGCTTTGCCTCACCTTGTCCCTGTGTACTTCTCTCACCTCCTAGTCATATTCCATCAATTTCCTCCAACCACTAAGTTTGCCCCCAACCTGGTGGTCATCCTGGCCATCTTTCAATCTGTCAGTCACCATGTTCTTTCTTGCCCAAGGTCTTTTAAAGTGCTCTTTCCTCTGCCTTAATACTCCTCCCTCTACCTATACTCCCACCTGCACCTACTCAGTTCTTATCCACCATATCTCAGCCAATATGTCAATTTCTCAGGAAATACTTTTCTGATCCTCTTGGCGCAATTTAAATTGAGTCACATTCTTACAGGCCATGTATGTTTCTTTTATGCTAATTATGTATGTTTCTGTTATACCATTAATTGTATGGTCATATGTAGTGTGTGATTGTTTAAAGAGGTCTATTTCTCCCATCAAACTATGAGTTCTGGAAGGCAGTCCTCACTCTACTTTTGCTCACCAATGTTGTCCTGAGTGGCCATCACAATGTCTGCTGCATATTTGTTGTGCTAATAAGTACTTTTTCAATTAGTGCTAAATGTTATGGACTGTAGCAGGATGAGCCATGAACAAAACCCCTCAGACGGCAGGGTGCGGTGGCTCACGCCTGTAATCCCAGCACTTTGGTAGGCAGAGGAGGGCGGATCACGAGGTCAGGAGATGGAGACCATCCTGGCTAACACAGTGAAACCTCGTCTCTACTAAAAATACAAAAAATTAGCCGGGTGTGGCGGCGGGCGCCTGTAGTCCCAGCTACTTGGGAGACTGAGGCAGGAGAATGGCGTGAACCCGGGAGGCGGAGCTTGCAGTGAGCTGAGATTGCACCACTGCACTCCAGCCTGGGCGACAGAGCGAGACTCAGTCTCAAAAAAAAAAAAAACCCTCAGACACCAAGATAGTGAAGGGAGTGGCTTTAATCAGGTGGAAGCATAGGCAGACTAGCGTCTTAAAATCTGAGCTTGTCAGGTGCACAATTTCTGTCCCTTTTAAGGGCTCACAACACTAAGGGTTTCACATGAAAGGGTCATGATTGATTGAGCAAGCGAGGGGGTACGTGACAGGGGCTGCATGCACCGGTGGTCAGAGTGAAACAGAACAGACCGGGAAATTTCACAATGTCTTTCCATACAATGTCTGGAATCTATAGATAACATCAGTTGCTAGGTCAGGGGTCAAATTTTAACTAACAGGCTTAGGTCAGGCAGGCCCAGGCCTGGTTTCGGGTCTGGTTCCTTGGTTTCGGGTCTTGTTCATAGGCGCCAGGCTACCTGCCTTTAGTTTCGCTTCTCTTTCTTTTTCTGAGTATAAAACAATATGGGAGGGTCTGTCTCTCTTCTCTCAGACCACTTAAAAATAATCTAATAAAGGGACAGGGATGAAGCTGGGAGCCATCATTCTCAGCAAACTAACACAGGAACAGAAAACCAAGCACCGCATGTTCTCACTCATAAGTGGGAGTTGAATAATGAGAACACATGGACACAGGGAGGGGAACATCACACACTGGGGCCTGTTGGGGGTGGGGGGCTAGGGGAGGGGTAGCATTAGGAGAAATACGGAATGTAGATGACGGGTTGATGGGTACAGCAAACCACCATGGCACATGTATACCTACGTAACAAACCTGCACATTCTGCACATGTATCCCAGAACTTAACGTTAAAAAAAGAACAAAAAAAAAATGGAACGGAAAAGATATAAGCTTTGAAATCTGTATTAGGAATGGGACATAAAGTGAGTCTTCAGTCTTTTAACCTGGTGTCATATAAATTATTCCAGAGGTGCAACCAATCAGGTGAGGTTTGAGGGATTTGTACTTGAAAAATCATAGGAGATACCTATCTTGTGGAATTTAGCGTGAAGATTAAATTAATTAGTAAATTAAATAAGTATAATAATAAGTATTTAAGTTTAATAAGTAAATGAATTACTAAATGTAGTACATATGAAATATATAAAATAGTACCTGGGCCCATACTAAAAATTAAATATATTATTGTTCTCATTATTGTTTTTAAAATCCAAAGAAAATTTAATTGCCTATTTTGGTACCTAGAGTCTCATGTAATGGGGCTGGGGGATGGGGTAGGAAGACATTAAGACTTTTAAATAAACCATAAGAAAAGCTACCTCAAAGTCTAAATAGCTCAGGGCTAGGAGTCAGTCTTGTCTGAAGCCCATCACTAATGACCTATAGCAAAGGCCTTTAACCCACCTGAATCCTAGTCGCTTCAGGCTTGGCTTACCATTTTTGCTATGTGAGCTTCCTAAGTCACTTGTCTTTTCTGAGACTGACTTTCTTTGCTTAAAACAGTATTTGTCATTTTGTATCCCGCAGAATTTTTGTCATTTCCTTGTGCCATTTATACCATTTAAAAATATATTCTTTCTTTAATTGGCTCACTTTTTATTTAAATAAATCTATGTAAAAAGGAAACTTTACATTATAAATGGAAAGTTATAAATGGAAAATTAATATCATAATACTTCCCCAAAATAGGAAGGGTGACTATAAAGTTTATAATACTTATGAAACAATGTAATAAAGTTTATTTAGATATTATTGCCTGACAAAAGTTCTGAGGCTTAAAGTCTGTTCTGTTTTTATGAAAATGGAGATGTGTTCTAAAGGTTTTATAGAAATATCAGCAGCAAACTGAAATTTTTTCCTTACACAAAGTACTGAAAGAGAATTGTAAATAAGATATCTCCTTTGTCAGGCAGTTCCGTGTTGAATGTCATGTAAGGTTGCCACCTAAAGTCATCCCAAGATCATCACCAAGGCACACCTCACATTTGAATAACATGGATCTAAAAATTGGAGATCATGATAAAAATATCCAGCCCTGTGGGGTTTTTGAGAATAAAATGAGATCTAGTATTTGAAACTGCTGGCCGGGCATGGTGGCTCACGCCTGTAATCCCAGTACTTTGGGAGGCTGAGGCGGGCAGATCATGAGGTCAGGAGATCGAGACCATCCTGGCTAACACGGTGAAACCCCATTTCTATTAAAAATACAAAAAATGAGCCAGGCGCGGTGGTGGGTCCCTGTAGTCCCGGCTACTCCGGAGGCTGAGGCAGGAGAACCGCGTGAACCCGGGAGGCGGAGCTTACAGTGAGCCGAGATGGCGCCACCGCACTCCTGCCTGGGCGACAGAACAAGGATTTGGTCTCAAAAAAAAAACTGCTCTGTAAGTTTTAAAAATCTATGTAGTCGTGCATATTTTAAAAACGAGATAGCATTTATGTGTTAATTTTGCTTTTTATGTTACAAGGGACAGAAACAAACTTGGAAAAGCTTAAGAGAGATAGGTTTTTTTTTTTAATGGAACAGTAATTACATTTTAGCACTATCTGTTCTGATACCTCCCTCTTTCTATCGTGTGTGTGTGTGTGTGTGTGTGTGTGTGTGTGTGTGTGTGTGTGTGTGTTTGCAGCTCTATTGCTGTCATATTCTCATCTTCAGTCTCCTCTAAGCAGCCAAGAGTTTAGTAGTTTGATTAAGCATCACCTAATATGGAGTGCTCCCACTGGACAATTTTGGCTCAGTTCTTGCTCCCTGGGTTATTCCAACACAATGAAGGTGACTGGGTTAATTTTCAGGCAAGTACATGGTTCTTTTCTTCAAAGAGGCATTAAAAAGCCGAGTTACTATAAGACATAGTGAGGTTTTGTGTCCTGCCCTGTACAGTAAGCCAAAGGGCTTTGGAAGTTAAAAGTACATATCCTTGTTATATAAACTGTTAGAAATCTGAATGCAAAATTGTGGTAGGAGGCCAAGCAGCAATGGAAACACTGATGAAAACGAGCAAATGAGTTGCTGAGGATCTGCACTTAATATTGTAAAGGTGGATGGTCAGGTGTTGTTACTTCCTCCAACCTTGCCCTCCCTCTATGCAAGCCCATCTCCCACTCCCAGTTCACACACAAATACACACAAACACACACACACACACACACACCTGTAGTATTGAAGAGACTACGTTTCTATTCCAAAGCAAACTCTTTGAGTCCCCAAAGATATATTTAAGTAGTTATTCAGTGGTTAATCTCCCCCTAAGATTTTCTTTAGTCTCTGGCATAGACAGCTGAGATATCTAAAATAGTAGGTATCCTTGTCTGATCTCAGACAACAGATAGGAGCTGAGGATCACATAAATGCTAAACGTCGTACTCAGCCACATTTGTTCAAGATAGGGTGCACCCTGAGGATCTTGCCAGTAATACTTTTATTCTCAATGTACAGCAGGGCAGCTGGAAGTAAAAGGGAAAACATTTCTTTGATGGAGAGAAATGTTAAGATGTCTGAGAACAGGATAAAACAAAATATCTCTGGAGATGGGATAAATGAAGGGCACACAAAGCCTATAATCTTTAAAAAAAAAAAAAAAAAAAGAAAAAGAAAAAGACTGCTGTGACCTTCCAGAGACAAATGAGAAGTCAGGGAAGTAGAGTAAGATATCAACTCAGGTGAAATGAGTCTGCAAAAGAAAGGGCAAAAAAAGCCTCCTCCTCTATTCAGATTGTTTCACACAGAATCAGGTGAAAGGATTTCTTAGAAGTGTGGCGCTCAAGCTTTAACGTGTACCAGAATCATCTGGAGGTCTTTTAAATACACAGATTGCAAGGTCCTACACCGAGAGTTTCTGCTTCAGTTGGTCTTGGTGGGGGGGGCGGGGGGGGCACAAAAATGTGCATTTTTAACAAGTTCCCAGATGTTGCTGGCATTGCAAGTACAAGAGCCACACTTTGAGAACCATATTGCAGGATAAGACTAGCACGGGGAGCAGGATGATTTATTTATATGTGTTTATATATACATATGAATAAGCATTGCCTCAAAACTCCTGAATAGGTCATCTATAGGACTCTGTATCAAATCTCCCTGTGTTCTGATGGGGCTCACAGACACTATTTTAGTGTCACTCAATGACATCTAACAAACCTATCTCTCTCACTGTGAGACACAAATGAGATTACACATGTGAAAAATTCTTCATGAACACTTTGGAGTTAGCTAAACAAGATAAACTAAGGCCCAGAGAGAATAAATGATCCATCCAAAGTTAAATGGTAGGTAAACAAAAAACCAAGATCTAGTGCCAGGTCATTGTCGATTAAAGCTTGTATTCTTTTCATTAAGAGGAGAAAGCATAATTAATCTTACCTTTAACTAAAAAAGAACTAGCATATACATGACCATAATGTGATGTAAACCTCTTTGCATCATGTATAATCATATCCAGCTAATTCCTCCAACCACTTATTATAAAGTATTAATAAAAAACACAGATGATTTCAGTAATAAGTCAACCACATTGCATTAAACAAATGCAAAGTCCTTTCATTCACATACTTGCTTCATTCTCTTCTTCCCCTTCTAATTGTTTCCTAACTATAAAAAAAAATATTTCACTAGATAGTAACACAATTTGATAATTTTTAGTTCTTTGTCAACTGAGGGTCACTTTCTTTTTAGAGAAGGCAATTACAAGTTTGCTTTATAAGGAGCACTGTTTTACAATCAATTTTCAGGCTCAGTTTGTTGGTTTGCAGTTCACAGGGTGCTGTCACACAGATCACGATTTCAGGTTGACTGTGCCACAGGCTGAAAGCATCTGCCAGGAGTTGCCTCTTATTTTTCTACACCCAAACGTCTGATACTATTATTTAGGGTTCAATAAAGTCTTGGAGCAAGAAGGGACCTTGGAGATCAGAAAAATTGAGAATCTCTCAATTTACAGGTAAGAAAAATGAAGCCCAAGATCGTTTAAGAGACTTAATTAAGGCAGAACCAGGGATAGAGCATGGATCTCCTAAATTCCAGCCCAGTGCTTTACCAAAGCAATTTGTCCTGATCATTAAATTAAAACAAACAAACAAACAAAGAAAATTCTTTATTGAATACCTGTAAAATTTACAGGATGTCGGATTTTAAAGAGCTTTATAATCTAAAATATTTTATCTATTTAAAACTTTGCTTTTTCTATTTTAAATTGCATTTAAATGTATTTTATGATGTTTTTTAAAATTTGTAGAATATATATGGGCTTCTTTAAAAGATGTTAATACAGAAATATACCTAATAAAAATTATTTCTGTATCTCTCCCATTTAAGTCAACCTACCATAACAGAGATAACCACTCAACTGTTACATTTCCAACCAGAAGCTTTGTGATACGTTAACATATATGTGTATTTATGTGTGTGTTATCTTTAAAAGGGATTCATAGTTCTGTGATTTATGCATTTTACTTAACATTATCTCAAAGACTATATTAAATGTGAAGAATAGGGCTGCAATATTTGATATAGTGACATATAATTATCCTTTTAGGGATATGCCATTTTTTAAAAAAACAATTTTCCTTCTGTGAGCTTTTATATTGTATTCTATTCTTTCTTTAAAAAACAATGTTGGAGGAAGTTCTAATACGGGTATGGTGGCATAAGCCCCTTATAGCTCATCTCTCCTACTGATAACAACTATGAACAATAAACAAAATGTAGAAACAAACAAACAACTACCTGAGGACTCTGAACAGTAAACAAAAGCTAGCAAATTGTGAAGGGGAGATAAACCTTGAAGAAGTGACCTACAGGGAGGTGACTTCCTCCTTGACTTTCTCCTTTCTCTAGTGGATTTGACTAGGCCTTAGTCACGGAGTGAAGCAGCCTGCCAGAGGCAGCTAAAAATATGATAGAAATCCTGCTATCTCATCAGAAGACAGAGTTACCTTTGAAAGGAGCTCAGGAAGGTCAGACTGTGAAGTAGAAATCACAGAAGAAAGAAAGCTGAAGAATCCCTATTTAAGTGTGAGAACCCATACAAACCTCAGCCTAATCCTTAATGCACACGTGTAGGACCAACCCAAACCAGCAAAGTAAAGACTTGGGAAATTGAATTGAGAATTGAAATACTTGCATAAATCTTAACCTAACCCCTCAACCATGCCTGGATGAAACAGATCCGAACCAGTTAGCAAAGGCTTTAAAAACTGAAGTGAGAATTGAAAGACTGCCCACAGAAAGCAAGACAGAATTTACAGTCTGAACCTAATCATGGGTATCACGTCCTAAAGAAAAGCATTAACTTTCAGCAGGTGATTGCAATGATACACAGATTCTACACAATTTAACATTCAAGATGTTGAGAAGGAAATTCAAAACCACACATGTGAATAACCAAGAAAATATTCTTTTTTTTTTTTTTTTTTTTGAGATGGAGTCTTGGTCTGTTGCCCAGGCTAGAGTGCAGTGGCGTGATCTCGGCTCACTGCAAGCTCCGCCTCCCGGGTTCCAGCAATTCTCCTGCCTCAGCCTCCTGAGTAACTGGGACTACAGGTGCCCACCACCACGCCCAGCTCATTTTTTGTATTTTTAGTAGAGATGGGGTTTCACTGTGTTAGCGAGGATGGTGTCTATCTCCTGACCTCGTGATCTGCCCGCCTCAACCTCCGAAAGTGCTGGGATTACAGGCTTGAGCCACCGCACCCAGCCGAAAATATTCTTAAGGGAAAATATAATTAACACATAACAATTTTTAAATGA
This sequence comes from Symphalangus syndactylus, assembly GCF_028878055.3. Taxonomy (NCBI): domain Eukaryota; kingdom Metazoa; phylum Chordata; class Mammalia; order Primates; family Hylobatidae; genus Symphalangus; species Symphalangus syndactylus. The sequence continues at coordinate 64,420,456 of NC_072424.2, forward strand.
CCCAGATACTGGAATTAACAGACAAAACTTGAAAGCACCTATATAATTAAGCTCTGTGATGTAAAAGAAAGAAAATAATTGAAATGAATTAAAAGATGAGAAATTTCAGGTAAGCAATAGAAACTATTAAAAAATAAAATTTTAGAAGTAAAATACATAATATTTGAAACAAAAGATTCACTGGTTGAGCACCCCAAAAGTGTCAGTGAAGTTGAAAATAGTTCAATAGACTTTATTCCATTTAAGGAATACAGAGGAAAAAATGTTAAAATAAAAAGAACAAGGTTTCCAACACTTGTCAAAAAATTCCAAGGGTTAGACATACATGTAGTTGGTATCTCAGAAAAAGAGGAAAAAAAATTAGAGTCAAATATATATATAGTGCAAAAACTTCCCAAATTTGATTAAATATGTAAATTTACAAATTCAAGAATTTCAATGAATACCAAACAGGTTACATTCAAAGAAAATCTTTCCTAGACACATAATCACAATCCAAAGCTAAAAACGTTTTGAAAGCAGCTAGAGAAAAAAGCAACATTGCGCTCAGGAGAATAAGATCCATGTGGTAATGGATTTCTCATCAGAAACTATGAACACCAAAAAGCAATACCTTTAAAATGCTTAAGGAAAGCGCTGTGACCAAGAATTTGACATCCATTAAATATTTCTCAGGAATGAAGGTAAAATAAAAACTTTTCAGATAAAGCCAACCTAATAGTATTTGTTGCCAGCCGATGTACAAGAAATTGGAAAGAAAGCACTTTAAGCTGAAGGGAAATGATACCAGAGGGAAACCTGGATCTTCAAGAATGAAGGAAGATCATCACATATGCTAACTATATGGATAAATATAAAAAGAACTTCTAGGTCTTTAAAATATGTATGACTGTTTAAAGCAAACATTGTAGATGACTCTGATGTGGTTTTTAATATCCATAGATGTAATGTGTATAACATTAAAAAAAAAAAAAAGCAGTAAAGGTCCTGTATGAGGGCCTGTCTGATGGAAAGATTTCGAAGTCTTCAATGTAGTATAATATCAACTCTATTCCTCACAGAAAAATTATATATATATATATATATATATATATATATAGAGAGAGAGAGAGAGAGACAGTAATATCTAGAGCAACCCATGAAAAAGTAACAATACAACAAGTAAACCAATTGAAAAATGGAAATGGAATATTAACATTTTAAAATAGTCCCCAAAAAGGCAGGAAAGTGGGAGCAAAAAAGCAAAAATTAGGGGGAACAAATAAAAAGCAAATAATGAGTATGCAGATACGAATGCAAATATCAATAATTATATTAAAGGTCAGTGTTCTAAATACCTCAGGAAAGAACAGATATTGAAAGAATAGGTTTTTAAAAATCAAAGCTAGCTATATACCTAAAAGAGATATACTTTGAATATAATTACAGACTGTTGAAAGTATATGGATAAAAAAGATATTATATGCAAATAGCATAAAAAGAATAGAGTGGCTCTATTAATACCTGATAAAATAGACTATAAGAGAAAGTATTACTAATAATAGAGAGAAACATATCCTAATGATAATGGCATCTATCAGAAAGACATAAAACTTCCAAATTTGTGTGAACCCAATGAAAGAATCTCAAAATACAGGAATAAAAAAAATTGAATATTGAAAAGTAGGCAATTTCAAAATTATAGTACAATACTTATATACCTCTCTTTGCAATTTCCAGAACAACCAGATCAAATAAAAAACTTAGAAGAGACATAAATCTGAACAACACTGTCTACCACTCTGATCTACTTGATGTTTGTAGAATACAACATCCAACGACTGCATAGTGAACATTTTTTTCAAGTGCAAATAGTACTATCATGAAGCTAGACCGTATTCTGGGCCAGAAAATAAGTATCGATACATTTTTTAAAATTTAACTATTTTGTGGTAAAAGAACATACTCTGTATTATTTCAATCAAAATAAAAATACTATCAAGTTAGAAATAGTAGAGAACATCAAACTGATACATTAATAACAAAACAATATCTAGGAAAATCCAAAGTATCTGGAAAGAAAAAACACAGTTCTAAATAATTCAAGGATCAATGACCAAAATCACAAAAAATTTGAAAATATCTAGAAATAAATAATAACATAAACAACATACCAAATTTTGAAATCCAGCTAAAGCACTTATTAGATAAAAATTTGCAGCTTTAAATGCTTATATTAGAAAGGGAAAAAATAAAATGAACCCAAAGTTATACCTTCAGAAGCTAAACATAAGAAAAATAAAGTAAACCAAAAGTAATTCAAAGAAATAAAATAAGAAAAATAAGAGAATAAATCAATTAAAGAAAAAGCAGACAATTGAGAAAATTAGCAAGATAAAATATAGTTCTTTGAAAATATTTTTTTTTAATTGAAAACCTCTAGCTACATGGTTAAGAGAATAGAGAAAACACTAACCACCAACATCTGTTATGACCTGAAAACTGTTAGGAATGAACTGTTAGGAATGAAAAACTGGTAAAAATGAAAAGGGATGATCATCCCAGATCCTATACACATTAAATAGATATAGGAGGATATTAAGAATAACTTTATTCCAACAAATTCAATAATTTAGGTAAAATGGAAATTTTTTTAAAAAAATGCGAGTAATTAGAATTGACAAAAGAAAAAAAGAGAAAATCTGAGTTGCCCTGGAAAGCCGGGCACAGTGGCTTATGCCTGTAATCCCAGCGCTTTGGGAGGCAGAGGCGGGTGTGTCATGAGTTCAGGAGTTCAAGACCAGCCTGGCCAAGATGGTGAAACCCTGTCTCTACGAAAAATACAAAAATTAGCTGGGCATGATGTGTGCACCTATAGTCCCAGCTACTCGGGAGGCTGAGGCAGAAAATTGCTTGAACCCGGGAGGTGGAGGTTGCAGTGAGCCAAGATCATGCCACTGCACTCCAGCCTGGGTGATAGAGTAAGACTCTGTCTCTAAAAAACAAAAAACAAACAAACAAAAACCTGTGTAGAACTTCAGGGACAGATATTTTCACTCGTGTATTATATCAAACATTCAAGAAAAAAAAATTACAACTATTTTACAGAAACATTCTTAGAAAACAGAGAATAGTGAACAACTCATTTTAAGAGAACAGCTTGACTCTATGCTGAAACCTGTCAAACATATTACAGAAAAAGCCATTTGACTATGATTTATTTATTTATTTATTTATTTATTTATTTATTTATTTCTGTAGAGACAGGGTCTTGCTATGTTGCTCAGGCTGGAGTGCAGTGGTATGATCATAGCTCACTAAAGCTTCAAACTCCAGTACTCATGCAATCCTCCTGCCTCAGCCTCCTAAGTAGTTGGGAATACAGGCACATACCACTACACCTGACTATTTTTTGTTTTTCTTTTACCTTTTGTAGAGATGAGGTCTCACAATGTTGCCCAGGCTGGTCTCAAACTCTTGGTCTCAAGTGATCTTCCTGCCCAGCAGGTATGAGCCACTGTGCCCAGCATAACTAACTTTTAAGAACATTATTAAATCAAATCCAAAAACACACTAAAAAGGAAAGTACAATATGAGTAAGTAGAATTTATCCTAAAAATGTAAAAATTTATCATTTAAAAATCAATTTGTATGCTTCACCATATTAATGGAATAAAGGAGAAAAATTATATAGTCTTCTTAATAGTTACAGAAAAATATTTGTTAAGTTTCGGTGCTTGCATTCATGACTTTTAAAACTGTTAGGAATCTAGGAGTAATAGAGAACAACTTCAATTTGAAGGAACATCTATACAAACCTCTAGCTGCCATTATACTGAATAGATATAAACAGGTTTCCCTCAGAAAAAAATCCCTGCTAAAAATTAGAAATTAGAAAAGTTTTTACAGCAGCACACAAAAATTTAAACATCCCCTCCCACCACCACCACACACATACACACTTACAAGATAATGCACCATGAAGGAAAATCAGCAGACACACAAATAGGTTTAGAGTCTGAAAATCAGAATATTTGAACAATAATCTGAAAGAAAATACAGAATTTTGGTTTAAAAAAAACAGATCAAATGCTGTGAAGAAAGGCAATTTTGAACAAGAAACACTTAGAGTTAAAAATAATCTATCAGAAGATAGAGTAACAGATTAGACAAAGCTGAAGAGAAAATTAGTGAACTGAAAGAGATATCTGAAAAAATAATCCAAAGAACAGTACAGAGATAAAAAGATTAAAAATATACAATGGAAACTTAAGAAATATGAAGGATAGAATAAGAAAATTCAACAGATATCTATTGAGAGTTCAAGAAAAAGAAGGAATGCATAAGTGACAGTATTTGTAGATATAATTTTGATATTTTTCAGAATGGAAATCACAAATCCTTTCTACTTATTTATGACTATACACTGCCTTTTACTCCTATATAATGTATTTGTGCTTTATTTCTTTTTTCTTGGTAATTATTATCCTGAGGTTAGTCTTTTTAATAACCTTTCAAATAATCAGCTTTTGGGTTAATTAGGGAGTCAACAATATTTTTAATAAAATAATAGAAAATATTTTAGACTTCATGGACCACATAGTCTCTGTTGTATATTTCCATTTGTTTTTGTTTTGTTTTCCTTTTATTTTTAGTTGACACATACATGTATATTGGACACAGAGTGATGCTTTGATACATGTATACAATGTGTAATGATCAAGGGAATTAGCATATACATTACTGAAAACATTTATAATTTATTTGTTCTGGGAACACTAAAATCCTCATTTCTGATATTTTGCAAATATGCCATAAATTATTGCTATATATATTCATCTGACTATAGAACACTAAGACTTATTTCTTCTATCTAGCTGTAATTTTGACTCCATTAACCAATCTCTCCCCATCCCATCCCTCTCTCCCCCTACCCTTCTTAACCTCTAATGCAGTTCTACTCTCTAGAGTTCAACGTTTTTTAGCTCTCACATTTGAATTGAGAACATGCAGTATTTATCTTTTTGTGCCTGACTTATTTTACTTAACATAATGTTCTCCAGGCTCATCCATGTTGCTGCAGTGACAAAATTCCATTCTTTTTCTATGGCTGAATAGTATTCCACTGTGTATACTTACTACATTTTCTTTATCTGTTGATGAACTTTTAAGTTGTTTCCATATCTTGACTTTGTGAAAAGTGCTGCAGTGAACATGGGGACTCAGATATCTTTTCAACATACTAATATTATTTCCTTTGGATATATGCTTCAGTATGTAAGAGTTCCCTTTTCTCTACATCCTCTCCAGCATTTATTATTTTTCATCTTTTTAATAATAGCCATTCGGACAGGTGTGAGATGATATCTCACTGTGGTTTTCAATTGGTTTTCCTGATGATGAGTGATGGTGAACTATTTTTAAATATTAATATTTGATGGCCACTTATATGTCTTCTTTTGAAATGTGTGTTCAGTACTTTACCCACTTTTTAATCAGATTATTTGGGTGTTTTGGTTTTTCTGCTGTTGAGCTGAATTCCTTATATATTCTGGATATTAGTACCTTGCCAGGTGAACAGTTTACAAGTATTTTCTCTCATTCCACATGTTGGCTTTTCACTCTGTTGATTATTTCCTTTGCCATGTAGAAGCTGTTTGGTTTGATATAGTCTCGTTTGTCTATTTTTGGTTTTGTTGCCTGTGATTTTGAAGTCTTACTCATAAAAGATTTGCCAAGAACAATGTCCTGAAGAATGCCCCCAATGTTTTCTTTTAATAGTTTTATAGTTTGGGGCCTCACATGTAAGCCTTTAATCCGTGTTGAATTGTTTTATATGAGGTGAGAGATAGAAGCCTAGTTTTATTCTTCCGCATATGGATATGCAAATTTCCCAGCACCATTTATTGAAGACACTGTTCTTTCCTTCATGTATGTCATTGACTCATTTTGTCAAATATTAGTAAATACATAGATTTATTTCTAGGTTCTCTATTCTATTCCTTTGGTCTGTGTCTGTCTTTATGTCAATACCATGTGTTGTTGTTGTTCTTACTATGGCTTTGAAGTCAGGTAGTGTGATGTCTTCAGATTTGCTCTTTATGCTCAGTATTGCTTTGGATATTGGGGTCTTTGTGGTTCCATATCCAGTTTAGGACTGCTTTGTTTTTATTTCTGTGAAGAATGTCATTTGTATTTTAATAGGGATTGCATTGAATCTGTAAACTACTTTGGATAGTATGGTCATTTTCATAATATTAATTCTTCCAATATATAAGCATGGGATGCCTTTCCATTGTGTGTGTATCCTCTACTATTTATTTTATTACTGTTTTGTAGTTCTCACTGAAGATATCTTTCATCTTCTTGGTTAAATTTATTTCTAGGTGTTTTCTTCTTTATTGTAGCTATTGTAAATAAAACTTCTCTCTTGATTTTTTTCAGCTATCTTATTGATGTGTAGAAATGTTACTGATTTTGTAATCTGCAACTTTACTGAATTTATTTGTAAGTTCTAGGAATATTTTTTGTGGTATTTTTTTTACATATGTAATATGTCATCTGCAAAGGGGAACAATTAGACTTCCTCCTCAAATTTGGAGGTCCCTTCTTTCTAATTGCTTTGCTGGGAGTTCCAGTACTATGTTGAATACTAATGGTGAAAGTGGGCATCCTTATCTTGTTTCAGTTCTTAATGGAAAAGCTTTCAGCTTTTCCCTGTTCTATATGATATTAGCTGTGGGTTTGGCATGTATAGTCTTTATTGTGTTATGTTCCTTCTATACCCAATTTGTAGGGAGGTTTATCATAAAGGAATGTTACATTGTATCATATGCTTTTCCCGCACCTATTGATATGACCCTTTGGTTTTTGTTCTTCATTCTGTTAATGTGGTGTCCTTGCATCCCTGGGATAAATCACACTTGATTGTGGGGTATTATCTTTTTTTTTTTTTTTTGAGACGGAGTCTCGCTCTGTCGCCCGGGCTGGAGTGCAGTGGCGCAATCTCGGCTCACTGCAAGCTCCGCCTCCCGGGTTCACGCCATTCTCCTGCCTCAGCCTCTCCGAGTAGCTGGGACTACAGGCGCCCGCCACCACGCCCGGCTAATTTTTTGTATTTTTAGTAGAGACGGGGTTTCACCGTGGTCTCGATCTCCTGACCTCGTGATCCGCCCGCCTCGGCCTCCCAAAGTGCTGGGATTACAAGCGTGAGCCACTGCGCCCGGCCTGGTATTATCTTTTTGATGTGCTGATGTAGCTGGTTTGCTAGTATTTTGTTGAATATTTTTTACGTCTATGTTCATCAGGGATGCTGACCTATAGTTCTTTTTGTTGTTGCTGTGTCCTTGTCTGGTTCTGATAGCATAATGTTGACCTCATAGAGTGAGTTTGGGAATGCTCCCTCTGTAGTGGAAAGGTGGATTGCTGGGAGTCTCCAGCTTACTTCTTCTCTGCCTCTTGGCTCCTAACTGATCCTGGCTGCCTGCTTCACTTTCTATGCTGCCATCTTGCGTTTCTGTGCCTCATAGGGTCTTTGTCACTTCCTTGCTGAATTCCTTTGTTCACTTTTAGATGCTCTATTTAATATGTGGTTATCTACTTGTTGTTTTGGTCCTTTATGGAAGAGGCAAGTGCTGGATGCCTCTAGTCAGCCATCTTGCTCTGTTTTGTTTTTCATTTAACATTTACAAACATAAAAATCATTCTTCCCTCCTGGGCTATACAGATACAGAACACAGATTCAATTTGGTCCATGGGTCATGGTTTTCTAACCTCTGGTTTTGTTGATGGTCTTTGTTTTTCTTTGTTTTCTATTTAATTAATTTTTATTCTCTTTATTATTTCTATTTTCTAATATATACTCATATGTTCATTTTCTTTCTCATTTTTGTTTGAAATCTGATTTTACCCTCATTCTTGAATGGTAATTTCACTAGATAATTATATGTTGAAAATTGTTTTACCTCAGTCCTTTAAAGAAATTATTTTTAATCCATATCATATGGGTAGTTATGTTCCTTTTCCCATTTCTAATATTTATTATTCCTGTTTTATGTATTTTTTCCTTAACTAAGCCTTCCAGAATTTTATTTCTATTTCATTGATTTTAAAAAAAAAGCTTTTGCTTTCATGATTTGTCTCCTGTTTCACCACAATTTAATTTCTATTTTTTAAAATAAATATTTTCCCTTTTTAAAAAATCTTAATTTTGTTAGGCTTTTTCCAGTTTCTGGAACTGAATTATTAGCATCTTTTTTTAAAATTTTCTACTAAAAGATTTAGAGTCCCTCATCATCCACAAAGTTTTCAGTGTGTTTACTCTCTCGTTTGTTCCTAAAGTTTTTATGGTTATAATTTATAATTTTTTTCTTATTCAGTAAAGTTTTTATTTTAAAATAGCTTTAGATTTACAGAAAAGTTGCAAAGACAGCAGTTTCCATAGCCCACACCATTTTCTCCTATTATTAATATCTCAGTTTAGTGTGGTGTATTTGTCATAACTAATAAACAAATATTGTTACACTATAATTACCTAAAGTTTGTACTTTACTCAGCTTTCCTTAGTTTTTACCTTATGTCCCTTTCCTGTTCCAGAATTACATGCAGGAAACCACATTATCTTTAGTCCTCATATCTCATTAGGTTCCTCTAGACTGATAATTTCTCAAAGTTTCCTTGGTTTTTGATGATGTTGACATTATTGAGGAGTTTTGCAGAGTGTCCCTCAGTTAGGATTTGTCTAATTTCTTGTAATTAGACCAAGTTATGGATTTTGGGGATGGAGGCAACACAACAGTGAGGATATTTCAGAGGAACAGAGGAGCCAACTGAAACAGCTCCCAATGCTCAAAGCTGGAACAATTTGGGCAACAAAATGCATAACATAGTATTAAATTGTAACCCAAAATATAAAATAAATGTCCACAAGTCCACACTAATACAAAGAAATGACTGACTGAATTAGTAAGCAAATGGGAAGAGGGGAGAATAGATAAATCTTCCATATGGAAGAATTCAAATAATTCATGTAGATACTCTCTCTTCAAGGAGGTGAAGCATAATTCCTTACTCCCTACCTGTAGGCTGCACATAGTGACTTCCTTCTAAAGAGTAAAGTATGAAAAGGGAAAATGAAAAAGTAACTGATATATTTGTTGCTACCTGTCTCAGTCCTTTTGGCCTACTATGACAAAATTTCTTAGACTGGGTAATTTATAAACAACAAAATTTATTGCTTATGGTTCTGGAGGCTGGGAAGTCCAAGGTCAAGCTGGCAGCATGTTCAGTGTCTTATGAGGGCTTGCTCTCTGTTTCAAAGATAATGCCTTCTCACCATGTCCTTTGAAGGATGAAAGGACTCCCTCAAACCTCTTTTGTAAGGGCACTGATCCCATTTTTGAGGGCAGATCCCTCATGAAATAATCACCTCTCAAAGGCACAACTTCTTAATACCTTGGGGATTAGATTTTACCATATAAATATTGGAGAGGCATAAACATTCAGACCATAGCTCTGCCCATTCAGGTTCTACTGGTCTTAGGTGCTCTGGGTCACACGAACATGTGTCCTGCAATTTGTAGTTTTTCTTTCTCTTCAATTTTCCCTAAATTTGTAGTTTTTGAATTGTGTGTGTTTGCTTTTGTTTGTGTTTCTCTGTATGGTTTGCTAAAGAAGAAGGATGATTCAGAGCTAAGGTGCTGCCATGATCCTACTGGAAGATGCTCCTGAAAATTATGATTGAGATGAAAATTAATCATCTTCCCTTTAGGTCAGTTTGTGCTCTGTGTCAGGAGGAATAGTTAAGACACTCCTTCCTCCCACATATCTCTTCCCCTCATCAATTTCAATAGAATCTTTTAGTAATAATAATTGTTTAAATACTTATTATTTAATAATAAATATAATAATATAATAAAATAAGTATTACAATTTCACCTTATAATATAACATTTTAGGGAAATTTATAATTTCTTAGTTCAATATGTAAAGAGTTGAATCCACCATTATTAATAGGTTATTTTAAGGTGTAAGCTCCAATATAAAAGCAGGATGGCCTTTTATTGTATTAATAGTTATGGAATCATTTTTTAAATTGTATTTAGTCAGGACATCCCTATTTTTCTTAACAAGTCTTTAAACAGCAGGAGCTAGTACAATATTCCGGAAAGTATATTGAAGATGATTTTATATCATGTGTAACAATAAAAATCTAAGTTATATGACCTTAAGGAATACATGAACTACTTTATGACCAATTTTATTTTATTATCACTTCTGCTGTTACATTCTAAGCAGATGCAGAAAAGGAAATGCCTGAATTGCACAACGCTGCAAAATAACATTAGGAATTAGGTAGACTCCAGTGGAACATACAATTTTAAGACCCAGGAAAAGAAGAAAAGTGTTATACAACGCTATGGGCTGGATACTTCTTTGTATAGTCACTATGAAGGGATTCACAAGAATATATTTGCCTGCCACACTGAGAAGAAAATTGATCAGAGGGCATTTAACCATCAAGTAGTAAAGAGGAATGGTTGTATTTGTTTTTAGTGATTAAAATTGAACTTTCTCTCTGCTTAATGTATTCTGTAATTTAAATTTTCAAAAAGCTTCAAAATAAACCTGGAAAAAAATTAGTCATCACATAGCTTGTGATTGATTAAATTGAATTCCTATCAAAAGGCTGGCAGGTACTTCAAAATAACTGTAGTGATAGAATAATGACTGACTTTCTCCCACGAGACAAAACTAATTTATACTCCACTGAAACCTAAAGTAAAGTATTCACATAGTATGATGTCAGCCTTATGCCTTCAAGTTTTCTCCAGAGTGTGACTTCAATTTTAGATAGCTGTTCTTTGATAATGCACTTTTTACAATGTTCTTTGCTTAGAGACAAGTGATACTTCCCTGCCGTTGGATTCTTACACTTTACATTCACATTTCTGAGTGGAATTAGCTGCCCCTGCCTGGCCTGTTTCTCTCTCCCGAGCCATCATGACTACCTTGGATTCTAGGAAGAAACACCTAGATTAATGCCACCTGGATTTTCTTTAAAATGAGTCAGGCTCTGCCTTCATTGTCTGTGTACAAAGACCAATGGCATGTATCTGGGGCTTTTTGTTTCTTCGCAAGAACCACAGGGAAAATGAGGAATAAAGGAAGAAAGCTTAGAAGGGGTATTGTTTACCCCATCCCATTCTTCCACCAATACAAGCAACAAATACCCTTAGAAAACTTCAGAAGGACTGTATGCCTATCACAAAACAAGAAAGGAGGGAGAACATTTGAAAATAAAGGGTCTGTTTAATAAGTGAAAATAGAAAAAAAAAAAGAGTAGAGGACAACTACTAGAAAATAAAACTAACAGAGAATTTTAGTTGGGATGCAGCTACACAGGATAGATGAAAATGAAAACGGTGATCTGGAAGTCAAGGTAGGTCTATTTAAAATGTATTTACCAACTTCCCCTTGTTGCTATATTCTCACACATAAATTCATCCTCTTGGATCTCTGTCTTCTATGAGAACCATCCTTAAGATCCAGATGGCCCTTTGTCAGATGAGTAGGTTGCAAAAATTTTCTCCCATTGTGTAGGTTGCCTGTTCACTCTGATGATAGTTTCTTTTGCTGTGCAGAAGCTCTTTAGTTTAATGAGATCCCATTTGTCGATTTTGGCTTTTGTTGCCATTGCTTTTGGTGTTTTAGACATGAAGTCCAACCCAAATGTCCAACAACGATAGACTGGATTAAGAAAATGTGGCACATATACACCATGGAATACTATGCAGCCATAAAAAATGATGAGTTCGTGTCCTTTGTAGGGACATGGATGAAACTGGAAAACATCATTCTCAGTAAACTATCGCAAGGACAAAAAACCAAACACCGCATGTTCTCACTCATAGGTGGGAATTGAACAATGAGAACTCATGGACACAGGAAGGGGAACATCACGCTCCGGGGACTGTTGTGGGGTGGGGGGGAGGGGGGAGGGACAGCATTAGGAGATACACCTAATGCTAAATGACGAGTTAATGGGTGCAGGAAATCAACATGGCACATGGATACATATGTAACAAACCTGCACATTGTGCACATGTACCCTAAAACCCTAAAGTATAATAAAAGTAGATATACATAAAAAAAAAAAAAAAGATCCAGATGGGAAGTGCCAGGTTTTCTGTAATGAAGGAGTGGGTCACACAGTTTAATTCAGATCATTAAAACCCAAGAATATTGCCCAGAAATAATTAGCCTTCTAGCCTTACCTATTCCTTACATTCATTTGCATCAATTTCCCAATCTGGCTTGTTCTTTGATTCAGCTCTTTGTCTCTCTTGTTGATCAGTCTCCCTTCCTCTAGCAGCTGCTCTCCCAGCTATGGTTTTGGTTTATTGGGCACTGATTCCCAGCCAGAGAGCTACTTGCCTTCTTGATTTCAATATTTTGCTCTCTAAGGACAGCTTATTGAAAAGCCATCCTGTCTTCAACTTGGCCTATGGATTTTATCTGGACAACCCTTATCATCAATCCCTAGTAGAAGTCCTTTTATCAACACTTCATTCAACTTAGCAATCACTTACCTGCCTAACGAGCCTATGCTTCTAGCTAAGGTTTCAGGAACTGAGTTGTTTTTTTTGTTTTTTTTTTTTGGGGTGAGGGAGGAGGTGTTGTTTTTGTTTTTGCTTTTTAGGCAAAGGATTCCCAAGTCCTTTGCCTTGCACTGTCTCCCTTCTGTCCCCTGCTCTGGCCTCCTTGCAATGCTTCTGTTCAACCTTAATCCTTCTTTGCCCATCAGCTAATCAGAGATGTCAAAGACCTGGAGCTAAGAAAATTTTCACTTTTTCATTCAGAGAAGATGGGATAGGATGATTAGATGGAAATTATGCAGCTAGAATCCCAAATTAGAGGCCTGACCATCTTTTCCCATGGAAACATTATTAGAGGTGTTTTCATAAAATTACAAGTCACATATATTCTAGTAGCTTTTCATAAGTTATCATGGAGCACCAAAGCGATGAGTACAACATTATTTCTACTGGAAAATATGTTCCATGTTCCCAGAAACTGACTTACAGATGAACGTTTAGTAAATACCCTAGTCATAATCTGGGGACTTCAGAAAATACATAAACATAGTTTTGTAACCTATTAACTCTTGAATTAATCCACACTTATCATTAAAAAGTTCAATTAACTTTTTCATTTGAAAGAAAAATCTAGTTAAGTTTCTGTTTCATCAAAATGAAGAACATGATTATTTATACAGTACCTGTTTAATAACATCCCTATCATTTATTCATTGCAAATTGCTCAGGTTGTATATCACCCTCCACGGAGTTCTCATTGCTTAAGTAGATGCATGTTCTTTATTTCTGGCTTAATTTTTTGGTCTACTTCATTTTTCTCTGTTCTATACCTAGTTTTATCAAATCATCATAAGGATCTACACAAATATTTAAGGTCAAATAGAGGCCAAGCTTTAAAGTAGCGCTAAACCAATTTTGTTTTTCAAAGTTTTTTATTTTTTTAAAAGGAGATGAAAGGACTACAGAATCATTTACATATAAGAATAACTTGTAGTTTTGGAAACTATCACAAACATTTATTTTTATTGGGTCAAGTATTGTGTAATTAATTGAAAGAAAAACTATATTTATAATATAAATATACTCTGGGAAAATCAGCACCATGGACAACTGTTGTTGTTGTTTATTTTATTATTATACTTTAGGTTTTAGGGTACATGTGCACAATGTGCAGGTTTGTAACATATGTATCCATGTGCCATGTTGGGTTGCTGCACCCATTAACTCGTCATTTAGCATTAGGTATATCTCCTAATGCTATCCCTCCCCCCTCCCCCCACCTCACAACAGTCCCCGGAGTGTGATGTTCCCCTTCCTGTGTCCATGAGTTCTCATTGTTCAATTCCAACCTATGAGTGAGAACATGAGGTGTTTGGTGTTTTGTCCTTGCGATAGTTTACTGAGAATGATGGTTTCCAGTTTCATCCATGTCCCTACAAAGGACATGAACTCATCATTTTTTATGGCTGCATAGTATTCCATGGTGTATATGTGCCACATTTTCTTAATCCAGTCTATCGTTGTTGGACATTTGAGTTGGTTCCAAGTCTTTGCTATTGTGAATACTGCCGCAATAAACATATGTGTGCATGTGTCTTTATAGCAGCATGATTTATAGTCCTTTGAGTATATACCCAGTAATGGGATGGCTGGGTCAAATGGTATTTCTAGTTCTAGATCCCTGAGGAATCGCCACACTGACTTCCACAATGATTGAACTAGTTTAGAGTCCCACCAACAGTGTAGAAGTGTTCCTATTTCTCCATATCCTCTCCAGCACCTGTTGTTTCCTGACTTTTTAATGATGGCCATTCTAACTGGTGTGAGATGGTATCTCATTGCGGTTTTGATTTGCATTTCTCTGATGGCCAGTGATGATGAGCATTTTTGCATGTGTTTTTTGGCTGCATAAATGTCTTCTTTTGAGAAGTGTCTGTTCATGTCCTTCACCCACTATTTGATGGGGTTGTTTGTTTCTTTCTTGTAAATTTGTTTGAGCTTATTGTAGATTCTGGATATTAGCCCTTTGTCAGATGAGTAGGTTGCAAAAATTTTCTCCCATTTTGTATGTTGCCTGTTCACTCTGATGGTAGTTTCTTTTGCTGTGCAGAAGCTCTTTAGCTTAATTAGATCCCATTTGTCAATTTTGGCTTTGTTGCCATTGCTTTTGGTGTTTTAGACATGAAGTCCTTGCCCATGCCTATATCCTGAATGGTATTGCCTAGGTTTTCTTCTAGGGTTTTTATGGTTTTAGGTCTAACATGTAAGTCTTTAATCCATCTTGAATTAATTTTTGTATAAGGTGTAAGGAAGGGATCCAGTTGCAGCTTTCTACATATGCCTAGCCAGTTTTCCCAGCATGATTTATTAAATAGGGAATCCTTTCCCCATTGCTTGTTTTTGTCAGGTTTGTCAAAGATCAGATGGCTGTAGATATGAGGCATTATTTCTGAGGGCTCTGTTCTGTTTCATTGATCTATATCTCTGTTTTGGTACCAGTACCATGCTGTTTTGGTTACTGTAGCATTGTAGTATAGTTTGAAGTCAGGTAGCGTGATGCCTCCAGCTTTGTTCTTTTGGCTTAGGATTGACTTGGTGATGCGGGCTCTTTTTTGGTTCCATATGAACTTTAAAGAAGTTTTTTCCAATTCTGTGAAGAAAGTCATTGGTAGCTTGATGGGGATGGCATTGAATCTATAAATTACCTTGGGCAGTATGGACATTTTCACGATATTGATTCTTTCAACCCATGAGCGTGGAATGTTCTTCCATTTGTTTGTATCCTCTTTTATTTCATTGAGCAGTGGTTTGTAGTTCTCCTTGAAGAGGTCCTTCACATCCCTTGTAAGTTGGATTCCTAGGTATTTTATTCTCTTTGAAGCAATTGTGAATGGGAGTTCACCATGATTTGGCTCTCTGTTTGTGTGTTATTGGTGTACAAGAATGCTTGTGATTTTTGTACATTGATTTTGTATCCTGAGACTTTGCTGAAGTTGCTAATCAGCTTAAGGAGATTTTGGGCTGAGACCATGGGGTTTTCTAAATATACAATCATGTCATCTGCAAACAGGGACAATTTGACTTCCTCTTTTCCTAACTGAATACCCTTTATTTCCTTCTCCTGCCTGATTGCCCTGGCCAGAACTTCCAGCACTATGTTGAACAGGAGTGGTGAGAGAGGGCATCCCTGTCTTGTGCCAGTTTTCAAAGGGAATGCTTCCAGTTTTTGCCCATTCAGTGTGATATTGGCTGTGGGTTTGTCATAGATAGCTCTTACTGTTTTGAGATACGTCCCATCAATACCTAATTTATTGAGAGTTTTTAGCATGAAGGGTTGTTGAATTTTGTCAAAGGCCTTTTCTGCATCTATTGAGATAATCATGTGGTTTTTGTCTTTGGTTCTGTTTATATGCTGGATTACATTTATTGATTTGCATATGTTGAACCAGCCTTGCATCCCAGGGATGAAGCCCAATTGATCATGGTGGATAAGCTTTTTGATGTGCTGCTGGATTCGGTTTGCCAGTATTTTATTGAGGATTTTTGCATCAATGTTCATCAAGGATATTGGTCTGAGATTCTCTTTTTTGGTTATGTCCCTGCCAGGCTTTGGTATCAGGACGATGCTGGCCTCATAAAATGTGTTAGGGAGGATTCCCTCTTTTTCTATCAATTGGAATAGTTTCAGAAGGAATGGTACCAGTTCCTCCTTGTACCTCTGGTAGAATTCGGCTGTGAATCCATCAGGTCCTGGACTCTTTCTGGTTGGTAAGCTATTGATTATTGCCACAATTTCACAGCCTGTTATCGGTCTATTCAGAGATTCAACTTCTTCCTGGTTTAGTCTTGGGAGGGTGTATTTGTCAAGGAATTTATCCATTTCTTCTAGATTTTCTAGTTTATTTGCGTAGAGGTGTTTGTAGTATTCTCTGATGGTAGATTGTATTTCTGTGGGATCGGTGGTGATATCTCCTTTTTCATTTTTTATTGCATCTATTTGATTCTTCTCTCTTTTCTTCTTTATTAGTCTTGCTAGCGGTCCATCAATTTTGTTGATCTTTTCCAAAAATCAGCTCCTGGATTCATTAACTTTTGAAGGGTTTTTTGTGTCTCTATTTCCTTCAGTTCTGCTCTGATTTTAGTTATTTCTAGCCTTCTGCTAGCTTTTCAATGTGTTTGCTCTTGCTTTTCTAGTTCTTTTAATTGTGATGTTAGGGTGTCAATTTTGGATCTTTCCTGCTTTCTCTTGTGGGCATTTAGTGCTATAAATTTCCCTCTACACAAAGGTTTGAATGTGTCCCAGAGATTCTGGTATGTTGTGTCTTTGTTCTCGTTGATTTCAAAGAACATCTTTATTTCTGCCTTTATTTCATTATGTACCCAGTAGTCATTCAGGAGCAGGTTGTTCAGTTTCCATGTAGTTGAACGGTTTTGAGTGAGTTTCTTAATCCTGAGTTCTAGTTTGATTGCACTGTGGTCTGAGAGATAGTTTGTTATAATTTCTGTTGTTTTACATTTGCTGAGGAGAGCTTTACTTCCAACTTTGTGGTCAATTTTGGAATAGTTGTGGTGTGGTGCTGAAAAAAATGTATATTCTGTTGATTTCAGGTGGAGAGTTCTGTAAATGTCTATTAGGTCCACTTTATGTAGAGCTGAGTTCAATTCCTGGATATCCTTGTTAACTTTCTGTCTCATTGATCTGTCTAATGTTGACAGTGGGGTGTTGAAATCTCCCATTATTATTGTGTGGGAGTTTAAGTCTCTTTGTAGGTCACTCAGGACTTGCTTTATGAATCTGGGTGCTCCTGTATTGGTTGCATATATATTTAGGATAGTTAGCTCTTCTTCTTGAATTGATCCCTTTACCATTATGTAATGGCCTTCTTTGTCTCTTTTGATCTTTGTTGGTTTAAAGTCTATTTTATCAGAGATTAGGATTGCAACCCCTGCCTTTTTTTGGCTTCCATTTGCTTGATAGATCTTCCTCCATCCCTTTATTTTGAGTTTATGTGTGTCTCTGCACGTGAGATGGGTTTCTTGAATACAGCACACTGATGGGTCTTGACTCTTTATCCAGTCTTCCAGTCTGTGTCTTTTAATTGGAGCATTTAGCCCATTTACATTTAAAGTTAATATTGTTATGTGTGAATTTGATCCTGTCATTATGATGTTAGTTGGTTATTTTGCTCATTAGTTGATGCAGTTTCCTCCTAGCCTTGATGGTCTTTACAATTTGTCATGTTTTTGCAGTGGCTGGTACCGGTTGTTCCTTTCCATGTTTAGTGCTTCCTTCAGGAGCTCTTTTAAGGCAGGCCTGGTGGTGACAAAATCTCTCAGCATTTGCTTGTCTGTAAAGTATTTTATTTCTCCTTCACTTATGAAGCTTAGTTTGGCTGGATAGGAAATTCTGGGTTGAAAATTCTTTTCTTTAAGAATGTTGAATATTGGCCCCCACTCTCTTTTGGCTTGTAGAGTTTCTGCTGAGAGATCAGCTGTTAGTCTGATGGGCTTCCCTTTGTGGGTAACCTGACCTTTCTCTCTGGCTGCCCTTAACATTTTTTCCTTTATTTCAACTTTGGTGAATCTGACAATTATGTGTCTTGGAGTTGCTCTTCTCGAGGAGTATCTTTGTGGCATTCCCTGTATTTCCTGAATCTGAATGTTGGCCTGTCTTGCTAGATTGGGGAAGTTCTCCTGGATAATATCTTGCAGAGTGTTTCCCAACTTGGTGCCATTCTCCCCATCATTTTCAGGTACACCAATCAGACGTAGGTTTGGTCTTTTCACATAGTCCCAAATTTCTTGGAGGCTTTGTTCATTTCTTTTTATTCTTTTTTCTCTAAACTTCCCTTCTCTCTTCATTTCATTCATTTCATCTTCCATCGCTGATATCCTTTCTTCCAGTTGATCCCATCGGCTACCGAGGCTTCTGCAATCTTCACGTAGTTCTCGAAACTTGGCTTTCAGCTCCATCAGCTCCTTTAAGCCCTTCTCTTCATTGATTATTCTAGTTATCCATTTGTCTAATTTTTTTTCAAAGTTTTTAACTTCTTTCCTAATGTTTTGAATTTCCTCCCGTAGCTTGGAGTAGTTTGATCGTCTGAAGCCTTCTTCTCTCAACTCGTCAAAGTCATTCTCCATCCAGCTTTGTTCCGTTGCTGGTGAGGAACTGCGTTCCTTTGGAGGAGGAGAGGTGCTCTGCTTTTTAGAGTTTCCAGTTTTTCTGCTCTGTTTTTTCCCCATCTTTGTGGTTTTATCTACTTTTGGTCTTTGATGATGGTGATGTACAGATGGGTTTTTGGTGTGGATGTCCTTTCTGTTTGTTAGTTTTCCTTCTACCAGACAGGACCCTCAGCTGCAGGTCTGTTGGAGTTTGCTAGAGGTCCACTCCAGACCCTGTTTGCCTGGGTGTCAGCAGCGGTGGCTGCAGAACAGCGGATTTTTGTGAGACTACAAATTCAGCTGTCTGATAGTTCCTCTGGAAGTTTTGTCTCAGAGGAGTGCCTGGCCGAGTGAGGTGTCAGTCTGTCCCTACTGGGGGGTGCCTCCCAGTTAGGCTGCTCAGGGGTCAGGGACCCACTTTAGGAGGCAGTCTGTCCGTTCTCAGATCTCCAGCTGCATGCTGGGAGAACCACTACTCTCTTCAAAGCTGTCAGACAGGGACATTTAAGTCTGCAGAGGTTCCTGCTGAATATTTGTCTTTGCCCTGCCCCCAGAGGTGAAGCCTACAGAGGCAGGTAGGCCTCCTTCAGCTGTGGTGGGCTCCACTCAGTTCAAGCTTCCTGGCTGCTTTGTTTACCTAAGCAAGCCTGGGCAATTGTGGGCACCCCTCCCCCAGCCTCGTTGCTGCCTTGCAGTTTGATCCCAGACTGCTGTGCTAGCAATCAGTGAGATTCCGTGGGCATAGGACCCTCCAAGCCAGGTGCGGGACACAATCTCCTGTTGTGCCATTTTCCAAGCCCACTGGAAAAGCGCAGTATTAGGGTGGGATTGACCCGATTTTCCAGGTGCCGTCTGTTACCTCTTTCTTTGACCAGGAAAGGGAACTCCCTGACCCCTTGTGCTTCCCGAGTGAGGCAGTGCCTCACCCTGCTTCAGCTCACGCACAGTGCACTGCACCAACTGTCCTGCACCCACTGTTTGGCACTCCCTAGTGAGATGAACCTGGTACCTCAAACAGGAATGCAGAAATCACCCGTCTTCTGTGTCGCTCAGGCTGGGAGCTGTAGACCAGAGCTGTTCCTATTCCAACATAATCATTTTCTTTCCTTTGGATATAAAACCAGTAGTGAGGTCGCTGGTTCATATGGTAGTTCTATTTTTAGCTTTTTGGGGAAACTCCATACTTAGAGATTCTTGAACACTTTATCATCAGTAGGTCACCCACAACAATTCTTCATCTGGTTTAATGGCTACAAAATACATTAACTGTGATAATTATTCCAAAGTGTATTTTCAAAATACAAAGCAATTAATAAGGATTTTATGTTGTATTAAATAAATCTAAATTAAACATAGGTAAGAGGCCCTTACATGCTCTTTTGAGAAGAACTCTCAGGCTGCTTTGGTTTATTCATTTAAAAGAATCTTTGTTTTCTTTTAAAAAGTAACCCATGGAATGTCTTAAAATGTTAAATATTCTTAAAAATATAATAAATACCTACAACTGTATCCTGCCCTTTTCTTATCATTTCTCAGCCCACTTTCTAAAATGTAATCCCCTTAACTCTTGACTATTTTCCCTGGTATTTATCTCTATTATTTTTCTGAATATGAATGGATATTCTGCTATCTTTTAATTTATTAAAAACATTGTCTATCAAATTTATCTCATCAGTACAGAAGGGCTATTTGTATGTGACTGTGTGGAGAGAGAGAATAAATTTCTAAAAAGACTGATCATACATGCTGAATTTGGCAAGGTGTAGAGGAATTGGAACTCTCACACAGCACTAGTGGGAATGTAAAATGATACAACTGTGATCCCACCATTCCATGCCTAGGTATTTACTCAAGACAAGTGAGAGTGCATGTCTATACAGAGACTTGTACATGAGGAAAGGGAATGTGGAGGACGTGTCAATAGCTGCAGCAAACCACCATGGCACATGTACACTTATGTAACAAACCTACACGTTCTGCTCATGTATCCCAGAACTTAAAGTTAAAAAAAACAAAAACAAAACAGTTGCACATGAATGTTCCTGGCAGCTTTATGTGAAATAGTCCCAAACTGGAAACAATCTGCAAGTCTGTCAGTTGGTGAATAGAAACAAACTACTATATCTACACAAAGAAATTGTACCTAGCAATAAAAAGCAATGCACTATTGAAACACACTGCAACATGGTTGACTCTCAAAACATTTTTATTGAGTAAGCAGACTCAGACAACAAAGAGAACATAGTTTAGCATTCCATTTATGTAGAATTCTAGGAAATGTAAACTAATTTATGGTGACAGAAAGCAGATCATTATACTATGCAGCCATAAAAAAGAACAAAATCATGTCCTTTGCAACAACATAGATGCAGCTGGAGGCCACTATTCTAGGCAAATTAACACAGAAACGGAAAACCAAATACTACCTGTTCTCACTTATAAGTGGGAGCCAAACACTGGATACTCATGGACATAAATATGGCAACAAATAAACACCAGGACTACTAGACAAGCGAGGGAAGGCAGGGAGCCAGGGTCGAAGAACTAAGTGTTGGGTACTATGCTCAGTATGACAGGATCATCCATACCCCAAACATCAGCATCACACAATATACCCAGATAACAAACCTGCACATCTATCCCTTCAATCTGAAATAAAAGTTGAAATTATATAAAACATTGGTTGCCTGGGGATTAGGAGGAGGAGAGAGAGGGAAGAATTATGAAGGCAAGTGAGAAAATTTTGGGGGGTGAAGGATATGTTCATTACCTTAATTGTGGTGATGGTCTTGTAGGTGCAAACATATGTCAAAACTTAACAAATTATACACTTTACATATATGCAATTCATTTTCTGCCAATTATACCTTAATAAAGCTACTAAGAATAATTCCAAAAGCCACATGTCTATCCCTAAGATAGCACGCAGCCTGAAAATTGTGCACTAGCTGTGTCCATCTGTAATTACTAATTTTCACTTTTCCTGAACCTTTATCATCTCCTTCTTAGTCATTATCACACTTTCTGTAACGGCCATTAATTGTTCCATAAATGACTTGCATTCCTGTCTCTAGATCCAGCTCAAAATCTCTCTACCTGGAAATTCATCTGCACCCTGGTTTTTGATTCTCATCATTAGTAAGTTTTTTAAACCCGAGTCCATCCTCCTCTAAGAAGCTTAGTCATACCACTCCCATAATTAATCTCTTTCTTCTTTGTGCTCACATGCCATCTATTATCATAGTTAGCATAGTCTGCCTAGTATTAGTGCCATTTATGTGCATATGTAAATTTCTCTACCCTATCATGACATGAATTCCAGAGGGAGAGACCGTTTCTCATTACTCTTCATAGTTTCAACCAGTATTTGTACATGGGAACACTAAATACACATTTGTTGAATTAAATTTCTATTTTTAATGCACTTTTCATAGTATCTATCTACTGCATTCTCCAAGGAACTTCTACCCTTTTAATACTGTGTCTTGTGAAATTTAAAGTAAAAAGCAAATTTTAAAATGTTGGGATATAATTCTTTTAGATTAGTTTTTTGATTTAACTTTCTGCTGTCTCCATTAAAAACAAAACAAAACAAAACAAAAACTAATCCCTGAATATGTGGGAAAGATTTCCACTTTTCCTGAACTTTAGCAGACTATGCTAACTACCATAATAGTTCTCAAGTAAATTATTTCTTCAGTCATCCTTCTGGGCAGTAGAAAGCCCCATAACCCCAGACAGTGCTTCTGTTTCCTGTAGTTATATTTTCCAAAATTTTGTTCTGACATCAGATGTTCTGTGTAGCTCTTCTTAAAATCAGGAGTTTATCAGCTGTCCTTTCAACATTTTTGGGCAAGCAATTTCCTTTCAAATTCAGCTTTACCCCTGACCATTAGGCTAGTTTTGCTATTCAAGAAAGATAATGGACTACGGGGAATAATAGGTGCCTCACATATTGTGGGAGCTGAGTAAATGTTTGTATCAGAAAGAATGAATAAGTGGTTTTTATGGGCAAAAAGCCATTACCATCTAGAAAAATTTCACTCACTGCCCATAATGTCAAGGTGAGAGAATCAAAATCAAGTCAAATAATGTTTTGGGGTACATTTTTTGTTAGAATCCAGAATCAGAATCTATCTTCATGGATTCTAGCAGAATTTACCATCTTGCTCAGTTATTGTATCAGAAATGTGCAAATTTTCTGAGTTTTTTTGGTTAGCTTTGAGAAGAGAATTAGAACAGAAATGAAAATGAATTTTTAGCCTCTTCTCTGCTAAGCTCCAGATATATACTATATCCAACTTCCTACTCACATATCCACTTCCAAGTCTAAGAGACATCTCAACCTTTATCTGTTCAAAACTGAACTCCTAATCTATCCACCTCAAACCTGTGTTCCACCCACAATTTTCCCATCTCAGTTGATGGCAACTTCATCTTCTAGTTTCTCAGGCCTTGGAGTTATCCATGACTTGTCTTTTTATCTCACCTTCACGCCATCTCACCCTATTCATATTACTGCCCATACTCAGGCTGTTGTGATATCTTGCCTGGATTATGGTTCTTGTCCCAAAAGGTCTTTCTGCTTGTCTTCCCAGTCCTCTATAATTTACTTTCATCACTGCAGAGAGTATGATCCTTTAAAAATGTAAGTTACATCAGAATACTTGTCTGCTAAAAACCCTCCAATGTTCCCCGTCTCACTCAGAGGAAAAGCCAAAGTCTTCCCCATGACCCACAGGCTCTTCAGGCCTCACCTGCCTCAGTTCTCCTCTTTGCCTATGACTTGCCTCAATCTCTCTGTTCCAGCCAAACTGGCCTCTTCACTTCTTCCTGAGAGAGTCAGGTGTGCAGTGTCTCATTCATTCTCATTGCTAGAGGTGGACTGGATCAGACTGAATGCATTCCTGAGTCCCTAGGCCAGGACTATCATATAAGAATTACTAAAAGTGGAGGGAGCCAACATGGCTGAATAGGAACAGCTCCGGTCTACAGCTCCCAGCGTGAGTGACGCAGAAGATGGGTGATGTCTGTATTTCCATCTGAGTTACCGGGTTCATCTCACTAGCGAGTGCCAGACAGTGGGTGCAGGACAGTGGGTGCAGCACACTGCGAGCCGAAGCAGGGCGAGGCATTGCCTCACTCAGAAGGCACAAGGGGTCAGGGAGTTCCCTATCGTAGTCAAAGAAAAGGGTGACAGACGGCACCTGGAAAATCAGGTCACTCCCACCCTAATACTGTGCTTTTCTGACAGGCTTAAAAAATGGCACACCAGGAGATTATATCCCGCACCTGGCTTGGAGGGTCCTACGCCCATGGAGTCTCGCTCATTGCCAGCACAGCAGTCTGAGATCAAACTGCAAGGCAGCAGTGAGGCTGGGGGAGGGGTGCCCACCATTGCCCAGGCTTGCTTAGGTAAACAAATCAGCCAGGAAGCTCGAACTGGGTGGAGCCCACCACAGCTGAAGGAGGCCTGCCTGCCTCTGTAGACTCCACCTCTGGGGGCAGGGCACAGACAAACAAAAATTCAGCAGTAACCTCTGCAGACTTAAATGTCCCTGTCTGACAGCTTTGAAGAGAGTAGCGGTTCTCCCAACACGCAGCTGGAGATGTGAGAATAGGCAGACTGCCTACTCAAGCGGGTCACGGACCCCTGACCCCCAAGCAGCCTAACTGGGAGGCACCCCCAAGTACGGGCAGACTGACACCTCACACAGCCGGGTACTCCTCTGAGACAAAACTTGCAGAGGAACGATCAGGCAGCAGCATTCACGGTTCACAAAAATCCGCTGTTCTGCAGCCACCACTGCTGAGACCCAGGCAAACAGGGTCTGGAGTGGACCTCTAGCAAACTCCAACAGACCTGCAGCTGAGGGTCCTGTCTGGTAGAAGGAAAACTAACAAACAGAAAGGACATCCACACCAAAAACCCATCTGTACATCACCATCATCAAAGAACAAAAGTAGATAAAACCACAAAGATGGGGAAAAAACAGACCAGAAAAACTGGATATTCTAAAAAGCAGAGCACCTCTCCTCCTCCAAAGAACGCAGTTCCTCACCAGCAATGGAACAAAGCTGGATGGAGAATGACTTTGAGGATTTGAGAGAAGAAGGCTTCAGATGATCAAACTACTCTGAGCTATAGGAGGAAATTCAAACCAAAGGCAAAGAAGTTAAAAACTTTGAAAAAACTTTAGACAAATGTATAACTAGAATAATCGATACAGAGAAGTGCTTAAAGGAGCTGATGGAGCTGAAAGCCAAGACTAGAGAACTATGTGAAGAATGCAGAATCCTCAGGAGCCGATGGGATCAACTGGAAGAAAGGGTATCAGCGAAGGAAGATGAAATGAATGAAATGAAGTGAGAAGGGAAGTTTAGAGAAAAAAGAATAAAAAGAAATGAACAAAGCCTCCAAGAAATTTGGGACTATGTGAAAAGACCAAATCTACATCTGATTGGTGTACCTGAAAGTAACGGGGAGAATGGAACCAAGTTGGAAAACACTCTGCAGGATATTATCCAGGAGAACTTCCCCAATCTAGCAAGGCAGGAAAACATTCAGATTCAGGAAATACAGGGAACGCCACAAAGATACTCCTCGAGAAGAGCAACTCCAAGACACATAATTGTCAGATTCACCAAAGTTGAAATAAAGGAAAAAATGTTAAGGGCAGCCAGAGAGAAAGGTTGGGTTACCCACAAAGGGAAGCATATCAGACTAATAGCAGATCTCTCAGCAGAAACTCTTTGAGCCAGAAGAGAGTGGGGGCCAATATTGAACATTCTTAAAGAAAAGAACTTTCAATCCAGAATTTCATATCCAGCCAAACTAAGCTTCATAAGTGAAGGAGAAATAAAATACTTTACAGACAAGCAAATGCTGAGAGATTTTGTCACCACCAGGCCTGCCCTAAAAGAGCTCCCGAAGGAAGCACTAAACATGGAAAGGAACAACCGGTACCAGCCACTGCAACAACATGCCAAGTTGTAAAGACCATCAAGGCTAGGAAGAAGCTGCATCAACTAATGAGCAAAATAAGCAGCTAACATCATAATGACAGGATCAAATTCACACATAATGATATTAAACTTAAATGTAAATGGGCTAAATGCTCCAATTAAAAGATGCAGACTGGCAAATTAGATAAAGAGTCAAGACCCATCAGTCTGCTGTATTCAGGATACCCATCTCACGTTCAGAGACACATATAGGCTCAAAATAAAGGGATGGTGGAAGATCTGCCAAGCAAATGGAAAACAAAAAAGGCAGGGGTTGCAATCCTAGTCTCTGATAAAACAGACCTAAACCAACAAAGATCAAAAGAGACAAAGAAGGCCATTACATAGTGGTAAAGGGATCAATTCAACAAGAAGAGCTATCTATCCTAAATATATGTGCAACCAATACAGGAGCACACAGATTCATAAAGCAAGTCCTTAGAGACCTACAAAGAGACAGACTCCCACACAATAATAATGGGAGACTTTAACACCCCATTGTCAACATTAGAGAGATCAACAAGACAGAAAGTTAGCAAGGATATCCAGGAATTGAACTCAGCTCTGCACCAAGTGGACCTAATAGACATCTACAGAATTCTCCACCCCAAATCAACAGAATATAAATTTTTTTCAGCACCACACCACACCTATTCCAAAATTGACCACATAGTTGGAAGTAAAGCACTCCTCAGCAAATGCAAAAGAGCAGAAATTATAACAAACTGTCTGTTAGACCACAGTGCAATCAAACTACAACTCAGGATTAAGAAACTCACTCAAAACCACTCAACTACATGGAAACAGAACAAACAGCTCCTGATTGACTGCTGGGCACATAACAAAATGAAGGCAGATATAAAGATGTTCTTTGAAACCAATGAGAACAAAGACACAACATACCAGAATTTCTGGGACACATTCAAAGCAGTGCGTAGAGGGAAATGTATAGCACTAAATGCCCACAGGAGAAAGCAGGAAAGATCCGAAATTGATACCCTAACATCACAATTAAAAGAACTAGAGAAGCAAGAGCAAACAAATTGAAAAGCTAGCAGAAGGCTAGAAATAACTAAGATCAGAGCAGAACTGAAGGAGATCGAAACACAAAAAAACCCTTCAAAAAATCAATGAATCCAGGAGCTGGTTTTTTGAAAGGATCAACAAAATTGATGGACCGCTAGCAAGACTAATAGAGAAGAATCAAATAGATGCAATAAAAAGTGACAAAGGGGATATCACCACCGATCCCACAGAAATACAAACTGCCATCGGATAATACTACAAACAACTCTACACAAATAAACTGGAAAATCTAGAAGAAATGGATAAATTCCTGGACATATACACCCTCCCAAGACTAAAGGAAGAAGTTGAATCTCTGAATAGACCAATAACAGGCCCTGAAATTCAGGCAATAATTAATAGCTTACCAACCAAAAAAAGTCCATGACCAGATGGATTCACAGCTGAGTTCTACCAGAGGTACAAGGAGGAACTGGTACCATTCATTCTGAAACTATTCCAATCAACAGAAAAAGAGGGAATCCTCCCTAACTCATTTTATGAGGCCAGCATCATCCTGATACTAAAGCCTGGCAGAGACACAACAAAAAAAGGGAATTTTAGGCCAATATCCCTGATGAACATCGATGCAAAAATCCTCAACAAAATACTGGCAAACCGAATCCAGCAGCACATCAAAAAGCTTATCCACCATGATCAAGTGGGCTTCATCCCTGGGATGCAAGGCTGGTTCAACATATGCAAATCAATAAATGAAAATCCAGCATATAAACAGAATCAAAGACAAAAACCACATGATTATCTCAATAGATGCAGAAAAGGCCTTTGACAAAATTCAATAACCTTCATGCTAAAAACTCTCAATAAATTAGGTATTCATGGGACGTATCTCAAAATAATAAGAGCAATCTATGACAAACCCACAGCCAATATCATACTGAATGGGCAAAAACTGGAAGCATTCCCTTTGAAAACTGGCACAAGACAGGGATGCCCTCTCTCACCACTCCTACTCAACATAGTGCTGGAAGTTCTGGCCAGAGCAATCAGGCAGGAGAAGGAAATAAAGGGTATTCAATTAGGAAATGAGGAAGTCAAATTGTCCCTGTTTGCAGGTGACATGCTTGTATATCTAGAAAACCCCATCGTCTCAGCCCAAAATCTCCTTAAGCTGATAAGCAACTTCAGGAAAGTCTCAGGATACAAAATCAATGTGCAAAAATCACAAGCATTCTTTTACACCAATAACAGACAGAGAGCCAAATCATGAGTGAACTCTTATTCACAATTGCTTCAAAGAGAATAAAATACCTAGGGATCCAACTTACAAGGGATGTGAAGGACCTCTTCAAGGAGAACTACAAACCACTGCTCAATGAAATAAAAGAGGATACAAACAAATGGAAGAACATTCCATGCTCATAGGTAGGAAGAATCAATATCATGAAAATGGCCATACTGCCCAAGGTAATTTATAGACTCAATGCCATCCCCCATCAAGCTACCAATGACTTTCTTCACAGAATTGGAGAAAACTACTTTAAAGTTCATATGGAACCAAAAAAAGAGCCCACATCGCCAAGTCAATCCTAAGCCAAAAGAACAAAGCTGGAGGCATCATGCTACCTGACTTGAAACTATACTACAACACTACAGTAACCAAAACTGCATGGTACTGGTACCAAAACAGAGATACAGATCAATGGAACAGAACAGAGCTCTCAGAAATAATGCCGCATATCTACAACCATCTGATCTTTGACAAACCTGACAAAAACAAGCAGTGGGGAAAGGATTCCCTATTTAATAAATGGTGCTGGGAAAACTGGCTAGCCATATGTAGAAAGCTGAAACTGGATCCCTGGATCCCTGGTTCCCTTCCTTACACCTTATACAAAAATTAATTCGAGATGGATTAAAGACTTAAATGTTAGACCTAAAACCATAAAAACCCTAGAAGAAAACCTAGGCAATACCATTCAGGATATAGGCATGGGCAAGGACTTCATGTCTAAAACACCAAAAGCAATGGCAACAAAAGCCAAAATTGACAAATTAGATCTAATTAAACTAAAGAGCTTCTGCACAGCAAAAGAAACTACCATCAGAGCAAACAGGCAACCTACAGAATGGGAGAAAATTTTTTCAACCTACTCATCTGACAAAGGGCTAATATCCAGAATTGACAATGAACTCAAACAAATTTACAAGAAAAATCAAACAACCCTATCACAAAGTGGGCGAAGGATATGAACAGACACTTCTCAAAAGAAGACATTTATGCAGCCAACAGACACATGAAAAAATGCTCATCATCACTGGCCATCAGAGGAATGCAAATCAAAACCACAATGAGATACCATCTCACACCAGTTAGAATGGCGATCATTAGAAAGTCAGGAAACGACAGGTGCTGGAGAGCATGTGGAGAAATAGGAATACTTTTACACTGTTGGTGGGACTGTAAACTAGTTCAACCATTGTGGAAGTCAGTGTGGCGATTCCTCAAGGATCTAGAACTAGAAATGCCATTTGACCTAGCCATCCCATTACTGGATATATACCCAAAGGACTATAAATCATGCTGCTATAAAGACACATGCACACATATGTTTATTGCAGAACTATTTACAATAGCAAAGGCTTGGAACCAAGCCAAGTGTCCACCAATTATAGACTGGATTAAGAAAATGTGGCACATATACACCATGGAATACTATGCAGCCATATAAAATGATGAGTTCATGTCCTTTGTGGGGACATGGATGAAACTGGAAACCATCATTATCAGCAAACTACTGCAAGGACAAAACACCAAACACCTCATGTTCTCACTCATAGGTGGGAATTGAACAATGAGAACACATGGACACAGGAAGGGGAACATCACACACCAGGGCCTGTCATGGGGTGGGGGGAGGGATAGCATTAGGAGATATACCTAATGTGAAATGATGAGTTAATGGGTGCAGCACACCAACATGGCACATGTATACATATGTAACTAACCTGCACGCTGTGCACATGTACCCTAAAACTTAAAGTATAATAATAAAAAAAAAGAAAATCTCAAGGCATCTAGACAAAATCTCCTAGAATTAATAGATAGGTTCAGCAAGGCTGTAGGATAGAGATCAATATGCAAAAATTAATAGCATTTCTATATACTAGCAATGAAAATCTAGGCACTGATATTGAAAATACAATACCGTTAACATTTGCTCCAAAAAACTAAGAAGAAAGAAAATAAACAGGTATGTTTCTGTTATGGGAATCACTGGGCCAAAGTGTTATAGAGCATCCTGCTCTGTGGTGGTGGGGGGAGGGAGCAAGGCCCAGACTATTTCAGGCAGTTCCTTTCCTATCTCAAAATGTTGCATTCTCAGTGCATTCTACAGTTATTCTGAGAACCACAGGCAAGAAATGGAAGGCTGGGTTACCCAAGGCCATCTGAGGACTGTCCTGTAGCTTTCATAGTTTTTGGTAAGAAAGCTATTTGACATTCAAATTGCTCTTTTTCTATAGTTAAGGTGTTGTTTTCCTCTGGTTACTTTCAACATTTTTTTTTCTTCAGTTTTCAGCAGTTTAATTATGATAGTTTTTGAAAGTGATTTATTTGAGTTTAACATTGATATTTCCTCAGCTTCTTGAATTTGTAGGCCTGAATTTGTTGTCAAATTTTCGAAAATTTAGCAATTATTTTTTCCAATATTTTTGTAGTCCCCCCTCTTTCTTCTCGTGTTATGGGTCTCTAGAATCGCAAATATTACATCTTTTGTTATATGCCTAAGGATATCTTAGATGCGTAACACTATGTTCCTTTTTTTCAGTCTATTTTTTCTCTGTAGTTTGAATTGAGTAATTCTGTTGTTCTAATTTCTAATTCATTAATATTCTTCTCTGTACTCTTCAAAGGGCTTCTGCCATTGAGCCCATCTGCTGCATTCACTGCGTTTTAAATTTTAGTTATTGTACTTTAAATGCTAAGATTTCCATTTGACTGTTCTTGGTGTCTTCTTTCTTTACTAAGACTTTCTGTATCCTTGTGTAAGCTTTCTATTCTTAAAAACATTGTTTCAATTGTGTTTATAATTGCTCCTTGAAGCATTTTTATCATGGCTACTATAAAGTCTTTGTCAGATAATTGTAACATCTCTTTATCACAATGTTGGCATCTATTGGTTGTCTTTTTAAATTTAATTTGAAGTCTTCTTTGTTCTTGATATGATGACTGAGATTTTTTTATTGAAACCTGTACTGTTGGGGAATTATGTTTTAAGAGTCTAGATCTTAATTAAACCTATTTTAGTTGTTTTATTGTATGGTTCTGACAGGGGAGCTGACATCAATCAGAAAGGTCAGTAGGCTTTGCAGAGCAATGGTGTTTAAGCCCTCAGGGAAGATAGGAGGAGTTGCTCCCGAGAATTGACTGACCCCCACCTCAAGTCTGTAGAGGGAATGGAGTGATTGCCTCAGGTGGCAGGAGGTACAGAGTATAAAGAATGCCTGCTGCCTCTTGCCACCCTCAGGTACTGTAGACAAGAGGTAGCAGTATTGTTAGAACATGAACAAGCAACAGCCAACACATGGGTCCACACACATGGCTCAATCTCAGGGTTAATAGTGGACTTTTTATGGACTAAAGACCTGAGCTCATTCTGTGTCCAGTGTGAGTGAAAGTTACACAAATCCTTACCCCAGGACCATTCTATCTGCTTGCTTTCCCATTATCCTACAAAAGAAGAAGCATGCAGGCCAATGGGAGCAATCTCTCAACAGACTTCCCCACTGGAACCTAATATGGGCCCAGTACAACACCATAGTCTCAAGTCCCAGAGCTCCTCAGGGCTTCTGCTTAACCCCATGTATAGGTTAGAGTCTTGGAAAAGAGAAAGAGTGATGGAGCCCAGGTGGTTGCCAGTCCAGGGTTATATACCCTTTCTGGGGAGCATAATTGATCTGTCCCAGGCACTAGAGGAGACTTAGAACATTTTGAAGAAGGCACTTCAAAGAGTGGGGACCACCTGAGGTATTTGCCTACATCTATGGGCAGAACAGATCCTAGATTTTAGTCCTACTTCACTCCTGAGAAGCTGTAAGCCTTTGGATAAGTCATTTAATATCTCTGGGTCTCTGTTTCATCATCTGTAAGGTAAGGTGATTGACTCAATGATATAGTAAATTAATTTGAAAAATCTCAACCTTCTTGGTATGTAGTAATCAAATTGAGTCTCACTTGAATTAGTTAGTTTTGATCTTCAGCCCCTCACCCCTGGGCTGGGTGAAAGTGAGGGCAAAGTTGTCATGAGAACCTGTGCAATAAGCACTCCAGGTACTGGTTTCAGGAGATTCCTTCCCTCCACAGACAAGGCTGTACACAGATAGGGCTTACTTTGGGCATATTATGCCCAAAACCTTCTTGCTCAATTTTAAGGTCAAAGAGAAGGCTGTGGACTTACTTGGAATTTGCCTGAAGTAAGAGAATAAAAACTTTAGCCTTAAAAATTATAAAGCCCCTAGAGAGAGAATGAAATTTAAGTATTCTGGTTTCCATAGGAAACATCATCCCTACAGTGAGGCAGATAATTTGGACTGCATTAGTCTGCTGCCTTAAGTTCATATAACACACTTTATTTGGACTCCAGGTTCAGAAGCAACTTTCTGATTAGGATTTGGTCTCCTCTGTAGATCTGCCCTGAGGCCAGACTCTGTGACAGAATATTTCTCATTGTAATTTAACAAATTGGCTTTCTGGTTCTATGCTTTGATCTCAGAGAACTTGGTTAATATGTGGCAGCCCCTGAGGGACAGTATTACATTAGGAATGCTCACAGATTCCCCTTACAAACCTATTAACCTAAAGCTCCATGCGCTATGCCTGAATCATAGTAAATTCATCACGTTTACATATACCAACAAATGCAGTCTCTCAGAACCAGCTTGCCAGCCTGGTCCAGCAAGCAGTTACCTTCTCTGCATTGCTAGAGGATCCAGTTGTTCTATTTTGGTGCTAATTTATATACTGGCCAGCTACATTTTGATGCTACTAACCTTAGCCCCCAAATGTGTAACTCTCGAGTAAGATATTTCCAAGAGGGATGTGAAAGAGTAAATATCAAAAGAGAAACATCAAATGTTTCTAACCCTTACAACTTCGTGATCCTAGACTCACAAGCACTAACATTGGAGAGGAGCCATTGCAAGACTCAGGCTGCTGAGAATCTGGTCTTTTTCATGAGGAGAAAGCATGGCCTATGAGCTCTGGCCTATGAATCTTGAGATCTATCTTTGCCATTTAGCCAATGATGCCATCTTGGAGAAATCACTTATCTTCTAGGTCTCATTTTCCTCACTTGTAAAATAAAGAGATGAAGGCAGATGGTCTTATCAGGTATTTATACCAGTAAGTTTCTATTAATCTCTATTAAACTCATTAACAGAAGGAAGAAAAAAGGAAATGCACATGCTTATATTTCTAGGGGATTATTGACATTGGCATTGATACAGTCTTGGACAAAAGGAGCAGTTGCATTGTGTCTTTAAATTTTGTTTTTCTATATGCTTCTGCTGTATGACTTCTTTTTCCCAGTTACATGGATAAGCTTTAGACAGTCTGAGAGTCTCTTTATTTTGGATGCTAAGTTTTGAGTGTATGTATGCATGTTTTCTCTGAAGAGTGCTGGTAGTTTTTAATCCCCCCTTATCCACAGGTGATATGTTTCAAGACCCCCAGTGGATGCCTAAAACCACAGATAGTACTGAACCCTATATATACCATATTTTTTTCCTAGACATATATACTTATGATAAAGTTTAATTTACAAATTAAGCATAGTCAGAGATTAACAACTAATAAGACAATTATAACAATATGCCAGCATCATTACCCTTGTGCTTTGGAGCCATTATTAAGTAAAATAAAAGTGACTTGAACACAAGCACT
The DNA here is from genome assembly GCF_028878055.3 of Symphalangus syndactylus. Lineage (NCBI taxonomy): Eukaryota > Metazoa > Chordata > Mammalia > Primates > Hylobatidae > Symphalangus > Symphalangus syndactylus. Next base: position 64,454,167 of record NC_072424.2, read on the forward strand.
GTGATATCACAACAGTCAATCTGACAACTGAGATGGCTGTAAAGTGACTAATGGGTGGGTAGTATGTGCAGAGTGGACATGCTAGAGAAAGAGATAATTCATGTCCTAGGCAGAATGAGGCAGAACAGCACAAGATTTTATCATGCTGTTCAGAATAGCATGCAATTTAAAACTTATAAATTGTTTATTTCTGGAATTTTCTATAAAATATTTTTGGACCATGGTTCACTAAGGGTAAGTGAAATGAGACCATTGATAAGGGGGACTACTGTAATTTATCAAAGGGACCTGCAGACTTCAAAAGTCTTAAAGCCACTGATCTCAGTTCATTTGTGCTGTAATAACAACATAACACAGACTGGGTAATTTATAAAAAACAGAAATTTATTTCTCACTGTTCTAAAGGCTGACAAGTTCAAGGTCAAGGCATTCGCATTCTGTGTCTGGTGAGAGCCTTCTTGCTGCATCCTCTCATGGTAGAAAGTGGAAGGATAAAAAGAGCCTAGTTAGTTCCCTCCAGCCCTATTATGAGGCACTAATCCCATCCATGAGGGTGCAGCCTTTATGGCCTAATCATCTTCTGAAGGACCCACCTCTTAATACTTTTACATTAGAGATTATTTCAACACAAATTTTGAAAAAGACACAAATATTCAATCCACAGCACCCTGCATGTCCAAAGCTTATTAAAGGTATGATAGAAACTAATTCCCTGGATTGACTTGCATGTACTTGATGTTCCCATTAATTTTTAAATCTTTAGACACAAATAATTCCAATTAGGAGGCAGCAGTTGTATGCCTAATTGAATCATCTTCCCATCTAGGCATAGAAGAAAACAATTGTCATGATAAGTCTGATATAATTATATTATCATTAATAACCGTTAAGCCATTATTAAGCTAATTTTTCATTTCATTGAAAGTCTATATAAAGAAAGCCATCAAATAGAAACAGTCATTTCATGTGAGTTTATAATATTTGTTTTTGAATAGTGAGAAATAAAAGTAACTTAATGAATTTTCTTTGCAAAAATATTACATTTCACAAAATAATTTCTAAGCAGATGAATTCAAATCAGCTGAGACATACAGAACAAAGGAACACAGATCTAAAGAAATGATTACAAAATAATTAATCACCCAGTTATTCACTTCCCATAAGATATTTTGCTTCATATGATGAAAATCTCTATTATTTGAAACAAACTTTAGCATAACAGATGACAAATTTTAAAACATCAATTTTATTTCAAGAGACATGAACTGTATCTGTAGTTCAGAAATGAAAATTGATTAGGGGTAATTCTGGATCAATGTAACATTGTAACATGTTGAATCTAGTTTCAGAGAAGCATTGTCCATCAAGCATGAATTAATGGAACATTAAATTAGAACAATTAACTTTCTAGTCCACTATTATTTTGGGGTGAAGCATAAGGCCCTAGGATTCAGATTATTGAACTTTCTATTCATATCATATTCATATAAAGGCAGGACATTTCTTTACAATAATTTTAGCCAAGCAACAGATCTTAACAGCACTAATTTCATCAATATAATAAAAAATGTCTAACATCTATTATACTAATTGACAAAACATATTTTTAATCAGAGTTTTAAAAATTAGATAAAATACTTGAAGTAGCTGCCTCTGGTGTGTGGCCTTTTCAATATATGTTAGCTGACCTCCCTTTGTTACCCAGTGTAATGCCTTCATGACTTAGCTGAATGTCTACCCTTCCTTAACTCTGCTTCTCTGCTTATCTTTATGAAGCAGAAGGCCTGCCATCAGAAGATACCCCTCATGATTAAACCAGCTGAAGCTCATGGAGGAATCCAAGATGGCAGCTCATTTGACCTTTGAAGAACTTCAAAATTAATTATAATCTAATTTCCATGTTAAATGACACTCTCAGCAGTGCCATGACAGTTAACAATCACCATGACAATAATTGGAAGAAACCATAAAGGGACAAAAAGGAAGGTGGCACATCAGTTCTGAGAAGTTCTCCATCCATTCCAAGAAAAGATATGAATATTCCTCCCCTTGCTGTCAATGCCCAATTCTTTTATTACATATGCCCTATATCTGTGGCTTCCAAGCTCTTACAAGTTGAATGGTTGATTTGTGGGCCACACTCCCACTTCTCAATTCTATGGTCATCAAATAAAAGTCCGTACTGCTTGACACTCACTTTCAGTTTTGCTTATGAGCGTTGTGGCAAAGAACAGAAAAGAAGCCATCTTTTGGGTGAATAGATTTGTCAGTAACATCCTCAGAGAATATGTCTAACTGGGGCAACTAAACACCTCTATGATGCAAGTTAAAACCAACTGATAAACACATAAGTCACATTGTCTAAACTGAATATTTAAAAGCAAATTACAAAATAAATAATGGTGGATAGGAGGCAGAGCTAACTTGCAGCTTCCACTCAGACACACAGAGGAGTAAGTGGAGGCCCCCACACCATGAACTTTTGCTCGAAGAAAATACCAGGAAAGCCAAAAGAACCCAGAGACCCTTTGAATGGAAGCAGCTTGCTGCTCTGTGAGACAGCCAAAAAACTGAGTGCCTGAAGTGTGATGGGAAACTTTTGCTTCCAAACACACATCCTCACTGGGGTCCTGAAGGCCCAGATCACAGAAGGATCTGAGCTTATGTGGAGCTGAGACAACTTTAGAGAGCTGACCAAAATACAGAGATAGAGGAAGCAGCAGGAAGAGCCCTGTGAGCACTTTTCTGTCCCTAGGAAAGCCATTCCTAACTTTGCTTTGCAGGGGTCCGTGGGGAAGGCTACCAGTGGAACCAGGGAAAGACCACATGGAGAATGGAACTTACAGCTGAACTTGGTAACAATTTCCACCAAATGCTAAGTATCCTGGACAGAATCTGGGGGAGGAGCGAACAGAGAGTTCAGATATTGGCACAGAAACCACAGCAGGTGGGGAGGCAAAAACTCAGAAAGCCCTGCTTCCTTTCTCAGTGGGGAGGCTTGTAGCCTGGGGCAAGTTCTCAGCCCTGCTCATCTACTGCCTGGAAATAAACTCGGTGCTGTTGTGGGGGCATGGTGGGAGTGAGACTGGCCTTTCAGGCTACCTGGGAGCTGGGTGAGGCCTGTCACTGCTGGCTTTCCCCCACTTCCCTGGTGACTGGTATGATGCCTCTGATCTCAGTTCATTTGTGCTGTGATAAAAAAATAACCCAGACTGGATAATTTATAAAGAACAGGAATAAAGAACATAACTCCATCAGCCTGAGAACCATACCCCCATCTCCCACAGCAGCTGCAGCAAGCCTCACCCAAGGAGAATCTGAGCTCAGACACGCCTAACCCTGCCCCACCTGATAGTCTTTCTCTACCCACCGTGGTAGCTAAAGACAAAGGACATATCTCTTGGGAGTTCTACATTCCTGCCCATTCCTTGAGAAACCCAAATACTTATCCAGGCAACCCTAGGATAAGCTTGTATCCTCCCTATACTACCATAGCTGATGTTCTTTTGAAAGTGCCACCTACTGGCTAGAGGTCAACCAACAAAAAAACAGTGCACTAAACAAAACTACAACCAAAGGCCCTCACAGAGTCCACTCCCCTGCTACCTCCATCAGAGCAGGTGCTGGTATTCATGGCTGAGAGACATGAAGATGGATCATATCACAGGACTCTATGAAGACACTCGCCAGTACCATCCTGGAGCCTGGTAACTCCACTGGGTGGCTAGGCCCAGAACAGAAATATCAATCACTGCAGTCCATCTCTCGGGAAGCCCCATACCTAGGGGAAGGTGAAGAGCACTACATCAAAGGAGCACCCTATGGGATAAAAGAATCTGAACAACAGCACTTGAGCCCCAAATCTTCCCTCTGACATAGTCTACCCAAATGAGAAGAAACCAGAAAAGCATTTTTGGTAATATAGAGGTGAAGCTGGCTGGGCTTCTGGATCGGATGGAGACTTGGAGAACTTTTCTGTCTAGCTAAAGGATTGTAAACACACCAATCAGCACTCTGTGTCTAGCTAAAAGTTTGTAAATGCACCAATCAGCACTCTGTAAAAATGCACCAATCAGCATGCTGTGTCTAGCTAAAGATTTGTAAATGCACCAATCAGCACTCTGTAAAACGGACCAATCAGCACTCTGTAAAATGGACCAATCAGCACTCTGTAAAATGGACCAATCAGCAGGATGTGGGTGGGGCCTAATAAGGGAATAAAAGCTGGCCACCCGAGCCAGCAGCAGCAACCCTCTCAAGTCCCCTTCCATGCTGTGGAAGCTTTGTTCTTTTGCTCTTCACAATAAATCTTGCTGCTGCTCACTCTTTGGGTCCTCACTACCTTTATGAGCTGTAACACTCACTGTGAAGGTCTGCAGCTTCACTCCTAAAGTCACTGAGATCACAAACCCACTGAGAGGAATGAACAACTCCAGATGTGCCACCTTTAAGAGCTGTAACACTCTCTGCGAAGGTCTGAGGCTTCACTCCTGAAGTCAGTGAGACCATGAACCCACTAGGAGGAAGAAATTTCAGAGACATCTGAACTTTTGAAGGAATGAACTCTGGACACACCATCTTTAAGAACTGTAATACTCACTGAGAGGGTCTGAGGCTTCATTCTTGAAGTCAGCGAGAGCAAGAACCCACCAGAAGGAACCAATTCATGACACATTTTGGTGACCCAGATGGGACAATCACCAAGTCCTGAGTACCATCGGATCCCTTTCGCTTGCTATTCTGTCCTATTTTCCCTTAGAATTTGGGGGCTAAATACCAGGAACCTGTTGGCCAGTGTAAAGTGACTGGTGTGGCCATTGGGTGTCAGTCTTTCTGGGAAAGGGCTCTCTAACAACCCCCGACTTTACGGAGTTAGGAGTGTTGGTTTGCCTGGAACCAGCTTCCGCTTTTCTTGTACTTCTGGGCTGAACCAAGGGTTGACAGAGAGGAAAGCCATTCAGCTCTGGGGTCCCGACAACAAGTTGGTTGATCCTGTGGCCATGAGTGGAACTCTCAAAGTAGGGTTGCCCAAGCAAGACTCGCCCATCTATCCTATCTACCCTATCCCTTGCCTCCTGGGTTCTAATGCCTGTCAGACAAACTTCCTCTCACCTCTCTTCTCTGAGGCTAGTCCTGCTTCTAAAAACCACTCCCTGTCTCTGGTGCTTTTCTAGTTTTTCCTGTAAGAATGATTTCTAGTATAAACTTCAGGACTCTGCACCTGGGCTCACCAATCAGAAAGACATAATTTTTGCCCAAAGCCCCATTGGGGTGGGGGACTATCTGGAATTTTAGGATCCCTCCTCAGACAAGCAGGCCTAACAAAAGCTATTCCTGAAACTAGGATATGGAGAGCCTCAGAAATGATATCTTCCACATAAGTGAGGACAAAAGGCATCACTCTTCCAACTCTGGAGATCCCTTCCCTCCCTCAGAGTATGGCCCTCCACTTCATTTTTGGGACATAACATCTTTATAGGTCAGTGGTAAAGTCCCAATACTAACAGGAGAATGCTTAGGACTCTAACAAGTTTTCGAGAATGCGTCGATAAGGGCTACTAATCTGACATTCCTCGGTCCTCCTTGTGGTCTAGGAGCAAAACTAGTTTTTCTGCTGCTGCAACAGTGAGTGCAACTATTCCAATCAGTAGGGTCCAGGGACCATTGTGGATTCTTGGGCAAGAGGTGTTTCTGCCGCTGCATTGGTGAGCACAACTATTCTGATCAACAGGGTCCAGGGACCATTGCAGGTTCTTGGGCAGGGTGAGAAACAGACAAATCAAAACTGTGGGCAGTTGTATCTTTCAGATAGGAAACATTCAGGCATCAACAGACTTACCCTTGAAATGCATCCTAAGCCATTGGGACCAATTTGACCTGCAAGCCCTGAAAAAGAGGCAGTTCATTTTTTTCTGCACTATGGCTTGGCCCCAATATTCTCTCTCTGATGGGGAAAAGTGGCCACCTGAGGGAAGTATAAATTACAATACTATCCTGCAGCTTCACCTTTTCTGTAAGGGGGAAGGCAAATGGAGTAAAATACCTTATGTCCAAGCTTTCTTTTCATTGAAGGAGAATCCACAACTATGCAAAGCTTGCAATTTACATCCCACAGGAGGACCTCTCAGCTTACCCCCATATCCTAGCCTCCCTATAGCTCCCCTTCCTATTAATGATAAGCCTCCTATAATCTCCCCTGCCTAGAAGGAAACAAGCAAAGAATCTCCAAAGGACCACAAAAATCCCCAGGCTATCGTTTATGTCCCCTTCAAGCTGTAGGGGGAGGGGAATTTGGCCCAACCTGGGTACATGTCCCCTTCTCCCTCTCTGATTTAAAGCAGATCAAGGCAGACCTGGGGAAGTTTTCAGATGATCCTGATAGGTACATAGATGTTCTACAGGGTCTAGGGCAAACCTTCAATCTCACTTGGAGAGATGTCATGCTATTGTTAGATCAAACCCTGACCTTTAATGAGAAGAATGTGGCTTTAGCTGCAGCCTGACAGTTTGGAGATACCTGGTATCTTAGTCAAGTAAATGATAGAATGACAGCTGAAGAAAGGGACAAATTCCCTACCAGTCAGCAAGCCATCCCCAGTATGGATCCCCACTGGGACCTTGACTCAGATCATGGGGACTAGAGTCGTAAACATCTGTTGACCTGTGTTCTAGAAGGACTAAGGAGAATTAAGAAAAGTCCATGAATTATTCAATGATGTCCAACATAACTCAGGGAAAGGAAAAAAATCCTTCTGCCTTCCTCAAGCAGCTACAGGAGGCCTTAAGAAAATATACTCTCCTGTCACCGGACTCACTAGAGGGTCAATTGATCCTAAAAGATAAGTTTATTACCCAATCAGCCACAGATATAAGGAGAAAGCCCCAAAAGTGAGCCCTGGGCCCTGAACAAAATCTGGAGGCATTATTAAACCTGGCAACCTCAGTATTCTATAATAGGGACCAAGAGGAACAGGCCCAAAATGAAAAGCGAGATCAGAGAAAGGCTGCAGCCTTAGTCATGGCCCTAAGACAAACAAAACTGGGTGGTTCAGAGAGGACAGAAAATGGAGCAGGCCAATCACCCGGTAGGGCTTGTTATCAATCAGTGTGGTTTACAAGGACACTTTAAAAAAGATTGTCCAATGAGAAACAAGCTGCCCACTCATCCATGTCTGCTATGCCGAGGCAATCACTGGAAGGTACACTGCCCCAGAGTTCAATGGTTCTCTGGGCCAGAAGCCCCCAATGAGATGATCCAACAACAGGACTGAGGGTGCCCAGGGCAAGCGCCATCTCATGTCATCGCCCTCACTGAGCCCTGGCTATGCTTAACCATTGAGGGCCAGGAAATTGACTTCCTCCTGGACACTGGTGTGGCCTTCTCAGTGTTAATCTCCTGTCCTGGACAACTGTCCTCAAGGTCAGTTACCATCCAAGGAATCCTGGGAGAGCCTGTAACCAGGTATTTCTCCCACCTCCTCAGTTGTAATTGGGAGACTTTGCTCTTTTCACATGCCTTTCCTGTTATGCCTGAAAGTCCCACACCCTTATTAGGGAGGGATATATTAGTCAAAGGTGGAGCTATTATTCACACGAATATGGGGAACAAGTTACCCATTTGTTATCCTCTACTTGAGGAGGGAATCAACACTGAAGTCTGGGCATTGGAAGGACAGTTTGGAAGGGGAAAAAATGCCTGCCCAGTCCAAATCAGGCTAAAAGATCCCACCACTTTTCCTTATCAAAGGCAATATCCCTTAAGGCCTGAAGCTCATAAAGGATTACAGGATATTGTTAAAGATTTAAAAGCTCAAGGCTTAGTAAGGAAATGCAGCAGTCCCTGCAACACCCCAATTCTAGGAGTCCAAAACTGAATGGTCAGTGGAGACTAGTGCAAGATCTTAGACTCATCAATGAGGCAGTAATTCCTCTATATCTAGTTGTACCAAACCCCTATACGCTGCTGTCTCAAATACCAGAGGAAGCAGAATGGTTCACTGTTCTGGACCTCAAGGATGCCTTCTTCTATATTCCCCTGCACTCTGACTCCCAGTTTCTCTTTGCCTTTGAGGATCCCACAGACCACATATCCCAACTTACATGGATGGTCTTGCCCCAAGGGTTTAGGGGTAGCCCTCACCTGTTTGGTCAGGCACTGGCCCAAGATTTAGGCCACTTCTCAAGTCTAGGTACTCTGGTCCTTCAGTATGTGGATGATTTACTTTTGGCTACCAGTTTGGAAGCCTCATCCCAGCAGGCTACTCTAGATCTCTTGAACTTTCTAGCTAATCAAGAGTACAAGGTGTCTAAGTTGAAGGCCCAGCTTTGCCCACAGCAGGTCAAATATCTATGCCTAATCTTAGCCAGAGGGACCAGGGCCCTCAGCAAGGAATGAATACAGCCTATACTGGCTTATCCTCACCCTAAGACATTAAAACATTTCTGGGCGTTCCTTGGAATCACTGGTTTTTGCCGACTATGGATCCCTGGATACAGTGAGATAGCCAGGCCCCTCCATACTCTAATCAAGGAGACCCAGAGGGCAAATACTCATCTAGTAGAATAGGAACCAGGGGTGGAAACAGCCTTCAAAATCTTAAAGCTGGCCCTAGTACAGGCTCCAGCTTTAAGCCTTCCCACAGGACAAAACTTCTCTTTATACATCACAGAGAGAGCAGGGATAGCTCTCAGAGTCCTTACCCAGACTCGTGGGACAACCCCACAACCAGTGGCATACCTGAGTAAGGAAAATGATGTAGTAGCAAAAGGCTGGCCTCACCGTTTAAGGGTAGTTTTGGTCATGGCCTTCTTAGTGTCAGAGGCTATCAAAATAATACAAGGAAAGGATCTCACTGTCTGAACTACTCATTATGTAAATGGCATATTAGGTGCCAAAGGAAGTTTATGGCTAGCAGACAACCACCTACTTAGATACCAAGCGCTACTCCTTGAGGGACTGGTGCTTCAAATACATACATGCCTGGCCCTCCACCCTGCCACTTTTCTTCTGGAGGATGGGGAACCAATCGAGCATGACTGCAAACAAATTATAGTCCAGACTTATGCTGCCTGAGATGATCTTTTAGAAGTCCCCTTAGCTAATTCAGACCTTAACTTATATACCGATGGAAGTTCATTTGTGGAGAATGGGATATGAAGGGTAGGTTATGTCATAGTTAGTGATGTAACCATACTTGAAAGTAAGCCTCTTCCCCCAGGGACCAACACCCAGTTAGCAGAACTAGGGGCACTTACCTGAGTGTTAGAACTGTGAAAGGGAAAAAGAATAAATGGGAAAGGGAAAAAGAATAAATGTGTATACAGATAGCAAGTAGGCTTATCTAATCCTACATGCCCATGCTGTAATATGGGAAGAAAGGGAGTTCCTAACCTCTGGTTGAACCCCCATTAGATACCACAGGAAATTATGGAGTTATTGCACACAGTGCAAAAACCCAAGGAGGTGGCAGTCTTACACTGACAAAGCCATCAGAAAGGTGAAGGAGAAAATGCAGAAGGAAACTGTCTGGCAGATGCTAAGGCCAAAATTGCTGCCAGGTGGAATCTCCCATTAGAAATACCTGTGGAAGGAATGTTGGTATGGAACAACCCCCTCCAAGAGATTAAGCCCCAGTATTCCCTGACTGAAATAGAATAGGGACTTTCAGGGGGCATAGTTTTCTCCCATTGTGGTGGTTAATGACAGAAGAAAGAAAGGTACTTATACCCAAAGCCAGCCAGTGGAAAATACTTAAAACCCTCCACCAAACTTTTCATATGGGTATTGAAAACACTCATCAAATGGCCAAATCCCTATTTACAGGGCCAAATCTCCTCCAGACCATCTGACAGGTAGTCAAAGCCTGTGAGGTGTGCCAAAGGAATAATTGCTTGGTCCATCGTAAGGCCCCTTTGGGGGAACAAAGAATAGGTCACTATCCTGGAGAGGACTGGCAGTTAGACTTCACCCATATGCCTAAGTCAAAGGGATTTCAATACATATTGGTCTTTGTTTGTACCTTTACAAATTGAATAGAAGCTTTCCCCTGCAAGACAGAGAAGGCTCAGGAAGTGACTAAGTCCTAATTCATGAAATAATTCCTAGATTTGGGCTTCCCCAAAGCTTACAGAATGACAATTGTCCAGCTTTTAAAGCCACGATAACTCAGGGAATTTCCAGGGCATTAGGGATACAATATCACCTTCACTGCGCCTGGAGGCCACAATCCTCAGGGAAGGTTGAGAAGGCAAATGAAACACTCAAGAGGCACGTAAGTAAACTAACACAAGAAACCCATCTCCCATGGCCTACTCTCTTGCCCATGGCCTTATTAAGAATCTGAAATTCTCCTCACAAAATGGGGCCCAGTCCATATGAAATGCTGTATGGACGACCTTTTCTCACAAATGACCTCCTACTTGATAAGGAAATGGCCAACTTGGTCAAAGTTATAACTTCTTTGGCAAAACATCAACAAAACCTTAAAAACTTACCTGAAGGATGTCACAGAGGAAAGGGAACAGAGTTGTTTCAACCAGGAGATTTAGTGTTGGTCAAATCTCTCCCTTCTACCTCCTCATCTATGGACTCTTTGTGGGAAGGACCATACTTGGTAATCCTCTCTACTCCCACTGCAGTTAAGGTGGCAGGAGTGGAATCTTGGATTCGCCACATCCGAGTTAAATTTTGGACACCCCCTGAGGAATCTGTGGGACTGTCAGCTCAGGAGTCCCAAGATCAGCCAGATCAGCCTCAATACACCTGCCAACTGTTGGAGGACTTGCATCTCCTATTTCACAAGGAAACATCCCAGACTAAAAAGGCTCCTACCACTGATCCTGAAGAAAAACTCCTTCCTTCTTAAAAAAGATGAGTGAAAACCTACATAATCTTTGTCTTTAACACCTCTCCTTGCCCCTTTAGTGGAATTCTTTTACTGTTTCATCATATTATTAAGTAGCATACTAACCATACTCTTTGTGATAGGACTACATACTGTAGCTCCTGCTGGGATGAAAATCCAAATCACATCAACCTTCTTTCTATCTTCCTTCCTTCTGACAGCAATTTACTTCTACCTTTAACTCAGACTGGATAAGATGATCTCATCTTCCAGAGCACCCTCTTTACCTTCCTATTTACTCTTGGCCTATCTATCCCTACTGCTTCCTTGGATATCTCATACAATCACCCCCCCTTCCACTAGCTCCTAATTACCTCTACAAGACTCTCAACCCACTCTCTGTTAAACCAGTCCAATCCTTCCCTGGCAAATCACTGTTGGCTTTGTATCTCTCTATCAACTTCTGCTTACATTGCCACTCCCATTCCCGCAAAAAAAATGAGTTTTTTACCAACTTAACCTACCACCCTCATTATGAAGGAAAAGACCCTTTCTGACTTCTAAATATGCAATCATTAGCTGACTTCCCCATCTCTGATAGGACCAAGAATACCCTAACAGGACATGCAATCCAACTTTTACGTTCTTACATTTCCAACCTCACCTATTACACAAGCAATGAAAAGCCCATACATAGCCCTATAACTATGAATACCATCTTAATTTTCCAAGCCCCTTTATGCATCCAACACAACCCATTATCAGGCCTGACCCTGGGGCACCTACTACTTCATCAGTGTAATTACACCCTACAACTTCAAGCCCCAACTAATCATAGAAACTTCTGATTCCATTCAGATGGCTTGTCTGCTTCTCAGGGCCCCCTAAAATCATCAACTCCTCCCTGCTTAACAAACAGTCCAGGTTTTGTAATGGCAAATATACTCCCTGTATGACCATTCACCCCTGGACCTCCTACAGCAGTGCCCCCACCACTAGTGAATGCCTTCTCATCCCCTCTTTCAATCACACTCTCGAATGGTTCCTAGTAGGTACAAAATGGTTTTTTCTCCAATAGGAAAACAGAACATAGGGAGCCACTCAGTTTGCTCCCAACACCACTTTCCAGCCGTTCACTGGAGCTACCTTGGCAAGTACTCTAGGAGTATGGGAAAATGAAAACAACAAACTCACACACCTTTTTAACATACACAACCAGTTCTGTCTATCCAGCCAAGGTATATTCTTCTTATGTGGGACATCGACCTATATCTGCCTCCCCACTAACTGGACAGGCACCTGCACCTTAGTCTTTCTAAGTCCCAACATTAACATTGCCCCAGGAAATCAGACCTTATCAGTACCCCTCAAAGCTCAAGTCTGTCAGCGCAGAGCCATACAATGAATACCCCTACTTATAGGGTTAAGAATGGCTACTGCTACAGGAACTGGAATAGCCTGTTTATCTACTTCATTATCCTACTGCCACACACACTCAAAGGATTTCTCAGACAGTTTGCAAGAAATAACGAAATCTATCCTTACTCTACAATCCCAAATAGACTCTTTGGCAGCAGTGACTCTCCAAAACCGCTGAGGCCTAGACCTCCTCACTGCTGATAAAGGAGGACTCTACACCTTCTTAGGGGAAAGTGTTGTTTTTACACTAACCAGTCAGGGATAGTACGAGATGCTGCCCGGCGTTTACAGGAAAAGGCTTCTGAAATCAGACAACAACTTTCAAACTATTATACCAACCTCTAGGGTTGGGCAACATGGCTTCTTCCCTTTCTAGGTCCTGTGGCAGCCATCTTGTTATTACTCACCTTCAGGCCATTTTTAACCTCCTTGTCAAATTTGTTTCCTCTAGGATTGAGGCCATCAAGCTACAGATGGTCTTACAAATGGTAACCCAAATGAGCTCAACTAACAACTTCTACTGAGGATCCCTGGACTGACAGGCTGGCCTTTTCACTGGCCTAAAGAGTTCCCCTCTGGAGGACACTACAACTGCAGGGCCCTTTCTTTGCCTCTATCCAGCAGGAAGTAGCTAGTGTGGTCATCGCCCAATTCCCAACAGCATTTGGGGTGTCCTGTTTAGAGGGGAGATTAAGAGGTAAAGCCAGCTGGGCTTCTGGGTGAGGTGGGGACTTGGAGAATGTTTCTGTCTAGCTAAAGGATTATATACACACCAATCGTGCTCGGTGTCTAGCTAAAGGTTTGTAAACGCACAATCAGCACTCTGTAAAAAAGCACCAATCAGCACTCTGTGTCTAGCTAAAGGTTTGTAAACACACCAGTCAGCACTCTGTAAAAATGGACCACTCAGCACTCTGTAAAATGGACCAATCAGCGCTCTGTAAAATGGACCAATCAGTAGGTTGTGGGCAGGGCCAAATAAGGGAATAAAAGCTGGCCACCCAAGCCAGCAGCAGCAACACGCTTGGGTCCCCTTCCAAGCTGTGGAAGGTTTGTTCTCTTGCTCTTCACAATAAATCTTGCTGCTGCTCGCTCTTTGGGTCTGTGCTACGTTTATGAGCTGTAACACTCACCGCGAAGGTCTGCAGCTTCACTCCTGCAGTCAGCAAGACCACAAACCCACCGAGAGGAACAAACAACTCCAGATGCGCCACCTTTAAGAGCTGTAACACTCACTGTGAAGGTCTGTGGCTCCACTCCTGAAGTCAGTGAGACCACAAACCCACCAGGAGGAACAAACAACTCTCAATGCACCACCTTTAAGAGCTGTAACACTCACTGCAAAGGTCTGCAGCTTCACTCCTGAAGTCAGCAAGACCACAAACCCATGAGAAGGAAGAAACTCTGGACACATTTGAACATCTGAAGGAATAAACTCCAGATGCACCATCTTTAAGAACCATAACATTCACTGCGAGGGTTGGCAGCTTTATTCTTGAAGTCAGCAAGACCAAGAACCCACCAGAAAGAACCAGTTCTAGACACAATACGACAAAACACGATTCTTTACCACTTCCCCAAAATCACAGTAGCTCACCAGTAATAGATCCAAACCAAGAAGAAATCTCTGAATTGCCAGAAAAAGAATGCAAAAGGTTGATTATTAAGCTACTCAAGGAGGCACCAGAGAAAGATGAATAACAACTTAAAGAAATTAAAAAAAAAAGATACAGGATACAGATGGAAAAATCTCCAGAGAAATAGATAGCATAAATAAAAAACAATCACAACTTCTAAAAATGAAGGACGCACTTAGAGAAATGCAAAATATTCTGGAAAGTCTTAGCAATAGAATCAAACAAGTAGAAGAAAAAACTTCAGAGCTAGAAGACAAGCTTTTGAATTAACCCTATCTGACAAAGAAAAAATTAAAAAATTAAAAAAATAAGCAAAGCCTCTAAAAAGTTTGGGATTATGTTAAACAACAAAGCCTAAGAATAATTGGTATTCTGGAGGAATAAGAGAAATCTAAAAGTTTGGAAAACATACTTGAGGGAAAAATTGAGAAAAACTTCCCTGGCCTTGCTAGAGATCTAGACATTCAAATACAAGAAGCTCAAAGAACACCTGGGAAATTCATTGCAAAAAAGATCTTTGCCTAGGCACATATTCATCAGATTATCTAAAATCAAGATGAATGAAAGAATCTTAAGAGCTGTGAGGCAAAAGCATCAGGCAACTGATAAAAGAAAACCTATCAGATTAACAGCAGATTTATCAGCAGAAACCCTACAAGCTAAAACGGATTGGGGTCCTATTTTTAGCCTCCTTAAACAAAACCATTATTAGCCAAGAATTTTGTATCCAGTGAAACTAAGCATCATAAAGGAAAGAAAGGTACAGCCTTTTTCAGACAAACAAATGCTGAGACAATTTGCCACTACCAAGCTAGCGCTACAAGAACTGATAAAAGGAGCTCTAATAAATGCTTAAAATACACAAAAATAGAACCTCCTTAAAGCATAAATTTCACAGGAACTATAAAACAATAACACAATAAAAAAACACCAAGGTATTGAGGCAACAAATAGCATGATGAATAGAATAGAACCTCCCATCTCAATACTACCTTTGAATGTAAATGCCCTGAATGCTGCACTTAAAAGCACAGGATGGCAGAATAAGAAATTGTGTCCAGAATTGGTTTCTTCCAGTGGGTTCTTGGTCTTGCTGACTTCAAGAATGAAGCCACAGACCCTCGCAGTGAGTGTTACAGTTCTTAAAGATGGCATGTCCAGAGTTTGTTCCTTCAGATGTTTAGATGTGTCCAGATTTTATTCCTTCTGGTGGGTTTGTGGTGTTGCTAACTTCAGGAGTAAAGCTGCAGACCTTCGCAGTGAGTGTTACAGCTCTTAAAGGTGGTGCATCCGGAGTTGTTTGTTCCTCCTGGTGGGTGTGTGGTCTCGCTGACTTCAGGAGTGAAGCCGCAGACCTTTGCAGTGAGTGTTACAGCTCTAAAGGTGGTGCATCTGGAGTTGTTTGTTCCTCTCGGTGGGTTTGTGGTCTTGCTGACTTCAGGAGTGAAGCTGCAGACCTTCCCGGTGAGTGTTACAGCTCATAAGTAGTGTGGACACAAAGAGTGAGCAGCAGCAAGATTTATTGCGAAGAGCAAGAGAACAAACCTTCCACGGCTTGGAAGGGGACCTAAGCGTGTTGCTGCTGCTGGCTGGGTGGCCAGCTTTGTCCCCGTATTTGGCCCCGCCCATATCCTCCTGATTGGTCCATTTTACAATGTGCTGATTCGTCCATTTTACAGAGTGCTGATTGGTCCATTTTTACAGAGTGCTGATTGATGCGTTTACAAACCTTTAGCTAGACACAGAGCACTGATTGGCGCGTTTTTACAGAGTGCTGATTGGTGTGTTTACAAACCTTTACCTAGACACAGGGCACTGATTGGTGTGTTTACAATCCTTTAGCTAGACAGAGATATTCTCCAAGTCCCCACCTCACCCAGAAGCCCAGCAGGCTTCACCTCTTAATCACGAACCAAGTACCTGCCACCTTCAAGAGACTCACCTAACACAGAAGGATGCACATAAACTTAAGGTAAAGGGGTGGGAAAAGATATTCCACACAACTGGACACCAAAAGTGAGAAGAAGTAGCTATTCTTCTATCAGACAAAACAAACTTTAAAGCAACAGCAGTTAAAAGAGACAAAGAGGGACATGATATAATGATAAAAGAACTGGTCCAATAGGAAAATATCACCATCCTAAATATATAGGCACCTAACACTGAAGCTCCCAAATTTATGTAACAATTACTAACAGACCTAAGAAATCGGATAGACAGCAACACAATAATAGTGGGGGACTTCAATACTCCACAGACAGCACTAGACAGGTCATCAAGACAGAAAGTCCACAAAGAAATAATGGACTTAAACTATACTCTAGAAAAAATGGACTTAATATATATTTACATAACATTCTACCCAACAACTGCAGTATGTACATATGGAACATTCTCAGTAAATTTAAGATAACTGAAATTATATCAAGTACTCTCTCAGACCACAGTGGAATAAAATTGGAAATCAACTCCAAAAGGAACCACAAAATCATGCAAATACATAGAAATTAAATAACCTGCTCCTGAATGATCATTGGGTCAATAATGAAATCAAGATGGAAATTAAAAAGTTCTTTGAACTGAATGATAATAATGATGCAAACTATCAAAACCTCTGGGATACAGCAAAATGGTGCTAAGAGAAAAGCTCATAGCATTGAATGCATACATCAAAGGTCGGAAAGAACACAAATAGACAATCTAAGGTCATGCCTCAAGGAACTAGAGAAACAAGGACAAACCAAACCCAAATCCAACAGAAGAAAAAGAAATAACAAAGATCAGAGCAGAACTAAATGAAAGTGAAACAAAAAAATACAAATGATTAAATGAAACAAAAAGTTGGTTCTTTGAAAAGATATATAAAATTGATAGAACATTAGCAAGATTAACCAAGAAAAGAATAGAGAGGATCCAAATAATTTCAATTAGAAATGAAACAGAAGATATTACAACTGACACCACAGAAACACCAAAGATTATTCAAGACTATTATGAACACCTTTACACACACAAACTAGAAAATCTAGAGGCGATTCATAAATTCCTGGAAATATACAACCCTCCTAGATTAAACCAGGAAGAAATAGAAACTCCGAACAGACAATAACAAGCAGCAAGATTGAAATGGTAATAAAAAAATTGCCAGAAAAAAGTCCAGGACCAGGTGGATTCACAGCTTACTTCTATCAGACATTCACGGAAGAATTTGTACCAATCCTATTGACACTATTCTAAAAGATAGAGACAGAGGGATTCCTTTCTAAATCATTCTATAAAGCCAGTATCACCCTAATACCAAAACCAGGAAAGGACAAACAAAAAGAAAACTATAGACTAAAATCCATGATGAACATACATGTAAAAATCCTCAACAAAATACTAGCTAACTGAATCCAACAGTGTATCAAAAAGGTAATCCACCATGATCAAGTGGGTTTCATACCAGGGATGCAGGGACAGTTTAACACTAAGTCTGATACACCAAATTAACAGAATTAAAAACAAAATTCAGATGATCATCTCAATAGACACAGGAAAAGTATTAGACAAAATCTAGCATTGCTTTATGATTAAAACCCTCAGCCAAACTGGCACAGAAGAGATATGCTTTATGGCAATAAAAGCCATATATGACAAACCCACAGCTAATATTATACTGAATGGGGGAAGTTGAAAACATTCCCCACGAGAGCTGGAACAAGACAAGAATGCCCACTTTCACCACTTCTATTCAACATAGTACTGGAAGTCCTAAACAGAGCAATCAGGCAAGAGAGAGAAATGAAGGACATCCAAATTGGTAAAGAGGAAATCAAACTGTTGCTGTTTACTGAAGATATGATTGCATACCTAAAAAACCTTAAAGACTCATCCAAAAAAGCTCCTAGAACTGATAAATGAATTCAATAAAGTTTCAGAATACAAAATTAATGTACACAAATCAGTAGCACTGCTATACACCAACAGCGACCAAGCTGAGAATCAAATCAAGAACTCAACCTTTTTTACAATAGCTGCAGAAAACAAAATTCTTAGGAATATACCTAAAAAAGAGGTGAAAGACCTCTTCAATAAAGTTTCAGGATACAAAATTAATGTACACAAATCTGTAGCACTGCTATACACCAACAGCGACCAAGCTGAGAATCAAATAAATACTCAACCTCTTTTACAATAGCTGCAGAAAAAAAAAATACTTAGGAATATACGTAAGCAAGGAGGTGAAAGACCTCTACAAGGAAAACTATAAAACACTGCTGAAAGAAATCATAGTCAATGCAAACAAATGGAAACACAACCCAAGCTCATGGATGGATAGAATCAATATTGTGGAAATGACCATACTGCCTAAAGGAATCTACAAATTCAATGCCATTTCCATCAAAATATCACCATCATTCTTCATAGAACTAGAAAAAACAACTCTAAAATTTATATGGAACCAATAAAGAGCCCACATAGCCAAAGCAAGGCTAAGCAAAAAGAACAAATCTGGAGGCATCACATTACCTGACTTCAAACTATACCATAAGGCCACAGTAACCAAACAGCATGGTGGTGGTATAAAAACTGGAACATAGGCCAATGGAACAGAACAGAGAACCCAGAAATAAAGCCAAATATTTACAGCCAACTGATCTTTGACAAAGCATACAAAAACATAAAGTGGGGAAAGGACACCCTATTCAACAAATGGTGCTGTGATAATCAGCAAGCCACATGTAGAAGAATAAAACTGGATCCTTATTTCTCACCTTAGAAAATCAACTCAAGATGGATCAAAGACTTAAATCTAAGAACTGAAACAATAAAAGTTCTAGAAGATAACATTAGAAAAACCTTTCTGAAATTGGCTTAGGCAAAGACTTCATGACCAAGAATCTAAAAGCAAATGAAACAAAAACAAAGATAAATAGATAGGACTTAATTAAACTAAAAAGTTTCTGCACAGGAAAAAAAAATCAGCAGAGTAAACAGAGAACTCACAATCTTCACAAACTATGCATCCAACAAAGGACTAATATCCAGAATCTACAAGGAACTCAGTTTTCTCTTCAAACAAATCAGCAAGAAAAAAGCAAACAATCACATCAAAAAGTGGGCTAAGGACATGAATAGACAATTCTCTACAGAAAATACACAAATGGCCAACAAACATATGAAAAAATGCTGAACATCATTTATCAGGAAAATGCAAATCAAAACCACAATGTGATACCACCTTACTCCTGCAAGAATGGCCATAAACAAAAAATCAAAAAATAAGAGCTGTTGGAGTGAATGTGGTCAAAGGGGAACGACTTTATACTGCTGGCAGGAATGTAAACTAGTACAATCCCTATGGAAAACAATGTGGAGATTCCTTAAAGAATTAAAAGTAGATCTACCATTTGGTCCAGCAATTTCACTACTGGGGATCTCCCCAGAGGAAAATAAGTCATTATGTGAAAAAGATTCTTGCACAAGCCTGTTTATAGCAGCACAATTTGGAATTATAAAAATATAGAAGCAGCCCAAATGCCAATCAGTCAACGAGTGGAAAAAAAAATTGTGGAATATATACCATAGAGTACTACTCATCCATAAAAAGGAATGAAATAATGGCATTTGCAGCAACCTGGATGGAACTGGAGATGATTATTCTAAGTGAAGTAACTCAGGAATGGAAAACCAAACATTGTATGTTCTCATTCATAAGTGGGAGCTAAGCTATTAGGATGTAAAGGCATAAGAATGACACAATGGCCTTTGGGGACTTGGGGGAAAGGGTAGGAAGGGGATGAGAGATAAAAGACAAAACATAGGGTACAGTGTACCCTGCTTGGGTGTTGGGTGCACCAAAATCTCAGAAATTACTACTAAAGAACTTATTCATGTAATCAACCACCACCTGTTCCCCAAAAACCTATGCAATAAAAAATAAATATTAAAATAAAAAGCAAATTGCAAACACTATAATTTTCTATTCCTATTTTTGTGTGCTTCTCTAAAAAATAAGATTGTCATTTTACATGGCCAAAATAACCGCATTACATTGAATAAAATTAATCTTTTATAAGTACTCATACCCATTCCATATTCATATTTTTCTAATTTTTCTTAATTTCTCTTGAAGCTGATTTGTTAAAATCCAGATCAATCCAGTATTGCACTTTGTATCTAGTTTTCATGTATCTTATATTTCTTTCAATGTTTACTAGTATCTTTTGTGCTTTCACTCTTTTCATGCCATTTATCTGGTAGAATCTCTTTTTTCTACCATTTTTTTGAGGTAACTGACAAATAAAATTGTATGTATTTAAGTTGTACAATGTATTATATATACCTATGCACTGTGAAATGATTAATACAATCAAGTTAATTAACATATCCATTGTCTCACATATTATCTTTGTGTATGTGTGTGTGTGCACTGAGGACGCTTAAGATCTACTCTCAGAAAATTTCAAGTATACCATATAGTATTATTAACTATAGTCACCACGTTGTACATTAAATCTCCAGAATTTATTCATCTTATAACTGGAAGTTCATACTCTTTGACCAACATCTCTCCATTTCCTTCACACCTCAACCTCTAGCAAACACCATTATACTCTCTGTTGCCATGCATTTGACGCTTTAAGATTCCAAGTGAGATCATATGGTGTTTATCTTTTTTTTTTTTTTTTTTTTTTTGGGAGACGGAGTCTCGCTCTGTCACCCAGGCTGGAGTGCAGTGGCACGATCTCGGCTCACTGCAAGCTCCGCCTCGCCTCCCGGGTTCACGCCATTCTCCTGCCTCAGCCTCTGCGAGTAGCTGGGAATACAGGCGCCCGCCACCAAGCCCGGCTAATTTTTTTGTATTTTTAGTAGAGACTGGGTTTCACCGTGGTCTCGATCTCCTGACCTCATGATCCACCCGCCTCGGCCTCCCAAAGTGCTGGGATTACAAGCGTGAGCCACTGCGCCCCGGCCGGTGTTTATCTTTTGCTGTCTGTCTTAATTCACTTAACCATAATACCTTCCAGATTAATCTATGTCATCACAAAGGCAAGATTTCTTTCTTTTTTTCTGGCTGAATTTTATTGTTTTATATGTGAATGAAATGAATACACACACCCACGCATACACACACATTCACACATTCGATCTAAAAGAAATCACATTTCTTTTTTTTTTTTTTTTTTGCAACTGGCTTTTTTTTATTATTATACTTTAGGGTTTTAGGGTACATGTGCACAATGTGCAGGTTTGTTACATATGTATCCATGTGCCATGTTGATTTCCTGCACCCATTAACTCGTCATTTAGCATTAGGTGTATCTCCTAATGCTGTCCCTCCCCCCTACCCCCACCCCACAACAGTCCCCGGAGCGTGATGTTCCCCTTCCTGTGTCCATGAGTTCTCATTGTTCAATTCCCACCTATGAGTGAGAACATGCGGTGTTTGGTTTGTTGTCCTTGCGATAGTTTACTGAGAATGATGTTTTCCAGTTTCATCCATGTCCCTACAAAGGACACGAACTCATCATTTTTTATGGCTGCATAGTATTCCATGGTGTATATGTGCCACATTTTCTTAATCCAGTCTATCGTTGTTGGACATTTGGGTTGGTTCCAACTCTTTGCTATTGTGAATAGTGCCACAATAAACATACATGTGCATGTGTCTTTATAGCAGCATGATTTATAGTCCTTTGGGTATATACCCAGTAATGGGATGGCTGGGTCAAATGGTATTTCTAGTTCTAGATCCCTGAGGAATCGCCACACTGACTTCCACAATGGTTGAACTAGTTTACAGTCCCACCAACAGTGTAAAAGTGTTCCTATTTCTCCACATCCTCTCCAGCACCTGTTGTTTCCTGATTTTTTAATGATGGCCATTCTAACTGGTGTGAGATGGTATCTCACTGTGGTTTTGATTTGCATTTCTCTGATGGCCAGTGATGAGGAGCATTTCTTCATGTGTTTTTTGGCTGCATAAATGTCTTCTTTTGAGAAGTGTCTGTTCATGTCCTCTGCCCACTTTTTGATGGGGTTGTTTGTTTTTTTCTTGTAAATTTGTTTGAGTTCTTTGTAGATTCTGGATATTAGCCCTTTCTCAGATGAGTAGGTTGCAAAAATTTTCTCCCATTGTGTAGGTTGCCTGTTCACTCTGATGATAGTTTCTTTTGCTGTGCAGAAGCTCTTTAGTTTAATGAGATCCCATTTGTCGATTTTGGCTTTTGTTGCCATTGCTTTTGGTGTTTTAGACATGAAGTCCTTGCCCACGCCTATGTCCTGAATGGTATAAAAGAGGATACAAGCAAATGGAAGAACATTCCATGCTCATGGGTTGGAAGAATCAATATCGTGAAAATGGCCATACTGCCCAAGGTAATTTATAGATTCAATGCCATCCCCATCAAGCTACCAATGACTTTCTTCACAGAATTGGAAAAAACTACTTCAAAGTTCATATGGAAGCAAAAAAGAGCCCACATCGCCAAGTCAATCCTAAGTCAAAAGAACAAAGCTGGAGGCATCACGCTACCTGACTTTAAACTATACTACAAGGCTATAGTAACCAAAACAGCATGGTACTGGTACCACAACAGAGACATAGATCAATGGAACAGAACAGAGCCCTCAGAAATGATGCCGCATAGCTACAACTATCTGATCTTTGACAAACCTGACAAAAACAAGAAATGGGGAAAGGATTCCCTATTTAATAAATGGTGCTGGGAAAACTGGCTAGCCATATGTAGAAAGCTGCAACTGGATCCCTTCCTTACACCTTATACAAAAATTAATTCAAGATGGATTAAAGACTTATATGTTAGACCTAAAACCATTAAAATCCTACAAGAAATCACATTTCTTTACCCATTCATCTGTCAACAGACCCTTAGGTTGTTTCCATATCTTGGCTGTTGTGAATAATGCTACCTTTAACATAAGAGTGCAGTTTTCTCTTCAAGATACTGATTTTAGTTTTTGTTTTTGAATGAAATATCTATACTTTTGGACTCGTGTGATTGCTTTATCAATAATGTCACTTAGGTTGTTCTCATTTCCCCTGTCAGAGGTCAAGTCTATAGACTTTTTAAGGTTAAAGTTAAACATTTTGAGAAAAATACATTTTAGGTGATTTGTACCTTTTTTTTCACTTTTGAGTATCATTATGAAGTCATGGGTTACAAACTGAATTAATTGTATTTTACTCTTCCTAGCATGATGCTCAAATTGATACAACTTTGGCTTGTTTCTGAGTCCTTTTGACATTACCTCATTAATTTTTTTATTTTTTTTTTATTATACTTTAAGTTTTAGGGTACGTGCACACAACGTGCAGGTTTGTTTTTTTTTTTTTTGGCTTGGATCTTTATACAACTTTTTTTTTATTATTATTATACTTTAAGTTTTAGGGTACACGTGCACAATGTTCAGGTTTGTTATGTATCCATGTGCCATGTTGGTGTGCTGCACCCATTAAGCACGTTTGTTACATGTGTATACATGTGCCATGTTGGTGTGCTGCACCCATTAACTCTTCATTTAACATTAGGTATATCTCCTAATGCTATCCTTCCCCCCTCCCCCCACCCCACAACAGTCCCCAGTGTGTGATGTTCCCCTTCCTGTGTCCATGTGTTCTCATTATTCAATTCCCACCTATGAGTGAGAACATGCGTGTTTGGTTTTTTGTCCTTACGATAGTTTGCTGAGAATGATGGTTTCCAGCTTCATCCACGTCCCTACAAAGGACATGAACTCATCATTTTTTATGGCTGCATAGTATTCCATGGTGTATATGTGCCACATTTTCTTAATCCAGTCTATCATTGTTGGACATTTAATTTTGTAAAGTCCTTTGCTTTCTGGAACAAAAAGTTATTCCAGACTCATCTTGTACCCTAATACTCCAGACAGAGTATCATTGAATTATCCAGAGAGCCCACTTTTTTTTTTTTAGTGGAAACCAGTATTAGAAACCAAAATGAAAGTGATATGAGTGCATAGCATGTTGAGTTCCATGGGTATCATGGCTATATTTCAGCCAATAAATATATATAGTATTTTCCAAAAAACCTTAAGTTTGTAGAGACATTTCTAATTTAGTACTAGTATTTCAGCATTTCTATGTAACTTCTTTGTATCTATCATTACACTGCCTTTTCTCTTATGCTTGAGACTTGCGTGTGAATAATATTAATATAATTACTTATTATTTTATCCAATACACCTTTAAAATAACAATATTAATATTTCCAGTAACACTTGAAGTGGTCAACACAGTTTAAACATTTATTTTCATTCTTAGAATGCATTATTCTGCTAACTATGAATAAAATACTACATTTAGAGGTACTTGGCATAATTTGTTACTAAGTGAGATTGTATAAGTACTTGTGTGACGTCACCATTGATTCAATTATTTCATTTTGTTTTCAATTTGAGACGGTGGCACGACACTTCGAAGTTCATAGAAGTGAATGCATTTTAGCTGTTACAAACCTTTTCTTGGTGAAGCTATTGAGTTTGGTTGGGAGCAGCATTGCCAATCTACTTTGATAAATTTAAAATGTAATTTTTAAAGCTTATTGTAAGTTTTGTTTCACTGAAATCTCACTTATGGTCATATGAGTTTCTGGCCTTATCAAAAAAGGACTCTATGCTCAGTTATAAGTGAAGATCTCATAAATACTAATTTTGCCAATTAAAACAATTCTGCCTTTTATTCTCCAACATCAAGTCTATCAAAAATTTTACATTTTCATGAGTCAATTACATTTTTAAAATTAACCTTTTAATTTTCAGAATATTATAGATTCATATGCAGTTGTAAGAAAAAAACTACAGAGAGATCCCGTGTATTCTTTACTCATTTTCCCTTAATCATAACATCTCACAAGATTATAGTACAATTATTACAACCAGGATGTTGATGTTGAAACTGATGAGACACAGAACATTTCTATTAAAGCAAGAATCCCTCATACTGCTATTTTATAGTCATACCCACTTCCCTGTCATCCCCCACCACCACCCATGCCCATGCAGGGTACTAATCTGTTCTCCATTTCTAAATTTTTTCATTTCACAAATATTACATACACAGTACACAACCTTTTGGTCTTGGGGATTGGCTTTTTCATTCAGAATGTGCAGAAGGGCAAAGCTGGGTGATATGCTCATTACATGTTTAGCTTTTAAGGAACTATCAAACTGTTTTCTAGCGTGGTGGTACCATTTTACATTCCCACCAACAAGATGTGTGTTATCTATCTGTGTTGTCACTTTAAAAATTTGTTAGCATTTTTGACAGATGTGTAGTGATTCTGATTGTGAATTAGTCTGTCTAATTATATTTTTTGTATACTTGTGTGTATCTTCTTCAGTAAAATGTCTCTTTATGTCTTTTGCCCATTTTCTAATTGGATTTTTTTGTTTTTTGTTTGTTTTACCATTTATGTTTGAAAACTCTTTGTATATTCTAGGTACTAGTCCTTTGTCAGATTATGTTTTGCAAATATTTTTGCTCATATTCTAACTTGACTTTTTATCTTTTTAACATTTCATTAGCCCAGAAAAGATGCTTAATTTCACTAAAGTCCTATTTATCCATTGTTTTCTTTTATGGATCATGCTTTTGATGTTTAAAAGCTCTTTGCCTAGCCCTACGTCTTTAAAATTTTTTCCTATGATGTTTTTAAATAAAAGTTGTATGCTTTTATGTTTCCATTTTAGTCTCCATGATCTATTTGTATTAATTTTTGTATACAGTTCAGATTCTTTTTTTCCTTGCTCTTGGATGTCCAATTGCCAGCACTATTTGTTGAAAAGACTGTCATTTCTCCACTGAATTGCTTTTGTACCTTTGTCAAAAATCCCTTAATCATTTGGGCATATTGGTGTGAGTCTATTTTCTGAGTTCTCTATTCTGTTCCTTAGTTTCATTTTATTTGCCTTCTGTGGAATTCTTGAACATTTTTAGAATTCCACTTGAATTTCTCTATTGTGTTTTCTTTATGTAGCTTTTTAAAGTAGTTGCTATAGATATTACATAATATATACATAACTTATGACAGTCTACTTAACTCATTTTAATCAGTTAAAATAAATTGTAGAAATCTTATCACCATTCATGTTCCTTTGTTCTCCCCCATTTATAGTATCTCCTCAACATACATTTAAAACCACATCAATGTTATAATTTTTGTTTCAATAATCAAACATAATTTGGACATCTCAAGAGGAGAAAAAAAGTCTATTGTATTTATCCTTATTTTTACTTACTGTGTTCATTTTCCTATCCTCATGTTTCAAGGTTCTTTCTTTTAATTTTTTTTCTCTGTTTAGAGAATTCTCAGTAACCATTCTTTTCTGGTAGCTCTATTTATGAAAATCTTCTGAGGAGGTCTTAGTTTCTCCTTCATTCCTGAAGGGTATTTTCATGGGGCTAGGATTAGAAATAAAGGTTTTTTTTCTTCAAGCACACAAAATTTATTGGGTTCTTCATGATTTCTGGAAAAAAATCTGCTGTTATTTGGATTTTTTTCTATAGGAAAGATTTGGATTTTTTTTTTTACTATAGGAAAGATGTCATTTATCTTTTTTACTATAGGAAAGACGTCATTTATCTTTCACTACTTTCAGAATTTTTGTGTGTGTTTAGTTTTCAGAATTTGACTATGACTGTGTTTTTCAGCCTGCCCTCTTTCTCTCTGCTTCCTATGACTCTGATGACACAATGTTAAATATTTTGTTATAACCCCACAGGTCCCTGAAAGTCTGTTTATTTCTTTTTTGGCCTATTTTCTCTGTGATATTCAGTTTGAGTAATTTCTATTGTTCTAATTTCCAGTTTATGGATTCTTTTTTCTGTCCCCTTCATTCTATGGTTTAACTCATCCATTGGCTTTTTATTGCAGTTATTATAATCTTTGGTTTTAAAATTTCCATACGATTCTTCTTAATTTCTTCTATTTCTTTGCTGACATTTTCTATTTTCTTTATTTGTTTTAAGCATGTCCTAATGGTTCATTTAACTATTTTTATGATGACTGTGCTAAAATTTTTGTCAGTTAATTCTAACATCTCTGCCATCTTAGTGTTGGTGTCTGTCAAGTAAATAACTAACTTTAGCCAAAGAAAGGGCTGGCCTTTCCTGGGCCCACTGGGAAGTAAACTCTAGGGTCTTGGGGTACCAGACCTCACAGGTGTATCTTTTCAGGGAAGGTGGTTGGCCATGTTAAACATAGTTTAACCTTGTAATGTATGATTGATTCTGAAAACTATTCAATGTTGATGCAAGAAATAACAAAGGATTTAAATAAATGGAGATTTTTACTTTGATCATGGATTGGATAACTCAGAATACATCAATTTCCCCCAAATTTATATACAGATTTAACACAATTCCTATCAACATCCCAGCAAGTTTTCTGGTAAGTGTTGAAAATATTATTATACAATTTATATGAAAATACAAAGAATAGTAATTTATAAGTTATAAAACAAAAGATTAAAGTAGGAAGAATAAGTCTACCTGATTTTCAACTTTTTCTATAGCTGCTATGGTCATGACTGTGTGGTATTTGTGGAAGGATATAGAATAGAATAGAATAGAATAGAATAGAATAGAATAGAATAGAATAGAATAGAAAACTTAGAAATAAACCCACACAAATATGCTCAACTGACATTTTACTACTATTATTATTATTATGCAAATGATTTATGACAAAGATGCTAAAGCAATTTCATGGAGAAAAGGTAGTCTTTTCAATAAATGGTACTGGAGTACTGAAGCAATTGAACATCCATAAGCCAAAGAAAAAAGAAGTCATATGAATTAAGTTACTTATACAATAAATAACTCAAAATGAATCATGGACTTCAATGTAAAATGTAAAACTATAAAACACTGAAAATAATAAATCTGCAGGATCTAAGACTGGCCAAAGAGTTCTTAGATTTGACATGGCTTAAAAAAAGGAAAAGTCGACAAACTGGCCTTTATAAAAATTAGACGTTTGTGCTGTGAAAGATTGTGAAGAGGATGAAAAGACAAGTTACAGTGTAGGAGAACATGTTTTGAAATTATCTGACAATGGACTAGTATCTAGACTAGATAAGAAGCTCTCAGGATTCAACAGCAAAAAAGCAAGCATTCATTTAGAAAATAGGCAAAAGTCATGAAGATATATTTCCTGGGAGTATATATAGATGGCAAATAAGCACATAATAAAGTATTCAACAACCATAGCTACTGAGAAAATGTGGATGAGTATACGATATGACTATACACCTGTCAGCTTTGCTAAAATAAGAAGTAGTGATAATACCAAATGCTGGTGAGAACATGGAGGAACTGGATATCTTATACTTTGCTGGTGGAAATGTAAAGTGGTACGGGCACTTTGGAAAACAGTTTGGCCGTTTCTTAAAAAACTAAATATGCAACTACCATGTGACCTGACATTGTCCTTATTGGCATTTATCTGAGAGAAATGAACACTTATCTGTATATGAATGTTTATTCGTAATAGACAAACACCATAAACAACCCAGATATCCTTCAACAAGTTAATGGTTAAACAAACTTTGGTACATCCATCCCATGGACTACTACTCAGCAATCAATGTTGTTCCATGCAACAACTTGGATGAATTTCAGAGAGTTATGCTGAGTGGGAAAAGCCAATTATAAAAGGTTGCTTACTATGTAATTCCATTTATATAACCTTCTTAAAATGATAAAATTTTAGAGATGGAAAATGGATTAGTGGTTGCTGAGGGTTAAGAGGGGGATGGGGATGGGAGGGAAGTAGATGTGGTTACAAAAGGGCAACATGAGGGATCATTGTGTTGATGGAAACATTCTATATCTTGACTATATCAAAGACAATATCCCGGTTATACTATTGTGCTATAGTTTGTAAGATGTTACCACTGGGGGAAACACGATAAAGGATACTTGGGATCTCTCTGTACTATTTCTTATAACTGCATACAAATCTACAATTAAATTAAAATAAAAAGTTTAATTAAAAAAAGAAGTGATATATCATTGGAGCCCCATACACCTGAACAAAGCAACAATGGACAATCTATACTAAAAAATATATTCTGTCAGAATACTCTATGTTTTTCCACACATTCATCCATGCCCACACACACAAATATGATTCTGGTTCCCTGGGGGGGGGCGTGGATTTTATTTCCTACTTAAGTTTTTCTATGGATCTCTGACAAACTTCTATTTGACTCTCTATATTCATGGACATAGACAAAATACAGGCAATCTTGATGTCTGCCCTTATATTTAAAGTCTCTTTTTAAATTGCAAATAATTCTTGCCATCTTTTGATTAAAGGTAACTGGAAGTCAGAGAAAAGAGTTCTTATTTTTAGAGACAAATCTGAGCTGTTTTTTTCCTCTGGGAGAGGAAGTAAGAGTGGTGTTACATATGCATGTCCAGCCCATCTCACAGCCAACCTAAAACAGTGGTTTACATCCATGTGCAATTCTCTAGCCTGGTGGGAGAAAGTTTTCTTAAACACACTATAAATTTCATCCTCATCAGTGCTGGGCCAATACCCCCAACAGGCCTGTGGGCTCCCATGTGCCTACAGAGGTGTTACAGGTTGTGTATCTCACCTTGGTCTCTATGCCCACAGTTGTCTGGTTGTCATAGAAGCTGACTCCATGTGATGTGGCCTGAGGTTCTCTCCAACCGTATTAGTCTGTTCTCACGCTGCTGCTAATAAAGACATACCTGAGACTGGGTACATTATTTAAAAAAAAGATGTTTAATGGACTCACAGTTCCATGTGGCTGAGGAGGCCTCACAATCATGAAGGAAGGCAAAGGAAGAGCAGTCACATCTTTCACGGTGGCCAGCAAGAGAGCCTGTGCAGGGGAACTGTGCTTTTAGAAAGCCATCAGATCTTGTGACACTTATTCACTCTCATGAGAACAGCATGGAAAAACAAAACCTGCCTCCATGATTCAATTACCTCCCACCAGGTCCTTCCTATGACTCATGGGGATTGTGGGAGCTACAATTCCAGATGAGATTTTGGTGGGGACATAGCCAAACCATGTCACCAACTATGAATGTTCAGGATCTAGTGAGAGCAGCTGCTATGCTTTCTTCCCTTTTTCACAATTACCCTGCCCTGCCAGCACACTGGAAGCCTAAATTTTGACTTCTTAGTAATGACATTAATTTGTCCTGTTTTATGACAGGTGGTAGCCTGCTCTGGGTTCTGTTCCTGGCATTGCTATGTGGTTCACTGCACTGTGTGACTTGTGCAAAGCACATAGTATCCCTGGGCTCCAGGTTCCCTATATGTAAACTGGTGATAATAGCAAAATTAATGCCCACTCTGCTAACTTTAGAGCATAGTGGCAAAAATTATATCAGATAATTTATGTGTAAGCTCAAGGCAGATATTAGATATTCTATAACATCAGGTCTAGTATTTAGAACTGACATACCCCTAGGTCACAGAAAATGGAGATAAGAACCCCAAATTTTGCCCTTTCGAGCCAAACTTGCCACTTACTATTATGTAAAGTAGAGAAAGCACCAGAAAAGAGTCACTAACAGTAATTCAGGGTCACATTAACTTCTTCAAATTGCCTCAGAATCTTATTTTGATATTCTTTTCCTGAAAAATTATTGCTTCCCTTCAGCTGGCCTTGTGTTAATGTGCAGGCTACCTGCTGCCGGGAAACAAACACAGGCTCTGGGTTCTGAGGTCTAAACCTCAGATTGAATCCAGGCTGTCACTCTCGGCCTGCATGACATTAGATAATCCATGGTACCTTTCTGATCTCAGCTTACTGTTCTATAGAATGTATATTATGAAGCATTTCTTAATTTTTGTTTTGAAAATGAAATAAAATGTGTTTAAAGTATGTGTGTGTGTGTGTGTGTGTGTGTGTGTGTATGTGGCTCAATAACTGGCACAAATAAGAATTCTATGTCAATATTAACTCAATTTTATCTTTACAAAAATTAGTAAGCAAAGAGATTAAGACCAATGTAGCTTTATTTATTTGTTTCTTTTTATTAGGGCTGGAAAAATTGAGTAGGAAAGCACATGATTTCTACCGGGGATAGGAGACAATCTCAAGCTTCCCTGTCTTTGCACACAATGCTGCTGACATGTTCCCATTGCCTGGAACCCACCCCATCCTTCTCTACCTGGCAAATTCCAAATTCCTCTGCAATACCCCAGTGTTGCTCTCCTCTAGGAAGTCTTCCCTTACATCAGCACAAAGAATAAAACTAAACTAAAACTATGGGAATAAATGAGATCCTCCAGAGAGAGAGAGAGGGAGGAACAGGCAAAGACAGAAATGTACGGCAGCAACATTTGAGAAAAGAACAGAGGAAAAGTATTCTCCACAAAAGCCTGGGGAAAAAACAATACTGGTGGTAGTAAGCGGACCAGAAAGGGTTTCAGATAGGATGAAATGATTAACAATGTCGATGGCACTGGACAGGAGGGCAGAGCCAGGAAGTCAAAAGACATCCAAAGGCAAGGTGAAGTGTCAAGTGACATATTGGAGAAGCTACCGGGATTTATTTTTATGGCACATTTTTCATACGCAGACCCCCAGACTCTGGCTGGGGTCCTTTCATAGAATCTGTGACCTGGGGAGAGAATAGGAGTTGAGGCAAGCACAGCAAGAAAGGCAGGAACATTCTTTTAAACACACTATTTATAAAGCCAAGGTCTAAACACAAGGTAAATGGATGGTGTTTTAAATCTTAAGTTCTATTGATTCTTCCTTTAGTACATACTGACTGCTGCTCCCATAAAGGAGAGAACTTGCTGAATTTGTGTACATTCAGCCTCTGTTTCCTTAAAACCTACACAAATGCAGTGAGGCCAGGGAGGTGTTAAAAATCCACTTATAAACTGGGCACTCATTGTTTTACTAATCCTATGGTGCAGAACTAAGTGTAAACACATCATTGCCTTTGGCAATCGAGTGGCTGCCTTACCCTCAGTTTTAGCTGCGTGGAGACTGAGAGGTGGACAGCATGCATTCCCAGATGGCAGTCAGGTGAATGGTCCATATCTGCGGGTTATTAACCAGGTTTCCTTTCCCTTTTTCTTTTAAAGCAAATGGTCTTGACTTTTCTAAAACTTCATAGAACTGCTGAGCTGGCTAAGGTCAAGGCAGAATGTGAGAAAAAAGCTAACAGATCTGGAGATGGGTGATTACAGTGGCTGGCACAGAGTTAGGACTCAGCTGTTTTTGGCATAAGTGAATGAACAAATGAAAGAGTACTAATGCACAGTGCCCAGAACTTCGTATGCATGCAGTATATCGTAGCTTCATTATTGCTTTAGTTACTTGCTGATCATTTTTTTCTCTTCTGTGTTCCTTCAATAATGTTAGGTTCTCTTGGTAATTTTAATAATCTCTTCCTCCACCAAGAACCTTTTAAAGAAAAGAATGTTCCAAAATCAGTATTTTCCTCTATAAGAAGGATGAAAAATGGCTTTAAATAGACTACTTCCTTCCTTCCTTCCTTTCTTTTTCTCTCTTCCTCTTTCTTTCTTTCTCTCTCTCTCTTTTCTTTCTTCTTGTTGATCATGGTGATAGAGACAATGGTAGTGAAGCTGCAGTGCCAAAGGCAGAAAACATAGAACAAAGTGGAAAGAAAAAAGAAAGCAGTTGAAGATCATGGCAAGACAGATTTAAAACAACTACGAAAATACAGAAAGGACTTACCAATCTAAATCTTTGGTCATATAAAAAGGCAATAAGAAAACAGGGTAAGAAAATTTCTTCATGTCGTACTGGACAAAATTGCATAGCAGGGAAGTAAGTAGAAGTCTAGTCTTACTATTCAGGGTTAACACGGGAGAGGAATAAGAAATACTGGCAGGGAGTGAGGATCTGTGAGGGCACAGGACCAGCAATATTGTCCCCAGCTCTTGTTTGGATTCCAGTTCTGCTGGACATTCTAGTCCATCCTGACACCAATGGCCAGTGCTCCTGGGACCATGTTGTCTTAATATTGAGCTACATGTGTCTCCATCAGCTGGAGGTTCTAACTATTCTGTTCCAATGGTCAGACCAGATCCTTGGAGACTGCCACTGGCCTGGAACCAAGCCAGTCCTCACTGCTTCTGGACTCAGCTCAGTCCAGAACCCCTGGGTTCTTCCTAACCCCAGTTTTCCTATACTCAGCTCCCTCCCATGTCCTCACTAGCACCTTTGCTATGCTTTTGGTGTACCTATTGTTCATGTCTAGGGGGTTATGAGAGTCTAGAAACTGATTATATCTTGAGATAATACACAACTCTGTTATGGAACAACAGTTTTACTTTATCTTTTTTTGGGCAACTTAAGAAGTGATTGTGAATAGTAACCATGAGGAAATCTTCTGAAAACAGAAAAAAACATTGCAAAGCAGAAAAAAAACCTGTTATTAGGATCTGATGAAGAATTTCTGGCTAATATCCAGTTTGGAAAATGTCATTATGCTTTGGGAAATGTAAGAGGGCTGAACGTTTGTGTGTTCAGCAGCATTCCAACAATGGAACTACATTCAGCACAACTTCAACTTGCTGCTTTTGTAACAGCAATATTTGCACCTCAGAACCAATAAAGAGAAATGAATGTCACTTTATAAAACCCTTCTTGGCCTGGTTTGGTGGCTCGTGCTTGTAATCCCAGTGCTTTGGGAAGCCAAGGTGGGCAAATATCTTGAGCCTGGAAGTTTGAGACCAGACTGGACAACATGGTGAAACCCTGCCTCCACCAAAAAAAAAAAAAGAAAGAAAGAAAAAAAAATTAGCCATGCATGGTGGTGTATACCTGTATACCTGTAGTCCTAGCTACTTGGGAGGCCAAGGTGGGAGCATCACTTGAGCCCAGCAGGTCAAGGTTGCAGTGAGCTGGGATAAAGAATGGTGGGTGAAAAGTAGGTCTTTTCAATTCTGCACTTGTTTAGCCTCTATCAAGCCTGGCACTATATTACAAAGACCAAAAAGGCATAGTCTCTGACATGTAGGTGCCCATAATCTGGAAGATGAAATGTACAAACAAAATAATTTTAGGTTCATGTTTCTAGACTTAGTCTCCTCTATGATTTTTTGCCAGGATTATCACCTGGAGTTGTACCAACTTATTCTTGGTCCTGATTTCTACAAGAACACAAATAAGTGAACACTTAGCTTTGCTTAAGGGGTACAGGAAGAGGGGAGGATCAGGGACAATTATAGAGGCAAGTAGCGTTACGCTTTTCCTTGAAGGATAAATTGTAGTTTATCATATTGCATACTCCATGAATATAGGCATCTATTTTGCTCACCTTTGTGTCTCAAAACATTATCTGGCACACAGAAAAAGGGCAATAGCATTCCTAGCAGAAGAAACACCCATTAACAGAGGCAAGAGAAGTGAGCTGCTAATGTATATTAGTTGAGGTAATGCTGTTATAACAGAAAAGTTTCAAAGATTCAGTGCTGCAACACAATACAAGTTTATTTCTCACTCATGTAAATGCCCAGTGTGGATGTTCTTGGTTGGCTGGTGGCTTTCTTCCACATGGCAATTTAGTGTCCTGGGTTCCTCACATCTCGTATCTGTACCATCACCTAGGGCCTCAGAGGGTTCGCATGCAACTAATGAGTGAGAGAAACAAGATGGAGGAAGCAAACCCCCTCATCTGGCATAACGACTTAATTTCCTTGAACATAAATGACACACAGCACTAGTCCAGGGGTGAGGACTAGTCTAGAAACAAGGGAAACTGGGAAATATAATCCTTGTTTGGGCAGCCACTTATCAGAAACCACTTTGTACTGTGAAAGCAGTGAACAGATTGTTGGTGGACAGTTAGCTTTCTCTGCAACAACAAGAAAGAATGAGTTTAATGAGGCAGGAAAAAGGGATACGGGGCAAAAGGGTACGAGGTAAGAGGAGGAAGGTAAGCAGCCTGAGGCCAGATTGTGTTCACACACAGGCACTTATGCACATGCAAGATTCCAGAGGCAATGTGGAATTCTTCTCTACAGAAAGAACTTTATCTGTAGAAAGCTTAAAGTGCAGAGAAAAAAAAAAAAGAGCCTTTTCATGTGACTTTAAAAATGAAGATCCAATGCTTGAAAGCTCCTAATGTTTCCATATTCCCACAACATGTTTCTATTTCTCTCCAAAACCTCTTTGCATGGTGGAGACTTCAGGTGCATCTCTCAGATTGAAACATGTCTCCTTCTGCTTTAGCAGGCATCCAGCCCAGTTGAAATCATTCTGGTCTAAAATTCTCCCTTTTAGTTTAACAGAAAGTCAAAATTTATGTTTATTGTTGCCACGTATACTAGTAAAGTCCTCCAGCTACACATTTTTTTCAGTGGAGGGAAATTAGATCGGGCTAAAACACTTCAGATGACACAAATAAATATTTCCCATCTCTGAGGTTGTGTTCTGTAAAGAATTTTAACAACCCAAGGCTGGTGATGCTTCACGATGTATATTTAACACAGTTTGTTTAAGGACTGCATTTTAGAAATACATTCAAATGCTATCTTGGCGCAAGCTCCTCAAACATTCAAGATTTTTTTAAAAAGCGCCTCATACTCTTTTTCCTTCCAGACAATAAGTACTTAACCTCTTTGTCAAGCTGTAATACATTGTCAAATGATTCATTTCTTGGTTCTATGATAGACTATTGTTTAAAAATATCTAAATCTAGAAAATGTTTCTTGGTTTAGCAGTTCCTAATTTGCATCCACTCTGGCCTTCAAAAGTCATCCCTCCACCTTCCCAGCAGACATGTTCTGACTGGGAAGACCCTGGTTTATGGGGACTTGGTGAGAAGCACCCAGGTAGGGAGAGCATGGAGTCTGGAGTGGAGGCATCTCATCATTTTTCTCCTTGCTTACACTCATTTCTTTCATTGCACTTCCACAGATATTCCTACTTGTCTAATCCATGTGTATAGAAGTGATCACTGAAGCCCAAGATTAAAAGTGAGTATTAAAGATAGAAAGTAACTCCAGAAGGAAAAGCCTTGGATAGATCCTAGGGGGATACTTATATTAAGGGGCAGAAGAAACAAAAGAGCCTGTGAAAGAGATAAGGAAGATGCCTTTAGAGTTTAGGAAGAGAACCAGTGACACAATGTAGGCTGGAAATCAGGTTGCAAAGTGGGGGCAGTTAGAGAAGAGAAGAGACAAACGCAAGTATTAAAGAGAAGATTGAAGAGAAAAGAAGGGGAAAAAAGGAGAGGAGAAAGGGAAAGACACAAGAGTAGCTCAAGTTGCAGTGTTAAGAAAACATTTAAAGATACAGGGGACTCAAATGTTTGTGTATGTGTGAAAAATAGATGGCAAATGCAAAATAACAATAAAAAAGAGATTACTGATGACATGATGTCCTACAGGAGGAAGGAGTGCACAAGTGTATGCAGAGGTGAGGACAGTCATGTTTTGCTGTCTAGAAATAAAGGCAACTAGGAGGTGTAATCCTTGGTTTGGCAGCCACTTCTCAGGAATCACTCTGTACTGTAGAAGCAGTGAACAGATTGCTGGTGGACAGATAGCCCTCTTTGCCACAAGAAATAATGAGTTTAACAAAGAGGAAGGGAGGTTCTTACAGGTCCCCAGATCAACATACTTTTA
Source organism: Symphalangus syndactylus (assembly GCF_028878055.3). Lineage (NCBI taxonomy): Eukaryota > Metazoa > Chordata > Mammalia > Primates > Hylobatidae > Symphalangus > Symphalangus syndactylus. Next base: position 64,490,701 of record NC_072424.2, read on the forward strand.
TCAAAGTCATTCTGCACACTCTGACTCCAATAACTCTGTGTATATAGTTCTGGGAACGCAGTCTGCATCTCCTGTCCTTGGCTTTATTTGTGTAGACATCTATCTCCTCAGTTCCCTCTGCCCTCTTCCTCAGGTCTATGGATCAAATATGTGTGAATCTCAACTCTACACTGTCTGACTCAAACAGGAGCAACTGCTCTCAAAAACCTGGTGATGATTATTTCAAATGTTTGCAATTCTCCCTCACCCTCCTCCCTTTTGGCAGACGTTCTTATTTAGCAGACCACTGAGACCCAGGTTTTTTGGTGAGAGCTCATCATATTGCATCTTCTCTCTCCTCCTTCTTCACCTTCTCTCTTGTCCTAGAGAGAAAAGGATTCCTACTCCAGGATATTGATTACATTTCCTCCTTCCTCCTCTAGGACATCATGTCATCAGTAATCTCTTTTCTTTATTGTTATTTTGCATTTGCCATCTATTTTTCATGCATACACAAATATTCGAGTTCCCTGAATCTTTAAATGTTTTCTTAACACTACTACTTGAGCTACTCTTGCATCTTTCCCATCCTCCTCTCCTTTTTCCCCCTTCTTTTCTCTTCAAAATTCTCTTCAGTACTTGCTTTTCTCTCTTCTCTTCTCTAACTGCCCCCAATTTGCAATCTGACTTCCAACCTCCATCGTGTCACTGGTTCTCTTCCTAAGCTCTAAAGGCATCTTCCTTATCTTGTTTTCACAGGCTGTTTTGTTTCTTCTGTCCCTTAATATAAGTATCCCCCTAGGATCTATCCAAGGCTTTTCCTTCCAGAGTTACTTTCTATCTTTAATACTCACTTTTATTCTTGGGCTTCAATGATCACTTCTATGCACATGGACTAGGCAAGCTGGAAGATTTACTCTTTCCACGATCCGTCTAGCTACATTGTGATAAAACTGCTACAACTCAAAAACCTGTAACTTAGAATGCAATTGAGCACTAACTCCATGGCAGGCATAATACAATTGAAGAAATGCTTGTGTAAAAGCCAAGAGAAAGAGTTAGTGTTCTGACTCTGTTTCCGAATCTTGGTTTTATCACATTAAGATACAAAGATTGAACAAAGTCAATACCTAAAGTTTCCCTCAACTCAGAAATCAAAGTTGATAACTTGTGTAAAGTACTTTAAGGAATTTTTCTAAAAAGATGATTTTAAGATTCTTCTATAACATTCCTGCATACAAGATATTTATATTAGTCCATTTTGCATTGCTATAAAGGAATACCTTCGATTGGATAATTTATAAAGAAAAGGGGTTTAATTGGCTCATGGTTCTGCAGGCTGTACAAGCATGACACCATCTGCTCAGCCACTGGTGAGTATTCAGGAAGCTTTTATTCATGGTGGAAGTTGAAGGAGGAACAGGTGTGTCACATGGTGAGACAGGGAGCAAGAGAGAGAGCAGGGAGGTCACAGACTCTTCAGTAACCAGATATTGTGTGTACTCATTACTGTGGGAAAGGAACCAAGCCATTCGTGAGGAATCTACCCCCATGATCCAAACACCCACTTGGCCTCACCTCAAACCTTGGGGATCACAGTTCAACATGAGATTTGGAGGCAAAAATATCAAAAGTATATTAATTTTTAAGGAAATTAACTTCTTTTCTCCTTAAGTTGGGGTCTTGCTGTGTCACCTAGGCTGGAGTGCGGTGGTATGATCATGGTTCACTGCAGCCTCTGCCTCACTGGCTCAGGTGATCTTCTTCCCTTAGCCTTCTGAGTAGCTGGGACTACAGGTGTGTGCCACCATGTCTGACTAATTTTTTATTTTTTATAGAGTCTGGATTTCTATATTTTGCTCAGGCTGGTCTTAAACTCCTGGTCTCAAGTGATGATCCCACCTTGGCACCCCAGAGTTCTGGGATTACAGGCATGAGCCATTGTGCCCAGCCAAAATTAACTTATTAATATTTGTTATTAATTTGGGGAGGGAAAGAGAGGATAACTTTCAATTTACAGTTAGAAAAGAGTTGATCTGCAACTTATTTAGAATTGAGACATAAGAGCTGGGGCTACCATAATAAAAATTAAAGTTATTATTTTAAAAAATCAATCCCTACATCTCAGATACTTAGGTGTGGAAAATGTTCATAAGTTTGGTTAAATTCACTTCTTCAGGGGGAAATTGTTACATTTCATTTCTCATAGGTAATTGAAGAGTATACTTTTTGTTAGATGCTGAAGTCTTCAATCAAAAATATGGCAAAATCTGACAATTTCAGTGTTAAAAAATAAACTCCTTTTCCTTTTTAATAGGGCATGTCAGTAGAACTACCCTAAAACTTAAAGTATAATAATAATAATAATAAAAAGAAACAAACAAACAACAAAAAAAAATGTGTGGCTGACACAAGACCATTTTCCACGTCACCTTCATTCTTGCCTATAGCAGAGTTGTGAGCAGGATTTCAGATGTAATACTTTGTCTCTGCTCAAATCATCCCTGACTAATGTTAAAGGTTAGCACTCAAAACCTCTGTGCTTCCTCCTGTTCCAAGACAGTGTGAGGTCAGCTTTTTAATGGTTCGCAAGATCCACTAGAACCCAGCTATATTAAAAGGTGAGTTTAAAAAGAAGAACAAAAAACTATTCTAACATGTTAAGTAATTTGATTAAAAAAGAAAACTTCACATACGGTATTTACTTAGTCACATGTTTTAAACAACAAGTTGTCTCTTAAGTTATATTCTGCAATGTAAGAAGGTAGGTTTATATAAATCCTGCCATTCAGTGCATTTAAATATTTTAAAAATTCCCTTTCTTGAATTTTGCAATCAGCCTTTTATTATTGGAAAGGCACTAATGGATAATTCAAAATAGTATGTCACAAAAATTAAGATTATTTTTAGATCTCTCCACTGACATACATTTCTTATATAGGAGAGACCTTCTCAGCCCAGCTTGAAACCTCTTTCCTTGAGTTCTGCCACATAGCCTTTCCCTTTCCTATATGCCTCTCTTCTCCCCCAGCCCATCACTTTTAGGAAACCCCTTCCACCCTTATTGTCAATTCATAGCAGACCTCTTGGTAGGTCTAGAGAGGAGTTGTAATGACTAGAATAATGGTGAAATAAAAACTTATTAAATCTTTCCTCCTTCACTCACCATTTATGTGTCTGATCCATCGTTCTTCACTCTTCATTCACAGGAAGATCCCTGCCCCAGATCCCACCTTTCTCAAGTGCTCTGACTCTTCCTCTCAGTCTCAGTGATGGCATGTCCAGGAGGACAATGAATGATCTTCCACAATGTAGTCTATTCTTTCTCTTGATAATTCATCTACTTCATAAAGTTTAGTTCTGGTTATTGTCTACAGAGTCCCACAATGAGCCACTATTTTGATTTCATCTTTTTTTTTTTACAGTCTATTCAATTTGGCAGTTTGTTTCTATCATATAATTGAATATGGATATATCTAATATGGGAAATGGTTTCAATCAGAGAATGCAGATCCATAGCAAAGGTCAAAATCTTGACCAGTTTTATTAACTGACTCAGTGCCAAGAAAAAAGAGCATTGGACATAAGTAATTCAAAGCCTCAACCTGCAAAATGACTCTAATAAAAATCCATAGCGAAGTGTTTGAATTTGAGAGGGCATTTCAGCTGGACTGAAAACTGCATAAGACAAATAGAGGACAAATAGAGTCTTCAGTATTAAAATTAAGATATTGAGTAGTAGAGGTGCCACTTGTCAGTAAATTGTAAAGCAAATTTTGCAGAGATAAGCCAAAATACTCCCACTTTATCAGGACTTGACCATTTATGGAAAAGTCCTGATGCAGAAAAATTAGCATGAAGATTAGCAAGTATAATAATATGCACTTATTTCATAGTCCAGAACACTTGTCAGATAAAATAAATTGTTTCCAATGAAATAAATTAGACTTATGTGCAGGGAGCCTTAGCATCACCTAGTAGTAGGTAGATTGTATTTTCTATTATTTAACAGGAAGGAGAAAGATAGGTCAAAGGTGAAAGAACAAAATTGCTAATCACTAGAATTGCCTGCAATCAGCCCTGGGGCTACCAGGAAAATGTAAGTGAACCATAAAACACAAAGGTATACCTCATGTCCCAAAGACAATGAGTCAAAACTAGAAAAAATTGCAAAAGACTCTAATTTTATTTTATGGTCTCCTTAGCTGCTGATGTTTCAAACGTTCCGCGGTCTCTCCTCAGTTCAACTCTGGCTCTCACATGACCACCAGGACATAATCATTTGGTTGACTTCCTAAAACTTAGAATATCTGCACCTTAGCTTGACTATATGATGGGGTCTAAACACAAATCCTGCTATCAGATTGGGTAAGAATGTACAGTCCTCATTAAATGCCTTGTTCAGTAATTTTTATTTGTTTTTGTTTTCCTGTCAAGAAAAAAAGCAGGCCAAAGACTAAGAGGCAGTTTATTAGTCCGTTCTCACACTGCTATAAAGAACTATCTGAGACTGGGTAATTTATGAAGAAAAGAGGTTTAATTGATTCACAGTCCCTCAGGCTGCACAGGAAGCATGGCTGTGAAGCCTCAGGAAACTTACAATCATGGCAGAAGGGCGAAGGGGAAACAAGCACATATTCACATGGCAGAGCAGGAGAGAGAGAGAGCAAAGGGGGAAGTGCCACACACTTTTAAACAACCAGATTTCATGAGAACTCATTCACTATCATGAGAACAGCAAGGAGGAAGACTACCCCCATGATCCAATCACCTCCCACCAGGCCCCTCCCCCGACACATGGGGATTACAAATTGACATGAGATTTGTGTGGGTACAGAGCCAAACCATATCAGGCAGAGTCAATCTTTCTTTTCCTGTGTGAGGCAGCATCCTGTTGCCTATTTCTTGTGGTAGAGCAAGCAGTCCTCCTTAAGTCAGACAATAGCTGACTCCAAATGTGTATTAAGTTTAAGGATTCTTAAAATACAGTTCATGGATTTAGAAGGTGATTCACCAGTATTTTTATTATTAATAGGACACTACTTGTGAAATGTATACATTGGAGTATAAACTCAATAACATATTAGTTTTTATTTTTGTTTTTATTTGCTTTTAAAAAGTATTTTGTGGGGAGTGGCCAAGATGGCCAATTAGAAGCAGCTTAGATGTGTGGCTCTCAGGGAGAGGGACAGAAAGGCAAGTAAATTCAGCACCTTCAACAGAAACATCCAGGTACTTGCATTGGGACTAATCAAGGAAACAGTTCAACCCATGGAGAACCAAGAAAAGCAAGGCAGGGCGATGGCCCAGCTGGGAGTGACACAGAGCCAAGGGAACCTCCAACTCGGGCAAGCAGTGAGTGAATGTGTAACCCTGGGAAACCACGCTTCTCCCACAGATCTTTGCAACCTTCAGGTCAGAAGATCCCCTTGTGAACCCATTCCACTAGAGTCTTCAGTCTGACACACAGAGCTACATGGAGTGTTAGCAGACCAGCCTCTCAGGCACACACAGAGACCTGGGAGCTTTAGATATTCTTAACTTTCTGGGAGTCCAGGCAAAAGTAACTGCAACTCTAGCAAAAAGGGAAGTTAGACCCCCATACTAACCCCTAGAAAGAAGGCTAAATCCAGGGAACTGAGCAGCAATGTTCTGCACGCCCCATTTCCATGATGCCTCACAGGATAAGACCCACTGGCTTGGCATTCCCACCAGTCCCTTGTAGTAGTATTGTGCCTCCCTGGGATGGAGCTCCTGGGCAGGAGGGGTGGGCCACCATCTTTGCTGTTTGGGCAACTTACCTGTTCCAGCTTGCAGGCTTTGGAGTGTTTAATCAGGGGTGGAAGGGATCTCCTAGCACAATACAGCTGCTCCACCAAAACGTGGCCAGGCTGCTTCTTTAAGCAGGTTCTCAATGTGTTCCTCCTCACTGGGAGAGACCTTTCAACCAAGGCCTCCAGCCACTCCTGCTGGAGGTGTTCTCTGGCCAACAGAGATTTATAAAGTCCAGGGGACAGAGCTCCTAGAGGGAGGAGTGGGCTGCCAGCTTGGCTGTTTGGGTAACTTAGCTGTTCCTGCTTGAGGGCTTCGGAGAGCCCAAGACTATGGAGGCAGAAGCAATACCCCAGCACAGCACAGTTACTCTATTAAAGCATAGCCAGACTACTTCTTTAACCAGGTCTCTGATTCCATTTCTCCTCAATGGGTGTGGCCTCCCATCTGAGGCCTCCAGCTACCCCTGCTGGTGTTCTCTGGCCAACAGAGATTTGAAAAGTCCTGGAGACAGAGCTCCCAGAGGGAGGGATGGGCCACTATCTTGGCTGTTTGGGTGACTTAGCTGTTCCAGCCTCCAGGCTCTGGAGAGCTCAAGCTAACTGGGGGTGGAAGCAGTACCCCAGCACAGCACAGCTGCTCTATGAAAGCATGGCACACTTTTCTTTAAGCAGGTTCCTGAACCCGTTCCTCTTCACTGGGTAGAACCTTCCAACCAGGGCCTCCAGCCACTCCCACTGGTTTTCTCTGGCCTACAGAAATTTGGAAACTCGCTGGGATGGAAATCCCAGAGGGAGGGGCAGACCACCATCTTTGCTGTTTGGGCATCTTAAAAATTCCCGCCTTTGGGGCTGTGAAGAGTGCAGGCCAACAGAGGGTGGAAGTGGTACTCTAGCACAGCACAGCAGCCCCATGAAAATGTGGCCAGACTGCTTTTTAAAGCGGGTCCCTGACCCTGTTTCTCATCATTGGGTGAAGCACTCCTACCAGGGTCTCTGACTAAAATAACCAGTCTCTAGCTGACAGAGGTTTCAGGCCTCCCTGGATACAGCTCCCAGGTGGACAGGAAGGCATGCATCTTTGCTGTTTGGGTGACTTAGCCATTCGAGCCTTTGGGCTTCAGTGTCCGAGGTAACCAGGGGCTAAAGTGGACCCTCAGCACAGCACAGCTGCTCTACATAAATGTGGCCAAGCTACTTTTTTAAGCGAGTTCCTGATCTCATTCCTACTGACTGGAGAAGACCTCCCATGCAGGGTCACCAGCCACCTCCTACAGATGAGTTCAGGCTGGCAACAGGTCTGTCTCCTTGGGATGGAGGTCCCAGAGGAAGTGGCAGGCAGCTATCTTTGCTGTTTCTTAGCCTTCACTGGTGATATCTCCAGGTACTGGTAAATCTGAGATGACTAGGGAATGGAGGAGCAGATTCCCAGCAAAGAAGTAAATGATGACAAATGGGATCCAATTAAACTGAAAAGCTTCTGCACAGTAATAGAAACTATCAACAGAGTAAACAGACAACCTACAGAATGGCAGAAAATTTTTGCAAAGTATGCATCCAACAAAGGTCTAATATTCAGTATCTATAAGGAACTTAAATTTATAAGAATAAAACAACCCTATAAAAAAGTGGGCAAAGGACTTAAATAGACTTCTCAAAAGAAGACATTCATACGGCCAACAATCATATGAAAAAATCTCAACATCACCGATCATAAGAGAAATGCAAATCAAAACCACAATGAGATATGATCTCACACAAGTTGGAATGGCTATTATTAAAAAGCCAAAAATCCACAGATGCTGGCAGGGCTGTTTAGTAAAAGGAACACTTCTACACTTCTGGGAGTGTAAATTAGTTCAGCCATTGTGGAAGATAGTGTGGTGATTTCTCAAATATCTAGAACTGGAAATACCATATGACCCAGCAATCCCATTACTGGGTGTATACCCCTAAGAATATAAATCATTCTATTATAAAGACACATGCACGTGTATGTTCATTGTAGCACTATTCACAATAGCAAAGGCAAGGAAACAACCTAACTGCCCATCAATGATAGACTGGATAAAGAAAGTGTGGTATATATACAGCATAGAATACTATGATGCAGTCATAAAAAAGAACAATTGTTTACAGCAATATGGATGGAGCCAGAGGCCATTATTGTTTACAGCAATATGGATGGAGCCAGAGGCCATTATCTTTAGCAAACTAACACAGAAACAGGAAACCAAACACTGCATGTTTTCATTTATAAGCGGGAGCTAAATTATGAGAACACATGGACTCATAGAGGGCAACAACACACCCTGGGGCCTTTCAGAGGGTGGAGGGTGGGAGGAGGAGAGGATCAGGAAAAATAACTAATGGGTTCTAGGCTTAATACCTTGGTGATGATATAATCTGTACAACAAACCCCCATGACACAAGTTTACCTAAGTAACAAACCTGCATTTGTACCCATGAGCAAGTTTTTAAATAAAATTTAAAAAATAATTTTTTGTGTGTGATCCTCACCTGTTATCTTTCACTAATAGAAATTGTTTCATATTCCACATCAGTCTTCTGAAAACCTATGACAGCATGACAGCTCATTTATTCACATCTAAGATTTATTTATTAATTGTCTATCAATCAAAAATAATTTTGAATAAGGATGTGGCTTGCTATTCAAAATTACTGGAGGCCCATGACAGTGCTTTTCAGAATGAAATATGGTTGTTAAACTGTAAAATGATTTAATCAAAGTAGTTTAGCTATAGCTTTCACCAAGGTGACCATCTTCAAGAATTAATGTGGAAATGAATCTGGGTCTCTATTAGCAGGGCCTTCCCTTAGGGAGTGTTAATAGAGATGAGGTAGCAGCAGGGGACTAAGATTTGAATCCCTGAGTATTCAGTTCCCTTCTGAAGCTTCCAGATGCTCCTGGCAGAAGATGCTCACAATGAGGCAGCAAGATCAGAGACTAGCAATGTCCCTTTAAATTTAAAGAGATTACTCAGTAGGAGTGAGCTTAGCTACAAAATCAGAAAAAAAAAATTTGATGTTTCCTGTGCTATTGAGAGAACCCCATTGTAAGGATAAATCTCTTATAAAAAAAGATAAAGTCATTACTCTCACATGAACATGTGAACATGTGTCAAACATTTTAGTTAACCTATTAATCAGTGAGGGAACCAATACGATGTTATAATCAGTTCAAAGGAGAATTCCAAGAACCATACATACATAGAGAACAAGCAAGCAATTTTTAGATGAATTTACAATCATGCCAAATGACTCTATCCAAAGGGATAGAATCAGTTGCATTCCACCAGCACACACTTTTCCTGGACAAGAATCGTTTGTATTATCACCAGTTTTCTACAACTTATAGAGTTGTATAATAGCTCAAAGACAATGAAAAGCAGGAATAACCCACTAGTGGAGGTAGACATGGTAACAACTGATATAGTCTTTTCTTTTAAAAGTCTTTCACAATTTGTCCTGCTACCCTGTAGTCGAAGGATTCCCCAGACACCTAGGACTGAATATCCTCAATCTTACCTGTAGCCCTCAGACAATGGGCTGTACCTCGGGATCTACCATTTCCTGAATTTCCTTTTACAATCCAGCCTACTAACTTAATACTGCCTTGTTAATAGTGTTCTACCTTCTGTGACCCAATCAGTGACCTCAGGACACCATTATCCCTACAAGCACCATGAACAGGCTGGCTTGGACAGGGCCTATGCTAAATATTTTGTATGCATTATCTTATTTAGCCTCATAATGATTTTAAGATAATTATCATTATGCATATTCATAAATACAGAAAGTAAGGCTGGATGACCTTATGTAAATTGTCCAAAATCCTATGGTTAACATAGGGCAGAGATGGAATTCAAATCTATCAACTTTCAAAGCTTTTAACTGAGACACAACAGCTTCGCAGGGATGCTTCTAACTCCTTAATATCACTCAGTTAATGTCTTTGTCAGTAAGCACTCAACCTGTTCACTGAGCTAAAGCTTTCCCATTACAGGCTTTTGCATGCCTCAAGGCAAGATTTCTGGATTAGGTTGATTAGTGTGCACATGAAACTCCACATATTTATGATGAGGAAAGTGGCTTTACAAGCCTTAGAGGAGCAATGCAAAGAGAGGAAGAACACAGAATGGGCTCTGTGTGGTTCCAGTGCTTTGCTCACACTTTGATGATATCATGTAACACATTGCCTTGTATCTATCTGTTATAATAACAGCTAAGATTTATTGAATATATTTTATTTATTTAATGTATTTTATATCTTGTACTTTACATTCAATATGCCGTTTAATTCTTACAGGATATGAACTGGGTAATATGATGCCTATGTAAACACAAGGAAACTAAGGTCTAGAAAAATAAGTAACTTGTCCACAGTCACAGAAAGAGGAAGTGACAGAGGTGCCCACTCTGTCCACTGTTGTGTCTTAAGGCCCTCTGGCCATGCACTTTTCTCCTTTTTGAACAAGAAGAAGGATCTAGGGATCTTCTGAAGTGCTAATTGGGGAAGACTAATTTCCTCAGTTGAGTATGCATTCAAATGGAGAAAAGACACTGAAATAAATGGACACCCCACTTTTCTTCTTTATACCCTGGTATATTAGGACACAAATGGGTTGCAGGATTAACATGGAAGTCTTATGAGCTTAAGGTGGGAATTTATTAGTCCAAATCACTAGGAAGTCTTTGGCAGGCCTGGCTTCAATCCCAGCTAGATTCAGATGTTCAATGTCATCTGTGTTCTTTACCCCTCTGCCTTTCTTTCTCCTCAGCTCTGCTTCTATTTAGATATTGGCCTCATCTTTTCTACTGCAGTTATATTCCTCCATGTGGCTTTGAAAGAAAGTGGAAAATATTTGTGGCTTTTATTATTTTTTTAGTTTAAAATCTTATTGAAAGAAGGCTCTGTCTTTCGGAGCACCAAGGGGAAAATACTGTGAAAAACATTCTTTTATCCAGTTTGGCTCACTGTGAGGAGGGGCGTGAATACTCTGATGGGACCATCTGGGTCAGGTGACCTCTTGTCACAGGGTACAGATGACACACTATGACAGTGAGCACTCAGGGCCAGATGGAGGGATGGCTCCACACACAAACAAAAGCAGGATGCTGTTGTCAAACAAAAAAAGGAAGAATGCTGGGCAGGTAAAAAAAACAGTTGTCGGGGGTGGAGCCAAGATGGCCGAATAGGAACAGATCCCGTCTACAGCTCCCAGCGTGAGCGACACAGAAGACGGGTGATTTCTGCATTTCCGTTTGAGGTACCGGGTTCATCTCATTAGGGAGTGTCAAACAGTGGGTGCAGGACAGTCGGTGCAGCGCACTGTGTGCGAGCCGAGGCAGGGTGAGGCATTGCCTCATTCGGGAAGCGCAAGGGGTCAGGGAGTTCCCTTTCCTAGTCAAAGAAAGAGGTAACAGACGGCACCTGGAAAATCGGGTCAGTCCTACCCTAATACTGCGCTTTTCCAATGGGCCTGGAAAACGGCACACCAGGAGATTGTGTCCTGCACCTGGCTCGGAGGGTCCTATGCCCACGGAGTCTCCCTGATTGCTAGCACAGCAGTCAGATCAAACTGCAAGGCGGCAGTGAGGCCGGGGGAGGGGTGCCCGCCATTGCCCAGACTTGCTTAGGTAAACAAAGCAGCCAGGAAGCTCGAACTGGGTGGAGCCCACCACAGCTCAAGGAGGCCTGCCTGCCTCTATAGGCTCCACCTCTGGGGGCAGGGCACAGAAAACCAAAAAGTCAGCAGTAACCTCTGCAGACTTAAATGTCCCTGTCTGACAGTTTGAAGAGAGTAGTGGTTCTCCCAGCACGCAGCTGGATATCTGAGAATGGACAGACTGCCTCCTAAAGTGGGTCCCTGACCCCCGAACAGCCTAACTGGGAGGCACCCCCCAGTAGGGACAGACGGACACCTCACTCGGCCAGGTACTCCTCTGAGACAAAACTTCCAGAGGAACTATCAGACAGCTGAATTTGTGGTCTCACGAAAATCCACTGTTCTGCAGCCAGCACTGCTGACACCCAGCCAAACAGGGTCTGGAGTGGTCCTCTAGCAAACTCCAACAGACCCGCAGCTGAGGGTCCTGTCTGGTAGAAGGAAAACTAACAAACAGAAAGGACATCCACACCAAAAACCCATCTGTACATCACCATCATCAAAGACCAAAAGTAGATAAAACCACAAAGATAGGGAAAAAACAGAGCAGAAAAACTGGAAACTCTAAAAAGCAGAGCACCTCTCCTCCTCCAAAGGAACGCAGTTCCTCACCAGCAACGGAACAAAGCTGGACGGAGAATGACTTTCTTCACAGAATTGGAAAAAACTACTTTAAAGTTCATATGGAACCAAAAAAGAGCCCACATCACCAAGTCAATTCTAAGCCAAAAAACAAAGCTGGAGACATCACACTACGTGACTTCAAACTATACTACAAGGCTACAGTAACCAAAACAGCATGGTACTGGTACCACAACAGAGACATAGATCAATGGAACAGAACAGAGCCCTCAGAAATAATGCCGCATATCTACAACTATCTGATCTTTGACAAACCTGACAAAAACAAGCAATGGGGAAAGGATTCCCTATTTAATAAATGGTGCTGGGAAAACTGGCTAGCCATATGTAGAAAGCTGAAACTGGATCCCTTCCTGACACCTTATACAAAAATTAATTCAAGATGGATTAAAGACTTACATGTTAGACCTAAAACCATTAAAATCCTACAAGAAAACCTAGGCAATACCATTCAGGACATAGGCGTGGGCAAGGACTTCATGTCTAAAACACCAAAAGCAATGGCAACAAAAGCCAAAATTGACAAATGGGATCTCATTAAACTAAAGAGCTTCTGCACAGCAAAAGAAACTACCATCAGAGTGAACAGGCAACTTAGAGAATGGGAGAAAATTTTTGCAACCTACTCATCTGACAAAGGGCTAATATCCAGAATCTACAATGAACTCAAACAAATTTACAAGAAAAAAACAAACAGCCCCATCAAAAAGTGGGCAAAGGACATGAACAGACACTTCTCAAAAGAAAACATTTATGCAGCCAAAAAACACATGAAAAAATGCTCATCATCACTGGCCATCAGAGAAATGCAAATCAAAACCACAGTGAGATACCATCTCACACCAGTTAGAATGGCCATCATTAAAAAGTCAGGAAACAACAGGTGCTGGAGAGGATGTGGAGAAATAGGAACACTTTTACACTGTTGGTGGGACTGTAAACTAGTTCAACCATTGTGGAAGTCAATGTGGCGATTCCTCAGGGATCTAGAACTAGAAATACCATTTGACCCAGCCATCCCATTACTGGCTATATACCCAAAGGACTATAAATCATGCTGCTATAAAGACACATGCACACGTATGTTTATTGCGGCACTATTCACAATAGCAAAGAGTTGCAACCAACCCAAATGTCCAGCAACGATAGACTGGATTAAGAAAATGTGGCACATATACACCATGGAATACTATGCAGCCATAAAAAATGATGAGTTCATGTCCTCTGTAGGGACATGGATGACACTGGAAAACATCATTCTCAGTAAACTATCGCAAGGACAAAAAACCAAACACCGCATGTTCTCACTCATAGGTGGGAATTGAACAATGAGAACTAATGGACACAGGAAGGGGAACATCACACTCCAGGGACTGTTGTGGGGTGGGGGGAGGGGGGAGGGACAGCATTAGGAGATACACCTAATGCTAAATGATGAGTTAATGGGTGCAGCAAAACAACATGGCACATGGATACATATGTAACAAACCTGCACATTGTGCACATGTACCCTAAAACCTAAAGTATAATAATAAAAAAATAAATAAATAAAAATTAAAAAAAAAAGAAAATGACTATGTTAAAGAAATAACCGAACTTCCATATTTATTGCAGCACTATTCACAATATCCAAAATATGGAACCAACCTAAGTATCTGTCAACAGATGAGTGGATATTTTTTAATGTGGTGTATACACACAATGGAATGCTATTTGGCCATTAAAAAACAACAGAATGCTGTCATTCTCAGCATCATTTACAGCAACATGGAAGAGCCTGGAGGATTATGTTAAGTGAAATAAGCAGACACGAAAAGATAAATGCTGCATGTTCTTACTCATACTTAAAATTGACCTCATAGAAGAAGAGAGTAGAATAGTGGTTACTAGAGGCTGGGAATGGTAAGGCGGAAAGGGGTATAGGGAGAGGTGGGTTAACAAACACAAAGTTACAACTAGACAAAAAGAATAAGTTCTAGTGTTCTGTAGCACTGTGGGGTGACTATAGTTAACAATAATTTATTGTATAACTCCAAATAGCTAGAAGAGAGGATTCTGAATGTTCCTAACATGAAATGATAAAGTTTGAGGTTATGGATATGCCAATTAACCTGATTTGATCATTACACATTGTATAGATTTATTAAACTATCACTCTGTACCCCATAAACATATACAATTATGTGTCCATTAAAAATAATTTTTAAAAATAAATTTAAAAGAGTAAAAAAGAATCACTGTTTATCCTAAGCAGAGTTCACACTTAAAACAATATATAAACATTATGAAAACAAATACTCTTTATAGTCATCAGGCACACTTCATTAAATGTTTAGTCTGGGGAAGGAACTTGAATAGATTAAGTTTAAATAACTGGCAAATGTTAGAATCATTTACAACTAAGAACATGCTACATTAATTCATGTGCATTGAATGATGTAGAGTCTAGTTATTGCCCTGATTACCAAACGAATAAAACCTTGAGAGGCAGTGTGAAATAAAGATAAAGTACATGGCCTTCGGCTACAAAGAGCCTGGGTTTGTATCTTGACATCGCCATTTATGAGCTATGTGATATGAGTATAAGGTAACATTACAAAACTTCAGTTTCTTCATCTTTAAAAATGGCATTAAAATGATACTACTTCTTAAGATTGTTTTGAGGAGTATATGATATAAATTCTAAGTACAGTGCCAGGTGCAAAAGTGCTCAATAAAGTTAAGAGCTATTATTATTACCTGGGTATTCATTACCATTACCATAAAAAGCTCTAAGAACTAACAATTAAGTATTATAAGAAATTTTAATTTTGAAAAATACTTTGATTTTATTAATATCTCAGCACAATTAAAGCAGTTAATTATTAAAATCCAAAAAGAATTCAAATTATTTTACAATAACGAGATGTAGAAACCAACTTCCAGTTGCCATATTTGTTACTGGCATATAATGGCCACACTAAGTTTCTTTTGATCACTATTGTTGTCTTTACAAATGAATTACAAGGCACATTCTCAAGTTAAAGCAGTGACTTAAACCTGGGAGGCGGAGGTTAGAGTGAGCCAAGATCACACCACTGCCTCGGTGACAGAGTGAAACCCTGTCTCAAAAAAAAAAAGTTAAAGCAGTGGAGCTAATATTTGTTCCACAAAGATTTTTAAGTCATGGCTTAGAAATGTAAACTCCTAATACATTCTGTAAGCCAGCAGGTATACACAACACTGGTCTTTCTACTGATTTATCTTTGAATTAACTTTTATGTCATCTGCATTTCACTGCTAAGCCTATCCAAGTAATTTTTATTCTGAAAGTGTATATTTCGGTTTTGGAATTTTTATTTGGTTCTTTCTTAAAACTTTGCTGAAAATCTCTATTTCTTCAAACATTTCAAGCATATGTTCCATTATGTCATTGAGGATGGTTATAATAGTCACTTTAAAATCCTTGTTTGTTATTTTCAATATCAGAGTCAGTTTCCATTGATTATCATCTTTTGAGAATGGGTCATGGCTTTTTTTTTTTTTTTTGGTCTTTGTCAAGAACTTTTGAATTGCAGCCTGACATGAGTATTAAATTGTAGAGGTTCTGAATTCTGTTATAGTCCTATGATGAGTGTTTTTTTTTTAGACGTTCAATTAACTTGGCTGAACAAAAACTGTAAATTCTGTCACTTAAGACGGAGCTCAACCCTTAGTTCAATTTTTTAATCCTTAAATGAGCTGTCTGCAGTTTACCATGCACATATGTAATTCAGGGGTTAGCCAGAGATTTGGGTAGAGTTTATACACAGAATTTGTGTTTCCTTTCTCTGCTTCTCTCCTTTCTGCAATTCTACTCTCACTTTCAAATGGCTTTGGTTGTCCTGAAACTCATCTTCTGGGCAATAGGACTTCAAGTTTTCTATAAGAATTTCATTCATCTCATGCAGCACTGGCTGGAGTCTGCCCCCAATCTAAAATTCATAAAATACAGGAAACTCTCATTGTATCATTGACTTTGCTCATATGCTAACTTCCCTCCAAAATCTGTCTTTATTTCATCTCCAGTGCCTTCATGTAGTTGATCTTTGTATTTTTTCCAGACTTTACAGTTGTTTTCTATGGGACGGTCAGTCTGGTAGGCGCTTACTTGACCACACAGACTACTGATTATACTTTAGTCTAATTCTACTTGATGACCCTTCACAGGACTTCAGTAGGATTCGTAATAAAGTATGCAAGGATATCTGAACAACATTCAACTTCTCCAAGAGAAAAGAACTCTAATCCAATGGGGTCAAATTTCAGAACACTGATTGGACTGTGTTTACTAGTGAGCAGGTCATTATGTGTTCAAAAGCCACCCTGACTATTTAAACTGAGTTAATGCCAAATTCCCCATATAGAAAACCCAATCCACTTTGCTTTCATTCTTTTCTCCTTTTCTCAGGAGCACTTAGGTACTTTCATTGTTTCATATTCAAGTATATAGTTGGACCTAGACTTGAGATTTGGGTTTAAGTGAAGAAAAAGACTCAGATTTAAGTGATGTAACCTGTCCAGGAAACCTAAAAACACTACATAAGGGTTTGGGAAATAAGCATCTTTGATAATTTTTTAAAGTAGCTTCCTTTCATAATTTTCCTTTGAGAAATTCATAGGAAAAAGAGGTATTCAGACAGCAGAATTGGACATCCTAGGTCCCCAGCCAAAAGGCGATTAAGCCCTCAAAAACTTCTCATTAAGGCTCTAAGTAATGAGATTCAGATGGCATGACAAAAAATGAGGGGTATGGGGTAAGGAACAAAGAAGAACATAGTAGAGAAAATTCTGTTGGGGAGTGGTCTCAAATGACATATAAACTAAACAAAATTTTTTAAATCCTTAGATCTTATGTAATCAAATTACACCCAAGATCTCACAATAAATTGCAGAGAAGGTGCTAGAATCCAAATGTGCTCACTCCAGCCCAGTAAGTTTTCTACAATACCACATGACTACAAGCTTTCTGTAAGTCTAGACTCCCCATGTCAAAAAACTGTGTTGCTGGAAGGATTATAAGCCTCATTACTTGTATTATTCCATTCTCATACTGCTGTTAAGAAATATCAAAGACTGGACAGTTTATAGAGAAAAGAGTCTTCATTGATTCACAGTTTCTAATGGCTGGGGAGGCCTCAGGAAACTTACAATCATGGCAGAAGGCACCTCTTCAAAGGGCAGCAGGAGAGAGAATGAGTGCCAAAAGAAGGGAGAAGCCCCTTACAAAACTATCAGATCTCATGAGAACTAACTCACTATCATGAGAATAGCATGGGGGAAACTGCTCCCACAATTCAATTATCTCCACCTAGTCCCACCCTTGACACATAGGGATTATTACAATTCAAGGTGAGATTTGGGTGGGAACACAGAGCTAAACCATATCATTCCACCCCTGGTCACTCCCAAATCTCATGTCCTCATATTTCAAAACATTTCATTCCCTCTCAACAGTCCCCCAAAGTCTTAACTCATTCCAGCATTAACCCAAAAGTCCAAATCCAAAGTCTCATCTAAGACAAGGCAAGTTCCTTCCACCTATGAGCCTGTAAAATCAAAAGCAAGTTAGTTACTTCCTAGATACAATGGGGGTACAGGTATTGGGTAAATACACCCATTCCAAATGGGAGAAATTGGCCAAAACAAAGGGGCTACAGGCCCCATGCAAGTAGGAAATCCAACAGGGCAGACATTAAATCTTAGACTTCCAAAATGATATCCTTTGACTCCATGTCTCACATCCAGGTAACACTGATGCAAGAGGTGGGTTCCCATGGTCTTGAGCAGCTCTACCTCTGTGGCTTTGAAGGGTACAGCCTCCCTCTCAGGTGCTTTCACAGGCTGGTGCTGAGTGTCTGTGGCTTTTCCAGGCACATGGTGCAAGCTGTCAGTGAATCTACCATTCTGGGACCTGGAGGATGGTGGTCCTTTCCTCAAAGCTCCACTAGGCAGTGTCCCAGTAGGGACTCTGTGCGGTGACTCAAACCTCACATTTCCCTGCACTCTGCCCTATCAGATGTTTGCCATGAAGCCTCCACCCCTGCATTAAATTTCTGCCTGGACATCCATGCATTTCCATACAACCTCTGACATCTAGGTGGAGGTTCCTAAAGCTCAGTTCTTGGCTTCTGTACACCCACAGGCCCAATATGATATGTAAGCCACCAAGGCTTGGGGCTCACACCCTCAGAAGCAATGGTCTGAGCTGTATGCGGGCCCCTTTTAGCCACAGCTGGGATGCAGGGCACCAAGTCCTGAGACTGCACAAAGCAGCAAGGTGCTGGGCCCAGCCCAGGAAACCATTTCTTCCTCCTACTCCTCTGGGCCAATGATGGTAGGGGCTGCCATGAAGACCTCCTACACGCCCCAGAGACATTTTCCCCACTGCCTTGGCAATTAACATTTGGTTCCTTGTTACTTATGCAAATTTCTACAGCTGGCTTGAATTTCTCCTCACAGAATGGGTTTTTCTTTACTATCACATCATCAGCGTGCAAATTTTCCAAACTTTTATGCTCTGCTTCCCTTTTAAACATAATTTCCAATTCCAAATAGTCTCTTTGTCAATGCATAAAATTGAATGCTTTTAAGGGGACCCAAGCCACATCTGAAAAGCTTTGCTGCTTAGAAATTTCTCCCATCAGATACCCTAAATCATCTCTTTCAAGTTCAAAGTTTCATAGATCTTTAGGGCAGGGGAAAAATGCCACCAGTCTCTTTGCTAAAGCATAACAAAAGTCACCTGTTTTCCAGTTCCCAACAAGTTTCTCATCTCCATCTGAGACCATCTCATCCTGCACTTCATAGTCCATATCACTATCAGCATTTTGGTCAAAACCATTCAACAAGTCTCTAGGAAATTCCAAACTTTCCTACATCTTCCTGTCTTCTTCTGAGCCCTCTAAACTCTTCCAACCTTTGCCTGTTACCCAGTTCCAAAGTCGCTTCCATATTTTTGGATAGATGAATAACAGCACCCCACTCTCTGCTATACCAATTTACTGTATTAGTCCATTCTCATGCTGATATAAAGAAATACCTGAGACTGGGTAATTTACAAAGAAACTAGGTTTAATTGACTCACAGTCCTGCATAACTGATCAGGCCTCAGGAAACTTACCTCTTCACAGGGCAGCAGGAGCAAGGACGAGTACTGAGTGAAGGAGGAAGCCCCTTGTAATGCCATCGGATCTTGTGAGAACGAACTCAGTCTCATGGGAACTTAAGCATGGAGGAATCCACCCCCATGATTCAATTACCTCCACCTGGTCCCACCCTTGACACGTGGAGATTATTACAATTCAAGGTGAGATCTGGGTGGGAACCCAAAGGCAAACTATATCATTACTAAACTTCAGTTCCCCACTGGAAAATCTCCAAAGTACTGCAGGGTAAAGAATATCATGGCATCTGTAGAAGCAGACAATGACTGGTAGGACATGATTAGACCAGAAAAAGTATTATCCCTCACTATCACTTTCCTAGACATAAAGAGCCCCCTTTATGCAATAAAATTCTCCCCAGATGCATACATTCTGGCTTGTTTGCCTTTGGTACCTCACACTATCTCAGGGACATGAATTACGTTGCACTGCATTGTATTTTTGTATGCAACAGAAAAGGTGCTTTGTTCACATTTCCAGAAAATATGCTATATATGTCAAGGTGAGAAAGTGTCAATATGGTTAAAAATATCTTCTAGATGAATCAGCACTTAATTTCTTTTAATAACATGAATGCAAAACAGATTTTAAAAGAAAAGTTCACCTATCCCAGGCCAAGATACTAAACAAGTGCTCAAAAAAATGCATTTCCTTCAAAGTGCTAAGGCCACATTTGTTGCCAGAAATGTCTCCTTCTGCCCTCCTTTCTCTTATTATTATTTTATTCTACCAATTTAAAAAAGAAAATTATCCTGTGCTACTCCCACCCTACCACCCCAACAAAGGAATTAATTCAGAATTACTTAGAGCCCGTAATTTTAATAGTGAGATCTTTTTGGTGGACTTTTGTTCCATTAGAACCTTTCCCAATATAATTCTGAGATATTTCTTGCAATAAATAAGTTCCTTATACAGTTTCATAGCTTAAAATCTGAGATATAACTTACACTGTTTGATTAACATTTCAGCCTTTGTTAATATATTTCCCATATTCACCACAGCTTCATATGCTCCCATTATAACAGATGAATTATGTTTTAGTGCATATTTTCTTCTCTACTAAAAATATTACAAATAGATGTGAATATTTTATGATAAATGTTTTCCCCTACGGCCTTGAACTTTTTACAAGTAAAAGAAAAAAATAATTGGAGCCACGCATGGTGGCTCACGCCTGTAATCCCAGCATTTTGGGAGGCCAAGGCAGGAAGGATTGCTTGAGCCTGAAAGTTCAATACCAGTCTGGGCAACATAGAGAGATTCCGTGTCTACAATAAACAAAATATGAGCCTGGCACCGTGGCACTCTGGTGGGGGGTGGGGGGAGGGGGGCCCTGAGGTGGGAGGATCACTTGAGCCCAGGAAGTCGAGGCTGCAGTGAGCAGTGATGGGTCCACTGCACTCCAGCCTGGGTGACAGAGCCAGACTCTGTCTCAAAACAAAAAAAAGGAAAAAGAAAAAAAAATCACTACCTAATCATATAAATGACATCTTATAATACATGTTCCGTGCAAACTATTAGGACTTAATAAAATGAATATTGTATCTTTCTGATTATCTGAAAATAGGTCGGCTTTTATTGCCAACTTATAATACTATAAACCGATATTAAAACTTGGCTGATTGTTACAGAGTAATAAAGTTATTTTTTAACTATCTAAGCCTGGAAATACCGAAAAGCTATTCAACCACCTGGCCTTAGTTAAGAGCAAATAGTTCTATACATGTTTCACAAGTTACTACACTTCCCCTTAAAAATGCTAAGTGGAGCAAACCAAACAGAAAAACCTGTTGCTCCAAGATCTGTTCGTCAAAAGCAGCTCTCTAGGGGCCACCACACTACCTTTGACTTTTGACTTACTCATGTTCTCTGATGCTACCAGCCCCACATCTAGAACCCTCTGTGTAAGGAACCACGCACGCTGTTCAGCCCACAGTTGGTAGTTACACAAAGTATGTTCTGACCCAGAACTGTTCAGAACAACTTCTTAAATCCTGTAAATCTTTTAGTTCCCATTTACAAACCCACATTTTTCTCTTAGAAATGGCCACATTTTATACATTTGTTACCATAAATAATCCATTTATGTAAAACTGCAGTGACTTTTTTAAGTGTCTTATTCTCTCCTCCCACATCCAATTCATCTAAGTATTTATTTTCCACCCTCTCTTCTTGTACTCAGCAAAACAAGCCACCAAGCTGTAGCTCGTTGACTCTGAACCTATGCCTAATATGTCATTTATTTTTAACTTGCAAAACCTTATAAAGAAAGCCAGTGTGTCACAATGAGTGAGGTAATTATTTCTTTATGCCAGTTGGCTTTTCAGTCAGCTGTGGTGTCTTTGTTTATTAAGGATATAATCATCCACTATTTACACAGAAATGCAAAGTCATATTAAGTGCAAAGTGTACAAGTCTTAAGTGGGTTTTCAGAATGGCAGCATGTGGTAATTGTTGAAGCTGGATGGTGAGTTCATGGTGGCTCATTACAATATTCTAATTGTATGTTTGAAAATTTCCACATTGAAATTCAGATTTTAAAAATAGAGGGTTCTTTGAGTACAGATAGTCACTCTAAACTCTACCATTTCATTGGGACCTACAGAAAATACTCTTTAAAGCACACATTTTTAGGGTTGCTAAACTGCATGCAGATTAACCTCCTATATCCAGGTATCTGTGATCTGGAACTCTGTAGAAAGTGGAAATATCAAAAAATAATCAGAACCAGGACTCCTTTTCTAGCCATACTGACTGGTGGGGATAGAGCCTTCATGCCCCCATGGGTGTACTCTTTGCCCTTGATTTAACATTAAGCTGCTGCAGAGATGACGTACACTTTAGCCCCTTTAGCGCACTCTGTTTTGTCATCAACTTTGATCCTCCCAGACTTATCACCAAAAATGTCACTGTCACTTAAAAAGACTTGAATCCACTTTATTTAATTATGGAGATCCTGATCCCCAATCCTCTGGTCTGGACTCATCATAACCTAAGAATTCCAGATTTATGAAGAAAACATACTAACATTTCTAGAATTAAAATGTTATATTTGATCAATTTCTGAATAGTAAATCATGAACCTTTAAAGATAATCATTCATTCTTTTAAAGACCTGCAGAAAAAAATTCTTTGGTATTTAATGGCAGGGTTTTATTAATTGAACACTTTTTACTAACAGGAAATTCTCCCTTATTCCTTAGGAATAAATTCTTCTTATTAGGATTTAGACTTACAGGTCCCTAACTTGATCATTTTCATAGGGAATTATTTACTCAATTATTGAATTGAATACTGAAAACATGCCATGCATTCTTTTAAGCACTGGGGATATGATGATAAATAAAACAAACAATGAGTTCTAAAGGAGCTTATATTTAACAAGAGAAACAGGCAATTAAAACAAATAAGCAGTGCCAGATGCTAAGTGTTCTGGAGTTAAACAAAGCAGTGAAAGAGAGCCACTAGGGAAGGAATTGGTGATAAAGTGTGGCCCAGAGGTACCTCATTGATAAGGTGATATGCAAATCCATACAGCCATGACATGAGAAGTGTATAATAAATGTACCTGAAGGAAGAGACAAGTGTCGCAGACAAAAGGAACAGCAAAGCCTCTAAAGCAGCAACATACTTGGTGGTTTAAGGAACAGCAGGAGGTAAGTAGGACTAGGCAATGGGGGGCAGGTCATGGAGGCCTTGGGGGCCACTAAAGAAAATTAACTTTTATCCTGAGTCAAATGGGAAGCCATTGCAGAGCTTCAAGCAGAGGAGTGATACTAGATGACTTATCTTTTACAAGGATCTTCTGGCTACTGTCTTAATAGACTGTAAAGGAGCAAGGTTAGAAGCAGAGAGACCAGTAAAGAGGCTAACAATGCACAACGCAGGCAAGAGATCAAGGCAGCCTGGCCCTGGGTAATAGTGGTGAAGTCAGTGAGTGGTGATTACATTCCAGGCATATTTTTAAGATAGATTGTCTATGGGGTATGAGAAATGTCAAGAATGACTCCGAGGTTTTTTTATCTGAAAATCTGGAAGAAAATAATTGGCATTTGCTGAGAAAGAAAATATCGTGGGAGGGCACAGCAGCATTTAGACTATCTTCTGAGGCCTGAGTCTGTTGCTCCCTCACTCCTTTTCCCCAAAATTACAAAAGCTGCATAAAGCTTATGTGTTTCAGAGCCACAAGATGATGAGGGCTTATTACTACTGCCTCAACAAACACAGGAATGAGTTTCCAAGGGGACCTTCTTCCCACTCTGCATTCCATCCTCTCCCAGAACCCAGAAACAAAACATGAGTTTGGAAAATTGGCTTTCACTCTGAAAAATTATGGAGTTAAAATTTTCATCATATTTAAAATATTCGGGACTCTTCCTCCCACGTCAAGTAAGTACAGGTCTTTTCATCTCTTCCTCCCCTTTTAGTTTGCCATTCCCAATGCTCTTTCTGAGGTGTGCCCTTTGGAGAAAACAGAAGAAGCTCTTGTTTCAGGTATGAGCTCATGTAAGTGACCATGTGGGTGGCAGCACCTTTCCTGAGCTGGCTCTCCTTTCATTTTGTAGGCATAGATTCTTGGAGGTAGTTACGCATTTCCGGCTCAAAAGCCAGAAACTCCCACCTACAGACTCTTCTATCATAAGTTTGACTCCCTCCAAGAAATGGAGAGTCAGAGAGGCAAATCAGTTTTTAAACAGAGATCGTAAATACTAAACCAGCATATCCATCAGTCATCACTACATTGCTCTTTTTCTTCGAAAAAAAAAAAAAGTCCAGTGATTCTTACCTCTAAAGTACTGGTTTTTCAATATTTATTCCCAGCGTGTGTTTTTCTCACTTGCCTTCCTACAAGTTGAAAGATGTTTCCTCATCCTGCCCGGGCCATGCTCTGCCCCACACAGCTGGGATGGGGCGTGGACCCACCTGGGGATATAGCCGTCACTTCACTTGATCATGAACTGTGCTTCTCCAGCAAGGAATTGTTTCTTCAGTAAGTACAACACTGTTTTCAAAGGGTTATTCTGTGCAAAGTATCATGCTAGAAACTGTAGAGAACAAAACGTTCAAGAAAGCTTACTCTCTTGAAGACATGAAAAACCTCACGAACTTTTCTTAAGACATACTAATCAGTTTAAGTCAGAAAATATGTAATGCTATCAAAGGTAAAAGGCAAGGTCTGGGAGCAGAGCGGCTGCAAACTATCTACCACTGTATCAATAAGGGGAAAGAATTCCTCACAGGAAGCCTCACCCTGAGGCTCAGATGAGTCTGGTGCAGGCACTCCCTGAGTTCAGGCTGGTGGCAGGATCTAAGGGGCTCAGGAGCCTGTCACACAGAGAGGAGGGGATGGCCACTGAGGAGCTCAGCAAGAATGAGGTTCCAGAAGATTTCAGGTTGGTAGCTTAGGGGGAAAATCTGCATCAAATCCCAGGTGTAGCGGCAGGAAGGAAAGCAAGATCGCATTAGGGACAGGTCAAGAAGAGAAACCTGGGCTGAGCCCCGAAACAGTACAGAAGGCAGGCAGAAATCATGCCTGGCAGGATCATCGCTTCTTCTGTGATTTCTCCCTGGATTCCCCTCCCACAGTTTCCCAGCCCCCACATAGAGTTAACATCCTCCTTCATACCACCAGGTACTTTGTACACTTAATAGACACACCCATGTTGTACATATGTTTATGAGCCCAGCATTGAGCAATTCTCACATGTACTGAACATTCCACCAGTACTTACTGAAGTGAGCTGAGAGTGGGGGACTAGAACAGAATTAAGATAGCCCCTATAGTCTCCTCTTGATGTGAAGATAAACTGGCAGACAACTGTATTCATTTTCTGTGGTTGCTGTAACAAAATACCACAACTTTTTGGCTTAAAACAATGCACATTTATTCTCTTAAGATTTGGAGGCCAGAAATCTAAAATCAGTTTCGCTGGGCCAAAATTGAGGTTCTGGAAGGACTAACACTTCCTCCAGAGGTTCTTGGGAAGAATTTGTTCCTTGCCTCCTCTAACTTCTGGTGGCTGCTAGTATTCCTTGGCTTGTGGCTGCATCACTCCAGTCTCTGCCTCTGCCACATTGCCTTCTCATATTCTGCATGTATGTGTACTATCCTCTTGACTCTGTCTTATACAAACTCCTGTGATTTCACTTAAGATTTCCTGGATAATCTACAGTATTCTCCCTGTCTGCAGACCCTTTAGTTAATCACAACTGGAAGACCTTTTTGCCATTTAAGGTAACATTCAGTTTCCAGGGATTAGGACGTGGATGTCTTTTGGGAGGCCATTATCTAGCCTACTACAAAGAGCTTGGTTACCTACAAAGGCAGAGGAATGAAGTTAAGGAATACGGGAAGGAGATACACTTCTCGGATAAACCCTTTTTGTATAGTTTTGACCTTCAGGACAATGTTAATATTTTTTATATTTAAAATTTAAATCAACAGGCCAGGCGCTGTGGCTCACGCCTGTAATCCCAGCACTTTGGGAGGCCAAGGCAGGCAGATCACAAGGTAAGCAGACTGAAACCATCCTGGCCAACATGGTAAAGCCCCATCTCTACTAAAAATACAAAAATTAGCTGGGCATGGTGGCATGCCCATAGTCCGAGCTACTCAGGAGGCTGAGGCAGGAGAATTGCTTGAACCCAGGAGGTAGAGGTTGCAGTGAGCCACATCGTGCCACTGCACTCCAGCCTGGAGACAGATTGAGACTCTGTCTAAAAAAAAAAAAAAAAATCAACAAGAATGGGAAAGGGTAAAAAACCTAAAACTGAAAGCAAACTGAAAGAAATGATTAATATTTCAAATTAATAACAATCACACCTAAAGGGATTAAGGAGAAAATACTAAAAAGTAATTTATGATTGCAGTATTTTACCATATACTCTCAGTCTTGGAAGGAATAGGGTGGGAGAAGAAGGAATCACAAACTAATTCTGAACTATTTTTGTAGGTTTGTTTTTTGTAGTAGTGTGGAGTAAGCAATTCTGAAACTACCTGAGATGCATTATAGAAATGAACAAGAGAATAAATATATTGATGTGCTTGAGAGCCAAGGTTCTCACTGTGAAGAAGGGCTATAAAAATATCAGAAAAAGCAAAAAAGAATCCTGAGGGGAGGAATTGAAATTAGCAGCACTGGTATAAATCTATGATTTCTAAAATATGCATATGTATGTATATATGCCTATATATGCATACATGCATGCTGGTGCATATATGTATGTATGTGCATGTATTTAGGTGTATGTATATGTGTATATATAAGCATATGTTATTTAAATTTGTTCACTAGAAACTAGAAGCAAAGACACCACAGTAGCAATGAGCACACCTAGCACCCAGATCTTGATTTTAACGCCATTCTCCACTACAAAAACACCAGGGCTCCTCAGAGAAATGGCTGACTCCAGAACTTGGTCAATATGGGTTATAAGAACAACCTGGAATATCTTATTCCAAGACGTAAGGAAGTACTCAATAAATGGAAGTACTCAAAAAGTACTCAAAAAAGTACTTAGGTCCCAGGTTCTAAGACATGGGAGTCAACCCTCTATGTCTCCCACTGGTCATATTTTTGATAACTTGAGTACTAAAATTATTAAGGATAGTAATGAATTGTAAACCTTTGAAAAAGATTAAAATCCATGACCCATTTGTCTAGTAAACAGATAAGGATATACAGATGACTGGGAAAGAGGAGTGAGTTCTTGCTTATGTAAAATGCCAAGTGCAGATTGGAAAATGTAGAAGGAGTGCTTGGAGGTAGCAAATGATCATTTTGCAAACATCACATTAAAGTTGGTGCTGGCAAGCATCATCAATGGACACTAAATCTAAGGAGAATTTTTAAATGAAATTTGGATGTTTTTAAAGTATCTTCCCAGGTTGCTTGTTAATTACAAAGAAAAAAAATGGTGTCTATAAAGTAGAGAATTGGACAATGTTTTGACTGGGTTTAAAATTAACCTCACCAATATGGGACTGATGGGCATCACCCATCTCAGCTCAGGATGTAATGCCCTGAATGTGACACCGCATCACTTATGCTGTTTTCCAGCCAAGAATGCATAACCTGAATACAATCACAAGAAATCTTCAGACAAGCCCAAAATGAGAAACATTTTATTTTATGAAATACTATATTCTTCAAAAATGTCGATGTCATAAAAGACAAGGGCTGTTTTGGTTTAAACTGTATGATCTCGCTTATGTGTGGAATCTAAAAAGATTGAACTCAGAAGTAGAAAGTAGAACAGTGGTTACCAGAGGTTGGGAGGTAAGAGAAATGGAGACATATTGGTCAAAGGGTATAAACTTTGCTATAAGATGAACAAGTTCTGGGGATCTATTTGCAGCATGGGTAGTGACAGATGTGTTAATTAATTTGATTTTGGTTATCACTACACAATGTAGATGTAAAAGAAATAATCACATCATATGCCTTGAACATATTCAGTATCTTGTCAATTAAATATTTTAAAATAACAATGTACCTGATTACACATACACCACAAAGAGCCTAACAGAAAACATGATAACTCAATGCAATAAATGATCCTAAGCTGAATTCTGTACCAGGAGAAAAGTGCTAGAAAGACATTATTAGATCAAATGACAAAATTGAAATGTGTATGATAGGTTATGTAAGAGTATTGCATTAATGGTGACTTTCCTCAAGTTAGCAGCTATACTGTTTTTATGAAAAACAATATCTTTATTCTTAAACATAACATGGAAATACTTAGGGTAACAGAACCATGAAGGATGTAACTTACTCCTAAATGGTTAAGAAAAAATTATTATGTGTGCATATGTGTGTATACACACACACAAATACACACACAAACACACACACACACATAATAGGAGGGTAGTGAAAGACAGAGTGAGAGTACTCAAAGCACATGGAGTAAAATGTTAGCAATAGTTGAGTCCAGGTAAATGATCAGGTATTCTTTGTACTAGTCTTATTCTTGCAACATTTCTATGAGTGTAAAACTATTTTCAAATACAAAGTTTTTAAAAATAGCATTGTTCACCGTCATTCTTAGACTGTTAGAAAATGCAGCAAAAAATACTGAGCCAAAAAGAAAGCTCTATGAAATGAAAATAGTACTGCGAAGAACTCTTCAAAGAAGGCATCACTTCAGACAGATTTATACTGGCTCTAAACCCCCAACTTTCCAATTACTTCGTCATAAAAATCTGCACACCAAACAGCAGCACCTCAGAATCTTCACGTTTCTCTTTCTTTTAAATTCAAACATGAATGACTCATTATGGGGTAGGCCTACTTACAGAAATCCTTCACAATACCAGGTAATTGTAACAGATATATTAAAGGTATAGGTAACAGATATATTAAAGATAACCAAAAAATTCTAGTAAAAACTTTTTCTAAAGAACCATAACTCCAATTACAACACAGCAGTAGCTGTTGAAGAGTGATGACAAATAAAATCCTTCAATAATAAAGGCTGAGGTCAGCTCTAAACGAATTGCTAATTATTTGAGCCAAAGAATACACAAATTTTACAAAGAATTTTACATTTGATCAATTGTCCGGTTTATCAATGGGGATGTTCAATATTAAGTTTGTGTTTATTTGGGGTTTTTTTTTTTTCTTGCCTCAGGTTTATTCATACAAATAGCATGGAAGGACACAAGCTCCATCCAGACGGCAGCCCAGTGATCACATCTGTCCTTCTGTCCTCACGTTGGCAGACAGAGAGGCTTTATGGGGGCCTGGACACCTTTGGGAGCCTGAGCTGGAAATGCAGCTGCAGCTGAAGCTAAAGCCACAGCCTGGGTCCTGGTTTGATCCTTGGCCTTGGCCTTTGGTTTGGCCAGCAGATCCCAAGGCCCTTAGCAATGTAGACACAAACATACTTCCCAAGCTTGGGATGGGCAGTGTAGGCAAGTCCATCAAGCTTGGGACTGATGCCCTTTGACATCTTGGGCTTAACCTCCTTGAGCTTTATGAGGGCCTTGACAGCCTTGGCATGTGCAGTGATGGCCTTGCATTGTTGGCCTACATCTTCTCCAGGCTCTTCTTGTGCTTCCTGACAGTGTGCGTTACACCCCATTAAGAGATTCATATCTTTGTGATTGTGGTTTCTTGACACAATTTCTGTGCCATTTTCAGGACTGGTTGTGTGTGGTCTTCTTGGACTTGATCATGTCTGCAGGGTAACCTGCGGCTCTCAAAGTGCCTGGGACTGGAAGAACTCTATATTAACTTCGAGCATGAACTTTGTCATCACAGGTTGGGTTCTCTGAAAGCAGATGCATAAACTGGATTAGGCAAGAGATGTGTATCAGGGATGAGATATATACCACACTACCTGTGAAAGGAAGGAGAGGAGGCAGATTGGCAGAAAGAGAGCCAAATTGCAAGCCTGACAAAGCCTTGACTAGCCTAGCAGGGAGCTCTGAATCAACAATTGCTCATCAAAGTTGTCCTGCAACATGCAGCCAAATTCCACATTCCTTTGTACCCCTGCCTTGCTAGTAACTCGTTGTAAGATGCCCTGGAAATACCTGACCTGAGGGGAGGTGGCTGTCTGGAGTAGAGGCGGATCTTGAAAGAGCAGCCAGCTTATACCTTATACAAAAATTAATTCAAGATGGATTAAAGACTTAAAGTTAGACATAAAACCATAAAAACCCTAGAAGAAAACCTAGGCAATACCATTCAGGACATAGGCATGGGCAAGGACTTCATGTCTAAAACACCAAAAGCAATGGCAACAAAAGCCAAAATTGACAAATCAGATCTAATTAAACTAAAGAGCTTCTGCACAGCAAAAGAAACTACCATCAGAGTGAACAGGCAACCTACAGAATGGGAGAAAATTTTTGCAATCTACTCATCTGACAAAGGGCTGATATCCAGAATCTACAAATAACTTAAACAAATTTACAAGAAAAAAATCAAACAACCCCATCAAAAAGTGGGCAAATGATATGAACAGACATTTCTCAAAAGAAGACATTTATGAAGCCAACAGAAAAAATGAAAAAATGCTCATCATCACTGGCCATCAGAGAAATACAAATCAAAACCACAGTGAGATACCATCTCACACCAGTTAGAATGGCGGTCATTAAAAAGTCAGGAAACAACAAGTGCTGGAGAGGATGTGGAGAAATAGGAACACTTTTACACTGCTGGTGGGACTGTAAACTAGTTCAACCATTGTGGAAGACAGTGTGGTGATTCCTCAAGGATCTAGAACTAGAAATGCCATTTGACCCAGCCATCCCATTACTGGGTATATATCCAAAGGATTATAAATCATGCTGCTATAAAGACACATGCACAGGTATGTTTATTGCAGCATATTCACAATAGCAAAGACTTGGAACCAACCCAAATGTCCACCAATGATAGACTGGATTAAGAAAATGTGGCACATATACACCATGGAATACTATGCAGCCATAAAAAAGGATGAGTTCATGTCCTTTGTAGGGACATGAATGAAGCTGGAAACCATCATTCTGAGCAAACTATCTCAAGGACAGAAAACCAAACACCGCATGTTCTCACTCATAGGTGGGAATTGAACAATGAGAACACATGGGCACAGGAAGGGGAACATCACACTCCGGGGACTGTTGTGGGGTGGGGGGAGGGGGGAGGGATAGCATTAGGAGATATACCTAATGTAAATGACGAGTTAATGGGTGCAACACACCATCATGGCACATGTATACATATGTAAGAAACCTGCACGTTGTGCACATGTACCCTAGAACTTAAAGTGTGATTAAAAAAAAAAAAAGAAAAAGAAAAAGGTTAAGGTTTGAGGTTAGGCTCAGTTTTATAGAAAATGGACTCTTTCTCCCTATGTCTCTAATTAACTAAAGTCCATGGTTTACTTAGATTTCCTTGGGTTTTACCTAATGTCCTTTTCCTGTTCCAGGACCCATTGGATATCACATGACATTTCATCATCATGTCTCTTTGGACTCCTCTTGGCTGTGACAGTTTCTCAGGATATCCTTGTTTTTGATGACCTTGGCAATTTTCAGGAGTACTGGTCAGATATTTTGTAGGATGCCCACTATTGGAATGTGCCTGATGTTTTTCTTATGGTAAGCCTGGGGTTATGGTTTGTTGGTAGGAAGACCTTGGAGGTTAGGTGCCATTCTTGTCACATCATATCAAGGTTACATCCTATCAATATGACTTACAGGTGTGGATGTTGACCTTGATCACCTGGCTGAGGTAGTGCATGTCAGGTCTCTTCACTGTAAAGTTATTCCTTTCCCCCCTTTCCATACTGTACCCTTTGGAAGGAAGTCACTATGCACAGCCCACACAGAAGGAGTGGGGGGTTACGCTCCTTCTCCTTGAGGAGGGATTATCTCCGTAAACTATTTGAAATTCTCCTGTATGAGAGACTATCTTTTTTATTTTTAATGTTTTCTTAAAACTTAAAAAAAATTAAATTACAAGATACAATATAGAAAAGTGCATATGTCAGCTGGGCCCAGTGACTCACGCCTGTAATCCCAGCACTTTGGGAAGCTGAGGTGGGTGGATCACTTGAGCGAGGCCAGGAGTTCAAGACCAGCCTGGCCAACATAGCGAAACCTCATCTCTACTAAAAATACAAAAAAATTAGCTGGGCGTGGTGGCACACACCTGTAATTCCAGCTACCTGGTAGCTGAGGCATGACAATTGCTTGAATCTGGGAGGCGAAGGTTGCAGTGAGCCACGATCGCACCACTGCACTCCAGCCTGGGTGACAGGGCAAGATTCTATTTCAAAAATAAATAAATAAATAGAAAAGAAAGGAAAAAAAAAAAGGAGCAGCCATCAGGAGGCTGTCTGCTGACCACATTTCCTATAGCTGGGGAGCAAGTCCCTCCTTGAAAGGTGATCTTGGTGGCACTTAGCTATGTCTACCACAGTTCACACTTTATCTCACTTGGGTTCCATATGTATTCAGAATTTAGATGGACCTCCAGAATTTTGCTCCTCAAGAATTTTGATGGAAGTCTCTTCTTGGGAGAATTTTAGAAGCAGGACTAACCACAGATCTCACTAGTCTAGCTGGTCTCAGGGCCGCAACTCTCTCCTTCACTATCCATTCTAGATTCCTCTTAGCTTCAAGAGCACCTCTGTTGGCCATGATGGCTTACTATATAGTGTGACCTAGACCTTGAGAGGTAATCCTTATCTACTTACTCCAGATTTGCTTATTATTCAGTCACAATTAGCAAAAGAGTGACAAGAGGCACCTAAATTGGACCACCTAGATTCTATACATATTCCTCCACATCCCTTTTTTTTTTTCTTTTTTTTTTTTGTTTAAATTTTATTATTATTATACTTTAAGTTTTAGGGTACATGTGCACAACGTGCAGGTTTGTTACATATGTATACATGTGCCATGTTGGTGTGCTGCACCCATTAACTCGTCATTTAGCATTAGGTATATCTCCTAATGCTATTCCTCCCCGCTCCCCCCACCCCACAACAGTCCCTGGTGTGTGATGTTCCCCTTCCTGTGTCCATGTGTTCTCATTGTTCAATTCCCACCTATGAGTGAGAACATGTGGTGTTTGGTTTTTTGTCCTTGCGATAGTTTGCTGAGAATGATGGTTTCCAGTTTCATCCATGTCCCTACCTTTTTTCTTCCCTAATAATCAGTCTTAATTACCTTCACCAAGACAGTGACTTCTCATCTTGCCTGCTAGTCCCTGGACACATGAAACCCAAAGTGCCCTGGCAAGAGCCAAAGCATAGAATTCAATGAGATTCTTGCTGGGTTCCCTGGCAAAAGTGTTCTATTATTAGAAACCAAGACTTTTATCCCTGCAAAGACCAGAGGTGTAGGAATGAGAAGCATAAAGACCTCCAATGAATCATTGGGAGTGATAGTTAAGTGCAACCACTACTGCTTACATTTCTTGGTCCTAGTCTTGAAACCCAGTACCATATCAAGATCTGATTCTGTGCCTACACTGAAAATTAGATGCTGCCCCTCTGATATGACACTTCAACAGTGTCTTCAGCAAGTGTTTCAATGCCCCTTCAGAAGTAGCAACTTACGGGTGTTGAGGCATGGGATATTACCAGAGGATCCTGTGGTCATAGGCTCACTCTTACATTTTCTTTGCTGTAGAGAGGGATCCCTGGTCTAAGTGATCAAATACTGCATAAACCCTTGGATAATGGTGTTGGCTGAAGTCCTGCAAGCAGAAATGACAAATCCATTTCTGGGTGTATTAGGGTTCTCTGGAAGGACAGACCAATAAGATATATGTACATATAAAAGGGAGTTTATTAGGGAGAACTGGCTCACACGAGTGAAGTCCCAATATAGGCCATCAGCAAGCTGAAGAAAGAGAACCCGGTAGTGGCTCAGCTAAATTCTAAAAGCCTCAAAACCAAGGAAGCCAGTGGTGCAGCCATCAGTCTGTAGCCAAAGGCCCAAGAGTCCCAGGGAAGCTGCTGGTGTAAGTCTCAGAGTCCAAAGGCTGAAGAAGCTGGAGTCTGATATCCAAGAGCAGGAGGAGAGGAAGCGTCTGGCATGGGAAGAAAGAGCCAAAAAGCCTCAGCAAGCAAGCTTATCCCCCACTTCTGCCTGCTTTGTTCCAGCCACACTGGCAACCGACTGGATGATGACCACCCACAGTGACAGTGGGTCTCCTCTCCCAGTCCACCAACTCAGTGTCAATCTCCTCTGGCAACACTCTCACAGACACACCCAGAAACAATATTTTATCAGCCATATAGGCGTCCCTCAATCCAGTCAAGTTGACACCTAATATTAACCATCACACCAGGATAGTTACATAGTCCCAAAAGCAAATCACTGGCCCTTCCAGGATAAAAGGGGCCTTGTGTAGTCAACTTGCCATCAAGGGGCTGATTGATCTTGTGAATGGTGCCATCTAAGGGTCTCAGCATTAGTCTCTGTTTCTGGTTGGACAGTAAGAGGCAGAAGTATCTAGATCAGTGTTAGAAGTATAAGCCTACGCTATTGGGCCGAAACATAACCTCCATCCCTGCTACCATTGCCACATTTTTCACTTGCCCATCATGACAACACTGGGTAGCTGATGATGGAAGCTGGCTGACATCCTCTGTCTAAGCTATTTTGTATCCTTGTCAGACTAGTGCTTCTTTCATGGTGGATGTTCTCTGTTAGATAACATGTGATACAAAGATCTTTAATACTTCATATCTACTCCCATATGTACATCTACATTTTTCTAAACCAAACTTCCTTGTCCTCAATCTTTTAATGTTTTCATTTCCAGCCAGGCCAATTGCCAGTAACCATGAGTCCACATATGCTCAAATCCAAGCCACTTCTCTTTCCACAAATACTGGGTGACCAGGTACACCATCAGAAATTCTACCCATCAGGTGAAACTTTCCTTCACCATTGTCTTTTGAACCCACCTCAGATTGGGCTTTAGTATAGCTGCTCTCCATTTTCAGCTTGACTTCATATACCATGCTGACCCATCCCGTAAAGCAAGTTCAGACTTCACTTCTCCTTTAGGTGTTTGATTGGAAGACCAAATATAGCTCTAAACATGAACTGAAGAAAGGTGCTGGTGCAACAATGGTGGATGCTGTGGGAGCCTGAGCTACCTGCCCATACAGCTCGATTATGCCTATTGATCCCATTTGCAGCACTTTCATCTTGTAAAGGATCATTGCTGTACTCACACGGCCTTATGACTTGTGTGCATCTCCCAAGACCCAGCTCTTTAGTCAGTGGGCTCTGTATCTGAAAACTGGCTCAGATCTGGAAATTGGATGTGAGATTATGACTTTTTACTAGAGCAAGCATCTATTATTTCTTCTCATACAGACCAACATCCTTGTCCGTTGCCCATCTAGAGACACTGTAAACTGTTAATCATCTCCATAATTCTCTGAAAGTCAGACCTCCTTGGCTTACAGTCCACCTTGCCAGTTGTTATGGTAATTGTAACCCTCTTTTTCTGGCAGTTAAGTGTTGCCACCTGCTCTTTATTGTATTAGAATTTTGTCATCCCCACTTGTATCAGCATGCTAAGTTCTGTAACGTCTTCTACTGTCAGCCTGGCCTGTAGAGGACAACTGCCACTGTAAGTTTTAGTGATATTAGTGTCCCCTCACCAGCATACTTTCACGGCCTTGGTAAATGGTGTGTCCTCTGGGTCTTCTTGTGGAACATAACCATCTTGTGGGTCTTCTGGCCACATGATATCCACTCTAGCATATCCAAATCCTGAAACCTTTTAATTCCTTCCTCTACTATCTCCTATACGATTCTGGCATTTCAACTTTGTTTAGTGTAAGCTATGATTTTTTTCTGTGCTTCTAGATCCCATCCTAATCATGATTTTGCATCATTTCTTGAGCTCCTTGCCAAAATGTGAAATTCTGTAACTTGGTAGAATATTTCCTTCTCTGATCTTATGTTCTAGTCTCCTTGATTAAGCACCCTCAGGACCCAATCTCATACACATACCCATGGCTCCTGCCAGAACAAGCTGGCTAGATCTTTATCTCCTCTGGGGTATACTTCCTGTATTCTCTTGTTAGGCCCAGCATAGCCCTCACTGAAATATGCTGGAAATTTACCCTAGTTATAGGTTGTAGTGTACAGGAGGGGAGAAGGGAGCAAATCCTGTGATGAGCACCTGTTCTTTTGTGAGAGTTTTCATTTTTTTTCCAGCACGTCATTGTGTTGGTTTTTAACATGGAGCTATGGAACACTTCTGAAGGGTCAGAGGATTTAAGGAGTCTGGAAAATCAAAATATTTGGGAGCATCCACTCATTGTTCTTACTTTCCATGTCGAAGTCTCTGGTTTTCCCCATGAGTTCTAACCTTTGCTTAACAATCTGCCTTTGGTGGAAGGTTAATCATTTTGAAGTTCAGCCACTGCAAATTCTAGTCTCGATCCTTAGCTTTCTTCAATCTCTTTTTCAGAAAATAACAGTGTCTTATTTATAAAACCAAAGCTTGCCTCTGGAGTTCATATCTGCCTTTTAGTTGTATGCTGCTTATCCTCATTTATTTCTTATAAATAAGAAATAAGTTCCACTTATCAAAACCATTGAGTTCAATTATCTTTATTAGAGCTACTATTTATCCTGTATGTCACTGTTTAGAAAAAACACAAACCATGTTTTTTCTCTGCTCTAACATCAACAAAACAATCAACACAGAAGACTTCTGTGACCAAATAGGTGGGGATTTTTCCCCACTAACTGGGGATACCAGTTGGGTATCCTCCAATTCAATTCTGACACTGTCTACCTGGAGATAGCATCAGATTCCACAGGTCGAGACCTCAGTCCCCTATTGCCCTGCCACTTCAGATACAAGTTGCAAGTCTGAACCTCTGGAACTTCTGACCAACCAGCTTTAAGTTGGGCTTTCCACCATTCACTCTTTGGGTTCAATTAATTTGCTGGAGTGGCTCACAAAACTTAGGGGAACACTTATGTTTACTGGTTTATTATAAAGGATATTGCAAAG
The DNA here is from genome assembly GCF_028878055.3 of Symphalangus syndactylus. Taxonomy (NCBI): domain Eukaryota; kingdom Metazoa; phylum Chordata; class Mammalia; order Primates; family Hylobatidae; genus Symphalangus; species Symphalangus syndactylus. The sequence goes on from NC_072424.2 coordinate 64,527,474, forward strand.
AATAGATGAAGAGATGCATAGAGTGAGGTATGGGGGAAGGGGCCCAGAGCTTCTATGCTCTCCATGGTTACAACACTCTCCAGGAACATCCATGTGTTCAGGTATCCAGAAGCTCCCAAAGCCTGTCCTTTGTGCCTTCTATGGAGACTTCATTGGTTTTCCATGACTGAACCATGTACAGCCATGTAGAAATGTAACTGGACAAAAAGGATATGACCTAAGCCCAGTAAGGCCTTTTTGGCCTCTTTGTGCAGCTTTCTTTCCTCTAGAGTGTGAGAGTCTTATGACCCACAATTAGATTAGGGTCCTGACATTCTGTTTCCTGAAGCCTGCTTCTTAGGCCTAAAGCACTCCAATATTATAACACAAGACTGTAACAAGGACTATGGGAGATATGAGCCAGGAACCATAGACAAAAATGTGTGTGTGTGTGTGTGTGTATCTGTCACAAACACATAAAATATAATACCAGCTACTATTCCCTTCCACTGATATGATTCACTAGAAATGCACTACCAACTTACCAACAGTGATATGGTTCTTATTTTTGGCTGGGCTATAATGATCCAGCTCCAAATCCCCATCTTATTATCTGATTTGTGGTACCACTCCTGTTATCAACTGACACAGGGTGGCTTGTATAAAATGCAGTTGGAGTGTAAGATGTTAATTAAGTGATCAGCACCTGGCAAAGGAGAGGGGAGGAAGCAGGACTGAATACAGGAAGAAGTTAAACTATAATGCAGGCCTGACAAACCCTCAGCCAACCTAGTGGTCACCTCTGGAGTGAGAATGACTCAGAGGTGTTGGGTCACACTGGATGGACCTGTACTGAGCTCACTCATCAGATGGGGGGCTGCCCTAGAAAGGCAAGACCTTGGGAAAGTGGCTCTCTGCAGCTGACATGAGGCCAACCCTAAAGAAGCTGCCAGTTGTGGGTTGTCTGCAAACCATATTCCCCTCAGCTGGGTAACAAGTCCCTCTCTGATGTGAGATCTTGGTTTCATAGCTCCATGTCTAGCACATTTCTTGGTCATTTTCTAGAACAGTGGTAAAGATGAGTGGTATAGTATGGATGTTTTTCCCCTAAACCACGTGTTAAAATTTCATTTCCAGTGTTGGAGGCGGGCCTAATGAGAGGTGTTTGGGTCACAAGTGAGATCCCTTATGAATAGATCCATGCCCTCCCTGGGAAGGAAGGTAACTGAGTTCTCCCTGTATGAGCTCCCAGGAAAGCTGATTGCTAAAAGGGGCCTGATGCCTCACTCGCTGCCCTCTCACTTTCTCTGTCTCACCATGTGATCTCTACACTCCAGCACATCTTCGCACCTTCCACCATGAGCAGAAACAGCCTGAAGCCCTCACCAGAAGCAGATGCTGCACCATGCTTCTTGTACAGCCTGCAGAAACATGAGCCAAATAAACCACCCTCTTTTCTTTAAAAATTATTCAACTTCAGGTATTCCTTTATAGTAACACAAAAATGGGCTAAGAAAATGAACCATGCTTACTACAATTCCTCAGCATCCATGCTAATCCACAACCCCTTCCCTCCCCCGGCTCCTTAATTCCAATGTGAAGTCTCTAGAAACTAGGTATTTCACTGCATCTGGTAAAGCAATGCACAGTTTTAATGTACAGAGCACTATAGTACAAGCTACAAGAGAGAAAACCAGTTTCTGCCTGGTTTATACTGGTCAAGATAGCATAAGCAAGGGTTAAATCAAAACTGCCCTAACCCTATTAATAATATACTAGTAATATAAACAACACATTAATAACATGAAACTTGTCTATTAATTTACTTAAGGACCCATTTCAATATCACTGGGAGTGGTTTCTTACTGTTATGAACTTCTCTAATATTCACTCTTTTACCTTATAGCACTCTTGGCTACCTCAAACTTTAATTATTTGCACATATTTTCTCTATACTACTAATATACACTATCTTCATATTAGTCTCTTTCTTGAGCCCATCACCCAGTTTATTAGGCCCTGGAGAAATATTTTTGCATGTCTCCAATGCATAATATAGCAGTCCTCAACATTCTCCTGAAGGATATGAAAAATGATGCTCACAGGAAAAACATGCACTCATAGATATGCTCATATTTTAGAAAAAACTATTTTTTCAGACAAGTAAAGAACTGAGATAAGCTATTGGGGAACATCCGTAACAATGGCTATATGTGGGCTGCAACATAAACAAGACAAGTGCAATTCCCAGTAGTTTGAGTGGCACTTTCTGAGGTCCAGAATCACATAACCAATTTTCTACTGATACCTCCACCCATCAGTAACAAAAATTTACCTTCAACCCCAAAGCTGCTTCCTGTGTTTTCTACTTCAGCAAATGGCACTGTCGTGCATACAACTTCTCAACCAAACACTTCGGATTCATCTTGGACCACTCCCCATCATACACCATCCATTTCTACTTAACCCCCAAGTCCTAATGATTTTTCCACTTAATATCTCTTGAACATATCCACTTCTTTTTATCCCTTAATCTCTTCCATTTCTCACTTACAGTTTCCCAGCTCATCTCACTGGATTTATTCTTGGTCCCTCCAAACTGTTCTCCACATAGAAGACAGAGTAATCATTTAAAATTTGAAATTGATTTAGATCATTTTCCACTCAAAGCCCTTCTGTGGTTGCCCATTTCCCTCAGGATAAAGCCCTGAATCATTAAGATGTTCCATTTCATACCACAGCTTTCTTGGCTCTTTTCACCCCAGCCTTTCCATACTGTGTTTTCAGTTCCTTGAACATGCCGTGCTTTCTCGTGTCAGGACACTCAAACATGCCATTTCCAATGTTTCCCCATTCCTAGCTCAGACAGTTCCTATTTGTCCTTCAGATCTCAACTTAACATATTTGTTTCAGAAGGAGGCACTCTGTAATGGTGACTCTCCATTTCTTTTCTCTCCTCCCCAATGCTTCTCTCTTCTTTCCTGCTCTGATCTGGGCCCCAGAAAGCTAAGACAAACCTCCTGCCTCGCTTAGCCTGCCTCACCCTCTGGTTTTGTCTGGAATGGCTGATGACAAACACTTGAGGGAGAAGAGAGAGAGGTCAGGATGTTTCTTCCCTCGCTCCCTCCCTGCCTTACCTTGTGCTTCTGGGAGTGGCTGTGTTCCTCTTCTCAATGGCTCCAGTTCTCACCAGATGAGGTATATAAAGGCCTCCCCATGACAATTAGTCCCTAAATGATTCAACGTCCACTGCTGGTTCCCTTAACTCTGTTGAGAATTCTGTAGATTGCCTCATCACTTGAGTGGAATTCTGCGGGGACCCTGACTGATATGCTATTACTGGTTCATTGTTTTGTGCTCCCTAAACACTCTTTATTTTCTCTGAGACGGTACTCTCCAACCATGGACCAAAGAACTTCTTCAAAGTCAATCTTTCACACTTGATTACAAGCCCCATGTAGACAGCATGTATTTGTCTTCTTGCCTTTGTATCTCCAGCACTTAGTGCAGTGCACTAAGCATGACTAAGTCCAGCACTTGGTGCTGGACATATAACTGCACATATAAACTGTTCAAATGGAATATTATATATGAATAAACTGTAAATAATAAAGCACTTATATTATTTATGTACTTTTTAATGTTGAAATTAATTCCTCATATTCTTTCTGTTCAACTTCTTGCTTTTTATCATAAGCTGCCACCCTGGGTTGGTGAGAGCTAAGCTGAATAGATCACGAAAGGAGCACATGGAATGGAGGCCAGACTCAGATAGTTGTCTTGTCTACAAAGCTGCAAAATGTTCTCAGACAAATCCCAGCAAGCTCCCAAAGCTTTGCAAGATGCCTATTTTTTAAGAAAATTGAATTTTCAGGGGAGACAGGAATTATCTTTTGAAAAAATGGCTGGTAATATTTTATTTTATTGATTAAACTCCAAAAAAGAAAACTAGACTTAAGGATTGTGCATAACTAGCCTCAGGGGAAAAGAATACCAACCCACAACAAAAATGTATTTCTCAAACTTAGAAGTAGAAAACATTGAGGCATCAGTATTCCAGAAGCTCACTGCTTAGGCACATGGAGCTCTGTGCCAGAACCATCCTTCCGTAGGTCATATTGACACTTCCATGTCTACAGAAATTCACGCTTAGAAAGGCAGTCTTTAATACTACAAGGTATAGTAGACTTGATTTGATTTCTTTAAGTTGTCAGATTTCTTTAGAAAAATAAAGACAGACTATGGAGATCATTAGAATTAGACATGCTAAGATACAATAAATGCTCCTTCACAAGGGGCAGCCTGGGAGTCATTCATATACACTCATATTGTTGGATCTTTCCTGAGCTGAACAAGAAAGAGAGGAGACTGACCAGAAGCATGCAGGTATGCCAATCTCTTCCTGCTCTCATGGTCTGCTTGCCCACCCTTTCATTTTTATAAACACTGCTAAGCTTCCCCTGCTTTCCTTGGTCCCACCTGTCTCCCTGGTCTCACCTATCTGCACTCATCCTCCAGGAAACCCACACCATTCATCTCGCATGCACTGTTGCTTGTGTTTCATGAAACCACACTTGCATTCTACCTAGAACAGTTAAGATTCTTGGGCACCCTCAGGCCACACATTATCTCCATGAGACTTCAGCAAATGGTCCTGCACAACTTCTCTTATTGCTAAAAATTATGGTATCAAGTGACCAGAGCTGCAAGAAATCTATTAGAACTAGGTCAACGCCTCCATTTTACAGACAGGAAAGGTAGAACCACAGGAACAAAAAGATTTGCTTGTCCCTCTCAGTTGAAGAATGATATGCAGAAATGCTTAGTTCCTCAGCTTCCCAGCAAGTCAGAGTCTCCAAGCAGGTGAATATGTCATTCTGCAACTGGTAGCTTCCACTGTGAACAGAGGCTATGACTGCCACATTTTTAGCATAATTCATAACATCATTTCATAGATCCAGTGGATGAAGTTCACTTCCTGCATTTTTTTATCTCTCTATTCTTCTCTACCTCTCTTCCTACCATTCCCCTTCCTTCTTCTCTTTCTCTTTCTCCTCTTTCTTTAACAGGTCTTTCTTTAAAAGTAAAACGGATTCATTTAAAATAATTTGGAAAATACAAAAACATACAAAAAATAAGTTATCCATAATCTCACCACCTGGAGAGAACAGTTGTTATATTTTCTTCTAATATAATTTCCTGTATACACTTGGATTTATATACATATAATCCTAACCTGAATACAGACTAAGCTCCCTGGACTCTGTGGGCCCTAGATACCAACAAAAATATCCTGAAGTAAAGGAAACCGATAGAACTCATTGTAAAGTTTATATAAGACAACTTCAGGGCCTCCCAGTCATAAATGCTGAGATTGACTATGCAAATAGAGAGAATAAACGGTAAAATTTTGTACATAATCAGTAATGAGACCTCATTTGTATTCATACACTGGTGAAGGCCAGAGAAACTCAGCCCACACACATGTTATAAATGGATATCAGACTCTACAGTTTTGTATCTTGCATCTTTAACATCATGGTGTTTCACATCTTTAAAATAATTTGAAAACATACAGCAGCTTTTCAATGATGACATTTGATATGAACAATCACAGAGAGCCTAGAATGGCCACAGAACAGATTTCCAGGCTTTCACACACATTCGGGACTCTGAGTGAGGGCTCCAAACTGATGCACAGGTTCTTTCTCTCCCCAAATGAAATTGGACTAGAAACACTGGAAAGTGTTTTCCATTTATAAGCAAAGATTGATTTCTAATGGAGCTTAGGAGGATCACACAGTTATTACTCTGCACGCTCAATGCTTTCACGGGGTGTGCATCAATATTCCCTGACAGGCTTTCATGATGCATTTTGGTATTTATGATGTTATTGTTTTAAATTTTTCTGCCCTGTATCCCACAGAATGTGCCTGGTGTTATTAAATAAAATGCTATCTTGGCACCTGAATTTTTTTTAATGGCTGGTTTTTGAAAATGCTTATCCAAATTATTTCGTTGTTTCCTCACTCAAGTGTCTTATTGTCAACTATTCATATGGCATGTTCATAAATTGTGTCTATTTTAAACCCTATTCAGAAGAAGGTGGAATAAAGAGCTAACTAAAAACAGAAAATGAAAACAAGAAGTGTGAACGCAAAGGTCACATTTATGCAATTATGTTCCATTCAATGACTGTGATACCGCTTAAGCTCAGCACATCCACACTGCACTGCAATGTGCTCTCCATACTCCACTGGAATGTCTCCCAGTTTTTTCTAACTAACCCTGTTCCTGACCACCTTAGGGCCTTGGCAGGTGCTACAGCCACCAGCTGGACTCCCCCCCTCTGCCTCAACTTGCAGAGATAACTTGTTCTTGGGATCCTTCAGGCCCAGCACTAGCCTTTCTCTCTGAAGGACAGCTTTCTTAAAAAGCTGGATCAAATCCTCCAATTACACTCTCTCAGGGTTCACTGGATGTCTCCTTCACAGCACATATCACAAACAAGTTAAATAATGACTTGTGTAACTAGTCACCTGATGCTTCTCTCCCTTGCCAGAAAACTCAGTGGGGGCAGGGACTCCTCTTTCTTCCTTGGTGGATCCCTAGTGCCTGAGGCAGTGCCTTTTACAGAGGAATATTTAATAACTCTTTGTTGAATGAAATAGTGAATAAATAAAAATATGTCCACAACTAAGCTTTAGTGTCTAGAGTTCCTGTGTCAACCATGTGAATTAGCCATAGAAGTGAACACTGCTGAGCCCATTGAATGTCCCCTTTGGTAATCTTTGCTGATGGCTTAATGTCAAAATTTGATTTTGTGAAAGTTATTGAATTTTTTAGAGGTGTTAGAGACTAGACCTTAGAAAGAACCCATTAAAAAGTTTATGACTCCCACTTCTAAGTGAGAACATGTGGTATTTGGTTTTCTGTTCCTGTGTTAATTTGCTTAGGATTATGGCCTCCAGCTATATCCATGTTGCTGGAAAGGATATGATTTTATTCTCTTTTAAGGAAGCCAGGCATCACTAACTTCCTGTACCAAAGCTCAAAGATCATCTGAAGCCAAAGCCAGCTATGTTGCTGGCAAGTACACATGGTTATAGGGATGGTAGAACACGGTACTAGACTGAGTATTTGAAATCAGATTAAAAGACTCATATCTATGCAACCACTGGCCCTACCTGGCATTTTATGATTCAGGTGTCCTCAGTGAGGTTTTGTCTGCCCAATTTTGCCCTAAATTCTGCTTCCCCACTTAGATCATTTCTTAGGCATACCCTTTGCTAGAGTCTACAGTGCCCACTCTTCCAAAGAGTCTACAGTGCCCACTCTTCCAAAGGCACAGCTACTCATCAGCTGGTACATGAGGGAAGAGAACATGGGCACAGTATATCATTCAAATTGAAGTGAGGGAAGAGAATTTGAAACAAATTCTTCTCTTCAGTCAAAAAACCTTGCCCCACAAACTTAGGGAGCAAAACTCTTTGAGCCTTCTAGATACTTGCCTGAAACTACTACTTTGTAATTGCTACATTGGTAAAAGCTTACCCTAGTAGCAATTGCTTACCTAGCAATTGCTAGGGTAAGCTTTGGCAAATTCAGTCAGGAACAGAACCCTTCAGGTTCCATCAAGAAAGACGTTCTGGGACTCCGCTGTGTTAGGCAGAATTCTAATGAAGTTTCCCCAAGAGTCTTCTCCCTGGTTAATCAATCAAACACTAATGCAGATGGAATTAAGGATGCTAATCAGCTGACCTTAAAATAAAGAGGTTATTCTGGATTCTCTGGGTAGGCCTAATGTAATTACATGAGCTCTTAAAAGCCAAAAATGAAGGCAAAAGAGACCATCCGAGAGACAAGGCAGGGGGGAAGGTAAAAGAAACTCAAAGCCTAACAAGGACTTGACACAACTTTGCTAGCTTTGAAGATAGAGGTGGAGGTAACAAGACAAGGAATACATGAAGGCGACCTCTAACAGCTGAGAACAACTTCTGGCCAACAGCTATTGAGGAATCAGGAACCTGTTGGTCTACAACCACAAGGACCCAAATTCAGTCGACAATCTGAGTGAGCTTAGGCCAGATTCATCCCTATGGCTTGAAATGAATGCAGGCCTGCCTACACCTTAATTTCAGCCTTGTAAAACCAGGAGCTGAGAAATTACCCAAGCCGATTTAGACTTCTCTGACCTACAGAAATGTGAGATAATTAATTTATATTGTTTTTAAGCCACTAAGCTTGCAGTAATTTGTTATGGCAACAATAAAAAACTAAAACATCCGGTTTCCTACACTAACACAAAATTAAGTTTGGGGATTTTTAAAATCTTCTGATTATTAAAGAAATATATTTTATAGAAAATTTAGAAAAGATAAAAACATAAGCATCAGATTCTTCACAGCAATGATTAGTTGAAATCCACACCTTTGTGGAATTAAGTTTAAATTAATCAGCCTTTGTCTATATATTGCCAAGTTCTAGCTGATAGGGAATCGACAGAGGAGCTAAATAGGAAAAAAAAAAAATAGCAGTTTTATCTCATAACTCCCAAAGCACAGAAGTCCTTAGTAAATTTCTATTCTAAGGTTTACCCCATAAAACACAGACAAATGGAGGCCTATTAGCTCCCTACTAGAACCCATGCCTTGGGCATCGCATATCCCTGAAGTGGTCACCCAATCACGAAAGGATAAGTCCAGAATGAAAAATCCCCTTCCTTTGAAGAAGTTGTTCAAGGAGGTTGGCCAAATGGAGTATAAGAGGTTAAAAGTCACTGTGTTTGAGCACAAGGAAGACAAAGAAAAAGGCAGAGGGGGAATGTGAGGAGGGAGAAAGAGAGAAAGAGAGACCTCTCCCACCTTGCCTTTTTGATGCATGTGATGGTTAATTTTTGTGTCAACTTGGCTTAGACCACTAGTCCAGACGTTTTTATGTATTTTTTTTTAGATGAAGTTAACATCTAAATCAGTAGACTTTGAGTAAAGCAGATTACCCTCCATAAGGTATGCAGGCTTCATCCAGTCAGGTGAAGGCCTTAATAGAAAAAGTCTGACATCCCCAGGAGAAGGAGGAATTCTGCCAGAAGACTGCCTTGGGCTTCAACATCTCAACTCTTCCCTGGGTCTCCAGCCAGCCTGCCTACCCTGCAGATTTTGAACTTGCCAACCTCCATAATCATATAAGCCAATTCCTTAAAATCTCTCTCTCTCAATATTATATATCTATATCTATGTATACATACATATATGTATACCCACACATATATTAATCAGGATTCTCTAGAGAAACAGAACATATGAGATACACACACACACACACACACATACATATATACAAATACAATACAATAACTCTGCCTCTTGTAAAAACACAGCCCAGTAGATGCTGAGAAAGACAAAGATAGAGAAAGCAAATGTGGCAATATATTAACAGTTGTTAAATCTAGTCAAAAAATCTAAACATCTTTTCTTAGGTTTGATTTTTTCACAATAAAAAAGAATCTATGGGAAAAGGAAGAATTAAATATAGCAACATATAAAAATGAATCCTTACTGATCACGGTCTGGTCTCTGACATACCCTCTCTCAGATGACTACATAGTAGAGAGATGCCTGCTTTCTCCAGAGAAGAACAACCATGTCTCTGATATGCGGAGAGAGCCAGCCCTCCCTCAGCCTTACATATCCTATTCATTTCAAGATTCATATCCAACAAAAGTTCTGCATAAACAAGGGTCTGCCTAACCCAGGAGTCTGCCTTCCCTTCTCTGAGAACCACCCTTGACATCTACTCTCATAGAAGGGGAATAAGGAACAGCCACCGGCACCTGAGCTTGTGCTTTGGGGTCTCATGCCTCATCCCACACTCACCAACCATGGACAGTCAACCCAAAATCAAAGAATCTTTTCTAAACATATTCAATACTGAAAAATCCAGTGTTTTTCTGTATCTACCCATGAATTCTTTTGAAGCATTTTAGCCAAGATACAATGGAGTCAGTCATTTATTTAGAACTGAGAAACTAAATAAAAGAACTTCACAGTGACATTGCCACTATCTGATATCAAAAGACTAAAACTTGTTACAGCAAACAATTTTGGCTCCTTGGTCCCATATAATGAGATAAGTAGTTTGCTTTAATAGTTTTCAGTGCACTTGGGCGGGCCTATTAAAAATACGGTTTTATAGCACAATTTGCAAAAATATAAGAGGTGGCAAAGGAAAGAATAAAATAATATCTTCATTTTCTTCTGTCATTCTTAGATCCTTTAGTAGATTGTAAGCTCCATGAAAGCAGGACACTTTCCTTTTCCCTAAGCCCTGGACTAGAGAAGGTACTCAAAAAATATTTGCTTACGCACTAATGTAGTCTCTGGATGTGATCTTCTAGAGGAATTCTTGACATGTGTACTCAAGGAGATGTGTAAAGAATGTTTATTTCACTATTACTTTTAATTGTAAAAACCTGTAATCAATGTCTTTTAGAAAAATGACCGCCAAAACCAACCTATTTATGTGAGAAATAAGTATATAAAAGCTGACTGGTATTTAATAGGAAATCATTTATTATTAACATTTTATTTATAGTCATACTGGATATTTATTATTGATTTAAATTGCACATATGATTCAGGTATGGTTAAGGTCATTATTTCCGCTTCGTGCTGAAATATTCTCAATTGTTTGGGCTAAATTATACTGTCCAATATGCTGTATTTATATCCATGATGGTATATTGAACATTCAAGGGTTACAAAATAAAAAATCTAAATATTGAAAAAAAAAACACAATTATTCTGCCCATCTGTCAAAGTTCAGCTTAGATTTCACCCAGTGCAAGGAGTTTCCCCAGATCTAGTATTTTACTTATCAGAGCTTAGCTGGTATTAGAGTCATTGGGATATGCACCTGCTTTCCCAACTAGATTATAAGACAACACATAAAATGAAGACCTAGCATGCAGCTGAGCACAGTGCCTGGCACAGGACAAATAGGCATTTAGTGAACATGTGCTGCTTCCTTCCTCCTAGAGGACAGCGGTGTCTAACTTATCTTTGCAGACTTCCCACAACCCCAGCAGGGTCATGTATATGCTCAGAAAACAGTTGATAAAGTGGATTGTGTTTGATTCCAAATTATCAAGTCCTAAATGAACTTAAGGTCATGAGATTATGCTTTAGATCTCAGAACACAGACTCTTTTTGACAAATCATTTTTAATAGGGCCTAAAAATGTCATGTGTAATTAGGTACTTGATCCACTGTAATAATGGCCATCAGATGACAATGGTGATAGAAAATCATATCTGTTTTATCTGAATTCAGAGATGCAGCACATATCTGTTTATCATACACCCTTCACCTTCCCAAAACATGATTACTTGATTCATAAGAATTATAGACACTTTTATGTCGCTTCACAGATTCAAACCAGCATACATAATTTCCTACATCTCAGATTCCAGACTGCTTTTATTTGCCACCAAAAAAAAATGTTTGCCACTCTTAATTGCATATTGAGATGGGGGAAAATCCTGCTGCTTTCAACTAAAATGTAATTTGTTTCTAAATTCAAATTTTACTTTTTCTAGACTGTTTCTGTTAGATTTTGTTTTGCTCTCTACTTCTGTGAGGATGACACTTCACTATGTCTTTCTGCCTCAGAAGCCCATTACCATAGCATACTCTTCTCTGAACTTCCAGCCAGCCCCACTTATGATACAGCAGCCTTGATGTGTATGCAGTCATTGCTTTCTGGGTCCTCCAGGCTCTCCAGGAATAACAAGCCATCACCTCTTTTGTTCTTCTTCTCTCCCCTGTCATCAGAGTGTTCACCAAGGTCACACCATTCTTTATCCCCAGTCCCGGTTTCTCTCCAGCTCATCCTCCTTCTTTATCTACACCACCACTTTGTAGGTTTCCAATCCTTAGTTACTTCACACAAAAGCTATTATAACAGTGTCTAAAGCAGCGATTTTATGACACATAAACTTCAATGACTCCTCAATGCCACAATAAAATCTGAATACAGCCTGATATATTTATCTCTACTTAAATTCTACTAGAACTTGACATAAACCTGTTTTTCTTATACTAATCACTTCAAACTTTAGTTTTTCTTTCTTAGAAACATGACTTTTGTTTTGTACACTCAGCTCTAATTTCTTCTCTCTCCTAAAGTTTTCTCATAGGTAGGTATGGTGGCATGTGCATGTAGTCCTGGCTATTCAGGAGGCTGAGGTGAGAGGGTCACTTGAGCCCAGGAGTTTGAGGCTGCAGCAAGCTATTATGGCAACACTGCACTCCAGCCTGGGTGACAAAGACTTTGTCTCTTTAAAAAAATTAATTTTTTCATATGTATCTTATTTCTCCATCTGGAGTGTAAGTGCTGAGTCTGAGGGGTAGTAGGGAATCTGACACTTAAATTTCCCTTTATCTTTTATACACTTACATGGTGTTCAATACCAAGGAGACACCAAATAAATCATTGTTGGTTTGATTTTTTTTAATTATTCCTTTTATTGCCATTAAATATGCTGGTTTGAGGATCTAAAATATTCTCCATGTTTGATTGGGTTTGAAAAAGTAATACAAGAAAAAATAAGAAGTGAATCCCCCTTATGTATTGTCTGTTACTTTTCAGTCAAATAATTTTGCTTGGATTGTGAATGCCAGTGTGAAAGCAGACCCCAACACTGCATCACAAATGCCTCATTATCCACTCCACAGAAGCACAGCGTGCGGACGCAGTCTTATTCATCAGAGGTATTTCCTGAAGAAGGAAAAAAATCACCATCATTTACGAGCCCATGCCTTTTATTTTAAAACATATGGAATGCGGCCTTTGCACGTTTTCAGGAATTTACCACAATAGGTGATGCCCAAGCCAATGGTTTTATTGTTATAAAACAGATGAGATGGCTGTTCCCAAACAAAGCTGAGAACACATGACCAAAACTGTCCCCTGCTCATTACAGTCCCTTTGAAAAATTTACCATCACAATTATCCATTTGTGTTTCATCCCTCTCAGTGAGGATACTAGCTTGGACTTTAGCTCTGCTAACTACATCAAGCTAAAGTTCTCATTAGCCTCCGAAAATTATCATCCACCACCATGAGAAAAGAACAGTATGTCAAGAACAGTGGAAGGAATACACAATACAACCTGCGGTCCAAAGGGGACAAAAATGAAGGACAAGCAACTGAAGCTTTATATTTATTTGTTTGCTTGCTTTGAATTTATAGAAGTGCATTATGAAACTATTTTAACAACCACATCTTTTTTATTTATTATTATTATTATACTTTAAGTTTTAGGGTACATGTGCACAATGTGCAGGTTTGTTACATATGTATACATGTGCCATGTTGGTGTGCTGCACCCATTAACTCGTCATTTAGCATTAGGTATATCTCCTAATGCTGTCCCTCCCCCCTCCCCCCACCCCCACAACAGTCCCCGGAGTGTGATGTTCCCCTTCCTGTGTCCATGTGTTCTCATTGTTCAATTCCCACCTATGAGTGAGAACGTGCAACGTTTGGTTTTTTGTCCTTGCGACAGTTTACTGAGAATGATGGTTTCCAGTTTCATCCATGTCCCTACAAAGGACATGAACTCATCATTTTTTATGGCTGCATAGTATTCCATGGTGTATATGTGCCACATTTTCTTAATCCAGTCTATCATTTTTGGATATTTGGGTTGGTTCCAAGTCTTTGCTATTGTGAATAGTGCCGCAATAAACATACGTGTGCATGTGTCTTTATAGCAGCATGATTTATATTCCTTTGGGTATATAGCCAGTAATGGGATGGCTGGGTCAAATGGTATTTCTAGTTCTAGATCCCTGAGGAATCGCCACACTGACTTCCACAATGGTTGAACTAGTTTACAGTCCCACCAACAGTGTAAAAGTGTTCCTATTTCTCCACATCCTCTCCAGCACCTGTTGTTTCCTGACTTTTTAATGATCGCCATTCTAACTGGTGTGAGATGGTATCTAATTGAGGTTTTGATTTGCATTTCTTTGATAGCCAGTGATGATGAGCATTTTTTCATTTGTTTTTTGGCTGCATAAATGTCCTCTTTTGAGAAGTGTCTGTTCATGTCCTTCGCCCACTTTTTGATGAGGTCGTTTGTTTTTCTCTTGTAAATTTGTTTGAGTTCAATGTAGATTCTGGATATTAGCCCTTTCTCAGATGAGTAGGTTGTGAAAATTTTCTCCCATTTTTTAGGTTGCCTGTTCACTCTGATGGTAGTTTCTTTTGCTGTGCAGAAGCTCTTTACTTTAATTACACCCCATTTGTCAATTTTGGCTTTTGTTGCCATTGCTTTTGGTGTTTTAGACATGAAGTCCTTGCCCATGCCTATGTCATGAAGGGTATTGCCTAGGTTTTCTTCTAGGGTTTTTATGGTTTTAGGTCTAACATATAAGTCTTTAATCCATCTTGAATTAATTTTTGTATAAGGTGTAAGGAAGGGATCCAGTTTCAGCTTTCTGCATATGGCTAGCCAGTTTTCCCAGCACCATTTATTAAATAGGGAATCCTTATCCCATTGCTTGTTTTTGTCAGGTTTGTCAAAGATCAGATGGTTGTAGATATGCGGCATTATTTCTGAGGGCTCTGTTCTGTTCCATTGATCTATGTGTCTGTTGTGGTACCAGTACCATGCTGTTTTGGTTACTGTAGCCTTGTAGTATAGTTGGAAGTCAGGTAGTGTGATGCCTCCAGCTTTGTTCTTTTGGCTTAGGATTGACTTGGTGATGTGGCTCTTTTTTGGTTCCATATGAACTTTAAAGTAGTTTTTTCCAATTCTGTGAAGAAAGTCATTGGTAGCTTGATGGGGATGGCATTGAATCTATAAATAACCTTGGGCAGTATGGCCATTTTCATGATATTGATTCTTCCTACCCATGAGCATGGAATGTTCTTCCATTTGTTTGTATCCTCCTTTATTTCATTGAGCAGTGGTTTGTAGTTCTCCTTGAAGAGGTCCTTCACATCCCTTGTAAGTTGGATTCCTAGGTATTTTATTCTCTTTGAAGCAATTGTGAATGGGAGTTCACTCATGATTTGGCTCTCTGTTTGCCTGTTATTGGTGTACAAGAATGCTTGTGATTTTTGTACACTGATTTTGTATCCTAAGACTTTGCTGAAGTTGCTTATCAGCTTAAGGAGATTTTGGGCTGAGACAATGGAGTTTTCTAGATATACAATCACGTCATCTGCAAACAGGGACAATTTGACTTCCTCTTTTCCTAATTGAATAACCTTTCTTTCCTTCTCCTGCCTAATTGCCCTGGCCAGAACTTCCAACACTATGTTGAATATGAGTGGTGAGAGAGGGCATCCCTGTCTTGTGCCAGTTTTCAAAGGGAATGCTTCCAGTTTTTGCCCATTCAGTATGATATTGGCTGTGGGTTTGTCATAGATAGCTCTTATTTTGAGATGCATCCCATCAATACCTTATTGAGAGTTTTTAGCATGAAGGGTTGTTGAATTTTGTCAAAGGCCTTTTCTGCATCTATTGAGATAATACGTGGTTTTTGTCTTTGGTTCTGTTTATATGCTGGATTACATTTATTGATTTGTGTATGTTCAACCAGCCTTGCATCCCAGGAATGAAACCCACTTGATCATGGTGGATAAGCTTTTTGATGTGCTGTTGTATTCGGTTTCCCAGTATTTTATTGAGGATTTTTGCACCAATGTTCATCAAGGATTTTGGTCTGAAATTCTCTTTTTTGGTTGTGTCTCTGCCTGGCTTTGGTATCAGGATGATGCTGGCCTCATAAAATGTGTTAGGGAGGATACCCTCTTTTTCTATTGACAGGAATAGTTTCAGAAGGAATGGTTCCAGTTCCTCCTTGTACCTCTGGTAGAATTCGGCTGTGAATCCATAAGGTCCTGGACTCTTTTTGGTTGCTAAGCTACTGATTATTGCCACAATTTCCGAACCTGTTATTGGTCTATTCAGAGATTCAACTTCTTCCTGGTTTAGTCTTCGGAGGGTGTATGTGTTGAGGAATTTATCCATTTCTTCTAGATTTTCTAGTTTATTTGCGTAGAGGTGTTTGTAGTATTCTCTGATGGTAGATTGTATTTCTGTGGGATCAGTGGTGATTTCCCCTTTGTCATTTTTTATTGCATCTAATTGATTCTTCTCTCTTTTCTTCTTTATTAGTCTTGTTAGCGGTCTATCAATTTTCTTGATCTTTTCAAAAAACCAGCCCCTGGATTCATTAATTTTTTTAAGGGTTTTTTGTGTCTCTATTTCCTTCAGTTCTGCTCTGACTTTAGTTATTTCTAGCCTTCTGCTAGCTTTTGAATGTGTTTGCTCTTGCTTTTCTAGTTCTCTTAATTGTGATGTTAGGGTGTCAATTTTGGATCTTTCCTGCTTTCTCTTGTGGGCATTTAGTGCTATAAATTTCCCTCTACACACTGCTTTGAATGTGTCCCAGAGATTCTGGTATGTTGTGTCTTTGTTCTCATTGGTTTCAAAGAACATCTTTATTTCTGCCTTCATTTTGTTATGTACCCAGTAGTCATTCAGGAGCAGGATGTTCAGTTTCCATGTAGTTGAGCGGTTTTAAGTGAGTTTCTTAATCCTGAGTTCTAGTTTGATTGCACTGTGGTCTGAGAGACAGTTTGTTTTAATTTCTATTCTTTTACATTTGCTGAGGAGAGCTTTACTTCCAACCCTGTGGTCAATTTTGGAATAGGTGTGGTGTGGTGCTGAAAAAAAATGTATATTCTGTTGATTTGGGGTGGAGAGTTCTGTAGATGTCTATTAGATACACTTGGTGCAGAGCTGAGTTCAATTCCTGAGTATCCTTGTTAACTTTCTGTCTTGTTGATCTGTCTAATTGTTGACAGTGGGGTGTTAAGATCTCCCATTATTATTGTGTGGGAGTCTAAGTCTCTTTGTAGTTCACTCAGGACTTGCTTTATGAATCTGGGTGCTCCCGTATGGGGTGCATATATATTTAGTATAGTTAGATTTAGTATAGTTAGCCCTTCTTGTTTAATTGATCCCTTTACCATTATGTAATGGCCTTCTTTATCTCTTTTGATCTTTGTTGGTTTCAAGTCTATTTTATCAGAGACTAGGATTGCAACCCCTGCTATTTTTCTTTTCCATTTGCTTGGTAGATCTTCCTCCATCCCTTTATTTTGAGTCTATGTGTGTTTCTGCACATGAGATGGGTTTCCTGAATACAGCACACTGATGGGTCTTGACTCCTTATCCAGTTTGCCAGTCTGTGTCTTTTAATTGGAGCATTTAGCCCATTTACATTAAAAGTTAATATTGTTATGTGTGAATTTGATCCTGTCATTATAATGTTAGCTGGTTATTTTGCTCATTAGTTGATGCAGTTTTTTCCTAGCCTCGATGGTCTTTACAATTTGGCATGTTTTTGCAGGGGCTGGTACCGGTTGTTCCTTTCCATGTTTAGTGCTTCCTTCAGGAGCTCTTTTAGGGCAGGCCTAGTGGTGACAAAATCTCTCAGCATTTGCTTGTCTGTATTTTATTTCTCCTTCACTTATGAAGCCTAGTTTGGCTGGATATGAAATTCTGGGTTGAAAATTCTTTTCTTTAAGAATGTTGAATATTGGCCCCCACTCTCTTCTGGCTTGTAGAGTTTCTGCCGAGAGATCAGCTGTTAGCCTGATGGGCTTCCCTTTGTGGATAACCCAGCCTTTCTCTCTGGCTGCCCTTAACATTTTTTCCTTCATTTCAACTTTGGTGAATCTACATTTATGTGTCTTGGGGTTGCTCTTCTTGAGGAGTATCTTTGTGGCGTTCTCTGTATTTCCTGAGTCTGAATGTTGGCCTGCCTTGCTAGATTGGGGAAGTTCTCCTGGATAATATCTTGCAGAGTGTTTTCCAACTTGGTTCCATTCTCCCCATCACTTTCAGGTACACCAATCAGACGTAGGTTTGGTCTTTTCACATAGTCCCATATTTCTTGGAGGCTTTGTTCACTTCTTTTTATTCTTTTTTCTCTAAACTTCCCTTCTCATTTCATTTCATTCATTTCATCTTCCCTCACTGATACCCTTTCTTCCAGTTGATCTCATCGGCTACTGAGGCTTCTGTATTCTTCACCTAGTTCTCAAAACTTGGCTTTCAGCTCCATCAGTTCCTTTAAGCACTTCTCTGCATTGGTCATTTTAGTTATACATTCATCTAATTTTTTTTCAAAGTTTTTAACTTCTTTGCCATTGGTTTGAATTTCCTCCTATAGCTCAGAGTAGTTTGATCGTCTGAAGCCTTCTTCTCTCAACTCATCAAAGTCATTCTCCGTCCAGCTTTGTTCTGTTGCTGGTGAGGAACTGTGCTTCTTTGGAGGAGGAGAGGCACTCTGCTTTTTCCAGTTTCCAGTTTTTCTGCTCTGTTTTCTCCCCATCTTTGTAGTTTTTTCTACTTGTGTTCTTTGATGATGGTGATATACAGATGGGTTTTTGGTGTGGATGTCCTTTCTGTTTGTTAGTTTTCCTTCTAACAGACAGGATCCTCAGCTGCAGGTCTGTTGGAGTTTGCTAGAGGTCCACTCCAGACCCTGTTTGCCTGGGTGTCGGCAGCAGTGGCTGCAGAACAGCGGATTTTTGTGAACCACATACTCAGCTGTCTGATCGTTCCTCTGGAAGTTTTGTCTCAGAGGAGTACCCAGCCGAGTGAGGTGTCAGTCTGTCCCTACTGGGGGGTGCCTCCCAGTTAGGCTGCTCGGGGGTCAGGGACCCACTTTAGGAGGCAGTCTGCCCATTCTCAGATCTCCAGCTGCGTGCTGGGAGAACCACTACTCTCTTCAGTGCTATCAGATAGGGACATTTAAGTCTGCAGAGGTTACTGCTGACTTTTTGTTTGTCTGTGCCCCAGCCCTAGAGGTGGGGCCTACAGAGGCAGGCAGGCCTCCTTGAGTTGTGATGGGCTCCACTCAGTTCGAGCTTCCTGGCTGCTTTGTTTACCTAAGCAAGTCTGGGCAATGGTGGGCGCCCCTCCTCCAGCCTTGCTGCCACCTTGCAGTTTGATCTCAGACTGCTGTGCTAGCAATCAGCAAGACTCCATGGGCATAGGACCCTCTGAGCCAGGTGCGGGACACAATCTCCTGGTGTGCCATTTTCCAAGCCCATTGGAAAAGTGCAGTATTAGGGTGGGAGTGACCCGATTTTCCAGGTGCCATCTGTCACCGCTTTCTTTGACTAGGAAAGGGAACTCCCTGACCCCTTGCACTTCCCGAGTGAGACAATGCCTCGCCCTGCTTCGGCCCGGCTCAGGCACGGTGCGCTAAACTGACTGTCCTGCACCCACTGTTTGGCACTCTCTAGTGAGATGAACCCGGTACCTCAGATGGAAATGCAGAAATCACCCGTCTTCTGCATCACTCATGCTGGGAGCTGTAGACCGGAGCTGTTCCTGTTCGGCCATCTTGGCTCCACCCCCCAACAACCACATCTTCTTGAAGTTCAAAGTCGCAATGAGTCCTGGACTCTTTAGTGAGAAGTAGAAGACAAGACTCTTGCTCAGGCTTCTGCCTTAAAGTTTTGAGACTTTTTCCTACTGTACAACACATAAGATAGAATCCATGATTTTTTTTTTTACTTCCTAACTCCTGAGCACCATAACAAAATCATAACTGGAAATAAATAAGTTTTGTTAGATCAAGGCATCATTCTGTAAGAGAAGGCTGTTTACCTGTTTTGCCCATTCTAAGTTATAGAATCTTGTCCATAGTAACAGTTAGCATCCAAATTTCTGTATGCAACAATTCCCAAAAGTTTCTGATTTATGGGGCTTTTGACAAGGATAGAAGAATTTATTGAAAATGACTTGATTGATTCTAGTGACCAGAATACAAGTGTTTATAATATTGTACTTTTTTCATCTTATTTCATTTCTTTTCAAAATATTTTTAAACAATTAAGCCTACATTCTTGAATGGAAAATGTATCCAGGTTACAATACCTACATTTTCACACTAAATCAATGGGATATATCTAGGATTCTGATACTCTTCTTTGTTTCCTCCTCACCAATAATCTGGGGATGAGTTTGAAAAAATGTTTAGTCACAATACCTACATTTTTACACCAACTCAATGGGATATATCTAGGATGATGATACTCTTCTTTGTTTCCTCTTCATCAATGATCTGTGGATGAGCTCTAAACAATGTTTAGAACACAAGGTCTGTCCTCAAATGAGTCCTGTTTACTGTGTTCCTCACTGAGCTGGGAGCTCATGCATTTCTGATCATGCAGAATCCTTGCTCTTTTTTTTATTAACTCCAACAGTGGTTTTGTAATGTTGTTGTTCTGTCTCTTTAAAAGCACATTCTGTTTCTGAGTCTCCTTGGCAGCTGCTTTCCCTTTGTGGAATCAGTTTTTCATTGCATTGACAGTGGAACAGAAAATGTAAAGCCTGTTTGATGAGTGAAGTCTCTAGCTTAAAGTCAAACTGAAAAGCAGATTCCCACTTGCATAATGCTTTATACTTCTGTATAATACCACTAAACATCCCTAGGCAACACTAGCTTAGAACTTTGCTTCATGGCTGATATGGTTTGGCTGTGTCCCCACCCAAATCTCATCTTGAATCGTAGCTCCCATAATCCCCACATGTCATGGTAGGGGACCCAATGGGAGATACTTCAATCATAGGGTGATTACCCTCATGCTGTTCTTGTGATAGTGAGTGAGTTCTCTCAACATCTGATAGTTTCATAAAGGGGTTCCACCTTTGTTCAGCATTCATTCTCTCTCCTGCTGCCCTGTAAAGAAGTGCTCTCCACCATGACTGTGAGTTTCCTGAGGCCTCTCCAGCCATGGAGAACTGTGAGTCAATTAAACCTCTTTTCTTTATAAATTATGCAGTCTCAGATATTTCTTTATAGCAGCATGAGAACAGACAAATACAGCAAATTGGTAGTGGCAGTGGAGCGCTGCTCTAAGGTTACCCCAAAAGGTGGAAGCAACTTTGGAACTGGGTAAAAAGCAAAGGTTGCAACAATTGGGAAGGCTCAGAAGGCAGGAAAATTTGGGAAAGTTTGGAACTTCCTAGAGACTTGGAGGGCTAAGAAGACAGGAAGATGTGGAAAAGTTTGGAATTTCCCAGAGACTTGTTGAATGACTTTGACCAAAATGCTGATAGTGATATGGACAATAAAGTCCAAGCTGAGATGGTCTCAGATGGAGATGACAAATTTTTTGGGAACTGGAGTAACAGTCACTCTTGCTGTACAAAGAGATAGATGCATTTTGCCCTTGCCCTAGAGATCTGTGGAACTTTGAACTTGAGAGAGATGATTTAGGGCATCTCGCAGAAGAAATTTCTAAGCACCAAAGCATTCAAGAGAAAAAGCATAAAAGTTTGGAAAATTTGCAGCCTGATGATGTGATAGAAAAGAAAACCCCATTTTCTGGGGAGAAATTCAAGCCTGCTGCAGAACTTTGCATAAGTAGTGAGAAGCCAAATGTTAATCACCAAGACAATGGGGAAAATGTCTCCAGAGCATATCAAAGACTTTCATGGAAGCTCCTCCCATCATAGGACTGGAGGCCTAGGAGGGAAAATGGTTTCCTAGGTGTATTAGACTGTTCTCACACTGCTAATAAAGACATACCCAAGATTGGGTAATTTATAAAGAAAAATAAGCTTAATGGACTCACAGTTCCACCGGGCTGGGAGGCCTCACAATGATGGCAGAAGGCAAAGGAGGAACAAAGGCACATCTCACATGACAGCAGGCAAGAAATCTTATGCAGCGGAATGAAACCTTGTGCAGGGGGACTCCCAGGTATAAAACCATCAGATCTCATGAGATTTATTCCCTACCATGAGAACAGAATGGGGAAAACCACTCCCATGATTCAATTATCTCCACCTGGCCCCACCCTTAACACATGGGGATTATTACAATTCAAGGTGAGATTTAGGTGGGGACACAGCCAAACCATATCACTGGGCCAGGTACAAGGCCCCCCACATGCTGTGTGCAGCCTCAGGACTTGGTGCCCTGCATCTTGGCTGCTCCAGCCATGGCTAAAAGGGGCCAAGGTACAGCTCAGGCCATGGCTTCAGAGGGTGCAAGTCCCAAGGCTTGGTAGCTTCCACGTGGTGTAGAGCCTGTGAGTACACAGAAGTCAAGAATTGAGGTTTGAGAAGCTCTGCCTAGATTTCAGTGGGTGTATGGAAACACCTGGATATCCAGGCAGAAGTTTGCTACAGGGGTGGAGCCATCATGGAGAACTTCTGCTAGGGCAGTGTGGAAGGGAAATGTAGGGTCAGAGCCCCCACACAGAGTCCCCACTGGAGCACTGACTAGTGGAGCTGTGAGAAGAGAACCACCATCCTCCAGACCCCAGAATGGTAGATCCACCAACAGCTTGCACCATGCACCTGGAAAGGCCACAGGCACTCAATGCCAGCCCATGAAGAAGCCAGGCAAGGGGCTGTACCCTTCAAAGCCACAGGTTTGGAGCTGCTCAAAGCTATGGGAGCCCACCTCTTGCATCAGCATGACCTGGATATTAAACAAGCAGTAAAATAAAACAATTTTGGAACTTTAAAATTTAACAACTGCCCTATTGGCTTTCATACTTGCATGGGACCTATAGCCCCTTCGTTTTGGCCAATTTCTCCCATTTGGAATGGGTCTATTTAACCAGTGCCAGTACCCCCATTGTATCTGGAAGTAATTAACTTGCTTTTCATTTTACAGGCTCATAGGTGAAAGGGACTTGCCTTGTCTCAGATGAGACTTTGGACTTGGACTTTTGAGTTAATGCTGGAATGAGTTAAGATTTTGAGGGGCTGTTAAAAGGGCATGATTGTATTTTGAAATGTGAGGACATGAGATTTGGGAGGGGCCAGGGGAGAATGATGTGGTTTGGCTGTGTCCCTATCCAAATCTCATCTTGAATTGGAGTTCCCATAATCCCCACATGTCATGGGAGGGACCCGGTGAGGGGTAATTGAATTATAGGGGCGGTTAACCTCATGTTGTTCTTGCGATAGTGAGTGAGTTCTCATAAGATCTGAAGGTTTTATAAGGGGCTTCTCCCTTCACTTGGCACTCATTCTTTCTCCTGCCACCCTGTGAAGAGGTGCCTTCTGCCACGATTGTAAGTGTTCTGAGGCCTCTGCAGCCATGCAGAACTGTGAGTCAATTAAATCTACTTCCTTTTTAAATTACCCATTCTCGGGTATTCACAGCTGCATGAGAACAAACTAACACAATGACCAATATCCTCTAGTTTATACATAAAACATATTCAGGACACAAAGAGAACTTTTATTGTATATTAAAAAAAGAAAACCAGTTTTTATTATTAGATACTATATATTCAGCACTTGACCTTCTTTGAAGCTGACCTATTTTATTAATAATATATTAATATACATTTATTACTTAGTACAATTTGAAATAAAACTAACTCAATTATAAAATTGTAAAAACAAACAGTTCAGTTTAAGTTTTAATGGATATTGTAATAGAAAACTAGAAAATTCAGTTCAGGTTGAGAGATCAATGTGGAAATAAATTGCAAAGAGTCCATAATTATGTGGAAGTTTAAACTTGCGTAGAGTTATCAAAGGACTGGGCCAATTGAAAAAGGAATTCAATAAGGCTGCACATCAAAGGACATTCTTCCACAGAGAAGAGTGCCCAATTCTACCAACACAGCAGGTCATCAACCGACAGGATATACCCTGCAACATCATTGCAGTAATGTTTAAGTAATAAGATATTGGGTCATTTATCAAAGGATGGTGTTGGTACTAAAGATTATCAAAACTCTTATACTGAAAAAAAAGGCATGGACATTGAACCCAAACGTGGTTTGCTGCCACTACAATCGCAGCTACATGTCATGTCTCTGACCTGCCAATGGTTACCTATCTAATTAACTCATCTATGGTTATGAAAAACAAACTATAGAAACATTAAGGTGACTATGGGTAGATATGTTTCCCTAGGGGCAAAATTTGATTGATAAATTTGTTAAAAACATAATTCTTTGTCTTTGGAAGAAATTTTTAAACTTTCTTCACTGAGATGTTAAATTGCAAAGATATCAGCTATTTTATTAGGCAATTTCTCAAATTATTCTAATTATCCAAACCTCCCTAATGTCCTTTGATGTTCTTTCTAGTGAAATATTAAATTTACACTGCACTCAGAGGTGCAAAGAAAACATAACTTCTTTCTCTATATGATCCTTCTCTCTATTAATCTTCCTTACATATGTCTACACAATGGATAATACAAAGAAACATTAATTTAAGCCCTATTCAATGCAACAATTTAAACAATTCCTTTAGCTAAATGCTTTGTCACTAAGTAATATGGTTCATCTCTCAGATTCTCCTCCCTCCTGCTCTGCAAAAGTTGAGGGTAGGTGAAATAAAAATAATAGGAAATCAAATATAAGAGAGGCCAGTTGATGAAGGGGCCTATACGCCATGCTAAGAAGTTTGGACAATGTTCTATGGACAACAGGAAGTCATTTTAGCAGTTTTAGTTTACAAGTTTGTGTGGACACTGCTAGTTAGCCAACTCAACATCAATTCCCACCCTCTTTCCTCCTTGCCCACCTCCAACAGTGGAGGCTGAAAAAATGAGACATTCACTTACTAACAGACCTTACAGCTAAGAGTGCTTTTTGACCCAATTCTGGCCAATGAACTATAAGGGGTGATAAAAGAAAAACTTCAGCCAAATTAAATTTAAAGGAGTTTAACTGAGCAATGAATGGGCAGCCTTCTGAGCCAAAGTAGGCTCAGAGACTCCAGCACAGCCACATGGCAGAAGATTTATGGACAGAAAAAGGAAAGCAATGTATAGAAAATGGAAGTGATGTACAGAAATAGCTGTATTGGTTACAGCTCGGCATTTGCGTTATACGAGCATTGTTTGAACAGTTGGCTACATTTGCTTGGCCAAAACTCAGTGATTGGCACAAGTGTAGGCTACAATCTGTTTACACCTCCACTTGTTATCATTCACAATGTACAGAAAAACCTTCAGGCTGAACTTAAATATGTTAAGGAGGCAGCTTTAGGCTAAACTTGATTTAACAGGGG
The DNA here is from genome assembly GCF_028878055.3 of Symphalangus syndactylus. NCBI lineage: Eukaryota > Metazoa > Chordata > Mammalia > Primates > Hylobatidae > Symphalangus > Symphalangus syndactylus. The sequence goes on from NC_072424.2 coordinate 64,552,549, forward strand.
AAATCTGTTTCAAACCCCCTCTTGAAAGCTTTGTCTCCCTAGAAAAAAGAACAGAATTTCACAAGGCTTTTAGGTATGAAGCCTTTGAAGTAAGACATGCTACATGGCATTGTAGCTGTTGCCATCTTGCTACCATGAAGCACCAAGCGTGAGAGCAAAAATCCAACAGCAAAGCAGAAGTAAACAAACAGCCACTTCTTTATGGTATCAGAGAAACACTGTATCAGCTCTGGACTGATATCTCCAGACAAATCCTCATATGTGATGCAACTTATGTTTTATTACTTAAATCACAAGTAGTTGAGTTTTCTTTTATTTGCAGGTGAGCACAGCATTCAAAATTGATACAGTATTATGTATATTACTCTGACCAGAGTGGGGTTTTGAAAAGGGGCAAGACTAGAGTTACAGAAATTATTTAGGGAGTTGTTGCAATAATTCAAGAAAAAGATGGAATGGGACCTGAAAACAGACGGCAAATACATAAACACGCAGAAGAAAAAAAAATCATTTAACTTTGCTGTAGGAATGGTGTGGGACAGGCAATCAGGTTTTGGCTTGGATTACTGGGCCACAGGATATAGAAGTAGCAGATTTGAGCGTGAATATGAATTTCATTGTGAGAAATGTCACGTCTGAAGTACCTGTGCAACATCCTGTTTAAATATCTAGTGGGCAAACAAACCTATAAGTACGTAAAAACATTTCTATCTAGAGATATCAATTTGGGACTCATTAAGGTCACAGCTAAACGTGCTAAAGTGGAAGACGTCATCCAGAGAGTGTGAGGAACTAGAGGAGCCACAGACAAAAGCCTGAAGAACGTCAACATTTAAGAAGGCAAAAGTAGAATAAGGAGCAAGCAAAGACTGACAAGAAATACTGAGAGAGGTATAAAAACAAATAAATAATAAGCACCAGGTCTAAGCAGCCAGAACATCTGAACCAGTTTATCCTGGCTGAGCCTTAGCCTTACATGTAAAATTGTCAAAAGATAAAACTGCCAGAAAAAATATGAAACTAAACCAAAATTGAATTTACCGCTTAAAGTATTGATTTATTTAAAAGTTTAAAACCTAATCTAGTGGCTGTTACCATGACTATAGAAGAGGCAGACTTTTTCTAAGAACAGGGTTTTTTTTTTTTTAATTCTCAAAGTTAAATGTTACAATGATTAAATAAGATAGACTGACGTGTCCATTGGATTTAGCAATTGAAGCTCAGGAGTAATTTTAATGAAGTAGATGAAGAACTAAAATACTACAATTTTACGCTAAACTAGTCATGCTTAGAGTCTTCTCCTAGAGCAGGAAGCAAAGGAAAAAGCTGTCTCAAGGAAGTTATAAAGGGGAGTGGGAAAGTAAAACTAGCATTTATTGGTGGGCTACCACATGCTGGAAGTTGTGCTAGGCACCTGCCATATGCTATCTCATTTAACTCTCATAACTATGCCTTAAGCATTCCTCAGGAGCAGTAGTAGTATTCTGAGGCTCAGGACATTAAACAATATTTCCAAGGATATACAGCTAGTGATAGGCAGGAAAAGAGCTGGAGACCAGGCTTGTGTGACTTCAAAGCCTAGTCTTAGGCCATTGCACCACATTGCTACTAAAGAAGAGATGAGGTGAGCTATGAGAAGCACCTCCTCTATCTCCTCCAGTCTTCCCCTTCTCCTCATAAGCTACTCCCCCAAACCCCCTGCAAGACAGTGACCAGGAATGTAGATGCAACTGGAAACTCGGAGAGTACAGACCCTATGAAATATGCCCCAGTAAAGCCATGGCATTGCTCACAAATGAAGCATGATAGAAGAGCAGGTATTTCTATTCACTCATCATAAATTTTTAAAATATTCAATTTTCCAAATGTTTTATGTAGGTGGCTATTAAAACTGTGCAGCACTTGGCCAAGTGTCAAGCAAGTTGTCTTCTTGACTGACAGCTATTCAAGCGTTATTACTTTAAATTACAAAATGACATTTTCCATATGAGAAATCTATAGCTCATGAAGCAATGTTAATAATCTTAAGGTTGAAGTGAGTCAGAAAGTAAACAAAATGCATATTGGTAATTTGGTAATAGCTTCTTATTATTATTTATACGTCTTAATCCATCCTGGGTTGTACCACTTCCTTTCTATGGTACATAGAAACATATGACTCTTGAGCTTCTCCAAGAACTTTTAGTCTTTGGGGATGCTGCTTTTAAAAAAACTAAAGAGTAAATTTGATGAGAATCTATGACATGGCATGCTGGTTCTAAATCCATGCTATTTTAGACTGCTTGTACAGTGTGACCCGTCACAGAAGAAAAACACTAAAACTGAGTTAACTATCTCCCTGAAGTACCTACATGGGGAATTCTCACATTCCCTCAGAGAACATCTCCACTGGTTATGTCATTTACTGAACCATTATCTCCTGACTGTGTCTTGGGGTGATGGTTACGCATTCAGCTACATCCTGGAATAGTCTATCTTCTCATCAGTAATGACAGCTTTAAGTAGAAATGATCATCTAAATTTTATAACAGCATATGAGAAATTCTTCCTTTGTGTATTTGTTTTTCTTTTTTTCCTTTTTTTTTTTTTTTTTTTTTTTTGAGACAGAGTCTCACTCTTGTCGCCCAGTCTGGAGTGCAATGGCATGATCTCGGCATACTGCAACCTCCACCTCCTGGGCTCAAGTGATTCTCCTGTCACTGCAACCTCCACCTCCTGGGTTCAAGCGATTTTCCTGCCTCAGCCTCCTAAGTAGCTGGGATTACAGGTGCTTGTCACCATGCCTGGCTAATTTTTTGTATTTTTAGTAGAGACAGGGTTTCACCATGTTGGCCAGGCTGGTCTTGAACTCCTGACCTCAGGTGATCCACCCCCCTCGGCCTCCCAAATTGCTGGGATTACAGGTGTGAGCCATCGTGTGTGGCCTCTTTGTGTTTCTTATCATGCAATGCTGCTGCCTACAAAATGGTGTGAAATACACAAGCTGTTTTGTTATACAAAGAAATTCACTATAATGAATTTCAATCTTCATGCTATTTCACTTTGATGATGCACTTAAAGCATGTTAGGAAGAGACTGGAGGAAACCCAAATATGAACAGCTGTAATTAATTCAATAGAGATTATTCACTGAAATGTTCAATCTTCATTATTAGAAACTACCACTCAATCCCACCAAATTCTGTTCATGAATTAGCTGAGAATTTTCCCACTTAAATTAATACTGCCATTGTTCAAAGCATGTCCTATGGGCTGTAATCCTTCTATGGCTGAGTAGCTCCAGATGGGCCCCTATCAGGCCCCCCAGAATGATTAATTCTACCCAGGGTATGGAGAATAAAGCTTTTTTTAAAAAATCATTAAAAGCAAGTCCCAGCATCCAAAAGCACCTCACATCTTTGCAAGGAGAGCAAACAGCTTGCTCCCACCTAGACAATAACCCAAGGAAAAGATCTCTTGCCATATGAGATAGGCAGCCTGATACCAGCTGATGGTAACAGATGGATGTACAGGAATAATTCAGCAGAATGAGAGTCACTCTGGGACAGCCAAGGGAAGGGTCTCCGGGACCGTCAACAGGAGAAGACAAGACAGTGGAGTGGGGAAGGATTTGATGGGGAAAAGTGGTTTCTAAAAACAGATGGGTGTACGTCAGTTGATTATTGATTAGCAAGGCAGTTTTCAAAAGTGAAGAGAGTATTCTCTCTTTGAGTGTATCTAAAGAAATTCCAGCAGAAGACATGGAAGGGGTGAAATCATGCCAAGGCAGCTCATTATTAAACGGGCCTTGCCCCAAAGGTTCATTGGATTCCCCTTCATGGAATCCAAAGTTTCAATAAAGCTTTTTGTTCCTCTGAGTGGAGAAGGCAACAAATCAAAACTTCATGCCTCTTGTGGATATCTCCACCAGTGAAAGGAAGTAGTATGTCTGAGATCCACAAGTACTAGAAGATAACCCAAATGAGTACAATGCAATCTGTCCCTAAGAAATTTTCCCTGGTTGCCCTTTTTAAAAATCAGAGCCCTGGAAGGGAAAGAATTTGCTATTCAATACGCCATGGAGAGGATTGTAGGTAAAAGTCATATAGCTAATAAGAGAAAAGGCTTCTGACATCTCAGGAGGTTATAATGGGCAGCAATTGACATGGAACCCCAGGCTAAAGGCTATTTGGAGGTTTTAAAACTTTAGCTGGAGAAGCAATTTCCCCTTAGGCTAGGAAGCCTGGAGGCTTATTATTTCAAAATATCATATCTAACAAATGCTGCCATGCAATCAGACAAGTTAAAAGTCAAAAGAAAACAAAAACAAAACTCAATGAGCTCCTCAAAAGATTAAATAGGGTTAGAAGTCCACTGAGCCAGAGACTACAAGGGCAATCAAGCCAAAACTACTGCTTTGATTTTTCTTGTATAACCCTCACATCTCTGACCCATGTAATATTTTAAGGCCTGAATAACTTAAAATTCACTGTTACCTGATTCTAAATAAGGCTGTTCTTATCGTGTGTCTTTGGTTCCTATTTTGCTACTTTTCAGAAAAATGTGTCTTTCCATAGTTGTTTTTAGGAGGACTGCTATAGATAGAATCAAAGATGAATAGCTGTACCTCATATCTATGCCAAGATTGAGACTGAAAACAGGAAATTTTGGTGTTATTGTGTTTGTATTAGTCACTCATCTGCTTCATCCCTCATGTTTCCAACATAAAATGGAATCATTTGTGAAACTTGAAAATTCCTCTCAAAGTCTTCTATGAAACTGCTATCAATGTATAAAGCAGAACTATAAAGCAACAGCCAACAAACTACATAAAAGAGGTTTTCCTTTCTCTTTAATGTTTGGCATTATGGTCTCTTGGCCAGTCATTAGCCCCCAAGGATGGGTCAGTGATCTTTTAGCTCTGCTTTAGTTAAACCTTCACGTGTTCCTTAGTCATCCCTGAAAAATATTAGAAGACATCAGTCTCCCTTACTCATGGTTTCATTTTCTGTGATTTCAGTTACCTGTAGCCAACCACAATCCAAAAATATTACATGGATGATGCTGGCCTCATAGAATGAGTTAAGGAGGTATCCCTCCTATTCAATTTTTTTGGAATAGTTTCAGTAGAAATGGCACCAGCTTCTCTTTGTACCTCTAGTAGAATTCAGCTATGAATCTGTCTGGTCCTGGGCTTTTTTTTTTTTTTTTTGGTTGGAAAAAATCTGTGACCTGGACAAAAGTAGTTATAATAGAATAAAGGAAACAGAGGCTCAATTAGAGTAGAAAAAGGGAAAAAAGGGAAGATGTTATAGGAAATTATGCTGGAGTGCAGAGCAGAGAAAACAGATCATAGCTGGAAAAGCAATATATGGGAGGATATTTTAAAGATAGGATAACCTGAAGTTATGGTGGGCTATTTATTCCTGCCTTAATTTCAGAACTTGGCATTGGTCTAGAATGAGAAATGTAAATCTACCAAAGTCGAATGATTCCCAAAACAAACTATCAACTAATAGAAGTGGGTTCTGATTTCCCATTTTCAGTACCCAATCCACTTTGAGGCACTAGTGCAGAGATTGCCTCAGAATTTTGAGATCCCTGGGATCTGCACCCATCTCCCGTCATCCACATCGGGCCCAAGATATCCACTGGGCCTTCAGCAATTTCTCTGAGTAATCTTCAAGGGTTACCAAAGGACCAAAAAGAAAGGGTGAAGGAGGGAGCTTCATACTGTCACCCACAGTATCCCAGTTATCGCTGAAATCTAGAGGTAACTCTCAGTGGGCTGAAGTACAGTGGCACTCAAGTACAGATCCATGGGGCCGGCTTCCAGATCATCTGGCACAGACAGTACCTGCTCAGGCTTACACACCTGAGGAGGGAACTGAAAATGCAGCGAGCAGCAAGGAGGTTTATGAGAATGCTGTTAGGTAAACAATGAAATTAAGGCAGATATTTAAAAATTCTTTGAGGTTAGTGAAAACACAGACACAGCATACCAAAATCTCTTCGGTACAGCAAAAGCAGTATTAAGAGAAAAGTTTATAGTGCTAAACACCTACCTCAAAAAGTTAGGAAGATCTCAAATTCACAATCTAACATCACACCTAGAGTAACCAGGAAAAAAAGTACAAACTAACCCCAAAGCTGGCAGAAGAAAAGAAATAAATAAAATCAAAGCAGAACTGAATGAAACTGAGACCCAAAAATCCATATAAAAAATGAATGAAACTGGCCGGGCGCGGTGGCTCACACCTGTAATCCCAGCACTTCGGGAGGCCGAGGCGGGCAGATCACAAGGTCAGGATATCGAGACCATCCTGGCTAACACAGTGAAACCCCATCTCTACTAAAAATACAAAAATTTAGCCAGGCATGGTGGCACGCACCTGTAGTCCCAGCTACTCAGGAGGCTGAGGCAGGAGAATGGCATGAACCCGGGAAGCAGAGCTTGCAGTGAGCCAAGATCACGCCACTGCACTCCAGCCTGGGCAACAGAGCGAGACTCTGGCTCAAAAAAAAAAGCCAATGAACCCAAAAACTGGTTCTTTGAAAAAATGAACAAGATTAATAGGCTGCTAGCTAGGTTAACAAAGGAAAAACAGACAGAAGATTCAAATAAGCACAATCAGAAACAACAAAGGTGACATTACAACCAATCCCACAGAAGTACAAAAGATCTTCAGAGACTATTATAAACACCTCTACTCACACAAAGTAGAAAATCTAGAGGACATGCACAAATTCCTGGAAACATAAAATTTCTCAAGATTGAATCAGGAAGAAATTGAAACACTGAACAGGTCAGTATTAAGTTCTGAAATTGAAGCAATAACAAAAAACCTACCAATCAAAAAGTGCCCCTGACCAGATGGATTCACAGGCAAATTCTACAAGATGTACAAAGAAGAGCTGGTACCAATTCTACTAAAACTATTCCATGTGTTTTTTGGCTGCATAAATGTCTTCTTTTGAGAAGTGTCTGTTCATGTCCTCTGCCCACTTTTTGATGGGGTTGTTTGTTTTTTTCTTGTAAATTTGTTTGAGTTCATTGTAGATTCTGGATTTTAGCCCTTTGTCAGATGAGTAGGTTGAAAAAATTTTCTCCCATTCTGTAGGTTGTCTGTTCACTCTGATGATAGTTTCTTTTGCTGTGCAGAAGCTCTTTAGTTTAATGAGATCCCATTTGTCGATTTTGGCTTTTGTTGCCATTGCTTTTGGTGTTTTAGACATGAAGTCCTTGCCCACGCCTATGTCCTGAATGGTATTGCCTAGGTTTTCTTGTAGGATTTTAATGGTTTTAGGTCTAACATATAAGTCTTTAATCCATCTTGAATTAATTTTTGTATAAGGTGTAAGGAAGGGATCCAGTTGCAGCTTTCTACATATGGCTAGCCAGTTTTCCCAGCACCATTTATTAAATAGGGAATCCTTTCCCCATTTCTTGTTTTTGTCAGGTTTGTCAAATATCAGATAGTTGTAGCTATGCGGCATCATTTCTGAGGGCTCTGTTCTGTTCCATTGATCTATGTCTCTGTTGTGGTACCAGTACCATGCTGTTTTGGCTACTGTAGCCTTGTAGTATAGTTTAAAGTCAGGTAGCGTGATGCCTCCAGCTTTGTTCTTTTGGCTTAGGATTGACTTGGCGATGCGGGCTCTTTTTTGGTTCCATATGAACTTTAAAGTAGTTTTTTCCAATTCTGTGAAGAAAGTCACTGGTAGCTTGATGGGGATGGCATTGAATCTATAAATTACCTAGGGCAGTATGGCCATTTTCACGATATTGATTCTTCCTACCCATGAGCATGGAATGTTCTTCCATTTGTTTGTATCCTCTTTTATTTCATTGAGCAGTGGTTTGTAGTTCTCCTTGAAGAGGTCCTTCACATCCCTTGTAAGTTGGATTCCTAGGTATTTTATTCTCTTTGAAGCAATTGTGAATGGGAGTTCACTCATGATTTGGCTCTCTGTTTGTCTGTGATTGGTGTACAAGAATGCTTGTGATTTTTGTACATTAATTTTGTATCCTGAGACTTTGCTGAAGTTGCTAATCAGCTTAAGGAGATTTTGGGCTGAGACAATGGGGTTTTCTAGATATACAATCATATCATCTGCAAACAGGGACAATTTGACTTCCTCTTTTCCTAATTGAATACCCTTTATTTCCTTCTCCTGCCTGATTGCTCTGGCCAGAACTTCCAGCACTATGTTGAATAGGAGCGGTGAGAGAGGGCATCCCTGCCTTGTGCCAGTTTTCAGAGGGAATGCTTCCAGTTTTTGCCCATTCAGTATGATATTGGCTGTGGGTTTGTAGAAATGCTCATCATCACTGGCCATCAGAGAAATGCAAATCAAAACCACAGTGAGATACCATCTCACACCAGTTAGAATGGCCATCATTAAAAAATCAGGAAACAACAGGTGCTGGAGAGGATGTGGAGAAATAGGAACACTTTTACATTGTTGGTGGGACTGTAAACTAGTTCAACCATTGTGGAAGTCAGTGTGGCGATTCCTCAGGGATCTTGAACTAGAAATACCATTTGACCCAGCCATCCCATTACTGGGTATATACCCAAAGGACTATAAATCATGCTGCTATAAAGACACATGCACACGTATGTTTGTTGCGGCACTGTTAACAATAGCAAAGAGTTGGAACCAACCCAAATGTCCAACAACGATAGACTGGATTAAGAAAATGTGGCACATATACACCATGGAATACTATGCAGCCATAAAAAAATGATGAGTTCGTGTCCTTTGTAGGGACATGGATGAAACTGGAAAACATCATTCTCAGTAAACTATCGCAAGGACAAAAAACCAAACACCGCATGTTCTCACTCATAGGTGGGAATTGAACAATGAGAACTCATGGACACAGGAAGGGGAACATCACACTCCGGGGACTGTTGTGGGATGGGGGGAGGGGGGAGGGACAGCATTAGGAGATACACCTAATGCTAAATGACGAGTTAATGGGTGCAGGAAATCAACATGGCACATGGATACATATGTAACAAACCTTCACAATGTGCACATGTACCCTAAAACCCTAAAGTATGATAAAAAAAAAAAAAAAAGTTTAACGGCAACTTATATTCCAATATACTATGGATACTTCAGGTAAATAAATATTAAATTTTCTGTCTGACAGGTGAAGACGGTAGTTAAGGGATGTGCCAAGGCTTTCCAATAAAGTTTGGGTAAAAACAAAAAAAAAAAAAAAGAAATGAACTGTGAAGTTCTTTTTACGCCAACCAATCTCCAAGGTTCTTTATATACAGTGTAGTATATAACTCCTCTAGAAATCATTAGCATTGTTAGTTTATGACAAGTACCTTCAAAGTACTCAATAAAAATATTTTTCATTTTCTTCACAAAAAAAAAAAAAAAAACTATTCCAAAAAAACAAGGAGGAGGGTCTCCTTCCCAACTCATTCTACAAAGCCAACATCAGCCTGATACCAAAACATGGCAAAGACACAGTGAAAAAAGAAAACTAAAGGCCAACATACCTGATGAACATAGGCACAAAAATCCTCAACAAAATACTAGCAAACCAAATCCAGCAAGATATCAAACAGTTAATTTGCCATGATAAAGTAAGCATCATTCCTGGGATACGAGGATGGTTCAACAAACACAAAAGAATAAATGCAATTCACCACATAAACAGAACCAAAAACAAAAACCATACTATCATCTCAATGGATGCAGAAAAAGCTTCCAATAAAATCCAACTTCCCTTCATGATAAAAACATCCTAGAAACAAGGCATCACTGGAAAATACCTCAATATCATAAGAGCCATTTATGACAAACCCACAGCCAATATCATAATGAGTGGGCAAAAACAGGAAGCATTCCCCTTGGGAACTGGGACAAAACAAGGGTGCCAACTCTCAGCACTCCTACTCAACACAGTATTGGAAGTGCTAGCCAGAGCAATCAAGCAAGAGAAAGAAATAAAAAGTATCCAAATAGAAAATGAAGTCAAACTATCTCTCTTCATGAATGATATAATCCTATATCAAAAAAACCTAAGTTTATCAGTTCTGAAAAAAATCTGGAACTGATAAACAACTTCAGTAAAATTTCAGTATACAAAATCGATGTACAAAAATTAGTGGCATTTCTATACATCAATAGTATTCAAGCTGAGAGCCAAATCAAGAACGCAATCCCATTCATAATAGCCACAATAAGAATAAAATAACTAGAAATACAGCTAACCAAGGAGGTGAAAAAATCTCTAAAAGGAGAATTACAAAACACTGCTAAAAGAAATCATAGATGATGCAAACAAATGGAAAAATATTCCATGCTCATTAGTTGGAAGAATCAGTATCGTTAAAATGGTTATTTAATAGGGCCCAAAGAAATCTACAGATTCAATGCTATTCCTACCAATGACCAGTATCATTTTTCAAAGAACTAGAAAAAACTGTTCTAATATTTATACAAAACAAAAAAAGAGCCTGAATACCAAAGCAATCCTAAGCAAAGGAACACAGCTGGAGGCATCACATTACCTGTTTCAAACTCTACAATAAGGCTACTTTAACCAAAACAGCATGGTATTTGTACAAAAACAGACACAACAGACCAATGGAACAGAATACAAAACCCAGAAACGAAGCCACACACACACCTACAGCCATTTGATCTTTGACAAAGTCAACAACAATAAGCAATAGGGAAAGGGCTGTCTATTCCATAAATGATCCTTGGATAGCTGACTAGACAGATGCAAAAGAATAAAAATTAACCTCTATCTTTCACCACAAACAAAAATTAACTCAAGTTGAATTAAAGATTTAAATGTAAAACCTCAAACTATAAAGGAAAATCTAGGAAACTTAAGGAAGACCTAGGAAACACCGTTCTGGAAATCGGCCCTGAGAAACACCATTCTGAACGTCGGCCCTGAGAAAGAATTTATAAGTAAATCTTCGAAAGCAATTGCGATAAAAACAAAAATTGACAAGCAGGATCAAATTAAACTAAAGAGTTGCTGCACAACAAAAGAAGCTATCAACAGAGGAAACAGACAACCTACATAATGGGAGAAAATATTCACAAACTACACATCTGACAATAGTCTAATAGCCAGAATCTATAAGTAATTTAAACAATTCCACAAGCAAAAGTCAAATAACCCCATTAAAAATTGGGCAAAAAATATGACAGATAATTTCTCAAAAGAAGACATACAAATGGCAATGGATATATGAAAAAAGATGCTCCACATCAGTAATCATCAGATAAATGTAAATAAAAACCTCAATGCAATACCATCTCATACCAGTCAGAATGACAATTATTAAAAAGTCTAAAAACCACAGATGCTGGCAAGGCACAGACGCAGGCTGGGCACGGTAGCTCACGCCTGTAATCCCAGCACTTTGGGAGGCCGAGGCGGGTGGATCACCTGAGGTCAGGAGTTCGAGACCAGCCTGGCCGACATGGTGAAACCCCGTCTCTACTAAAAATACAAAAAATTAGCCAGGTGTGGTGACAGGCACCTGTAATCCCAGCTACTCGGGAGGCTGAGGCAGGAAAAATCCCTTGAACCCAGGAGGCGGAGGTTGCACTGAGCCGAGATTGCGCCATTGCACTCCAGCCTGGGCAACAAGAGTGAAACTCTGTCTCAAAAATAAATAAATAAATAAAATAAAAATACAAAAATTAGCTGGGCGTGGTGGCACACGCCTGTAATCCCAGCTACTCTGGCGGATCAGGCAGGAGAATAGCTTGAACCTGGGAAGCGGAGGTTGCAGTGAGCAGAGATCGCGCCACTGCACTCCAGCGTGAGACAGAGCGAGACTCTGTCAAAAGAAAAGAAAAAAAAAGAGAAGAGAAGAAAAGAAAAAAGAAAAGAAAACAAAGGAAAAGGAGGAAGGAAAGAAAATTGTTGGTTTTTGTTTTCTTAAAAGGGTGGCTATCTCACTAATTAAGATTCAGGTCCCCCTTATTTGAGACGGTTGCTACAGTTTGTGGCTTTCATATTCTTTGATAATTGATAGTTTGGAAAAGATTTCATCTGTTTTGCAGCTTACCATCAGTAAAGTCATACAAATTTATTAAGAATGCTATCAAATTTGGGAAAATTTCCATTAAGGTTTTTGTCTGTAGTGGTGCTGGTGGTCTGTATGTGTGTATTTGTGTGTGCTTTTCATATAGAAGTGCTAATACTTGAAAGAATTTCCAGCAGACTAGCTTCTGGTTCTATATATTTCAAACTTTATTTCTCTTCCACTCTCAACATAAATTCAAAGCTAGATACTACAGGAAATCATCACACAACTTCTAACCCTGCCCCTTGTAACTCAGCACAAGGAGTAGTGGGCATATTGCTACCTCAGGACAGCTAACAATAGCTAATCTATAGTCAGAAATGACTGCAAGCTATGTAAATATATCTCACTGATCCCAAGTGAAATCAAATTCTCCATTCCTGGATCCCAGAATGCCTGCAGCCACTTCACATCACCTAAGCCAAGAGGAAGTGTGACAGAGGCTAAGTATATATAAATGGAAGGAGATAACAGTGTTAACTAATTAAGGCTGAAATGACTACTATTGCAAATTTTACAAAATCATGTGACCATGTGAACACATCCTGAGGCCACTCCCATTCCTTGAAAAGAGCCCTGCAAAGAAGGGCCCCAAAGATAACCTTAATTTGCTTCGTGTTAAGTCCATCTGTGAATACTTTTGTTTAACTAAACTTAAGCAGTAAAATGAAAAATAATCAAAGGTCGTGTGACTTCCAGCTTTCTTTTCTCAGCATTCAGTGAGTGATATTTAAAGAATACAGCTTATTAGAACATATAGTCCTTGACAAGGTGATCAGTATGTATACCCACATGAAACAACTACAGGATAACTCTTGATAGATTACTATTTACTGTGGCAATTTGAAGACCTAGGAGTAATAAATGTGTAGGGTGTCCTAAAATGTTTCCGTCAGGGAAACATCCTGAAGGAGATACAATTTGAGCCTACCCTGTAAGACACAAATGCAATCAACTACCGAGGGCTTGGGTCTGAGGATGGGGTTCTGTCTTGGAATATGAACATTTGCAGCCCTAGAAGAAGAAGGGCCAATGAGGAGGGATCTATCAAATATGTCAAAATGCATAAGAATATCTTTTATTGTACTCTAGACTAGGAGTTACTATATCTGACTCTTTTTCAAAAGAACAATGTCTCTATTTAATAGTAGTCTGCTGACTGAGCAGCAGAAATTTGCAACCCACATTTATTTCTATTATATAAGTTTTTAGTGTAATAGATTTCTTTGTGTCAACATAAAAAAAGCAAAGCTGTGATGGGCTGTAAGCCAGACTGTGGAAAAAGCCCTATTACATTGAATTGGGTGTTATCATGGTATTTGATACACTGATGAGTCTATCTGAAGGGTTCATCACACTTGGAAGCTAACACTTTTTCCGTAAGTTTTTATTCTTCCATTTTGGAACACTCTCATCCCTTTCATCACTTGGCTGGTATCAAGCAGAGTGTCAAAATTATTGTTTACAATATTCATATCTGCAGAGCTGTCTTTATAGATTTTTTCCTAAAAGGATTTTGAAATACTATCAGTGAATAGAGTAAAAAAAATCAAACAACCATCTCCCAAATTTCTAATACTTTAGTTCTAATTCAATCTTCATCTCAATCACTACATATGATCCCCCATGACTTATTTAAAGAATGCAATAAAAGAAACATAAGCAAATAAGGTGAAAGGATTCATGTTTACCACTTGAATATTTATCTTTTGAAAAGAGCAGAGTTGTAACAATCTCTAGTGAATTACTTCAGTCATGTCTTGACAAGCATTTGTTGCCTGTGACAAATGTGAATCAATATGGTTTATAGCATAAACTCCTTTTTTCTCTCTCTCTTTTTTCTAGGATTACTATTTAAAGCTAAATAAACTTAAAGTAATCATAAAAAGCTAAACATATATTTTAATGCTAGAACTGCTTGGAATCTATTAAAAGGTATTAAAGGAAAAGCACACCAGAGAAAGAAAGTTGAGAAAAGAAAGCACTCTGGTTAAATGAGTACAAAAGCCAATTATTTCCATGTTAATTACCTTTCAGGAAGAACTACTGAATTTATATGATAGAACTATTGTCATTAAATATCTGGCTTGCACAAATATTGGAGGGACACAGAAAAATAAGAGCAATTTAATTAACAGGTAAATTGGGCCAACAAGAAATGTACTTTTATGTTCATTTGCATTTAACTAAAGTAAATTAACGAAAGGAAATGGTCAGCTTCAAAAAACTCTGAATTGTTTCATGTTCTTTTTTTTTTAAGAACTAGTCTTTATTTAGTCTGAAACAAAACATAATAAACCTTCTGACTATAACTTAGGGCCTAGTTTGTTTTTCTTTCTTTCTTCTTCTTTCTAAAAACTATCCAATTTACTTTCCCCCAAGCATACAAAGAAGGTTCTAGAATTTTTTAGAATTTCTTCCTACCATGTACCTGATAGCCACAGATAATCCCAGTCAAAACTGTGAAATTAGAAGGCAGTACTACTATTAATAATTAGACCAGAGAAACCAGTAATTGGGAACAATATGATCTAATTGAGTTAGACACAGCTAACATAGCCTCCCAGCTAACCCTCCTGATGTAAAATTATCCTGCAACAACCCCTCAAGCCCCATCACCACACACACACACACACACACACTATCCCTCCAGCTTCTCTTGAGGGGCAAGTCTAAGACTTTGGTCCTGTCCTGTGACCCTAGCTGATTGGACACCAAAGCTGGAGGAAACCAATCAATCCTAAAGGCTAGGCTGAGCCAATCAGACAGCTCCCTTCTTAATTTTGTACAGAGACTACCAGAGGATGATGTATACTGAATAGGAAGGTTATGTGTTGAGTCAGTGCTGGAGTCAGTACCACATACCAGCCAAAATTATAAGAGAACAAAACAGAAAAAGTCAGTCTAGTGAGTAGATGAGTACCATTCAGCCTGTGAAACACCCAGCTTTGCAATTCAAACCTCTACCTGGTTTCAGTTATAATTAATATTTGTTCCTCAATACAAAAGTAAGCATGTTTGTACCATGTGATCCAGAAATCAGGCTCCCTGATATTTACCCAAATGAATTAAAAACTTATGTTCACACAAAAACCTACACATGGATGTTTATAGCAGCTTTATTCATAATTGCCAAAACTTGAAAGCAACCAAGATTTACTTCAATAAAATGGTTAAATAAACTGTGGTACATCCAGATGTGAAATATTATTCAGTGCTAAAAAGATAAGCTATCGAGTCATGAAAAGACTTGGAGGAACTTTAAATGCATATCACTAAGGGAAATAAGCCAATCTGAAAAGACTGCCTACTTTATGATTCTACCTATATGATATCTTGGAAAAGGCAAAAATATAGAGACAGTAAAAAGATCAGTGGTTGCTGTGGGGGCACAGTGGGGGAGATGAATAGGTGGAGCACAGAGGATTTTAGGGAAGTGAAACTACTCTGTATGATACGCAATGGTAGCTACATATCATTTCACATTTTTTCAAAATCAAACTATGAGCAATACCAGAATGAACCCTAACATAAACCTTAATATGGATTTTGGGTTATAATAATGTGTCAATGTAGGTTCATCATTTGCAACAAATGTACCAATGTGGTAGGGATATTGGTAGAGAGGGAGGCTGCATGTGCATGAAAACAGAGTATATGGGAACCCTCTATACTGTCTGCTCAATTTTGCTGTAAACCAATATTTCTCTAAAAATAGTTTTTTAATTTTTTGAAAAGCATAGAAAAAGATCTAGAATGTACACATTTGTGGTAAGAGGGGTTATCTCTAAATGATGAATGCTTTCATTTCTTTCTTCTTTTTATTTGGCAATATTTCCCAACATTTTTTATTTTGTTTTTTAAGAAAAAAAATTTTCCTCAAATATTGTGAAATTTTTAAAAAATTATATCTTTGGCCGGGCATGGTGGCTCATGCCTGTAATCCCAGCACTTTGGGAGGCCAAAGGGGGGGAATCATGAGGTCAGGAGTTCAAGACCAGCCTGGCCAAGATGGTGAAACCCCATATCTACTAAAAAAAATACAAAATTTAGCTGGGCATTGTGAGGCACTCCTGTAATCGCAGCTACTCGGGAGGCTGAGGCAGGAGAGTCACTTGAACTCAGAAGGCGGAGGTTGCAGTGAGCCAAGATTGTACCACTGCACTCCAGCCTGGGTGACAGAGCGAGACTCTGTCTCAAAAAAAATACATATATATCTGTGTGTGTACATATATATGTGTGTATATATATACATATTTATGCACATACTCAAGTGGCCAGTTAGAGAATAAATAGAAGTTATTTAAAGGATGAAATTTTACATTATGTCTTAACTGGTGTTTCTGACTGAAACATAAAGTATGACAATACTTTTTATCTTCTTCCAATAAAGCCAGTCTCATTCACATTGATCAATACATGACTAAAATGGACTTGTAAGTATTTACATTTTATTAAAGGCAAAATCCTTTAAGTAAAAAAGTTCTAATATTACTCTTATACAATAATTTCTCTTTTTTTAATTGAGGAAAAATACTAGTAAACCAGGGATATAACTTAAATATTTTGAAAATTGATTTTAGGCCATTATTGAATAAAATACTCAATGATGTCTTTGAAATGAGGATGATAATATAATTAGATGGCTAAAATAGAACACTGTTTCATGGCTGAGAGCATGGGATCTGTTGTCATACTGTCTAGGTTGTAACCTTAGCTTCATAGTTCTTTAGCAAGTGACTCTGAGCAGGTTTCTTTGTTTTGAAACTTTAATTTTTTTCAATTAAAGGAAACAATAATATAACACCATCTTTATAAGGTTGTTTTATCATACTAAATAATGTATTCAAAGCAATTATTTAAGCAACTTGCACTTGGTAAGCAATTTGCTATCATTAGGGTATAATGTAATAAATTGATGTCAAACTACTAGCAAGTCCCAAGAGTTGTGTTCTAGAACTATGTTCTATTCTATATCATTTTATTTGTGTTGTGGATGGCATAATAAAGATCACTAAATACCTTTTGAACACGAACATAGAATATACTTAATCTAATGGCTGGCTGAATAAATATTCAAAGGGGTTTTCTTTTTCAAAATATTTCGATGATATCTAGAAGTCCAGGAATAAAATTTAAGCAAAAATAATTGCAAAATCATAAACTTTAATTCAAAAAATTCAAGACACAAATGTAGGCTAGAAAAAAAATATCCTTAATTCAAATAAAAGTTAGGAGTTTTAGTTACCCAGAGGTGCACATGCACCACAGTGCAAGTCTGGTTACCCTGGCCTACTTTGTTAAATTTCAGAGATCAGAGGACCATAAAATATTAAAGTGAAAGAGAGTGTCCACATTGATTAGATAATCTGACAAAGACTTTTTATTAAAAGTAAATATTTGCCTTGTAAAGGGCAATATTTATAAGAAGGCAGCGAGAACTCAATCAACTATTGTGAAATATTTTAAAGGAAAAGGATGTTGATATGTTCTGTTAATCCAGAAAGTAAAACTAGAACCACTATATATGATTTAAACAAAGCAGGTGTCAAATCAATATAAGATCCAATTTAAGGAGGAAGAGTTAATACTGCCTGACTGTGGGTCGGTTCAGGTGAGAGAGTAGTGGACCAGCGCAAAGACAAGATGTTCGTCACAAGGTAGAGTATTTTGTGGAAAAGAACTCTGACCTGAGGTAGAAATTTGGACAGAATGACCTCTAGCTATTGTTACACCTCTAGGACTCTGAGATTCTAAGATTCAGCTATCTGCTCAGTTAACTTTACTCAATTTGCCTATTGAGAAGGGTTTTTCAAATGTATGATACTAAAAGAAATATTTAATGGCAGAAAGACAACTTAAAATTAGCTAAAATGTAAAGAAAGACTTTTTAAAAAATAATTAGGAACAGATGAAAATATCTACCATTTCACCCTAACTAAAAAAAAAAAAAGAAAGAAAGAAAAGAAAATCTATTGTTATAAATTTTAAAAGAGATATTAACTATTTCTTTTAACATCAAAAGTCCTTCTGCATGTTGCTCAAATATAATTGCCAAATGTAATTCCATATGCCTAGGCTTCTCCATCTAAAATGGACAAATTTCCTGCAATGCCTTCCTTTGAGTGACAGACACAGCATTTTTGTTTATGCCTCTTTTTACAACTTGTCTTCATTCATTATTTCGTTTAAGAGTTAGGTTCGTCAGTCTCTTTTTTGTACAACATCATTGGGAAGCATAAGTCTTTCTCCCTCTCCTACTTAAAACACTGCAAAGGCTCCCCATTGCAGTTAAAGTCATTCAAATTCCTTTTTAAGACAGGCAACTCTACAAAACTTGGCTCCTGTGTACCTCTTCCACTGCCATTCGCTCTGCTCCAGCTCTTGCTCATAGGGCTCCAGCCACACTGGCTCCATCCTGTGGGTGCCATTCCCTGAGCCTGACGGTTTTTCCCCTGACTCTTCCCCTGGAAGAAGCTGCTGCTTCTCATTCTGTAGTTTTCAGGTTCCATGCCACTTTAGAGTGATTTCTCCTAAAAGAAGCATAAAAAACAAGCCCACCCCAAATCCTGACTTGCTATTTTTCTTTGCCTCTTGTTTGTTCATTTGTTCTCTGCAGAACTCTTATCCCAATTTGTAGTTATCTCATTTATTAGTTTGCATATATTTTATCTATCTTCCCTACTGGAATCTAAGCTCTAAATGGAAAAAATAAAAAATAAAAAAATTGCCTCTCTTGCACTGAGAACAGTGCCTGGTACATGATATGAGCTCAATAATTATTTGTTTGACAATTGGGAGTAATAGCCAAACAGTCAAGTATGACACTTACCAATCTAGTGCATTTCCTCTGGCTAAGCCAAGTCCCCACTCTGTCACCCAGATTATTGCTGTTTCCTCTTAATTTCATTCTCCCATCTCCCCCGTCTTCTGCCATCAGTCCATTCTCTGCACTATAGCCAGAGGAATTTTTAAAAAAACAAATCGAGTTTGTGACCAGCCTGACCAACATGGAGAAACCCCATCTCTACTAAAAATACAAAATTAGCCGGGTGTGGTGGTGCATGCCTGTAATCCCAGCTACTCGGGAGGCTGAGGCAGGAGAATCACTTGAACCTGGGAGGCAGAGGTTGAGGTTGCAGTGAGCCAAGATCGTGCCGTTGCACTCCAGCCTGGACAAAAAGAGCGAAACTCCATCTCAAAAAAAAAAAAAAACCAAATTGAATAAATTATATTTATATCTTTTGTTTAATGGTACTTAAGAGCTTCCCATGCTATTAAGACAATAATACTACTTATAATAGAAAACCTTTATTGAGCAATTACTATGTGCCATGCACTTGTATTAATCCGTAGAGTCCTCATTAAAAAAAAATCCTTTTTGAGTTACTTGTTATTATTATTATTTTGAGACAGAGTCTTGCTCTGTCACCAGGCTGGAGTGCAGTGGCACAATCTTCACTCACTGCAACCTCTGTCTCCTAGGTTCAAGCAATTCTCCTGCCTCAGGCTCCTGAGTAGCTGGGATTACAGGCACATGCCACCATGGCCAGCTAATTTTTGCATTTTTAGTAGAGACAGGGTTTCACCATGTTGGCCAGGATGGTCTCGATCTCTTGACCTCGTGATCCACCCGCCTCAGCCTCCCAAAGTGCTGGGATTACAGGTGTGAGCCACTGCACCTGGCTGAGTTACATATTATTATCCCTATCTTGTAGATAGGGAAACAGAGGCAGAGGAAAACTAAAGTCCATAACATGGCTCACTACCACTTCCATGATCTGGCCCATTCCTGTATCTACAACCTCACTTTATACAAGTTGCTAGTATAAACCTCACTTTATACAAGTTTCTGATACTTAACATGCAAAAATACCAGATGTTTTAACCAGAAGCACAATAGGAATGGACTTCTTCTCACTCATCAAACCAGACTGAGATAGTCCTTCACCATCAAAAGCCTCTGTACATCTTCATGTGCTTTTCCCCAGACTTACTAAGCTGCCTCATAATCCTCCCTATGGATACCTAAAGGCTG
The DNA here is from genome assembly GCF_028878055.3 of Symphalangus syndactylus. Taxonomy (NCBI): domain Eukaryota; kingdom Metazoa; phylum Chordata; class Mammalia; order Primates; family Hylobatidae; genus Symphalangus; species Symphalangus syndactylus. The sequence continues at coordinate 64,572,651 of NC_072424.2, forward strand.
TCTATCTTTTAGAATCCTGCGGCAATCACTTCTCTATGATTTTATCCCACATAATCATAACCCAAAGCCTTCCGTTAAATATCTATTAATTTTATTATTGATAGTAGCCATTTGATAAATCCATTATCTCTTATTAGTTATCTGTTTGGCTCCTTAAATTATTTACCTTTTCATGTATATTGACTCATCTCCCAGCAACAATATTAAGGACCTTGCGGGCAGGGATCATGTCTTGTTTTGCTCTTCTTTCTTTTCTTGTATAGCCCCTTGCATATTGTCTTGTACATATGTCTTAGAGATACCTATTAGGTATCTATTTTTTGATTTTTCAGTTGGTCTTCTTTTCACTTTATGTGATCATTGTCAGTAGAGAGTTATGAAATATCTGGCATTGAGCTCCCAAATATTTAGCTATCCAGTATGAATCATGGTATTTCCAGCTCATACCTAAAAGAACTAGTATTCTACTATTTATAGAGTACAGCTGAGAAAATTTTTACAGACTTTTTTACTTGGAATAATCTACATACTGTCATCAGGGAAGGTAGAAAAACACTCAGCACAGCTTCCAAAAGCTGTGTTTTGCTGGTGCTTGACACATCATCCACATGCTTGTCCGCTATGCTTCTGTTAACACAGCTTTGCAGAATCTGTTTCTATGGTAATTTTAAGCTTATATAACACCAGCTCCTCATGTTCTTCATGAACATTTCTTATATTTGTGAAAATTACAATTTCAACTTCAAAAGTGATTCGATTTATTGCATGGACATTAAGACAATAATTATGAAATAAAACTATGTAACAATATGAAAATACTTCATAATGTTAAGAGGGGAAAAAAGCATTAATTCAAGTCTGTGTTGAGATCAGAGCTATGGAACATGTGGAAGGTGCTCTTGGTGACTTACCCACAGCCATCCTTCTTCCTAACTTCTATATTTCATATTTTCTGCAGGTATCTACTCTTCTCCACAGGCCATGTGTTTTAGCCTGTTCAGGCTATTATAACAAAATATCATAGACTGGGTGACTTATAAACAAAAAAAAATTATTTCTTACAGTTCTGGAGGGTAAGTCCAAGATTAAGCCACCAGCAGATTTGGTTTCTGGTAAAAACCCATTGCCTGATCCAGAGATAGCCATCTTCTCTAACCTCAATGACAGAAGAGGTACCTCCCAGGCCTCTTTTATACAGGCACTAATGCCATTCATGAGGGCTCCACCTCCATGACCTAATCACCTCCCAAAGGTTGTACCTCCTAATACTATTCCTTAGGGGTTAGGATTTCAACATATGAGTTTTAGGAGGGACATAAATATTCAGACCATCTCACCATATGTTCAGGGAGGTCTGGGCCCAGGTCATTCCCAGCCCAAGGGGTGGATCACCATTAGTCTAAACCAGAGGCTCTGAACCCAGAAGATTTTGAGGTATCAGTACCCAATTCCCTACCTCTTCTCTTCCCACCTCAGCCTCCCTCAAAAATGGACAGTTCTGGCATGAGACTCTGGTGTCTGGTATGCTTAAACCTCCTTGGGTGATTCTAATGTACAGCTAGGATTTAGAATTACTGGTCTGAGCCAGTGGTTCTCAAACTTCAGCCAGCCAAGAATTACCTAGAGGACTTGTTAAAAAACTGGGCCCCACTCCCAGAGTTTTTTATTTAGGAAGTCTAGAGTAGGCCTGGAAATTTCATTCCTAGCAAGTCCCCAGATGATTCCAATGAAGTCCATCTAAGATTTTTCTTTGAAATCTTAGCTCTCAAAACTAAGCTCCTCTGTAGAAACCTGTTTTTTATGTATCATTTGGAACTGTGGTAATTTTGCTACCATACCACAGATGGCACTAACAGAAAGAAAAGGCTGGAGTCAAGAGCTTCTCAGATAAGGGCAAAAGTAATCTGAAGGAACTCTGTACCTGCCCTACCTAGGTACATATAAGTTAAAGTAAATCTCCTATTTTTTAAGTCATTAGATGAAGCTTTTCGTTATTTCCTGCCAAAAACATCCTACCTGATGTCTTCCTAAGATAGAAACAGCTTCAAATGATGAAACAGTTTCAAATGATGAAAGTATGACTATTCTTTTTCTCAATATGTTTTTAATCTGATAAGTATTACAAAATAATGTTCTTGAATAAATCTCTACTATAAAATGGGAGAGAAAGAACGTGACTATTTTACCTATTTATTCAATTTACATAATAATTCATCACTGTTTCTTTGTGATGTGTTTTTTCCAAAATATTTTCTATTGAATACCTCATTTAGAGGCAAGATACCAAATTTGAGACCTTTCTTATCCATTTTTAGAGCTAAATGACTATAGAAATGCCTTAATATCAAGAAGTGCATAGCAGTTTACTGCATTAAAACTCAAGTGGAGGAGTAAGAACTTCTAAGTCATAACTATTGAACCTCCTCCTGACTTTGCCTTGACTCTACCGAGTAAGTTATCCTCGTGTGTCCCAACCCCCACCTCATCCATTTATTGATGCAAATATCTAAATGTCCTTCCCTTATCCTGTAATCCTACTTCCACCACCATCTTTGTTATATGACATAGAAAGCTGTTGCAGAAATCATGCAAGTCAGTAACCCTAGCTCCCATTCCCATTCTCACTGGTGTGCCTCCACTCTAGATGCTGGAAAAGCTAAATCCTTGCTTTCCCAGTCTCCATTGCAACTAGGAATGGTCAGGTAACACAGTCCTGGCTAACATAACATAAACAAAAGTCTTCTGTAGAGCTTCTAGGAAACTTTCTTCTCTTGATACAAACAGCCCACAAAGTGTCTCAAACTAAGTAACTTATATGCAAAAGGTAGGGAAATGGGGAGGTGAAATTTGCACAATATTTTAAGTTATGTAAGAAGAACAATGCTGCTAAGTAGAAATAAGTTTGATTAAAACAACTCAGTAAAATCAAAGAATCAATTAGTACAATTAATTAAAAGATAGAGGTAAAATATGCTGACAAAGTGTGCCATGGTCCAGTTACTGCCAGGAAGATTAGTGATATATCAACCATTCAGAAGCCAATTTCTTCATTTTTGAATAGCCATCACTGAAAATTTAACTGGCTTATATCTTACAGCAATATAGGAGCAAATCAAATCACTGAGATTATTAAAGGTATATTTTGCAATCAGTTTGCCTTGAAAAGTTCACCAAGAAATTCTACATTTAAAGCTAGATATTTCATAGATGCTTACTGAATTATTTTTTATGGTTGAACTGGCTTTTTCTAACACTCACTCCAGAAAATTTCTAGGCTAAAGTTATTACAGTTAGGCTCCAAGGAATAGAACTTTCTTGCTTGCATCATTAATTTTTCACTGTACTTGAGCAAAGCAAAATATTATCTTCTGCATGTGAATTACCTAGGCTCACTTCTATTAGGAAATCAGATTGTCATTAGGGTCCTCAAATCTGAAAAGAGAATGTCAGTCCTATTTTCCAGCTCACCTGTCTATTAAGGAATAAGACTCTGAATTTAGGCAACAATGGATTGTCTGCACTCCAGGAACTTGTAATCATAGCCTCATGCCCATGTCCTCCAAGTTACTGTCAAAATTCCATTGACAGAAGCACTATTTAAGAATTTTCTAAACTTTGAATAAGTGGCTCATAAATTGTAAACTTCAATTTGTCCTACATTAAGTTGAAACTGTGAGGGCTATGAAGCTTGACCACATTGTCTGATCCCTGTAAAACTGCTCTTACTGAATTAACTGTGCTTAATAATTATGTTAGCAATGCACATTGAGGGATGCAAAAAGAAACAATTCTGGGATATTCATTGTTGTCTTAGCATGAGGACATTACTGATGGTTCATTAAATGTCACAGAATGGTCTTTATGAAAACACAGCAAACATTCTCATAGGAATAAACATTGAGAATAATTGTCCTGATTTTGAGTTTTAATCATATTCACAGCAAATTATGTATTTTTATGTTTATTTCTCCAGATTGGCTGCTAGAAGATTCAAAGGTAAACCTGTGGTACAAGTGCAGCAAGTGGGGAAGGCCTCAGCATGCATTTTGTGTGCTAACCTCATCCCTGGTTTCATCTTATTTCTCTAATTCTATTCCTCTATTTTCTGATTAACTCATTTTTTTCTTCGTTTCATTGTTTTATTTTGCATATTTGTAAGTTGTTGCATAACCTTTTGAAGTAAAAGGCAGTGCAAAATTGCTAACACCCAGGTTTAGAGTATCCAGAGGTTTGTCTGTGAGAAATCTACATGCCTGTGAACACACACCAAAGCCATCCTTGTTTTGAAGACGGAAAAATGAACCAATGACCCCCCTAAATATATTAACTTATTACCTGGGCAAAGACACACAAACATACACTCCAGCACAAAATTCAAAGCTGTATTTAAAGATCAGAACCCAACAGATCAAGAACTTAGGGCAGCTACCCAAATAAAGGGATTTACAGCTCAAGCAAAAGACAAAACTCTGGCAAGAAAATGAGGTATCAGTCATCAGAGAAATGCAAATCAAAACCACAATGAGATACCATCTCATGCCATTTAGAATGGCGATCATTAAAAAGTCAGGAAACAACAGGTGCTGGAGAGGATGTGGAGAAATAGGAACACTTTTACACTGTTGGTGGGACTGTAAACTAGTTCAACTATTGTGGAAGTCAGTGTGGCGATTCCTCAGGGATCTAGAACTAGAAATACCATTTGACCCAGCCATCCCATTACTGGGTATATACCCAAAGGACTATAAATCATGCTGCTATAAAGACACATGCACATGTATGTTTATTGCAGCACTATTCACAATAGCAAAGACTTGGAACCAACCCAAATGTCCAACAACGATAGACTGGATTAAGAAAATGTGGCACATATACACCATGGAATACTATGCAGCCATGAAAAATGATGAGTTCATGTTCTTTGTAGGGACATGGATGAAACTGGAAGTCATCATTCTCAGAAAACTATCGCAAGGACAAAAAACCAAACACTGCATGTTCTCACTCGTAGGTGGGAATTGAACAATGAGAACACATGGACACAGGAAGGGGAACATCACACTCCGGGGACTGTTGTGGGATGGGGGGAGGGGGAAGGGATAGCATTAGGAGATATACCTAATGCTAAATGATGAGTTAATGGGTGCAGCACACCAACATGGCACATGGATACATATGTAACAAACCTGCACAATGTACACATGTACCCTAAAACCTAAAGTATAATAATAATAAAATAAAAAAAGAAAATGAGGCATCAGTGTGCAAATCAAAGCAAAGAGTCTAGGCAGTAAACGGGATCAAATAACACATCAAACTAACATATTTTCCCCAGTCAATAGCTCATGATTTATTTTAAGCAAAGACTAGTCCTCAAGGGTAGAGGTAAGAGTAATCATCTGAATGGAATAAAGGTAAAAGGCTGGGGAAAAGAGAGATAGCAATAAATTCCTTTGGGTAATCCACCTAGAAGAGCAAACGTGAGCTGGTTTTATAGGCACAGACTTAAAGATAATGGAATTTCTTGCAGTAGAAGGATATTCATAGCAAGTTCTTATATTTCCTCAGAGGTTTTCCCTCATATCTTTCTGTCCATAAATGTAGTCTGTCATCTAGAATCAAAGCATTTCCTTTCCTGGAGAAACACTGACAAAATATTAATTGCCAATTGTTCTTTTGACATTCTTGCTGCAGATCACCATCCCATTTGCCTCATGTCATTCTGCCTACGAGAAGCAAAAGAGGCTGAGAGTTAAAACTGACTAAGAAGTGGGCAGAGGTCCACATCTGTGACCAGGAGGCTGTGTTTAAAGTGTCAGCTTTTTCTGCAGGTCAAGTTCAAATGGAGTGATAAGAAAGAAAAAGTTTGCTTTAGCGTCTCAGCTCCCCCAAAGAGATAATAATTACCCCTTTGAGGAGAGCATGTGTAACTAAAGAGGTTTAGTCAGAACAGATAGCTTGGTTCTGATAGTCCTCTAAGGAAGAGACAAGGCTATGATACAATGCATGTAAGCTCAGTGTTAAAAATGCTATACAATGGAAAATCCAGACCACTTGCTCAGAGCAGAATCACTACCATATATATGATTATATAATCACAAATGTATAGGCATTAGTGTATTTGCCTGCTGCTAATATACCCCAAAGGATACATCTTGAGGTATTCTCAAGACAACACCTATTTGTTTTAGTTTGGAAGAAGGACAGGAGGTTTTAGTTTGGAAGAAGGAAGCAGACCTCATGAGAACCCCCAGGTATGCCCAATATTATTGTATTTTTTCTGTCAAAAAAAGCCACATTATGCTGAGATCTTTGGAGTTGTGTTTTATCTTATATTTTGAGCACACAAGAGTTTCCAAATCAATCCTGCAAGGTAGCTTTTTAAATTGAAAAAATTCTTGGATACAGCATTTTATGTACATCAATGAAGGGAATCCTTGATGGGTGCTATAAAATCTTCACATAATGTTAAAAATCAATGTATCCAAAAAGCAATGTAATTTAGGCTATTGCTACTTGGCATTTGCTAGTAAACACAAGGCAAATTCACTTAAATCTCTTCTGTTTGAATTATCGCCCTTTATTATATCAAGTAGAAGTGGCCAAGAATGGCTGACTACTACCAATAGGATGGATTCTTAATGTGCCTGGACATTTTGCCTGTAACTACTGGCTGAATAGCACAGTATGTTGTTCTTTCCCTAAGTTATCTGGAGAGCCCATTTACATTGTTCTGCTGTTACACCTCATTGTATAAAATGGGAAGCTTTTACTACCAGTATTACTTTATCTAAGGACACTGTGTCTTTTTCTATTGTGAGAATTACTCCTGTCCTATCCCCAGAACATTAGAGTTTGTTCATTGTTTTTAGCATAGTATTTAGTATATTCTGTGTTTATTTTCTGCATCACTAAATTATATTTCTAAGCTTTTGCCTTGCTAATCAGGAACTGAAAAATACTAGCGGTAGAATGGCTACAGATTATCTTTTAATAGTTAAAACTATATCATATTTATTAGTACTTCCAACACATGTACTGTCTAAACACAACTGACAAATTCCAAACAGGAGACCTAGAATTCTCAGTATTGAATGAGCTATAAAACCATATAATGACATGCACAACTCTATTTGGAAATAAATGGTTAGACTGAAGAATTCAACGCGAGTTAATTATTTGTGTAGTCACAGTGACCTTTGTAGTTTTTCATAAGGATTATTTGCTATGTCATTGGACAGCCCTAATTTAGCATCAGGCAAGAGTATTTGAGGAGAATGGTATGAGGACCAGAGCTACAAGATGATGTATATTTTCATTATTGTTCTGTTCCTATGATGATATTATGTCAAAATATGTTTTAAACTAATCCATGTCCTACACAAACTTAACTCATAGAGACAAAGCATTCTAAGTAGAAGCATTATTTTGTCCTTTTTAGCGTTGTATTCATAATAACTTTATTGAATTGATTCTCTACCATGACCCAAGAATATAGTGTATCTTTATAATAAGAAACAGCCACTCACTATCACCCCACCTTGCTCCTCTTTATCTCTTATAATCTACTAGTTTTCCATGGCTGGGTTAAACTCCCAGCCTTGGTTCCTGAAATCCAGAACCACAATCAATATATACATAATTAATAATCCAGAATTAACTTGATACCATATGGTAGGTAGTAACTATGGTGCCTGTGAACAAGCTTCATAATTACAAGAAATTAGTCCCTCCAGTTTTATTCTTGCCTCTAGATCCAGTTCAAAACAACATCAAGAACAGAACTCAAAGCAGTAAATGCAAAGCATAGCTGCCTTTGCAGTTAAGTTCCAGTTTGCTGCACCTGTTGAAAAATACAATAAAGAGAGCAAAATCATTTCGCCATCCAGTTGGGGTGGAGGTTTAAAACTAGAAGATGAAGACTGTGCCCAAAGCATCAAAAGTGCCAAGTAAAGACCAAGACAAGGGATTGCAAAACACACACTCAACTCAGAGATAAATGAAGCATGGGAAGTGTGGGCAGGATAGGTGAGAGGTCCATGAGCCAGGACATGAGAAAAAAGATGTGATAACCTGAATTGTAAGCTACCAAAGCAGGCCACTGGTTTAAAGGAGGGAATACAGTATTAAGAAAGGCAAGCTGGGTCACTATGACTAGGGCAAGGAAATCTCCAAACTTCAGGAATTCAGAGACAGTAAGGCAACAGTTTCATGAACCAATAGAAAGAATAAGCCGGCTCCAGAAACAAGGAGAGATCATCTTCAACCCTGTTTAACATTTTCATATAGGCTGTTGGGCATAAATAAGCTGAGAGGTGGAAGCAGCAACTGCAGTTAAAGAGAGCACAGGATTCCATAGCCTTGGGTATGTCCATGTAGGGGAGAAAAAGATTTCTTTCCTCACTCCTCTCTAGGTTCATGTCTGAGACTCTATTACAAAAGACAGATTAACAAGAGAAAAAAAGACAAATTCATTTAATATAAGTTTTACAGGACATGGGGACCTTCAAAAGTGAACCCAATGAAACAGCGAGACCTGTGTATTTTTATGTACAGTCATGCAGAATTATGATTGGAAGACAAAAGGTTATGATATAATGATAATAAACTTTAGCAAGATCTGTTTATTCAGATTCTTCTTGGTGTCTCTGCATCTTCAAAGACATTCCTTTCCTCTGAATAAAGGGTAGACTCACCTAGAATGAAGGTGTTCTTCAGAGGAAGGTCAGAAAATTCTTTTATGTCCTACTTCAGGGAAGAAGGCAGGAGAAGTCGAAAGTGACCTTCCTGTCTCTGCAGTTTCCTCAAATGCCAAGGTGCCATATTTTAAAGTAACATGTCCCGGACCCCATTAGCTATGCTATAGCTATCTGAAAGGGAACAGCTGAAATTATAGGGGGCAGTCAGATGTTTCATTGGTCACAATGTTCATACTACAGAAGCCTATTATCTAGCATAACAAGACTTGATCGAGTTGGTTGGTTAACTGAGAAAGATAGACTGTTAAATCAAGCAAGCATTAAAAGTTGATATGTAATGACACACAGCGTACATTTCATTTTTACTGAAACCACATAGGAGCGCAATAATTCACTAAGATTTTGGTTTAGAATCAAAACTTCTCATTAGCATTCAGATTCACTGATTAAAATTCTCCATTGTCTATTTATAATTGGATAATACATTATCTATGATGTCGAGTTTTAATGTCTGTAAGTGAACTTACAGGCATTTGCAATACCCCCTGAGTGAAGAATTCTTCCAGATTTTTATTACTGTTCCTCCCTCAACCTTTATAACTGTTTAGTCTATACCTAATTCTACAGTAATAGTTTGGTAGCTTACTTTATCTAGATCTGATGCCTATTTGGGGGAAGGGGGGAGGCAGCTTACATTTTGTCTAGCTTTTTTACACAAAAAATTCAATAACAATCCTCTCCTGTATTCTTTTCATAGAATATGTAATATTTACTTAAATTATGAAAGTATAAGGTTAGAGTTAGGGTACAACTAACATAAACAAGTTTGAGACCACGCACAATTTATTCTTGGTTAGCATACAACTCAATGGAGAGCACAATTAATCTGGCAAGTTAATTTGGTGGCAGTTGGTTACGAGACTCTAATTTCACAGTGTAATTTTTACATTCAAATATGGTTTTTACCTGCTAAATTTGACAATGATAGCTTCATAAAAACATAGGAAGATATAAACTGCTTCTAAATTAAAAGAAGGCTGTTCTTCCTGGAAAATTATTTCTGGCATTTACTGGATTGTATGACCCCAATATTAACAAATGCCAAGAACAGGTTTAAGTTGATAGAAAGGCCAGGCACAAACATTACAAACTAGGTTGACTTATCTCAAGGATGGAGAAGCAAGTCAGTAAAGAGCTGCATTAGTGCTATCAGCAACATTTTCCTGGCCAGATGGAGCTGTAACCACATAGAAACCCAGTTCTCACTACCTTAGCATGAATTGAGTGAGGCTCCACTGCTCTTCTCCAAATTAAGCCACAGATTTGAATTTTATATACATACTTATATACATACGGGTGGAGCAGTTCTTCTAACAGACTAGTCTGGACATGAGCTTGGGACAACCTCATCTGAGCCAAGTACAACTTGTCAATAAAATATTACAAAAACTCAGGTACAGAATAAACATATGAAGACATAGACACAGTTTTCATTTATCACCCCTGCCCTCCCTAGGTTAAAACAGCCAGGATTAGTACTTTACAGTACTAATGATAGCTTCTTGACATAGAGCTGCTGAAAAGAGAGCAGAGAACTGTTAGACAGCTGTCTCTGAAGGTCATGCTAATGAGTTCTTTTTTTTTTTTTTTTTTTTTTTTGAGACGGAGTCTTGCTCTGTCGCCCAGGCTGGAGTGCAGTGGCGCGATCTCGGCTCACTGCAACCTCCGCCTCCCGGATTCACGCCATTTTCCTGCCTCAGCCTCTCCGAGTAGCTGGGCCTACAGGCGCCCGCCACCACGCCCAGCTAATTTTTTGTATTTTTGGTAGAGACAGGGTTTCACTGTGGTCTCGATCTCCCGACCTCGTGATCCACCCGCCTCGGCCTCCCAAAGTGCTGGGATTACAAGCGTGAGCCACCGCGCCCGGCCTGCTAATGAGTTCTTACACCAGTCCCTAGTCTTGTGCATAGGTGTTAGGTGAAAAAATGTTTCATAGTCAAACTGTGGAAAACACTTGGTTAAATAAGTTAAACAGGGTTCTTTATTGCAATACTTTAATATTAGTTGTTTATCAGGGGGAGGCTATAAATACCAGTGTTTCCTAAACTAATTTCAACTCAATTCAATTTTTTTTCAGCATGCATTTCCCAAGATCAAAATTCTACAGCACACCATTTGGGAAATGCTGCTACAGCTTGTATTCTGTGCTTCATGTGTGTGTTTGGCTCCTAACTCTAAGGGCAGAACTTCTTTAACTTACACTTGAGTTTCACATTTTATCTTAATGTGGAACATTTAGACCTATGTCCAAATACCTGCACCATTTTGAGAACTGAAAGAAAATTTAAAAAGTCAAATATTCTCTTTGTCCTTCAGTTTTCTATAAGGTAGTTAGGAACACACACACATGCAGTAGCCAAACTGTAATTTGTGGTAGTAACAGAAGAAACAGAACCTATGAGTTATTGGGTATCTGTTGTGTCTCATATGTTTTGCTAGCTTCCTTATATATATGATCTAAGTCCCCAAACACAAGTAGATATTTTTCCCATTTTCATATGGGAAAACTGAAACTCAAAAGTGTTAAATACTTTGCCCAAAGTGACACAACTAGTTAGTGGCAGAGATGTAATTTAGTGGTTCTAATAAGATGCTTGGAGTTTTGAATTTTCAACAAATTCCTTGGATTATTCTTCTCATCAGAAAATTTGGGAGCCCGTCAGTGGTCCTTATTGCTCAAAGCGTGGTCCAGCAACCCACAGCATCAGCATCACCTGGGAGTTTCTCAGACTTGCAGCATCTCAGGCTCCCTATAACTACGAAAGCAGAAGCTGCATGTTAATAGACATTCAGGTGATTCTTACTCACCTTAAAGTACAGCACTTGCTGTGCTTCTCCAACTTTAAGGAATGAATCAGATAAATCACCTGGGATCTTTGTAAAATGCGGATTATGATTCCATAGGTCTGTGGTCTGAAACAGGCTCAAGATGCAGCATTTTTCAGCAAGCTCCCAGCTGACTCAGATTGCTTGTCTGTGGACCACACTTTGAAGAGCAAAGGTCTAAACTAAAGTCTGTGTGAGGATTAATACTATTAAACAGATGGTAAATGATGACCGATGGTGCCTACATTAAAAAGGAAAGGCCTCAAGCTTAAACAAGCTGGATTATTCACCTCAGTATTTTAAGGTCTGAATACTTTTTGTTAACTTTAGTCCTATCCCTACCCCCATCACCATCACCAGGGTAACTTTCCTTTTTATTTCTCCTTCTATTAACAAAGCTTCTCACCATGAAGCATAGCACTGAAAAGGGCCCTCTTTAGTCATAGCAGTGTTCCTATACTACATAATTTGTCCAAAGTATCCATTCATCTATTGCCATCAAGCCATCATTATTATAGTGGGTGTAACACTAATTTGGTAAGCAAGAGATGGTGTGATTAGTCCCACAGCAGTTACTGCATCATTTCTGAACTTTCAAGTCACTCAACTTTCGTATTAAAAATAGGTTTGTTCTGACAAATCTTTTTTAAAAGCCTCCATCTGAGGCACTTTCAGCTCCTGAAAAAACTTGTCCTTTCTATAACCTATCTTATAATGCTGGCCAGTTTTAACAAATGGCTTTGAAGATGGCCGAATAGGAACAGCTCCGGTCTCCAGCTCCCAGCCCCAGCGACACAGAAGATGGGTGATTTCTGCATTTCTGCTTGAGGTACCGGTTTCATCTCACTAGGGAGTGCCTAACAGTGGGTTCAGGACAGTCGGTGAAGCGCACTGTGCGCTAGCCGAAGCAGGGCGAGGCATTGCCTCACTTGGGAAGCGCAAGGGGTCAGGGAGTTCCCTTTCCTAGTCAAAGAAAGGGGAAACAGATGGCACCTGGAATATCGGGTCAGTCCCGTCCTAATACTGCGCTTTTCCAACGGGCCTGGAAAACGGCACACTAGGAGATTGTGTCCCGCACCTGGCTCGGAGGGTCCTATGCTCACAGAGTCTTGCTGATTGCTAGCACAGCAGTCTGAGATCACACTGCAAGGCAGCAACGAGGCTGGGGGAGGGGCGCCCGCCATTGCCCAGGCTTGCTTAGGTAAACAAAGCAGCCAGGAAGCTCGAACTGGGTGGAGCCCACCACAGCTCAAGGAGGCCTGCCTGCCTCTGTAGGCTCCACCTCTGGGGGCAGGGCACAGACAAAAAAAACTCAGCGAGAACCTCCACAGCCTTAAATGTCCCTGTCTGACTGACAGCTTTGAAGAGAGTAGTGGTTCTCCCAGCACGCAGCTGGGATGTGAGAACCGACAGACTGCCTCCTAAAGTGGGTCCCTCACCCCTGAGCAGCCTAACTGGGAGGCACCCCCCCAGTAGGGACAGACTGACACCTCATTCAACCAGGTACTCCTCTGAGACAAAACTTTCAGAGGAACTATCAGACAGCTGAATTTGTGGTCTCACGAAAATCTGCTGTTCTGCAGCCACCGGTGCTGACACCCAGCCAAACAGGGTCTGGAGTGGACCTCTAGTAAACTCCAACAGACCTGCAGCTGAGGGTCTTGTCTGGTAGAAGGAAAATTAACAAACAGAAAGGACATCCACACCAAAAACCCATCTGTACATCACCATCATCGAAGACAAAAAGTAGACAAAACCACAAACATGGGGAAAAAACAGACCAAAAAAACTGGAAACTCTAAAAAACAGAGCACCTCTCCTCCTCCAAAGGAACGCAGTTCCTCACCAGCAACGGAACAAAGCTGGATGGAGGATGACTTTGATGAGTTGAGAGAAGAAGGCTTCAGACGATCAAACTACTCTGTGCTACGAGAGGAAATTCAAAACAATAGCAAAGAAGTTAAAAACTTTGAAAAAAAATTAGAAGAATGGATAACTAGAATAACCAATGGAGAGAAGGGCTTAAAGGAGATGATGGAGCTGAAAGCCAAGTTTCGAGAACTACGCAAAGAATGCAGAAGCCTCAGTAGCAGATGCAATCAACTGGAAGAAAGGGTATCGCTGATAGAAGATGAAATGAATGAAATGAAGAGAGAAGGGAAGTTTAGAGAAAAAAGAATAAAAAGAAATGAACAAAGCCTCCAAGAAATTTGGGACTATGTGAAAAGACCAAACCTACGTCTGATTGGTGTACCTGAAAATGATGGGGAGAATGGAACCAAGTTGGAAAACACTCTGCAAGATATTATCCAGGAGAACTTCCCCAATCTAGCAAGGCAGGCCAGCATTCAGATTCAGGAAATACAGAGAACGCCACAAAGATACTCCTCGAGAAGGGCAACTCCAAGACACATAATTGTCAGATTCACCAAAGTTGAAATGAAGGAAAAAATGTTAAGGGCAGCCAGAGAGAAAGGTCGGGTTACCCACAAAGGGAAGCCCATCAGACTAACAGCTGATCTCTCAGCAGAAACTCTACAAGCCAGAAGAGAGTGGGGGCCGATATTCAACATTCTTAAAGAAAAGAATTTTCAACCCAGAATTTCCTATCCCACCAAACTAAGCTTCATAAGTGAAGGAGAAATAAAATACTTTACAGACAAGCAAACGCTGAGTGATTTTGTCACCACCAGGCCTGCCCTAAAAGAGCTCCTGAAGGAAGCACTAAACATGGAAAGGAACAACCGGTACCAGCCCCTGCAAAAACATGCCAAATTGTAAAGACCATCGAGGCTAGGAAGAAACTATAGCAACTAACGAGCAAAATAACCAACTAACATCATAATGACAGGATCAGATTCACACATAACAATATTCACGTTAAATGTAAATGGGCTAAATGCTCCAATCAAAAGACACAGACTGGCAAACTGGATAAGGAGTCAGGACCCATCAGTGTGCTGTATTCAGGAAACCCATCTCACGTGCAGAGACACACATAGACTCAAAATAAAGGGATGGAGGAAGATCTATCGAGCAACTGGAAAACAAAAACAGGCAGGGGTTGCAATCCTAGTCTCTGATAAAATAGACTTTAAACCAACAAAGATCAAAAGAGACAAAGAAGGCCATTACATAATGGTAAAGGGATCAATTCAACAAGAAGAGCTAACTATCCTAATTATATATGCACCCAACACAGGAGCACCCAGATTCATAAAGCAAGTCCTCAGTGACCTACAAAGGGACTTAAACTCCCACACAATAATAATGGGAGATTTTAACACCCCACTGTCAGCATTAGACAGATCAACAAGACAGAAAGTTAACAAGGATATCCAGGAATTGAACTCAGCTCTACATAAAGTGGACCTAATAGACATCTACAGAACTCTCCACCCCAAATCAACAGAATATACATTTTTTTCAGCACCACACCACATCTATTCCAAAATTGACCACATAGTTGGAAGTAAAGCTCTTCTCAGCAAATGTAAAAGAACAGAGATTATAACAAACTGTCTCTCAGACCACAGTGCAATCAAAATAGAACTCAGGATTAAGAAACTCAGTCAAAACCGTTCAACTACATGGAAACTGAACAACCTGCTCCTGAATG
Organism: Symphalangus syndactylus; assembly: GCF_028878055.3. Classification (NCBI taxonomy): domain Eukaryota; kingdom Metazoa; phylum Chordata; class Mammalia; order Primates; family Hylobatidae; genus Symphalangus; species Symphalangus syndactylus. The sequence continues at coordinate 64,587,855 of NC_072424.2, forward strand.
ACTATTGGGTACATAATGAAATGAAGGCAGAAATAAAGATGTTCTTTGAAACCAACGAGAACAAAGACACAACATACCAGAATCTCTGGGACACGTTCAAAGCAGTGTGTAGAGGGAAATTTATAGCACTAAATGCCCACAAGAGAAAGCAGGAAAGATCCAAAATTGACACCCTAACATCACAATTAAAAGAACTAGAAAAGCAAGAGCAAACACATTCAAAAGCTAGCAGAAGGCTAGAAATAACTAAAATCAGAGCAGAACTGAAGGAAATAGAGACACAAAAAACCCTTCAAAAAATTAATGAATCCAGGAGCTGGTTTTTTGAAAAGATCAACAAAATTGATGGACCGCTAGCAAGACTAATAAAGAAGAAAAGAGAGAAGAATCAAATAGATGCAATAAAAAACGAAAAAGGGGATATCACCACCGATCCCACAGAAATACAATCTACCATCAGAGAATACTACAAACACCTCTATGCAAATAAAATAGAAAATCTAGAAGAAATGGATAAATTCCTTGACAAATACACCCTCCCAAGACTAAACCAGGAAGAAGTTGAATCTCTGAATAGACCAATAACAGGTTCTGAAATTGTGGCAATAATCAATAGCTTACCAACCAAAAAGAGTCCAGGACCTGATGGATTCACAGCTGAATTCTACCAGAGGTACAAGGAGGAACTGGTACCATTCCTTCTGAAACTATTCCAATCGATAGAAAAAGAGGGAATCCTCCCTAACACATTTTACGAAGCCAGCATCGTCCTGATACCAAAACCTGGCAGAGACATAACCAAAAAAGAGAATTTCAGACCAATATCCTTGATGAACATTGATGCAAAAATCCTCAATAAAATACTGGCAAACCGAATCCAGCAGCACATCAAAAAGCTTATCCACCATGATCAAGTGGGCTTCATCCCTGGGATGCAAGGCTGGTTCAACATACGCAAATCAATAAATGTAGTCCAGCATATAAACAGAACCAAAGACAAAAACCACATGATTATCTCAATAGATGCAGAAAAAGCCTTTGACAAAATTCAACAACCCTTCATGCTAAAAACTCTCAATAAATTAGGTATTGATGGGACGTATCTCAAAATAATAAGAGCTATCTACAACAAACCCACAGCCAATATCATACTGAATGGGCAAAAACTGGAAGCATTCCCTCTGAAAACTGGCACAAGACAGGGATGCCCTCTCTCACCGCTCCTATTCAACATAGTGCTGGAAGTTCTGGCCAGAGCAATCAGGCAGGAGAAGGAAATAAAGGGTATTCAATTAGGAAAAGAGGAAGTCAAATTGTCCCTGTTTGCAGATGACATGATTGTATATCTAGAAAACCCCATTGTCTCAGCCCAAAATCTCCTTAAGCTGATTAGCAACTTCAGCAAAGTCTCAGGATACAAAATTAATGTACAAAAATCACAAGCATTCTTGTACACCAATCACAGACAAACAGAGAGCCAAATCATGAGTGAACTCCCATTCACAATTGCTTCAAAGAGAATCAAATACCTAGGAATCCAACTTACAAGGGATGTGAAGGACCTCTTCAAGGAGAACTACAAACCACTGCTCAATGAAATAAAAGAGGATACAAACAAATGGAAGAACATTCCATGCTCATGGGTTGGAAGAATCAATATCGTGAAAATGGCCATACTGCCCAAGGTAATTTATAGATTCAATGCCATCCCCATCAAGCTACCAGTGACTTTCTTCACAGAATTGGAAAAAACTACTTGAAAGTTCATATGGAACCAAAAAAGAGCCTGCATCGCCAAGTCAATCCTAAGCCAAAAGAACAAAGCTGGAGGCATCACGCTACCTGACTTTAAACTATACTACAAGGCTACAGTAACCAAAACAGCATGGTACTGGTACCACAACACCGACATAGATCAATGGAACAGAACAGAGCCCTCAGAAATGATGCCGCATAGCTACAACTATCTGATCTTTGGCAAACCTGACAAAAACAAGAAATGGGGAAAGGATTCCCTATTTAATAAATGGTGCTGGGAAAACTGGCTAGCCATATGTAGAAAGCTGCAACTGGATCCCTTCCTTACACCTTATACAAAAATTAATTCAAGATGAATTAAAGACTTATATGTTAGACCTAAAACCATTAAAATCCTACAAGAAAACCTAGGCAATACCATTCAGGACATAGGCGTGGGCAAGGACTTCATGTCTAAAACACCAAAAGCAATGGCAACAAAAGCCAAAATCGACAAATGGGATCTCATTAAACTAAAGAGCTTCTGCACAGCAAAAGAAACTATCATCAGAGTGAACAGGCAACCTACACAATGGGAGAAAATTTTTGCAACCTACTCATCTGACAAAGGGCTAATATCCAGAATCTACAATGAACTCAAACAAATTTACAAGAAAAAAACAAACAACCCCATCAAAAAGTGGGCAGAGGACATGAACAGACACTTCTCAAAAGAAGACATTTATGCAGCCAAAAAACACATGAAGAAATGCTCCTCATCACTGGCCATCAGAGAAATGCAAATCAAAACCACAGTGAGATACCATCTCACACCAGTTAGAATGGCCATCATTAAAAAATCAGGAAACAACAGGTGCTGGAGAGGATGTGGAGAAATAGGAACACTTTTACACTGTTGGTGGGACTGTAAACTAGTTCATCCATTGTGGAAGTCAGTGTGGCGATTCCTCAGGGATCTAGAACTAGAAATACCATTTGACCCAGCCAACCCATTACTGGGTATATACCCAAAGGACTATAAATCATGCTGCTATAAAGACACATGCACACGTATATTTATTGCGGCACTATTCACAATAGCAAAGAGTTGGAACCAACCCAAATGTCCAACAACGATAGACTGGATTAAGAAAATGTGGCACATATACACCATGGAATACTATGCAGCCATAAAAAATGATGAGTTCGTGTCCTTTGTAGGGACATGGATGAAACTGGAAAACATCATTCTCAGTAAACTATCGCAAGGACAAAAAACCAAACACCGCATGTTCTCACTCATAGGTGGGAATTGAACAATGAGAACTCATGGACACAGGAAGGGGAACATCACGTCTGGGGACTGTTGTGGGGTGGGGGGAGGGGGGAGGGACAGCATTAGGAGATACACCTAATGCTAAATGACGAGTTAATGGGTGCAGGAAATCAACATGGCACATGGATACATATGTAACAAACCTGCACATTGTGCACATGTACCCTAAAACCCTAAAGTATAATAAAAAATAAAATAAAATAAAATAAAATAAATAAAAAATAAAAATAAAAATAAAAATAAAAACAAACAAATGGCTTTACAGCTTTTGTTAAAGTTTTGTCTGCATAATATGATGCTGTACCATTATCAGTTAATAAGAACTCAGCTATAAGTAATCTAGAATCTACATTACCAAGTGATTTGTTCAGAATCCAGTTGTCATTTTAGTTATTAATTGGAAGTACCCAAATTAAAACAATAATGTTATAGGTAAATGAAAAACAGAAGTAACAGAAGTGGTATTTCTCAGTGCATATATTTGGGGATTTGAAGAAGATAAGGACATTTATGTGGAAAAACATTCCACATTGAATAAAAATAAGATAACAAAGCATATATAAATATGGCCTCTATTGCATATGAAAATAAGCCCTGTAAGGAATAGTAGACTTGTGGCATTTCTTTTTTTTCTTATTTATTTTTAATTTTTGTGGGTACATAGTAGGTATATATATTTATGGGGTACATAAGATATTTTGATACATGCATGCAATGTGTAATAATCACATCACTATAAATAGGGTCTCTATCCCCTCAAGCATTTATCTTTTATGTTACAAACAATCCAATTATACTTTTTAGTTATTTTTAAATGTAAAGTTAAATTATTTTTGACTATAGTAACTCTGTTGTGCTATCAAATACAAGGTCTTATTCTTTCTAGCTATTTTTTTGTACCCACTTATGATCTCCATTTTTCCCCCCAACACCCCGACTATCCTTCCCAGCCTCTGGCAACCATCTCTATGAGGTCATTTGTTTTATTTTTAGCTCCCACAAATAAGTGAGAACATGCGAAGTTTTTCTTTCTGTGCCTGGCTTATTTCACTTAACATAATGACCTCTAGTTCCATCTGTGTTGTTGCAAATGACCAGATCTAATTATTTCCATGGATAAATAATACTCCATTGTGTATATGTACAACATTTTCTTTATCCATTCATCTGTTGATGGATACTTAGGTTGCTTCCAAATCTTGGCTATTGTGTATAGTGCCGCAATAAACATGGGAGTGTGGCATATCTTTCTGATATACTGATTTCTTTTCTTTTGGGTATATATCTAGGAATGGGATTGCTAGATCACATTGTTGCTCTAGTTTTAGGTTTTCGAGAAGCCTAGAAACTATTCTCCATAGTGGTTGTACTAATTTAGATTTCCACCAACAGTGTACAAGGATTCACTTTTCTCCAGATCCTCACCAGTATTTGTTATCGCCTGTCCTTTGGATAAAAGCCATTTTAACTGAGGTGAAGTGAGGTGATATCTTATTGTAGTTTTGATATGCATTTCTCTAATGATCAATGGTGTTAATTGAGCACCTTTTCATATACTTGTTAGTCATTTGTATGTCTTCTGTTGAGAAATGTCTATTCAGATCTTTTGCCCACTTTGTAACTGAATTATTTGATTTTTTCCTATAGAGCTGTTTGAGCTCCTTATATATTCTGATTCTTAATCCCTTGTCAAATGGGTAGTTTGCAAATATTTTATCCCATGCTGTGGATTGTATCTTCACTTCGTTGTTTGTTTCTTTTGCTGTGCATAAGCTCTTTAACTTCATGCGATCCCATGTGTCCAAATTGTTTTGATTTCCTGTGTTTGTGGAGTATTACTCAATAAATCTTTGCCCAGTCCAATGTCCTGGAGAGTTTCCCTAATATTTTCTTATAGTAGTTTCAGAGTTTGAGGTTTTAGAAGTAAGGATTTAAACCATTTTGATTGATGTTTGTATACGGTGAGAGATAGGGGTCTAGTTTCATTCTTCTACATATGGATATCCAGTTTTACCAGCAACATTTATTGAAGAGACTTGTCCTTTCTTGGCAATTTAGTGAATAATGGGTATACTGTAACTGTATGGATGTATTTCTGGGCTCTCTGTTCTATTCCATTGGTTGATGTGTCTGTGTTTATGCCAGTACCATGCCATTTTGGTTACTAAATCTCCGGAGTGTAATTTGAAGTCAGGTAATGGGATTCCTCCAGTTTTGTCCTTTTTACTTAGGAGAGCTTTGGCTATTCTCGGTCTTCTGTGGTTTCATATAAGTTTTGAGACTGCTTTCTAGTTTTGTGAAGACTGTCTTTGGTATTTTGATATGAATTTTATTAAATCTGTAGATTGCTCTCAGTAGAATGGACATTTTAACAATAAAGACTCTTCCAACCCATGAACATCGAATATCTTTCCATTTTTTTGTCCTCTTTAATTTCCTGCATCAATGTTTTATAGATTCATTGTAGAGATCTCTCATTTCCTTAGTTAATACGTAGGCATTTAATTTTAATTGTAGCTATTGTAAATGGGATTACTTTCTTGACTTTTCTGATTGTTCGTTGTTCACATGTAGAAATGCTACTGATTTTTGTCTGTTGATTTCATATGCTGTAATTTTACTGAATCTGTATATCAGTTCTAATCATATTTTGGTGGAGTCTTTAGGTTTTTTCAAATATAAGACCTATCATCTGCAAACAAGAATAAGTTAACTTATTCCTTTCCAATTTGGGTGCCCTTTATTTCTTTCTCTTGTATGATTGCTTAAGCTAGGACTTCCAGTACTATGAAAAATTACAGTGGTGAAAGTCAGCATCCTTGTCGTGTTCCAGATCTTAGAGGAAAGGCTTTCAGTTTTTTCTCATTCAGTATGATACTAGCTGTGGATCTGTCATATATGACTTTTATTATGTTGAGGTATGCTCCTTCAATACTAAGTTTTTTGAGGTTTTTATCATGAAGGGATGTTGAATTTTATCAAATGTTTTCCCAGCATCAATGGAAATGATTATATGTTTTTTGTCCTTCATTCTGTTGATATAATGCATCGCATGGATTGATTTGTATATGCTGAAGCATCTTTGAATTCCTAGGATAGATCCCACTTAGTCATGACAAATGATATTTTTAATGTGTTGTTGAACTCTATTTTCCAGTATTTAACTTAGAATTTTTGCATCAGCATTAATCAGTGATATTGGCCTGTAGTTTTCTTTTTTCTTTTTTTTTTTTTTTTGATGTGCCATTGTCTCATTTTGATATCAGGGTAATATTGGCCTCATATAATAAGTTGGAAGAATTCACTCCTCCTCTATTTTTTGGAATAGTTTGAGTAGAAATGATATTAGTTCCTTAGTGTTTGGTTTGATTCAGCAGTGAAGCCATTGGGTCCTGTATTAATCTGTTTTCATACTGCCTTAAAGAACTTCTCAAGACTGAGTAATTTATAAAGGAAAGAGGTTTACATGACTCACAGTTCAGCATTCCTGGAGAAGCCTCAGGAAATTTACAATCATGGCAGAAGGCAAAAGGGAAGCAAGGCACCTTCTTCACAGGGAGCAGGAAGGAGAAATAACAAGTGAAAGGGGAAGAGCCCCTTACAAAACCATCAGATTTCACGAGAACTTACTATCACAAGAACAGCATGTGGGAAACCACTCCCATGATTCAGTTGCCTCCACCTGGTTGCTCCCTTGACATGTGGGGATTATGGGGATTATACAATTCAAGATGAGATTTGGGTGGACACAAAGCCTAACCATATCATTCCACCCTGGCTCCTACCAAATATCATATGCCTTTCACATTTGAAAACCAATCATGCCTTACCAAAAGTCTCCAAAGTCTTAATCATTTCAGCATTAACCCAAAAGTCCAAGTCCAAAGTCCCATCTGAGACAAGTCCCTTCTCCCTATGAGCCTATAAAATCAAAAGCAAGTTAGTTACTTCTTAGATACAGTGGAGGTACAGTAATTGGGTAAATATACCTGTTCCAAATGGGAGAAATTGGCCAAAACAAAGGGGTTACAGGCCCCATGCAAATCCAAAATCGAGTGGGCAGTCAATTCTTAAAGCTCCAAAATGATTTACTTTGACTTCATGTCTCACATCCAGGTCACACTGATGCAAGAGGTTGGCTCCGATGGCCTTGGGCAGCTCTGCCTCTGTGGCTTCACAGGATATAGCCCCCCTCCTGGCTGCTTACACAGGATGGCATTGAGTGTTTGTGGCTTTTCCAGGTGCACAGTGTGAGCTGTCAGTGGATCTACCATTCTAGGGTCTGGAGAATGGTGGCCCTCTTCTCACAGCTCCACTAGGCAGTGCCCAAGAGGTGACTCTGTATGGGGACTCCAACCTCACATTTTCCTTCTGCACTGTCCTAGAAGAGGTTCTCCATGAAAGCACCACTCCTGCAGCAAACTTCTGCCTGGACACCCAGGTGTTTCCATATATCCTCTAAAATCTACGTGGAGGTTCCCAAATCTCAATTCTGGACATCTGTGCACCTGAAGGCCCAACACCATGTGTAAGCTTCCAAGGCTTGGGGCTTGCACTCTCTGAAGCAACAGCCTGAGCTGCATGTGGCCACAGCTGGGATGCAGGGCACCAAGTCCCAAGACTGCAGAAAGCTGCAACGCCCTGGGCTGAGCCCAGGAAACCATTTGTTCCTCCTAGGCCTCTGGGGCTGTGATTGGAAGGGCTGCCAGGAAGACCTCTGACATGCCTTGGAGACATTTTCCACATTGTCTTGGTCATTAACATTTGTCTCCTTGTTACTTGTGCAAATTTCTGCAGCTGGCTTGAATTTCCCCTCAGAAAATGTGTTTTTCTTTACTGTCACATCATCAGGCTGCAAACTTTCCAAATTTTAATGCTCTGCTTCCCTTTTAAACATAAGTTCCAATTCCAAATAATCTCTTTGTGATTGCATAAAACTGAATGCTTTTAATAGCACCCAAGTGACATCTTTGCTTTGTTGCTTAGAAATTTCCTCCACTAGATACCCTAAATCATCTCTCTCAAGTTCAAAGTTCCACAGATCTCTAGGGCAGGGGCAAAATGCCACTAGTCTCTTTGTGAAAGCATAGCAAGAATCACCTTTATTCCAGTTCTCAACAAGTTCCTCATCTCCATTTGAGACCACCTCAGCCTGGACTTTATTGTCCATATCATTACTGGCATTTTGGTCAAAACCACTCAACAAGTCTCTAGGAAGTTCCAAACTTTCCCACATCTTCCTGTCTTCTTCTGAGCCCTCCAAACTGTTCCAACCTCTGCCTGTTATGCAGTTCCAAAGTATCTTCCACATTTTTGGGTATCTTTATAGCAGCACCCCACTTTCTGTGGTACAAATTAACTGTATTTGTTTATTTTCATACTGTTATAAACAACTGCACGAGACTAGGTAACTCATAAAGGAAATAGTTTTAATTGACTCATAGCTCAGCATGGCTGAGGAAACCTCAGGAAACTTACAATCACAGTGGAGGGTGAAAGGGAAGCAAAGAACCTTCTTCACAAGGCAGCAGGAAGGAGAAGTGCTGAGTCAAGGGGGGAAGAGCCCCTTATAAAACCATCAGACATTGTGAGAACTCACTCACTATCATGAGAACAGCATGGGGAAAACCGCCCCCACAATTCAATTGCCTCCACCTGGTCTCTCCCTTGACAAGTGGGGATTATGGGAATTATAAGGATTACAATTCAAGGTGAGATTTGGGTGGGGACACAAAGCCTAACCATATCAGGTCCTGAGCTTTTCTTTACTGGGAGGCTTTTTATTACCACTTCGATCTCATTACTTGTTATTGGTCTGCTCTGATATCAGATTTCTTACTTGTCCAATCTTAGAAGGTTGTATGTGTCTGGGAACTTTTCTATCTCTTCTAGATTTTTCAACTTACTGGCAGATAGTTGCTCATATTAGCCACTAATGTTTCTTTGAATTTCAGCAGTATCAGTTCTAATGTTTCCTTTTTCATCTCTGATTTTATTTAGGTCTTGTCTCCTTTTCTTTTAGTTAGTCTGGCTAATAATTTGTTAATTTTATCTTTTCAAAAAATCAACTTTTTGTTTCATAGATCTTTTGTATTGTTTCTTCATTTCCATTTCATTTATTTTTTCTCTAATTTTATTAATCCTTTTCTTCTACTAATTTTGGGTTCACCTAGCTATTGTTTTTCTAGTTCTTTAAGATGCATCATTAGATTGTTTATTTGAAACTTTTCTTCTTTTTTGATGTACCCATTCATAGCTATACTCTTCCCTCTTAGTACTTCTTTTGCTGTACCCCATAGGTTTTAGTATGTTGTGTTTTCCTTATCATTTGTTCAAGAAATTTTTCAATATTTTTCTTAATTTCTTTATTAACCCACTCATCATTCAGGTGCATATTGTTGAATTTGAGTGTGTTTGTATAGTTTCCAAAATTCCTCTTGTTACTGATTTCTAGTTTTATTCTACTGTGGTCAGAAAAGAGGCCAGATGTTTTTTTTATTTTTTGAATATTTTCAGCCTTGTTTTGTAACTTAACATATGGTGTATTTTTTAGAATAATCCATGCTAAGGAAAAAGTGTGTCTTCTGCACCCGCTGGATGAAATGCTCCCTGAATATCTATTAAATCCATTTTGTCTGTAGGATAGATAAAGTAGGATGTTCTTTGTTAATTTTCTGTCCAGAAGATCTGTCCAATGTCGAAAGGGGGTGTAAAAGTCTAGACGTATTATTGTATTGAGGTTTGTCTCTCTCCTTAGCTCTAATAATACTTGCTTTATAGCCCTGGGTGCTTTAGTGTTGAGTGCATATATATTTACAACTGCCATATCTCCTTGCTGAATTGACCCCTTTATCATTACACAATGGCCTTCTTTGTCTCTTCTTCACATTTTGTCTTGAAATCTATTTTGTCTTATAAAACTACTCCAGGTTTTTGTTTATTTTATTTATTTATTTATTTATTTTGAGACAGGGTCTCACTGTCACCTAGCCTGGAGTCCAGTGGGGTGAACATGGCTCACTGCAACTTCAAACTCCTGGACTAATGCAATCCTCCTGCCTCGGCCCCTGAAGTAGCTGGGACTACAGGAGTATGCCATCACACCCAGTTAATTTTTGGGTTTTTTTTTTGTAGAAATAGGGGTTTCACTATGTTGCCCAGGCCAGTCTTGTATTCCTGAGCTCAAGTGATCCACCTGTCTCATTCTCCCAAAATGTCTTGCTTTTTGGGTTTCCATTGGCAAGTAATAGCTTTTTCCAGCCATTTATTTTCAGTCTATTTGTGTCTTTACAGGTGAAGTGTTTCTTGTAAGCAACAGGTCATTGGATCTTTATTATTATTCATTCAACCACTCTATGTCTATTTATTGGAAAATTTAGTCTATTTACATTCAATGTTATTACTGATAAGTAAGAACTGACTCCTGCCATTGTGTTATTTGCTTTCTGGTTATATTACAGTCTTCTCTTCCTCCTTTTCTTCCTTCCAGTCTTCCTTTAAGTGAAAATTATTTTCTCTGGTTAATATGTTTAGTTTCTTTTTATTTTGTTTTATCTATTCTGTTTTTTTGTTTAAAGTTACCATGAGGCTTGCAAATGAATACTATCTTATAACCCAGTATTTTAAACTGATGACAACATCTGCATACATAAACAAGTGAACAAACAAGCTAACTAAAAGAAAACTGGTAAAAACTATATATCTTAACTTTGTTCCCACACTTTTTAACTTTCTGTTGTTTCTATTTATCTTACTGGTCTGTTTCAGTCTTGAAAATTTGTTGTAGCTTTTGTTGATTGGTTCATTTGTTAGTCTTTCTACTTAAGATTAGAATAGTTTATACACCAAAGATACAGCATTATAATATTCTGTGTTGTTTTGTGTATTCACTATTATGAGTGAGTTCTGTACCTTCAGGTGATTATTGAGTGAGTTTTGTACTTTCAGGTGATTATTGATTGCTCATTAATATATTTTTCTTTCCAATTTAAGTACTCCCTTTAGCATTTATTATAGGAAAAATCTGGTGTTGATGAAAGCCCTCAGCTTTTGTTTTCCTGGAAAAGCCTCTATCTCTTCTTCATGCTTGATGAATATCTTTGCCAGATAGATAATTCTAGAATAAAGGTTTTTTCTTCTTAGCTTTAAATATGTCATGCCACTCTCTCCTGACTTGTAAATTTTCCACTGAAAAGTCTGCTGCCATACATATTGAAGCATCATTGTATGTTGTTTCTTTTCTCCTGCTACTTTTAGAATCCTTTCTTTTTCATTGACCTTTGGGAGTTTGATTATTAAATGTCTTCACGTAGTCTTCTTTGGGTTAAATCTGCTTGGTGTTCTATAGCCTTGTACGTGGATGTTGATATCTTTCTCTAAGTTTGGAACATTCTCTGATAGTATCTTCTGAGTAAACTTTCTACCCTGATCTCTTTCTCTACCTCCTCTTTAAAGCCAATAACTCTTAGATTTGCTTTTTTGAGGCCATTATCTACATCTTATAGGCATAATTCACTCTTTTTTATTTTTTTTCTTTTCGGTCTTCTCTGACTTCGTATTTTTCAAATAGCCTGTCTTTGAGCTCACTAATCCTTTCTTCTGCTTGATCAATTCTGCTATTGAATGACTCTGATGCAGTCTTCAGTATGTCAATTGCACTTTTTAACTCCAGAGTTTCTGCTTGATTCTTTTTAATTATTTCAATATCATTTTAACTTTATCTGGTAGAATTATGAATTCCTTCTCTGTGTTATCTTAAATTTCTTTGAGTTTCCTCAAAACAGCTTTTTTAAACTTATTTGTCTGAAAGGTTACATATCTCTGTATCTCCAGGATTGGTCCCTGTTGCCTTATTTAGTTCAATTGGTGATATCATGTTTTCCTGGATGGTTTTGATACTTGTGGATGTTTGTTGGTGTCTGGGCATTGGAAAGTTAGATACTTATTGTAGTGTTCACAGCCTGTGCTTGTCGGTACCCATCCTTCTTGGGAAGGCTTTTCATATATTCAAATGGACTTGGGTGTTGTTATCAAAGCCATATCTGCATTAGGGAACACCCCAAGCCCAGCAATGCTACAGTTCTTTCAGACTCATAGAGGTACCCCTTTGGTGGTCTTGGATAAGATCTGGAAGAAATCTCTGTATTACCAGGCAGTGACTCTTGTTCTCTTCCCTTACTTTCTGTCAAACAAATGGAGTCTTTCTCTATGCCAAGCCTCTGGAGCTGGGGGTGGGTAACAGAAGCAACCCTGTGCCCACCACCACTGAGACTGTGCTGGGTCAGACCTGAAGCCAGTACAGCACTGGGCCTCAACCAATGCCCACTATAACCACTAACTGGCTACCATCTATGTTCACTCAAGGCCCTAGAGCTCTATAATCAGCAGGTAGAAAAACCAACCAGGCTTGTGTCTTTCCCTTGAGGGCAGCAAGTTCCCCCAAGGACCTGGGCAGGCTCACAAATGCCATCTAGGAGCCAGGGACTGGAGTCAAAAACCTTAGAAATCTATCTGGTATTCTTTTGTACTGCAGATGAGCTGGCACCTATATCACAATACAAAGTCCTTCCCACTCTTCCTTTGCCTTCCCATACCAGAGGAGCCTCTCCCTATGGCTGCCACCACCATCATCCCATAGGGGCTTCTGCCAGGCCACCACAGGTGTTCATTTACGGGCCAAGGGCTCTTCAGTCAGCTTGCAGTGAATGCTGCCAGGCCTGGAACTCACCACTCATGTGAGTAGGATCCCCTATGCCCCTGGGAAGGTCCAGAAATGCTGTTTAAGAGCCAATGCCTGGAATCAAGAGTTCCCAGAGGCCCACTTGATGCTCTACCCCACTATAGCTGAGCTTGTACCTAAGGTGCAAGACAAGGTCTCCTTTACTCTTCCCCCTACTTTTTCTCAAATAGAAGGAGTCTCTCACCATAGCCACCACAGCTGGAAATAGGCTGGGTCTGACCTGAAGCCAACACATCTCAGAGTCCCACCCAAGGTCCATGGCATACTATGAGGGAATCACTGCTGGGTATTCAGGACCCATGGGCCCTTTCATCAGCAGGTGATGAGGCCTGCCTGGACTGGGTATTTCCCTTCAAGGCAACAGGTTCCCTTTTGGCCCACTGTGTGTCTAGAAATGTCATCCAGGAGCTAGGGCCTGTAATGTCATCCAGGAATTAGGACCTAGAACAGCTCACTTGGTGCCCTATCCTACTGTGGTTGAGCTGGTATCCAAGAAACAAGACAAACTTATCTTTACTTTTCCCCCTTCTCTCCTCAAGCAAAAGGATGGGGGTCTCTTTTAGAGCTACAAGCTGTGTTGCCTGGGGTTAGGGGAGGAGTGACCACAGGCACTCCCTTAGCCACCCTGGCTGGTGTCTCATTAGTTTGCATGATGCCCACAAGTCCACTGGCTCTGAGCCCCACTCAGCAGTAGGATTTGCCTAGAACTTGCAGTCCTTGTGGCCTAGACTGCCTTTCAAATTTATTTGGAGCCCCAGAAAACTTTAGCCTATGGTAGTGAGTCTTGCCAGAATTCAAGTTCTAGCCACTGGGATGGGCAATTGCCCTCTGGCTAGGGCTCATCTAAATGCTCCTTCCATGGGTAGGCATCAGCTGAGTTCAGCCCAGTTTTGCTTTCCGATGTGACATGACAGCACTGAATTCAATAAAAAAATCTCACAGTTGCTGAACTCTCCTTCTCCCAAGTGCACAGATTCTCTCTCTGTGCCATGCGGCTGCTTCCAGGAGATGGGGGGCATCATTAGTGATTCAAGGATGTCTTTCTTATCATCTTCAGTGCCTCCTTCAGTGATATGAAGTTAAAACCAGGTACTGTGAGTGCTCACCTGATTTTTAGTTCTTATGAAGGTGGTTTTTTGTGTAGATAATTTTTAAATTTGGTGTTTCTGCAGAGGGACAATCAGTGAAGACTTCTATTTGGCCATTTTGCTCCTAGTCATCTGAGCTCTCCCTTTCATTATTGGATAGACAATTATTGTAACATCAAACACTTCATCTGAGATATAAATTTTTTGGTGGGGTGACAACACACCTGTGAATTGCAACAACAGATATGCATTACTTGGTGCAAAATTTGCTGGGTAAAATCCCAAAACTGGTATAAACACAGACACATAGAACAATGGAACAGAATAGAGACCCCAAATGTAATTACACACATTTACACATAACTCATATTTTTTAAATTTAATTTAATATTTTTACACATTAAGTTCTGGGATACATGTGCAGAACGTGCAGGTTTGTTACATAGCTATACAAGTGATGTGGTGGTTTGCCACACCCCTCAACCCACCATCTATATTAGTTATTTCTCCTAATACTATCCCTCCCCTAGACCCCCACCCCTGACAGACCCTGGTGTGTGAAGATCTCCTCCCTGTTTCTATGTGTTCTCTTTGTTCAACTCCCATTTATAAGTGAGAACATGCAAGTGTTCAGTTTTCTGTTCCTCTGTTAGTTTGCTGAGGATGATGATTTCCAGCTTCATCCATGTCCCTGCAAAGGACATGAACTCATCCTTTTTTATGGCTGCATAGTATTCCATGGTGTATATGTGCCACATTTTTTTACCCAGTCTATCATTGATGGGCATTTGGGTTGGTTCCATGTCTTTGCTATTGTGAATAGTGCTGCAATAAACACACATGTGTATGTGTCTTTATAGTAGAATGATTTATAATCCTTTGGGTATACACCCAGTAATGGGATTTCTGGGTCAAATGGTAGTTCTGGATGTAGCTCCTTGAGGAATCCCCACACTGTCTTCCACAATGGTTGAAATAATTTACACTCCTACCAACAGTGTAAAAGTGTTCCTATTCCTCTACATCCTCTCCAGCATCTGCTGTTTCCTGACTTTTTAATGATCGCCATTCTAAATGACATGAGATGGTATCTCACTGTGGTTTTGATTTGCATTTCTCTAATGACCAGTGATGATGAGCATTTTTTCATATGTTTGTTGGCTGCATAAATGTCTTCTTTTGAGAAGTGTCTGTTCATATCCTTTGCCCAGTTTTTGATGGGGTTGTTTTTTTCTTGTAAATTTGTTTAAGTTCTTTGTAGATTCTGGATATTAACCCTTTGTCAAATGGGTAGGTTGCAAAAATTTTCTCCCATTCTGTAGGTTGCCTGTTCACTCTGATGATAGTTCCATTTGCTGTGCAGAAGCTCATTAGTTTAATTAGATCCCATTCGTCAATTTTGGCTTTTGTTGCCATTGCTTTTGGTGTTTTAGTCATGAAGTCGTTGCTCATCCCTATGTCCTGAATGGTATTGCCTAGGTTTTCTTCTAGGGTTTTTACGGTTTTAGGTTTTAGGTTTAAGTCTTTAATGCATCTTGAATTAACTTTTTTGTGTTTTTGTTTTGTTTTGTTTTTGTTTTTGTTTTGAGATGGAGTCTCACTCTGTCACCCAGGCTGGAGTGCAGTGGTGTGATCTCGGCTCATTGCAACCTCTGCCTTCTGAATTCCAGTGATTTTCCTGCCTCAGCCTCCTAAGTAGCTGGGACTACAGGAGTATGTCACCACACCTGGCTAATTTTTTGTATTTTAGTAAAGAAGGGGTTTCACCATATTAGCCAACATGGTCTCAATCTCCTGACCTAGTGATCTGCCTGCCTTGGCCTCCTAAAGTGCTGGGATTACAGGCATGAGCCACCATGCCCAGCCATTAATTTTTGTATATGGTGTAAAGAAGGGGTCTAGTTTCAGTGTTCTGCGTATGGCTAGCCAGTTTTCCCAACCCATTTATTAAATAGGGAATCCTTTCCCCATTGCTTGTTTTTGTCAGGTTTGTCAAAGATCAGATTGTTGTACATGTGTGGAGTTATTTCTGAGGCCTCTGTTCTGTTCCATTGGTCTATCTCTGTTTTGGTACCAGTAACATGCTGTTTTGGTTACTATAGCCTTGCAGTATAGTTTGAAGTCATGTAGCATGATGCCTCCAGCTTTGCTGTTTTTGTGTGAGATTGTCTTGGCTATATAGGCTCTTTTTTTGTTCCATATGAAATTTAAACTAGTTTTTTCTATTTCCTAATTCTGTGAAGAAATTCAGTGGCATCTTGATGTGGATAGTATTGAATCTACAAATTACTTTGGGCAGTATGGCCATTTTCATGATATTGATTCTGCCTATCCATGGGCATGGAATGTTCTTCCATTTGTTTGTTTCCTCTCTTATTTCCTTGAGCAGTGGTTTGTAGTTCTCCTTGAAGAGATGCTTCACATCCCTTGTAAGTTGCATTCCTAGATATTTTATTCTTTTTGTAGCAGTTGTGAATGGGAGTTTACTGATGATTTGGACCTCTATTATTGGTGTATAGGAATGCTTGTGATTTTTACACATTGATTTTGTATCCTGAGAATTTGCTGAAGTTGCTTATCAGCTTAAGGAAATTTGGGGCTCAGATGATAGGGTTTTCTAAACATACAATCATGTCATCTACAAACAGAGACAATTTGACTTCCTCTCATCCTATTTGAATACCCTTTATTTCTTTCTCTTGCCTGATTACCCTGGCCAGAACATCCAATACTATGTTGAATAGGAGTGGTGAGAGAGGGCATACTTTTCTTGTGCCAGTTTTCAAAGAGAATGCTTCCAGCTTTTGCCCATTCCGTATGATATTGGCTATGGATTTGTCATAAATAGCTCTTATTATTTTGAGATATGCTCCATCAATACCAAGTTTATTAAGATTTTTTAGCATGAAGGGGTATTGAATTTTATCCAAGGCCTTTTCTGCATCTGTTGAGATAATTTTGGGCATTGCTTCTGTTTACGTGATGGATTACGTTTATTGATCAACCTTGCATCCCAAGAATGGAGTTGACTTGATCATGGTGGATAAGCTTTTTGATGTGCTGCTGGATTCGGTTTGCCAGTATTTTATTGAGGATTTTTGCATTGATGTTCAGCAGAGATATTGGCCTTAAATTTTCTTTCTTTCTTGTGCGTCTGCCATATTTTGCTATAAAGATGATACTGGCCTCTTAAAATGAGTAGGGAGGAGTCCCTCTTTTTCTATCATTTGAAATAGTTTCAGAAGGAATGGTACCAGCTCCTCTTTGTACCTCTGGTAGAATTAAGCTGTGAATCTGTCTGGTCCTGGGCTTTTTTTGGTTTGTAGTCTATTAATTACTGCCTCAATTTGAGATCTTGTTATTGGTCTATTTGGGGATTTAACTTCTTCCTGGTTTAGCCTTGGGAGGATGTATGTGTCTAGGAATTTATCCATTTTTTTAGATTTTCTAGTTTATTTGCATAGAGGTGTTTATAGTATTCTCTGATGGCAGTTTGTATTTCTGTGGGATCAGTGGTGATATTACCTTTATCATTCTTTGTTGCATCTATTTGATTCTTCTCTCTTTTATTCTTTATTAGTCTGGCTAGCAGTCTATCTATTTTGTTAATCTTTTCAAAAAACTGGCTCCTGGATTCATTGACTTTTTTAAGGGTTTTTTGAGTCTCTATCTCCTTCAGTTCTGCTCTGGTCTTAGTTATTTCTTGTCTTCTGCTAGCTTTTGAATTTGTTTGCTCTTGCTTCTCTAGTTCTTTTAATTGTGATGTTAGGGTGTCAATTTTAGATCTTTCCTGCTTTCTCCTGTGGGCACTTAGTGCTACAAATTTTCCTCTAAACACTGCTTTAGCTTTGTCCCAGAGATTGCGGTATGTTGTGTCTTTGTTCTCATTGGTTTCAAAGAACTTATTTATTTCTGCCTTTATTTCGTTATTTACCCAGAAGTCATTCAGGAGCAGGTTGTTCAGTTTCCATGTAGTTGTGCAGTTTGGAGTGACTTTCTTAAACCTGAGTTCTAATTTGACTGCACTGTGGTCTGAGAGATAGTTTGTTATGATTTCCGTTCTTTTGCATTTGCTGAGGAGTGCTTTACTTCCAATTATGTGGTCAATTTTAAAATAAGTGTGATGTGGTGTTGAGAAGAATGTATATTCTGTTGATTTGGGGTGGAGAGTTCTGTAGATGTCTATTGGATCCACTTGGTACAGAGCTAAGTTCAATTCCTGGGTATCCTTGTTAACTTTCTGTCTCATTGATCTGTCTAATGTTCATCACACACCAGGACCTGTCAGCAGTAAGGGACTAGGGGAGGTATAGCATTAGGAGAAATACCTAATGTAGATGACAGGTTGATGGGTGCAGCAAACCACCATGGCACGTGTATACCTATGTAACGAACCTGCACATTCTGCACATGTATCCCAGAACTTAAAGTACAATAAATAAATTGAAAAAAAGAATTTTTATCATTTAAAAAGAGAGCTCTTTTCCAGAGGAAACTAATGTACAACAGAAAGTTGAATCCATGAATGTTTATTTACTGCATCCTTTGGCAAAAAATTACTGAGAAATTGGATATATTATTTCTAGTTCTGACATCTACTCTGTACTCTGTGAGATAAACATTTTCCCTACTTTACAAATTGGGTTGTAAATTTTCCCAAGATCTCCTAAGTAGTATTGGTGGGGTTGGGATTTGAACTTAGGCCATGTAACTCCGGAGCCTACACTCTTAGCCAATATGCTTCTCTAGTTGCTGCTTGCCATATACCTGGTTCTCTGTTATATTCTGCAAATATAATCATGGGAAAAATATCCCACTTTCATGAAGCTAGCATAAATTAAAAATATACCAATTATTAAGTATATACTTTCAAATTTTGATAAGTACCAAAAAGAAAAAAGCACAAGATATTATAAGAGGCAACATCTTAATTTGTGAGGTCAGAAAAGAGAAGTGATATCTAAAGTGAGGTTAAGAAGGGGCCATACACATGAAAAGAATTTAAGGCATAGGAAATAACATATGCCAAGGCCCTAAGATGGAGGAGTTTAGCCTCCTCAAGAAACTGAAAGGCTGATATGGGTAGGATATGGGTAGTATTCAGGAGAGTAATGCCAGAAAAGATGAAAAGGCAGGCAAGGAAGGAAAAATCATGCAGAGCTTTGTAATCCTTGTTAAAGGGTCTGAATTTCTCTCTAGATAGGTGATGCCAATGTCCGGGGAGGAGGTGGGGCACGTTTCCTGCTTCCTTGATTTGTAGGCCACTTGAATATCACAACTAGTTTTTCTCCAGCTTACTGCCATCTACTAGGGTCTTTGTCATCCCCCTTTTTCTATGTATGGTCTTTCTTCCCATCTAGACTCTATCATCATTCATAACAGCTTCAATACTTACAAGATTATCCACTAGTGATTCTAATTTATTTTGCACCATTCCACCACAGTCACCCACACTATGGTTATATCCTATTCCTTATGTTTTATCACCGGAAATTGCTCCACCTTCAAAAATCTCAATTTCAAACATTACAGTTTTCAATCACCACTTCCAAATCCTCTAGAACACTTGCTTAATACCCCCACTGCCAAAATTCTTGAACCTGATCAAACCTTCTGTCCTGTGGACTCCACCATTTTCTCACCATCAGCACATCTTCTTTTCTTCTCACTAAATGTAACAGTAGAAAATAAAAGCCCTGGTTGATGCCAATATTTAAGGTGGTCAACCAAACAGCTGAACATTGATGAAAGACACCACACAGGTAAATTAACCAACTTTGTATAACATTCATAACCACAAATCCCACTGGGACTTTAAAACACCTGCAATCTGACAAGATTTCCCCACTGTTTTTGCTACATTGTGAGGTGACTATTTTACATCTTTTTCTCACTTTTCTATTTGTCATGATTTGTCTGATTTAGATTTCACTTTATGTATCATGGAGTAAATAAAAGCCATTAAACAAGAGCTCTCTCATCTTCATGTCACCAAATCTGTAAACCTTCCTGCACTAGCACCCGCTTCTGCTCCTTCCCTCTTCTTAAAAGGGAGAATGTGTCTTTCCTTCTATCAGAGTTCAAACCTTGCTTTTATGAATGCCATCTCTTTTGCATTCTGAAGGGCTTCACTCTGGCACTATCCCCTCTGTTTCATATCATCAATATTCCATTTCTAGTGTTTGTTCTTAAGAGAAAAAAACACAAACCTCCATTGGCCCCACATTGCACTTCATTTCCCTTCTTCTACTTCTCTTTTTAGTAGAACCTCTCAATATTGTCCACTTCTTCAGCCCTGTTCACTCCTCTCTGAAGTTCTACCTTCTGGCTCTATGAGCCCACTGCTGGAGTCTGTCAAAGTCACTGACACCACCTTGTTGCCAAATATAATCATCAATTATCTGTTCTTATATTATTCATCCTCTCAGTAGCATCTGACATAGTTAACCACTCCTGACCTGAAATGCCCATCTCCTTTGATTCTACAACAGCATACCCCCTGATTTTCCTCTTACCTGATTGAGCTCCTCATCAATCCTCTTTCCAGGTCCTCCTTCTCCATCTGATCTCTGATTCTTCCTCTTCTACATGTCTTACTCTAAATGTAAGGGTTCTCCACTGCTTTGTCCAGGGTTTCCTTATCTTTTCTCTCTCTCTTTCTACTCTTTCCCAGGGTGAATTAAATAGCATTCATGTCCTGATGACTTACAATTTTACATGTCTGGCCTCAACCTATCCTCTGACCTTTTGACCTGTATATTAACTTCCCACTTGATATCTATCAAAGAGAAATGAAGTAAGACAGATTTTATTCAGATTACTGCAGTAGAGAAGAGAGAATTGAGTGCAAACTGATCTGAACTCCACCAAAACAGAAGTCAGGAGGCTTTTTAAATACTGGGATATGCTTTCTTAAGGGGTTGGAGGTCAGGAATAGGAGGTGGTGAGGGGTTGGCAAATGTGATTAGGATATCTGAGTTTGCTCATTGGTGAGTATAGGAGGAGAAACAAACTCTTCATATCTATAGTATTGCAAATTAAAGCAAGATGTCCATCAAGTTAGGCTCTTACCCTTCCACATGAACTGAGAGTCAGGAAAACTACCTCCCTAGATGTTTATATTTCCAAGAGATGGCTCTCAGGCTCTTAAGGAGAGCCTGAGACATAAACATTTATGGGTGAAAGATTTACTTATCAAAGGAGCAGATAAAGGATTGACAATGGCAAGTTTTCTAAAGTAACTGCTCCAAGAAAAGGGAGACTAGGAGCCTATGGTCAGGTTTTGGCAGGAACAAATGACAAATTATTTTGGCAGTATTGAGCTTTCTCAAGAAGGCTGGGGTTATCCTAGGGACATGGTCTTGGGCTGATAGAAGCCACTAGAGTTTGGTCAAGTCTTTTAGTGCAGGAAGTTGGACTAAATTGTTCACACCAAGAATTTTGTAGCTGTCACCTGTTTACTTGATATTTGATAGGCATCTAAGAATTAATCTGATCAGAATGCGCCTCTTAATTGCTTCCCAGATATGACCCTATCCTAGTTTGCCCTACATTGTTATATATGTTGCCTCATATTTACAGCATATCTTTTCTTACCCCTACCCACAACCCAGCAATCAATTAGCAAATTTGGGCCCTAATTGCTCTAGTTATTCTCTCCCTGTCTACTGCTGTCACTCTGATTCAAGACACCATCATTTATCCTCTAGGACTCTGGTCTGACATATATATATCCAATGGAAATCACTGTTCCTTAGGTCAAATGTCCATCCCAGGTGTGGCTAGGCAGTATCTACAGGGGTCTGTGATGGGCAGGTACAGTGACTTACATTTCTAAGGTAAAAGCTAGTTCATTTAGGTTCTAGGGCATGAACTGTAATTTTCCAATCTGTGATATCTCCCCTTCCTCTTACAGTTTCCCTGGGCAATATCTATTCTTTGGTCCTTCATTCATACAATACTTTAAAATGTAAATATAAAAGACAATGTTGTTTATCACAATTTTTAATAGGAACTAAAACCCCACACAAAAACATAGAAATGTGAGCAAGTAAAATTCAGGTATCAACCAGTAAGGGGAACTCCAAGAGGCAGTTTCAGGGTGCACATTCCAACAGGCCCTTGTGTACTGACCATGCCTACAAACAGCCCTACTGTGTACAAGATCTCAAAGGGATAAAGATGTTCATGTACCTAGAATAAGCCTTAGTGACCCATATGCTAGCACTGCTAAGCATCAGTCAACGACTCTATCTGTGATAATTCAGCATTGCCTTCCAAGTATGGTCTGACTTCCTCTTCTATGACCCTGGAATCTGTTTTTGCAATTGCCAATGATGATGAATAAGTGCATAGTCTACAGTGCATGTTTAAGGCATGCTTTAAAAAGCACATCATTATTTCAAAAATTTTAAAGATTCCTAAAAGAGCATCCTGTGTGAGTAAATCCCCATAACACCTTGATTGCTAAAGGATAATAAAGCTAATTATCATTCACATAATCTTTGCGTTTATGAATTCTAATTTCTGCAGTGAATAGCACTTCATCAAAATAGCTTCTGACAATTGGCTCAGTTGGAAGAATTCATCTAAACACTTAAGACAAAAAAAACCAGCTTTTCATTGTGTTGATGGGGTTTTGAGCCTTAGTCAAAATAATTGAGATAGTACAGATAAAAACAAAAAAAACAAAAGGAAAGACACATTGGAAATTGTGTTTGATTAAAATGTAAATTTCTTATTGTAGTTATGTTCTTATTTATGGCAACACATTGTAGCACTTCAGTTTGGCAGCATTTGTTGACCTATCTCTGTTCAGCAGCTAAAACTTAACACAATAGATGCAAAATTGTTTTTTTAATTTACATTTTCAAAAAAATAATCTAGGTCACTTTTATGTTACTTGCATGTAAAATCAACTCCTTTAACAGAAATCAGGCATCTTTGAAAATATTGCCAATTTTCTACTTCAGAGTATGAAGGTTATAAAAGTAAGAACTCTGCATGATTTTTAAGCTAATAGCTAATTCTTACTTCTTGAGACACTTATTTTCCAACTTATGGATCTACCAGATTTTCAGTTGCTTTTCTAACTTGTTTTCTACTGCCCTTGGGTGATTTCACTGTTTATTGGTAGCCAATTCATAGCAAACAAAGGCATTGAGGTAGAAGGCAAACTCAGTCAAATTCCACCTGACAAAAACAAGAAATGGGGAAAGGATTCCCTATTTAATAAATGGTGCTGGGAAAACTGGCTAGCCATATGTAGAAAGCTGCAATTGGATCCCTTCCTTACACCTTATACAAAAATTAATTCAAGATGGATTAAAGACTTATATGTTAGACCTAAAACCATTAAAATCCTACAAGAAAACCTAGGCCATACCATTCAGGACATAGGCGTGGGCAAGGACTTCATGTCTAAAACACCAAAAGCAATGGCAACAAAAGCCAAAATCGACAAATGGGATCTCATTAAACTAAAGAGCTTCTGCACAGCAAAAGAAACTATCATCCGAGTGAACAGACAACCTACAGAATGGGAGAAAATTTTTGCAACCTACTCATCTGACAAAGGGCTAATATCCAGAATCTACAATGAACTCAAACAAATTTACAAGAAAAAAACAAACAACCCCATCAAAAAGTGGGCAGAGGACATGAACAGACACTTCTCAAAAGAAGACATTTATGCAGCCAAAAAACACATGAAGAAATGCTCCTCATCACTGGCTATCAGAGAAATGCAAATCAAAACCACAGTGAGATACCATCTCACACCAGTTAGAATGGCCATCATTAAAAAATCAGGAAACAACAGGTGCTGGAGAGGATGTGGAGAAATAGGAACACTTTTACACTGTTGGTGGGACTGTAAACTAGTTCAACCATTGTGGAAGTCAGTGTGGTGATTCCTCAGGGATCTAGAACTAGAAATACCATTTGACCCAGCCATCCCATTACTGGGTATATACCCAAAGGACTATAAATCATGCTGCTATAAAGACACATGCACACGTATGTTTATTGCGGCACTATTCACAATAGCAAAGAGTTGGAACCAACCCAAATGTCCAACAACGATAGACTGGATTAAGAAAATGTGGCACATATACACCATGGAATACTATGCAGCCATAAAAAATGATGAGTTCATGTCCTTTGTAGGGACATGGATGAAACTGGAAAACATCATTCTCAGTAAACTATCGCAAGGACAAAAAACCAAACACCGCATGTTCTCACTCATAGGTGGGAATTGAACAATGAGAACTCATGGACACAGGAAGGGGAACATCACACTCCGGGGACTGTTGTGGGGTGGGGGGAGGGGGGAGGGACAGCATTAGGAGATACACCTAATGCTAAATGATGAGTTAATGGGTGCAGGAAATCAGCACGGCACATGGATACATATGTAACAAACCTGCACATTGTGCACATGTACCCTAAAACCCTAAAGTATAATAAAAAAAAATAATAAAAAATAAAAAAAAAAAACAAAGTTTTCCAGTAATAATTTCACTGGAATTAATAGCTGATAGGTGGTTTGTTCATTTACATCTACCCAGTTTCTTCCATATCTGCATTGATCCTTGGCAAAAATAACTGAGAAATGATTATAGTCAAGAAGAGCTTTCTTTTACAAAGTTAATACACATTCACCACATAAGCCAGCAATCTTCCTCCTAGACATTTAACCAAGAGAAATCCAGGCATATTTCTACACAAAAACCTGTATATAAATAGTTACATCAGCTTTAGTTATTACCACTGAAAACCAAAAAAAAAAAAAACTGTCCATCAACTGGTGAATGGATAAGTCAGTAGCATCTGTATGATTCAATTTAAATGACATTTTGGAAGAGACAAAACTGGACCAAAACAGATCAGTGGTTACCAAGGACTGTGAACCTAGAAGGAGGATAATTACAAAAGGCCACACGGAACCCTTTGGTGGTGATGGAAAAGCTCTGTACTTCGATTTCAGTGGTGGTTACAGAACACAGCAAACATTTGTCAAATTTCATTAGAACTCTATACATGACAGGGTGAACTCTACTCTACATAGATTATATCTGAGTAAACTTGCTTTCTTTTAAAAAGTACAGAAAATTGTTTTTGACCTTAGGGAGCTTACAGATGGTAGATAAGGCAAGATCAGAGAAAAATATGATTCACAATAACTGAATATGTATATATATGTGTGTGTGTGTGTATGTGTATATATATATATTTAAAGTAGAAGATCTTACAAGACGTTTGCTGTTATAACATCCCCTTATGTGATTTCTCTTGGGTTTAATTATGAGGCAAATGGAATGTAAAATTACCACGTATGAAGTCATATTTTCTGAGGCTTTGCTAATTGTGGCACTTCAACACTCAATTACTTTTGAAGCGTGTGAGAATGAAAAAGATTGAGTTTTCTAATTGTGGTTGGTGAAATCTAATCAAATTCTCAGGAGTGAAAATAGATTTTTTGAATCAGTGAGACTTGCCTTGTGGAAAGAAAGGGTACTCTTTTCTAGCGTTAATCTTGTGGCTGTACATGATGTTACTTTATCACAGTTATGCAGTTGTCTTATCACTTATCACTGGACCTGCAGTGAAATCACTGGAAAAAAGACCCAAAATTAGTATTTTGGATGGATGACTTCCAACTTTTAACTGGGTTATAGCAGATGCTCCATACTGAGCTATGCATTCAATTATATAGGTTTTTCTTTCATTTCCACAAAGTCTCCTGGACCCCTGGTGCATGCTGTCTTGATTCACCATCACATAGCGGTATAGATCAGTAATCTCCATTTCTCCAAATGCATTTCAATACTTCTCTCCCCATTCCCATCTCTCTGGGCCCTAACTGATAATTGAACTCAGAATTGCAGCTCTCAAGGTGCTTGCAAAGGGATATAATCTGAGTTACTCCCAAGCAATACCTTCCCCAAAATCAGGCAAAGAAGATAATCTATGAAAATTGCCTCAGTGCAGCATGTTCCAAACCCTTTAAATAGACCCACACTGGGAGGTACATCTTGCATAATGACCCAGTACATACAAAGTAAGTAAATATTAACATATTTCTCAAAACACTCTGATTTTTCAGTTTCGAACTATTCTTGTTTATTCTATTTTTTTAAGTTGGTTGCAATGTGCTGAAATAATTTTACCCACTAACAGATGCAAACTGTAGTTTGAAGATCACTGCCATAAAAGACATAAAGTTTACCATTCATCTAAATATTATCTAATCAAAATAATAGTTCACTAGGGGGCATTTCACCTTGGCCACTTTAAAAGTACCCCACTAACCCCCCACCGCCATGGGTCTGAATTGCTTTTACTGAGTTGTACTTTGGCTTGATGCTATAAGGCAATATGAGAATAATTCCTATGTTAATTGCTGATAATGCTATTGAGAACTTTGTTCACTACACTACACAGTCTCCTCTCTCTAAGGACCAAATGCAGAAATCTTTCTGTTGTCCCTGTAAGGAATAATGGTGATTAACCTAGGATACCAGATTATTTCTCCTTATGAAAAAACAGTGTTTCCTTCCTCACGTTGCCAGTTAGAACCCCTAGTTTCACATCCACTGCCTACCTCTAACAAGTACTTGGGGTTTTGTAGCTACAATTTGAGAATTTAATCTCACTCCTAATTTAGTTTTACTTTCCTTTATTTTTTCCTTTGTGTCACATGTCTTGCTGGTCTAACATTCATTTTAACTTGTTTTCTTTTTAATATCTTTGTGTGTCACTTTAAATCTTTGTGAAACAAAAGAGAAAAAGATAAAGAGGGAAGAGCAAAGGAAGAGAGAGAGAATAGTTTCCATGTATAACAAGAAGACTCAAGGTTTTTAGGTCTTTATTCCTTACATTTTCAAACTAAAATTATATGTAGGTACAAATTCAGAACACTTTGTCCTACTTGTATCAGAAACAATAATTATAAGAGAAACCGTTTTGTTGATATCTTAAAGTTAGTATTAAATAATTTTACAGCTTTACGGAAGCTATTTCATATGCAATATAAACAATGCCTGGACCAGTAAGGAATAAATTCAGGCAAAATCTATAATTGTATATGATTTGCCATAATGCCAAAGAGTGCAGTATTTTCTTCATGGCCAAGAAAAGTGTTGAAACACTATTTGGTGCCTAAACTGAAAAGACAGTTTCTTCTGAAAGAAGCAAATAACAGGCATTTACCAGTGGCCAAGGTGACTGTGGCTTCAAATCTATTTCTAAGTAACGAAATGTCAGGATATTAGAAGACAGATAAAATCAACCATGAAAATGTGTGTTTGGCTCTATTTTTTAAAAACCTGCTTGAAGTAGTTCAAAATGAAGGAAATTATTTGGTGACACCAACAATGAAGTAAAATTAATTTTTTGATGATGTTTTGGAAAATCACATCAAACTTAGACTTTTTAAAGTAACACCCAAGCTGAAAAGTTGATTTATTAAATCTATATTGATTGAGTAGATCAAATATTAATATCCATCCCACTATTTTGGAGCAGATTTTATGCTCTTACTATACTGTATTTGTTAATTTCAGGATACTAGTACATAAGTAATCAATGGCAACACCATTTTCTTTAATAGCCTGTCTCTAAGAGCTAAATGAACTATTCTGATGCTACTTTGACTTTACTGTTTCCCCTTCCTACCCTCGATCCAGTTTTTCATCACAACTACATAGTTACATCAAACAATGACAAAAAGCAGACAGCAGGAACAAAAATAATCATATGGAGCAGTTTAAAAACAAAGATATTTGTACATATTTGGTAAATAGGTATCTCAATAAACAGTAATAGGAAAAGAGATTGATAAAAGGACTGTAGTTATGATGTACAATATCAGATTAATTATTTGAATACTTTATCTCCATGTATAAGGAATAGTCTATGTATGACTAGGTTTTAGTTATGCCAAGAAATTAACTAAGTCATAACATGACAGTTAATAAATAACTTTTTTGAAGAAAGATCTAGTGAAAAGGGATTGCTTCCACCATCCTATAGCACTCTCTTTTTGGAATCATGCCTCTGTGCTCCCTTGGTTTACCTCCCAGATCTTCCAGTCTTCTTTGATTGTCACCCTTCAGTTTCTATTGGCTTTGGACCTCTCTCACTTCCTCAATCCAACCTCTAACTGGGAGTCTGTCAGCACTAAGTTTTGGCCCACTTCTACTCATAATACATACTCTCCCTGGATCATCCCAGCTCTCACTGGAGCTTCACACACCATCTACTTGGCTTCCAAATGTACATTCTAGTTGCAATCATTCCTATGCACTCTGACTACCATAATCATTCATTCAGTTAGTATGTATTCAATTATTGGGTGTCTACAATATACTAGGTATTATCTTGGGTGCTGGAGATATAATGGAGAATTGACAAAGTCCCTGCCTTCATGGGGCTTAGTTTTAAGTGGGCAATCAGATTATAAACAAAATAAAGTAAAATATTCACATATGTTGGAAGCATTCATTGCTGGGGGAAAAAAATAAGCAGGATATGGGGAGAGAGTGTTGAAGTTGAAGGTAGAAGCCATTCTAGTTGAGTGATCAGGGAAGAATTTCTGAGGAGGTAATATTTGATCAGAGACCTGCATGGAGTAAACCATAAGGGCCAAGCAAAGATCATGGGAAGAGGCTACCTAGCACAAGGAACAGTGAGTTCAAATGTTCTGGAACACGAATGGCATGGCGAGTTTCCATGATGAGTAAGCAGACAAATGTGCCTGAAGCAGAGTGAATGAGGGAAAGAAAGCAGGAAGATGGAATCTGAGAAGTGAGCAGAGGCCAAAACAAGACTTGTCAGCCATTATAAGAACTTTAGATTTCATTCTAACCAGGATACGAAACCAATAGAGGGTTTGAGCAAGTGAATGGTGTGTTTTGAACTAGTTGCCAACTTGCTATCTCTACTTGAATGTCTCACAGGTATTTCCAACTTAACATGCTCCACACAGAACTTTTAATCTTCCCTTACCAAAAACAAAATATAATCATCCTACTCCTTCTTCAGTTTTCCCCCATTTTAGCAAATGACACCAAGAACTATCAAATTTTTCAAGCCAGAAGCTTGCAAAATCATTCTGAATTCATCCATCTCCTTTAGCGCTCATAGTCATTCTATGCTAAGAAAAAAAAGAAAAGCCTGTACTTTTTATCTTCAAAACAGATGACTCTTCTATTTGCTTCTCTGTGCATCTCACAGAGAATGTCACCAACCTAGTCCAAGCTGTGATCATCCCTAACTCATGTTTCTAAATCACATCACAGGTGACAGATCTTTTATAATTTTGACTTTCTATCAATAGCTTTCCCATGCTTAAAGGAAAAGCCATCCTCTTTGCCATGATCTACAAGGCCCTGCATGATCAGTTCCAGGGCCAGTCTTTTGCTGTTTCACACTACTCTTTCCAACCTTCCTGTGCTCCAGCCACACCGACCTTTATCATTTCCTCATACACATCTTTCTGACCTTAGGGCATTTGGCTTACTACTCTAAATCACTCTCTCATGGCTGGCTCTTTCTTATTCCTTCCATCTTAACTGACAAGTCTCCTCCTCAGGGAGGAGTTCCCTGTCCACCCAATCCAGAGTTGTACTTCCCTATTATTCTCTATCACAACATCCTGCCTTTTTACTTCATGTCACTTCTCATACTTCATGAGAGCAGAGACCATGTCTGTCTCATTCACCACTGTGTACACAGTCTCAGAACCATGCCTGGCGCATAGTAGGTACTGAATAAATATTGAATGAAGGACAAGTTGGTATTGATGTCTCCCTGTGTCATGAAAAAATGTTGGCAAACATTCAAGATCATGTATCTTTTTTAAAAAATAAGCATTTTTCTAAAACAGCTGGAAAAAACAAAATTAAAGAATTAAATCTTATTACCCATTTTACTTTTATGTAAACTTGGTTACATATTTCCAAGGAGGAAAAAAAAGATTCTAAGAAATAATTAAAAGTAGAACTAAAATAGCAGCAATTTTTGAAAACCACACATTTCATGCATCAAATATTTTTTGAATGAAAGGGATAACATTTGAGTCTCTTCTGTGTCCTAGATACCATCCCAGACATGTTCTTTATCTCACAACACTCATCCTCACAACCATCCTGTATCTTAGAAACCATTCTGCCTAATTAATAGATGAGAAAACTGAAGCTCAGAATTGTCCAGTGACCTGCCTAAGATTATACAACTAATTAGGGCAGAAGCAGAATTCAAATTCAGCTGCCAATTATGTTGCAGATACCATCTGAAAAAAATCTATTTTTTTCTAATCATAATATTTTAAAAATCAATAAATACCAATGCCATTTAACCAAAACTTAAAACACTGAATGAGAAAATGTTTTACTTTGACCTACAGCATGAAAAGAAAAAGTAAGGAAGGGGAACATCACACTCCGGGGACTGTCGTGGGGTGGGGGGAGGCGGGAGGGACAGCATTAGGAGATATACCTAATGCTAAATGACGAGTTAATGGGTGCAGCAAAACAACATGGCACATGGATACATATGTAACAAACCTGCACATTGTGCACATGCACCCTAAAACCTAAAGTATAACAAAAAATAAAAAAAAAGAAAAGGAAGAGTAAAATATACTCTTTGGGCAAGCACAGTGCAGAACCCGTAACAGGTCAATGGCTGTTTATCATTTCAAAGATTTCTCAAATTTTGGTTATGGTTTTCTCTATCCTAAGGTAAACATTCTTTTCATTAAACCTATAATTTATTTTTTCCTTGTATTAATTCCCTTGATTATTAGTTTCTTTAATAATAACATTCAGTGTTTTAATGACAGTTAGTACCTATTAGCATATTTTGTAAGATTTTTTCAGTGGCAAATATACCACCTGTATCTTTATAAGTTAGTCTTCCAGTAGCCATTGAATGTATGATAGAAATAATCTATTATTTTCCTGAAGCTGAGTTTCTATTTCCTATTCTTGTTCAGTGAGCTCAAATATGCATATAAAGTATACATATCTGACTGCCCAAGATGGGTGCATCTTCCTGGTATTTCATTATTCTGAGGAAAAGATGTCATCAATAACCCATTATTAATTAAGAATTCCATCTTTTTTTAATCTCCTCACAGTTCCTGAAACATGGTGGCACTTAAATATTATTTGTTGAATGAATGAATAAATGTATAAATGACTGAGTGAATGCACATGAGCAGATGGAAGACATACGTGGATTTTTACTTTAAATATCAAACTCTCCTTTTCAGGCAGAGGCTATCAAATTTTTTGGAAGTTGTTCCTTTTTCAAATTCTTAATATTTTATCATTTAATGCTTAAACAAATTTTTATCTTACAGCTTCATATCCACTATAAAAACACTTCTTATTTATTACAGAAAAAAAGAAAATACGTGTAAGAGACAGAACATAGAAATCATCAATAATGCCCTTCTTCTCCCACACATAGCCAAATAATCTACAAATTAAAAAATAGCACTCAGTACTAAAAAGTAGTATTCAGTATTTAAAAAGAATGACAGGCGGTGGAGCCAAGATGGCCGAACAGGAAGAGCTCCGGTCTACAGCTCCCAGCCTGAGCAGCACAGAAGACAGGTGATTTCTGCATTTTGATTTGAGGTCCCGGGTTCATCTCACTAGGGAGTGCCAAACAGTGGGTGCAGGACAGTTGGTGCAGTGCACTGTGTGCTAGCTGAAGCAGGGCGAGGCATTGCCTCACTCGGGAAGTGCAAGGGGTCAGGGAGTTTCCTTTCCTAGTCAAAGAAAGGGGTAACAGACAGCACCTGGGAAATTGGGTCAGTCCCACCCTAATACTGTGCTTTTCCAACAGGCTTGGAAAACGGCACACCAGGAGATTGTCTCCCACACCTGGCTCGGAGGGTCCTATGCCCACGGAATCTCGCTGATTGCTAGCACAGCAGTCTGACATCAAACTGCAAGGCGGCAGCGAGTCTGGTGGAGGGGCGCCCACCATTGCCCAGGCTTGCTTAGGTAAACAAAGCAGCCAGGAAGCTCGAACTGGGTGGAGCCCACCACAGCTCAAGGAGGCCTGCCTGCCTCTGTAGGCTCCACCTCTGGGGGCAGGGCACAGACAAACAAAAATTCAGCAGGAACCTCTGCAGACTTAAATATCCCTCTCTGACAGCTTTGAAGAGAGTAGTGGTTCTCCCAGCACACAGCTGGAGATCTGAGAACGGATAGACTGCCTCCTAAAGTGGGTCCCTGACTCCCAAGCAGCCTAACTGGGAGGCACCCCCCAGTAGGGACAGACTGACACCTCACTCGGCCAGGTACTCCTCTGAGACAAAACTTCCAGAGGAACTATCAGACAGCTGAATTTGTGGGCTCATGAAAATCCAGTTTTGCAGCCACCACTGCTGACACCCAGGCAAACAGGGTCTGGAGTGGACCTCTAGCAAACTCCAACAGGCCTGCAGCTGAGGGTCCTGTCTGGTAGAAGGAAAACTAACAAACAGAAAGGACATCCACACCAAAACCCATCTGTACATCACCATCATTAAAGACCAAAAGTAGATAAAACCACAAAGATGAGGAAAAAACAGAGCAGAAAACCTGGAAACTCTAAAAAGCAGAGCACCTCTCCTCCTCCAAAGGAACGCAGTTCCTCACCAGCAACAGAACAAAGCTGGATGGAGAATTACTTTGACGAGATGAGAGAAGAAGGCTTCAGGCGATCAAACTACTCCGAGCTACGGGAGGAAATTCAAAACAATAGCAAAGAAGTCAAAAACTTTGAAAAAAACTTAAACGAATGGATAACTAGAATAACCAATGGACAGAAGGGCTTAAAGGAGCTGATGGAGCTGAAAGCCAAGTATCGAGAACTACGCGAAGATTGCAGAAGCCTCGGGAACCGATGCGATCAACTGGAAGAAAGGGTACCAGTCGTGGACAATGAAATGAATGAAATGAAGCGAGAAGGGAAGTATAGAGAAAAAAGAATAAAAAGAAATGAACAAAGCCTCCAAGAAATGTGGGACTATGTGAAAAGACCAAATCTACGTCTCACTGGTGTACCTGAAAATGATGGGGAGAATGGAACCAAGTTGGAAAACACTCTGCAAGATATTATCCAGGAGAACTTCCCCAATCTAGCAAGGCAGGCCAACATTCAGATTGAGGAAATACAGAGAATGCCATAAAGATACTCCTAGAGAAGAGCAACACCAAGACACATAATTGTCACATTCACCAAAGTTGAAATGAAGGAAAAAATGTTAAAGGTGGCCAGAGAGAAAGGTCAGGTTACCCACAAAGGGAAGCCCATCAGACTAACAGCTGATCTCTCAGCAGAAACTCTACAAGTCAGAAGAGAGTGGGGGCCAATATTCAACATTCTTAAAGAAAAGAATTTTCAACCCAGAATTTCATATCCAGCCAAACTAAGCTTCATAAGTGAAGGAGAAATAAAATACTTTACAGACAAGCAAATGCTGAGTGATTTTGTCACCACCAGGCCTGCCCCAAAAGAGCTCCTGAAGGAAGCACTAAACATGGAAAGGAACAACCGGTACCAGCCACTGCAAAAACATGACAAATTATAAAGACTATCGAGACTAGGAAGAAACTGCATCAACTAACGAGCAAAATAACCAACTAACATCATAATGACAGGATCAGATTCACACATAACAATATTAACTTTAAATGTAAATGGGCTAAAGGCTCCAATTAAAAGACACAGACTGGCAAACTGGATAAGGAGTCAAGACCCATCAGTGTGCTGTATTCAGGAAACCCATCTCATGTGCAGAGACACACATAGACTCAAAATAAAGGGATGGAGGAAGATCTATCAAGCAAATGGAAAACAAAAAAGGCAGGGGTTGCAATCCTAGTCTCTGATAAAATAGACTTTAAACCAACAAAGATCAAAAGAGACAAAGAAGGCCATTACATAATGGTAAAGGGATCAATTCAACAAGAAGAGCTAAATATCCTAAATATATATGCACCCAACACAGGAGCACCCAGATTCATAAAGCAAGTCCTGAGTGACCTACAAAGGGACTTAAACTCCCACACAATAATAATGGGAGATTTTAACACCCCACTGTCAACATTAGACAGATCAACCAGACAGAAAGTTAACAAGGATATCCAGGAATTGAACTCAGCTCTGCACAAAGTGGACCTAATAGACATCTACAGAACTCTCCACCCCAAATCAACAGAATATACATTTTTTTCAGCACCACACCACACCTATTCCAAAATTGACCACATAGTTGGAAGTAAAGCTCTCCTCAGCAAATGTAAAAGAACAGAAATTATAACAAACTGTCTCTTAGACCACAGTACAATCAAACTAGAACTCAGGATTAAGAAACACTCAAAACCGCTCAACTACATGGAAACTGAACAACCTGCTCCTGAATGACTATTGGGTACATAATGAAATGAAGGCAGAAATAAAGATGTTCTTTGAAACCAACGAGAAAAAAGACACAACATACCAGAATCTCTGGGACACATTCAAAGCAGCGTGTAGAGGGAAATTTATAGCACTAAATGCCCACAAGAGAAAGCAGGAAAGATCCAAAATTGACACCCTAACATCACAATTAAAAGAACTAGAAAAGCAAGAGCAAACACATTCAAAAGCTAGCAGAAGGCAAAAAAAAACTAAAATCAGAGCAGAACTGAAGGAAACAGAGACACAAAAAACCCTTCAAAAAATTAATGAATCCAGGAACTGGTTTTTTGAAAAGATCAACAAAGTGGATAGACCTCTAGCAAGACTAATAAAGAAGAAAAGAGAGAAGAATCAAATAGATGCAATAAAAAATGATAAACGGGTTATCACCACCAATCCCACAGAAATACAATCTACCATCAGAGAATACTACAAACACATCTACACAAATAAACTAGAAAATCTAGAAGAAATGGATAAATTCCTCAACACATATACCCTCCCAAGACTAAACCAGGAAGAAGTTGAATCTCTGAATAGACCAATAACAGGTTCTGAAATTGTGGCAATAATCAATAGCTTACCAACCAAAAAGAGTCCAGGACCTGATGGATTCACAGCAGAATTCTACCAGAGGTACAAGGAGGAACTGGTACCATTCCTTCTGAAACTATTCCAATCGATAGAAAAAGAGGGAATCCTCCCTAACACATTTTATGAGGCCAGCATCATCCTGATACCAAAGCCTGGCAGAGACATAACCAAAAAAGAGAATTTCAGACCAATATCCTTTATGAACATTGATGCAAAAATCCTCAATAAAATACTGGCAAACCGAATCCAGCAGCACATCAAAAAGGTTATACACCATGATCAAGTGGGCTTCATCCCTGGGATGCAAGGCTGGTTCAACATACACAAATCAATAAATGTAATCCAGCATATAAACAGAACCAAAGACAAAAACCACATGATTATCTCAATAGATGCAGAAAAGGCCTTTGACAAAATTCAACAACCCTTCATGCTAAAAACTCTCAAGAAATTAGGTATTGATGGGACATATCTCGAAATAAT
The DNA here is from genome assembly GCF_028878055.3 of Symphalangus syndactylus. Lineage (NCBI taxonomy): Eukaryota > Metazoa > Chordata > Mammalia > Primates > Hylobatidae > Symphalangus > Symphalangus syndactylus. Next base: position 64,623,301 of record NC_072424.2, read on the forward strand.
AAGAGCTATCTATGACAAACCCACAGCCAATATCATACTGAATGGGCAAAAACTGGAAGCATTCCCTTTGAAAACTGGCACAAGACAGGGATGCCCTCTCTCACCACTCCTATTCAACACAGTGTTGGAAGTTCTGGCCAGGGCAATCAGGCAGGAGAAGGAAATAAAGGGTATTCAATTAGGAAAAGAGGAAGTCAAATTGTCCCTGTTTGCAGATGACATGATTGTATATCTAGAAAACCCCATGGTCTCAGCCCAAAATCTCCTTAAACTGATTAGCAACTTCAGCAACGTCTCAGGATACAAAATCAATGTACAAAAATCACAAGCATTCTTGTACACCAACCACAGACAAACAGAGAGCCAAATCATGAGGGAACTCCCATTCACAAATGCTTCAAAGAGAATCAAATACCTAGGAATCCAACTTACAAGGGATGTGAAGGACCTCTTCAAGGAGAACTACAAACCACTGCTCAATGAAATAAAAGAGGATACAAACAAATGGAAGAACATTCCATGCTCATGGGTTGGAAGAATCAATATCGTGAAAATGGCTATACTGCCCAAGGTAATTTATAGATTCAATGCCATCCCCATCAAGCAACCAATGACTTTCTTCACAGAATTGGAAAAAACTACTTGAAAGTTCATATGGAACCAAAAAAGAGCCCGCATCACCAAGGCAATCCTAAGCCAAAAGAACAAAGCTGGAGGCATCATGCTACCTGACTTCAAACTATACTACAAGGCTACAGTAACCAAAACAGCATGGTACTGGTACCACAACAGAGACATAGATCAATGGAACAGAACAGAGCCCTCAGAAATAATGCCGCATATCTACAACTATCTGATCTTTGACAAACCTGACAAAAACAAGAAATGGGGAAAGGATTCCCTATTTAATAAATGGTGCTGGGAAAACTGGCTAGCCATATGTAGAAAGCTGAAACTGAATCCCTTCCTTACACCTTACACAAAAATTAATTCAAGATGGATTAAAGACTTATATGTTAGACCTAAAACCATTAAAACCCTAGAAGAAAACCTAGGCAATACCATTCAGGACATAGGCGTGGGCAAGGACTTCATGTCTAAAACACCAAAAGCAATGGCAACAAAAGCCAAAATTGACAAATGGGATCTAATTAAACTAAAGAGCTTCTGCACAGCAAAAGAAACTACCATCAGAGTGAACAGGCAACCTACAGAATGGGAGAAAATTTTTGCAACCTACTCATCTGACAAAGGGCTAATATCCAGAATCTACAATGAACTCAAACAAATTAACAAGAAAAAAACAAACAACCCCATCAAAAAGTGGGCGAAGGACATGAACAGACACTTCTCAAAAGAAGACATTTATGCAGCCAAAAAACACATGAAAAAATGCTCATCATCACTGGCCATCAGAGAAATGCAAATCAAAACCACAATGAGATACCATCTCACACCCCTTAGAATGGCGATCATTAAAAAGTCAGGAAACAACAGGTGCTGGAGAGGATGTGGAGAAATAGGAACACTTTTACACTGTTGGTGGGACTGTAAACTAGTTCAACCATTGTGGAAGCCAGTGTGGCGATTCCTCAGGGATCCGGAACTAGAAATACCATTTGACCCAGCCATCCTATTACTGGGTATATACCCAAAGGACTATAAATCATGCTGCTATAAAGACACATGCACACGTATGTTTGTTGCGGCACTGTTAACAATAGCAAAGAGTTGGAACCAACCCAAATGTCCAACAACGATAGACTGGATTAAGAAAATGTGGCACATATACACCATGGAATACTATGCAGCCATAAAAAAGGATGAGTTCATGTCCTTTGTAGGGACATGGATGAAGCTGGAAAACATCATTCTCAGTAAACTATCGCAAGGACAAAAAACCAAACACCGCATGTTCTCACTGATAGGTAGGAATTGAACATTGAGAACTCATGGACACAGGAAGGGGAACATCACACTCCGGGGACTATTGTGGGTTGGGGGGAGGGGGCAGGGACAGCATTAGGAGATATACCTAATGCTAAACGAGGAGTTAATGGATGCAGCAAACCAACATGGCACATGGATACATATGTAACAAACCTGCACATTGTGCACATGTACCCTAAAACCTAAATTATAATAAAAAAATAAAAATAAATAAAATAAAATAAAAAGAATGACAAATTATTTCTTAACTAAAAATACAATATTAAACATAAAACAAACGATTAAAATTCTCCTTTTATTTTCCAATTTGTTATTTGTTAATCCCTTATTGGCAATAATATCTGCTGTGTTCTATTTATAACTTACAATGCATAATATACTGATTACTGAGATAGGTTTTTTGCAGACATGGCACTGTGTGCTCTTCATAAGGACCTTTAAAGGAGGTACCATTCTCAACCATTTTTAAAAATGAGGAAACAAAGGCTTAGGAAGGTTAAACAAAGGCTTAGAAAAGTTAAACAATATAGAAGTAATTCAATTCTGACATGAGGTGCAGCTGGGATTCTAGCTTAGGCTAGTCAGACTCTAAAATCTACACTATTTCCCCACAGTACTTGGCTATCTATATTAAGTAGAACTACATGATATTGCCAATATTCAATGATTTTAGACATTAAAAATGGAAATTGCATCTTATTCTATTTAACATAAATATAATTCCTTTCCATTATTACTCTAGAATCAAGTCCCATGACTTGCACAGGCATCAAAATGTCAGGTTAAAAGCAGGTCTGAGAGGATGGGGGTTCAAATCCTGGCTTCCGTGGTGACTAGCTGCGAGACCCTGAGCAAATCATCTTCACTACAGGGTTATTTTTCTGTTAAAAAAAAATAGCATTGCCCTTCCCTGCATACTTCATAGGAATTCACTAAGAGAAATATAGAATATATAAAACTGTAACAGATATAAAACATAAAGTGATTATTATAAACAAACTTTCTAAATAAGGAAACCAACAAGCCACATTCCTAAGTTACAAATGTGAAAGAGGAGAATTAGAAATTAGTGTATAAGGCCCTAAAGAGCCCTCTACATTGCTGTTTGCTCAGTTTTTGATGAGTGTCAAGGCCAAAGCCAATCCTTCAGAACTCTGTGGCTAGTGATTCTGATAGCAAGGATCAATAGCCTAAATGTCAACCAGATGATTCAAAATGCTTACACAAAAATTTGGCTTTATATGCAAAACCTCATCCCCATTCCTGGAAAGAGCTCAAAGCTGTGTAAGAAATTGTTATTGGTATACTATGTAAAACCCTAATTGAGATTTCAAGAAGCTCCGAGCATTCTGGGCATCCTACATAAATCCAAAGAGAAAGAAATATTATTTCCACTGGCAAAACATCAAATCCCAAGAACATGTGCCTAACCTGGAACAGGCTTCTTTAACAAGGACTTAGAAGAACTCTGAGCTGCCCTGGAGGATCCTTTCCTGTCCTGTCCTGTCCTGTCCTGTCCTGTTCTGTCCTTTCCTTTTCTAAACAAGGTCTTACTCTGTCGCCCAGGCTGGTGTGCAGTGGCATGATCTCGGCTCACTGCAACCTCCATCAACCTCCTCAACCTCCATCAACCTCCATCTCTGCCAACCTCCATCTCTGCCTCAGCCTTCCTAGTAGCTGCGATTACAGGGACCTGCCACCATGCCTGGCTAACTTCTGTATTTTTAATAGAGATGGGGTTTCACCATGGTGACCAGGCTGGTCTTGAACTCCTGACCTCAGGTGATCCACCCGCCTCGGCCTCCCAAAGTGCTGAGATTACAGGCTTGAGCCACCACACCTGGCCCTCTTTTCTGTGCTTTCTGGAAATGGCAGTTATACAGCATGAGAGACTCTTTCCCTTCTCCGAAAATATTTTTCCAGTGTGATTTATACTCAAGAAGATTTTTCTTCCTTCCAGTCCTTTTGGAATGTAAGATAACATGAGTTAACATATTTTCTAAACAATAAAGCCTGATACAAATGGAAGGAATCTTTATGATCACTTCCTGAGTTAGACATAGAAGCCACAGTTCTATCTGTACCCTTCATCCAGGCAAGAATTTAAAGGAGAACTCAACACATAAGTTATATAAAGATTTATATTTTTTATTTCTGCTGCAATAGAAGATGTCTTCAACTATTAGGTTTATATAACTAAAGAATTTGTATAGCACATTGATCCAATTTTAAATCTGGTTTGAAGTTGGCATATGTGCTTCTCTTGTTAAATAAGGTAAGCATCAAAGCTCCTGCATATTTTTTTAAATTCCTAACTTGAGTCCATTTTCTCTACATGATTAGTCAGAATATTTTTCACTCTATTAACATCTGTTTCATGCTTGCCTTCACTACCCTTACCAATGACCTCACCTCCTACAGTTTCTTCTATGGTAATATCTCCCCTCCCCTACCTGTCTTCTCCTCATCTCTCCTTCTCAGAAGAGAGTGGGAATTTCTTCCTTTCCAAAGTGGACTCTTCCACTGGGGATTCAATTTATTTCTATATACCCTCTCTTCCTTTTCTCCTTTATCTTCACACATTCCCTTCCCATCAGATGGAAGTCTTCCTTATCCCTAAGAAGAAAACAAAGTAAACTAGAAGCAAACAAAAAAGCAAAATAAAAAATGTACCTCCATTTTATTCTCCCTTTAACATTCCATGGTACATATTCCTTGACATCAAGCCCTTAAAAGAGTTACGTACACTCATTTCCTGAACTTCTTAGCCATGTGCTGTTAACCCTGTAATATGATTCCTATTTACCCCTTTCATTAATCTTCTAAAAGTCTTGTCTCAGAGATCTTTAATGAGCTTCTAATTACTATCTAATTAATTTTCTTAATCAACAACATACAGGACCTCTTGGCAGCCTAATATTGTTGATCACATCCTCCTAGATATTATCTTTATGGTTAACTCTTTGAACTATCTTAACGCTAATTCTTCCCTGACATTCTGACTCTTTTTAAAGTTTTTCCTTTCCATTTCCTCACCCCTTAGATACTGATTTTTCTTACAGTTGCATTTTTAGATTATGTGTATTTTCTCATTATACATAATTACACAGATTTGTACTTTAATTATCCTATTTGTACTGATCATTTCAAAATCTTTAGTTTGTCTTGGCTTCTCTCCTAAGCTCCAGATCCAAATTTCCATCTGTTTTGGACATGGTGACACATATACCACATATACTACTCCTCAAACTCAACACATGTGATTAAGACATTGGGTTCACCAGCAGACAGAAGACACCTCAAAATCTGACCCTACTTTTTTATAAGCTGTATTACTTTAAAGAGGAATTAACTTCTCTGAGCCATATTTTCTCATCTATAAGTTTGTATTTATAGATGAGAATGTGTATTTATAGATGAGAATTTATATTTATAGATGAGAATATATGGCTTGGAGAAGTTAATTCCTCTTTAAAGTAATACAGCTCATATATTGTATCTATATATATTGTAGACAATAAAAATGTTATGAGGATTAAATGAAATAATAAATATAAAATGCTTAGTATAATGCTAAAGTCATACTCAGTGTTTAACAGATAAACTGCCACTATTATTATTATTATTATTATCATCACCATCATTTTCTAATTTGAATTTATTACAGCCCAGCTGCCTCTCCTGCTCTATTTCTTCTCTCTCTGAATAGTGCAACACTCTCCCAGTCATACTTTCTATAATTCTCAGAGCCTCTAGAATTCTCTAGAATCTTTATCTGTTCCCTTTTCCTCTAACAACCCCTTATCTAATCAGTCAGTACATTGTGTCAATTATTTCTCCACACTGCCTCTCATACCCACAGCTTCCTATTTATTCCAACAGAAATCATGCAGTCCCTATTTCAGTCCTTCACCGCTGCTGCCTTGGATTATTGCAATTGACTCCTAATTGGTCTTCCTAAACCCACCGCCAAACTCACCCACTATTACTGTCTAAAGAGCAAGTGCTCTTGTTCCTCCATAATCAGACCCAAGTTCTCCTTTATCCTCCCCACCTCCTGAGCCCTCCTGTACCCATCTGAGTGTCTCTTTTCCTTCCTGGGCTTCCTGCCTTATGTTTTTGTTTACACCATACTCTTAACCTGCAAACTCCTTTCAAATCTGACCGTGGAAATGCACATACATTTACTAGCCCACCTCCTCCACGAAGCCTTCTCCAAAGTGCTTGTGAGACAGAGCAGAGACTTCCCTCTCAGTGGCCTGCAGGCCCCCCAAGCATGGAAATAAGGGAAAATATTGAGCTCTTTCAAGAGAAATTGCAGGTACCTAGCTAGCCTTGAGAAGTTAAGCAACTTGATAAGCATGAAGGTAAAATAGTAACCTAAAACAATAGCCAAGGAAGCTAGAATCACAAGATGTTTGGTTCCCCAATAGAGACTAAAGATAACATCTTCACATATGTCTCTGAGTTTTTTTTTCAGGAACCCAGATCCCCACCAAACAACTCGTCCCCCACAGTAGACCTCAGATAAAGGGGAACTGGGGATTGAACTCTGACCATCATTCTTTGTTCTCAGTTTCTTCCTGAGGAGCCTGAAGAAACTCACATTCATGAACCAGAGCTAACATTCTTTTCTGCTGACCCCAAATTTTCAAGCAAAGCTTCTCTTCCTTAACCAATGGCAAATCAGAAAATCTTTGAATATACCTATGACCTGTAAGCCCTCCCTTCAAGACATCCCACGCTTTTAGGCCAAAACCAATGTGTAACCTCCTTATATTGATTTGTGATTTTGCCTATAATTCCTCCTTTCCTGAAATTTACCCCTGCCTTTAAAAACCCTTACCTGCAAGCCATGGAAAGGAGTGGGGTCAGGATTTAAACACCAGCTGCCTGAACCTCTTTGCTTGGAGCCCTGCAAATAAACAACTTCCTTTCTACCACTGCAAACCTCAGTATGGACATCTGGTCTTACTGTGCCAGGCAAGCAGACCCTGGTTCAGTTCTATAACATTCATAGCTAATATTACCTGAAAATAAATCAAAACCCTAAGATATAATGACAATATGATCTCAATTTATACATGTACTTGTATGTGATATGTAAACATACTGAATAGAAATAGGGCAAAATGTGAACAGTGGTCCTTCACAGGTACGATGATCTGGAGACGTGCTATGAATCAGAGAAATTCTTATTTTGTTTTGCATTTTCTAAATTATTCAAAAGAGCTAATATTTCTATGTACTAAAATCTTTACATGTATTAACTCATTTAATTTTAATCAAACCCCCCGATGTATTTGCATTATTGTCCTATTATTGAGGTATATGGGGGTGAAGCAACATGCCCAGAGCCATGCATCTATCAAGAGTAGTCTGGCTCCAGACGTGTGCTCTTAAGCACTCCGCTGAATTGCACTAAGGATTTTAATAATTGGAAAAAAAAAGACGTATTTTCAATTACCTTTTCTTCTGTCTCTGACCTCCACCTACTCCTAACCCCGACACCACCAAGTTCCAAATTTTCCTTCCATTTCCTTCATAGAGACCAATCTCAGCTAGGTGTTAAGAAGAAAAGCAATCTGATTAAGAAAATTTGCATGAATTGTTAATTAGCAACTGCCATCCTAAATCCTAATTGCATCTTCAAAAGGGTGCTTGTTAACATAAGTGAATCCCTAATTAGTGGAATTTCTGTTGCTATGACTAAGCGATTATGTCTACTACTGACAGTGTGTGGAGAGGAGGAAAGTATCTTGGAAAAGAGGATTTTCTTCTCACTCCTTAAAGTTTAAAGGCTGCCTCATGTACAAGGTCTCCCTCAATCTCTCAAATTCATCCATCTTCCCATACAAGTTTGGTTTAAAGCACCAATAAGCCCTACCCTTAGGCCTATGTAAAAGCCTATCATTCCGATGCTGCAGAAGCCACCAAGAACCAGGCTAAGAACCAAAGGTCACCGTTTGTGACACAGGAGTCTTCATAAGGAAATGAAGACCCAAAGAAACACTTGAACCCATATGTTTTTTATAGTAGGTTTGATGAAGAGTGTACAGTTGCAGAGAAATATAATAGGGCAAAGAACATGAGGTAAGTGTAATAAACAGGAGGAAATTTAGCAAGGTCTGTTTGTTCAGATTCCTCACTGTATCCCTTCGTCTTCCAAGATAAAGATGCTGTTTTCCTCCAGGTATAGGGTGGACATCTCTCGCATGAAGGTCTTATGACCTACTTTAGGGGAAAATGGAAGGGGAAGGTCAGAGAGCTCTTCCTTCTTCTGTAAATCCCTTCAGCTTAAAATACTTCATATGCCCAGGTGCTATATTTTTGAAACTGGCAAAAGAGTCTGGCTGCTCGCTGCTTGTAGAAAGAAGCCAAAATAATAACAAGATGTGATAGAAAGAAAGCAAAACTTTATTTTGCTAGCAAGGGGAAGAGTAGGCAAAAAAAATTCACCTTTAACTTGGGGAAGGAACTCAGGAGTTTTTAAAGAGAGGGTTTGCGGTGCAGAAGAGGCAGGGGTTGGGGGGGCGAGGAGGTCCCAGGTGGCATGATTTGCTCTGACGGCTCATCTTGAATGATTGTCCCCATCTGGTGAAGGGGCCCATCTGGTGAATGGGCCGGCACCACCATGGGCCCAACCAGGTTACAAATTAATCTCAGTTAATCTTATCTTGGATCTCTAGCTGGGAGTGTGTTCTGGCCTTGAAGTAATCTTTTGTTGGAGAGAGAATTCCAGAATATCTGGTCTGTATCAGGATCCAATCCCTGAAGCTTCTAAGGAAAAATATGACCAGATAAGTGAGAATGGTGTATGCTTAATAAACATCTACATAAATAAATGCATATAAGGTATGGGAGCATAAAGTGCCAAAGGGAGGGGAGTGGAGAAAAGAAAACATTTTGAGGCTGTAAAACACATTTGTACTTTACCTCAGAGCTACATCTTGAAACTGGGGAGAAAGGAGGAAAGAGGGAAAAATTTAAAATATGATTTGAGGCTAAGCTGCTAAACTGCTCAGCTACATTTTGGGGTAGCATCTCCTGAACCCCATTATGATGTCATCACACATAATCAAGAGGGAAATGCAATGAAAATCATATTCCTTCTTCCTTCTGCCAGTTTTGAAGAGAGCTTTGTTGTATATATTCAGGAAATTTGACACAAAGGCAAGAACTTTGCTCTAATAGGCTTCTGCAAGGCAGCACCAAATCTCAGTGGGAAGAGAAGGATGGCTGGATGGAGGCAAAGCTGAAAGGGAATCTCAGTCATTCTAAGATTTTACATATCCAGTGGAGTCCCAAAGGTGGGAGGGGAGAAAATCTAGAAGCAAGTATAACCCACAGACTTGCATACCACCCCTCCCCACCCCCAAGGAAAAGGAACACCACAACAGGGGGAGCAGATGAAGTGAAGAGGTTGGGGCAAGCTGAAGCCACCCAGAAATTCTGAATATCTAATGCACATTTTCTCCTGGCTTAATGTTTGAAATTCATATTATCCAATAGCTTTCTGTTATTTAAAACTTTTAAGGAAGTTCATAGTGACAGCAGCTATGGCAAAGATACTTGCTACTCATCAGGTATTCTTTGCTTCCCTACATTTCCCACCCCCTTGCAATTAGGTGGAGCCACATGACTAGCTCTGGATGAGATGTTACAAGCAGAAGTGCTTTTGTCACTGCAGGAGGAGGCACTTGAAAACCAGCATGTGATTTTTGGCTCTCCTCTCCTAACACATAGACTGAGGAATCTACACGTTCCAGATGGCCAGCTACAACATGGCAGAGCCTCCATTACCCTGGGCCCCTGTAGGACTGTGCAGAGAAGAGTCCCTTCCCCCAGTCTCCCATCCCCACATAGCTCTGACTGCCCACACTGATATGCAGAATGGACAAAAGAGTTTTGCATAAACTTACGTTGTGTTAAGCCATTGCAATTTGGGGGCTGTTTGTTACTACTGCCATGGCCTATCTAATCTTGACTGATACAGCGGTTGCTTGTGGAAACTGGCATAGATGGTCTACACATACAAAGTATGCACAAATAAACACAGACACACACAACATACACACGTATATCTCACAGAAAAAAAAGTTGACTGTTGACTGGAAATTTCACCATGGAGAACCCCTTAATGAAAAGTTGCAGGTTTAAAGAGAAGACAGCCATAGAACAGCAGTTCAGAAAACACATGCTGGACAATATGGGTTCAGATGTCAATTCTTTCACATACTAGCTAAATGACATTGGGTGTGTTGCTTAACATCTCTGGATCTCAGTTTCCTCAACTGTAAAATGGGTACAAGAACAGCACCTACATCAGAGATTTGTTTAGGGGGGGCACAGAGTAAGCACTCAATAAATGCTATGTATAACTAATAATCTTAAAAATAATAAGAAAGGCTGAATAATAAATGCATTCCTTTGACATCTCTCTCTTAAAAAAAATGGAGGTAAGGCTGAAGATTTTTTCAATAACTGATAATTATTATGATTTATCATTTATGCATCTTTTTCTTTGTTACAGCTTACATTTCCAAACTCAGAATCAACCCTCTTCAAAAAAATCTAACATGACTATAGTCAATAACTTCATTATACATTTTGAAATAATTTAGAGTGTAATTGGATTGTTTGTAACTCTACAGCTAAATGCTTGAGAAGCTGGATACCCCATTCTCCATAATGTGCTTATTTCACATTACATGCCTGTATTAAAACATCTCATGCCTCATATAAATATATACACCTACTATGTACCCACAAAATTAAAAATTGTTTTAAATACTTTTAAAAATCTAACAGGACCACATTTTTGGATTACAAATATTTTAGCAGCTCTTTTCTTTTATAAAACAAGTATATCTTTTCAGAAAAAATAAGAACAAGTGATAGTGATTTGCTATGCCACTTAATGATTATTTCCAGAAAAGATTACAGCATGTAAAAGATTGCAATAAGAAGAAAGAAAGAGTGCAGTTTCAAATAAAGGTTTGACTCTGAAATGGGAGTACCAAACATTCATAAAAGTCAGTTCTCTGACTTAATGTCACACCTCATACCTCATATTTATCAAAACCTTCAGCACTGATAAAGCAATCAAAATGAAAAAAAATGCAACAGCGGTCCCAAAGTTGTGTCTTATCTAGGTGTTACCCTGAACATTATTTCAACTCTTCTTACCTTTGTGACTCTGTTTCCACATTGGAATGAGAGTGAAATGATTTTGCTTCTACCATTGTAGAAAGCTGAGAAATTGAATCAAGACTGTTTCCTGAGGAAACTCTAACTGTAAAATGACGTTGATTGATCTTTAGGCACCAATTAAGATGGGTATAACCTTGAAGGCACTTGGCATTCCCTGTACCCAAAATGTCTCTCCTCCTCTTACACCATCGTAACTTACTCCTCTCCAAAGACTATTATTTTCCTCATTAATCCCCACTTATGCCCAGAAATAACTCATCATCCTTCCCACCATGCCCTCTCTAGAGCTGTACGGACTTCCAGTATCATCCTGTGATGTTTCAATTGAACATCACAGAAATTGTTGCCCACATAGTTGAATACGTAGACAAAGGATTAGACCGTATATACATGATGCTAATTCATTTTGCCATACAGCTATTTCAACACAACATCCAGGGTCTTTTGGTTTAATGAATTTCGTTTGAGTCTTGTTCTTTCATTAAATAGTGAGGTCCTAGAGGACAGCAATTTTGTGCCATTTACCCTTGTAAGCCCTCACATTGTCTAAAAAAGCAGCTTTATTTGCTGAAATTAAATCATCAAGGCAGGCATAACAACTAAGTGACTCATTCAGTAACAGGTGAAGTTAGGTCCTCATTGTGTCATGTGATTCAAATATTTATTACTGATATAACCAATATACTTATCATTAATTAGCCCAGTTCATCATTGCACTGTGATTCTGAGGCTTATCACAGAGGTGTTCAATTAAGCCCAACAGATCAACAAAGTATCATCAAAACTGCAATAATCATTCTGGAGAGCCAGTTTTCTGTACTACTGTACTGCTGATCTACGGATTCTGTTAAAACTGTAAATTTCCAAGTTCCCATTATAATCCTAGTTTTCATAATTGAAGTGTCAGCATCAATTTATTAGCATCAACTTTCCACAAACCCAAAAACTTGGTATCTGTCTCTTCAGAAACCTAAAATATTAAAATCCCCCACAATTTTTATATGATTTATGCCCCCTCTATCATATATAATAATTCTGCCCCCTGCACACACACACTGAGATACTTTGTGAAATACTGAGAAGTCGCCTATGATTTGTCCTCTGTATAATCTGATATGAAAGTAATGAACAAGCAGCAATCTGGTTCCGTTTCCAGAGATTCTAAAATAATATCCAAACACCATTCACTCACAGAAATGTAATGTGCCCAGAGTTTTCTTTTTCTTTTGTTTCTTTCATGTCCTCTCAGTATCAAATGAGGAGAGACAACTCCACAAAGCCTGATTTAACCTCTCATGATACAGCTGAGTAAAGCTGCTCACTAGACTCAAAAAAACAGAATATTATCACCACTAATCAGCCACAAGACCTTGGGTAACTCCTATCACATCACTGAGCCTCCATTTCTCACCTGTAAAATCAACTGAATACCTTCCTTCTTTACTACACAAAGGGTTTTTTTTGAGGTAGAGAATATCTTTGAAACATATCTCAAAAAATAAACAGCATTAAGTGTGCAGAGAGACAAAAAATATACCAAATTTTTTTATTCATTAGAAGTTTAGAATTTCTAAGTGGTGTAAACAGCAATGTCTAAGATTGCTGTATTAATGAATGAATTACTCTGTGAGAAGAAGCATAGCACAATATGAACCTAGAGTAGAGTTGATAAAGTGTCTTCGATAATTGCTTAAAGGCCAAGGTGAGTCAGGGATGGGAGGATTGTTGACAATTAAATTTCAAAGCAGAGAGGAGATCTTGAGCTATGATTTTAAACAGAGGAGTGTGGTTTGGTAATGAATGATTGTCTCATGCTCAGAGAAGATACTGGCTTTTTTTTAAGCCAAGAACCACATGGTTCAGTCTCAGCAGTACAATGAGAAAATATAGTGCAACAGTAAAATGTCATTTTAAAATTAACTCAAGTTCTTTATATACATTTCTTGAACACTGTGAAGGGTATGTGTGGACCAAAGCAAAACTTTGTTAAAACTCTTTCTTCCTTTCTGTTTACCCCCTACTTCTGACACTACCCTCACATACCATAACAGTCCTTGATTTAAACACTCTGGAGAACATGTTTTATTCATCTGGGAATCACCTACTCTGGCTAGATATCACCATAAGAATGTCACTCCTCCCTCCTGTCATGAAGCTGGAGGTCCAAGCACCTGCATGCACAGCCCCCATGCTGCCACCACCAATACCACCCTCCTGCAAGTATCATTGGTCTTGAACTCCTAATAATTTGTTATGATAATTGTGATAAACATCTCCCCTGCTCTCTCCATTTCCGCAAGAGTGGGAAAAGGTTGTAGGCACTTTTATCCCATCATATTATTTAAGGTTAGATTTAGTATAGTGGGTTTGAAGTTCTAAATATAGGGGGGAATGGGAAGGCAGAGAAGGCTAGCTTGACATTCAATGGGAAAATGCAAGCAAGCAGCCAAGGCAGGGTTGATATAGACCCAGGAATCATGATGAAGACAGAGACCAGGGGCTCTCTAGTTTATCTGGCCACAAATGTTTGAATGGGAAGGTTGCTGAAAAGTAGCCAAACCCAATATCAGACTTCAAAATTTGGAGTGAAAAAGAAATGTGTATGTGAGTTATGTTTCCTATGTCTCTTGAGCATGGGTCTTAAGAGCTTCTTCAGGAGTTCCAGCAGGGGACCACAGACATTCAAATATTTTTAAACAAAGAATGGTGCTTCTCTCTCTCTCTCTCTCTCTCTCTGTGTGTGTGTGTGTGTGTGTGTCTGTTTGTGTGTCTATCTATGTAAGACTTACAAAATATTTACCATTTGCCCGGCATTATTCTTAGTACTGTAACACTATGAGAGAGTACTAGTAAGATCCTCTTTTTTCAGATGACAAACTGAGCCACTGAAAAATTAAGTAACTGACCAAAGTGGTACAGCCGGAGGTCTCAAGCACAGGCAATCTGGCTCCAGTACCTAAGCATTTAGACACTACATTATCCTGGCTCCTAATCAATGGCACTGTCTTGGGAAGGATGCAGATAGCACAGAAACATACTTAAGGAGTAGAAATATGAGGAGAAATTCAGTCTTGTTACAAAAGCCAAAGGAGTAGTAATTTCAAGGAGGAAATTACAAAATATGTCAATGTGCAGAAAGTCAAGTCAAAAAAGGCCTGGAAAAGTGTCTGTTGGATTTGACAGTCAAAGAGTAACTGTTGGCCTATGCCGGTCCAGTTTATGTGGAATAGAAGGAAATAAGCTAGAGTGTCCACAGTGCTGGAGTGTGGAGAGGTTTTACTCAGATGGGAAGGAACAGAGAAAGGAGAGATGCATTCCCTCGAGATGGAGAGTTGTAATGAGACAGAATTTCTTCCCTTCTTTTTCTTCTCTTCTCCATTCTTAACACACTTCTAAAGAAGGAAAGACAGAATAAAATAATGGAGCAGATCATAATGAGGCTTTTAGTGGTGTGGACATGGGCACATGGAAGGCTTAAGAAAAATGCTTTGTAAGACTCTTCACTGAGGATAGACTGAAGATGGGCCTGTATCTGTATCAGAGAAGAGACTGTGAAAGTTGATCATACAAATGGGGTCATTCTTGTCCTATTCAACTAAAACAAGAGTTGAGATGCCAGGGGCCAGGCAGCAGGGAAGCACTCAGGGCACAGAACATTGCTCCAAGAATGTATTTCTCCACAAGCCTGGCTGCTGAAACTGCCTGCTGCAACCTCAAATCAGTTTTATCTAATGGCTACTGAAACAACTGCTACAACTCTAAGACTAGTTTTACCCACTGCTGTCACTCACCAGTCAGAGCTTGCTAGCCCCCAAAACTTTACCAGCATTCATGAACTTTCTTACAAAACAATACATAACATTCTGTTTTTTATAAAACCTCCAACCTTCTATTTGTTCTTCAGACATACCGAAGACAACCTGGTCTGTGTGTATGTATGCCCCAAATTGCAATTCTCTCTTCCCAAATAAAATGTTTTACATTTAGAGATTTGTCTCTATATTTTCTTTGACTTCAACAAGATGGAAGAGGGGAGGGAGGAATAAGCCTACTACATAGAGATGATATACCATAAAAACCAGGAGGGAGAACAGGGCCTGAACTTCCTAGGTAATACAACCAGATTTTGACCCACGCACTGATCAAATCTTTCATTAACCACTGAGATGAGGTAAACAACCATTAGCAGGCTGCAGTAGAAGCTCAGCTTAACCTCCAGGAATCAGTTTCCACAAACTAAAAAACATAAGAGATTTAATCATCTCTGAAACTCTCTGCATTTTTTAAATTCTATGACCTTATGAGTATTATCCTGAGAATGGCCATGGTCAAAGATATCCGAATTACTCTGTAACTGTAACTCCCCTTCACCTACATGGGTTTCCATAGTTACAGGGATATAAAATAAACTCACTATTGAATCCAAGGCAGGACCTGACACTAAACTTGTCAAAGGAGAGAAAACATCAAGTTCAACATCTGTGGCATTCTTTCTAGCTCATCCTGACACATTTTGGCAGAAAACTTGAACTGCCACAGTTCAATTATTCAGAATGTCAGCCTATAAAAATCCAACCCTAAAAGTTTTATTAAAGCCATGATCTGCTACAAATAATAATAGAAACTTCACTTAAGAAAACTTTATTTGCTGCCTAGTTCATTTAATGATGTGACATAAGAAAAGCATTGTAGTTGTCGGAAGGTGGTGAGCCTGAGGCGAACAATGGCGGAGTTGGGTGAAGCCGATGAAGCGGAGTTGCAGCGTCTGGTGGCAGCCGAGCAGCAGAAGGCGCAGTTTACTGCACAGGCCACGTGCCCGTAGAAAAGATACTCATCCACTGTGGGTTTTGGTTTCGCCATCACCCCACTGCCTCACTGGATTGTGGGGATCATATGCGACAATGTATTTGAAAACGACTAGAACATTAATGCGACAATGTATTTGAAAACGACTAGAACATTATCGGAGGAAGGTGGACTCTGAAGTAGTCGCTGTAGACTATGGATTTAGAACAAGGGTTTGGAGCCCTTCGGACATGGTTCTAACGCGGCCTGACTTCTTGCTGGCTACATGACCTTGGACTACGTAATCACGCCTCTTAAATGGGAGGTGATGACAGCTATCCTTGAGGACCTTAGAGAGAACTGATTTCTTAGTACCCAGCCTCACAAATAGTAAGCTCTTGGTGCATCACTTCATGGAGTTATATTGGGATAAATGTGTGGAGAAGCCAGGGAATCGCCTAGACTCTCGCACTGAAAATTGTCTCTCCAGCTGTGTAGACCGCTTCATTGACACCACTCTTGCCATCACCAGTCGGTTTGCCCAGATTGTACAGAAAGGAGGGCAGTAGGCCATCCCCCAGGAGAATGACAGAAGCAAAGGACTTGTTATTAAGCAGACTTAAGGGCCAGTGGGGGAAGGCTGTCAACCCATTGTCAGATCAGCATCAGGCTGTTATCAAGTCTGTTGGTGCTAAAAAGTAAAAGATGAAATGTTCAAAAAAAAAAAAAAAAAAAGAAAAGCATTGTATATTTCAGGACTTCTGACACTGACACTTAAAATGTCTGTTAAAGAAAACACAACAACTTGCCTCAGACACAGGCCATGTGGTTCACCAAAAGTTACCAGGAATTAGAGAAAATAATCAAAGTAGGGAAGAGAAGTTTTTGTTCACTGTTTTTACAGGAGCACTAAGAATATTTGAATGCCAATGACGGAAAAAAAAAAATTGAAAGAACCTCTTCTACTCACTGTTGAAATTACCTTTCTAAATTTCAGGGTATTAAAATAAATAAGATATATGCTGCATAGCACAGGAAAATGTTTAAAGGAAAAGTTCACTTTTTTGTGCCTTCATATTACTTTGAAAAATGCCAGGGAAGATCCGTAAGCAAAGTGATAAATGCCTACTAGGTTTGATTCACTAGATTTTTTTTTTTTTTTTTTTTGAGACAGACTTTTGCTCTGTCGCCCAGGCTGGAGCACAATGGTGCCATATAAGCTCACTGCAGCCTCCACCTCCTAGGTTCAAGCAATTCTTGTGCCTCAACCTCCCATGTAGCTGGGATTACAGGCGTGTGCCACCACGTCCAGCTAATTTTTGTATTTTTAGTAGAGACAGGGTTTCACCATGTTGGCCAGGCTGGTTTTGAGCTCCTGACCTCAGGTGATCCACCCACCTCGGCCTCCCAAAGTGCTGGGACTGCAGCCATGAACCACTGCACCCAGCCTAGATTTTTATACATAAAAAAATATGTGTCAGTATGTTTATTGCGGCACTATTCACAATAGCAAAGAGTTGGAACCAACCCAAATGTCCAACAACAATAGACTGGATTAAGAAAATGTGGCACATATACACCATGGAATACTATGCAGCCATAAAAAATGATGAGTTCATGTCTTTTGTAGGGACATGGATGAAACTGGAAAACATCATTCTCAGTAAACTATCGCAAGGACAAAAAACCAAACACCGCATGTTCTCACTCGTAGGTGGGAATTGAACGATGAGAACTCATGGACACAGGAAGGGGAACATCACACTCCGGGCACTGTTGTGGGGTTGGGGGAGGGGGGAGGGACAGCATTAGGAGATATACCTAATGCTAAATGACGAGTTGATGGGTGCAGGAAATCAACATGGCACATGGATACATATGTAACAAACGTGCACATTGTACACATGTACCCTAAAACCTAAAGTATAATAATAAAAAAAAAAAAAAAAAATATGTGTCAGATTTGAATACATAGTAATTAGTTAGTTCCTGAATTGATATGCTAACTCAGTGCATTAGAGTCTGGTATTTCTAAATTTAACACTAAAAGCTCAAACTGCCATCTTGTAAATATGTGCCACTCACTACCAGAGAAAGTGTCACTCACTATCAGAGAAAGAGAGAAGGCGAGCTAGACAAGGCAATACAACCCAGTGCGATTACTTCCCACAGCAATTCAGCAGGCATTCTTTGCTACTACTCAGACACAATCACGATTTCTTTATTTAAAGAGCAGAACATGGTAGTATTTTAAATAGCATGGCCTCATAAGCAATCTGTGAAGGTCCCTTATTGATTATAATTCTAAATCCAAGCTCTTGGAGATCAGTTATCCAGGTTAGAAAAGTTTGTTGACACCAAGGAAAATATCTTCATTTTGATATCTCTAAAATTCCACTTTTGTTGCAATTTCTCCATAGGCATATATAATTATTGGCCTGTTCCAAAAGCATCTTGAAGTGCCAACTTTAGAATATCATTCTGGGTTCAGTCTTACAATATTAGTAATCCATTTCTTATGGAATCGATGAAGACTGCCTACCTCCATATAGTCTTGGGAATGTTGATGTGTTCATGAATATAAAATATGTACCTCTCCCAACCACCACCATACTTATAACAGTAAGTTTCCTTATGTGTGTGACATAAAACACCTCAAATCAGTTCATAATTAATAACCACACTACAAATTAGATCACCACACTTTAGGCTAAGTTAAAATGGCAGGTTGCGATATGACTGTCCTGAGTCTGTCTCTCATATGAATGTGACAATGGGTCATCTTATAGGTGGACAAGTGAGCTCAGTTCTATTTTCAGCTTCAGTAGTATAAAACAGAAATTTATTTTAAGAATGACATTAACTGTGTATATTTGATATTATTATTGTACCATTATTATTGGAGAACATCCACAGCACTCATTAACTGGTGGATCTCATTCCATATTTTTGTTCATTAAAGGTCCTCTTGTACTAATTTTTTAATTCAAATTCAACCTGTTACAGTGAGGTTCTCCAAGAATGCCAGGGATTGGTCTAATTGTATAAATGCATACTGAGATTGCACAGAATGTCCTCCAGCCCCGTAGAAGAATATAATAAGATATATAAGCACATTTAATGAAAGTCTGACCAGTAAAAAAAGGTTATCCAGTTAATAATAGCCAGATTCAGGGAAAAAAAAGTCACTTTTTATCTAACACTGTTCAAGACAGACACAAGCAACCCCATCACCAGTGAGATTTTCTCCACTGGGGTCTGGTAATATGTTGTTATACTTCCTCAGCATTTAGTAGAAACATCTCAGCAAGCCATTGTGTTGTTATTACCAAGAACACCCCTGGGTTATCTGAGTAATATGAGAAGAAAGAAGTTAGTCTATTCTAACAAAGCACCTCAAAGCAACACAAAAATATAGTAGCTTGAATGAAATAGAGGTCTCTTACTCTCTCCCCACACAGTCTACATGTAAATAATCTTGGCTTCACAGAGCCAACTCTACTGTCCCCTACACATGCCTTTCAAAGTTGCTCCAATTCTCACCATTCCCCAGTGAGTGACAGGAAAACAAAAAGTTGAGTAGGACAGTTTTATCTTCAAAATTTTGCTGCAGAAGAGTTGACTTTTGTAACCCAGTGAATCCCCGAGTTTAACCTGCAGGTTATATGCAGAGGGACTTTCCTTTAGCAGATCTGTATTTCTTTCCATCTCTGCTTCCAAACCTAACTTGGCTGCCTTCACCTCTCTTTTGCAAAAAGCAACAATAAAGAGTTTATAAACATCAAACTTTTGAGTTTTTCCATGTAGTTACGCTAGACCAACAGACTCAGTGAGCATGTGCTCTGCTTTCCAAGTTATTGTAGACAAAATTGTATCAAATATTTTTCAACAGTTTGAGTCAACATCACCAGAGTCTACAATATTTATTGCCTTGCAACCCCCGCCAGGCTGCTAAGCATAGTTCTGGTTATTGTTATGGGTATGACTCCACTTCTGGGTACCATTTTCTGTATTAATTAGATGCTATAATTTTAGAAACCCCCCAAACACAGTGACATATATATATATATATATGCGTACATATATATATAACATATATATAAGATAACCTAGAAATTAACACGTATTTCTGCTCAAATTCAATTGGATTAAACTTATTTGCATGGCTACACCTAGAAACAAGTATGTTCTTAGGTGGTGACCACCTGCTCTGCTAAAACTGGCCAGAGAGGGATTATATTATTCAAAAGGAAAAGGAGAATGGTTAATGAAGAGCAATAAGTAGTCTCTGTCAGACAGGGATTTCAGAATCCTCACCTACTGTTATTGCATTGTTCTGGTTCTTTGTGTAAGCAGGTCTCTAAGAGTCTGAAAAGCAGGGCATACAATATGAAATAACAAATCCAAACCCTAAGACTCGCCTTTGATGAGTTTACATGGATCATAACCCTTGCACATCTCCAATTTAGCTTCCTCACCATAACATTTCAAATCTAATAAGGAGGAGGAAAGAAGGAAGCATGCTAGCATATAAATATATTGCCTCCATTTCAGAATATTTGTACTTAAAGAGTTCCTGCATTATCTTTTCTTCATGTTGAATTTCTTAGAATTCTGTGTCACTCAGCACCCATTAGCCACAGCACAGTTTCCAGATGGATCTAGGTCTTGCCAACCTTTTTAGCTCAGAATACTGTCCTCCCCAAGTTCCACAAACACCAAAGCTGATGATTCACAAGAATGTGGCTTAATCATAATACAGCCACACAAATATGCTATACAGCATTCTATGTTAAAATGGAAGACAAGCCCCCCGCCACTGATTATAGTACACTGCCCATTAAGCCAGTACTGAGCCATTTAATCTTTTTTGAAGTCTACTTCAACCCATTCTATTTCCAGAACCATAATCCACACTCATCTTCTCACCAGTAATAAGCTCACTTCTCAAGTATCATGATACCAGGAAGTGTGTATCTTGGATAAGGGACTCATAAAAGGTCCATCACCCATTATTAATTAAGTATAATGCTATTATGCATCAGGTACATGTGAACTTGATAGCAGTGAGACCGTCATCAAGGGACACAACCTCTGGTTCAACCAAGAAAGTCTTGTTCCTAGACCTGCAACAGAAGGGTGACAATTCTCTTGTAGGAAATGATGACTTAATCAAGATGTTCTCAAGACTCAATCTGAGTGGTTCTACCTACAACACAATTGTCCCCCTAATGACAGCTTCATTGGCCTTCCCTCAAACTCTCATAAGTGCATTTCTAATTCTCATCAGTAGGTCTCTTGTGAACTATAAATCTAGGGGAATAGTGAGGTGTTCTTGGCAGTTATTTTTAAAAATTCACAAATGGCAACCACCCCCAACACTAATTAAAGGAATATGATTTCTCTTGACTTCTTATTTTCTTTAATTAACCCCTGTTTAGGAGGAGAAAACACACACACCCCGTGCACCAGAACACCAAATACTGTCAACAAAATTCTTTGTATCATATGGATGATACAAATGGGTATGGTATGATACCTATATCGTATGGGTTGATAAATATATAACATTCTCCATCTACACCCACAAGAAATATCCTCAACCAGTCAGTAACCTTTCTCATGAATGCCAGAAGTAGCCTTAGAATCATTCTTTATGCAAAACTCCAGGGAATTGTCATCAATTAGAGCTGCTCCTCAGAACAAAACCTATCTAACACTCTTACAATTTAACACACACAAATACACACCCACTGAGGCCCAAGGTCACACAGCAAATAAGTGGTACATCTGAGACTAATGTCCAGGACTCTTATTTCCTGAGGCTGACGCTTTCTTTCACAAGGTATCATGATGGCTAATCAGTAAATTAAGAATATTTGCAACAGCTTTGAAATCCTTTATTTGCCAAAGAGAAAATTATTGAAAGAAAAAGGAAAATCAATTTGTAGCTCCCTGGATAACATTTTAAAAGATCTGTACTTCAAAAATAACTGCTAAAAACCCTTCTAAATGTTAAGAAGTTAAAAAAAAAATAGTTCCCTGAATAACATTTTTAAAGATCCGTACTTCAAAAATAACTGCTAAAAACCCTTCTAAATGTTAAGAAGTTAAGAAAAATTGCTATTAATTAAATGTTCAATTAATGTTTATTATGAATATTTTATTGTAATTAGGCTAAGTTTGTGACAAAGTAGAGTGTATGCATGTGTGCTTCATACACGTTATAGTACATTCATGCTCCCTTATATAATCAAAGTTTGTGGAAGTCAATGCCAATTTTATAGACCTTTTATAGTGGACATAATGAGCAGTGGTCTGATAAATCAGGAGAAATAGATGGAATCTACCCTTATCTTAGAGTATTGGCTAGTCAGTAACCTCTCTGCACCTCGGTTTTCTCGTTGTTTAGTTGAAGGTGTCTCTTTGGTCCCTGTGGTACGGAAAAACTTTCCTCTAAACCATGATTTTCCTCTATTCTTGCACCACAATGGTCAACACAGAAGACTTTTGTGACCAAATGTATGGGTGGTTTTCCCCACACACCAAACAGCAGACAGCAGTTGGGAGTCCTCCAATTCAGTTCAGACACTATCTACCTGGAGATAGTGTCAGATCCCACAAGTTGAGGGCTCCATCTCCAAGACTGCCCCTCTCCACACACACACACCGGTCCCAAGTCCCAGCCTGTGGAACTCTGACCAATTAGCTTTAAGCTGGGGCTAGCATAACACCCTCTTCAGGCTTGATTAATTTGCGAAGCAGCTCACAGAACTCAGGGAAATACCTACTTACATTTGTAGGTTTATTATAAAGAATATTGTAAAGGATACAGATGAAGAGACACATAGGACGAGGTACGGGGGAAGGGGCACAGAGCATCCATGCCCTCCCTGGGTGCATCACCCTCCAGGAAGCTCCACGGGTTCCACTATCTGAAAGCTCAATTAAGCCTGTCCTCTTGCATTTTTATGGAAGTTTCATGACATCACCATTCCTTCTCCCAAGTTTAGTGTGGGACCCACTCCTGGCAGAGTCTTAAGACCCACAGTTGGAAAGAGGGGGTAATGTTAGAGTGGAAAGAAGGCAGAGGAAGTTCAGAGGCCTGCCCCTGAGGCCTGACATACCCAACATTATAACGCAAAAGACTGTAACAGGGATATGGGTGTTATGGGCCAGGAACTGGGGATGAAAATCAATGTATATCATAACACCACAGTCCCCTAAAGTACTCAAGAGCTCTATCATTCAAAGCATAATTTTGTTGTTTTAAACATATTATGGAATATTAAACTTGCTTTATAATGTACATAAAATGTTGTCAACTTATTTGACACCACAATTTTAAAAAATTATACACTTCCTTATATGTTTTTAAGTTGACATCTAAATTTTTATCTCAAATGTAATAGTTACAAAGATGCAATTTCTAGTATATTGCATATCAGATATAACATTTAAATATATTAATATACTTGGAGTTGCAGATTTAGCCCATTCAACTTATGAAACATGTCTGCTATATGTTAATGAGGCATATTTCTGAAACGATTTGTGAAACATCTGCTGTTCTCGTGGTCAAGCATATTAGTCAAATCAGATTTATTGCCATACAAAGCCAAACTTACATTTTTCAATTTAAAAAAAAGTCAGTATGTACTCCATAACACTCACTCTACTTCTGAATTCTAATTCTAATTTACATAAACAGAGACAAGGTTAGCTAGAGCCTTTCCATGATTTTGTTACCTAAATAAAATCAGGCATTTCTCATATACACATGTATCTTTTGTATATAATTTTATTATACATACACAATACATATAATTTCATTGCAATTGCTCATATAAATATGTTTTTAACAAAATTTAAGGCTCTTATTCAGGAGCTTTACATTTTCAAACACTCCTCTTTTTAGCCCCTAACTTTTTTATACCCTGGGAAATGCATCATAAGATTCAGGATGGATGAGAGGTGCACATTATTTTTTGTAAAGTAGGAGGTGATCATCGTGAAAAGGGTGGTAGGAATGGAGAAATACTGACTGCAGGAGTGGTTTTCAGACAGATCAGTTAAGGAAGAGACACAATGGAAGCTGAGCATCTTCAGAATGATTTCCTTAAAGCTGTCCGAGCCATATACCCCTGGAAAGTCTTCAAATATCCTCAAGGCTATGCATACTCTGTTTAAAGATATCTGAACTGGGATTCCTTTATGACTGAAAAAATGTACAGCAAATTCTTATGTCCCTTATTATTGGAAAAAAATGAGACAGAAAATTCAAGAAAGCATTTACTTCTCCAGGCTCTTTTATCCTCAAGTCCTCAGGACAAAATTGCTTGCCATAACCACACATACAAACAGCAAAGAGGCCTCATAATAGGAGCCACTCCTACTGGCAGTGTCTTCCCAGGTTGCTTATGACAAGGTTTATAAGGTTGAGTCTGTGCTTTTCATAAAAGAATGCCATGGCAGATTAGCAATATCGCAGGATGTGGAAATGACAGCCTAAGTGCCACATCACTCCTCCCACCCTGTCAGCATAACCTAACAAAACAACTTTATTTGAATTTTATTCGGTTTCCTATTTAACCTTTGGTTCCTGCAATTCTGAGCATAGGTACATTCCAAAGAATACACGTTTTTAAAGTGGGTATGCACAGGCTTTTACTTTATCATATACATAATATACATAATAGCATATGTCAATTTTCACTACATAAGAAGAAAATTCATTTATTAATCAATCGAGAAGACAATATTTATCCACTTATTTATTACTAGATAGTCTTGGAAGAGCATGAATATGCTTTATTCACTAATTAGAAACTGCATTAGCTTTAGTATTCCTGGAAAATAAAGTGCAAGGGGATAATCAATGAAAAGATGCCTGAACTGATTAACAGCGACTATGTCATGAAGGACCTTGTGAGCCACAGGACTGATTATTTAAGCAATAGATGTTATTAAAGAGTTTTAATCTGCTCATATCATCAGATTTATACTGTGGAAGGCTCCCTCTGGTGGCAGTGTAGGGAATGGATCAACTAAAGGCAGTAAGACAATAAAAGCTTTGGAGAGGCTTGAGGTATTCTAGATGAAAGATAATATTGAGGAAAAATAGTAGTAATTGTAGCAGGAATAACGAAAAGTGGAAAGACTTAAGACTGTAACAGCATCTCCTAGACTTGAGAATCTGTTGGAGGTAGGCAGTAGAATGGATGGTGATGTCACTAACTTGGGAAATTAAAAATAGAACAGGCTTGGAATAAAAGACAAGGAGTTCAGATTTGGACATATGGAATTAGAAATACTTGTCTATAGCTCAGAGCAGAGGTCAAAGTCAGAACTAGAAATAGAGGATCTGTGGCATAGAGACGATAACTGAAGCTGTGGGAGTCAGTGTGGTGAAAGTGGAGCACATGCGTGGTGTGGGGTAAAAAGGAGGGCTGAGGAACAACAACATCACAGGGATGTTCAGAAGGATGCCTTGCAAAGGAGACAGCGGGATGACTAGAGAGTCAACAAAAAACTAGAGCAGGGTGGGTCACGAACAGCAAGGGAAGCAAAGTCTTCAAAAAGAGAGTAATCACGGTATAAAACGTTGACGAGTGGAAAGTTAAAAAGGACAAGGATATGTGGACTGGAAGCATGCCCAGGTTCGTGTTGTTGCAAATGGAAAAGTATGCGTTAGTGAGAGGTTTTTCCCTGCCTTGGTAACTTAAGAGAAGGTGCAATGGGTTGAAAAGCAATGAGAAGTGAAAGAGGAAAAATTTGGATATGAAGAGGCAAAGAGACCTGCATTAGTTAGTGAGGGATACAGGGCTCAAGGAGAGGTTTTTTATATACATGATGAACTGATTAACAATCCTACAGTCAAGGAAATTAACATATCCATCTCCTCACATAGTTAACCATTTTTAGTGTGTGTGATGAGAACACCTAAAATCTACTCTATTTGCAAATTTCTAGTATACAATACAGTATTATTAACTATAGTCATCATGCTGCCCATTTGATTTCTAGATTTATTCATACTACATTAATTACATCCTTGTGCCTTTTGACAAGTATCTCTCCATTTCCCCCACCTCCTCACCTTCAGTAATCACCATTCTACTTTCTGCTTCTATGGAGAGTAGAAGTGAGTTTTTTTACCACATATAAGTGAGATCATGTGGTATTTGTCTCTGTGTGTCTGGCTTGTTTCACTTAGCATAATGTCTTCCAAGTTCATCTATGTTATTGCAAATGGCAGAATCAAGGAAGATTTGTTGTTGTTGTTATTTTACATATGAAGAATTTGGAAGACTTTCTAAAGGTGGCAACAGCAAGATGGTAGAATAGGAAGTCTATGGGTCCACTTTCACTGCCCAGCCAACAGAAGGATCCACTAGCAACTATCCACAGACCAGAACATCTTTTCAAAAATCCTACTACTTAGATACAACTCACATAGTCCCCAGAACTGAATGAAAACCGAATTAAAAGGATAAGAAGAACAGTCTCACTTTGACTGCACTGCTCCTCTCCCTCCCCCAAGTTGGCACAATGCCAGATGGAGAGGAACTCCTTGACCCAAAGTTTCTACTGGGGGGAAAAAAAGAACTGGAGATAGTTATCCAGCTTCCCTAACAATCTCATATAATTCCCAGGAAGGCTACTCCAGTCTCACTTCATGAGGAACGCTGTGGGTAGGTAATAGCACAGCTAGACTGCCCAGGATCAGGTAAAAACAAAGGAAGGAAGCAGAGGTCACAATGACCAGCATACAGATCTTGGTGGTACCTCTGCATTTCTGCCAGCCATGGAACTGGATGGAAGATACAAATCAACATGAAGCTGACCTCATGGTCTTCAGAAGCACAGTAGGAAGTTCAACCTAGCTTGAGTCCCCAGAGGGCTAGTCTTCATGCCCAGTCTCAGAGCCCACCCCAGTGACCCCACCCAGGCAGGGAGACCCCCGACTCCACCCATTGCAGATAAGCATAGAGGCTAGGCCTGCATGACTGGAGAAGTCAAGCAGCAGTTCCACTCAGCCCAAAAGCCCACTCAACCATCCTGCCAAGGCGTGGAAACTCCTACCTCAGCATATTTTGGAGAAGCACAGGGGCCAGACCTGCTTGACCCAGGAAGTCAGCCACCCAACTCAACCAAAAGCTTGTCACACAGCTCCACTGGGACAGGGAGGGAATCCTCAATCATGCATTTCAAAGAGCATGGCCCCTGGTTCTGTCCACCCCAAGCAGTAACTATACCTAAACTCAGTGCCTAGCCTGGAGCCCTACTCAACTGCAGATCCCAAATAGCAGAATTATCCAGCCAGGGAATACATCTTATTATCAGCCTGACCAGAAGCTTGGCAGTCCCTAGCCAGCAGCTCCTCCTTATACCAGTGCCCAACCAGTGATATTGCTGGGCAGTGGAACCTAGCCAGCAGCCCCAGCTAAAAACAGAATTAAGGCAGCAGCCCAGCCAACTAGAGAGTCCACAAAAAGCTCTGCCTGCCTAGAGTCATTACCAGCTGGCCCTTTCAGAATCACAGTTAGACTAAACAGTGAAGGTCTATCCCTGCCAAAGAACACCTGTAAAGGCCAGCAGAGGAGGCTGTCTCCTCAAATACACAGAAAACAATGCAAGGACACAAAAATTACAAAGAATTAGGAAATCATAACACTCTCAAAATAAACTAATAAAGCTCCAATAATGAACCCTAAAGAAATACAGATCTATCAAATGACTGAAAAGAATTCAGAATAATCATCTTAAAGATGTTCAGTGAACTAAAAGAATACACATTAAAAATTAAATAAAATTTGGAAAACAATACATGAACAAAGTGAGAAGTTTGACAAAGAGACACAATTTCAAAAACAGAAATTCTAGAGATAAAGATTACAGGCATGACTTAGAGATACTATGGGTTCAGTTATAGACCACCACAATTTTATCATGAGGCACAGTAATTCAGTCACATCTTTGAGCTCTACTTACATTTCTGGTTCTCACTATTTCTACCACATTGGCAATTACTTCTTCCACTGAAGTCTTGGACCCCTCAAAGTCATCCATGAGGATTGAAATAAACTTCTTTCAAACTTCTATTAATGTTGGTATTTGGAACTCCTCTCATGAAACACAAATATTCTTAATGGCATCTAGAATGGTGAATCCTTTCCAGAAGGTTTTTAATTTACTTTGCCCATATATCTCAGAGAAATTACTATTTTTGGAAGCTATAGCCTTATGAAATATATTTCTTAAATAACAGGACTTGAAAGTTGAAATTACTCCTTGATCCATTGACTGCAGAATGGATGTTGTGCTAGCAAGCATGAAAACACTAATTTCCTTGTACATCTTCATCAGCACTCTCAGGTGACTGGGTGCACGGTCTATGAGCAGAAGTATTTTTAAAGAAATCGTGTTTTCTGAGCAATGGGTCTCAATGGTGAGTTATAAATATTCAGTAAATCATACTGTAAACAGATGTGCTACCATCCAGACTTTGTGTTTCTATTGATAGAAACCAGGCAGAGTCCATTTAGCATAATTAAGGGCCCTAGGATTCTCAAAATGGTAAATGAGCTTTGGCTTAAACTTAAGCTGACCAATTGCATTCACTCCTAAGGAGATAGTCAGTCTGTCCTTTGAAACTTTGAAGCTAGACTTTAACTTCTCCTCTCTAGCTGTGAAAGTTCTACATGGCATCTTCTTCCAACATAAAGCTGTTTTGTCTTCATTGAAAATCTCGTTTAATGTGGCCGTCTTCATCAATGATCTTTGCTAAATCTAGATAACTTGCATCAGCATTTGCTGCTTCACCTTGCACTTTTATGCTATGAAGATTGCTTCTTTCCTTTAACCTCATGAACCAAGTTTTGCTAGCTTCCAACATTTTTCTGCAGCTTCCTTACCTCTCTCGGCCTTCATAGAATTGAAGAAAATGAAGGCCTTGTTCTGGCAAGGCTTTGGCTTAAAGGAATGTTGTGGCTGACTTGATCTTCTGTCAAAACCAGTAAAATTTTTTCCAGAGCAGCTATAAGGCTGTTTCACTTTGTTATTCATGTGTTCACTGGAGTAACACTTAATTTCCTTCTATAACTTTCCTTTTGCATTCACAAATTTGGCAAAAGGAATCTAACTTTCAGCCTATCTGAGCTTTTGAAATATCTTCCTCACTAAGCTTAACCATTTTTAGCTTTTGATTTTCGGTGAGAGATGTGTGACTCTTCGTTTCACTTGAACCCTTAGAAGTCATTGTCGGGTTATTAATTGGCCTAATTTCAATACTGTTTCATCTCAGGGAATAGGAAAACTTCAGGAAAGAGAGAGAGATGAGGGAATGGCCAGTTGGTGGAGCAGTTAGAACACACACAATATTTATTGATAACATTTACTGTCTTATATGGGTGTAGTTTGTGGCTCCCCAAACAATTATGATAGTGACATCAAAAATAACTGACCACAGGCCACCATAACAGATATAATAATAATAAATTGAAATATTGCAAGAATTACCAAATTGTGACACAGAGACATAAAATGAGCAAATGCCATTGAAAAAAATAGCAGCAATAAATTTGCCCAATGCAGGGTACAACAAACCTTCAATTTGTAAAATATGTAATACCTGAAAAAAAAGCAAAGTGCAATAAAATGAGGTAATCTTATGCAATGACTGAACTTATAAAAATGCAGTAAAAATGCATCAACAGAAGACTCAATCAAGCAGAGGAAAGAATTAGTGAGCTCAAAGACAGAACATTTAAAATTATCCAGTCAGAGGGGAATAAAAGACAAAAGAATGAAGAAATCCTATGGGAATTATGGAACTCCATTAAGAGACCAAACCTTTGCATAACAGGAGTTGCAGAAGAAGAAAAATAGGGAAAGGGAACCAGAAATCATATTTTTAAAAATAATGGCTGAAAACTTCCCTAATCTGGAAAAAGGTGTCAACATCCACATACTGGAGGTGTTGAAGTAATTCAACCAAAGAGAAACTCAGCAAGACACATAATAATCAAAGTAATCAAAAATCAAAGACAAAGACAAAATGTTGAGAGCAGCAAAAGATAAGAAACATATCACATAAAAAGGAGTCCCAATATGACTATCAGCAAAATTGTCAGCAAAAAACCCTCAGGCCAAGAAAGAGTGGGATGACATAGTCAAAATGGCAGAGGCAAAAACACTACCCACCAATAATACCCAGGAAATCTGTCTTTCAGAAATCAGGAAGAAATAAAAATTTACCTAAACAATATCTAAGGGAGTTCATCACCACTAGACCTGCCTGACATAAATTGGTAAAGGGAGTTCCTTAAGCTGAAACAAAAAAGGCTGCTAATTAACGTCATAAAACATACAAAAGCACAAAAGTCAATGGTACAAGTAAAACAGAGTAATATTCATAATAGTCTAGGACGCTAAAGATGGTGTGTAAAGCAATTTTATTCCTAGCATGGGGATTAAAATAAAAGCTGTTGATAATAACTATAGTTGAAACAAATTGTCAAGGTGTACACATTACAAAACTGATGTAAATACTGGCATCGAAAACATAAAATGGGAATGCATAGGGAGTAAAAGTGTAAAGTTGCATGTAATCAAAGTAAAGTTTTTATCAGCTTGAAATAGCCTGCTATAAGATGTTCTATGTTAACCTCAGGATAACAAAGCAAACATCTGCAGCAGAAGCACGAAGCACAAATAGAAGGAATTCAAAACATATCACTACAGAAAACCATCAAACCACAAAGGAAAACAGCAAGAGAGAAAGACAAGAACTAATGATCAACAAAACACTCAGAAAACAATTAACAAAGTGGCATTATTAAATTCTCTGCTATCAATAATTACCTTGAATGTAAATGGATTAAATTCTGCAATAAAAAGACATAACATGACTATATATTAATAGACCAAAAAAAAAAACAAGGCCTAATTATAGGATGCCTATAAGAGACTGGCCTCACTTTTAAGGACACACATAGACTAACAGTAAAAAGATGGAAAAAGATATTTCACACAAATAGAAACAAAAAGAAAGCAGAGGTAGCTATATAGTCATCCTTTATATCTGCAAGGGGTTGGTTCCAGGACCCCTATGAATGCCAAAATTCACAAATGCTCAAGTCCCTTATATGAAATGGCATAGCATTTGCATATAACCTATGTGCACCCTTCTGTATACGTTAAATCATTTCTAGATTAATACATAATACCCAGTACCATGTAAATGCTACATAGATGGCTTTTATACCTTGTTGGTTTTTTATTTTATTATGTTTTATTCTTGTATTATTTTTATTGTATTTTTAAATGTTTTGATTTGCAATAATACCAAACTCATGCCTACAGAGGGCCAACTGTACTTATATGAGACGAAATAGGCTTTAGGGCTTTGTAGAGTCTGAGCTGACTAAGGGTGGAAGGGATCCCACAGCACAGCTGCTCTACCAAAACATGGCCAGACTGCTTCCTTAAGCAGGTTCCCAATCCCATTCCTCCTCACTGGGTGGGAACTCCCAAGTGGGCTTTCAGCCACCCCTGTTGGTGTTCTCTAGCCAAGAGAGATTTGTAATTTCCCTCAAACACAGCTCCCAGAGGGAGGGGCAGGTCACCATCTTTGCTGTTTGAGTGACAGCCATTCCATCTTTTGGGCTTCAGGGTGTCTGAGGTGACTGGGGGCTGAAGCAGACCCCTAACACAACACAGCTTCTCTACTGAAACATGGCAAGAGTGCTTTTTTAAGTAGGTCTCCAATCCTATTCCTCCTCATTGGGCAGGGCTTCATAGCTGGGGACTCCAGCCACATCCTAGGGTGCCTTTGGGCTGGCAACAGGCCCATACCTCCCTAGGACAAAGCGTCCAGATGGAGGAACAGGCTGCCACCTTTGCTGTTTTGCAGCCTTCACTGGTGAAACCTCCAGGTACTGGAATATCTGAGGCAACTAAGGACCAGAGTGCACCCCAAGCATACTGCAGCAGCCCTATGGAAAAGTGGCAAGACTGTTACATGGGTGTCCATTCCTGTATCTTCTCACCAGGCAGGTCCTCCAGGCCTGGGCCTCCAGCCACCCCCCACCAGAGCTATTGAGCCAGTAGCAACTCTAGGGGCAAGTGAAAGCCTCTCTGCCACTGCCTCTGCCTTGCCACCCTCAGACTAACAATGGAACGAAGACCCTAAGTGTTTTATCCACACCTCCAACAAGCTGTAGTCAACCCAAGAAGAGGAGACTAGTCCATCTCCCATGGGTCTCACACACCCCCCACTGTTCATCACAAGACAGGGAACCTCTGGCTTGGGCCCACAGCATAGACCCTCCATCCTGGGCTGATTGCACTGGGGAAATGCTGACCTGCATCTCTCTGGGATAGAGGCCCCAGGAGACAAGCAAATGACCCTCAGCCACAACAAGTACTAAGATCCCTTCCTCTGCTGCCTCCAAGTTGGGGGAAAAAAACACTGAGATTTCCCCAGAGCTGCAGTGGACAGCCCAGGAGTGCCAAATCATGATCTACAGCCAGCACTCAAGGGGAGAGGATCCCACGCTTTCAGAGCATTGAGCAGGAACATGGCTGCAACTGTGAGGAAACATAGGGGAGCAACACAACCAAACAAAAGTCTGCCAACTGACAAATAAGCCTAAGTACCACCTGCTGGATCACACTTTAAAGCTTCAAAATGAAAAATACCTCCCTAATATACCCCCTCTGAAACCAGAGACAAGAAGGTAGCTTCAAAGAAAAACCCTGCACAAAGCCTTGGCCTGGTGAAAACATCCAGAAAAGAAGTCTATTGACTGTACTCAATCTACACTGCGGTTAAAGGAACAACCACATGCAGAGATGAGGAAGAATCAACACAAGAACTCTGGTAACTCTAATGGCCAGAGTATCTAATGTCCTCCAAACAACCACACCAGTTCTCCAACAAGAGCTCTCAACCAGGCCAAACTGGCTGGAATGACAGAGATAGAATTCAGAACCAATGGATAGGAACAAAGATTATCAAGATTCAGAGAATGGCAAAACCCAATCCAAGGAAAATAGGAATCACAATAAAGTAGGAGTGGAAGGACAAAACAGCCACTACAAAAAAGAATCTAATGGGTCTGACAGAGCTGAATAACACAAGAGTTTCACAATGCAATCACAAGTATTAACAGCAGAATAAACCAAGCTTAGGAAAAAAAATCTCAGAACTTGAAGACTGGTTCTCTAAGACAGTCAGACAAAAATAAAGAAAAAAGAATAAAAAGGAATAAACAAAGCCTTCGCAAAGTATGGGATTATGTGAAGAGGCCAAATCTATGAAACATTGGCACCCCTGAAAGGGAGGGGGGAAAAGCAAACAACTTGGAAAACATATTTCAGGATGTAATCCATGAAAACTTCCTCAACCTTGCTAGGGAAGCTAACGACCAAATTCAGGAAATGCAGAGAATTCCTACAAGATTCTATACAAAAAGACCATCCCAAAAACATATAATCATCAAATTTTCTACCATCAAAATGACAAAAAAAAAATGCTAAATGCAGCTAGAGAGAAAGGGCAGGTTACCTAAAAAGGGAACCCCACTAGGCTAACAGCAAACCTCTCAAGTGATACCCTAAAAGCCAGAAGAGATTGGAGACCTCTATTCAACCATCATAGGGAAAAAAATCTTCAATCAAGAGTTTCATTTGGCCAAAGTAAGCTTCCTAAGTGAAGAAGAAATATAACCCTTTTCAGATTAGCAAATGTTGAGGGAATTCATTACCACCAGACCTGCCTTACAAGAGCTCTTGAAAGGAGCATTAAATGCAGAAAGGAAAGACTGCTACCTTCTAACACAAAAACACACTTAAACACACAGACCAGTGTCATTGTGAAGCAATTACAAAAACAAGCTAACATAATAACCAGCTAACAGCACAATGACAGAATCAAATCCACACATATCAATATTAATATTGAATGTAAATGGGCTAAATGCCTCACTTAAAAGGCACAGAGTGGAAAGCTGGATGAAAATGCAAGACCCAGTGGTATGCTGTCTTCAAGAGACATATCTCACAAGTAATGACAATCCCAGGCTCAAAATAAAGGGATGGAGGAAAATCTACCAAGCAAATGGAAAACAGAAAAAAAAGCAGGGTTTGCAATCCTAATTTCAGACAAAACAGATTTCAAACTAACAAAGAAAAAAAAAAGACAAAGTAGGGCATTACATAATGGTAAAAGGTTCAATTCAACAGAAGACCTAACTATCCTAAATACATATGCATCCAACACAGAACAACCCAGATTCATAAAGCAAGTTCTTAGAGACCTACAAAGACATATAGACTCCCACACAATAATGGTGGGAGACTTCAAAATGCCACTGATAGTATTAGACAGATCATCAAGGCAGAAAATTAACAAAGATATTCAAGACCTAAACTCATCACTGGACATGGATCTGACAGACCTTTACAGAATTCTCCACCCAAAAACAACAAACTATACATTCTTCTCATTGTCACAGGGCACATACTCTAAAATCAACCACATAATTGGACCTAAAACAATCCTCAACTTATGTAAAAGAACCAAAATCTTATGAACACACTCTTGGACCACAGCTCAATAAAAATAGAAGTCAAGACAAGGAAAATCATGCAAAACCATGCAATGACATGGAAATTAAACATGCTCCATAATGACTTTTGGGTAAATAATGAAATTAAGGCAGAAATAAAGAAGTTATTTGAAAATAATGAGAACAAAGATCCATAACAGAATCTCTGGGACACACCTAAGGCAATGTTAAGAGGTAAATTCATAGCACTAAATCCCTACATTAAAAAGTTAGAAAGATCTCAAATTAACAACCTAACTTCACACCTGAAGGAATTAGAGAAGCAAGGACAAATCAACCCAAAGCAAGCAGAAGACAAGAAATAACAAAAAATCAGAGCTGAACTGAAGGAAATCAAGACATGAAAAACCATTCAAAAGATCAAGGAACTAGGAGTTGGTTTTCTGAAAAAAGTTAATAAAATTGATAGGACACTAGCTAGACTAATAATGAAGAAAAGAGAAAAGACTTAAATAAAAACAATTAGAAATGATGAAGAGAATGTTACTACTGACATCACAGAAATAAAAACAACCATCAGAAGCTACTACAAACCCCTCAATGCACACAAACTAGAAAACCAAGAAGAGATGAATAAACTTGTGGATATATACAACCTCCCAAGACTGAGCCAGGAAGAAATTGAGTCCCTTAACAGACCAGTAATGAGCTCCAAAAGTGAATTAGTAGCAAGTAACCTATCAACCAAAAAAAGTCTGGAACCTGATGGATTCACTGACAAATTCTACCAGATGTACAAAGAACAGCTGGTACCATTCCTACTAAAACTATTCAAAAAAATTGAGGAGGGACTCCTCCCCAACTCATTCAATGAAGCCAAGATCATCTTGATACCAAAACTTGGCAGAGACACAACGAAAAAAGAAAACTTCAGGCCAATGTCTGTGATGAACATCCATGCAAAAATCATCAACAAAATACTTACAAACCAAAATCACTAACACATCAAAAAGCTAATCTACCATGATCAAGTAGCCTTCATCCTCAGGATGCAAGGTTGGTTCAGCATACAAAAATTAATAAATGTGATTCATCACATAAACAGAACTAAAGACAAAAACCACGTGATTATCTCAATAAATGCAGAAAAGGCTTTTAATAAAATTCAACATCCCTTCATGTTAAAAATTCTCAATAAACTAGGTATTGAAGAAACATACTTCAAAATGATGAGAGCTATCTGTGACAAACCCACAGCCAACATTTTACTGAAAGGGTAAAAGCTGGAAGCATATCCATTAAAAACCAGCACAAGACAAGGATACACTATCTCATCATTCCTATTCAACCTAGTATCAGAAGTCCCAGCCAGGGCAGTCAGGCAAGAGAAAGAAATAAAGTGCATCCAAATAGGAAGAGAGAAAGTTAAACTATCTCTGTTTGCAGATGACATGATTTTATTTCTAGAAAACCCCATTGTCTCAGCCCAATAGCTCCTCCAGCTGATAAACACTTCAGCAAAGTTGCAGGATACAAAATCAACGTACAAAAATCATTAGCATTCCTATACACCAACAACAGCCAAACCTAGAGCCAAATCAGAAAGGCAATTTTATTCACAACTGCCACAAAAAGAATAAAATACCTAGAAATACAGCTAACCATGGAGGTGAAAGATCTCTGCAAGGAGAATTACAAAACACTCCTCAAAGAAATTAGAAAGACACAAACAAATGGAAACACCTCCCATACTCATGAATAGCAAGAAACAATATCATTAAAATGGCTATATTACCCAAAGCAATTTACAAATTCAGTGCTGTTTCTATCAAACTACCAATGACATTCTTCACAGAAC
The DNA here is from genome assembly GCF_028878055.3 of Symphalangus syndactylus. Lineage (NCBI taxonomy): Eukaryota > Metazoa > Chordata > Mammalia > Primates > Hylobatidae > Symphalangus > Symphalangus syndactylus. Next base: position 64,659,682 of record NC_072424.2, read on the forward strand.
TAGAAAAAAAAACTATTTTAAAATTTATATGAAACAACAACAAAAAAAAGAGCCTGAATAGGCAAGGCAATACCAGGCAAAAAGAACAAAGCTGGAAGCATCATGTTACCCAACTTCAAACTATACTACAAGGCTACAGTAACCAAAACAGCATGGTTCTGATATAAAAACAAGCACATAGACCAATGGAAGAGAATAGAGAACCCAGAAATAAGACTATACATCTACAATCATCTGATCTTCGACAAACCTGACAGAAACAAGTAATAGATAGACTCACTATTCAATAAATGGTGTTGGGATAACTGGATAGCCATATGCAGAAGATCGAAGCTTGACCCCTTCCGTACACCATATACAAAAATTAACTCAGGATGGATTAAAGTCTTAAATTTAAAACCCAAAACTATGAAAACCCTGGAAGATAACCTAGGCAATACTATTCTGGATATAGGAATGGGCAAAAATTTCATGACAGAGACACCAAAAGCGATAATAAAAGCAAATATTGATGAATGGAATCTAATTAGATTTAAGAGCTTCTGCACAGCAAAAGAAACTATCAACAGGGTCAACAGATAACCTACAGAATGGGAAAAAAATATTAGCAAACTATGCATCTCACAAAGATCTAATATCCAACATTTGCAAGAAACTTAAAGAAATTTAAACATGAGAAAACAAAAAAACTCTTGGCCAGAGTGTAAATTAGTTCAACCATTGTGGAAAGTAGCTCTTCAAAAAGCTAAAAGAAGAACCACCATTTGACCCAGCAATCCCATTACCGGGTATATACCCAGAGGAATATAAATTACTATACCATAAAGGCATATGCACACAAATGTTCATTGCAGCACTATTGACAATAGCAAAGACATGAAATCAACATAAATCCCCATCAATGACAGATTGGATAAAGAAAATATGATACACATAAACCATGGAATACTATGCAGCCTTAAAAAAGAATGAGATCATGTCTTTTGTGGGAACACAGATGGAGCTGGAGGCTATTATTATTAGCAAACTAATGCAGGAAAAGAAAACCAAATACTGCATGTTCTTCTTATAAGTGGGGCTAAATGATAAGAATTTATGAACACAAAGAAGGAAACAACAGACACAGGGGTCTACTTGATGGGAAAGGTTGGGAGGAGGGAGAGGAGCAGAAAGGACAACCATTGGGTACTGGGATTAATACCTGGATGATGAAATAATACACAAAACAAACCCCCATGACGCGTGTTTACCTAAGTAACAAACATTCACATGTACCCCCAAATCTAAAATAAAAGTGAAAAAAATTAAAACATAGACCTTAAGTCAAAAACTGTAAAAAGAGATAAAGAAAGACATTATATAATGACAAAGGGGTCAATTCCTCAAAAGCATACAACAATTATAAATATACATGCAGCCAATATCAGGGCACCTAAATGTATAAAACAAATATTAAAGAATCTAAAGGGAGAGATAGATTGCAATACAATATTTGTATGGGAATTTAATCCCTCACTTTCAACAATGGACAAATCATCCAGGCAGAAAATTAATAGCAAAACATTGGATTTGAACAACACTTTGTACCAAATGAACCCAACAGACACACATAGAACATTCCATCTAACAGCAAGAGAACATACATTCTCCCTCAGTGAACAAGGAATTCTTCAGAGTAGATCACATGTTAGAATACAAAATGATCCTTAGCAAATTTAAGAAGATTGAAATCATATCAAGTATCTTTTCAGATTACAATGGTATAAAACTAGGAATCAATAATAGGAGAAAACTTCAGAAAATTCACAAACATAGGAAATTAAACAACATGCTCCTGCAAAATCAATGATCCAATGAAGAAATTGAAAGGGAAATCAAAACTATCCTGAGAAAAGCAAAAATGAAAACCCAACATACCAAAACTTATGGGATCTAGCAAAAGCAGTTCTAAGAGAAAAGCTTGTAACAATAAATGCCTACATGAACAAGAAAAAAAGATCTAAAATAAACAACTTGATGTTACTCCTCAAGGAGCTAGGAAAAGAAAGACAAACTAAGCCCAGAGTTAACAGAAAGAAGAAAACAGCAATAGTCAGAGCAGAAATAACTAATATAGAGACAAGAAATCAATACAAAAGATAACAAAACTAAAAAGTTGGATTTTTTAAAAGAAAAGCAAAATCAACAAACCTTTAGCTAGACCAAGAAAAAAGAGAGAAGACTCAAATAAAATCACAAATGAAAACTGAGACATTACAATGGATACCACAGAAATACAAAAGATTGTAAGATCCTACTATGAAAAATTATATACCAACAAATTAGATAACATGGAAATAATAATTTTTTTTATTATACTTTAAGTGCTGGGATACATGTGCACAATATGAACATTTGTTACATAGGTATACATGTGCCATGGTGGTTTGCTGCACCAATCAACCCATCATCTAGGTTTTAAGCCCTGCATGCATTAAGTATTTATGCTAATGCTCTCCCTCCCCTTGCCCCCTATACCCCGACAGGCCCTGGCATGTGATGTTTCCCTCCCTGTGTTCATGTATTCCATGGGTCAACTCCCACTTATAAGTGAGAACATGCGGTGTTTGCTTTTCTGTTTCTGTGTTAGTTTGCTGAGAATGATGGCTTCCAGCTTTATCCATGTCCCTGCAAAGGACATGAACTCATCTTTTTTATGGCTGCATAGTATTCCATGTTGTATATGTGCCACATTTTCTGTATCCAGTCTGTTGTTGATGGGCATTTGAGTTGGTTCCAAGTCTTTGCTACTGTGAATAGTCCTGCAATAAACATATGTGTGCATGTGTCTTTATAGCAGAATGATTTATAATACTTTGGGTATATACCCAGTAATGGGATTGCTGGGTCAAATGGTATTTCTAGTTCTAGATCCTTGAGGAATCACCACACTGTCTTCCACAATGGTTGAAATAATTTACACTCCCACCAACAGTGCAAAAGCATTCCTATTTCTCCACATTCTCTCCAACATCTGTTGTTTCCTGACTTTTTAATGATCTCCATTCTAACTGGCATGAAATGGTATCTCATTGTGGTTTTGATTTGTATTTCTCTAATGACAAGTGATAATGAGCTTTTTTTCAAATGTTTGTTGGCCACATAAATGTCTTCTTTTGAGAAGTGTCTGTTCATATCCTTTGTCCACTTTTTGATGGGGTTGTTTTTTTTCTTATAAATTTGTTAAGTTCCTTGTAGATTCTGGATATTAGACCTTTCTCAAATGAATAGATAGCAAAAATTTTCTCCCATTCTGTAGGTTGCCTGTTCACTCTGATGATAGTTTATTTTGCTGTGCAGAAGCGCTTTAGTTTAATTAGATCCGATTTGTCAATTTTGGGGGTTTTTTGCAATTAGTTTTGGTATTTTAGTTGTGAAGTCTTTGCCCATGCCTAGGTCCTGACTGGTACTGCCTAGGTTTTCTTCTAGGGTTTTTATGGTTTTAGGTTTTATGTTTAAGTATTTAATCCATCTTGAGTTAATTTTTGTATAAGGAGTAAGGAAGGGGTCCAGTTTCCGTTTTCTGCATATGGCTAGCCAGTTTTCCCAACACCATTTATTAAATAGGGAATCCTTTCCCCATTGCTTGTTTCTGTCAGGTTTGTCAAAGATCAGATGGTTGTAGATGTGAGGGGTTATTTCTGAGGCCTCTGTTCTGTTCCATTCATCTATATATCTCTTTTGGTACCAGTACCATGCTGTTTTGGTTACTGTAGTCTTGTAGTATAGTTTGAAGTCAAGTACTTTGATGTCTCCAGGTTTGCTCTTTTTGCTTAGGATTGTCTTGGCTATACGAACTCTTTTTTGGTTCCATATGAAATTTAAAGTACTTTTTTCCAGCTCTGTGAAGAAAGTCAATGGTAGCTTGATGGGAATAGCATTGAATCTATAAATTACTTGGGCAGTATGGCCATTTTCATGATACCGATTCTTCCTATCCGTGAGCATGGAATGTTTTTCCATTTGTTTGTGTCCTCTCTTATTTCCTTGAGCAGTGGTTTGTAGTTCTCTTTGAAGAGGTCCTGAACATCCCTTGTAAGTTGGATTCCTGGGTATTTTATTTTCTTTGTAGCAATTGTGAATGGTAGTTCACTCATGATTTTGCTGTCCTTTTTTCTATTATTGGTGTATAGGAATGCTTGTGATTTTTGCACATTGATTTGGTATCCTGAGATTTTGCTGAAGTTGCTTATCAGCTTAAGGAGTTTTGGGGCTGAGACATTGGAGTTTTCTAAATGTACAATCATGTCATCTGCAAACAGAGATAATTTGACTGCCTCTCTTCCTATTTGACTACCCTTTACTTCTTTCTCTTGCCAGATTGCCCTTGCTGCGCTTCCAATACTATGTTGAATAGGAGTGGTGAGAAAGGGCATCCTTGTTTTGTGATGGTTTTCAAAGGGAATGCTTCCAGCATTTGCCCATTCAGTATGATATTGGCTATGGGTTTGTCATAAATAGCTCATTATTTTGAGATATGTTCCATCAGTACCTAGTTTGTTGAGTGTTTTTAGGATGAAGGAGTGTTGAATTTTATCAAAGAATTTTTCTGCATCTATTGAGATAATCATGTGGTTTTTGTCATTGGTTCTGCTTATGTGATGGATTATATTTATCAATTTGCAAATGTTGAACCAGGCTTGCATCCCAGGGATGAAGCCAACTTGATCATGGTGGATCAGCTTTTGATGTGCTGCTGGATTGGGTGTGCCAGTATTTTATTGAGGATTTTTAAATCAATGTTCATCAGGGATATTGAACTGAAATTTTCTCTTTTTGTGTGTCTCTGCCAGGTTTGGGTATCAGGATGCTGGCCTCATAAAATGAGTTAGGGAGGAGTCCCTCTTTTTCTATTGTTTGGAATAGTTTCAGAAAGAATGGTACCAGCTCCTCTTTGTACATCTAGTAGAATTCAGCTGTGACTTTCTCTGGTCCTGGGCTTTTTTTTGGTTGGTAGGCTATTAATTACTGCATCAATTTCAGAACTTGTTATTGGTCTATTCAGGGATTCGACTTCTTCTTGGTTTAGTCTTGGTAAGGTGTATGTGTCCAGGAATTTATCCATTTGTTCTAGCTTTTCTAGTTTATTTGTGTAGAAGCGTTTATAGTATTCTCTGATGGTAGTTTTATTTCTATGGGATCAGTGGTGAATCCCCTTTATCATTTTTTATTGTATCTATTTCATTCTTCTCTCTTTTCTTCTTTATTAGTCTGGCTAGCAGTCTATCTATTTTGTTAATCTTTTTGAAAAACCAGCTCCTGGATTCATTGATTTTTTTGAAGGGTTTTTCATGTGTCTCTCCTTCAGTCCTACTCTGATCTTAGTTATTTCTTATCTTCTGCTAGCTTTTGAATTTGTTTGCCCTTGCTTCTCTAGTTCTTTTACTTTTGATGTTAGGGTATCAATTTTAGATCATTCCTGCTTTCAAATGTGGGCATTTAGTGCTATAAATTTCCCTCTTAACACTGCTTTAGCTGTGTCCCAGAGATTCCAGTATGTTGTGTCTTTGTTCTCAATGGTTTCAAAGAACTTATTTATTTCTGCCTTAATTTTGTTATTTAGCCAGTAGTTATTCAGGAGCAGGTTGTTCAGTTTCCAAGTAGATGTGCAGTTTTGAGTGAGTTTCTTAATCCTGAGTTCTAATTTGATTGCACTGTGGTGTGAGAGACTCTTTGTTGATTTGTCTAATATTGACAGTGGGGTGTTAAAGTCTCCCACTATTATTGTGTGGGAGTCTAAGTCTTTTTGTAGGTCTCTAAGAACTTGTTTTATGAATCTGGTTGCTCCTGTATTAGGTGCATATATATTTAGGATAGTTAGCTCTTCTTGTTGAATTGAGCCCTTTACTGTTATGCAATGCCATTCTTTATCTTTTTAAATTTTTGTTGGTTTAAAGTTGGTTTGTTTTATCAGAGACTAGGATTGCAACCCCTGCTCTTTTTTGCTTTTCATTTGCTTGGTAAATATTCCTCTATTCCTTTATTTTGAGCCTATGTGTGTGTTTGCATGTGAGATGGGTCTCCTGAATACAGCACAGAGATAGGTCTTGACTGTTTATCCAATTTGCCAGTCTGTGTCTTTTAATTGGGGCATTTAGCCCTTTTTCATTCAAGGTTAATATTGTTATGTGTGAATTTGATCATGTCATCCTGATTCTAGCTGGTTATTTTTCACATTAGTTGATGCAGTTTTTCATAGTGTCATTGGTCTTTATATTTTGGTATGTTTTTGCAGTGGCTGATACCAGTTTTTCCTTTCCATATTTAGTACTTCCTTCAGGAGCTCTTGTAAGGCAGGCCTGGTGGTGACAAAATCCCTCAGTATTTGCTTGTCTGGGAAGTATTTTATTTCTCCTTCACTAATGAAGCTTAGTTTGGCTGGATATGAAATTCTGGATTGAAAATTATTTTATTTAAGAATGTCAAATATTGGCCCTCTCCTCTGACTTGTAAGGTTTCTGCAAAGAGATCCACTATTAGTCTAATGGTCTTCCCTTTGTAGGTAACTTGACCCTTCTCTCTGGCTGTCCTTAACAGTTTTTCTTTTGTTTCAACCTTGGAGAATATGACAATTATGTGTCTTGGGGTTGCTCTTCTCAAGGAGTATCTCAGTGGTGTTCTCTGTATTTCCTGAATTTGCATTCATTTTGCTTTGGATTGCTTTGGTTATTCAGGCTCCTTTTAGGCTCTAAGTGAATTTTAGAATAGTTTTTTGCTAGTTCTATGAAAAATAACATTGGTAGTTTTATAGGAATAGCATTGAATCTGTAGATTGCTTTGAGCAGTATGGCCATTTCAACAATATTGAATCTTCCAATCCATGAGCATGGAATATTTTTCCATTTGTTTTTGTCATTCATGATGTCTTTTTGCCATGTTTTGTAGTTCTTCTTACGGAGACCTTTCTCCCCCTTGGTTAGACGTCTTCCTAAGTATTTTATTTTTTGTGTGACTATTATAAATGAGATTGCATTCTTGATTTGGCTCTCAGCTTGAATGTTATTGGTGTATAGAAATGTCACTGATCTTTGTACATTGATTTCATATCCTGAAACTTTATTGAAGCCGTTTATCAGTTCCAGGAGCTTTTTGTCAGTCATTAGGGTTTTCTAAGTAGAGAATCATGTTGTACACAAAAAGAGATAGCTTGACTTCTTCTTTTCCTATTTGGATGCCTTTTATTTCTCTTGCCTAATTGCTCTGGCTAGGACTTTTTGGAGTTGTTGTTGTTGTTTGTTTTGGTTTTGGTTTTGGTTTTGGTTTTGAGACAGGGTCTCATTTTGTCACCCAGGCTGGAGTGCAGTCGTGTGATCATGCCTTACTGCAGCCTTGACCTCAAGTAATCCTCCCACCAAATCTTGAGTACAGGCATATTCCAACATACATAGCTAATTTTTTAAAAAATTTTGTAGAGATGGGGTCTCCCTATGTTGCCCAGGCTGGTCTTGAACTCCTGGGCTCAAGAAATTTTCCCTCCTGGGCCTCCCAAAGCACTGGGATTACAGACATGAACCACCATGTCCAGTCTATTTTTGTCATACATCTAATTTAGCCATGCAGTTAGCCCATTTAACTTTTGTCTCTTTAAGATAAAAGTTAAATTTTCACTCACTGTGTTTCAAGTATATGTCTTTATTTTACATGTGCTATTATCTATAATTGATAATTAAAGAATCTCTACATAATTATTCTAGTGCAACTGAGATATATATCTTCAAATTTCAAAAATATTGAGTTATGTTATTTCACTGGAAAATGTAACATATTCTTTAAAGCTTGGGCTATTTGGTACACTAAACACTGCTCCAAAGTATAGTGTCAGTTCAAATTCAGAAGTGAGTATTTTTTAAGTTTATATTTATATGCCTCTAAAACTGTCTAATGATAATTCAGGTCATGCTTTTTCATTGGTTGGCATTAAAAATCTATTATTTTATCTCTATCAAATTTAATTAAATGCTAGTTTGCTCAAAGTACCATGACCAGTAATAAATTAAATATATTCCTGGCAAGTCTATTCAAAAAGAATATCTCTCTCATTCCCATTAAATGACACTCATAATTATAATTCCAAAGATAAAGAGAGACATTTTCTAAATATACTTTGATGAACAATTTTTTTATATTCACATATCACATCTCCAGCACAAATACCTAATTAGAAATTTTCCTTATCTTAATCTTTGATAATCATTTCTCTCACAAAGTAAAAATATACAACTACAGTCTTTAGCCATCATGATAGTTTATTGTGATTAGAGCCCTTGTCGCCAAGTAATCCTGCCTCTAGTTAGAATAATTCTTCACTTCCAGACTTATTTTCAGGCCACCTAACTAGCTATGTGGACATATAATGACATATATCCACCACATAAGACATTAAATTTTAAGAAAAGAACACAAAAATGCTCAAGAATCATTATACTACAAGGAAAACAGTATTATGTACTAGAAAAAACACAGACCTAAAGCAAATAAATACTCTCGGCTAATATCATTGTTGTCATAGTAAGCATGTGGGAGGCACAGAACTTCACAAAGGATGAAAAAAGATGCTGAGCTTGTGTGCCTCATGGCTTCCCAGAGAAGTCATCCTATCCAGAGTTTCACAGGCTGTATAGGGAATTGCTACATAGATGAGGGGGGATTGTGAGCATGTGCTGGGCTCAGAGGCCAGACACATAATGGTGGTCTTGGGAAACCACAGGTAGTCTGGTACTGTTGCTTCCAAAAGTGTGAAAGCCTGGGAGAGGTAAACAGGGGCCAGACCACACATGGCCTCACAGATCATACTAAGAAGTTTGAATTTAATTATGTGGGTAATGGGAATTACTAAAAGGTTTTCACAAAGGAGGCCAGTCAGAAGCTCTTTGTTTAGTCCAGGTAAGAAATGACAGAATTTTATCAAATGACACCAGCAAAACAGAAAGATGGAATTTATACAGGTGTAGGGTATAAAATGGACAGATCTTGATGTCTGGTTAGAAGTTCAAGCTGAGCTGTGGCAGGAAAGGGAGAGACAAGCAGAGCGTGAGTCCCAGGTAGAACCTGACTCAGGTAAGAACCCAGTCCAACCTCTGCCATGCATTGTGCACCTCAGTGTCCCCACCTCTCAGAGAAGGAGTGAGACAAGATTATCTCTAAGGTCCCTTCCAGCACAAACATGTTGTAATCCTACCTTATGAATCTAGCCTTTCTGTAGCACAGAGAGAGGACCAGCTCCAGTGTTAGGCAGAAGGCTGAAGGGACAAATATCACTCAAAAAAAAAAGCCCAGGCTTGCCATTAAAGGCACTGAATGCAAATAGCCACAAATTTTTAAACATCTTTAAATGTGGACCTATTTGATAAGTTTAAGATCTTGTCATCTAACCATCTCATGTCTGAAAGGAAATAAGATTGTAAGTTCTTTAAGAAAGACATCAATTTCTTGTGGTATTCATTATCTACTACACTGTGCCTGCTTCACCCTAAAAAAAATCAAATGTGATTGCTTGATTATAATGTTCTGGGCATTTGTAATATTGTTCTGCATTGGAAATGAATTTTACTTATATCATCATCTGAAAGACCATGTAGCAATATATAACATATTCAAATTGCCTGCCACACAGACTGCAAAAGCCTGAGTTTTCTCTCTCCCTCTACAAAAGACAAACAAGCAAACAACAAATCCTCAAGGGTCTTGTAAATGTTACAGGAAGTTTGTAAGCTAAGTAGATTTTTGCAATGCTAACGATTTTTCATCTTTCTTGCCGAGACTCATTTACTTACTCAAAATAGCAACATTCCTTTTCCTTATATATATTTTATTTTCCTTCTCCAAAGCCAGAATTTAAGTACACAATTCTGAAAATTGTCAGACAATCAGCCTGATTCTCCCTGTGGCTAAGCTACTCCATAATTATAAGTTAGACATCCTCTTAGGTCACTAGGGTCTCAAATCTGTGAATATTTATAAAATAGTTTCCCCAGTGTGCAAATAAATGTTAATGCTTCTACCAAAGGTGATTAACAAAAAAATTATTCTCATGAAGAAGTGCATAATTGTAATAAGATCAGAAATTAACTCAATCTCCAATAACAATTAACTTAGAATTGTTTTTAGTGTAGGAAATATTATTGCAAGCTTTAGTCTGTGAGTTATAGTGTTTCTAAGACAAAAACCTCAAAAAGCATTAACACGTGGTTCTCGAAGGTTTCTGCCGGAACTCCATTTATGCATACAACTAATTCACTTATCCTACCATATGTATTCATTCAAAACACATGTTGAATTCCTTTTATAAGCAAAGAACATAGTACACAGAAGTAAATACCACTGGCAGGGTCCCTAGCCTCATAGAAATTAAAGTCGTCAAGTCACCTTCTGGCAGAGACAGATAGTCAACAAGAAGTAATATAAATATTGTTTCTCCCCAAGGCTGGCCCCCAGCCTCACTCCCAGCAGCTTCCACCTGCTGAGTTGAAGGTACTCATGTTGTCTGAGCAGCTATTCAACTTTTTATTACACTGATGGAGGTATTGGGCAAGGTAGTAGAAAGAAAAAGAAAAGCCAGAAAATCTAGAAATGTTAATGGTATTTAGAGTAGAAATAACAGAGCTACTTCTGGGAGGAAAAGAGCTGCTACTATAAGAGAGGAAACAGCTCTATATACATTGTGTTTTGGCCAATGTTGCTGACCTCGATGGAAAAACAAGGACTACTGAATTTATCCGCCTGCCATAAACAACTAGAAAAATGGAAAAAACATCAAACGATGGCTTTGTGTTTTCTCAAGAGAGGGCAGTCAAAATTTTGGGGTTTTTTTAAATAAAATGCCAGATTTCCTTGAATGTGAGCTTTAATGGCTGGCCTTGTTTGTGTTATAGTTGGACAGCTACTAGCCATCAGAGATTTAGAGCCAAAGTGCAGTACTCACCTTGCCTCAGACAAAATATTCACTGCGTATTTGTGCAAAGGGAACACCTTTACTTTGGCAGAAGGAATATTGCAACTACAGGGTACAGGGATACAAAGTGGCCATTCTTAGACATTTACACAGAGCCAGAGAGAAATAATGAATACTACTCTAAGAATTCTTGATGGGTTCACTAAACTGAAGAAGCTGAAGAAATGAAGCCTTCTAGAAACTCAGCTTCCATGGATATCATATTTCTTAAGAAATTAGGATCTCTGGATGAAGAAGGTGATCAATGGCAGACAAGTTGGGACTACTTCAAGGCCTTTACTGCATTTCAACATCTGAGATCAGACCTGCTGGAGATTCAGCTGCCACCATGAGTCAATTGGGTAAGCACACATAGGAAAAAGAATGCTACTTGAAATTTGGGAAAGGTAGGTAAGCTTCCTAGCAGGCATTGGGACTGAGAAAACAAGAGGCTGAGTCATTTTTAGAGCATGCCACAGAAATGACGCCCACATGAATGACAAACATAAGAGAGAAATGCTGCTCTCTAAGCAGGAGGGACTGGGCTGCACTAGGTATTATGCATGTCGCCAAAATGCTCAGGATCTCTGTGTCTGTGGCAGACAACTTCATATTTCCACAAAGAGTATACAGCAGAGTAGAGAACACCTGGGATTCACAGTCTGAGCTCATAAACCTGAGCCTAAGTGACCTAAATCAAAGGTCACGACCTGGTTGTACTTGACAGGTAGAATATTTTATTTGATCTGCACAATGTTTTAGAAATTGGAACATTTCTCACAAAAATCTGTACTGTTGCATTCTCTGAAAAGATTAGAAAATCTAGAACACTGAATAATGGCAGCCAGACTTTTCTAAATGGAGCATGGACCCACCAGTCCCCTCAGTCTCTCTCTTCTCTATGTTGGTTCATCCAATATGGCAGACATTACTCCTCTGCTTCTTCCTTGGAAATAGCTGGCTTTCTTTAAGGCAGCAATGATGCCAGCATCCAGAAAAATACTTACTTTGGAAAACATCCTTTTGCAGCAAATGGTGGCCATGTGACAATGTTCTGGCCAGTAAAACATCAGGAAGTTATAGGAAGGCCCTACTTTTCCTCCTTAAAAGATGTGCCATTGTGTGTGTGTGTGTGTGTGCGCGTGCGCACACACACGCACGCACAAAGTGGCAGATGGAGGCATTGCAAGCATACTTCTCCCACTTGGAAGGACAAAGTAGCATGTAGAGATTCACACTGTGAACTTTTTTTTCCAAGAAGCAATGCAGGAACTAAACAAGAAAACCAAAGGAATCCACAGATCCTTTGAAGGAAATGATAGGCTACAGCCTATACTGTAATTCAAGTGAAGGATTGTGAGTCCCCAGAGTGTGAAAGGGGGAGAGACTGCCTCCAGGATATACACCCCTATGGGGGAGCCTGAAAGTCCAAGCCATGGGGGAAGACCTTAACCCTACAGAGCACAGAAACTGACTTAAGGAGAGTCCTGGAATATAAAAGTAGGAGAAACAGCGGGAAGAGCCTTGAGTGTTCTCCCAATCTCCAGCACAGACCAAGGGAAGCCATTCCTTATTGGTCATCATAGAAGACCCTTCAGAAGTCAGCCAAATAGTTCAGGTAGTGGTCACAGCTTGAAAGAAGCCCCCACCTGAGTTTCATGATATAACCTCAGGTGGGGACAAACTCCTTTGGCCAGGGACAGGGTGGAGGCTGGGGGGAGAGAGGACACAAGTGAAAAGTGGACTGCAGCTGTGAGTGCAGGAGCTGGGCACCAGTCTTTGCAGGTGGATTGGGAAGTATGTGGCCTGAAATCTGTGGTTGCTATCTTTACAGGGAGAGCTTTTGACCTGGGGCAGTTGCGAGTTCTGTGTGCAAGGTGCCTAGAACGTAGCTCACTGCTGCCAGTGGAACACTGAAGGAGATGATCTGCCTTGCCAAGTGTATGGGATCTGTGTGGGGCTGACTGCAACCTGCTACTCCCCACTCTCTGTGTGAGCTTGTCTGTGCAGGAGAGGCAGAAACACTCCCCTCTAGAACATCAACCCAGTGGCCTGAGAACCACTCCTATCCCCCAAAACCCATGGAGGCTGCTGCATTCCCTGCACATGGAGACCCAAAGAGCAAACCCACCTGACCCAGCCCCAACCTGGCTTTGCCCTGCCACCCACCCTGGTAGCTTAACACAAAGGACAGAAACTTTTAGGAGCTCTATGGCCTTACCTATTGCCTGAGGAACTAGAGTACCCACCCAGGGCAACGCAGGCAAGCAAAAGTCCCACTGCTACTACCCCAGCTGGTGCTCTCTAGCAAGTGCCGCCTACTGGCTGGATGCCAATCAACAAAGACCATTACAGCATCTGCTAGTAGAATAACACTGTGCCCAGGAAGGAGAAAACAGCTGCATGACCTCAGCTATCACCACTGCCTGTACCATGACTAATCAGGAGGTCCTGAGTCTGTCCACATGACCAGTTCATTACTACTATAACCAGCACTTGAGAAAGCCAACACACTAAGATTATCAATGAGACTTGAGGAGAAGTCACATCACTGGATCGCTTGCAACACCAGCCTAGAGTGTGGCAACTTCACTGGGTGACTAGATCCAGAAGAGCAACAACACTCACAGTAGTCTGGATCCCAGGGACTCCCACTCCTAGGGGAAAGGGGAGTACACCACATCATGAAAACACCCTGTAGGACAAAATAATCTAGAGAGCAGGCCTTCAGCACCAGGTCTTTCCGCTTGTGGGAAATTTCAGCAGAAGCACAATTGCAGTGCTGTGTTCAGCAGGGAAAGTTTGCAGCTCTAATCCAACAGTCAGACAGCCCTAGCGCACATGAAGGGACTTGGAGAAGTGGATGTCTTTCCTCCCTGGTGCACAACCACAAGCACAGTTGGGGCTTCTCTCACAGGAGCTTGGTGTGGGTGCAACTATAGACAACCTTTCTGGAACACATCAGGGTGACCGCATACCTACAGGAGGAGCATCCTCCAGGTTCAGGCTTGCATGAGAAATAGAGTCACAATTGCTCTCTACTTGAAACATCAACATTCCTACAGACAAAAAGAGGTGCCTGTCTGATATGAATAGCCAGAGCACTGGGACAGGAGTGTGCCTGAGAGGTAGATAGCTTTCCTGCTGACCTGGCAGTGGAGCTGAGGTGGATCCAACCCTTCCCCCTGATAAGACCAGGTCAGCAAGAAAGCTCTCTACCTCTCAGGCACAAATGGATTTAACAGATGTTTACAGAAAATTCTACCTAACACCTGCAGAATACACATTCTTATCAGCATATGGAACATTCTCCAAGATAGACCATATGATAGACCACAAAACAAATCTCAATAAATTTTTAAAAATTGAAGTCATATCAAGTATTTTCTCAGACCACAGCAGAATAAAATTTAAAATCAACTCCAAAAGTAACCCTTAGAACTATACAAATAATCTGCTCCTGAATTATTTTGGGGTTAACAATGAAATTAAGATGGACATTTAAAAATTCTTTGAATTAATAATAATGATGACACAAGTTATCAAAACCTCTGAGATACAGCAAAAAGCAGTGCTAAGATGAAAGTTTATAGTGCTAAATGCCTACCTCAAAAAGTCAAGTCTGAAAGAGCACAAGGTGACAACTTAATGTCACATTTCAAGAAACTAGAGAAACAAAGAAAAAAACCCAAAGCTAGCAGAAGAAAAGAAATAACAAAGATCAGAGCAGAACTCAACGAAATTCAAAAAAAAAATACAAAAGATAAATGAAAAAAATCTGGTTCTTTGAAAAGATAAACAAAATAGATATACCATTAGCTAGACTAACCAAAGAAAAAAAGAGAGAAGATCCAAATAAGCTCAATTAGAAATGAAACTGGGATTGCAGCTCCAACTGGGATGAACAGAGCAGCATGTAGAGGCTCCCATCATGAATTTTTACCCCAGAATGACTGCAGAAATAAATCAGGAAACCTGGGAGGACCCACAGACTCCCTGAAGGAAGCAGATTGCTTCTACAGGACCCAGGAGACACCCCAAATACTGTGCTGGTATTCACAGCTGAGAAACCCACAGATGGCTCACATCACAGGACTTGGTGCAGACAGAGTACCAGTACCAGCCTGGAGACTGGTAGACTTGCTGCGTGGCTAGATCCAGAGGAGAGATAACAACCACCATAGCTAGACTCTCAGGAAGCCACACCCATAGGAAAAGGGGGAGAGTACTACATTAAGGAAACACCCTGTGGGACAAAAGAATCTGAACAACAGCCTTCAGCCCTAGACCTTCCTTCTGACAGAGCCTACCTAAATGAGAAGGAACCAGAAAAACAACTCTGGTAATATGACAAGACAAGGCTCTTTAACACCCCCACAAAATCACACTAGCTCACCAGCAATGGACCCAAACCAAGAAGAAATCCCTGATTTACCTAAAAAGAATTCAGAAGGTTAGTTATTAAGCTAATCAGGGAGGCACCAGAGAATGCCAAAGCCCAATGTGAGGAAATTCAAAAAAAAAAGACGCAAGAAATGAAGGGAGAAAATATTCAAGAAAATAGATAGCATAAATAAAAACAATCAAAACTTCAGGAAACAATGGACACTCTTATAGACATGCAAAATGCTCTGGAAAGTCTCAGCAATAGAATTGAACAAGCAGAAGAAAGAAATTCAGAGCTCTAAGACAAGGTCTTTGAATTAACCCAATCCAACAAAGACGAAGAAAAAAGAATAAGAAAATATGAACAAAACTTCCAAGAAGTCTGGGATTATGTTAAACAACCAAACCTAAGAATAATTGGTGCTCCTGAGGAAGAAGAGAAATCTAAAAGTCTGGGAAACATATTTGGGGAAATAATCAAGGAAAACTTCCCCAGCCTTGCTAGAGACCTAGACACTGAAATACAGGAAGCACAAACAACACCTGGGAAGTTCAACGCAAAAAGATCATCACCTAGGCACATTATTGTCAGGTTATCTAAAGTTAAGACAAAGGAAATCATCTTAAGAGCTTTGAGACAAAATCACCAGGTAACCTAAAGAGGAAAACCTATCAGATTAACAGCAGATTTCTCAGCAGAAATCCTATGAGCTAGAAGGGATTGGGGCCCTATCTTCAGCCTCCTCAAACAAAAGAATTTTGTATCCAGCAAAACTAAGCTTCATATATGAGGGAAAGATACAGTCTTTTTCAAACAAACAAATGCTGAGAGAATTCACCACTACCAAGCCACCAGTACAAGAACTGCTAAAAGTAGCTCTAAATCTTGAATAGTGAAACACATCAAAACAGAACCCCTTTAAAGTATAAATCGTACAGGACCTATAAAACAAAAATACAAATTAAAAAACAAAAACAAAAAATCAAGGTACACAGGCAACAAATAGCACAATGAATGGAATGTTACCTCACATCTCAATACTAACATTGAATGTGAATGGCCTAAATGATCCACTTAAAAGATACAGAATTGCAGAATGGATAAGAATTCACCCACCAACTACCTGCTGCCTACAAGTGACTCACCTAACACATAAGGACTCACAGAAACTTAAGGAAAAGGGATGGAAAAAGACATTTTATGCAAATGGATACCAAAAGTAAGCAGGAGTGGCTATCTTATATCAGACAAAACAAACTTTAAGGCAACAGCAGTTAAAAAGACAAAGAGGGACACTATATAATAATAAAAGGCTTTGTTTTTATCACAGGAAAATATCACAATCCTAAACATATATGCACCTAACACTAGAGGTCCCAAATTTATACAACAATTACTAATAGATCTAAGAAATCAGACAGCAACACAATAATAGTGCAGGATTTCAACACTCCACTGACAGCACTGAACAGGTCATCAGGACAGAAAGTCAACAAAAAAAACAATGAATTTAAACTATATCTGGGAACAAATGGACTTAACAGATACATACAGAACATTCCATCCAACAACTGCAGAACACACATTCTATTCAACAGCACGTGGAACTTTCTCCAAGACAGACCATATGATAGGCCACAAAACGAGCCTCAATAAATTTAAGAAAATTGAAATTTTGGCAAGCACTCTCTCAGACCACAGTGGAATAAAACTGGAAATCAACTCCAAAAGGAGTCTTCAAAACCATGCAAATATGTGGAAATTAAATAACCTGCTCCTGAATGATCACTGGGTCAAAAATCAAATCAAGATGGAAATTTAAAAAATTCTTCAAACTGAATGACAATAGTGACACAATCTATCAAAATCTCTGGGACACAGCAAAGGTGGTACTAAGAGGAAAGTTCATATCCCTAAATGCCTACATCAAAAAGTCTGAAAGAGTGCAAACAATCTAAGGTCACACCTCAAGGAACTAGAGAAACAAGAATAAACCAAACCCATACCCAGCAGAAGAAAGGAAATAACCAAGACCAGAGCAGATCTAAATGAAATTGAAACAAAAAAAAAAAATACCAAAAGATAAATGAAACAAAAAGCTGGTTCTTTGACAAGATAAATAAAATTGATAAAATTAGGAAGATTAACCAAGAAGAGACAAAATCCAAATAAGCTCAATAAGAAACAAAGTGGGAGATATTACAACTGATACCACAGAAATACAAAAGATCATTCATGGCTACTATAAACATCTTTATGCATAAAAACTAGAAAACCTAGAAGAGACAGATAAAGTCCTGAAAATAAATACAACCCTCCTAGCTTAAATCAGGAAGAATTAGATACCCTGAACAGACCAATAACAAGCAGCAAGACTGAAATGGTAATTTTTAAATTACCAACATAAAAAGTCCAGGACCAGATAGATTCACAGCAGAATTCTACCAGATATTCAAAGAATTGGTACCAATCCTTTAGATACTATTCCACAAGATAGAGAAAGAGGGATCCCTCCCTAATTCATTCTATGAAGCCAGCATCACCCTAATACCAAAACCAGGAAAGGACATAACCAAAAAAGAAAACTACAGACCAAAATCCCTGATGAACATAGATGCTAAAATCCTTAACAAAACACTAGCTAACCGAATCCAACAACATATCAAAAAGAATCCGCCATGATCAAGTGGGTTTCATACCAGGGATGCAGGGATGGTTTAACATATGCAAGTCAATAAATGTGATACTCCACATAAACAGAATTTTTTTAAAATCACATGATCATCTCAATAAATGCAGAAAAAGCATTCAACAAAATCCAGCATCCCTTATGATTAAAACTCTCAGCAAAATTGACATACAAGAAACACCTCAACATAATAAAAGCCATCTATGACAAACCAACAGCCAACATTATACTGAATGGGGAAAAGTTGAAAGCATTTCCTCTGATACCTGGAACAAGATAAGGATGCCTACTCTGACCACTCCTCTTCAACTTAGTACTAGAAGTCCTAGCCAGGGCAATCAGACAACAGAAAGTAACAAAGGGCATCCAGAGTCGCCCCCTTCTGCACGGTCACGCCGAGCCAGCGCCTGGGCCTGGAACCGGGCGGCAGCCCCCCAGCTTCGCCCACCACCTCCTTACCATGGACACCCACAAAGTAAACGAGCTTCGGCCCTCTGTGAAAATGTGTAAGCAGGATCCGAGCATTCTGCACACCAAGGAAATGCGCTTCCTGAGGGAGTGGGTGGAGACCATGGGAGGTGAAGTACCACCTGCTACTCAGAAAGCTAAATAAGAAGAAAATACCAAGGAAGAAAAACCTGATAGTAAGAAGGTGGAGGAAGACTTAAAGGCAGATGAACCATCAAGTGAGGAAAGTGATCTAGAAATTGATAAAGAAGGTGTGATTGAACCAGACACTGATGCTCCCCAAGAAATGGGAGATGAAAATGCGGAGACAACGGAGGAGATGATGGATCAGGCAAATGATAAAAAAGTGGCTGCTGTCGAAGCCTTAAATGATGGTGAAATCCAGAAAGCCATTGACTTATTCACAGATGCCATCAAGCTGAATCCTCGCTTGGCCATTTTGTATGCCAAGAGGGCCAGTGTCTTCGTCAAATTACAGAAGCCAAATGCTGCCATCTGAGACTGTGACAGAGCCATTGAAATAAATGCTGATTCACCTCAGCCTTACAAGTGGCGGGGGAAAGCACACAGACTTCTAGGCCACTGGGAAGAAGCAGCCCATGATCTTGCCCTTGCCTGTAAATTGGATTATGATGAAGATGCTACGCAATGCTGAAAGAAGTTCAACCTAGGGCACAGAAAATTGCAGAACGTCAGAGAAAGTATGAGCAAAAATGTGAAGAGCGAGAGATCAAACAAAGAATAGAATGAGTTAAGAAGGCTTGAGAAGAGCATGAGAGAGCCCAGAGGGAGGAAGAAGCCAGACGACAGTCAGGAGCTCAGTATGGCTCTTTTCCAGGTGGCTTTCCTGGAGGAATGCCTGGTAATTTTCCAGGAGGAATGCCTGGAATGGGAGGGGGCATGCCTGGAATGGCCGGAATGCCCGGACTCAATAAAATTCTTTTTTTTAATTTCATTATTATTATACTTTAAGTTTTAGGGTACATGTGCATGATGTGCAGGTTTGCTACATATGTATACATGTGCCATGTTGGTGTGCTGCACCCATTAACTCGTCATTTAACATTAGGTATATCTCCTAATGCTATCCCTCCCCCCTCCCCCCATCCCGCAACAGTCCCCGGAGTGTGATGTTCCCCTTCCTGTGTCCATGTGTTCTCATTGTTCAATTCCCACCTATGAGTGAGAAGATGCGGTGTTTGGTTTTTTGTCCTTGTGACAGTTTGCTGAGAATGATGGTTTCCAGTTTCATCCGTGTCCCTACAAAGGACATGAACTCATCATTTTTCATGGCTGCATAGTATTCCATGGTGTATATGTGCCACATTTTCTTCATCCAGTCTATTCTTGTTAGACATTTGGGTTGGTTCCAAGCCTTTGCTATTCTGAATAGTGCCACAATAAACATACATGTGCATGTGTCTTTATAGCAGCATGATTTATAATCCTTTGGATATATACCCAGTAATGGGATGGCTGGGTCAAATGGTATTTCTAGTTCTAGACCACTGAGGAATCACCACACTGACTTCCACAATGGTTGAACTAGTTTACAGTCCCACCAACAGTGTAAAAGTGTTCCTATTTCTCCCCATCCTCTCCAGCACCTGTTGTTTCCTGACCTTTTAATGATTGCCATTCTAACTGGTGTGAGATGGCATCTCATTGTGGTTTTGATTTGCATTTCTCTGATGGCCAGTAATGATGAGCATTTTTTCATGTGTTTTTTGGCTGCATAAATGTCTTCTTTTGAGAAGTGTCTGTTCACCTCCTTTGCCCACTTTTTGATGGGGTTGTTTTTTTCTTGTAAATTTGTTTGAGTTCATGGTAGATTCTGGATATTAGCCCTTTGTCAGATGAGTAGGTTGTGAAAATTTTCTCCCATTTTTTAGGTTGCCTGTTCACTCTGATGGTAGTTTCTTTTGCTGTGCAGAAGCTCTTTAGTTTAATTAGATCCCATTCGTCAATTTTGGCTTTCGTTGCCATTGCTTTTGGTGTTTTAGACATGAAGTCCTTGCCCATGCCTATGTCCTGAATGGTATTGCCTAGGTTTTCTTCTAGGGTTTTTATGGTTTTAGGTCTAACATGTAAGTCTTTAATCCATCTTGAATTAATTTTTGTATAAGGTGTAAGGAAGGGATCCAGTTTCAGCTTTCTACATATGGCTAGCCAGTTTTCCCAGCACCATTTATTAAATAGGGAGTCCTTTCCCCATTGCTTGTTTTTGTCAGATTTGTCAAAGATCAGATGGTTGTAGATAGGCCGCAATATTTCTGAGGGCTCTGTTCTGTTCCATTGATCTATATCTCTATTTTGGTACCAGTACCATGCTGTTTTGGTTACTGTAGCCTTGTAGTATAGTTTGAAGTCAGGTAGCGTGATGCCTCTGGCTTTGTTCTTTTGGCTTAGGATTGACTTGGCGATGCAGGCTCTTTTTTGGTTCCATATGAACTTTAAGGTAGTTTTTCCAATTCTGTGAAGAAAGTCATTGGTAGCTTGATGGGGATGGCATTGAATCTATAAATTACCTTGGGCAGTATGGCCATTTTCATGATATTGATTCTTCCAACCCATGAGCATGGAATGTTCTTCCATTTGTTTGTATCCTCTTTTATTTCATTGAGCAGTGGTTTGTAGTTCTCCTTGAAGAGGTCCTTCACATCCCTTGTAAGTTGGATTCCTAGGTATTTTATTGTCTTTGAAGCAGTTGTGAATGGGAGTTCACTCATGATTTGGCTCTCTGTTTGTCTGTTATTGGTGTATAGGAATGCTTGTGATTTTTGCACATTGATTTTGTATCCTGAGACTTTGCTGAAGTTGCTTATCTGCTTAAGGAGATTTGGGGCTGAGATGATGGGGTTTTCTAGATAGACTATCATGTCATCTGCAAACAGGGAAAATTTGACTTCCTCTTTTCCTAATTGAATACCCTTTATTTCCTTTTCCTGCCTAATTGCCCTGGCCAGAACTTCCAACACTATGTTGAATAGGAGTGGTGAGAGAGGGCATCCCTGTCTTGTGCCAGTTTTCAAAGGGAATGCTTCCAGTTTTTGGCCATTCAGTATGATACTGGCTGTGGGTTTGTCATAGATAGCTCTTATTATTTTGAGATATGTCCCATCAATACCTAATTTATTGAGAGTTTTTAGCATGAAGGTTGTTGAATTTTGTCAAAGGCCTTTTCTGCATCTATTGAGGTAATCATGTGGTTTTTGTCTTTGGTTCTGTTTATATGATGGATTACATTTATTGATTTGCATATGTTGAACCAGCCTTGCATCCCAGGGATGAAGCCCACTTGATCATGGTGGATAAGCTTTTTGATGTGCTGCTGGATTTGGTTTGCCAGTATTTTATTGAGGATTTTTGCATCAATGTTCATTAAGGATATTGGTCTAAAATTCTCTTTTTTGGTTGTGTCTCTGCCTGCCTTTGGTATCAGGATGATGCTGGCCTCATGAAATGAGTTAGGGAGGATTCCCTCTTTTTCTATTGACTGGAATAGTTTCAGAAGGAATGGTACCAGCTCCTCCTTGTACCTCTGGTAGAATTTGGCTGTGAATCCATCTGGTCCTGCACTTTTTTTGGTTGGTAAGCTATTGATTATTGCCACAATTTCAGAGCCTGTTATTGGTCTATTCAGAGATTCAGCTCCTTCCTGGTTTAGTCTTGGGAGGGTGTATGTGTCCAGGAATTTATCCATTTCTTCTAGATTTTCTAGTTTATTTGCTTAGAGGTGTTTGTAGTATTCTCTGATGGTAGTTTGTATTTCTGTGGGATCGGTGGTGATAACCCCTTTATCATTTTTTATTGCATCTATTTGATTCTTCTCTCTTTTCTTCTTTATTAGTCTTGCTAGCAGTCTATCAATTTTGTTGATCTTTTCAAAAAACCAGCTCCTGGATTCATTAATTTTTTGAAGGGTTTTTTGTGTCTCTATTTCCTTCAGTTCTGCTCTGATTTTAGTTATTTCTAGCCTTCTGCTAGCTTTTGAATGTGTTTGCTCTTGCTTTTCTAGTTCTTTCAATTGTGATGTTAGGGTGTCAATTTTGGATCTTTCCTGCTTTCTCTTGTGGGCATTTAGTGCTATAAATTTCCCTCTACACACTGCTTTGAATGTGTCTCAGAGATTCTGGTATGTTGTGTCTTTGTTCTCGTTGGTTTCAAAGAACATCTTTATTTCTGCCTTCATTTCGTTATGTACCCAGTAGTCATTCAGGAGCAGGTTGTTCAGTTTCCATGTAGTTGAGCGGTTTTGAGTGAGTTTCTTAATCCTGAGTTCAGTTTGATTGCACTGTGGTCTGAGAGACAGTTTGTTATAATTTCTGTTCTTTTACATTTGCTGAGGAGTGCTTTACTTCCAACTATGTGGTCAATTTTGGAATAGGTGTGGTGTGGTGCTGAAAAAAACGTATATTCTGTTGATTTGGGGTGGAGAGTTCTGTAGATGTCTATTAGGTCCACTTTGTGCAGAGCTGAGGTCAATTTCTGGGTATCTTTGTTAACTTTCTGTTAGACTCCCACACAATAATAATGGAAGACTTTAACACCCCACTGTCAACATTAGACAGATCAACGGGACTCAATGAAATTCTTAGTGATCCAGAGGTTCTTGCAGCCATGCAGGATCCAGAAGTTATGGTGGCCTTCCAGGATGTGGCTCAGAACCCAGCAAATATGTCAAAATACCAGAGCAACCCAAAGATTATGAATCTTATCAGTAAATTGTCAGCCAAATTTGGAGGTCAAGCGTAATGCCCTTCTGATAAATAGAGCCCTTGCTGAAGGAAAAGCAACCTAGATCACCTTATGGATGTTGCAATAATACAAACCAATGTACCTCTGACCTTCTCATCAAGAGAGCTGGGGTGCTTTGAAGATAATCCCTACCCCTCTCCCCCAAATGCAGCTGAAGCATTTTACAGTGGTTTGCTATTAGGGTATTCATTCAGATAATGTTTTCCTACTAGGAATTACAAACTTTAAACACTTTTTAAATCTTCAAAATATTTAAAACAAATTTAAAGGGTCTGTTAATTCTTATATTTTTCTTTACTAATCATTTTGGATTTTTTTTCTTTGAATTATTGGGCAGGGAAGATACTTATGTATGGAAGATTATTGCTCTAATTTGAGTGAAATAAAAGTTATTAGTGCAAGGCAAACATAACTCATTTGAGGATTAAAAAAAAAAGAAATAAAGGGCATCCAAATTGGTAAAGAGGAAGTCAAATGGTCCCTGTTTGCTGATGATATAATCATTTACCCAGAAATCCCTAAAGAATCCTCCAGAAATCTCCTAGAACTGATAAAAGAATTCAGCAAAGTTTTTAGACACAAAATTAATGTATTCAATCAGTGTACTCTTCTATACAGGTGCTCTTCTGTATAGCGACCAAGCTGAGAATCAAATCAAGAACTCAACCCCTTTTAACAATAGCTGGAAAAAAAAAAAAAAAAAAATATATATATATATATATATATATGAATATACCTAACCAAGGAGGTTAAAGACCTCTACAAAGAAAACTACAGAACACTGCTGAAATAAACCATATGTGACACAAACAAACGGAATCACATCCCATGCTCATGGATGGGTAGAATCAATTTTTTTTTCTTTGAGACACAGTATCACTCTGTCACCCAGGCTGGAGTGCAGTGGTGCCATCTCTGCTCACTGCAACCTCCGCCTCCAGGTTCAAATGATTCTCATGCCTCAGCCTCTCCAGTAGCTGGGATTACAGGCATGCACCACCATGCCCAGCTAATTTTTGGGTTTTTAGTAGGGACGGGGTTTTGCCATGTCGGTCAGACTGGTCTCAAACTCCTTAGAAGTGATCCACCCACCTTGGCCTCCCAAAGTGCTGGGATTACAGATATGAGCCACCGCACCCAGCCAGTAGAATGAATATTGTGAAAATGAGCATACTGCCAAGAGCAATCTACAAATTCAATGCAATTCCCATCAAAATACCACCATCTTTCTTCACAGAATTAGAAAAAACAATTATAAAATTCATATTGTATTGAAAAAGAGCCCACATCACCAAAACAAGACTAAGCAAAAATAACAAATCTGGAGGCATCACATTACCTGATTTCAAACTATACTATAAGGCCATAGTCACCAAACCAGCAAGGTACCGATATAAAAATAGGCCCATAGGACAATGGAACAGAATAGAGAACCCAGAAATAAATCTAAATACTTACAGCCAACTGATCTTCGACAAAGCAAACAAAAACATAAAGTGGGGAAAGGACACTCTTTTCAGGAAATGGTGCTGGGATAATTGGCTAACTACATGTAAAAGAATGAAACTGAATCCTCATCTCTCACCTTATAAAAAATCAACTCAAGATGGATTAAGGACTTTAATTCCTGAAACTATAGAAATTCTAGAAGATAACATTGGAAAACCCCTTCTAGACATTGGCTTAGGCTAGGATTTCATGACCAAGAACCCAAAAGCAAATGCAATAAAAACAAAGATAAATAGTTGGGACTTAATTAAACTAAAGAGCTTTCCCACGGCAAAGGAACAGTCAGTAGAGTAAACAGACAAACCACAGAGTAGGGAAAAACATCTTCACACTGTATACATCTGACAAGGGACTAATATCCAGCATCTGCAACAAACACAAACAAATCAACAAGAAAAAAAATAAACAATCCCATCAAAAAGTGAGCTAAGGACATGAATAGGCAGTTCTCAAAAGAAGATATAGAAATGGCCAATAAACATATGAAAAACGTTCAACATCACTAATGATCAGGGAAATGCAAATCAAAATCACAGTATGATACCACCTTACTCCCGCAAGAATGGCCATAATAAAAAAAAATAGTAGATGTTGACGTGGATGTGGTGAACAGGGAACACTTCTACACTGCTGGTGAGAATGTGAACTAGTACAACCACTATGGAAAACAGTGTGGAAATTCCTTAAAGAACTAAAACTAGAACTACCATTTGATCCAGCAATCCCACTACTGGGTATCTACCCAGAGGAAAATAAGTCATTATACGAAAAAGATACTTGCACATGCATGTTTAACATTTGTAGCAGCACAATTCACAATTGCAAAAATGTGGAACCAAACCAAATGCCCATAGATTAACGAGTGGATAGAAAAACTGTGATTGATATACATATATAAATATATATAGGTGTGTGTGTGTGTGCATATATATACACACACATATATATATATACTACTCAGTCACAAAAAGAATGAATTAATGGCATTTGCAGTGACCTGGATGAGAATGGAAACTATTATTCTAAGTGAAATAACTCAGGAATGGAAAACCAAACATCTTATGTTCTCACTCATAAGTGGGAGCTAACATATGAGGATGCAAAGGCATAAGAATCACACATGGACTCTGGCGACTCAAGTGGAAAGGGAAGGAAGGGGTTCAGGGATAAAAGACTACAAATAGGGTGCAGTGTCTACTGCTTGTGTGATGTGTGCATCAAAATCTCAGAAATTATTACTAAAGAACTTACTTATGTAACCAAATGCCATCTGTTCCCCAATAACCTATGGAAGTAAAAAAGGGATGTGAAAGCCAGAAAGGTCCTAGAAATTATCTAGGGGGTCCTCTCATTTTAAAGATGATGAAATGAGGTCCAGAAGCCAGAGTGGCTGCACCCCACTTCCCAAGCCTCACTGGGAGTTATTGGTAGAACCAGATGTAGCACCAGGCTAACTGCAATGCCCTCACTGGAGTTTGTTGGAGATGCCAACCTCAGTCTCCTTAAACCCATTGCTGCAACGGAATGTACTGCAACCCTGTAGAGATCTAATGGTTATGCTAAAACCTAAAGAAATTGGAGGGTATATTTTCCTAGTGTTTTGATTTCATAAAGATTTATTTAAGTAAAAGTTAAATTCAGACTGTCAAAAAAAGAAATGAAATTGGAAGCATTCCAAATGATACCACAGAAATACAAAGGATCATTTGAGACTACTATGAACACCCTTATGAG
Organism: Symphalangus syndactylus; assembly: GCF_028878055.3. NCBI lineage: Eukaryota > Metazoa > Chordata > Mammalia > Primates > Hylobatidae > Symphalangus > Symphalangus syndactylus. The sequence goes on from NC_072424.2 coordinate 64,686,196, forward strand.
CACAAACTAGAAAACCTAGAGGAAATGGATAAATTTCTGGAAACATACAACCCTTGTAGGTTAAATAGGAAGAAACAGAAACCCTGAACAAACAAATAACAAGCAGCTAGATTGAGTCAGTAATTTTTAAATTACCACTCAAAAAAGCCCAGGACCAGATGGATTCATAGCTGAATTCTACCAGACATTCAAAGAAGAATTGGTACAAATCCTGGTGAAACTATTCCAAAAGACTGAAATAAAGAGATCCCTCCACAAATCATTCTATGAAGCCAATATCATCCTGATATCAAAACCAGGAAATGACAAAGCAAATAAAGAAAACTGCAGACCAATATCGCCAATGAACGTAGATACAAAAATCTTCAATAACATACTAGTTGACTGAATCCAACAGCATATCAGAAAGATAATTCAGAAGAAAAAAAGATAATACATCATGGTCAAGTGGGTTTCTTCTCAGGGATGTGGGATGATTTAACATACTCAAGTCAATAAATGTAATACATCACATAAATAGAATTAAAAATAAAAACCATATAGTCATCTCAATGGATGCAGAAAAAGCATTTGACAAAATCCAGCATCCCTTTATGATTAAAACTCTCAACAAACAGGCATAGAAGGCACTTATGTCAAAATAATAGAAGTCATATACGACAAACCCACAGCCAACATCATACTGAATGGGGAAAAGTTGAAAGCATTCCTCCTGCAAACAGGAAAAAGACAAGGATGCCCACTTTCACCACTTCTTATTCAACACAGTTCTGGAAGTCCTAACCATAGCAATTAGGTAAGAGAAAGAAATAAAAGACATTCAGATTGGAAAAGAGGAAGTCAACCTATCACTGTTTGCTGATGATATAATCATACACCTAGAAGATCCTAAAGACTCCTCCAAAGGACTCCTAGATTTGATCAGTGAGTTGAGTAAAGTCTCAGGTTACAAAATCTGTGTACACAAATCAGTAGGATGCTATATACCAACAACAACCAAGCTAACAATCAAATCAAGAACTCAATCCCTTTTGCAACAGCTGCAAAAAAGTAAAATAAAATACCTAGGAATATACCTAACCAAGGAAGTAAAGGATCTCTACAAGGAGAAGTACAAAACAGTGCTGAAAGAAATCATAGATGACACAAACAAATGGAAACATACTCCATGCTCATGGATTGAAAGAATCAATATTGTGAAAATGACCATACTTTCCAAAACAATCTACAGATTCCATGCAATTTCTATCAAAATACCAACATCATTTTTTACACAATTAGAAAAAACAATCTAAGAATTCCTGTGGAACCAGAACAGAGCCTAAATAGCCAAAGCAATCCTAAGCAAAAAGAACAAATCTGGAAACACTGCATTACCAGAATACAAACTATACTACAGTAACCAAAACAGCACAGTACTGATTTAAAAAGTAGGTACATAAGCCAATGGAACAGAATAGAGAACCTGGAAGTAAAGCCAAAATTGGACAGCCAACTACTAATCTTTGACAAAGCATACAAAAACATAAATTGGGGAATAGGCACCGTATTTAATAAATGGTACTGGGGAAACTGGCAAGCCAGATGTAGAAGAATGAAACTGAATCCCTATCTCTCACCTTATACAAAAATCAACTCAAGATGGATCAAAGACTTAAATACATAAACTGAAACCATAAAAATTCTAGAACATAATGTTAGAAAAACTCTTTTAGACATTGAGCTAGGCAAAGATTTCATGACTAAAACCCCAAGAGGAAATGCTACAAAAACAAGAATAAATAAATAGGACCTAATTAAACTAAAATGTTTCTGCACGGCAAAAGAAATAATCAGCAAGGTAAACAGACAACCTAAAAAGTGAGAGAAAATATTTGGGAACTATGCATCTGACAAAGGACTAGTTTGCAGAATCTACAAGAAACTCAAAAAAATCAGCAAGAAAAATAAATAATCCTATCAATAAGTGGGCTAAAAACATGAATAGACATTTCTCAAAAGAAGATATACAAATGGCCAACAAAAAATGCTCAAAATCATTAATCATCAGGGAAATGCAAATTAAAACCACAACTTACTCCTGCAAGAATGACCATTATTAAAAAATCAGAAAACAACAGATGTCGATAAGGATGTGGGGAAAAGGGAACACTTTTACACTGCTGGTGATAATGTAAACCAGTACAACCTCTAAGGAAAACAGTATGAAGATTCCTTAAAGAGCGAAAAGTAAATATACCATTCAATCCAGCAATTCCACTACTGGGTATCTACCCGAAGGAAAAGAAGTCATTATATAAACAAGACAATTGCACACGTATGGATTATAGCAGCAAAATTCACAATTGCCATGATGTGGAGTCAACCTAAATGCCCATTGACTAAAGAGTAGATAAAGAAAATATGCTATATATACAGCATGAAATACTACCCAGCCATAAAAAGGAAGGAAATAATGCCTTTTGCATCAACTTGAATGGAGCTAGAGGCCCTTATTCTAACTGAAATAATGCAGAAGTGGAAAACCAAAAGCCGTATGTTATCACTTGTAAGTGGGAGCTAAGCTATGAGTATGCAAAGGCATACAGAGTGATATAATGGACTACAGACACTCAGAAAGGGGAGAGTGGGAGTGGGGCTAGGGATATAAAACTACGTATTAGGTACAGTGTACACTACTTGGGTGACAGATTCACTAAAATCTCAGAATTTACCACTGTATAATTCATCCATGTAACAAAAAACCATTTGTACATCAAAAGCTATTGAAATAAAATTTTTTTATAAAAAGGTGTGCCCCATGCCCCACTTCTTCTGGACTTAAATAAAGATGTGATAAATGGAGTTGAAGCAGCCATCTTGTATAAATAAAACCAACTAGTGAAACTTAGTCCTAAAGCTCTGAAATATACTTAGGTCAAAGTGAGGTTATTATGCCTCAACTCTCTGAATATAAGCCCTCAGCAAGTACAGATCCAGGTCAGAAGGATTGGAGACAGCCTAGGGGTTTGGCTAAAAAACGTACCCTCTGCTAATCAGTGTGGTGGTTTCACACAAGTGCTATCACTGGGACCACATGGGCATCATTCCTTTGACATTTCAGAAATCCTGTCTCCTTTCTTGGGTAGGATAACAATCCCTGGGAGGAAAAGGGATTAACTTTTCCTCCCAAGGAAAAGGGAATGCTGCCACATTCCCTCCTGGGAAGTTCCAATCCTCTTCAATCTGGGATCATTAAGTACTGAGATTTTTATTCAGAATCTGTTTTCATTGTTCTTAATGTTTTCACATGCTCTCTATCCTGCTGTTAGGTAGAATTTTTATAAATCTCCTGGTGAGTCTATCTGTAGAAATTGGATTTGTCCACAATTCATAGAGATGGAAAATATTACCATAAATAAAATTTTATTTCTATCACATATAAAGGTGTAGACTTAGGAGTGCAGAACTGGTATGGGGCTATGTTCTACAAAATCCCAAGGGGCCCAGGATCTTTTCAGCTCACGATTCCACCACCCTAAGACAAAGCCATACTCTGTGGGGTTCAAAATGGCCGCCATTGCATCCGTGTTTTGGTCAGCAGGGTGGAGAAAGGGACGAAGTGTATGTTAAAGGTGTATAATAGTTGTCTTCTAAAGAAGCTCCCAAAAGCTACCCCAAGACGCTTTTGCTTACATGTCATTGGCCAGGACTTGGTCACAGGGCCACACCTTGCTGCAAGGCAAGCTGGTAAACAGTGTTATTATTTTTATAGCCATGGTGATGTATTAAATAAATCAATAGCAATGGAAGAATGGGGAAATATTAAGAGATAACAATCAATGTTTACTACAGAAAGTTATAGAAAACTGCTCATTGAAATCTTGCCTATCTGCAAATATACAAGGGAATTAACTCTTTCCTTACTGAAACCACCAGGTCCCTCAAAATAAAACACATTTTTAATACAGGACTATGTCTAATGTTTTTAAGCATGGTAAAAGGGAGACCTTTTACTGAATATTCATTTGAACTTTCTAATGTGGTATCATGTTGAAGAATTATCTATTAAAAATTAAAGTGAAAACAATTCCACTAAACAACGAGGTAACTGACAATCTTTCTGATCTTTGTCAAACTTATAGTAGAAAAAAAATCTAAGTGTAGCTTTTTTGTATTGTTTATGTTTAAAACTTAGCCCACTAATGTCACTTACAACTTATATTAATCTATTTAGAGCTGTTTTCTATGACTTTAAAAAAAAAAAAAAAGTAAAGCCACAAACTTGATTTCCACTTGGACAAGAGTTCATTCCCTCTGCTTAAATACTTACAAGTTTATTGTCTCTTATCCCTGTTTCCAAGTGTATTGAGTCTGCTCTTTGCTTGTATTTCCTGAAAAGTTTTTTTCTTTATTTGACATTACTAACCCAGTTTTAAGAAGATAGTAATATCTAGGACCATATAGAAAACTAACAGATTTCTTTATATAGTCCTTAGCATATGAAGCCAGTAAAAATGAAATTATTTGTAATGGGTATATGTAGTCACTCATTTATTCTTATTAGCTATATAATAGTACATATATACATACATACATACTATTCTCTTATAACAATGTAGAAGATAGCATGTATATATAATGTATATAGCATAAGGTATATAGTATGATATAGAAATATATTTGAGTGTATTAGAATGATTGTGTAAGTACACCAAATATCTCACTAAATGAGAATAATTGAGTCAGCCTGCTTTACCATAAATTTGAATAATATATCTTAAAGAAATTTCAAATGAATTAATTAGAACTACCTGAATTATGGCAAAGATCATATTGTAAGACCCAGAAGTTGCACAAATCATTGCTGCTCTCATCCTATTGTCCAGAATATAGTTGCCCTGCCACAGCTATCTGCAAAAGAGTCTGTGAAATATGTGAAATGTTATATCTAACTGAGCAGCCATGTGCCCAACTAAGACTCAAGAGGTCTATTATTAAAATATTATTAAAAGTAAGAGAGGGAGACCAGGTAGAGTGGACCCTCCATCTCTGGCATATCTACTCAATATATTAGACAGATGTCAAATGAATAAGACAAATAACATTTACTGCAGAAAATTAGATCCTGAGCATATATAGCATCTGTCATATAAATTCATAAATGATTATTAACTGAAAGATTTTTTGTCCTTAATCTACTGTTATTTCAAGAAAGTTAGAGATTTGATCCTGTAACACTGTTTATCTATATCTGGAAAATACCCAAATTTGGTTGCTAAGTTACCGGTTGATTTTACAGTTAAAACCTAATTGAATTAAGTAATCTTTAATAATAGAAGAGAAACTGCATAAGTAAATTTAAAGGACCCTAAATTAATTCCAATTAATGATTGTACAAAGTTCTAAACAAACCAGTTAATTAAAAAGACAGTACATAAAAACTAAAAACTAATAAAAGAATAAATATAAATCAGCATTTTTATTGAATACATTTTATTTCCTTTTTCTGCTCATTCCCATAAACGTAGTCATCTTTTTTGACAAACCTCATATTAAGATCTATGTGTAACAGGCCGGGCGCGGTGGCTCATGCTTGTAATCCCAGCACTTTGGGAGGCTGAGGCGGGCAGATCACGAGGTCAGGAGATCGAGACCATGGTGAAACCCCATCTCTACTAAAAATACAAAAAAAAAAAAAATTAGCCAGGTGTGGTGGCGGGTGCCTGTAGTCCCAGCTACTCGGAGAGGCTGAGGCAGGAGAATGGCGTGAACCCGGGAGGTGGAGCTTGCAGTGAGCCGAGATCGCACCACTACACTCCAGCCTGGGCGACAGAGCGAGACTCCGTCTCAAAAAAAAAAAAAGAAAGGTAATAAGAGACAAGAAAGTGGATATTGGCAAAAAATATATTTCAAAATATATTTGGAAGAAGGAAAGGAGTTGGAAGGTTCTGGAAACTGATTAATCAAAATGGAGAAAAACATGGACAAAATTGCTTACAGAGGGACAATTTTCCTCATCAAATCTTGTGAATGCTCAGCCAGATTCAAAGTAAGGTAGAGTTGAGGCACAAGGCTGAAGCAGGGGATTTGGTTAAAAGTTCATATGTGAAACATTGGTGTTCCCCATTACCTTCTACACACTAGGTATAAAATCCTGGGAGCCAGGTGTCCATTCTCAAGAGGGCACCTTCTCAAGGGAAATTGAGAGGCTCAAGAGAAAAGATGCTCTCTGAAACCATAGATTAAATCTTCGGAGGTAGTCAATGTATGGCATCTATGAAACAAGGATGGAATGTTGATTCTTTCAGCTAAAAGGAGTATCAGAAGCAAAAAAATAATTGGAAGAGGCAAATTATCAGAGAAATAATACTAGAGAAATTCTCAGAGATAACAAAGTCACTAGACTGAAAATTCCCACTGTCTCCAAAATAGTGATTTAATAAACTGAGTTAAAAAGAAAGACCTGAGGCACATTATTAGAAATTTTATAATGTATATAATGCCAGATTTGAATACAACAAATGAGAAAATATAGGTTACTTAACAAAGAATGAGAATGACCTGGGGTTTCCCATCAGTAACACTGGATGTTGCTAGAGGACAGGCAAGCAGAACCTTCAGAAATATGAAAGAAAATTATTTTCAGCAACTAATCTTCTACTCTGCAAAATTATCAGTCAAATGTAAGATAAATATATATTTGTAAATGTACAAATTTAAATAAATTCTGCTTAGGTTAATTTAAGAATTTCTGAACAATATACTTCAGGAAAATAATAGAGCTAACCATAAAGAGAAAGGTAAGGAAACTTGAAATGGTTCAATCTAACAAAATGGCTAAGGGAAGTCCCCATATGTAGCTGAACAACAGATCTAGAGAACAACCAGGCCAACAGTCAAGAGCAAAAGAAAACAGGTCTTCAGGGAAAAAAGGAGAGGAGGTCAAATAAGTTTTCATACAAAATATAGAAAATTTAGAAAAACTTAAAGGTACATGGATGGAAATTGGACAAAATAAGAAGGAACACTTAGAAACATTAGGAAAAATTTTAAACTATATAATAAATGAATGTATTTAAGAAAATATTGATTTTTGATAACTTAGATGTATCTTAAAGTAGATATATATATATACCTACTTTAAGTGACATATATATATATGTATATATACATTTATGTGTGTATATATATCTACATATATACATATATGTACACATATATGTGTATATATATATATATGGAAGGCTATGGGAGCGGAGGCAGGTGTCCCTAAACAGATAAATCTTTACCAGTCAAAACAGGAAGTCAATAAGTCATCTCTCTCAATTTGAAAAATAAGAATAGCATAAGCATATCATTGTAAATAAGAACATAACCACTGAAAATTAAGCAAATAAAAGAGTTAAAAATTATTGCTTCTTCATAGAGGTGGCAATGGATAATGGATTGATGCCTTTACATGTTCTATCACTAAGTAATATGTATATTTTTATGTTAAATTTTTATATTTAAAAGTAAAATATTAAAGACCTTACATTTTAAAAATCAGAGAAATAATATCAGAGAAGTACTCAAAATAAGGGGTAGAAGTGTTCAGTGCATGGCCTGATTATATCATTTTGAATTATTAAAGATTAAAGAAAAGATTCAGAGATAGAAAGAACCTTGTGTTAATTCCAGTTTATTTTCTTGCCTGTATTTTCTTTCTTTTTATTTTACTCGATAGATATTTTTCTTGAGCATCTAACAGTGCCAGGTACCATTCAAGGAACTGGGGGATATCAGTAGCTGAAAATCAAAATTATTGCTCCACAGAGCTCATTCCTAGCTGGGGGAACAGATAATTTAACAATAAAACATAGCGGATATTAAGGCATGATCAATTCTTAGGGTAAAAAAGAGCAGCAGTTAAACATAGTCATTTCATAGAAAATTCTGAGTGAATTAAGAATTTTTAATAGTTTCCTACTTTCTGTCAACCTGCTAATATTTCCTAAACCTTAGATTACAGCTATTTTCAAAGGTACTTAAAAGTTGAAAGAATAAGCCAATAATCAACCATATACCCTTCACCTAAATTAATCAATTCTTAACAGTTTGCTACATTGGCTTCCTCTTATTCTCAGAGAGAGAGATAGCAGATAGATAGAAAGACAGACTATTTTATAGATTGATAGATGGTAGATCAATAGATAAATTGATGACCATGTTACAGTATTTAACTTTTTTACTCAGCTGCTTCAAAATAAATTATAAGCATCATTACTTTATCTCTACTTCACCATGCATCTCCTAAAAATAAGAGTATTTTGTCAAAAACCACAGGCCAGTGTCCCCAGTAAACATTGACACAAAAATCCTCAACAAAATACTGGCAAACAGAATTTAACAGCACATCAAAAAATTAATTCGCCACAATCAAGTAGACTTTTTACCTGTGATACAAGGTTAGTTCAACATATGCAAGCCAATCAATTAGACACAAACAAATGGAAAAATATTCCATGCTCATGGACTAGAAGAATCAATAGCATTAAAATGGTCATACAGCCCAAAGCAATCTACAGATTCAATGCTATTTCTATCAAACTGCCAACATCATTTTTCACAGAACTAGGAAAACTTAATATAAAATCAAAATAAAGCATGAATAGCCAAAGCAATTCAAAGCAAAAAGAATAAAGCTGGAGACATCACATTAACTGACTTCAAACTATGCTGTAAGTCTACAGTAACCTAAAGAGCATGGTACTGGTACAAAAGCAGGCATATAGAGCAATGAAACAGAATAAAGAATCCAGAAATAAAACCACATACCTACAGCCATCTGACCTTCAAGAAAGTCAACAAAAATAATATTCAACAAATCGTGCTGGGATGGCTGGTTAGCCATAAGCAGAAGAAAAAAAACTAGACCCCATCCTTTCACCATATACAAAAGTTAAGATGAATTAAAACTTTAAATGTGAGACCTCAAACTATAAGAATTCTAGAAAAAAAACTTTGAAAACACCATCTGAACATCATCCTTGGAAAAGAATTTATGGGTAAGTCCTCAAAAGCAATTACAACAAAAACAAAAATTGACAAGTGGGACCTAATTCAATTAAAGGGTTTCTGCACAGCAAAAGAAAAAGAAACTATCAACAGAATAAGTAGATGACCTATAGAATGGGAAAAAATATTAGCAAACTATGCATCCAACAAAGGTCTAATATTCAGAATCTATAAGGAACTTAAACTGAACAAGCAAAAAAAAAACAGGAAAAGTCTGGGCGTGGTGGCTCACACCTGTAATCCCAGCACTTTGGGAGGCCAAGGTGGGTGGATCACGAGGTCATGAGATCGAGACCATCCTGGCTAACATGGTGAAACCCCGTCTCTACTAACAATACAAAAAAAAAAAAAATTAGCCAGGCATGGTGGCAGGCGCCTGTAGTGCCAGCTACTCGGGAGGCTGAGGCAGGAGAATGGCGTGAACCCAGGAGGTGGAGCTTGCAGTGAGCCGAGATCGCACCACTGCACTCCAGCCTGGGCGACAGAGCGAGACTCCATCTCAAAAAAAAAAAAAAAAAAAAATTTAAAAATGGGCAAAAGACATGAACAGATGCTTCTCAAAAGAAGACATGCAAGTGGGCAACAAATGTACAAAAAGATGTTCCACATCACTAATCATCAGAGAAATGCAAATCAAAACCACAGTGAAATAATATCTCACACTAGACAGAATGGCTATTATTAAAAAGTCAACAGATAACAGATGTTGGTGAGGTTGCAGAGAAAAGGGGATGCTTGTGCATTGCTGGTGGGACTGTAAATTAGTTCACCCATTGTGGAAATCAGTTGGGCAATTTCTCATAGAACTCAAAGCTGAATTACCACTCAACCTAGCAATCTCATTAGTGGGTCTATAGCCATAGGAAAATAAGTCATTCTACCGTAAAGACACATGCACATGTATGTTCATTATAGCACTATCCACAATAGCAAAGACATAGAATCAACCTAAATGCCCAACAGTGGTAGGTTGGATAAAGAAAATGTAGTACATATGCAGGATGGAATACTACACAGCTATAAAAAAAAGAATGAAATCATGTCTTTTGCAGCAACATTAGAACTGGAGGCCATTATCCTAAGTAAAGTAACATAAGAACAGAAAACCAAATACCACATGTCCTCACTGATAAGTAGGAGCTAAATATTGTGTACATGTGGGAAGAAGGGAATAGCAGACACCAGAGTCTGCCTTAGGGTGAAGGGAGGGAGGAGAGTGAGGATCGAAAACCTACCTATCAGGTACTATGCTTATTACCTGGGTGGTGAAATAATCTGTACACAAAACCACCATAACACATAATTTACCTATATAACAAATCTGCACATGTACCCCTGAACCTAAAAAAAAAAACCTTTTTTTCTAAAAAAATTTAAAAACAACAGTTGCTAGCAAAGCTGTGAAGAAAAGGGAATATTTATACACTGTTAGTGGGGACGTAAATTAGTTCTGCCACAGAGGAAAGCAGTTTGGAGAGTTCTCAAAGAACTTAGAACTGCCATTTGACCCAGAAATCCCGTTACTAAGTATATATCCAAAAAAAAGTAAATCATTCTACCAAAAGGACATATGCATTCACATGTTCATCATAGCACTATTCACAATAGCAAATAAATGGAATCAACCCAGGTACCCATCAGTGGTGGAATGGATAAAGAAAATGTACATACACACCATGGAATACTATGAAGCCATAAAAAAAAGAATGAAATTGTGTCCTTTGCAGGAACATGAATGCAGCTGAGGGCCTTTATGTTAAGCAAATTTACACAAGAACAGAAAACTGAAACCACAGGTTCTCACCTGTAAGTGGGAGCTAAACATAAAGATCAACATAGCAGTCATGGACATAAATATGGCAACAATAGAAACTGGGACTATTAGAATGGGGAGGTGGTGAGAGGGGCAAGGATTGAAAAACTATTGTGCACTATGCTCAGTACCTGAGCAATGGGATCATTCATACCCCAAACCTCAACATCATGCAATATACCCAAATAACAATACTACACATGTACCTCCTGAATCTAAAATAAAAGTTGAAAAGAAAAAGTGTCACAGCTTAGCAGAGGCAAACAAGCTCAAAAGCTGGTGACCTTTACAATGGAATAGCACAATACTGGGTCAATACTGCCTCTGCTTTTTGGAAGAATGTCCATGTACTACTAATAGAGGCTCCAGTATCAGGGAAAATAGCATATTCATAATGGTCAATTTCTTGGCTCTTTCTTGTCACTTTTAGCAAAATCTGTGAGGGAGAAATAAACTTAATAACTATCAAGTCTGCAAACTGAAATTAAAGAGAACACAGCTTTAAATCTGTTCTCTGCCTGTGGGCTGCAATGAAAGTTGAATGAGAGAACTATTTTGAAGCCTCCAAATTACAACAGCAACCACTGTTTTCATACTTTGGACAAAAGCAGCAATAAGAGGTGTCTGTAAAACGACCAGATCGAGATTATGACTTCCCACTGGAACCGTTATTTCAAATGTCCTCAAGAGATCAGCCTTGAAGCTGAATTAAAGCACTGGAGAGAACACCAAAGCCAAAACTTTTTTAAAAATGAGACTTTTCAGGCTTTAGAATTATGTATCTACAGAAAAACTAGACTACTATCATCGTTTTTGAAATGCATATAAAGCTACTGCAGCAGCCCAAGACTACAACCTTGAAAAATGTCCCTGCCCCCTTGACTTCTATCTTAGAGAGAAAAAACCAGCTGCTCACTAGCACTCAACAGTCTACCCTAAAGCAGTTGTATCAGAAGTGCTGAAAGGGAGGAAATCTGTTTTTGGTTTTCTTTCTCCTAAGGAGGTCTAGCTGCTGTTGGCTAGACTAATGACAGGTTAATTCAATCAGAAGCATTCTTCTGGGTTACCCTTCTGACCAACATAATGTTACCTCATAACCTTTAATACTTTCTGAGTCAAAATATTTTAATGCTGGTCTTTGATACTTGTCAAGAGAAGAAAAAAATGTAAAATACATCTATGTCTTTTCAAATAAATTACTTAGGTTAGATAATCACAAAGCTAGATTTCAGAGATAGCTCTTACATACCTCATGAAGGAGGTGAAGCTTGAGAGATGGGTAGAACTTAAATTAACTGCAGATGATTTCAAGCAGTATAAACAGCATACACAAAAGGCTGTGAGAAGTCCTGTGGCCTGTGCATAGAAAGCTGGACTTGTTTCACTGAAGCTTCAGGCATAAATGAAGGGACATGTTGGGTAGGTACTTGAGTACAAAGTAAAAACATTCTAACTTTGTCCTATAAGTAACAAGGGTTCTTAGAGAACAATGGGTGATGTTTGAAAACACTGTTTTAGTAAGAGTTATATAGCAATGCCCCAAACTAAACCAGGGAGTCAGCCAGGACTCAAAAAACAGCACAAGTTCAACTAAGGAGAGTGAATAAGCAAAATTGGGTAAGTTGATGACTAAACTAGCAAGCCCCTTTAGTACTCACCAGCAGTCAGGGATGGCAGGGGTAAAACGGAATCAACTATGCTTGTTTGGAAAAACTTTTCCATTTGTATTTCTACAGAATTAGACTAACACCAGTTTGAAGACTTAGGTCGCATATGATGGATTATCCTTGCCACTTGAGAACTTTTTAAACCTTACCTTTTTCCTTTCCCTGATTGTTTCATCCTTCATGGAATGCATCAAGGAGCAACAAGAGTCAGATCTGTGACTCATCCATCGAGACTAAAATCTGTCCAAATACATAGTTAAGTGACTATGAATGTGTTGAATGCCAAAATAAACACACAGAGGCTCTTCTAAGCTTCCTAAGTAACTTTGAATTTTTTTCATCAATTTGTATAATATACTCTCTGCAAGCTTTAATAGAGACAGGACACAAAACATTGTCTTTACTCATTCTCATTTATGTCCATCAGATTGCATTACCTCACCTGGTAATGTACTAGAATTTCCTCTGAATTTTAGACAAGGTGATCGTGAAATGTGGTACAGTCTCAGGTGGTTTAGCAAACAACCTTCCACATCAGTGCAGTTATCTCAGCCTTTAAACCATCAGCTCTGGATTATAAATTTGATCTGCCAGTTTATGAACTTGAGTCAAAGACAAAGAACATTATGCCTTGCTTTGAAAGGGGATTAGAAGCAAAAATGAACTCAAGTGTTAAAAAAGTACTAAAAAATAATGAAACAAAAAATATATTATCAGTACCTCTCTAAGCAACAGAATATACTAACATGAATACAACAGCAATATTACTATTTGCTAGAATTTCTCTCTCTCTCTCTCTCTCTCTGTCTCTCTCTCTGTGTGTCTCTCTCTCTCTCTCATTCTCTCTGTTTATCTCTTACCTTTCTTTTATTTGTCCTTTCAAATTATGTTTGCCCAAAGGCAAAGACAGTTTTTGCTGGTATTTTTCTACCTCTGAAGGGAAAACAAGAGTGAGTGTCATTTGAAGATGGACAGTATCTTATTTGTTCTGTGGGAACTCCTGCACACTGCAGAGACTTGGTAAAAGCTTAAAAATAAGGAGGAAACCTTTCAGTGGTACCATCAAGATCAATGTCCAAGGTTATACTAAGAACAAGAATTTTAACTCCACAATTCCTGCATTTGTATTCTCATAGATATAGAAAAACCCTTCTGAACTCAGGCACTTAACCAACCTGGTCTAAGCTTATAAAGATGATAATTCTGATTATCTTTTTGCTTCCTTTTTCCTACTCCTAAAAAAAAAGCATAGCCCTCAAGCAGAAATTAACTGGACATTTTCTTTTTTAGTTTAAAAATTTATTTGACTAATAATGTTGCCTAAATTATGGGACCGTTTTCTTAGCAGGTTACCATGCTGTGTTAACAAGGAAATAAAGACGATTGTCTGGTGCAGAACACTAGGAGCTCTTCCTGGGTTGCCAAGTGTTACTGATTGAATTGTGTCCCCTACAAAGATATGTTAAAGTCACAGTGTCTAGTGCCTGTGAGTGTGATCTCATTCAGAAATAAGTTATTTGCTGATGTAATCAAATTAAGATGAGGTCATTAGAGTGGTCCCTAATCCAATATTACTAGTGATCTTACAAGATGAGAAAAATGCTGTGTGAAGACAGAGATACATAGGGAGAATGTCATGTGACAACAGAGGCAGAGATTAGAATGATACAGCTGCAAATCAAAGAATGTCAAGGATTGTTGGCCACCCCACAAGCTAGGAAAAGGCAAGGAAGGTTCTGCCTAAAGTCTCGGAGGAAGCATCATATGAAAATGCCTTGATTTGGAACTTCTGGCCTTCAGAACTGTGAGAGAATGAATTTCTGTTGTTTTAAGCCACCCAGTTTGTGTTGCTTTTTTATAGCACCCTGGGAAACTAATACAGTCAGCAATGAGCTAGTTGAAACCAATAGCTTTCCCTTTTCCCAGTCAGAGGAACTGCACCAGAACTTGATTTCCCATGGGACAGATACCCCCAACAGTCTGTAGGTTCTGGGCAGCTGATGATTCCCAACATGCCTTAAACAGGGCCATTTTTCTCCTATTTTACCAGGCATCTCGTACTCTGTCCCCATTAAAAGGTAGAGCAATGGGAAGTGGCAATCCCCTGCAGAAGCACAGGCCAAGCACAGAATACTAGAAAAATAAGACGAGTGTCAAAACTGCTGACTTGCCACTTATTAGTGCCACCTGTACCAAGTGACACACTGGAACTTGCCCCATGCCCTTTGCAGCACATATAATGCACTCAATAAAATCTGACATTCCATTTACATATTAAATGACATTTGGAGTATGCATAGAGCTCGTATTCTAGAGTCATGATGCCTGGCTTTGAAAGCTGTCTCCTGCACTTACTAGCAATATGACCTTGAGCAGTGTATTACCCTTTTTGGCCTCGGTTTCCTTATCATAAAATGAAGTTAATAAAAGATAACAAGAATTTCCTCTGGGTGTCCTTGGAAAAGTTAAATGAAAAAAAAATCCATGTAAAGTGGTGCACACACTTAGAATACAAGTTCTATATAAGTTGCTTTGGTTGGTACTTCTTTTGCCTGCTATAAGCATAAAGTAACAGAAAATTTATTTCTCATGACTGATGAAGCATTACCAGTCTCCCAGAGTGCCAGGCCTCTATCTTCTTACAACTATTACACTGACAAATTTCACTGGCTCATCATTTTCTCTTTCATGAAGTCATTCTTGGGTTTCACGTCCTTAAAGACAGCTATGATTCCTGTTTCGATTATTAGTTTCCCTAAATCAATAAGCAAAACAACTACTTAAATTTTTGTACTTAAGAACAGAACTGTCTGAAGGTCTCCAGGCCCTATCAGATGCATACAAATGGTGACTGATGAATGTCAGGTATGACCATCACAGTCATTCTGTTGCTTTCTTACTGAACTGAGAACAACAAGCCACCATATCCCAAGAGAGTTTTAAATTGTCTTTAAGTTTTTTCAGATGCATAATTTGCACTCATCTAGCCATCAAAATGTCTATAACGTAGCAAAAGCTAATGTTTGAACAAGAAAATATTGTGATATTAAATTCATTTGACCCCTCACTTATTGAGAATAACCACTCTCACAGCATTGAGTTATTTGCAGAAGGGTTGCACATAACAGCCTAAACCTTTCTTTCTATCTCATTATTAAGATGCAAAACGCTCCCCTCCACACACACACACACACACACACACACGCACGCACAAAAATATAAAGGAGTTAATTTTTCAATACAAATGCAAGAATTCCAGCATCAATCATGAAAGCCTTTGGGATCCGTTTTTAGGTCACAACATATAGTTAAATTTTAGTCAATATTTTAAACCAAGCATAACATAATATGTCATTATAAAATCCATTTCAACAAATCATGCTTTTTTTACATAATTAACTTAAAGAATTAAGTGGTGACTCACTAGCTAAAAGAAAACAAGTCACAACTTGTCCTTATAATGTAAACCTATGTTACACATTTAACAGTGAAAGAGTGGAGGTCTCATTCAATAACCTAAATAAATACATACATGCATAATAAACAGTAAATAAATAAAGCAAAAGAAGTCCAGAAGAACAGTCCTTTACTTTTATGTTCCCACTGGAGGCCCCAGGGAGTATTTGGGAGGCATGCCTCCAAATTACTCAACTTCTCCGTTGGAAGCTTCTCCATAGGCCTGGTAGGAAGAGGGGGCTTTCAGTTTAGAGCCTCTCCAAGCCACTTCAAATAGCCAACTTCTTCTCCTCAGTAAGACAACCCATCTGTTTTTTAACTTCTCATTCTTTTCCTCTCCTTTAAATCTCAAAGTCCATTTATCCCCTTTTGCTTACCAACTGTACCAGGTCAAGCCTATTTATACACTTCTTGGTTTTCAAAGCAGTTTTGCCCATCTCTTTTCTCTTCTGCATCTCCAGACATGAGAGAGGTGGGGTGGGATAGGATGGGAAGAGCTCCAGTTAAGGTCTGGCCCAGACTTGGTTATCTATGAGATAAGATGAAACTTCAAACTGTTCAAGCAGAACTTCTCTTGACATATCCCATTTATAATTATGCTTCAAAACAAAAGGAAGCCTCTGTCTCTTTTTTAGCACCTTTTAAATTGCTTTTAAAAGGGCTTCCTTAATTACCCATATTTTGGTATATTTTAAGCTCCTGAAATTGGGTGAGGCAGGAGAAAGAGGAACCCAACCCTATGACATGTACATTATGGTTGTTATTAAAAAGAAATTTATAATCTTTAATTATATGCTAATTTTAAACATTTTACTTGAATTACAAAATGACAACTTTAATTACTAAACAAATTATAACAGTATATAGGTCTGTGAAACTGTCCAAGAGTCAAAAGGCAGTTGAACTACTCCATTATTCTAGACTACTAGGACTTCTCTGATATGTCCTGCTCAACAATTGATTGTATCACTTTGACACTTTTTAAAGACCACTGATTCTCAATGTGATTGATTTTTAAATTTCCCCTTTGAAAACTTTAAAATAATACTAAGAAAAGAACAAAGTAATGAAGAAAACAGTAATGAAAAAAAGCTAGAAAACACTCAATGTGTATGTGTATGTGTGTGTCTTATTGTTATTGTTGTCGACAATCTCATTTGTTGACAGCAAGATTGGCTTTGGAGACCACCGTTATAGACTGAATTGTGCACCCCCCACCCCAAAATTCATATGGTGAAGCCCTAAGCCCCATGTGACTATACTGGAGATAAGACCTTTAAGGAGGTGACTAAGGTTAAATGAGGCCATAAAAGTGGATCCCTGTTCCAATAAAACTAGTATCCTTATAACAGAAGAAGAGATGCCAGTGAGCTCACTCTCTGCCATGTGAGGACACAGTGAAATGGCAGCTATCTAAAAGCCAGGAAGAGAAGCCCTCACCAGAAACTCAACCCTGCTGGAACCTTAATCTTGGACTTCCCAGCCTCCAGAAACGTGAGAAAATAAATTTCTTTTGTTGAAGCCACTCATTCAATGATATTTTGCTATGGCAGCCCGAGCACATTAACACAACCACTGAATGTTTGACAGAGTAAAGGAAGGGCTGCATAATATGAACAGTTTGAGAAAACCTGTCCTAAGACAAAATCACCATTTTGAAAACACATTGCATGTGAGTCCTCAGCAATCTTTTGATTTTCTTTTTAACAGATGAAGGAATTATTTGGGCAAGCTTCAAAAAATACAAATTCCTGGGCCACAGCCTCAGGAATTTTGATTCAGTAAGTTTAGGGTGGGCTGATTCTGTTTTGTCTCATTCCATTGTTTCATATTCCCCAGATGATTCTGATGCACAGCCAGGTTTAGAAACCACTGCTCCAGGGTATCCAGAATAATAGAGGGTAGTGAATGAAATCCCCTCCTCAAGTGTTTTCTCCTCCTCCTCCCAAAGCTGCCTGTTCCTTATCCACCCCTTTTCTTACCAGTAAAATAAATTTAAAGTAGTCAGGCCGTTGAATTGAAATCAGTGTATGGAAATTTTCTGTTGAAGAACAAGAAACTCCCCTGCCCCACCCTTCAGTCAATCATGTGACATGCACGAGAGCAAGACAAAACCCTTGGGAAGTCACTGCATCCACTCTCAACAGGTCTGTTATAGATCTTCAGGTATTTGTATTCAAACTGTCTTTCTGGATTAACCTATTTACTATTTTTTCACCTTCACATTTGAAACCCATAGTTTTCATGAGCAACCCAAGTCTCTGAATAGGACTTTCCTTCACAAGAAAAGAATATGGGAAGGTCACAGCAATCCCATTACTGGGTATATACCCAAAGGATTATAAATCATTCTACTATAAAGACACATGTACATGTATGTTTATTGCAGCACTATTTACAATAGCAAAGACTTGGAACCAACCCAAATGCCCATCAATGATAGACCGGATAAAGAAAATGTGGCCATGGAATACTATGTAGCCATAAAAAAGAATGAGATCATGTCCTTTGCAGGGACATGGATGAAGCTGTAAGCTATCATCCTCAGCAAACGAACACAGGAACAGAGAGCCAAACACTGCACGTTCTCACTCATAATTGAGAGTTGAACAATGAGAACACATGGACACAGGCAGGGGAACATCACACACCAGGGCCTGTCTGGGGTGGGGGGCAAGGAGGGGAGAGCATTAGGACAAATACCTAATCCATGCAGGGCTTAAAACCTAGATGATGGGTTGATGGGTGCAGCAAACCACCATGGCACATGTATACCTACGTAACAAACCTGTGCATTCCGCACATGTATCCTGGAACTTAAAGTATAAGTTTTAAAAAATATTTTTAAAATGGAATATGGGAAGGTCAAACCCAAGCCTTGAATTTATGTCTCTGGAGCCTGGGATGTCAAGCAATGGACTAAAGCTGGGGTGTATATGGAGCCTGGAGCTTGGGGAGAGGCAGCTCTGCAGCCTTTGTTCCCTACCAGCAATCTCTCCCAATGCTGGGTGGCGTACACACCTCCCTCCACATACAGCACAGCTCTGAGGCTTAAACCATATCCCGAGGCTGGGACCATTTCAGCTATAACACCAGGGACCCTTCCTCACAAGGTGAGGAGAGACGAAGCAGTCGTTAATTCAAAGAGAAAGGTAAAATACTGCAGGATTCCACAAACAGCACTGCAGTTATGATCACTGAAGTTCCTAGAGCTAAAATTTTGAGAGAAGCTCTCATGGGAAACTCACTTGATCCATTTTCCTTCCAGAGACTTACTTGAGGAAGTACTTGTTGATAATAGTTTTCAAAAGCTGAAACAGCTAAATTTAAAAACCTTTTTTTTTTTTCAATGCCAAGCCTTTCTTGAAAGATTGTGGCCAATTCCCTCTGTACAGACACAGAATCTACGTGGAATTCTCATACTGGCCCAGTCACCTGTGAATCCAAGGATTTGTTGCAACAGAAGAAAGTCTGGGCCCTGTCACACATGCATATTTTGCACACCAAGCTCAAAAAAAGCAAGTATATGTCTTTCATGCTTCTTCCCATTTCAGTGCCCTCCCCTCAATACAGGCTCATCCCTTTTCTCTCTCCCAGGATCCTAAATATCCCCATTATATTTGGTATAAATCTTTGTACAAGGTTTTGCATAAATCTTTAAGAAGCAAGCTAATGATAAAAGTACTAACTTTGGAGTCAGCAGAACTGGATTCTAATCCAGGCCCTATCAATGACCAGGCATGTGACTCTGGGGAAGGTCATATACACCATGCTTTTCTCAGTCCATATCTGTTCATAAAGAAGTACACTGTACATTAACCCTCATCTGTACATAAAAAAGCTCTCATCCTTCATCTGTACATAAAGAAGTACACTGTACACTAATGTCTATGGTGTCTAATTTCTCTAAAATTTTCTGGGATCTGATAGATAAATTTATAAATTTCATTTATGTATATATGAAGAGCAAAAGAAAATAAAACCACTTAAAAGGCCTTGAACATGTCATCTTCTAACTTCTCTAGGCCTCGATGCTGGTTCCAGATTGCCTGGTTTCAAACCCCAGTTTGCCACATACTGGCTGCAGATTTGGGAAAGTTACTTAACCTCTTCATAACAGCCTACCAATATAAAAGATGATGACAATAATAGCTTTTTCCCCACAAGGATGATGCAGGGATTAAATGAGCCAATACATAAAACATGTTTATAGCAGTGCTGCAAATAGAAAGAGTTCAATAAATACCAGCCTCTATTATCATCCTATTGTCATAACATGAGAATAACAACCTGTCTTCACTTCTTCCCGTGGTTCCTGAGGATCAACTAATATAATGAATGTCAAAGTGATATGTAAATTACAAAGTACTATTTAAAGGTAAAGAATTATACAAATGTTCACAAGCAGATGAATGATTTTAAAAAGTATGGCATATCCATAAATGGAAAACATTTTGGCAATTGAAAAAAGGAATTACTGGTACATGGTTCATATGGATGAATCCAAAGACATTTCACTGAGTAGAAGAAGCTAGATGCAAAGACTGAATATTTATATGAAATGCCTAGAAAAGGCAAATTTATAAAGACAGAAAACAGGTGGGGCACGGTGGCTCACTCCTATAATCCCAGCACTATGGGAAGCCAAGACAGGCGGATCACCTGAGGTCGGGAGTTTGAGAACAGCCTGACCAACATAGAGAAACCCCGTCTTTACTAAAAATACAAAATTAGTGGGGCGTGGTGGTGCATGCCTGTAATCCCAGCTACTCCAGAGGCTCAGACAGGAGAATTGCTTGAACCCAGGAGGCAGAGGTTGCAGTGAGCCAAGATCACGCCATTACACTCCAGCCTGGGCAACAAGAGTGAAACACTGTCTCAAAATAAACAAACAAACAAACAAACAAATAAATAAATAAATAAAACATACCAGTGGTTGCCTAGGATGGTTTTGGGAGTAGAGATTCACCAAAAATGGGCATGAGGAAACTTTTTAGAGTGATAGAGACATTCTACAACTAGACTGCGGTGATGGCTGCACAATTCTAGAAATGTACTAAAATCATTGAATTGTACATGCACAATGAGTGAATTTTATGTTATATAAATTATCCCTCAATAAATTATTAAAATAAAAAATAAATAACTATAAAGTAATAGTGTTATCATCACCTAATGTGTTATTTCATAAACAGTATTTTGCTTAGAAAATGATTTGGAATTGCCAGATTTAATGAAGATACGGAAAGTGCTTTGAAAATTCTAAGTTTCTATACAAACTAACAATATTATTAATAAAAACAAATAATAAACCCATTTTAAAGAACGCTGTGATTTGTCTACCCCACATGTACTCACCCTGCCAAATACTCCCAGGTCAGGAAGCTGCTCCTTTAGTGACTCTGAGTTCTTCCTTCCTCCCACACTCAGCCCACTCACTCCCATAACCCAGCTTTCCCTGGAGCTCTATTAGTGCATCCTGGAACACACTGCAATGGGATGAAAAAGAACAGGCCTTAGTACAGACACAGGTTCAAGCCTCAGCTAAGCCACATTCTACCTGTGTGACATCAGGCAAAGTATTTACACCTGCACTCCTCCTTGCCTCTGTCTGTAAAGTGGAAATGATAATGTCCATCTCCTAAACTTGTTTTGATTGTGTTGATTAAATATAACATATGTAAAGCACCTAGTATTTGCTCAACACAGTTTTTCTCCTGTAGGAAAAAAAATTCTAGCATATTTTGTTAATTCTTCGATGTTTATTGTGTACCAAATGTGTTGTGGAAGTTTAAAAGAAACAAAGGTTTAAATAATTCTCCATCAGAAGCCAAGTCTGACAGATAGCAGGTGCTTTTCTGGGGCTTTGGTAAGAAAGTGCACTGCACATGGTCATTACAGCTGCTAAATGACAAGGCCTAAAGAGCCAGGCCAGTGGGAGCAGTGTCTTGCCAATACCGAAATCTCCTTTTTCATACAAGAGGAAAAACTTCCAAGGCCAAGAAAAAGAGTGGAGCATCTTTTTCCCTCATATAAGTCAGTTAGAAAAAGCCACAAGGGATTAAAGATCAAAGGAACATTTTTCTTTCTCTGAGTTGTGAATAGCTTTGGGTAAGTAATAAATTGAAAAGATTTAAGGGCAAACAAGGTCCAACAAGAAAAATTAAAAATATGTTAGAGAACAACAAAACTCAGAGAGATGAGTAAAAGAATATCCTGGGGATAAGTATGCTGATATGCAGCTTGAGGAACTAGACCACAAAATGCACATAAAGGCCAATTCCTAGGGACCTCCCCCCCAAAAAATGTTATCTCCAGCTCCAGCTGCTGACCAGATACTATGCTGGGTGGCCTGCAACATCCTCAAATTTAACAGGTTCAAAATTTAACTCTAGTACTTCTTCTATCTAGTTGTCTAAATCAGAAATTATACTTAACCTTTTTCATGATCTCTGCTACCATTACTTTAATGCAGCTCTCCATTACTTCATGAATAAAAGAATGAACAAAAGAATAGCTAAAGAATATACTTGAAAGCCCATTTTTTGGGAGGTGGTTAATTTTATTTTTTAATCAACAAATAATACTTGTACATATTCATGGGGTACATAATGATGTTTTGATACAAACAATGCATAGTGGTTATATCAGGGTAATTAGCATATCCATCATCTCAAACATTTATCATTTCTTTGTGGTTGGAAATAGTATCTTCTTTCTAGCTATTTAAAACGATACAATATATTATTGTTACCTCTACTCAAGGGCCAATTTTTTTAAAAATGATTTTAAAATATGGTTGGAAAATTCTCATTCAATAAGTATTTATTGAGCACCTCCTGTATACCAAGCACACTGCCAAACAGTAAAGTGTATAATATAGTGCAGCCTATTGTAGCATATGAATGGAGGGAAAAGTTAGAGGTGACAATGAATAGGTATTTTAGGGCTAAAAGTAATCAGAGAAGAGAAATCTCCAGAATAAGAATCAAGAAAAGGGAAGTGATGTGGCTAGCATAAGAGAAACAGCATTTTCTACTTTGCCATCCAAGAGAGACAAGAGAAACAAATACAAGCTACACTGGAGCTTTGGAGGAAGAACTTGAGACTTGTATAAAATAACAAAATATTCTTGTGTGTTTTGCCTTGAGATTATGATGAATGTGATTAAAATTCTATAATTCTGGATGCTAAAGGAGAAAGAATTACTGATCCAAATGTCCTTAAATATCAAGCCTAGTGCTTAAAAGTTCTTCCTTATCAAAATATTGGAGAATATATACCTAAATGTTTCTCTATTGTTGTCCTGAATTATTTACATTTAACTATTTCACCCTTTGGAATTTTGTTGTAATTTACATATGATGTGAATATTTTGAATTGTTTTGTTTTTGTTAATTTCTTTTTTATTATCAAAGTTCTAGGGTACATGTGTACAACATGCAGGTTTGTTACATAGGTATACATGTGCCATGGTGGTTTGCTGCACCCATCAACCCGTCATCTATGTTAGGTATTTCTCCTAATGCCATCCCTCCCCTAGCCCTCCACCCCCCAACAAACCCTGGTGTGTGATGTTCCCCTCCCTGTGTCCATGTGTTCTCATTGTTCAACTCCCACTCATGAGTGAGAACATGCAGTGTTTGGTCTTCTGTTCCTGTGTTAGTTTGCTGAGAATGATGGTTTCCAGCTTCATCCATGTCCCTGCAAAGGACATGAACTCATCCTTTTTTATGGCTGCATAGTTTTCCATGGTGTATATGTGCCACATTTTCTTTATCCAGTCTATCATTGATGAGCATTTGGGTTGGTTCCAAGTCTTTGCTATTG